>NC_056726.1:1231174205-1232579205 GCF_019279795.1 Protopterus annectens | reverse complement strand
CATTTGTGTTGAGGAGACATTGAGATCAAGTTGAAACAGTGCAGCGGTTCCATCATGTTTGCTGCAGGAGACTTCTGTCATACCTATTGAATTTCTTGTTGTGGAACCAGTACCTTCACCTGTTTTGGTGAGCAAAGTCCATGAAGAACCCATACGCCTTTCTGAACTAGTATAGTCCAGTTTTCAGGTTATTGCTGAATCCAGGGCTGCGTTACATGTTTCTGTGTTGCCCATACCTTACTTGGATAGAAGGAAGTTTCTCTGTTCACCTGTGAGAGAGGGGAGCTTTGAGCAGCTTATCTGTCCCTGGAAGAGTGGTTTTAGCCCAGAAGTTAGTAGTTTATTGGCCATTTTGGGCTAATTTTGATTGTATCTGCTCTATTTTCTGAAAAAAAAAAAAATATATATATATATATATATATACTTGTTTCCTGCCTTTCTGAACTAATATAGTCCAGTTTTCGGGTTATTGCTGAATCCAGGTCTGTGTTACAAATTTCTGTGTTGCCCATACCTTACGTGGATAGAAGAAAGTTTATCTGTTCACTTGTGAGAGAGAGGAGCTTTGAGCAGCCTATCTGTCTCTGGAGGAGTAGTTTCAGCCCAGATGTTAGTAGTTTATCGGCCATTTTGGGCTAATTTCTATCTCTTTCACTTCCCTGCTATAAAAACCGCATTTGCGTGGTTTTGCGCACTGGGCAGTGCCAGTTAGCTAGCATTAAACTATTCTCAGCTCCACAAAGTCTACTATTCAATTTTTCCCTTGGAACTAGACAAACCTTCAACTTTAACACTCAAACCATTCATTTCACAGTCAAGCACTTGCTTAAAACTCATAGCACTAATTAACCCTAGCACTAGACCCCCCTATACTGTCCAGAAGGACAAGGCTGTCTATTCGTCCCCACCAGCCAATCAGAAAAACAGCTTACTCTACCTATTCAGGGATGTCGAAAGGGCAGTTTCTGGTGTACTCTCCAGTCCAGCTGGTGAATCTGGGCATTTTGAGGCAATGTTACACTACCAGTGTCACATAGACCTAATAAACCAACACCGGCAAATAACACACATGAATACATGAAAACATACTCGGAGGCTCTAAAGAAAAATCTGCAAAAGCAACAGAGACCTTCAAAGCAGACATCCAAGCAACCTCCACACCCCATCACCAACCATGAAACACATACTTCACATAATCAGTGTGCCATGCAATCACAGCCCTTAAGGCAAAATAACATACCCAACACACTAGTAATAGGCGACTCTATGGTCAGGCACACTAATGTCCCACTAACTAGGCTGAACAAGGAGAAGGTTACAGTTAGCTGCCTGTCAAGTGCCAGGATCCGCCACATAACACAAGCACTCAGGTCACTCCAGAACAAGTACAAATATGACTCTGTCATTGTCCATGTTGGTGTGAATCACCTCAGACGTACTTCCCTGGACTATATGAAAAGAGACATGGAAGAGCTCTCTGATCATGTAGCCCAGGCTGGTATGACCCTGATCCTGAGTAGCATCCTGCCTTCACCAAGAATGATGCCACAGTATAAAAAAAATGATCAATTTCAACAATTGGCTAAGTTTCCGGTGTCATTCAAAGAGGATCCGGTATCTGTCTGTCTGAGATTACATGCTCGACAAGCCACATTGCTTCGCAAGAGATGGTTTGCACCTGTCACCCTTAGGCTTTCGAATACTGGCCAAGGATCTTGCAATCCCCATAGTGCCTTTTTTAGACAAGGCTCAAAAGACAAACCCACCACCATAAATAGCACAAGTAACCAAAAACTGAGGGTAATGCTACTCAACACCAGAAGTCTAAACCTCAAAATGCACGCACTCTTGGCACTCCTCAGTATGGAGAACATCGACATCTGTGCAGTAACAGAAACCTGGTTTAAGGCTCCTGAGAGCACCCCAGCACTACTAGGCTATAACTCATACCATACCTTTCGGCTACAGAACCAGGACCGAAACACAAAAGGCGGGGGTGTATCCATATTCATCAAGGATACCCACACCTCCAGGTTAGTGATGCAGCACAATGCATCAGAGATCATCCATGTGCAACTAACAATGGGCAAAACTGCAATCCAAATTGTAGCTTGCTACAGATCACCCACTATGCCCCAGGACCCCATTCCACATTTCTGGAGACACTGAGAAATATGAAGGTCCTACCAAACACCCTAATACTGGGTGATTTCAATTACCCAAACATAAACTGGGAGAACTACTCAAGTACTAACTCCCTTGCCCAACGCTTCCTAGAATTTATAAACTCGAATGCCCTGAGTCAACTGGTCAACACCCCCACCAGAGGGAACAACATATTGGACCTGGTCATCACCAACATGGGCGACCGGTGTTCCACAACGGAGGTCAACCCCTCACTGGTTAGATCAGACCATAGACTAATCACTCTGGATATCCACATTCCGCCCCCACCCCCAATCAAGGAAACCACCGTGATAAACTTTTCAGAAGCAAACTTCACGTTACTTAAGACCGAGGTGGAAAGGTTCACAGCCCCCATGCTAAAGGACAATGCTGTCCAAGCTGCTGAAACCTTTACAAAAGCACTCTATGAGCATCTGCAGGAATGCATGGATGGTGCTATCCCAGGTTAAACCAAGACTCACTCCTCCAAGAAAAGGAAACCAGTCTGGTGGACCCCTGCCATAAACAAGCTATACAACAGAAGGAGGAAAGTAGTACAAAAAAAGAGTAAAATCCCAAGAAGGAAAGACATCCCTGATCAGTGTCAGCAAGAATCTATGATCCCTCATTAAATCATCCAAGGCTAAGTTTTGAAAGAAAAATTGCCAACGACTCCAAAGATAACCACAAAGCGTTCTTTAGCTATGTCAAGAACCTAAGTGGAAACTCTCAGATCTGCTCTGAGTTAGTGCAGAATGGCACAAAATACACTGAACCGACTGATATTGCCAACATTCTGACAAACAGGTTTAGTGCAAACTTCACCCCCCTCTCACCCCCTAAAGGGCCCATAACCATACCAGAAGAATGTAGGGCTCCGTTAATCACCGACACATAGATTAAAACAGCCCTATCCAAAGCCAAAAACACAGCTTCAATGGGACCGGACGCTGTCCCAGGCTGTGTCTTACAAGAGCTCCAAAATGAACTAACCCCTCACCTAAACCCACTGTTCAAACTCAGCCTCTCTACAGGCTACGTACCCACAGAGTGGCGCACAGCAACAGTTATCCCGCTCCACAAAGGTGGAGCTTAACAGACCCCGGGAACTATCGCCGTATAAGCCTGACTAGCCTAGTCTGCAAGGCTGTGGAAGGCATCATCATGGAACTCATTAACAGAGACACTGGGAACATCCAAACCTTGGACCCTACCCAGTTTGGCTTTCTTAAGGGCAGATCAAGCTTCCTAAACCTTGTAGACTTCTTTGAGACAGTTACCAAGGCATTAGATGAGGGAAAGGAGGTCCACACAGCCTACCTAGACCTCGCAAAGGCTTTCAACATCATTCCCCATTCTAGTATTGTAGACAGGCACACCAGCTTGAACATAAACCCCTACGTCACGAGATGGGTTGCCAACTGGCTCATGGATAGAACCCACATGATGAGAGTTGCAGGCTCTACATCCGACTCTAAACCGGTTACAAGTGGCGTCCCCCAGGGCTCAGTCCTAGAACCCCTCCTGTTTGGTATATACTTCTCAGAGGTACAGGCAAGCATAGGAGGACTATGGCTGACCAAGTTCGCACACGACTGCAAACTAGGGGGCATAATTGATTCACCGGTGGATACAGTCACCCTCCAGATGGGTCTCACTGAGACGGATACCTGGTGTCAAAATCATGGCCTCAAGCTAAATGCCAAAAAGTGCATAGTCACCCCCTTTAGAAAAAACAAAGTACCCGTGAACTACCACATAGGTGGTAGTCCCCTAAATATAGAAAATGTAATAAGGGATCTGGGGACCCAAGTAGATAGTAATCTCTTCTTTGATAATCATATTGTCAAGGTGGTTAGAAAATCCTTCTATGTGGCCTACCTAATCACAAAAGGGTTCACATCTAGAACAAAAGAGGTTATTGTGCCTCTCTTCTCATCACTCATTAGACCCATCATAGAATATAATGCCCCAATTGGGATGTACCTTACAAGACACCTGCAACAGCTGGAAAGACCAGAAAAGTACCTCACCAAGAGGATTACTGGCCTCAAATAGATGCCCTCTGCAGCCCGACTCAAGAAACTCCAGCTGTACTCGGTTGCATATCGCTTACTCAGAGGTGATCTCTGCCTGACATACAAGGCCATGTCCAACCCAGAATTGATGGACATGCTCCACCTAAAAAAAAACAAATCCCTGAGAGCCACACACTCTAGAGATATAAACCTCACCACAACGATAAATAGGACATGCTGGAGGGATAGATTCTTGTCCCAGAGACTCCCCATGCTTTGGAACAGGATTCCAATATACATCAGGCAGAGCCCCTCACTAACACTCTTCAAGAGAAACCTTGACCGGTGGATGGGAAACAGAAAATTTACCCCGGGGATCACTGCATTGGCTCTGCTGGACAGTGGTGCAAGGAACTAATCTAAGGGGGTGGCGAAAGCCAACACATTCTGGCTAGGCTTATAAATGCCCATGGGCAGATAGCCTAGTACTTAACTATGAACCTTGAGCTGTGATGACAGAAGACAAAGGTTTTCATTTTAACTGTTTCCACTCCCACCTGTACAGTAGTGACACTCATAGTGCCAGTTGTACATAAGAGCACTTAGTTCATATACAGGAAATCTGAAAGCTTTGCAACACATAGCTAACCACTATTGTAATGTAGTATGTTTTTTATTTGTTTTATTTTGCATTTGTTGACTGGGATAGTCTGAACAGGAAGCACAGCTTTTCAGCTGAGGCCCAGGGATAAAAGCTCCCGAAAAGTTCCATGAATTATAGTAGCAGAAAAAATATTATAATATAAAAGATACAGTGGTCAACACAGACACAAAAATAAAATTTAAGCCTGGTAAACTGTAGCCAGAGACCATTTTTTCACATATAACCGTGTTACCTAAAATATCAAGACAACAGTAGGAGCACAATGTTTACAGAGAAAGTGTACTGCATTAATATGCAATACAGGGGATTATGATCTGGTCGTTAAACATAACCTGTTTATTATGTGTTCAAAACATGGATGCCGATAAATTTTCGCTCTGAAGGTGAAACTTGGCATCCATGTCAAGAACACACAATTCATGATTATGATCGGTGATACAGTCATAATTCCTTGTAGGGCATGAAGCTTTATCTGCTCCACGTACTTTTAATTACAGGGAAAAAATATTAAATCTTTTCCCAGCTTTTAAAGCCATAAAACACATAGCAGACGCTGTCAGAAGGGCAATCTAAACAAAAGAAAAGAAACTCTAAATAAACTAATAAAATACTGGGAGCGGTATGGTTGAAAGCAAAAACCAAAACACAAAATCCACACAAATGTTTAATAAGCGCTTTTGTTCAGATTCAATTACTTGAACTTCTTTAGACAAATGCATAGCTAATGCAAATAGTTTAAATACTACCCATCATTTCATGACATCACAAATACCCTCCCTTTTAAAGGGAAAGACATCTAACACAACTTAAAATTCACCATTGACTCACTTAATATATTAAATATACACCCATAAAATGTATATTGTCTGTATACATACATAATAGATAAGATTCTTTCAAATCTTATCTATCTAAAGATGTTAACTTCAGAATACAATATAATGAACTATAGTCATTAAGACCAGGGTACATAAGCATTTAACATAAGAGCCTTCGACAGTGACGTTATCTAACAGGGCTGGAACAGAATTCTAGTTTTCATTGTGAGCTCTTACGCCTTTTTGATGAACAGGGATGTGATATCTTAGAGGTGTTAATAAAACACTATAATTTACAGGCTGAAATATTGAGGGTTGAACCGGAGAGCCTGGAAAAGATTATTAAAACGGACTCTGACTTTGTAAGATAAAGGTCTGAGTATTGCTGGGTTTTTAAATAGTATTGACCAACATATTTATAAACTCAGAGCTATTAAGATGAAGAAAATGGAGAGGGATAGGGTGGATTATGAAAAAGGTGTAGCGTATCCTTCCCCTCCATCATCACAGGTTTGGGGTAAAGGAGAACAACTCAACTCAATTGTAGGGAGCAATGGTGAGAACAATCGTAATGGTTCCCGCCTCACTACCTCTGAGGTTAATAATCAACCAAATACTCCTCCCATAAGGCAGAGTGAATGTCACTTACAGGACAATTCAACCAATGCACAACTACAAGTGAACAACCAGTCGAATAATCAGGATTTTCATGGACTTCTGAGGAAGACCTAGTCGAATTTACAAGGGGAAACTCACCACAACAAACATTCCAGGAAGTACACTTGTCGACGGAGGTAGTTGGCGTGGCTTCTGATTTACCAGAGACTTCCAAATTGAACAGTGTGACTGTGGTCACTAATGTTGAGGGTTATTTTAAAATCTTTAGTTTTTCACCTTGCAAATCGAATCTGACTTGATTGAAATATTAGCAGAAAGGCTTTCCTTTGTTCCATCAAGTAGGGCTGATATTTCAAGAACTTTGTTGGATTTAAAAATCTTTTTGTGCAAGTTGAATCTAAATACTCTAATGGGAAATAGAAGTGAAGTGAACAATGATTACAGGATTGCTAGCCTTTTTAATCCACCGTTACACCCTTTAACCACCTTTGAAAAAATTTGTGAAATGGATTTTAAATTCTTTTTAGCGAAACCTGCTTGCCTTGATGGGTGTGGTAGAGCTGAACGAAGTGCATTTAAATTTTTGAGAACATAGAAAGTAGGGTCATGAAACCAGATAAGGGGGATGGACTGGTCTTTATGGATGATTTTGATTATAGGAATAGAATGATTAAATTTTACAAACTGACACTTATGAACAGGTATCGTTAAATGAAGTGAATGGGGCATACCAACAGATTAAGTTTTTCATAAACAATTTATTTATAGATGCTCATATTGATTTAGACTTATTTAATTATTTGAATGTGGTAGCCCCATTAACTTCTGTTTTTTTGGCATTCCTAAAATCCATAAAGACCTGCTGGCCAATTGTGGATGGTAGAAACTCTTTAATGCATGCTTGTGCTAAATGTGTTGATAGTAAATTGAAAAAGTATTTGAGTACTGAATCCCAGATATGTAGAGATTCTTGGAACTTTTTGGAAGGTATTAACAGGTTAGAGTTTCATCATGTATTTTTGACAGTGGGCATGAAAGATTTGTACACTGTCATACCCCAAGATTTGGGCATGTTATGGGTGACTGACTTGTTACTTCAAAAAGGAGCAGACCTGTTGGAAATTAACCTAATAGAAGAATTAAGTGTACTTTTAACTAATAATTTTCTTTTGTTTGATGGTGATTATTATTTACAAAAAAAGTGTTGTGGCAATGGGGTCCCTTTGCGGCGTTAAGTTTTGCCAACATGGTTGTGGCACATTGGGAACATGAATTTTTGTTCAAGCATACAAGTGTTTGGAATCAGATTTTTGGGTACACTCGATACCTAGATGATATGTTTTATTATTTGGAAGGGGAGGTGTAGATACAATAAAAACTATTTTGGATTATATTAATAACACTGCATCCTTTCTTGAATTTACGTCATGTTTTGATAATGATGTGAATTCCTTCCTTGATGTTCAGTTGTCAAAAGCTAGGCAAAATAATAGATATATTGGTAGAATTTTAGGAAAATTACTTATTCAAACACTTTTTTTACATTTTAAAATCCGTTCCACCAAAAGAGAGATTTGGTGAAGGGACAGCTTATTAGGGCTGCAAGGATGACCTCATTGGATGAAGATTTTTTGACCAAATGTAATGCCCTTAAGAACATGTACCTTAAATGGGGATATTCACTTAACTTGGTTGAAGAACTAATACAGAAAGTTTATACTAAGAGAAGTATAGGTCATTTTACATACAAGTATCCTGGGTTTTTTTTGGCTTATTTATACTGATTATTGTTTCTAGCAATTTATATATAACACTTTTTATTGCCTGCTGCATAGTTTTTAGTGCATTTTATTGCTATTAACTAATTTGCACGGGTAACTGATTTGTTTGCAGTTAAAAGCATTCTGTAGAGTTTCTTTGCTCCTTTATCTGTTTAAAAACTTTCATTTTGTGGCTTTCTGTAGTGTTTACTGTCTAAAGAGTATAGACTAATAGCTTTAGTATTGTCCTAGTTCAGATTTGCTGGCTCTGGGCCTGTTTGTCTCTACAGTGATTGTTCAAAGCACATAAAACAGGCCATCTTGAATTAGCAGAAGCCTTTCTTTACCTTGGCTAGATTGTGTTAATTGGCTGCTGGCTAGTGGGGGCTGGTTCTTTTGTGCTTTGTAAAAATAAAAGTTGTCTAAGGTTTTATCTTCTGGTATTTAAGCCCAAACTTTGATAGGATTTCTGTCTATACACACTGAGCAGAGCGGAGGAGGGGCATTGACTACAACTCTGATCTGAGATATATAAGTATCCTGTTTTTTTGGCTTATTTATACTGTTTCTAGCAATTTATATATAACACTTTTTATTGCCTGCTGCATAGTTTTTAGTGCATTTTATTGCTATTAACTAATCTGCACGGGTAACTGATTTGTTTGCAGTTAAAAGCATTCTGTAGAGTCTCTTTGCTCCTTTATCTGTTTAAAAACTTTCATTTTGTGGCTTTCTGTAGTGTTTACTGTATAAAGAGTATAGGCTAATAGCTTTAGTATTGGTCCCCACCCTCCCTCCTTGTTGTTATACTTGGTGGCTTTGCAGTTGCCTGCCCCTACTGTAAATTTGATCTGGGACACTCCCCCCAGTCTAGTGTCATTAGCTGATTCTACCTAATACAGAGAGAACATCTGAGAAGGCCTTCTGTTTCTCCTTTCTCCCTTTCAAAAAAAATTGCCTGAATCTCCTTGTGTTCTGACTGTGCTTCTCAAACATTTTGGAAATATAGAGTATATTTTAGAGCATTTATTATAACTGTAATTGACTTATTATTGCTACTACTCAAGTGCTCTAGGTTGCGCTGCATCTGAATTGTGTGTTTTAGCTGCTTTTCTGTATATATAGACTTCTCTGTATATGTAGACTAGCTACTTATTCTGCTTTATTACTGCCTCTTAAATCGTTTTTCAGTTGTGCACTTGCCTTGCTTCATTTAAAAAGTTTTAAATTGCTAATTTTGTAGAGTTTTAATTGCATTTACTGTTTAGGACTACACACTCAATTATGTGTTTATTTACTGTATTATTGCATTGTTTTGCCTGTTTTAACAAAAAAAAATACCATCTTGTTTGCCCGTTTCCCACCTTTCCTAGCCAGTCCATATCCCAGGCTTTGCTTGTCTCAGGACTATATTTTCTGTGTTCAGAGCTATCCAGACCTTGCTGTGGTAGAAGGAAGTCCTACTGCTTACCAGTGGGAGTGGTGAGTATTGTACTGCCTATCTAACGCTAGAGGAATGGTTTCCAGCTCTGAAATTGAAATTTTATTAGCCTTTTTGGGCTGATTTCTATCCCTTTCAACTTTCTGGCTTAAAAACGCGTGTTTGCACATTTTTCGCATTGTGCAGCACTGCGAGGCTACAGTTAAACTATTCCAGGTGCCAGAAAGTCTGCTCTTCAAATTTTCCCTTAGAACTAGCTGGTTTCTCAGTAGTAGCACTAAAATCTGAACCCCTGTAACTAGCACTTGCTCTAGAACCTGCTGGAATGCACTAGGAAGCCTGAAACTGATACAAGCACTCAACTCTCCTTGTCAATAAGGAGAAATTAATCGTAGGCACTAAACAGCCTATAATTGCAAAGTACCTTGCAAAGGTAAGGAAAAACAGCTCTTATACTTTACAAAAAAGCACCTAAACAGGCATGTCCAAGGGTAAGCTTCCAGTGATTTCTCCTGTCCACCTGGTGAATCTGGGCATACTGGGGCAATGCGGCAACTGCCTCATGTACACAGACAATCCTCTCCACCTACCAACCAACACTACAACCTGCGAGAGATGCACTTACATAGCCAAACTGGAAGCAAAGCTCTCTCCGGCCAAGATTGTGCTAGACAGTCAAGAGGAGAATGTTAACATCTGCACTACACCTCAAGCAACTCATAGCCCTTCAAAACCCATGTCATCAACACCCACACATAGCAACACTAAACCCGCATATGCAGAGGCCCTTAACATTAACCTGCCCAAGCAACAAGGACCTCCAAAGCTGAAATGCAAACAAACACCAGTCACAACCAAAGTGACAGCTCACAACACCAGTGTGCCGCCCAACAACAGCCCCTAAGGCAAGATAATGTACCCAACACTTTAGTCATAGGTGACTCTATAGTCAGGCACACTGATGTACCACTCACCAGGCTGAACGAGGAGAAAATTACAGTCAGTTGCCTGTCGGGTGCCAGGATCCGCCACATAACGCATGCACTCAAGTCACTCCACAACAAGTACAAATACGACTCTGTCATTTTCCATGCTGGAGTGAATGACTTGAGACTTACCTCCCTGGACTACATGAAAAGAGAGATGGAAGAGCTCTCGGATCATGTGGCCCAGGCAGGTATGACCCTAGCCCTGAGTAGCATCCTGCCTTCGCCCAGAATGATACCACAGTATAAGGACAAAGTGATTGACTTCAACAATTGGCTAAGCTTCTGGTGTCATTCAAAGGGGATCCAGTATCTGTCTGCCTGGAAAAACATGATCGACAAACCAAGATGCTTTGCCAGAGATGGTCTGCACCTGTCACCCCTGGGATTCAGGTTACTGGCTAAAGCTCTTGCCACCCCTATAGTGCCTTTTTTAGGCAAGGTTCAAAGGATAAAACCACCACTGTAACAGATACAAGCATGCAAAATCTGAAGGTAATGCTACTCAGTGCTAGAAGTCTAAACCTCAACATGCACTCTCTTGAAGCACTCCTAAAAATGGAGAACATCGATATCTGTGCAGTAACTGCAACCTGGTTCAAGGCTCCAGAGAGCACCCCAGCAATCCCAGGCTACAACTCTTACCACACTTTTCGGCCACAAAACCAAGACCGAAACACTAAAGGTGGAGGAGTGTCCATATTCACCAAGGATATTCACACCTCCAGGCTAGTTGCCCAATACAATGCATCTGAAATTCTCCAGATGCAACTAACACTAGGTAAGACTGCAATCCAAATTGTAGCTTGCTACAGATCCCCCACCATGCCCCAAGATTCTCACTACACCTTTCTAAACATACTGGAAAATATTAAGATGCAACCAAACAAGTTAATACTGGGTGATTTCAACTACCCTGCCATTAACTGGGAAAACTACTCTGGTACCAACTCCTTTTCCCAACGGTTCTTGGAATTCATAAATTCCAATGCCCTGGATCAACTAATCCATTGTCCCTCCAGGGGCTCCAGTATCCTAGTCATCCTGGTCATTACCAACATGGGAGACAGATGCTCCACACCTGTAGTCACCCCATCATTGGTCAGTTCTGACCATAAGCAAATCACCCTTGACATCCACATCCCACCCCCACCCCCAGTAAGGAAACCTCCTTAAAAAAACTTCTCCAAAGACAACTTCATGCTACTGAAGTCAGAAGTGACAAACTTCATGATACCCATGCAGACGGGATCTGAAAGTTCGACTGCAGAATCCTACACTAAGGCACGGTACGAGGACATCCACTCGTGCATGAATCATGCCATCCCAAATAAAACCAAGATGCTCTTCTCCAAAAAAAGGAAACCAATATGGTAGTTCCCTGCTATAAACAAACTATACAACAGAAGGAAGAAACTGTTGCAGAAAACAGGAAAATCCCAGGATGCAAAAAACTCCCTCACCAGCCTCAGTACAAAGCTGAGATCCCTCATAAAATCCTCAAAAGCTAGTTATGAAAATAAAATTGCCAAAGATTCCAAAGACAACCACAAGGCATTCTATAGTTATGTCAAGAATCTAAATGACAATGCTCAGATCTGCTCTGAGCTACAACAGAATGGCATTAAATATACTGATCCGAAGGATATTGCCAATATCCTGGCAGATCGATTCAGTGCCAACTTCACCCCCTCTCACCCCCTAAAGGGCCCATCTCAATACCAAAAGATTGCCAAATTCTGGTAATCATGGCCGCACAGGTAGAAACTGCACTCTCCAAAGGTAAGAATACAGCATCCATGGGACCAGATGATATCCCAGGCTGTGTACTACATGAACTACAAAATGAACTGGCACCTCACCTAAGTGTCATGTTTAATCAAAGCCTCACCTCAGGCTTTGTGCCCACTGAGTGGGCACAGCTACAGTTATCCCACTCCACAAGGGGGGATCCACCTTGGATCCCGGGAACTACCGTCCCGTCAGTCTGACGAGCCTGATCTGCAAGGGCATGGAACCATTATCATGAAACTTATAAACAAAGATATTGGCAACCTTCAAACACTGGACCCCACCCAGTTTGGGTTTGTGAAGGGCCGATCTTTTCTCCTGAATCTGATTGACTTCTTTGAATCAGTCTCCAGAGCTGTGGGCGAGGGTAAGGTGGTCCACACAGCCTGTCTGGACCTCATCAAGGCCTTTGACACCATTCCCCCACTCTGGAATCATAGATAAACTTACTAAGCTGGGCATAAATCCCTCCCTCACTCAGTGGGTTGCCAACTGGCTTACTGACAGAACCCAGAATCTAAAAGTAGCCGACGCCAAATCCAGCTCCAGACAAGCGACAAGTGGAGTACCTCAGGATTCAGTCCTGGGACCATTCTTGTTTGGCATCTACTTCTGAAGTACAGGCCAACACTAAGGGACTCTGGCTAACAAAGTTCGCAGATGACTACAAACTGGGAGCCATTACTGTATCCCCAAGTGATGTGGATATTCTACAAAAGGGCCTTACAGAAACAGATGCCTGGTGCCAGAGCCATGGGCTCAAGCTTAATGCCAAGAAATGTGTAGTTATTCCCTTTGGAAAAAAAACATGTACCCATGAATTACCACATTGGTGGCAGTACACTAAACATCAAAAGTGTGATGAGAGATTTAGGGACACAGGTGGACAGTGGTCTCACTTTCGATAACCACATCGCCACAACAGTCAGGAAATCCTTCTATGTGGCACACCTCATCACTAAGGGCTTTTCATCCAGAAAAAAGGAGGTCATTGTCCCACTGTACTCATCCTCATTAGACCCATTATAAAGTATAATGCCCCATTTGGTATGTACCTCACAAGACATCTGCAACAGCTGCAAAGGCCACAGAAATGCCTCACTAAAAGGGTCACAGGCCTAAAGCAGATGTCATATGCTGACCATCTAAAAAAACTCCAGCCATACTCTGTAGCATATCATCTACTCAGAAGCGATCTCTGCTTAACATACAAGGTCATGTCAAACCCTGAGCTGTTGGACATGCTCCACTTAAAGAAATCCCAATCCCTCAGAGCCACACGCTCCAGGGATCTAAACCTTGTCATCACAATGAACGAAACATGCTGGAGGGTTAGGTTCCTGATCCAGAGACTCCCCATACTCTGGAATAGACTGTCCATACATGTCAAGCAGAGCGCCTCCTTGGCCCTCTTCAAAAAGAACCTTGATGATTGGATGGGAAATAGGAAATTCACCCCGGGGATCATGTCAGTCGCCCTGCTAGACAGGGGTCCAGAGAAGTAAATATTGTGGGAAGAAATATCCAGGGAATTGTTATGGCTAGGCTTGTATAGGCCCTAGGGCCGCTAGCCTAATACCAACCTATGAACCTATACTGAATGTCAGTAGGGTCAGAGAGCTTGATGAATATACATCATTGGGTAGTAATAATATTAGTGGTTGACAATCAAAGTATTGCATATAATATTAGTTTCATTACCCCTTTTTCATTGGATTCTGGAATTCTAAGGAAGATGTTAACTAAAACTTGGTCCTTGGTAACGGAAGACACATCTGTTAGATTAAAAATTGGTGATCAACCTAGAGTTATTTTTAAGAAATGTCCTAATATTAAATGCATATTAGAGAGGAATGTAGTCCCCACGTTGCATAACCCTAGAATGTTCAAATGTGGGTTTTGCCCATACTGTAAGTTTGTAGAGGTAGCTAGTACCTTTAAAATTAGGAACAAACTGTATAAAATCATGGGTAAATGTTAAGAGAAAAAGTTTTAAAAACATACTGTTATTTGTCTTTTTCCTCTTCTTGCAAAGTGAACATGTTATTTGTTGGGATATGCTTATCAAAGATGGGCCTCATCTGTGAACAAAATGCAGCACTGTTTATGAACCTGAATAATAACTGTTTTCTGCTTTTTAGAATAAAGAAAGTTGGTTATAGCTTATTATACCATGATCCCCCCAAAACGTGCACGCTGATTGGCCAGCGTGCCCGTTGTAAATCGAGTTATACTAATGGAAAAAGGTCCGGTCGCCCGGACTTTTTTCCATTAGTATAACTCGCTTTTAAACACTGTCTCGCTATGTTAAATGGGTTTAACATAGCGAGACAGCTTTAAAATAAGCAACGGAGATCTCCGTTGCTTATTTTAAAGCTGTCTCGCTATGTTAAACCCATTTAACATAGCTTAGCAGTGTTTAAAGCAACGGAGAAAGCAAGATCTCCGTTGCTTTTAGTCTCGCTATGTTAAATGAGTTTAACATAGCGAGACAGTTTTAAAATAAGCAATGGAGATGTCCGTTGCTTATTTTAAACTGTCTCGCTATGTTAAACTCATTTAACATAGCGACATAAAAGCAACGGAGATCTTGCTTTCTCCGTGCTACAACTCTGATGTACCGCGCAGGCGCAGTACATCAGAACTGCCGGATGCCAGACATCTGCGGAAGGGCAGTAAACAGGCATTATACTATGCCATTATTTAAGAAAAGTAACAGTTTCTTTTCTTAAATAATGTCATGGTATAATAGCAATAACCCACTTCTGGGTGTGGGTAATGGTAAAATTACCCACGGTTAGCTTTGTTTGGTCCTCGGGCCGCCTCGGGACCAAACCACGCCAACCGTGGGTAAATTTAGCATTACCCACACCCAGGCGTGGGTTATTGCTATAGTGAAGCCTGGGATAAGGACGCACGGCCGAGTAAGAGTTAATTTACTGAAGCAGGCTGTGTGTCCTGGAAAATTTGAGCTACCATAGTTGAACTGAATATTCTGTACTTCTTGAACATTCTGTACTAACTGTTGGTTTGAGGTAATTTGTGGTAAACATGTTTACCACAGGTGTTTTTCCATAGCTGTCAACGGTCAGAAATATAACAAAAAGTTGTTTTGCTTGCAGTATAAAAGTTGATGTCAGTAAACAAGTTGACCAGGAGGAGGAGATCATCTTGGCCAACATGCTGTGATCTGGTTAGCTGCTAATAAAGAAGCTTTTCATCACCTGAGACAGATGTGACTCGTTTGTATTTTTCTTCTGACAGTAAATATAATTGTAATTCCAAGGGGGTAATGTATTTAGCTAAATGCCAAGCATGTGAAAGTTTCTATATTGGAAAAATGGAACACCAATTTAAGTAGCGTGTATATGAGGACCAATATAGTATTAGTAAACAGAACTCAAATAATGCTTTGGCAAAGCATATATCAGTACATCAAGGCCATTCCTTTAAATATATGATTATTGATCAAGTAGTGAATAATATCAGAGGTGGTCCATGGGCTTTAAGACTTGAAGAGAATGAAATATTGTGGCAGCTAAACTTAAATGCTTACATGGCCCCTGGTCTTAATGACTATTGTTCATTATATTGTATTTTGAAGTTAAAATCTTTAGATAGATAAGATCTGAAAAAAAAATGATTTTGTTAGGTATGTATATAGACAGTATATATTTATGTGTGTATATTTATCATATTAAGTAAGTCAGTGGTGAATTTTAATTTCTGTTAAATGTCTTTTTCCCTTTAAAAGGTAGGGTATTTGTGATGTCACGAAATGATGGGTAGTATTTAAACTATTTGCATTAGATTTGTATTTGTCCAAAGAAGTTCAAGTAATTGAATTTGAACGAAAGTGCTTATTAAATGTTTGTGTGGATTTTGTGTTTCAGTTTTTGCTTTCAACCATACCGCTTCCAGTATTTTAGAAGGGCAATGTAACACAAGCAGTTACATTAACTTTTACCTTTCATGTCTCTCAACTGTCTAGATTTTAGCAGAATGTCCAGAATATTGCTTCATATTGTCAGTCTGTTCCTCATTAAGTCTGTGGTTATCGGACAAGCCACTGAGGATTAAAGTCATTAAATAATGACATACATTTAAGTTTCAGAGTTCATATTGTTCAGAAAATGCATGCAGACAAAGTTTTTAGAGAAAGTTAGGGACATATTACTGGTATGAACAGCAGGCAGAAGCAAATCTTTTATTCTACCACTGTCATTTGCTGGTCAGCACAGGCAGCCTATCACTGGATCCGACTTTAACAACTTCAACAGGGAGTGCTTACCGTTTGTTAAGGTCAGATCTCTCTCCACTCTAGGGCTTAACTGATTTGTCTTTTTCCAACTATCAGTGCACAATCACTGTGCTCTATGCACTACAAAAAGATAATCCACAGTTCAGCAGCACTAACCTTTGCTGATACATTACTGCAGTGGGAAAAACAGATTCATTGATGTACTTAGTCTGTTGTTGGAGGAATGCATAGTCATACATATCCACTCTGTAGGAAAAGCTGCATTTCAGACCTGTCTAAACAGATGTTGGCTATTTTTTCAAACAGTTGCATATAATATTTGAGTCAATCAACAAGCTTGGACTTAAATTTGTGAATTGTTGGTAGAGCTCTGATATTCAGCAGAAGTGAATTCTATTCCTTAGGCCCCGAAAAAGGAAATGCTTTGGATATGCATTCTAAGGAATAGTTAGGAGGGATTAGTATCAACATTTCGTCATTTGGATACCAACACCTGAAGGTAAAGGCTTTAATTTTCAGATGGTAGCCAGGGGTGCAACAGGATCTTGGGCAGGAAACATTGAAGATTAATAAGGTTGTTATGGAGTTGGTAAAACATATGCTTAGTAATAGTGGTATAGTGATGGTCAAAATGGGATGATTGAACCATAAATATTCCTATTTTGTTTAATAGGATCTGAAGTCTTATTACAATTGATAAGAGATCATGTAGTTACTAAAGTAAGTCCATATTCTGAGACTATAATGAGCACATCTTTTGCAGAAGTGGAATGTTGTGCTGTGTCTTAAATACCATTGAGTTAAGTAAATGCAGACTTATGGTGGGGGAAAAAAGCTGATCAAGTCAGAAATCTACATTTTTAAATTGCTGCACTGAGTAATAGGAACCACTCTAATGATGAGTTTACTTAGCCATTCTGATGAACTTGTAATAAGTTGTAATTGAATGATTTTAGGGGCCTCTGAATTTTTCTTCTTACATAAACTAGAAATAGAGACTGGTTCTCAGGCATACTAAAACAGACCCCACATATTTCCTGCCACTTTTCTGAAATCATCTTTCTGCTGTTCAATAAAAACTGCAAGAAAAAAACAACCAAGCTAGAATTTCACTATGTGATACCTTAAACCTCCTGTAATGGTAGCCCTTGAGATATATGCAAATGACCGCTTTAAGGACATGTGTTTCAGCTACATAGCTACTAAAAGCCTGTGACTCTGTACTTTTTTAAGAATGTATGGATATATTCAGACCAGTAAAGCCATGCTCCACATTCAGAAGCCATGTAGCTGACGCACTTGATTGTCTTTAAGGGATCATCTGCATATATCCCAAGGTATCACACAGTGAAAACTGTAGCTTGGCTAAGTTTTTCTTGCAGTTTTCTGTGTCTGTGTGACCTTCTTACCCTTTGGCTTGGATGTTAGTTGGGGTATCTTTCTTCTATTCATGATAGATTATGCCCGTTAAATAAAGTTAGAGAAAATGCAAGCAACAACAATGCCTGGATTATCACAGAATTAATAAAATACGTAAAAAAAGAGAAACAGAATTTAAAAACAGTCAAAACAAGTTCCTGCCAGTATGGCTATTTTCAACACCCACCCAAATCTTAAAAGAGAAACCAAAGTAAATGTAAATGTTGCTACAGTTCTTATTTTAGAATGATTTAAACTAGATACTTAGGCAGCTCCAAATTCTTTTGGAAAGTTACTACATCTTTAGCATCTACAGAATGCTTCTCCAAATCCTTTCAGAACTCCATTCTAAATATAAAGTTAATCTGTGCTATTGAATCTACTACTCCTTCTCCCGCTGTTATCATTTGCTTAAGTGCGAACTATCCAATACCCAATACTCTTGTATATATAAGCTTGTTTCTTAATATCCAGCGTTTTAGTTTTAATGTCTTGCCAATCCAGTCAGTCAGTGCTAGACAATATCAGTTGCAATTACAACCAGTACATACATTTGCTCAGTCAGAAACCATTGCAGCTTAGAAATGGAGTACTAGTTAGGCCCTTTACACACATATACAGTCTCACTCTTAACTCCTGATCTCTTCCCCACAGTTTTAAGCTGCAACAGTAAAAATATCCAAATATATCCTGTCCAAAAATATCCTGTCCAAAAAGAACACGATTTCTGCCCTGTGGCAAACTTTTGCCTATTAGCCAAATTATTGGGGAAAAAAGTTCTGTGTGCCCAATTCTTAAATGCTGGTACACAATGGAACAGTACTGTTGAATATAGTATGGCTGTGTACCAAAATCCTAGTGATTTAAAATGTATGGGCACAAGGGGGAAGACCACATATGCAGTTTTGTGCCACTGTGTAGGCTGTGGACTCTGGGCATGGAATACAAATGCAAACTACCCCCTTCCTAATCATACGTAATTCAGCAAGGCAACATCACTGAACTGTAGACTCATCCTGACTGGGCATCCTATGGGGCAGCAGCTATGTACAACGTAATGGTGGTGTGTTTGGCAAAATAGGGATGTTATGTGGTCCTATCTCGCCTACATTCTTTACTCACGGGTAGAGAGCCGAGAATCGGCTCCGGCTCGGCCAACTTATTTTCTAGCACGAAGTCTCTAATTGGCTGGGCTAACCCGGTATCCCAAGATGCACCTCGCCCTAGCCCCAGATCTCATTTGCAGCTCATAGAGTTAGGATGTGGTCTCGCTTGTCTGTGGCTAAGTACCCTTTCTATACTTTTCATAAGTATTTAGCAGTCTGTTTCTTGTAAAAAGCTATTTTAATAGCTAGTTTTCATTGTGAGTGTACTGTGTGAGCAACTAGTGTTTTTTTTTTTTTTTTTTTGCGGTATCCCTCTTTTGGTGGGCTAGGCCCGTTTAAATTAGAGGACCTAGTTCTCTCCGGTGTTGTTTTTGTATAAACTTGTGTTTTTGTTTGGTCGGTAGTTCGTTTTCCTTGCTGCACCAAAGAAACATTTAAATTAGAGTTTCTTTGGTTGTTCTTGGTCTGGTTTTCCTGCCTTCCTCTCGTGTCTGTCTTTGTCGGTTGAGTGGGTGCTGTGTATTATTATGTCTAAAGAGCAGAAAGAGCATAAACCCTCTGGGTTTAAAAAATGCTCAAAATGTGGCTACAAGATGTCCATCACAGATGGGCATTCTATCTGTGTTTATTGTCTTGGTGCTATTCACCTGCAAGAGTACTGCAGTTTTTGCAACGTTTTTAGCCCGAGGGTACTGCAGGAAAGAAAAAATAAGTTGATTTTGAAGGGCCTGGTTAAACGTTCTTTTGAGGAGTCCTTAGACTCTTCTTTTAGTACTAAGTCTAAGACTTCCAAGGCCAAGAAAAGATCTCCAGCTCCATCTGTCTCTTCGGAGCCCCCGGAGAAAGTTTCGAAAGTGGATACAGCCTCCTCGGTTCCATTGTCCTCGAGGCCGCAGGAGGTATCCGTTGTACTGGAGTCGAACTCAGCCCTGATATTATTGGAGCCTATTCGGAGCCGGTCATCCAGTGTTAGGCCTGAGCCTCCGGACAGGAGATCCCGATCTTCTTCTATTTCATCCAAATCCTCTAGGCTGTCTGATTTGGATGTGGATAGGGTAGTCCAGAGGCTCCTGCAGTCGCCGGTGTTAGCAAAATTGTTCTCGGCTCTGGCCCAGTCGGCTCCGGAGCCACTCCCCATTCTTGTACCGATGATTCCTCCTCCGAGCACCCCTGTGTCGTCGGAGCCGGAGTGCTCCACGCCGAG
Source organism: Protopterus annectens (assembly GCF_019279795.1). Lineage (NCBI taxonomy): Eukaryota > Metazoa > Chordata > Ceratodontiformes > Protopteridae > Protopterus > Protopterus annectens. The sequence continues at coordinate 1,232,558,953 of NC_056726.1, read as the reverse complement.
TGATGTTCTCGTGTCGGCTCCAATACCCCTTGTGAGTTTATTGGAGCCGACGTCAGCTCCAACCATGTTGGTTCCATCCTCTGGTTTCGGTACTCAGGTTTCCTCAGTCGGACCCAAGGGGGATACCTCGGGACTCTTGTTGGTTCTGAGTCTCCCTCTCGGTGCTTCGGTTCGGGGAATCCCGACTCTGGTTGTGGTCTCGGAGATGGGTCGGTCCTCGGATTCGGGGGGACCTGCCTTCGAGGCCATGAGGAGCGCACTGGCCAGATCTTCAGTTACATCACTCGGATCGGTCACTCTTTCCCCCTATACCCCAGCTAGAGCCTCTGACACACCCCTGTCCGTGGATGGCGAAGCCCGAAGGTCTGAGGATACCCCCATGAGCGGTCCCCAACTTTCTGAGGGCCCCTCAGTGTCGGTGCCTGAGGAGCCCCCTAGAAAGAAGTTGTGCAAGAGGAAGCACATAGACTCCCAGGATGAGTCCCTCACTTCCGATACCGACCTCGAGGAGTCAGAGGGGTCCCCTAAGTCATCCTCCGATGATGTCTCTTTCTCCGACATCCTGGAGATCTTGAGACAGAGAGGCGACTGGCCTTCCAAGACCCCCGCTGAGGAGGAGTCTTTATTCCTCAAGGCCTTCGGAGCTCACCCCTCCGCCTCCTGGGTGTCTCCACCCTTCGATGAACTCCTGGATTTGATTTGTCGAAGGGTGTGGGAGACCCCTGATTCCGTGGAACCGGTGCCCAGACGTCCAAATATGTTTCTTTCTGCTCCCCCGGAGAAAGAGTTCCTGACCAAAGGAGTTTCCATAGATGCCTTGGTGGTAGTGGCAGCCACTCAGCAGGAAGTTGAAGAGGCTTCTTCTTCTGTCCATCCTCCTAACAAGGAGTCCAGGAGTATGGACCGGTATGGGAAGCGTACCCTGTCTTCAGCGACCTTTACCTTGTGGTCGCTGAATTATCTTTGTCATTTTACTCGGCTCCAGAGAGATCTCCTTAAGGAGCTAGGAGACACTCTGACGGGTAACATGCCTGAGGCGGTAGCGCAGACTGTTAACGCCCAGTTGTCTACCCTTGGTTCCATTGTCAACTTGTCCATGAGGCTCATATCCTATGCAGCCGAAGGGGTGAGTAGGGCAGCTAGCTCAGGTGTAGCTCTCAGAAGGCAAGCCTGGATGTGCCTGTGTCATTTCGCAGAGGCCTTTAAGTCTTCCTTCACTGACGCCTCCTTTGATGGGTCCTCACTCTTCGGGACCAAAGTGAAAGACACCCTCACCAGATGCGAACAGGAGGGGAAGACCCTATCTGCCGTAGGGGCCTGTTTCTCTCTTCCTTCTAGGCCTTACCCCAAGGCTCACAGAGGAGGGAAAATGTGGTTCAAGAAGTCACAGAGGTCTTTCCCTGCCACTCAAGGTGAGTCCCCCTCCAGAGGCAGAGGAGGGGGAAATTATTCTGGAAGACGCCATCCTAGAGGCAGAGGAGGCCCCCACAACTCGGGAGACCACAATTCCTTTTGTGGGTCTACCTTTCAGCGTTCCTGAGGCGTTGCCCGACAGTGCTGTTCCGGAGCCAGTCGGGGGCCAAATTTTGTTGCATCCGGAAGCCTGGGAAAGCATCACCCTGGATCGTTGGGTGCTTTGAATAGTTATCGGAGATTACACCATTTTTATCAACACCCCCTCCAGTCAAAAGAATCCCGGACATTCCACCCAGTCAACGGGATCAAGCAGCACTAGAAGTTTCAAAGCTGCTAGAAAAAGGAGTCATCCAACCAGTCCCCTCAGACCATATCGGATCAGGAACTTACTCAAGACTCTTTTTGGTGCCGAAAAGAACAGGGGACCTGACGCCCATTCTGGATCTCAGCCGATTGAATCACTACGGTCTGAAGTCCAAGTTCCGAATGGTCACTCTTCAGTCCATTTTTCCCTTGCTGGAAAAAGGAGTATGGATGTGCTCCATCGATCTCAAGGATGCCTACTACCACATCAAGATGGACAAGGCATCCAGGACTCACTTATGCTTCCGGCTGGGAGCCAGTCACTTCCAGTTTTGTGCCCTGCCCTTTGGTCTCACCACAGTCCCCAGAGTGTTTACCAAGTATTTAGCAGTGGTGACGGCTCACCTGAGATGTCAGGGATTCCAGGTGTTTCCATACCTGGACGACTGGCTTCTCACCGTCCCCACCAGGCATCTCCTCATTCAAGCCAGGGAGGCTACCATTACACTTTGTCACCAACTAGGAATTACCTTGAACTGGGAAAAGTCTGCCTTGCTGCCCTCACAGCATGTTGTTTTTATAGGTGCCGAGCTAGACTCTATTCAAATGCGGGCCTTTCTGCCACAAGAGAGAATAAGAGTGCTGCAGTCTCAGATTCACACATTGTTGCCCCTCAAGGGGGAGTTCAGGCCAGGTTAGTTCTCCAGCTCCTGGGATCCATGGCTGCCACCATCATGCTGGTGCCTCTAGCCAGGTTACACATGCGGATCCTACAGTGGCTCCTTTCGGCCCAATGGTCCTTTCAGAAACTTCCTCTTTCCCACTTGATACTTCTCACGGAACGGTGCAAACAGGACCTCTGCTGGTGGCTATGTTCCACCAATCTGGACAAAGGGAGGAGCTTGATTCCTGTGTCTCCAGTGGCCATGGTGACCACAGACGCTTCCCAGATGGGGTGGGGGGGGGGGCATTATCTTGGCAGGACGGTCCAAGGCACGTGGCAAGATCACGAGGTGCACCGGCACATCAGTGTTCTAGAGATGGGAGCGGTGTTACTAGTGTTGCGGGCACTCCAAAGCTCTCTTCCTCGGGGAACGTTTGCAATTCACTCGGACAACATGTCCGTGGTGTGGCACCTGAACAAGCAGGGGGGAACCAAGTATTATCCCCTCTGCAGAGAGGCCATGCAAGTGTGGCATTGGGCAGTGTCTTCCCAATGGTTTTGAGTGGCAACGCACATTCCGGGAAAGACCAACATGATAGCGGTCAGGCTGAGCAGAGCTATTCTGATGCCTTACGAGTGGTCCCTGTACAACCGAGTGGCGGTTCAAATTTTCAACAGGTGGGGTCAGCCTTGCTGCGATCTCTTCGCCAGCCCTCTCAATGCTAAATGCAGCAAGTACTTCACACTGATCCCCCCACAGGGGGAGTCACCCAGGGATGCACTAATCCATGATTGGCCCCCCGGTCTGATCTATGCTTTCCCTCCGTTTCCTCTGTTACCAATAGTGATTCAGTAAGCCATATCCTTGGGAAGCAGGATGATTCTAATTGCTCCACACTGGCCTCGACAAGTATGGTTCCCCTTTCTTCAGCAGTACGCAGTGGACGGCCCTTGGACCCTGGACCCAGTGCCAGACCTACTGATTCATATGTCAGGACAGCTCCATCCCTCCCTGCCAACCCTCAGGTTGACAGCCTGGCTGCTCCACTTCCATCACTAGTTAGACGACATTCCTTTTCACCTGAGGTGGTACACATCTTGTCTTCGTCTCATAAGTCTTCCACCAGAAGGATTTATTCCAGCAAATGGAAGAGATTCTCCATTTGGGCTCAGGCCCAAGGTTTGGACCCCTTCACAGCCCCAATTCCGTGCGTCTTAGACATTTTAGCCATGCTTTTCCGACAGGGCTCCGCGCCTGCTACCATTAAGGTGCAGCTGGCTGCAATTTCCAATTTTCATACATCTTACGAGCCTTCTCGTATGGGCCATAAACTTTGTAAGGCCTTCTTGGAAGGCCCCTGGTTACTTCGCCCTCCTGTTTCAGAACCTGTCATGCCATGGGATCTAAACTTTGTGTTACAAGCCATCACTTCACCGCCCTTTGAACCGGCTGCCACCTGTGAATTAAAATTTCTATCTTGGAAGACGGCTTTCTTGATAGCCATTACATCGGCCAGAAGAGTATCAGGGACTCAAGCCTTGTCCATTAAGCCTCCTTATTTGACCTTTCATAAGGACAGAGTTTCCCTGAGACTTGACCCGTCCTTCCTTCCGAAGGTGTCATCCACCGTTAATCTGCATCAGTCTATTGAGTTACCAGTGTTCTTTCCGAACTTTTCCAATAAAGCAGAGTTTAGATTTCACCAGTTGGATGTGCACAGACAATTAAGATTCTACTTAAACAAACAACAAACTTACACAGGACTAAGCATATTAGGAAGTCTGATCAACTGTTTGTGTCCTTCTCAGAGAACAGAACAGGTTGTCCTATTTCCAAGAGCACAATTTCTAAATGGATCAAAGATTGTATTTCCTTTATCTATTCGTCTATTCGTCAGCAGGCAGAAATTTACCTTTTCCCGTTAAAGCTCATTCTACCAGGGCAGTATCTACATCAATAGCATACCATGCTAGGCTTTCATTGGATGATATTTGTGCTGCGGCCACCTGGGCTTCTCCGCACACCTTTATTACTCATTACAAGTTGGACATGGCTTCTAGGGGCCGGGCTTCCTTTGGTTCCACGGTTCTCAGGAGTATTTTCCTATGAGCCACCCAGGATAGAGGTGCTGGGGACGCTGTCCCGTGAGTAAAGAATGTAGGAGAGATAGGACCAACATAACATCAGGTAGTTATGTACTCACCATAACTATCGATGTATGTGGTCCATCTCGCCTCACATTCTTACGTACCCTCCCACCTGCCTCCTTCCTGTAGGATTTGGAGGAAAATTGGTTCTGAGAACCCTTCAATGTCAGTTGTTTTTTCTTTCCTTTCTGGCTGGAGCTCCTTCCAGTGGCAGTTGTGTGTGTGGGGTGTTACTGGAATGGCTGCAAACTTGATCTGGGGCTAGGGCGAGGTGCATCTTGGGATACCCGAGTTAGCCCAGCCAGTTAGAGGCTTCATGCTAGAAAATAAATTGGCGGAGTCGGAGCTGATTCTCTGCACCGAACCCGTGAGTAAAGAATGTGAGGCGAGATGGACCACATACATCGATCGTTATGGTAAGTACATAACTACCTGTTCTCCTTTTTTGCCAATATATTGTTCACATCCAGCATTCAGCAATACATGAGGACTGACATAACAAAAAAAAAAAAAACAAAATAAACAACACAATCAGCACATGATAAGCAAATCTTTACCAGCAATGGAGTTCCCTGTGCTTTGTACATTTCTATGTACAGTGTACTCCTGGTTGCACATTATAAAGAGCAGAGTACATTTTTGCACTGCTATGTTGACTGCAGTCCATGTCCTTGAATTATGATCCACAACTGTGGCATACAGGTCTTAATGCACAAAGTGTTTGCATGCTTTTGCATAGTATGTCTGTGAATATCAGGACTTGATCAGATTTTAGAATGTGTTACCAACTATGACTTTTACAAGTTCATAGGTACTTAATGGGCTATTGATCTGTGAGGATCTTAAGAAGCCTAGCCTTACATTCCCATGGTAGTTTTAAGCCCTTATATTTCGCATGTGAATAACCCAGAGATGGTCCTAACAAGGATATATTAGGACATTTACATGTTTCCCCAATCCATGAGAGACAGGAGTACTAAACCGGAGGGGGGGGTGAATTTGCAGTTACTCATCCGTTTGTTTGCTTTATGTGGAGTGGAAGATGGTTCTGTGGAAGTGTTATTCTCTGTAATACAAACATGTCCCTTCAACATGCTCTATTATTTTTTTTTTTTTTCAAAAGAGATCAAGATCCCTTGTGTGGGTGTTTATAACACCATTGGACTTGTGAATGTGTAATAGGTTTGACAGAATAGGATCTGTTGAAGTTCTACATAAAAGGCAGAGGTCGGGTCTCAGAAGTCTGTATGATACTGAAAAGGGGGACAAGACTTTGGGGAAGTGTGCATAGTTTTTCAGTTTAGGCTGTTGATTTTTTTATTGAGAAAGTGTTGAGGTCATTCCAGATATGGCAACTGTTTGGACAGGTACATGCCAAAATGGCAGTATACTCATGACTGGTCTTATGAATACCAAGTACAGTGAAATGATTAAATCTTTGGACCTGGACACAATGCGTTTAGACATAAGCTGTTTATTCAAAAAGAACTTCCTTATATCAGTAGATGCGTGATGATCAAAGAGCAGTTCATTGCTGACATAGGTTCCCAGAACCCTAACTACAGCATTCATTTTCATGGCTGTGTTATCAATGTGATAGTTTCAAGGGGAGCCATTCCAGCCCAAGGATACAATTCTATACCTCCTGACATTTAGTTTTGGTCCATTATTTTGACATCAGCTATTTGTTTGGGGACAGCCCCTCTTGGGGGAGTCTTGGAATCCTCTGGAAGTTTACAGAGGCAAAAGATTTGCAAAAACTAAACGGCATATCCATCACATGATAGACATATCCTTACCAGCAATGGAGTTATCTGTGCTTTGTACATTTCTGTTTACAGTGTACTCCCGTATGCACTTTATAAAGAACAGGGTACATATGTACAATAGTATGTCGACTGCAATCCATATACTCCATTCCACACAAAGAATGAATTAATGGGTAACTGCAAATTCACCCTCAGTTTAGTACCCTTGTACCTCATAGATTAGTCTGCCCTAACTTACTGGGTTCTATTTGTGAGACAATTTGCTACCCAATGAGTTACATAAGGATTGACATTTAGCTGGAAGATTTTATCTATGATGCCTGAGTTTGGGATGGTGTGGAACACCTTTACAACGTATAGGTATGCAACATGCACTGTTTTGCCCATGTCTGTTGTTTCAGATACTTTTTTGAAGTAGTTGACCAGGTTAAGTAGGCGTAACCTGCCCATGACAAGTCTGAATTGTGTTGGATCGAGGGTACATAGATTACTTATATCCTTATTTATTAATTATATAATAAACCTTTCTATAGCCTTACAGATGAGATGGGTCAGGCTTATGGGTCTCTAATTACTCAGGTATGTTGAAGCCCCACCTTTGTGCAAAGAAATGACTGCTGCTGTCCTCCATTCATTGGACATGGTCTGTTTTGATGCAGATATTGAATAGCTTTTGTAAGAGTTCAGACAATTCATGTTTCAGACTGACCAGTAGGCAGCCTGGGATGTTATCTGGCCCCATATATGTCATGTTGCTGGACTTAGAGCCTTGGGAACTTGTTCTTGGGAGAGTTGAGTGAGGTGTATATGTGAGTATGTGATCAGAGAATATTGTAGGAGAGAGGAGGGTGAATTTTGAGACAGATTTTCCTCTAGTAGATTGTCTATGTCTTCTGGGTCTGAATATGTGGTATCATGTACTATAAGTTCTGCATAGTGCTGGACATCTCTTCTGAGATTTTTAACATAATTACAGAAGGCTTTATGGTTGTTCTTCATCTGGATGACCATTTTACCTCATACCTGGCTTAGGTTGATATGATCAGGGTTAAGACTTCCTTGTTTAGCTTAGCAAGAGTGGTTTGGGCATCTTGAGAGTTAAATTTATTTTTGCATGCAATGATTTTTTTTTATAGTGCCAGTTTATATCTGGATTCCATCGTAGTTTATTTTTGAAACTGTAATTGTATTTATTTCTAAAACTTTTTGGGGATCCTCAAACTTAATGCCAGCTTGCTTAGTCTTCCACTTCCATGCTGGGTTTACCAGCATTCTCCTAACCTCCCCCAAAACTTGCTCCAGTGTTGCTAAGGCTGATCATGGATCTTAAGGGAGTACAAGGTGCTTGACTGTTTGTGCTACCATCAAGTGTTTTTAATATGTCATACCAACTTTTCCCTTCCCCATCTCCCCACCGTCACTGGTTAAGTCCAAGGGTATCTCCCCTTTATGGACCATCAACAGCGAGCACCCTCCCCAGGACAGGCATACCCATCCCTCATTCCCACATTGTCAGTCATCTGAGCCGCTAATCAAACCCGGGTCAACTGGGATTTAGTTAGGGCTTTATGTCTCTATGCCATCAGAACAGTATCATTGTATTTATTGCTGAGGGAGACAGATGCATCCATGCAGCTGTTTTACATGTGCATAGAATTTGGCAGTAAAGGATTCTGCATAAGCAGTGGGGTCAGAAGGAGGGAAAATAGATTCTTATAGTCACTTCAGATTCTGTCCATAGTAAAGTATAATAACAGCAATTTATTCGCTAACTAGACTGTCACAAACGTGGAGCGTCAGAATGCAAATTGTGCCTTTTTCTTTGATCTGCAGTGAGCCTTTGAAGATGTAAATCATGATTCATTCAAATAACTTACCTGCTACAAGTACTCAGGCAGCAGTTTACAGTGGCTTAATATTTACCTCAGAAATGAACACTTTGTATCATAACTGATAATATTTCCTGTGTAGATGGAGAATTTGCCAAAAGGTGTTACTCAAGGCTCTGTTCCTGGGCCATTATTAGTTTCCTAATTTATTAATAGTCTTTCACATGGTCTTCTTAATATTAACTACACTCATACCTCTCAACTGTCCAGATATTTTTGCCTTATATTTTTGGTCTGTTCCTCATAAAATTAGTGATTTTCTGGATTTGTTTGCAGCAAATCCATGAGGACTGAATTCACTAAATAATGACAGGCATTTGAGTTTCAGACTTGATATCCTTCAGAAAATGCATGGTAACACAAGACCTTTTATTCTAGCAACCTTTTTATGTTTATAAAAAGCAGTATTTTAAATTTGTCCCTACTTGGGGGAATTTGTCCCCCCATTATTTTAGACTTTGTCCAGATTTTTTGTGTTAAGAGGTTGAGAGCTATGTCTGCACCCTTTATACTGATGATGTAATAACTAAATGTCATAAAGCTTCACAAGCTTTAAAAGGGAATTCCAAGAGTCTGTGCATGTTTGCAACTGTTGCTGTGTCTCAAAATAAACTTGTTATAAAACCAGTCAAAACAACAGAAATGCTGTTGGAACTCAGTAAAGTAAAGACTGAAAATTGTACAATCTCCTGTGATCTTTGATTCCAATAGGAATACTCTTGGAGTAGTTATTAATTAAAACTACTTCAGCTTTATTCCTAATCAACAATTATCTTTTAAACAACACACTGAGACTCAGGTTTATAAAGTACTAATATGCCTAAAGTATTCCTACAGATTATCTCACATACAGTCTCCCAAAGGAAGGAAAGCAGTAGGTGTAAAGGTATTGATTCCTGTGCTTGTGCAGGCACACCTCGTTGCTTTGAACACTGTGTATAACTGAATTGCTTCAGAAAACAGAAAAACTCCTGTGTTTTAGTCTCCTTTCAGATAATAGAGAATACCACTGACACACTCTGTGGCTACCAAAGTAATTACTAGTCACAGCAAGGGCCCTGCTGTTATCAAACCCACATACTTTTAAAGTTACCCACGAGTTTTTGTGTCCACCATTAAGAAACAACCTCAGCATAAAATTCACTTCATATTTTCTAAAGTCATGGAAAGGCACTGTGCTACGAAGGCCTCTTTTTGTTTTAAAAAGTATACTTACATATACATTAGTATATATGCTTTTGTGTATATACCTTTTTATACATACATATATCTTTATTTATTTCGTTTTAAGGAACCTAAATGATTAATTAAATAATTGACTAATGAGGACAAGTATACTATTCTAGCATGTCCAAAGGTCAGTTATCAATCTCCTCTCCAGTCCAGCTGGTGAATCTGGGAATCTTGAGGCAATGTTACAACTGCCTCATGTACACAGACAACCCTCTCCTCCTTCCAACAAGTTCCAACATATGTGAGAGATGCAACCATATAGCCAAACTGGAGGCTAAGCTCTCTCAACTCAGTACTGGCGTAACCAGTCAGGAGGAGAACGTAACCACACACACTACAATTCCAGTCTCACATAGACCTACCACAACATCAAACCAAACACATAAACACACAAAAACATACTCGGAGGCTCTAAATAAAAATCTGCCTAAGCAGCAGAGACCTCCAAAGCAGACATCCAAGCAACCGCTACCCCAAAACAAAACACGTGCAACACATAGTTCACAAAGCCAGTGTGCCGAACAGTCACAGCCCGTAAGGTTAAACAACACACCTGATACACTTGTAATAGGTGATTCTATCGTCAGGCACACCGACATCCCGCTCACCAGGCTGAACAAGGAGAAGGTCACGGTGAGCTGCCTGTCGGGCGCTAGGATCCGCCACATAACACAAGCACTCAGGTCACTCCAAGGCAAGTACAAATATGACTCAGTCATTGTCCATGCTGGTGTGAATGACCTGAGACGTACCTCCCTGGACCACATGAAAAGAGACATAGAGGAGCTCTCTGAGCATGTAGCCCAGGCCGGTATGACCTTGACCTTGAGAAGCATCTTACCCTCACCAAGAATGATGCCACAATATGAAGACAAGATGATCAATTTCAACAATTGGCTTAAGTATTGGTGTCATTCATAGGGGATCCAATGCCTGTCAGCCTGGGATGACATGCTCGACAAGCCACGTTGCTTCGCTAGGGACGGCTTGCACCTATCACCCCTGGGCTTTCAGATATTGGCAAAGGCTCTTGCCACCCCCATAGTGCCTTTTTTAGGCAAGGCTCAAAAGACAAACCCACCTCCATAGGTATCACAAGGGAAAAGAAACTAAGGGTAATGCTACTCAACGCCAGAAGTCTAAACCTCAAGATGCATGCATTCGAAACTCTCCTCAGCATGGAGAACATTGATATCTGTGTAGTAACAGAAACCTGGTTCAAGGCTCCCGAGAGCACCCCAGCACTACCAGGTTATACCTCATACCATACTTTTCGGCCCCAAAACTCGGACCGAACCACAAAAGGAGGGGGAGTATCAATATTCGTCAAAGATACCTACACCTCCAGGTTGGTGGCACAGGACGAAGCATCGGAGACTATCCATGTGCAACTAACAGTGGGTAAAACTGCCTTCCAGTTTATAGCCTGCTACAGACCACCCTACCAAACCCAGGAACTCCACTCGGCCTTCCTGAGAACACTGGAAAATATGAAGGTTTCCCCACACACCATTATATTGGGTGACTTCAACTACCCAAACATAGACTGGGAGCATTACTCTAGCTCCAACACCCTAGCCCAAAGGTTCCTAGAATTTATAAACTCAAATTCTATGGAACAACTTGTCACCACGCCCACAAGAGGGGAAAACATACTGGACCTGATCATCACCAACATGGGGACTCTATGCTCCAGGCCAGAAGTGTATCCCTCACTGGTAAGATCAGACCCTAAATTAATCTCACTGGATACACACATCCCGACCCCACCCCCTGCCCAGAAAACCACAGTGAAAAACTTCTCTAAAGCAAACTTCATACTCCTCAAAACCAAGGTAGAATCCTTGAAAGCCCCCGGGCCTGTGGAAAATACGGCCCAGACTGCAGAATCCTTTATAAACGCATTCTATGAACACCTTCAGGAATGCATGGATCATGCAATCCCAAATAAAACCAAGACCCAATCCCCCAAGGGCAGGCGTCCTGTCTGGTGGACCCCAGCCATAAACAAACTATGCAACAGAAGGAGGAAGCTACTGCACGATAGAGCAAAATCCCTAAAAGGGAAGGCATCTCTGATCAGTATTAGCAAAAAACTACGTGCACTCATAAAATCATCTAAGGCCAGCTTCGAGAGAAAAATTGCACAGGACACTAAAGATAATCACAAGGCTTTCTTTAGTTATGTTAGGAACCTAGGTGGAAACTCCCAGATATGCTCAGAGTTAGTCCAAAATGACAAAAAATACACTGAACCCACAGACATTGCCAACATCCTGGCTGACAGGTTCAGTGCAAACCCCCCCCCCCAAAAGAGCAAATATCTATCCCAGCAGAGTACTGCTCCCCTGAAATCTCAGATGCTCAGGTGAGAGCCGCCCTCTCCAAAGCAAAAAACACAGCATCAATGGGACCAGACGGTGTCCCGGGCTGCGTCCTACATGAACTCCAAGAAGAGCTGAACCCCAACATAAAGCTCCTGTTCAATCTCAGCCTTACTACAGGATATGTACCCAAAGAATGGCGTACAGCAACAGAGGTCCCTCTCCACAAAGGTGGTGCCTCAATGGATCCTGGAAACTATCGCCCCATAAGCCTGACTAGCTTGGTCTGCAAAGCTATGGAGCTATGGAACTCACAAGCAACGATATTGGGGACCTACAGACACTGGAAACTACCCAGTTCAGCTTTGTTAAGGGCAGATCCTGCCTCTTAAACCTGGTTGATTTCTTTGAAACAGTCACCAAGGCCATTGATGAGGGGAAGGTGGTCCACACAGCCTACCTGGACCTCGCTAAAGCCTTCGATACAATACCCCACTTGGGCATCATAGATAAGCTCTCCAGCTTAAATATAAACCCCTATGTCACTAGATGGGTTGCGAACTGGCTCAAGGACAGAACCCACATGGTCAGAATTGCTGGAGCCATGTCAGACTCCAAACCGGTTACAAATGGCATCCCACAAGGCTCAGTCCTGGGACCTCTCTTGTTCAGTATATATTTCTCAGAGGTACAGGCCAACACGGGAGGACTGTGGCTGACCAAGTTCACAGATGACTGCAAACTAGGCACCATAATCAACTCTCCAGCTGACATAAGCATCCTCCAAAAGGGTCTCATAGAAACAGATAACTGGTGCCAGAGCCATGGCCTCAAGCTAAACGCCAAAAAGTGTATAGTCATCCCCTTTGGCAAAAACAAAGTGCCCACAAATTACCACATAGGTGGTAATCCATTAAGTACGGAAGAAGTAATTAGGGACCTTGGGACCCAAGTTGATAGCAATCTCTCTTTTGACAAACACGTGGCCAAAGTGGTTAGAAAAACCTTCTATATCGCCCACCTAATCATGAAGGGATTCACATCTAGATCAAGGGAGGTCATTGTGCCACTTTACTTATCCCTCATCAGGCCCATAATTGAATACAATGCCCCTTTTGGGATGTACCTTACCCGACACCTGCAGCAACTAGAAAGACCCTAAAAGTACCTCACCAAGAGGATCAAAGGGCTCAAACAGATGCCATATGCTGCCCGGTTAAAGAAATTCCAGCTCTACCCGGTTGCATACCACCTGCTTAGAGGCGATCTGTGCCTGACATATAAAGCCATGTCCAACCTGGAATTAATGGACATGCTGCACCTCAGAAAATCCAAATCCCAACGAGCTACACGCTCGAGGGACTTGAACCTCAGCACTGAAATAAATAGGACATGCTGGAGGGACAGATTCATAACCCAGAGGCTCCCTTCACTCTGGAATAGAATCCCAGTCCAAGTTAGGCAGAGTCCCTCACTGACTCTCTTCAAGAGAAATCTTGACGAGTGGATGGGAGATCGTAGGTTTACCCCGGGTATCACTTCTGTGTCACTGCTAGACAGAGGCACAGTAAACTAACCTCGAAAAAGGGCATAGTAAAACATTTAAAATGGGTGGCAAAAGCCAAACACACTCTGGCTAGGCTTGCAAATGCCCTAGGGCAGATAGCCTAGTATGAACCTATGAACCTAAAAAAATCTGGACAAAGCCTGACAGAATTGGGGGACAAAAGCTAAAAAATTGCGACAGATTGCAGATATTGCTCTTATAAACTTAGAACGTTGCTAGAATAACAGGATTTGTCTTAGCATGCAATTTTCTGAAGGATATGAAGTCTGAAACATAAATGTATATCACTAATTAGTGACTTCAGTGCTCAAATCATCCCAGTGATTTGCCAAGGAATCCCAGATTTTATGAGTAACTGACCAAAATATGAAGCAAAAATCTGGACGTTCCATGAAAATCTGGACAGTTGAGAGGTATGATTCCCATTATTTGTTCTTTTTCAGGCAATGTAAGAAGAATGCATATAGAAAAGTGCCATGTGTATGTTTACTATGTCTGATGTTATTTTTAACTTTTCACTGTTGGTTTTATATTATATTGTTCTACATGTTATTTTGCACCTGTGGTTGTCTGTGTTCAGCATGCTGTATTGCATTTGTGCTTGCCCGTTGTCTCTCTCTCTAACGTAGATGACAAGCAGCTTAGATGCTGTAATACATAAAAACACATCAGGATGGATAGCATCATAAAATATGAATGAACTAGTTAACAGACAGACCTTACCTACATACATACTTACATCTCAATAGCTTACTACAAAATGGCAGTCAAACTTGCATATGCTCAGTATTTATACACTTGTGCAAGCCCTTGGATAGCTTCTTAAAGGTACATACACACATTGATCTACATCCTCCCTCTTAAAAAGATTGCCCTTTGAAAAACAATACTAGAGTTAGACATGCATCACTATAGACATTACAAACAAAACACAATGTTCATGTCCAAGTTGCTTCATATCTGTTACAGGACTTAGCGATGCGACCATATCTCATAACATAACAGTTTCAACCAAATTTGGCAATGGGACTTTCTGCAGAGCATAACTTGTATCAGGAACTTCAGGATTCATCACAGGAATTGGAATGTCCTCTGGAACTTTGTCAGGAATTGGGACACCGGACAACTCATTCTGAGATAGAGTCTTTCTCGCAGGCAAGGTGCTGTGGTACAGTCTTGGACACCAGTCTCAAATGTTTCTGATTGTTCCTAAAGACTGCTCCTTGTGATTCCACAATGTATGATCTCGGCTTCTGGACAAATATTCTTCATGACACCAATCCGATCATAACCTTTGGATATTTGCATCCTTTCTACTTCTCCTTCTCATAATGGATTTAGCAGTTTCCTGGTTTTATAGTGGTAGGACTTCTGGGTTAGGCGCTTCTTCAACAGATTGGTTTTTACTGATCTGTTGTTCTGAACACATGGAACCAACAACTGACTACTGATTGGGTAATGGTAATGTGGTTCTGGTTTGTCTCGACATAAGTCTCTGAGGAGGTAAACCAAGAGGTTTATCACGAGAAACATTTCTGAAATTCAAGAAAAAATCACTATTATCTTGTTTTGACTTCTCTAGTAACTGTTCTGCACTCTGAACTGCACATTCTGTCAAACCATTTGACTGCGGGTACTCAGGGCTACTTCTGATAGGAGTAAAGTCCCATTCTTCAGCAAATCTTTTGAACTGTTGGTTTGTAAACTGCGTGCCATTGTCAGAAATAACTTTGTACAAGCTATCATACACTGCAAAATGGCGCTTCATCTTAGTAATGACAGTACTGGATACCAAGTTAGGAAGTAAGTCAATCTCAAACCAGTTGAAGTAAGAGTTTACTAACACCAAATAATGTTGACCATTCCACTTGAAGATGCCAGTGGCTACTGTCAACCAACATAGTTCTGGAATCTGGTTTAGCTGAAGTACATGGAACAAGATAAAAGTTCTCTCTCAATGTCTTGTGACATAGAAGGTCAAAATACTAGTTTTCTCACCCTTCTTTTGGTAGAATCAGTTCCTGGGTGACCACGATACAAGATAGTAATGTACTCTTGTTGCAAAGACTTTGGAACAATTACTTTCAAACCTTTCATAATGATACCTTTGCCAGACAAAATCTCATCTCTGTATGGAAAATAAGGTTGCACCTCCTGAGGTAAACTAGATTGTTTTGATGGCCATCCTTGACTGATAAATTGGTTGAGCATTTGTAAAACTGGATCTGTGGCTGTGTGATCTCTCAACCCATCAAGATGTGTGGAAGAAAAACTTCTCACTCCCATGACTTCAAAATCAAGGCTGTCATTCTCATACTGTTCTGTGGTGTTTCTGGGCGATCTGGATAAGATATCAGTAAGATAAAAAAAGTTTGCCTTTCTTGTAGACAGGAGTGACATTATACTTTTGCAATCTCATCATCATGCATTGCAGTTAGGCTGGAGTTGAATGCATAGGTTCTCTCATGATAGTGATTAGAGGTTGGTGGTCTGTTTCGATCTGGATAGGTCTACCATAAACATAATTATAGAGCTTTGAACATGCAA
Organism: Protopterus annectens; assembly: GCF_019279795.1. NCBI lineage: Eukaryota > Metazoa > Chordata > Ceratodontiformes > Protopteridae > Protopterus > Protopterus annectens. The sequence continues at coordinate 1,232,543,093 of NC_056726.1, read as the reverse complement.
ACACAATTGCCAAAGCCTCTTTCTCGATCTAGGCATATTACATTTCAGTTTGGGTAAGAGTTCCCGATGCATGAAAAAAAGCAAAATGTAAAAGGAAACCAAGAATCAATAGTCCACGAACAAAAAGGCTGCCAAATAATCCAGTTCTTTATTCACGAAACACTCCAAAAGTAATAAAATCAAGCGCTTTCGCCTGACCAATGTCAGGCTTTATCAAGACAGTTTTATACATGATGTGCCACAGTTTAAATACACTTACTGAATCTGAAAACTTAATTTGATTGGATTAAATTAATCTAATCAATTAAAATAATTAAAGGCCAACCATTGAAATAAATAATTCATTAACCCACAATTGGGTTCTTTTTAAAGTGCTAGTGCATTTGATCGGACTTATAAAATGAATATCATAAAAACATTCCTTAGGTCACTTTTCAGAAAACATATGGTTGCAAAAAAATATGAAATTTACATAATTAAGATCAATGCCTTTGATTGAAGTGTACAAAACACTTCTTCAGAAACTACATTATAAGCAAAAAACTAATATAAACGTCAAACCCATCTGTATAACTATCTAAATGCATTTACATCAATAAGTAGTGTGATTATTGAAACATTCGTTTAAAATTTTTGTTATTACTTGGGAAATAGTTAAAATCAATCACAATAAAAATATATATATATCAATCAGCAACTTTAAAAACTGCAATACTGTGATGGCAACCTATGGTGCAACAAGTGTGTAAACCTAGTCACAACCAGCCCTAATAAAACGTGCACGCAGTATAATAAACCTACAACTCAGATACCTTGTAAAATAGATATCTGTGTGTACATCTGGAATTAATGTATGAATAAATAAATAAATAGGCAAATACAATAAAAAAGCACAGTAAAAACATTGGATAAATAACCTAGTCTTAGTGAGATGAATAACTTGATATGGATTAAATTAAATAGTACCTTTTGATTACTAAACATGCCAGTCTTAAATGGTACTATACCTACGTTATAACCTAGCTCTTCTAATTTTTAACACACTCTTAATGCTGGTTGACTCATTCAAACCTGGAGGTTTGGTTGCATTTAGGTTTATCTGCCATAACAGCTCTTTGTATTCGAGGGAGGCCTCCCACTCCCCTCCTCTTGGGTTTTGGGGTACGTGCTCAAGAACCATAAATTTCAAAGTCATATTGGAACAACTAACCGAATGCTTGTAAAAGGCGTTGCTTTCTTTCTTAACACTAACATCATAACATCAAGAGTTCCCGATGCATAGGCAACAGGTTGGTTCTCTTGTAAAATGGCTGCAACAAGACCAAATTTTGAAGCATCACAGGAAAGTGTAATTGGTTTTTGAACATGATAGTATGTGAGTGTTGGTGGACTAGCAATTCTCTGTTTCAAATGCTCTTTGGTGTTGCTCTAACCAAGACCAGGATACATCTTTACGTGTCAGCTCCCTAAGTGATGCTGAAAATTGGCTCAAGTCTGGAATGAACTTGCTTAGGTAGATGACCATGCCAAGAAAATGTTGCAGGGCTTGAACATTGTCTGGAGCTGGTATCCCGAGAATGGCTGTTTGCTTTGAAGGGTCTAATTGTAGGCCTGTATTCGTAAATAAATGACTAACATAAGTAACTTCTTGTAGCTTGAATTTGCATTTCTGTGGATTGAGCTGAAGATTCACTTGACGTACCCTTTCTAGAACTTTTCTGAGGTTTCTGTCATGCTCTGCTTCACCACAATCTCCTTTTAGTATGTCATCAATTATAATAGCACAAGGGTGCCCATAAAAAATTTGCTCCACTGCATGCTGAAAGACTTCACTAGCAGAATTTATCCCAAATGGCATTCTCAGAAATCTGCACCTGCCAAACAGTACTGAAAGTAATAAGCAATTATGATTTTTTGTCAAGATGAATTCGCCAAAATGAACTCTTTGCATCTAAGACAGAAAAAACAGTGGCATTTGGCATCAGGGCTGTGACTTCTTCGACTGTGCACATTGGATGATGATTTTTTCTCAGGGCTTTGTTCAAATCTCGTGGATCATTACACATTTTGATGTCGTCTGAGCTTTTCTTATGAGCTACCACCGTGGAAGATACCCATTCAGTTGAAGTTTCAACTGGACAAATCACACCTTGTCGTACCATTTTATCTAGCATGGCTTTGACTCTGTCCTGCATAGCTATTGGAACTTTACATGCTGGCCTGATAGCTGGACTGACCACTAGGTCTAACTTCATGGTGTACACAATTGGAAGTTTGCCTAGTTTGTCTTTGACAAGATCAGCATAGGTAGAAAAAAATGTACTGGATGAAATTAGAGTAGTGGCTTTTTAAGCTGACTTGGTGGACTTCCTTATTAAATGAAAGCAGTCCCATTTCCAAACTGACTCTGAGCCCTAATAATGACTGGATGTGCCTCTTGACCACATAAAATAATATGTCATAACTTCTTCCAGCAGAGTAACATGAAAGCACTACTGAGCCTTCCATTTGAATTTCTTCACTTCCATAAGCAACAAGCTTTGCACACCTTGCCAAATCAAACCTTTCACCATGACGCACACTACCAAATGTTTCTGCTGACATAACATTGAAATTGGAACCCGTGTCAGCTTTGAGCTCTATGGATTTGCCATTTATCCGAACAGTCCAAAATATTTCATTCTTAGCCCTTAAATCAACTGCATTAACTGTTTCATGAATCACTGACACACCATCCACGTAAAGAGTAGGGTTTCAGCTTTCTAATTGATCAACTCGTTTCTTAAAATGTTCCCTTTTAATAAAATAATGTGGGCCTTTTGACTTACAAAAACTTTTGAAATTATTCCATTTATTGCATTTGTGGCATTGTTGACCAAAAGCTAACATTTCTCCATTTTAGATTCATGACATCCACCACAATTACAATAGTTGGCAATGAAACTAGGTTGGGGCACATGCTTTAAGTTTGCTTGACAAACTCTTATGCTTCACTGAGACTGTGCGAACTCTGGAATTTGATGGAAAGCTCTGGGGTTTACCAGTGAGTGCTGCAGGGGTTACAGTTGCTGCCATGTGCTTGGGCCTGTTTCTTTTAACTATGTGCTGTATACTATCAACATGAGCTTTATTACTGTGACTTCTAGTGCTGTTTTCATTTGTAAGCATATTTGTGTGCTTTTCTGTGAGCTCATGCATCTGACAAATCTCAATGGCCTTATTCAAAGTTAAATCTCTGTCACAAAGCCAAATCTTTCTCACAGCATTATCTTTAATACCACATACAAGTCTGTCCTTTATCAACTCATCCCTTAAATCACCAAATCTGCACGTTTTAGCCTTAGTTTTCAGGTCAGTTATATATGCTGCAAAAGTTTCACCAGGCTTTTTATCCCTTATGTAAAATAAGGTCTTTTCATTGTAACATTCGTCTGGGGGTTACACATTTCTCTAAATTTACGTTTTAAGCACTCAGGGTCCTCCCTTGACTCAGACGGTACAGCAATATGACGGTTTTCCCCTCTCCTGTATGGATAGCAGCTGCATACACAAATGAACGGTGCCTAAATATGGCTTCTGACCCAGCTAAATTAAGGAGAATAAATGCATTTGTATGGTCATTATCAGAAAATGCAGCCTGTATGAAAATGTCATACTCTTGCTCAAACACTCTCCAGTTCTCAGCAATATTACTGTCAAACACAAGTGCACTGGGTTTTTGAAATCTGCCTACCATGCTCACAAAGTATGCAGAAATGCACTGAAAATATGCCCTGTAATCATGTACAAACAAACTGTTCTGTGAGCTTGTAATAACATTCAAATGCACAATAAACTCTTCAAAATACTGTACTTTGTGAAATATGGTCTGTAATGGCTGTATTTTGCAAAATATGCCCTGTAATGGCTGTACTTTTGTAAAATAATTTTACTGTAACACTCCACAATCATGCAAACACTTTATACACTTCTGATAACCTGGATATCTTTGCTTAATACGAAAATACATGCATTGCAAAAATGCAGTTATTTCCCTTTATTTTATTCGTTTTATGCAATTCGGACTTTATTTCAAATATTTTCTGTAGTAATTTGAATATTTTTATCAATATCATACATATCAGTTTATGCAAATATTATTTATAATGTTCTGTTTGCTTCGTTTCATATTTTGCGAATAAGAAATAGTGCTGAGCAAGTTTTAATATCCGAAATTAGTTTCTGACCTGTTTTGCGAAGTATGCACATTATAGGAATGATTCACTCTTTTATACTCCCCCATTTCTAGTTGGTTGCCTCATGGCTGTAACTCCGGATCCCATTCTGACACCATGTCACTCGTCTTTCTCTAACATAGATAACAAACAGGCAGTGTATTTAGTTTAGATGCTTTAATACATAAAAACACATGAATAGCAGCATCATAAAATACGAACAAACTAGTTAACAGACAGACCTTACATACATACATGCTTACATCTTAATAGCTTACTACAAAATGGCAGTCAGACTTGCATGTGCTCAGTATTTATACACTTGTACAAGCCTTTTGATAGCTTCTTAAAGGTACATACACACATTGTTGTACACCCGTTGCCTCAGGTTACTCACCAGCTAGACTATAATGGACATGGACCCCAGCCTACCCAGTTAATAAAAGCAAAAAGAAGTAAACAAACCTATGAAAAACATTTGGCTGTTCCAAATATCAGAGTGTTAGTCTTTCTGAGATTTGGTGATAGTTGTGAGTTGTACCGTGAGTGATTAACCATGAGAAAACCATAGAACCACAATGTCTACAAAGAATAAGGCAGGGATATCACATGGTATAATCTTGAAAACATTAAATAATGCAGAGAAAAGCAGAAGACATAGGACAGAACCAATGGATGCTTATGCTGATCTGATGTACATGAGGTTTAGCGTTACCGATTATAACTTTGAAAGATCATTCACAAAGATAGCTGTGGATCCATTTAATTGAATTGGTAGTCTGTACACTGATAGCTTTTCTGAAAGATTTGGAGTGCTACACTGAATGATATGCCTTTGTATGGTTGATAAAGACTGTATCTATGAGCTTGCTGTTGTCTGTATTTTGGAGGATGTGGTCTATGAGGCATCTATTTTGAGGTCTATTTTATCTTCATAGGTTCATAGGTTCATACTAGGCTATCTGCCCTAGTGCATTTACAAGCCTAGCCAGAGTGTGTTTGGCTTTCGCCACCCATTTTAAATGAATTTTGCTATGCCCTTTTTTGAGGTTAGTATACTGTGCCTCTGTCTAACAGTGACACAGAAGTGATACCCGGAGTAAATCTACAATCTCCCATCCACTCATCAAGATTCCTCTTGAAGAGAGTCAATGAGGGACTCTGCCTAACCTGCACTGGGATTTTATTCCAGAGTGAAGGGAGCCTCTGGGTTATGAATCTGTCCCTCCAGCATGTCCTATTTATTTCAGTGCTGACGTTCAAGTCTCTCGAGCGCGTAGCTCGATGGGATTTGGATTTTCTGAGGTGCAGCATGTGCATTAATTCCGCGTTGGACATGGCTTTATATGTCAGGCACAGATCGCCTCTGAGCAGGCGGTATGCCACTGAGTAGAGCTGGAGTTACTTTAACCGGGCAGCATATGGCATCTGTTTGAGCCCTTTGATTCTCTTGGTGAGGTACTTTTGGGGTCTTTCCAGTTGCTGCAGGTGTCTGGTAAGGTACATCCCAAAAGGGGCATTGTACTCAATTATGGGCCTGATGAGGGATGAGTAAAGAGGCACGATGACCTCCCCTGATCTAGATGTGAAGCCCTTCATGATTAGGTGGGCTATATAAAATGTTTTTCTAACCACTTTGGCCACGTGGTTGTCGAATGAGAGATTGCTATCAACTTGTGTCCCCAGGTCCCTAATTACTTCTTCCGTACTTAATGGATTACCATCTATGTGGTAATTTGTGGGCACTTTGTTTTTGCCGAAGGGGATGACTATACACTTTTTGGCGTTTAGCTTGAGGCCATGGCTCTGGCACCAGTTGTCTGTTTCTATGAGGCCCTTTTGTAGGATGCTTATGTCAGCTGGAGAGTCGATTATGGCTCCCACTTTGCAGTCATCTGCGAACTTGGTCAGCCACAGTCCTTCCATGTTGGCCTGTACCTCTGAGAAATATGTACCGAACAAGAGAGGTCCCAGGACTGAGCCTTGTGGGACACCACTTGTAACTGGTTTGGAGTCTGACATGGCTCCAGCAATTCTAACCATGTGGGTTCTGTCCTAGAGCCAGTTTGCAACCCATCTAGTGACATAGAGGTTTATATTTAAGCTGGTGAGCTTATCTATAATGCCCAAGTGGGGTATTGTATCGAAGGCTTTTGCGAGGTCCAGGTAGGCTATGTGGACCACCTTCCCCTCGTCAATGGCTTTGGTGACTGTTTCAAAGAAATCAACCAGGTTTAAGAGGCAGGATCTGCCCTTAACAAAGCCGAACTGGGTAGGATCCAGTGTCTGTAGGTCCCCAATATCTTTATTTATGAGGTCCATGATGATCCTTTCCATAGCTTTGCAGACCAAGCTAGTCAGGCTTATGTGGCGATAGTTTCCAGGATCCGTTGAGGCACCACCTTTGTGGAGAGGGACCACTGTTGCTGTCCGCCACTCCTTGGGTACATATCCTGTAGTAAGGCTGAGATTGAACAGTAGTTTTATGTTTGGGTTTAGTTCTTCTTGGAGTTCATGTAGGACGCAGCCCGGGACACCGTCTGGTCCCATTGATGCTGTATTTTTTGCTTTGGAGAGGGCGGCTCTTACCTGAGCATCTGAGATGTCAAGGGGGCAGCACTCTGCTGGGATAGATATTTGCCCTTTTGGTGGGGAAGGGGGGGAGAAGTTTGCACTGAACCTGTCAGCTAGGATGTTGGCAATGTCTGTGGGTTCGGTGTATTTTTGTCATTTTGGACTAATTCTGCGCATATCAGGGTATTCCCACCCAGGTTCCTAACATAACTAAAGAAAGCCTTGTGATTATCCTTAGTGTCCTGTGCAATTTTTCTCTCGAAGCTGGCCTTAGATGATTTTATGAGTGCCCGTAGTTTTTGCTAATACTGATCAGAGATGCCTTCCCTTTGGGATTTTGCTCTATCATGTAGTAGCTTCCTCCTTCTATTGTATAGTTTGTTTATGGCTGGGGTCCACCAGACAGGACGCCTGCCTTTGGAGGATTGGGTCTTGGTTTTGTTTGGGATTGCATGATCCATGCATTCCTGAAGGTGTTCATAGAATGCATTTATAAAGGATTCTGTGGTCTGGGCCGTATTTTCCACAGGCCCGGGGCTTTGAAGGATTCCACCTCGGTTTTGAGGAGTGTGAAATTTGCTTTAGAGAAGTTTTTCACTGTGGTTTTCTGGGCAGGGGCTGGGGTCGGGATGTGAATATCCAGTGAGATTAGTTTATGGTCTGATCTTACCAGTGAGGGATACACTTCTGGTCTGGAGCATAGAGTCCCCATGTTGGTGATGATCAGGTCCAGTATGTTTTCCCCTCTTGTGGGAGTGGTAACAAGTTGTTCCATAGCATTTGAGTTTATAAATTCTAGGAACCTTTGGGCTAGGGTGTTGGAGCTAGAATAATGCTCCCAGTCTATGTTTGGGTAGTTGAAGTCGCCCAATATAATGGTGTTTGGAGAGACCGCCATATTTTCCAATGTTCTCAGGAAGGCCGAGTGGGGTTTCTGGGTTTGGGAGGGTGGTCTGTAGCAGGCTATAAACTGGAAGGCAGTTTTACCCACTGTTAGTTGCACATGGATAGTCTCTGATGCTTCGTGCTGTGCCACCAACCTGGAGGTGTGGGTATCTTTGACGAATATTGATACTCCCCCTCCTTTTGTTGTTCGGTCCAAGTTTTGGGGCCGAAAAACATGGTATGAGGTATAACCTGGTAGTGCTGGGGTGCTCTCGGGAGCCTTGAACCAGGTTTCTGTTACTGCACAGATATCAATGTTCTCCATGCTAAGGAGAGTTTCGAGTGCGTGTATCTTGAGGTTTAGACTTCTGGCATTGAGTAGCATTACTCTTAGTTTCATAGTCTAGTACTAGGCTATCTGTCCCGGGGCACCCGCAAGCCCAGCCACAGTGATGTGGCCTTCGCCACCCCATGAAATGGTACAAAAATGCACAGAATAGATTTAGAATACTGTGCCTCTGTCCAGTAGTGACACAGTGAAGGTCCCCTTATATAATAGAATTAGTTTACTGTGCCCCTGTTTAGTAGTGACACAGATGTGACCCCTAGGGTAAACTTACGATCTCCCATCCACTCATCAAGATTTCTCTTGAAGAGAGTTAGTGAGGGGCTCTGCCTAACATGAACTGGGATTTTGTTCCAGAGCATGGGAAGCCTCTGGGTTATGAATCTATCCCTCCAGCATGTCCTATTCATACTTGTGCCGAGGTTTAAGTCTTTAGCTCTCGTGGTTCTGATGGATTTGGATTTTTTGAGGTGGAGCATGTCCATCAGTTCCTGATTGGACATGGCCTTGTACGTCAGGCACAGATCACCTCTGAGCAGGCGGTATGCTACTGAATAGTGCTGGAGTTTCTTTAGTCTGGCAGAATAAGACATATGTTGGAGACCCTTGATCCTCTTGGTGAGGTACTTTTGTGGTCTCTCCAGCTGTTGCAAATGCCGGGTGAGGTACATACCAAATGGGGCATTGTACTCAATCATGGGTCTGATGAGGGAGGAGTATAGGGGTACAATGACATCCTTGGATCTGGATGTGAATCCCTTCATGATAAGGTGTGCAAGGTAGAATGTCTTTCTAACCACTTTGGCAACATGGGTGTCAAATGAGAGGTCGCTGTCGACTTGGGTCCCTAGGTCTCTGATTACTTTTTCCGTACTCAGTGGGTTGCTGTCTATGTGATAATTTGTGGGTACTTTGTTTTTCCCAAAGGGGATGACTATACATTTTTTGGCATTTAATTTAAGGCCATGACTCCGGCACCAGTTGTCCGTTTCTGTGAGGCCTTTTTGTAGGATGTATGTGTCCGCTGGTGTATCGACTATGGCACCTAGTTTGCAGTCATCTGCAAACTTTGTCAGCCACAACCCTCCGATGTTTGCTTTAACATCTGAGAAATAAATGCCGAACAAGAGGGGTCCCAGGACAGATCCCTGTGGGACACCACTTGTGACTGGCTTTGAGTCTGACATTGCTCCAGCGATTTTAACTTTATGGGTTCTGTCCTTTAGCCAGTTTGCAACCCATCTAGTGACATAAGGGTTTACATTTAAGCTGTTGAGCTTATCTATGATGCCTGAGTGGGGTATTGTGTCGAAGGCCTTAGCCAAGTCCAGGTAGGCTGTATGGACTGCTTTGCCCTCATCAATGGCTCTAGTGACTGTTTTGAAAAAGTCAACCAGGTTCAAAAGGCAGGATCTGCCCTTTACAAAGCCGAACTGGGTGGGATCAAGTATCTGTAGGTCCCCAATGTCTCTGTTTATGAGTTGCATAATGATTCTTTCCATAGCTTTGCAGACCAGGCTGGTTAAGCTTATGGGGCGGTAGTTCCCAGGGTCTGTAGAGGTACCCCCTTTGTGGAGTGGGACCACTGTTGCTGTACGCCAGTGTTCAGGTACATATCCTGTTGTAAGGCTAAGGTTAAATAGCATTTTTATGTGCGGGTTTAGCTCCTCTTGGAGTTCACGTAGCACGCAACCCGGGATACCGTCAGGTCCCATTGATGCTGTGTTTTTAGCTTTGCTGAGGGCGGCTCTCACCTGGACATCTGAGATGACAGAGAGATTACATTCAGCTGGGATAAGTATTTCTTCTTTTGGGGGTGAGTGAGGGGAGAAATTTGCACTGACCCTGTCAGCCAGAATGTTGGCAATATCTGTGGGTTCAGTGTATTTTTTGTTGTTGTGAACTAACTCTGAGCATATCTGAGGGTTTCCGCCCAGGTTTCTAACATAGCTGAAGAAGGCTTTGTGGTTATCTTTAGTGTCCTTAGCGATTTTTCTCTCAAAGTTGGCCTTGGATGTTTTTATGAGAGAACGTAGTTTTCTGCTAGTGTTGATCAGAGATGTCTTCCCTTTATGGGATTTTGCTCTGTCGTGCAGTAGCTTCCTCCTTTTGTTATACAATTTGTTAATGGCTGAGGTCCACCAGACAGGACGCTTGCCTTTGGTGGAGAGGGACTTGGATTTATTTGGGATTGCATGATCCATGCATTCTTGGAGATGTCCATAGAAAGCATTTGTGAAGGATTCAGCATTGTGGGATGTGGTATCTACTGGCCCTGTGGGCTTAAAGGATATCATGTCAGTCTTCAGAAGAGTGAAGTCTGCTTTTGAGAAGTTTTTCAGTGTGGTCTTTTGTGCTGGGGGTGGAGGTGGGATATGTATATCCAAGGTGATTAGTTTGTGGTCAGATCTCACTAGTGAGGGGTATACCTCCGGTGTGGAGCATTTTGTCCCCATGTTTGTGATGATCAGGTCTAGTATATTATCTCCCCTAGTGGGAGAGGTGACTAGTTGTTCCAGTGCATTTGAATTTATGAATTCCAGGAACCTTTGGGCTAGGGTGTTAGGGCTAGAATAATGTACCCAATCTATGTTAGGGTAGTTGAAGTCTCCCAGTATGATGGTATTTTGTGATACATTCATATCCTCCAATGTCTTCAGGAAGGCTGAGTGGGGTTTCTGAGATTGGGAGGGTGGTCTGTAACATGCTACCAGTTGTATAGCAGTTTTGCCTATGGTTAGTTGCACCTGTATGGTCTCCGATGCTTCATGTATTGCTACTAACCTGGACGTGTGGGTGTCCTTGATGAATATGGACACTTCCCCTCCCTTTGTGGTTCGGCCCGGGTTTTGGGGCCGAAAAGCATGATATGAGGTATAGCCTGGTAGCACTGGGGTGCTCTCAGGAGCCTTGAACCAGGTTTCAGTTACTGCACAGACGTCGATGTTCTCCATACTGAGGAGTGCATCGAGTGCCTGCATCTTGAGATTTAGACTTCTGGCGTTGAGCAGCATTACCCTTAGTTTTTTTCCATTTTTGTTTTCTAAGGGAGGTAGGTTTGTCTTTTGAGCCTTGCCTAAAAAAGGCACTATGGGGGTGGCAAGAGCCTTTGCCAATATCTGAAAGCCTTTGGTTCTCTGAACTCTACCCACGGATTTTTCTTTTATCCATTTATCTTTCTTAAATAATGTCTTCATATTACTGTGCTGTAGTGTTCCTCCTAGTTTTTCCTGTTCTTCCTTGTTTGTTGATGTACTGGAGCTGCGTATGGGACTTGCCATGCTTGCACTGTACATCAGTGCTGTTCAATAGAAGTAAAGGAGAAAAAAGAATCTCCATTGCTTTTTTTAAATATTAAATCCAGGCAGATCATATGTATGAGAGTCTGCTGAGGCAGGGCAAAAATACAAGGTAAATCATGTACTAAAGTACATTTCTTTAGTTTTGCAGAACATGCCTGATTTTTCTTGTATTTGGTGTGAGCTGCACACATACCTCTCAACCTCTTAGCCCAATTAATGTGGACAAAGCCTTAAATAATGGGGGACAAAGGCCTCCATACTGAGACACATGCTAAATGTTGCTCTGTTAAACTTAGAAAGCTGCTAGAATAAAAATTGTTTTAGCATGCATTGCCTGAAGGATATGAGTCTGAAACTCAAATGCATGTCATTATTTAGTGACTTCATTCCTAAGTGATTTGTTAGAAAATCACAAATTTTATTAGGAACAGAACAAAAATATGAGGATTTGGACATTCTGTTAAAATCTAGACATTTTAGAGGTATGTCTCTGTAGCATATATGAAGAAAAAAAAGTCTGGCTGCTCAATGGTACTTTAGCAGTCAGATGTTTTTAGGTTCATAGGTTAGTACTAAGCTAACTGCCCTTGCGAGCCATTTTAAGCCTCGCCAGTTATCTCTTGTGAGACTCAAACCCTGCACCTTGTGTTTGTAAGGCAAACACCTTGACCATTAGGCTACCCTCCCAAAAGAATTTATATTGGTATATGCACAGTTTACAGTGGTCACCCTGGTTGATCTGTCCATTCAGTGCACTTGTTTTTGAGTAACAATGACCTGTCATTGTATAATTTCTTTTAACTCCCCTTTCTTTGAATTGCTTCTTCCTTCTTTTTGTTCTTAGCCATTACGGTCTTACTTGTTACCTGTCTTATGTTTCCTTTCCTTCTTCCTTGCTAGAATTTCTTTGCTCTGTCCTTCTTTCCCACTTTTTAATTCTTCTCCCAGCTCCATTACTTAATCCTATGTATTCCTGTACTCCTGTCCTGTACTTCTCCACCTTCTCATGTAGCCATTTATGTTCCTTTCCTTTTCTTGTTTTCACTCTCTTGAATTCCCGTGTGCTTTCATGGTGTCATCATTCCAGTTAATTTGCCTTACCTGACCCCCCCCTCATGTTGTACCTTAAGTGGCTTTGTACTGCATAGCTCCTTTAAATGTAGTCATCACCTGCAAGCACAGGCAGCACATGGGTGCTTATTCCCAACTCTCCAGATGCCCTATTTGTAAACACTTGCTATCATTTCTATCCCCATATACAGTATGTACGTATAACAAGCTATCATCTTCCTTATCCCATCACCATAAAGTAAAATTCCATAGTTTCAGAGGAATAACTTGTGTATAACAATTTTTTCTCTTTCAATTTAGTCTGAATTATCACAGTGTACATAGTTTCATAGAAACTTCCACGCATAGAGAGTTTCAAAAGTGTTTACAATGTATGCGCCATTCTTTTTGTAATTTTTTTCATGTAGCAGTCTTTTTATGAAATCCTCAAGTTTATTTGTCTAGCTATTAGATTAATTACAGTATTTGTATTTCTGTCCTATTACTTTATTTTTTATTTCTCTTTTTGTGGAAACACTTTTTGCATTTTTTGTTTCTCTTTTTGTGGAAACACTTTTTGCATTTTATATGTACAGTCTGAATGTGCTGTGTTTGTTGACTGGGCTGTGCCTGAAAATGTCCTTTGTAGATCATTTCAATAACCAGTCAATCAACTTTAATAATAACAATATCTTCCTAATCGTACTCCCCTCTCTTAGCATTTATTTTTGTGCCTTTCATCTCCGTTTGCATGTAACAGTTTCTCCCTCATTTGCAAGTTACTAAAAGTGTTATCCCATGCTTGGTTGAGTGTAAAATGGATGAGGTTTAAATTGTAGAGTTAAATTCTATATTTTAACTCCTGAAGAACTGATTTGTATAGGTAATCAGTGGCAGTGTGGTTTCTATTTGGATGCAGGCAATGATTATGATTATGATTATAAGCTTTTCTCTTTTTTCTGTGGTTGTGTGACTCTGCATTTGGTGTGTATAAGGGACGGGGAAGGTGGGGCCTGTGCATGGGATATTGTCTTCCTTCCCAAAAATGTTTTTTCATGGTGGAGAGTTCAGGGACTAAGTAGTCATGTGCTTCAGGACTAAACCACACCCCACTGCCTCTGTTTCTCTAACAAGTTCAATTCATTCAGTAAAATTCATCTGCTTTTACTGTATTTGTGTTTCCTCCTACTTCATTTTGCTTTTGCCTCTTCTTAAAAGTACTCAGTATTATTTATTCTGCTGCACTTATTGCTGCTTGGTAGTAACCTGATTAAATTGTAACTGTTATTCTAAGTCTTTTGGTTTAAGCACTTGGGCTTCATACCGGTTGTTTTGCATTAAGAAGGTTTGTGGTCTGCACTCTTGTGGCAGGAAACGTAGCTTACGTCCTTCTAAGCTGGGAATTGCTGATTGAAAGATCAGTGTCTGCTATTCTAAAAGTGTATTAGTTCTGGTTTAAGCACTTGGGCTTCAGGCTAGTTATTTTACATTAAGAAGGTTTGTGGTCTGCACTCTTGTGGAAGGAGAGGCTGGATTCTGCCCTTCTGAGCTGGGAATTTCTGGTCACAGGCTTATTGTGCCTGCTTATTCGAACTGTTTCTGAAATTGCTGCGGCTTGTTGCTGTAGAATAGGACCAGATTCAGGCCTGCTGAATCTAGCTTTGTTTATATAACTTGAGAACTGATCCAGGCCGTCTTTTTTGGAGAAGGTTCCCCTGCACCCTAGTAGCGGGAGTGTGCAGTTAGAACTTGTCTGATTGAAGACTGCTGGAACAGGGCTCAGTTTTGAGTTTTTTTCTGGTTAATTGGGTAACTTGTTAAATCAGATTGTTTGTTTTCTATTGTTTTATATATATGTATAAAAAAATTGCACTTTATTTATCTGCTTTTACTTTATTTGTGTTTCTTCCTACTTTATTACTAGGGGCATTGACTACAACTCTGAACTGAAATATATAACAATAAGCATCTTTTTATGTGTATTTGAAGTGTTTTTTTATTGTATCTGCTTTATTTTCTGAAAAAAAAAAAATATATATATATATATATATATATATATATATATATATATATATATATATATATATATATACTTGTTTCCTGCCTTTCTAAGCTAGTATAGTCCAGTTTTCAGGTTAGTGCTGAATTCTGCAGTGTTACAAATCTCTGTGTTTGCCCATACCTTACTCTGATAGAAGGAAGTTTCTCTGTTCACCTGTGAGAGAGGGGAGCTTTGAGCAGCCTATCTGTCCCTGGTGGAGTGGTTTTAGCCCAGAAAGTAGTAGTTTATTGGCCATTTTGGGCTAATTTCTATCTGTTTCATTTCCCTGTTATAAAAACCGCATTTGCCCGGTTTTGTGCGCCGTGCAGTGCCGATTAACTAAGGTATTTCCCGGCTCCACAAAGTCACCTCTTCAATTTTTCCCTTGGAACTAGACAAACTTTCAACCTAAGCATTCAAGCCATTCATTTCTCAGCTCGGCACTTGCTCAAAACTCATAGCAAGCACTTATAAACCCTAGCACTACAGAAGGACAAGGCTCTCTATTCGACCTTACCAGCCATTCAGTAAAACAGTTTACTGTACCTATCCAGGCATGTCCAAAGGGCAGTTTCAGGTGTACTCTCCAGTCCAACTGGTGAATCTGGGCATTTTGAGGCAATGTTACAACTGCGTCATGTACACAGACAACCCTCTCCTCCTACCACCAAACACTAATGCATGCAAGAGATGAATTATACAGCCAAACTGGAGGCTAAGCTCCCTCAACCCAAGACTGGATCAGACAGTCAAGAGGAGAAGGGAAATACTGGCATCACACCATCAGTCTCACATAGACCCATTAAATCAGCACCGGCAAAAAACACACATAAATACACAAAAAAATACTCGGAGGCTCTAAATAAAAATCTGCAAAAGCAACAGAGCCCTCCAAAGCAGACATCCAAGCAACCTCCACCCTCCCAACACAAACCATGAAACACATACTTCACAAAACCAGTGTGCCACGCAATCACAGCCCTCAAGGCAAAATAACATTCCCAACACACTAGTAATAGGTGACTCTATAGTCAGGCACAGTGATGTCCCACTAACTAGGCTGGACAAGGAGAAGGTTACAGTTAGCTTCCTGTTGAGTGCCAAGATCCGCCACATAACACAAGCACTCAGGTCACTCCAGAACAAGTACAAATACGACTCTGTCATTGTCCATGTTGGTGTAAATGACCTGAGCTGCACCTCCCTGTACTACATGAAAAGTGACATGGAAGAGCTCTCTGATCACGTAGCCCAGGCCAGTATGACCCTGACCCTGAGTAGCATCCTGCCCTCACCAAAAATGATACCACGGTATAAAGAAAAAAAATTATCAATTTCAACAATTGGCTAAGTTTCTGGTCTCATTCAAAGGGGATCCAGTGTCTGTCTGCCTGGGATGACATGCTCGACAAGCCACGCTGCTTCGCTAGAGACTGCTTGCACCTGTCACCCTTAGGCTTTTGAATACTGGCCAAGGCTCTTGCCACCCCCATAGTGCCTTTTTTTAGGCAAGGCTCAAAAGAAAAACCCACCACTATAAATAGCACAAGTAACAGAAATCTGAGGGTAATACTACTCAATGCCAGAAGTCTAAACCTCAAAATGCACCAACTCAAGGCACTCCTCAGTATGGAGAAAATCAATATATGTGCAGTAACAGAAACCTGGTTTAAGGCTGCAGAGAGCACCCCAGCACTACCAGGCTACAACTCATACCATACATTTCGGCCACAGAACCCAGACCGAAATACAAAAGGCGGGGGAGTTTCCATATTCATCAAGGATATCCACACCTCCAGGTTAGGGGCACAGCACGATGCTTTAGAGATTATTATCCACG
Source organism: Protopterus annectens (assembly GCF_019279795.1). Lineage (NCBI taxonomy): Eukaryota > Metazoa > Chordata > Ceratodontiformes > Protopteridae > Protopterus > Protopterus annectens. The sequence continues at coordinate 1,232,526,841 of NC_056726.1, read as the reverse complement.
TGCAACTAACAACGGGCAAAACTGCAATTCAAATTGTAGCTTGCTACAGATCACCCTCCATGTCCCAGGACCCCCATTCCATATTTCTGGAAACACTGGGTAACATAAAGGTCCTACCAAACACCCTAATATTGGGTGATTTCAACTACCCAAACATTAACCGGGAGAACTACTCAAGTACTAACTCCCTTGCCCAACATTTCCTAGAATTTATAAACTCAAACGCCCTGGAACAACTGGTCAACACTTCCACCAGAGGTGACAACATATTGGACCTGATCATCACCAACATGGACGACCGGTCATCTCCTTGCTGGTCAGATCTGACCATAAACAAATCACTTTGGATATCCACATTCTGCCCCCACCCCCGGACAAGGAAACCACCATGAAAAACTTTTCAAAAGCAAACTTCACATTACTTAAGATGGAGGTGGAAAGTTTCAAAGCCCCCATGCTAAAGGATAACGCTGTCCAAGCTGCGGAATCCTTTACTAATGCATTCTACGGGCACCTACAAGAATACATGGATTGTGCTAGCCCAAGCAAAACCAAGACTCACTCCTCCAAGAAAAGGAAACCAGTCTGGTGGACCCCTGCTATAAACAAGCTGTACAATAGAAGGAGGAAACTAGTACAGAAAAGAGTAAAATCCCAAGAAGGGAAGACATCCCTGATGAGTATCAGCAAGAAACTACGATCCCTCATAAAATTGTCCAAGGCGAGCTTTGAAAGAAAACTTGCCAAGGACTCCAAAGGTAACCACAAGGCATTCTTTAGCTATGTCAAAAATCTAAGTGGCAATGCTCAGATCTGCTTGGAGTTCGTGCAGAATGGCACAAAATACACTGAACCAACCGATATTGCCAACATCCTGGCAGACAGGTTCAGTGCAAACCTCACCCCCCCTCTCACCCACAAAAGTGCCCATAACCATACCAGATGAATGCTGAGCCCCTGAAGTCACAGACACTCAGGTTAAAATAGCCCTCTCCAAAGCCAAAAACACAGCATCAATGGGACCGGATGGTGTCCCAGGCTGCGTCCTACACGAGCCCAAAGACGAACTAACCCCTCACCTAAACACACTGTTCATTCTCAGCCTCTCCACAGGCTATGTACCCATAGAGTAGTGCACAGCAACAGTTATTCCACTCCACAAAGGTGGAGCTACAACAGACCCTGGGAACTATCACCCCATAAGCCTGACTAGCTTGGTCTGCAAGGCTATGGAGCGCATCATCATAGAACTTATTAACAGAGACATTGGGAACCTCCAAACACTGGAACCTACCCAGTTCGGCTTTGTTAAGGGCAGATCATGCCTCCTAAACCTGGTGGACTTCTTTGAGACAGTTACCAAGGCTATAGACAAGGGAAAGGTGGTACACACAGCCTACCTAGACCTCGCAAAGGCCTTCGACATCATTCCCCATTCTGGCATTATAGACAAGCTCACCAGCCTGAACATAAACCCCTATGTCACAAGATGGGTTGCCAATTGGCTCATGGACAGAACCCATATGGTGAGAGTTGCGGGAGCTAGGTCTGACTCTAAACCGGTTACAAGTGGCGTTCCCCTGGGCTCAGTCCTAGGACCCCTCCTGTTCGGCATATACTTCTCAGAGGTACAGACAAGCACAGGAGGACTATGGTTGACAAAGTTCGCAGACAACTGCAAACTAGGGGCTATAATTGACTCACCAGCTGACACAGACATCCTCCAAAAGGGTCTCACTGAGACGGATACCTGGTGTCAAAATCATGGCCTCAAGCTAAATGCCAAAAAGTGCATAGTTATTCCCTTTGGAAATAAAAAAGTACCTACAAACTACCACATAGGTGGTAGTCCCCTAAATACGGAAAACGTAATAAGGGATCTGGGGACCCAAGTAGATAGTAATCTCTCCTTTGATAATCACATTGCCAAAGTGGTTAGAAAATCCTTCTATGTGGCTCACCTAATCACAAAAGGGTTTGCATCCAGATCAAAAGAGGTCACTGTGCCCCTCTAATCATCACTCATCAGACCCATCATAGAGTACAGTGCCCCATTTGGGATGTACCTTACAAGACAACTGCAACAGCTGGAAAGACCACAGAAGTACCTCACCAAGAGGATCACTGGCCTCAAACAGATGCCCTATGCAGCTCGACTGAAGAAACTCCAGCTGTACTTGGTTGCATACCGCCTGCTCAGAAGTGATCTGTGCCTGACATACAAGGCCATGTCCAACCCAGAATTGATGGACATGCTCCACCTAAAGAAAACCTTATCCCCTTAAGCCACATGCTGTAGGGATCTAAACCTCACCACAACAATAAATAGAACGTGCTGGAGGGATAGATTCCTGTCCCAGAGACTTCCCATGCTTTGGAACAAGATTCCACTCTACATTAGGTAGAGCTCCTCGCTAACACTCTTCAAGAGAAACCTTGACGAGTGGATGGGAAATAGAAAGTTTACCCCGGGGATCACTTCACTGGCTCTGCTGGACATAGGCATAGGGAATTAATCTAAGGGGGCGGCGAAAGCCAACACATTCTGGCTAGGCTTATAAATGCCTTTGGGCAGATAGCCTAGCACCTACCTATGAACCTGTGAGTATTGGAACATCTAAAGCTGTATTGTCACCCATGCAGATACCACCACTGCACAAGGAATCGGATGAAACTGGTTGCGAGGCAGGCACCTTTACTTGTGGTTTTGATGCTTCTGATTCACACAGGGCTTGTGATAACAAGGTGAGTGCTGTCATGGCTGAATTTGTGTGTTCAGTTATTTTGCTAGGGTTGTTACTGACTGGCAATGATGTTTGTGATGTTGCTGGGGGGAGTCTGTTATAGGTATCAAGTGTGGCTTAAGTGTAGAACACTATCACTTCCCAAGTTTATTCATGCTTTGGCATTCCTAATCTGGTCAACATATGCATATCCCTTATGTCACACATAGTATGCTTGTGTGTTGGCAGTGGGGGCGTAGGTCTTTTTGAATATTCATTAACTCCATTCATAAAGCAAGACTCCCTGTCATCTGAAATATTGACTTTGCACCATTTTACGAAGTTATGTTGCCTTGCCTCCTTGACGAGTGGATGGGAAACAGAAAATTTACCCCGGGGATCACTGCAGTGGCTCTGCTGGACAGAGGCACAGGGAACTAATGGCTCTGCTGGACCGAGGCACAGGGAACTAATCTAAGGGGGCAGCGAAAGCCAACACATTCTGGCTAGGCTTGTAGATGCCCTCGGGCAGATAGCCTAGTACTTACTTGTGAACCTATGAATGACTTCAATACATAAAAATTTCCAGATATATCAACAGTTAAGTAATTTTTACACACAAAAAACAGCAAGGGTGTGTGTGTGTGTGTGTGTGTGTGTGTGTGTGTGTGTGTGTATTATATATATATATATATATATATATATATATATATATATATATATATATATATATATATATGTATATTTTATATATGTATATTATATATATATATATATATAGTATAAATATAAGAATGATGGATTAATGTGGCAGAAAAATTAAAGAACTTGTTTGTGATATTCTGATTGTTATAGGTCAAACCATGATTATTTTGAGCTCTGCACATTTTAGAAGTAAAATGATTGCTTTCTCCTCAATAAGTGAAATAAAGTGGCTGAATTAATGGAATCCTTTGCTTTCTAAAGGCTTTTTGGGTTATTCCTTGCATTTTTGTGTTAAAAGCATGATTGTTTAGGCAGTACTACATTAAAATGAATGGGACCAATGAAGAGAGTACTTCTGAGAGTACTGAAACTAAAATTAATCATTTTATGGCTGAATTTCCTATTAATTTAGTGGGACTGACTGAAATAGGAAAAGGAGGGGATGCCTTTACTTTTGTTCACCAACTGCTAGCAGGCTAACCAGGTAAATGAGAAGGTATAAGCTTTATTATTGATAGACTATGTAGCAAGAAAACCAGACCCACCAGATAGGAAGTCCTGCTATTAAGTTATCAAATTCCATGAGCTCAGAGCAAAACAATAGCAGTTCAATGACGCCAGAAAAACAGATGGTTGTAATACGAGAGTAAAAGAAATGGAAAGACTTATTTTTGTAGCATAAAAAGTATGAACGTCCTGAGATGTGGTCCTTGCATGAGTAATGTGCTATGGTGGCAGCAATCTGGAAAGGTGGTAGGTGAACTCTTCCTCCAGGATGGAAGCTGAAAAGTTTATATGTTACAAGTTAGACATGCTCATTCCAAAAATGCTGATTTTACTTATTGTTTGTGGTAGGGTTCAAGGAAGTACAGGAAAGAGTAGTAAAAATAGGAATACTGAATGGTGGCAGGGAGGACCCCCCCTCCAATAACCAGTCTCAAGCAGGGAACAAGGTGCCAGCCTGGAGTAAGGGGACAAGTTCTAATCAGTGAGATGTTCGTTTAGGTAAAAAGGATGCCTGTAGTGTGCATCAGTAGACACTGACTCAGCTAGTTGAGATAACACAGTAAAAAGTCATAACACCAGGAAGGTGGGGTGTCTACATTTGTCATCAAATTAAAAGGTCTGAAGGGAATGCTTATCCCAGAAGTCCTTAAGTGAGAAGTCTGAGTAATAGTAGAGATCAGTCAGAGTGTGAGAATGATGACTTATTTGGTGATCCTGGAAGAGTAGGAAGCAGAGGTCAGTTAAACAGGGAAAAAGTGGAGCAAAGCAGAAACAGTGGTACTTGCATTAGTCACCTTAGATGGAATTTTGCAGGGTAAGTGTCAAAACGGGCAAAACTGAGTGGTTTTCATGAGAAGGGGATAAGGCACTATACAAAGATCCTAGATTGAGATCTCCAGTCAAAGGCATGAGATTAAGTGACATGGAGATAGGGAGAGGGATGGCTGAGATACTCTCTTTTTATTAGCTGTGGAAACTTCAGGATAGACCATTGTTGGAGTGTTTAACAAAGCATGATGTAGAAGAGAATGGAAACGTTTATTTAATGTCTGTAAAACTGTGGTGGATTATATGAACGTACCAAAAATTTTTGAATAGATTGGGGGTAGAGTTTGGAATTAAATGTCACCCTTATAAAACAATCATTATACCTGTAGGGAAAAGGAGCCTTAATGAATAGAGAACAGGATAAATATTTAGAACTGATGGTATTATAAGGTAATATCTGTAGGCAATCGCATTCATATTATCAGGAATTTGAGAGATGTTATTGGTTAACCAGAAGAAGAGTGGAAAGGTGTTGTGCAAATGGATGGGTAAAGGTCTTATCCTGATAGGTTGAATAGCTGTGGTCAAGACGAAAGTGTAGCCTGTTTTGTATATGAAATGAGGTTATCTGCTGGTGTAGCATAAATGTTCACTGGGCATGAAAAGGATCTGTGATTGAATAATTTGGACAGGATAAAGGTTATTGATTAGAAGGGGCTCAACTTGTCATTGTAGAAGTGGTAGGAACTAGAGTCAGTCAGTCTTTGAGTGTTATACTGTGGTTGCTGTTTAGGAACAATTGATACGTAAGTATAGTGGGAAGGGAGAGGGAGTGGGCTGGGTGAGAGAAAAATACCAAACGAATTGAAAAGGATACGTTTCTGGAAGTAGTTAGAGGTGGAGACTACCTAGCAAGAGTGCAAGTCAGGTGTGTGGCTTTGGAAAATAAATGAATAGAAGACTGTTTGGGGAAATGAAAGGATTATCCTGAAAGTAAAAGTCTTACAAGGGGGAAGGTTAGAAAATGGGAGATATTCTGAGAGGTCATACAAAGGAAAGGATGGAGAATGGCAGAGATTCTGAAGTTGCATAGTGTGATACTAGTATATATATTCACTACTTCTTGTACAGTTGGTTTACACTTTGATGTCCATTTTCTAGTAATTGCTTTTTTGGCAGCCACTATAATTAGACACAACAAGGTCTTACCATGTCTAGGCAATTCCAATTCAGTATCATAGCTCATAAAAATCATCTCCCTCATCACACCAGTCCGCCCACCCAGCAAGTCCGACAGTGGATTCTACAGGGAATCCTTAAAGCCCACCAACCCACCACACTCCCAGAAAATATGTTCCCAAGTAGCAGATTTGCAGTCTTGCCAGAAAAGACAAAGACTCAGAAATTCACTGTGTAATATTGTACACTGTGCTACGGATATTTGGGCGTTGTTTTTTAGTCAACTACTGGTGCATTTGGAATCTGATTTACTTAATTTGCAGGAAGTTGTAGATGATTTAAATTAGAACAGGTGGGGCATTTGGTTTAGATTTACAGTTTACAAAGTATATAATTTCATGGTACATAAAAACAAGGATGTTACAGTTTGTAATACTTTGTTTAGACAACTAAATACTGAGAACTATTTTTTTACTGCAACAACTAGTTGTCACCTAGGAACATATTACATTATATTCTACAACTGCAATTTATAATGGTTGTGCACAATATGGGCAGCCGCGATGGTGCAGTAGTTAGCACTGACACCTCACAGCAAGAGGTTCTCTGGTTCGATTCTCAGCTGAGGTGCCTTCAGCGTGGAGTCTGCATGTCCTCCCTGTGGTCACATGGGTTTCCTCCAGGTGCTCCGGTTTCCTCCCACATCCCAAAGACATGTACAGGTGGATTGGACATTCTATAAGTTCGCCCTAGGTGTGAGTGTGTGCACCTTCTGTGGAAGGTTAGGCAATGGGCCGGCAACTTGACACCATAAAACTCCACTGCCAATCGTTCTGCGGACCGTTGTTCTGCTGTGGCAACCCCTAATGGGAAAAGCCGAAAAGAATAGTGCGTAGTATAATTACAGACTTTTGCAATCTTATTATGACCAAATCCACCTCATTCATATAAACTATTTTCTGTTTGTATTTTTATACTGTTTATTTAGTTTAATGTGGCAAAGTTATGCCCCTCTTTTTTTTTTTTTTTATTACCTGTACTGAGTTGTAGTCAGGCATTTTTATTTATTTATTTTACCTTTTGATGTCCGGGTAGGTGGGCTAGTCCATAGACTCTTTCCAGCTTAATACCCGGGTACAAGAGTGTTGAAAATTGTAGTAAATAAGTTCAATTTTCATTAAGCTAGATATTTTTCTTTCCAGAGTAATACATATTAAGCTCATCATAGCTTGGCAAGTCATATGTTCATCTAGGTTGTATTCAAGATGAATGTTACTGTAATGAGCATTAGGGAGGTCATAAATTGAACTATCATCATATCAGAAGTCTCCTGGCCCAGTGTGTAGTTTCACATAACACACAAAGGTTCTATTTGTAAATGAACTCATGCCTTTAATGAAGTAAACTTGTCATAGCAAAATACAAGCTCAAAATCTCTTTAAAATGCTTTCAGATATGTAATAATATCTCAAACTTAAAGACAGAATTTGAATATAATTAACTGAAGTTCAATAACTGACAATTTTCCTCAGTTTTATATACACTGATCTCTTTGGCCTTGGATAGGCCTATGTCTCAGTGCCTAGTTCCAGCCTGCATAAAACTTTTGGGCAGGTCTTTGCCTGGGTGTCAGGCTTTTGACTGCACATTTCTTATGGACCAAGGCCCCACTTGAGCCCCTCTGTAGTGAGAGGCAAATGCCTCTGTTGCTTCCAGCTTCCATTCTGTTTTTATAGGAGAACTACTTTGGCTTCACATACAGGCCACATTACAAGGCAAAAGCTCCTACTTTTTTTTTAGCTTCACCTAAGGGCCATTTTATTGAATGAGAGGTCTTTCTCAACTCCAGTGTAGCACAACATGTACACCATGAACTGTTACAGGTATATATTATTGTAAGTAAGTTCAGTTTTCATTATTGTTAGAGTCAGTTTGCTTTACTCAGTAATGTTCATTAGGAGCACCTTACTTTGGCTTTTTTTTCTGTTCAATAATGTTAAAACAATGAGTAAAAAGATCACACAGGAAAACCAATTGGTTAAAAAACACAGAAAAATCTAGCAAAGCTGGACTTTCCACTGTGTGATACCTTAAACCTCTTGTATAAGAGGCAACATGGGATATATGCAAATTACCCTTTAAGGATATAAGGTGTTTCGGCTGAATGGCAATTCTGAATGTCCATGACTTTTTCTTTTACTTTTAAGTCCATTTATGAACAATTTCAGGCCAATAAAGCCAAATCCTCTAGCTGTGGACATACATGTTTCTGCCTTCTGATGGCATCATCAGCACAGCATAAGCGGAAACACCTTATATCCTTAAATGGTAATTTGCATATGTCCACATGTTGCCTCTGATAAAAGAGGTTTAAGGTATCACACAGTGGAAAGTCTAGCTTTGCTAGATTTTTCTTTTTGTGTTTTTTAACCAGTTGCTTTTCCTGTGTGACCTTTTTACTCATTGTTTCTGTTTGTTAGTTGGGATATTTTGTAGACACCCTAATGTTTATGGATATTAGTTGGGTATGACAACCCTGTGTTTCCAAAAGTCAAATATTTCTCTTATGCTGTGCTGATGATGCAATAAGAAGGCAGAAATGTGCATGTCCACAGCTAGAGGTTTTGGCTTTATTGGCCTGAAATTGTCCATAAATAGATGTAAAAGAAAAAGTCATGGACATTCAGAATTGCCATTTAGCCGAAACACCTGATATCCTTAAAGGATAATTTGCATATATCCCATGTTGCCTCTGTCTAATAATGTTGCAAAAAAGCTGAATGTTATTCAGATGAGCACTAGGGGCTAAGACAGAAATGTGGTTCCTTTTAAAAGTGAGGAAATGTACGTAGTCCCATAAGCACCACAGAGACGTTGTAGGAACATTTAGCCACTGTTGATCCTTGATGATGTCATATACTGGTATTAACATTTTTGAAATTCTGTGGTCTTACATGGACACATCTTCTCAAAGTGCTGTTCTGTTTGTGAATAAGTAAAACTACATTATGTCACTTTAGTAGGTACAGTAACTTTATGTCAGCATCTTTGGTTTATTACCATGCATTACAAAAAATAAGTGGTTAAAATAAATCTTGCCATAGAGAGCTTATTTCTGAAAGTGGCTAGAGTTCATAGGTTCATTAAGTTTGTACCAAACATATGATCAAGGAAACCATCAGGAAGCTCAGCACATCATCCATTAGGTGAAAGACTAATTATGACCCCTTATTCATTTGATTTTCTCCACATATCCCAGATGAAAGTTTGTGATCAACCATCCAGTCATCCAGAGTGGTTTTAAAGATTGATAGAAAAGTTAGTCTGCTTGATGCGTAAAAGTAGCCAACTGCAGAAACTGGGAATATGCTGGGTTACGTACTTGTCGCACCATCTGGTTTTGGTCTCTAGAGTGGATGTCCTTCAAGAATGCAACTGCAGTCATAACATATGGGTTGTCCTGCCTCAAGCAGCCCTCGGTCGGCCGGATTCCAAAGTCTGGGTCTGGCGTCGGCTGGTGTCGCCTCCTCTCCGACGTCAGAACGGCTGGAGTATAAAGGCATCGGCCGACGCCATCTTCTTCAGTCTTTCTTGCCGCGCGGTGCCCGAAGCAGAAGCAGTTCGCAAGTGCCGGTCGGTCAGCTCCTGTGTTTTCAGTACCGAAGTCATCTAAAAGCTAAGTATCCCATTGGGGAACATTTTTTCTTGCCTCAGCCGATGTCAGAACAAATTGAGAAAGTTAATAATTGTTTGTCTTGTGGTAAACAAATACCTCATAAGGACTTCCATTCTTATTGCCTCCCTTGCCTGGGCCCAGACCACGACGTCTCAGCCTGTGCTGCCTGTGCTTGCTTCAATAAGTGCACTCTCAGGCGCCGGGCAGAATTTGCCAAAGACTTTTTCGGCGAATCTTTCGCTTATATCATGCCGTCGGAACTACCAACAACTCAATCTACCAAAAAACGAAAGGACCGGGACCGACATCCTCGGCCCGCGTCCTCCACCGATACTCCTCCTAAACCCTCCGCGAGTGCTTCGGTCCCTTCGGAAGCGGTAATTCAACCGCTCCAGGCCGACAACACAGCGTTAACACGTCCTTCGGTCTCGGAGTCTACACCGGTGCCGGTTGTTGATTTTCCTCCAGAAACCGAAGTTCTGGATCTACCCGACACCATTCCTGTGGGCAAGGTTACTCCTGCACGTGGGGCAGCTAGGCCTCCTGTATCCATGTCCATCAAGGCCTTTGCACGTGCTAAGGCCGCCAGCCAGGCCAAGGCCCATCCTAAACCTACTGCCCAGGCCCCTTCTTCTGATAAACAGATCATGTCTCTTGCTGCAGATCTTATTTCTCTTATCAGGGGGTCTCACCCTCATCCAGACAGAGGTTCTCAGCCGCCTGCAGAGAAAAGGCCCAGAACTGAGCAGGCCGACAACCTCTCTTCAGATGAAGCCTCTGGGGATTCTGAGCATTCAGATACCCAAGAAGAATCCTTCCAGGCCTATGAGGACTCTGATGCTGAGGAATCAATTCCCTCTGCCTCTCCTCCAGAGGATTTTACGTTCGGTGAAGTCCTACACTCTATGAGGGAGCATCTTAAATGGCAGGGTCAGGAATTCTCTGATTCCAGGAAAAGGCTACGTACCTTCCTCAAGCTACCCCAGCACAGACCTGTAGCTATCCCTCCAGTTATGGATGTCCTGGATGATGTTTTCTCCGACTCCAGTGCTAACCCTGATTCTCTCCCTCCTGCTCCTGTCAAGCCAGACAGATATTATAGGGTCCCTGACACCCACAAACATCTCTTTAAGGCCCATTCTGTGGATCTAGAAACTATTTCACAGGGCCCCAAGGGAGTGGCTACTTCCACAGCCAAGAATCCACTGCCAGTGGATAGGGAAGCTAGGTCCCTGGAGAGATGGGGTAAAAAAGTTTATACCTCTACCACCTTGGCCATGAGGTCACTTAACTGCCTTTTTCATATGTTTCAGTACCAGGATTTTTTACTGGATGATTTACAGAAAAAGCTAGCCTCTCCTGAGCCTATTGATAGAAAGGCATTGCAGGATCTAGTACATAACACTCAGCAGGTTAACAATAATTTTCTTCAGTGTGGTTATGATGCATTGGAGGCTTCATGTAGGGCAGCTATGACTGGGGCTGTTATACGTAGACATGCTTGGTTAAAAGAACAGCCACTGCCAGACCATGTTAAAGTAAAGTTACTTGATGCACCTCTGGAAAAACAGAAACTTTTTGGTGCTAATGCACAAGATGTGTTGAAGTCCCTTGAGGAAAAAGCTAAATCAGTACAGACAGTCAAAGATTTCCTCCAGGTTCAGCCACCCAGATTCAGCAGGAATTGGCCTTCAAAGAATTGGTCCTTTCCAGACACTGACAAGTTTCAAAGGGGAAAAAACAGGCGTGCCCGAGGTAGAGGGCAATACCGAGGCTCCTACAGGGGCCGCCAATGGCAACCAACAAATCAAAGAAGTGGCGCAGGCAGTTCAGCTGAACCTCAAGGACAACCACAATGACTTGACTTTCATACCGTCTACAAAGGCTCAAAGAGAAGCACCTTTGGGTGGAAAATTATCCTTATTCTCAAAAAACTGGCATATCTTAACCAAGGACAAATGGATTCTGGATTTAATAGACAAAGGTTACAGATTCCACTTCCATACTTTACCAATAAGACAAGGCATGCCAAACCTGCCACTTCATCAAAGGGCAGAGGCACTCATTCAAATTTCAAAGCTGTTAAATATAAAAGCAATAGAAAAGGTCCCTCCACAGGAACAAGGCCAGGGATTTTATTCAAGACTGTTCCTTGTTCCAAGAAAGGAAAACAAATGGAGGCCTATACTGGACTTGTCTACTCTAAATACTTATCTCATTGTGCCAAAGTTCAAAATGCTGACGTTGCAGCAACTCCTTCCCATGCTGGGTAAGGGGTCTTGGCTGGTCACTCTGGACCTCAAGGAGGCATACCTGCATGTCCCAATCAGACAAAGCTGCAGAAGATACCTCAGATTTCTTGCAGGGACAGAGCATTATCAATTCTCAGCATTGCCGTTTGGCTTATCTACTGCGCCCAGAGTGTTCACGAAATGCCTGGCATCAGTAGTGGCACACTGCAGACTCCATGGGATTCAAATATACCCCTACCTGGACGACTGCCTCATACAAGCAGACAACAAACAAACCTTGATAGCAAACTTGGACTATGTCATTTAATTACTACAGGCCTTGGGATACACAGTCAACACTCAGAAATCAAGACTTCTGCCATCCCAACAGATTATTTTCCTAGGAGCCAAACTGGACACAAAAACACAAATGGCTTATCTCACAGAGGAAAAACAACAGCAGTTACCAGAGTACTTCAAAGGCCTAGTAAAGCTCTCCCAGCTGACTGCAAGGAAAATCCTGCAGGCCCTGGGGTTCATGGCATCTTGCATTCTTCTGATACCTTTGGCAAGACTTCATATGAGAAAGCTGCAATGGTACTTAAAAAGCTTATGGTCCCAACACAGCCAAAGCCTAGAGGACGTAATCCCACTCATTCCATGTCTACAAAGAGAATTTTTGTGGTGGGCTCAAACAAGTCAGTTAAACAAAGGCATGTCTTTCAACAAACCTCAAACAGGTCAAATGATTGCAACAGACGCCTCAGACCATGGATGGGGGGCGCACATGGAGGGCAAATGCATTCAAGGTCTATGGACACCAAGGGAAAGGCATCTGCACATAAACCAAAAAGAGATGTTGGCAGTGATACATGCAATCGAGACTTTCGAAAAATCACTTCAACAAGGACATTTACTAATAAGGACAGACAACACCACTGTTATGTGGTATATAAACAAGCAGGGAGGCACTCATTCTTATCCCCTCTGCAGACTAACAATGATTCTCTGGGAAAAATCCCTAAGTCTGAAGATACATCTGCAATCCCAGTTTGTGCCAGGCAAGGACAATGTACTGGCGGACAAGCTGAGCAGAAATTTCTTGGATCCACACGAATGGATGCTGCATCCTCACATTTTCTCACAAATAACAAAGACATGGGGAAGACCGGACATAGATCTCTTTGCTTCTCACATGAATCATCACCTGGAAAAGTTCTGTACAAGGACCCACCATCCTCTAGCCTGGAAAATGGATGCTCTCTCCTTCAGCTGGAATTCCCTAACAATTTATGCATTCCCTCCTCTACCACTGCTGACCAAGGTGATACTGAAGATCAAAGCAGAACAACCAACAGGCATTTTGATAGCTCCAGACTGACAAGGCAGCACTGGTACCCATTGCTGTTGAGCATAACTCGGACCAAACCGTGGCCTCTGCCCCTATGGCCTCTGCTTCTAACACAACACAATTACAGGACTGTTCATCAAAACCCGAAAACATTGCATCTGACAGCCTGGAGGTTACCATAACTCCTTCCGATATCTCTCTTTCTAAAAAAGTTCAAGAGATCTTACTGGAAGCACGCAGACCTTCCACCAGAAAAAACTATTCAGCCAAGTGGAAGAGATTCATCATCTGGAATGCTAACAGGGGTCAGGATACAACAGTATTGAGTATACCTCAGATATTGGAATACTTGGCAGAAATGTTTCATACTGGTCTCTCATATTCTTCCATAAAGATTCATGCCTCAGCAATCTCAGCAAAATACAATTGTGATCCACCTGTGTTTTCGTATCCTTTGCTAAGACAGTTCCTAAGAGGGATAAAGAATATCAAACCTCCCAGGAAACCGCCAGTACCTGCATGGGACCTCAATTTCGTCTTGGAAAAATTAACTCTTCCTCCCTTTGAACCAGCAACAACTTCAGAAATGCAATTTCTCTCATGGAAAACGGTTTTCCTATTGGCAATCACATCAGCAAGAAGAGTCTCGGAGATACAGGCACTCATGGCAGTACCTCCTTTTCTCATTTTTCATCAGGACAGAGTCTAAGAACCAATCCTTCATTCATGCCAAAAGTAATTTCCAGGGTGTCTCTAAATCAAGCCATTCACCTGCCTACTTTCTTCCCCAATCCTCAAAACAGGGGGGAAGCACTGCTGCATACTTTGGACATACACAGGCAACTACGCTACTACTTGGACAGAACTAAGGCCACCAGAAAGTCTGACCAACTGCTTGTAGCCTATGCTGCTAGAGTACAAGGAAAAGCAATCTCCAAACAAACAATTTCCAAATGGATTGGACACTGCATCAGATTCTGCTATTCTTTTCATGGAAAAAGTGTGCCAGCCAATATTAGGCCACACTCCACCAGAGCTATAGCCACATCCACAGCTTTCCTAAGAGGAGTGGCTACAAAGGACATTCTAGAGGCTGCTACATGGAGGTCCGTGCATACATTTACCAAGCACTACAACCTGCCTTTATACTCCAGATCCCGAGCAGGCTTTGCTTCGGCAGTCCTGCAGGGCATTTTAGCTACACCATCACTTTCTTAGTTCCAACCACCCCCAGCTTGGCTATGGTATTCAACCCATATGTTATGACTGCAGTTGTATTCTTGAAGGACATAGTACAGTTTTGTACCTACCATAAATGTAGATGTCCGATAGATATGCAACTGCAGTCGGATTTTCCCACCCTCCTACCCCTCTGCAACCTTCTTTATGGGTCCACTCCCCCTATTCCTTTTAGCTGGGGGTATCTCCTATGGTGTATCTGTTTATTACTGTTGTGCATGTCTGGAATTGTTTATCCATTCACCAAATTTAGCCTTCCTAGGAGGGCACCTGGCATCTGGGGCAAGAAACACTGAAGAAGATGGCGTCGGCCGATGCCTTTACACTCTAGCCGTTCTGACGTCGGAGAGGAGGCGACCCAGCCGACGCCGGACCCAGACTTTGGAATCCGGCCGACCGAGGGCTGCCTGAGGCAGGACAACCCATATGTTATGACTGCAGTTGCATATCTATCGGACATCTACATTTATGGTAGGTACAAAACTGTACTTTATTTGCTTTACCACTTGTGAAGGAGTTCAAAGTATGCTGAGTCATTCATAGTATAAAAGATGCATACTGAGTCATTCATAGCATGGAAGGCTCATACAGAGTCATTCATAGCACAGAAGTCTAAGTAGAAATCATCCATCAGGAGTCGGTATGGTACCAAGTAGAGAGACAGGACTTTTAGTATGTAACAGTATCTAAGGGTACTGAGACCTGAGGTCTTTTTGGTGTAGAAACAGAGGTCCCTTGAGTTGGCTTACATGCTTAGGGAAGCACATGCCAAAGGGGGGATTATATTCAGATAACAAGGGAAGAATAAAGTGGGACTTTTAACTTCTTTAAACCTTAATGAGATACTACAATCGATAAGCAGACCAAGGTAGAAGGATTTTCCAACCACTGCAAAGACATGATGGCCAAAGCAGAGCCTGTTATCAACACAGGTGCCCAACTCCCAAATGACTGTGTCAGATTTAAATGGAATGCTATCTGTATGATAAGCTGTAGTGATGCTAAATTTGCAAAAAACAGCCATGCTGCATTGTTTGTTGTTGAGGCTAAGCTCATGACTGACAGAACTTGTTTGGTCTAGCCCTCAGTAGAGAATATGAGTATCAGAATGAGATTTAATAACTGCCCCCAGTTTGCAGTCATTGCAGATTTGTTTACCATTGTTTGTTGATCTCAGCTTTCATGTCAGACAAGTATATCGCAAAGAGACTGGACCTAAGACATAGCCCTGTGGGATACTGCTGGTGATGCTTTGAGTAAACATCGGTGGCCTTAATACTATGGGTTCTATCAGGTAGCCAATTACCTGTCCAGTGAACACTGTATGGGATAATGCTGAGATGGGAGACTTTGTCAGTAATCCCTGTGCTTGGTCTTGACTGGATAACTTAGGCAGTGTGGATTGTACACCCTTTTTCCATGGTCTCAATAACTCTTTGAAAGACCGCAGCCAGATTGAGGAGGGATAGAAGGCCACCTATATCATTGCTAACTAGTTGATAGTTGAGCTTTAATACGTTCCATATTTGTTAAGAAGCAGTGATGTTGAGCTGAAGATAATACAAGGAGAAAATAAATATGATAAATTATATTTACTATCTGTTGTTCTAAATTATTAATGTAAAAATATATGGACAGTTGTTTCCTATTATTAGCTTTGTTTAGAAGCCAGAGGAAAAAGGTTTGTGTTTGTCAGTTGTCATAATTTTGCAAAACTTTAAACATATCGGGAGTGTTCAGAAATAGGTGGCATATATTATGTAAATTAGTTCAAGTAACGATCTACAGGAAGGGAGTGCTTCAGAGACATGTTTTATATAAGTCAAACTAATGCTGTATTCAAGGTATGCAAATGAGTGCCGTCATACTAATGAGACTCATCACATGCAAATATTAAAATCAAACATAACAGGTGATTCATAGTTGTATAAATTTAGTACAGAGGACCACAGCACTCATCAGGTATGAACACCAGGATTTCACTGTGCGCAAGAGCTTCATTTTGTCAGTACAAAGCCCTGGAACAGATAGTCTGCATCTCCACATGGGGTTCAAAAATCAGAGACTTGGTACTCACCAACATGGGGGGAGGTCATTGCACCCCCTCTTGTAGTACCCTCCCTGGTAAGGTTAGCCCATAAATCAGTCTCTTTCAAAGTAACTATCAGACCTGAAATGCCCACAGGAGCAATAAAACTAAACATTTTTTCTAAAGCAAACTACAGTCTACTAAGTGATAGTATAAAAATGTCAAACCCCTGCAAACATAGCCAACAATGACTCCTATGCAGAGGTGTTCACAAATGCGTTGTTATAAACACCTAAACAGCTGTATAAACTCAGATGTACCTGACCGGATCAAAACCAGGTCCTCCCAAAAAACAAGCCATGAGTGGTGGACCTCAAGCATAAATAGGCTATATAACAAGAGGAAGAAACTAATGTTTAAGAACAAGAGGGAACTGACTCAGCTAGGACAAAAATTCTTCCGCAGCTTGAACAAGCAAATCAATTATCTTATAAAGTCCTCTAAAGGTAATTATGAAAGCAAATCAGACATCTTGTAAAGTCATTTAAAGTTAATTATGAACCTAAAATAGCATCCCTAGCTAAGGATAACCATAAGGCATTCTTTAGTTATGTCAGAAATCTAAAAGGATCTAAAAGCTATGTGCCGAAGTAGTTGTGAATGGTACCACTCATACAGTACCCGAGGAAATAGCCAACCTGCTAACTGACAGATTTGGCACAAACTTCACCCATCTGTCCCCATCAGCCATATCCCAAAGCATTCCTGACACTAGTCCACTCCCTAGTATCTCTAGAGAGCAGGCAGAATAGTTGCATTACTGCTGAATCATACACCAGTGCACTGTATGAACACATACACAAATACATGGATCTTGCCATACCCAATCGAACCAAGACATTCTCCTCCAAAAAAAGGAAGCCAGTCTGGTGGTCCCCTACCATAAACAAACTACAACAGAAGGAAGAAACTGATGTGGAATAAGGTAAAGTCCCAAGACTGGAAAAACTCCCTTATCAGCATCAACAAAATGTGAGGTCCCTCATCAAATCCTCTAAAGCTAGCTATGAAAACAGAATTGCAGCAGATAGTAAAGACAACCACAAGGCCTTCTATAGTTATATACAGAATCTCCATGGCAATACCCACATTTTCTTTGAGCTACTGGACAATGGTATCTCCTATACCGAGCCAACAGATATTGCCAATATACTGGCCGACGGATTCAGTGCCAACTTTATCCCTCTCCCCTCCCCAAAGGACAAATCACAATACCAGTAGATTGCCAGGCAACCAGTATTACTGCTGCACAGGTTACAACAGCACTGTCCAAGGCCACAAAAACAGCTTCTATGGGACCTGACAATATCCCTGGCTGTGTTCTACATGAACTACAGAGTGAACTGGCACCTCACCTCACAGCCTCACCTCAGGCTTTGTCCCTACCAAATGGCACACTGCTACAGTCATCCCTCTACATAAAGGAGGCGAGACTGCAGACCCTGGGAACTATCACCCCATTACCCTGACGAGTGTGATATACAAAGCTATGGAACGTATCATCATGGACCTAATAAACAAAGATATAGGGAATCTCCAAACTCTGGATCCTATGCAGTTTGGTTTTGTGAAGGGTAGATCATGCCTGCTGAACTTGTTCAACTTCTTTGAGTCAGTCATCAGAGCTGTGGATGAAGGCAAGGTGGTTCATACAACCTACCTTGATCTGGCCAAGGCCTTTGATACCATTCCCCACTCAGGAATAATAGAAAAAACTCAATTAGCTAGGCATCAACCCCTATATCACTGGGTGGGTTGCAAACTGGCTCACAGATAAAACCCACCTTGTGAAAGTAGCTGACTCCAAATCAGACTGCAGACCAGTCACGAGTAGAGTCCCATAGGGCTTGGTCCTGGGTCCTCTACTGTTTGGTATCTACTTCGCTGAAGTCCAGGCCAACACAAAGGGACTCTGGCTGACAAAGTTCACAGACAATTGCAAGCTGGGAGCTATTATTAACTCCTCAAGTGATGTTGACATCCTACAGAAAGGCGTCACTGAGGCCAACGCCTGGTGTCAGAACCATGGCCTTAAACTCAATGCCAAAAAATGTGTCGTCATCCCCCTTGGGAAAAACCCGGTTCCCTTGAATTACCACATCGATGGCAGTCCACTGAACACAGAAGGAGTTATAAGAGATCTGGGAACACAGGTTGACAGCAGCCGCTCTTTTGACCACCACATTGCCACTGTGGTCAGAAAGTCCTACTATGTGGCACATCTCATTACTAAGGGTTTTGCATCCAGGAAGAAAGAAGTCATTGTCTCCCTCTACTCTTCCCTCATTAGGCCAATCATTGAATACAATGCCCCATTTGGCATGTTCCTCACTAGACACCTGCAACAACTGGAGAGGCCGCAAAGGTTCCTCAAAAAGAGGATCCTAGGTCTTAAACACTTGTCCTATTTGGACAGACTCAGAAAACTCCAACTATTCTCTGTCTCATATTGCCTACTTAGAGGTGATCTCTGCTTGACTTACAAAACCATGTCTGACCCAGCTCTGTTAGAAATGCTACATCTAAAGAAATCCCAATCCCTCCGCTCCAGAGACCTCAACCTCAGTACCACATTCGACAGAACATGCTGGAGGGACAGGTTCATAACCCAGAGACTGCCCGTGCTATGGAATAGACTTCCCATACATGTCAAGCAGAGCACCTCATTGGCCCTCTTCAAGAGAAATCTTGATGAGTGGATGGGAAGTAGATAATTCACCCCAGGGATCACTCCAGTGGCTCTACTCAACAGAGCACTGGGAACTAAGGTCAAGTGCACAATGCCAGGGTAATCCTGTGGGCTAGGCTTGTAAAGGCTCCAGGGCCATTAGCTTAGTGCACACCTATTAACCTATATCTGCGCTGTCCAAGGCAAAAAACACAGCCTCAGTGGGACCAGACAACATCCCAGGTTGCTTACTAAGCAATCTAAAACAAGACCTAGGGGAATTGTGCATTCTCTTTAACCATAGCCTGAGAACTGGCTGTGTTCCAGCAGAGTGGAGAACAGCAACAGTAATCCCCTTGCATAAAGGGGCCCATCAAATGACTTTGGGAGCTGTAGACCCATAAGCCTAACCAGCCTCATTTGCAAGGCCATGTAAAGAATCATCATGGACCTTATCTACAATGGCATAGGTGACCTTCAAACTCTTGACCCAACCCAGTTTGGCTTAAGGGTAGATCATGCTTGTTAAACATGGTAGACTTCTTTGAGAATGTCACCAAAACTCTGGATGAAGTTAAGGCAGTGCATACTGCCTGTCTTGACCTAGACAAGGCTTTTGACATAATTCCCCACTCAAGCATCACTGACAAACTTGCCCAGCTGGGGATTAACCTTTACATCACTAGATGGGTAGCCAACTGGCTCACAGGTAGAACTCACATTTTTAAAGTTGGGTTGGCGTACCACAAGGATATGCACTGGGCCTGTAGCTGTTTGGAATCTATTTTTCAGAAATTTGGGCCAAAGTACATGGCCTTTGGTTTACCAAGTTTGCTGATAATTGCAGATTGGGTGCAATCATTGAGTCCCCCAATGATGTTAACATATTACTGAAAGTGATAACACAAAACAATTGGTGCCAAAGCTACAGACTAAAACAAAATGAACAAGAGAGCATTATTAGCCCCTTTGGCAAAGAGGAACACCCTGCTAATTACAGTATTGACAGCACCCCCCTAAGCTCAAAACCACAAGACTTGGGAACACTGGTTCATAGAAATCTAAACTTCGATCACCATATCTCCGTAGTGGTAAGGAAAGCCTTCTACATTGTGCATCTCATAAGTAAGGGCATTGCATCCAGGTCTAAGGATGTCATAACTCCACTGTAGTCAATCCTCATTAGACCACTAATTGAGTACAATACCCTTTTTTGCATGTACCTCACCAGACACCTGCAGCAGTTGGGGAGACCACAGGGGTTTCTCACAAGGAAAATTCAGGGCCTCCAAACTGTGTCTTACATGGATAGACTGAAAGTCCTGTCACTGTACTCTGTATCTTATAGGCTGCTGAGAGGCAACTGTGCCTAGCCTATAGGGCAGTCTCTGACCAGCCCTAATGGAAATGCTGCAAATCAAATGGGACAAGAGTCACTCACTCCAGAGATCTTAACCTTGCCTGTGACATTAACAGAACATGCAAGAGAGACAGAAGTTTCTCCAAGAGATTGCTGCTCCTTTGGAATAGACTCCCAGCTCCCATTAAGCAGAGCTCCTCACTGACCATATTCAAGCGTAACCTGGACAATTGAATGGGAGACCAAAAAATTCTCCTCGAAGGTAGACGTAGGTGGATGGTGCAGTGGTGCAGCGGTAGCATTGTCACCTCACAGGAAGAGGTTCTCCTGTTTGATTCTCGGCTGGGGTGCCTTCTATGCAGAGTCTGCATGTCCTCCTTGTGTTCGTGTGGGTTTCCTCCGGGTTTTCTGGTTTCCTCCCACATTACAAAGACATGAATCTGGAGCATTTCTCCCCAGGCCTCCGCTGAAAATTGACTTTGTTCTAAGTTGGACTTTCCCAGTTAACAAATGTTAAATAAATAAATAAATAAGGTACCGTCCATGTCCCTTATGGACAGAGGTAGTCAGTGCTGACTTTAGATTTGCTCTGCAAATAACGCCCATCTATCCAAGGTCATTTGGGGTAACTTGGGTATAATATGGCTAAGACTGTAAGGGTAACTTGGGTAAAACATGTCTAGGTTTATAAGGTCTGTAGGGCCATTAGCGTTATCCTAGTAAGCTCCTATGAACCTATTTGCACTTTTACACTAGGAGTAGCACCAGCCTTAGCTGAGTTGCAATATTAGTGGCTGCTTTCGCAGCCATTTCCAGTGATGTTGTGCCATCCCTCTCCCTGTCATAGATGGGTCTGCTAGCAGCTTACGTAAAACCCTGTTCATGACCAGGACATTGTCAACAACTACCACGTGGGGGAGGGGTTAGCATGATGGTTAAGGTCATCACCTCATAGAGACCAAGCATAGGGTTTGATTCTGACCTCTGACCTCTGGATATTGACTAGGCTTAAAATGGCCCTTCATGGCAGTTAGCCTAGTATTCATCTATGAACCCTACACACCTATGGATGCAGCCATTCATATGAGAGTTAGTAGCATGTCAGCTACATAGACCATGACATGCTGTTTACATTTCCTGTAGATTCCAACTAGGGGGTCTGCTGGAGTTCCAAACAAGAGCCTGCTTCCCAACAATGGGGGAAAACAAAATCCTGTATCACTTTGGGAAGAAAGTATATGCTTCTGTCACCATGGTTGTCAGGAATTTTAACTGCCAGACGTAGAAATACTAGGGGACATTCCTGTCCCAATTAAAGGAAGATGCTGAGGAGATGCCATACAAAGGTCTGAGAATTTTGTTACTTGAGTTATGCAACCTGTCTCCAGGCTAGCAGAACATTCTGTTAAATGTGGCTATGGTGCTGCTGTTGCACCCTCTCTCTTCTGCATAAAAAGCTACATAAGAAGGGCAAGACTGTGCAGTCAGTGAAAGAGCGGACCAAAAAGTTGGTCCTCTCACCAAAGGCGGGGCAAAGAAAAATGGCTTAAGGAGAGGAAAACCCACTTCAGGAAAAAAAATCAAGACAAAAGGGAAGTTTAGAGGCATTCAGGGCTGACACCTTGTGCTATGACTCAACAGAGCATATCCCAACCCTAGCCAATAAAACTCTTTCTCAACCGTCAATCCCTTTAACTTATGAACACCCCAAACCCAAACTGGAAGGCTGGCTGAACCTGTTTGTAAAAGAATGGGGAAAACAATCACGAAAGGTACTGTGTACTGAATATCATGGAATTTCATATCATGCATTTTATAAAAATAGCAACATTTCCCAGAATCCGTGCAGTGCCCAACAAAGAGACACTTGGTAATGCCATTATTACAGGGCCTTTCTTGGCAGGGGCCATAGACTGAAAGCACTTCAACCAGAGAGGATTTACTCATGATTGTAACTGGTTCCAAGAAAAGATGACCCTTGGAGGCTAATCTGTGATCTGTCAAAAAAAGTTCCTGAAGGTTCTAAATTTCAAACTGTTAAAACTTTCATGCTCTCCTGCCCCAAATCTTTCCTGGTGACATGAGACCTGAAGAATGCCCACATCCACATATCCATAGCTAAATTGGACCGATGATAGTGGGGGGGGTCCCACTTCCAACTTACCCGTTAGCCCTTTATTTTATCTGCTGCACTCAGGGTACTTACAGAATGCCAGGCTGCAGCAATTTTGTTTTGCAAACCAAAGGGTATCACATCTTACTCATACACAGATGACTGTCTAATGCAATTAACATCTCTGTAAGAGATTCAAGGAGTCCTGCAGCTTACGCATACAAGCTTAGAGACTCTTAGACTCTCTGAATCTTCCAAAATCCCATCTGTTCCTCAGGCTGCAAACCCTGTTAGAGGGATATGACTAGACACTGTAAGTCAGAAAGTCTTTTTCTCCAGGAGAAACGGACCTTCCAGGTCCAGTACTTACTGCACAGCACAGTTCTACCACATCACAGCAAAGGAATTTCTGAGGACACTGGACTACATGGCCTTATTCATCCTAATGGTACCACTAGCCAGACTAGATATGAAGTTCTCAGTAGTCGTTCCAGAAACAGATGGTATCAGCACACACAACCTCTTGATGCCTCTGTGCGTCATTTATCAAAATAGAGCTATGATGACAAAAACAATTGAAACTAGTTGGGGGTTGGTATAGTAGTTAAGGTGCTTACCTCACAGACACTTGATACAGGGTTTGATTCTCACCTTTGGAAGTGAAATGGGTAAGCTTACAATTGGCTCATGTGGGCAGTTAGCCTAGTGATTACCTATGAACCTGGGGACTGTTCAGATTGGGACTAGACACCCAACACAGACTCATCAGACACAGCCTAAGGAACTTATTTAGGGGGTCTGTGTGTCCAAGGGTCTCTAGATAAGCTGCAAAAGGATAAACATGTCAGTACAAAGGAAATTATGGCAGTGGTTCTTGCTATCAAGGTCCTTATACAAAACTGGAAATGTGCATGATCACAGACCACACCACAATGCTGTGACATATCAACAAGTGTGTGTTGGGGGGGGGGGGCATGTTACTATCTCCTAAGCTAGCTGGTTATAGAATCATGCTTTACAGCTGAGGAGGCAGGACTGACTCATAGGGTATGCTATAACCCATCTCAGGACAACTTGTTGACAGATCACCTGAGCAGAACAGAAGTGGATCCTCATGAATGCCTACTAGACAAAGATATTTTTCAAAATCTGGTCCACAGGTGGGGTACACCAGGAATAAATATTTTTGTTTCTCCAGAAAACAGGTATTTATAAAAACTTTATGCAAGGGCAGCTGTTCCAAGGATCAGGGCAGCAGATATTTCCTACTTTGACCAGAAAGATGTGTTTCTATATGTTTATCCTCCAACCTGTCTTCTCCTCAGGGTAGTACAAACTATAGCGGAGGACCAGCCCAAACGATACTTATAACTCCTTTGTATCTGAGACAACACTTATTCTCCATCCCAGTGAGTTTAATAAGGATTGAACCATGAATGCTAAGTGCACTGAATGTCTTGACACAGGACAAGTGGGTTGTCATGTACCCCAGCCTAAAGACCAATAGGCAGACAGCACAGATAGTTTTGCTATCATTCCTCTCAGTCACATGTTTTCTGAGGATGTGCTTTCCATCTTAAGGGAGACTAGAAGACTTACTGCAAGGGAATCATAACTAGCAAAATGAAGAAGATTCACTCTTTGGTACCAAAGGAGGTGACTTAACTCAACCCAGTCCTTGGGGATTTTGATCTTAAGCTACTTGTTCAATCTTTTCATATCAGGATTGTCAAACATCATTGAAGATTCTTGTGTACGCCATTTCAGCATGACTGCTTTGGAATCCCCCACTCTATTTTAGAGTACCTGTAAAACAATTCCTGAAAGTAGTTTTGGATCTAACTCCTGCTAAGAAAGAACCTAAACCACCATGGGATCTCAGTCGTGCCATAGAAATGTGAAACTTGCTTCCCTTTTGTCCAGCCGCTGATGTTTCCCTCAAGTATCTGTCCTGGAAAACTGAATTTTTAGTTGCCTTCTCTTTTGCCAGAAGAATTTTAGAACTGCAAGCCCTCGTGTGCAAAGAGCCATTTCTTATCTTCCACAAGAACAGGGGCACACTTCACACTAACCTTTTCATCATACTTAAGTAGTGACTGAGGTATCCTTGAATTAGGTCCATTCTTCTCTACACATACCATATCTCCAAAAATGAAGGGTAAAGAATCTTACATTCCATGGATTTGCAGAGGCAGCTGTGGCATTATTTTGACAAAACTAAAGGAAAAAGGAAAACAGACCACTCATTAGAATACAATAGGGAGGTTAGATCTGTTTCTAAGCAAGCAGTTTCTAAATGGGTGTCACATTGTATCTCCTTCTGCTAGGCATTCCATGACAGATCAACCCCAGGACAAATGAAGTCATGTTCTACGAAAACCACAACAGCCACCCCACCACTGCCTTTTTAAGAGGAGTCAGCACTGAGTCCAGCCAAGCATTACAACATGGATCTTCCTCAGGGCAAGGGTGGAGGTTGTCACCATTACCCTACAAGACCTGTTGTAACCTTGTCCTTCTCAAGTCCATCCAGCCCATGGTTACTAAACTTTGGGAAGCTTATCAAGAAGGTGTCACTACTTCAGCAGTGGACAGTACAATGGAAATAGTACCATAATCCTAGGACCATACCTTAATTGTAAATATTCAGGTATGCCCACTATTGCAGTAGTTCCCCATCTCCACTCTTCTTTCTTTTCCTTTTTTTTTGGTCCTTTCAGGGTTATGGTGGGTACCCCCTCATGCTTAGCCCTTACCATCCTCCTCCTCCTCCTTCTACTTCACTAGGTGCCCTTCCTCCCCAGCTTGACCTAATTTCTGAAGTGGTAGCTTAGTAGGTCACTTCTGCATGACCATCCCAGTTAGGTGTGCACTTCATTAAGGGATCTTCTAGTGCTCTGCTCTCAGACCTCGTCACTGTTAAGAACTAGGGAAAGAAAGAACTTAAGATAGCATGGGTAGATGTCACTAACATGATGAAGTCAGGAGGGGGCAGGGAGCAGAGCTTTACAAGCCAGGCCATATGTGGACAAAGTCCCAAGAAGTTATTTCAAATGCAGCAGTTAAACAGCTGTAGTTATGGTAAATTCCTAACACGACTGCACTTTCTTTATATAAGATGTACCCAGTTTAGTTGATTGCATACAGTCCTTTCTTATGAATATTGTGTAGAACCAATATGTTTGATTTCAGAAGGTGACAGGTCTATAACCATACACTATATCCAAGCGTATATAACTTTTAAGATAATGTTCTAAATGAATGTCAGAGTGATGATATCCAGTACATTGTAAAATGTTTTTATTTCTAATGATTAGTCTGGATTTTAGAAATTTTGATTCAATTTATGTTGTTCTCAGTGTGTGCTTATAACAAAATCAGTAAAGGAGATTTTTATTTTAGTTTTATTTATTTTCAAAAAATTGACATACGTATTTATTATAAGTGTGGAGCAGGCCTTGGTAAAAGGAAAAAAAAACATTACCTTATCCAATAGAGTCCCCCATAAGCCAATTGGCTGAAATGCCTGTTTATTTTTTGAGTTTTGTGCTGTAGCATCTTTACTGTGTTTTACTTGTTCCAGTAGCCTCCTTTCCACAGAGCAATTTGCTTTTGTTAAAAAAATTACTAAAACTAGTCCCTGAATAAATCCTGTCATCATTTTGGAGTGCTTGAAGATGTTCTTCACTTAAGAGTTGATGTATATGGGTAGTAGGTGTAAGTAGGTGTTCTTATCATTAGGCATTACAGTTAATATTGGTTGTATTTGGACTTATCACACAGCTACGCGGTGGTGATAGCCCAGTATCATACGCTGGGATAGCATTACTTTGAGATGCAATGAAGATTCACAGACAAAGGTTCAGTATTAACAGTTATTACTGCAATGGTGAGTCTGATGTCACAACTGAGCCTGGCTTAAGAAAGTTATTAAACACTAACACTGCAGCTTGTATACAGTATGATTACAGCAGAAAAAATAAACGGAGCTAGCAATGCAGTGTACATTCTCTGTAAGAATGGAGCAAGCTGTTGGCTCATATTTTCTACCAAGAATTGCACTGTAGTAGCAGGTATGTTAAACAAAGGTAAACACTAAAGTTGCTGTCAGTGTTTTACTTGCCTGTTTCTTTTTCTTTGGATGGATCTCTAAGCTAATTGCATTTGTTGTATCTTGTTTGTGTTTCTGATCAAGCTGCAGGACACAGAATGCCAGGTGAAAACTCATTACCACTGACTGAGAGGGGTGGGGATCTCCCTATCGTGATAGAAGATGATGAAGAGATTCAGTCGAAGGATGATATACAAGATGGCCACTCCAATAGTAAGCTAGTATCCACATTGCATATGTGACATTCTTCTAGAAGCCAAGTTGGCAAGTCAAGTAATCAGTCTGAAAATATGTATCCATTTTCTTTTTAAGAAACAAGAATCTTATAACTTGTTTGGTTTGCCTTTTTTGATGCCGTCCTAACAAGATTTTTCCTAGTTTCATGGCTGGATAACTAGATAATTTCTGCAATTTTTAAATCTTTTGTTTAAACGTTGTGTGCTTATTTTTGAAAACGTTATTGCAGTAAAAAAACATTTAAAAAATAAGAAGAAGAAAAAACAGAACACAGGGTATGTAGTCCCACAAGAAAATGTCAGCATTTACAAAAGTCAGGATCTCTCCACTAAAGAAACGCACCGTCACCATCTTGGTTAGGAAAAGTACATTTTTCAGAGCCTGTCCAAACAGCCAGTAAGCACAAAGGCATTGAAACCCATTCTGGGCAGATCCACCAGTCTCTCACAGGATGCATACTTTCATTCACTCACACACCACCCTCACAGTTGTGTGTAATTTGGAGAAATATAATTCATCTACAGCATGTCTTTGGAGGTGAGAGGAAACTAAGACAGTTAGAAAGACCACACAAATGTAAAGAAGACATATAGACACTGAACATCCCAGCCAAGATGCGAACTTGAGAGCCTCTTCCTGTGTGGTGGTGATGTTACTTGCTGCACCACCGTGTCACCCCTTCTGGCTAGAATATGCCACTTCTGCATATCGGACGAGTTTTCTAGCTGCAGTTTAGATGGCACATTAAATTAAAAAAAAATTGCTGTAATTTTATTTTGATTGCCAACTTATAACATCACAGTGGCTTAGCTGACACTGTCTATTTCTGAAAAGTAAATCCATTTGTCCCACATAGAGAATATTTTATATCCCACGTGTGCCACAGTGATATTGTATGAGAATACAGTAGCACTGGGTGTAGTACATTCATAAATTAATTGTACACCACATGTGCCACAATGGTATTGTATAAGAGTACAGTAACACTGGGTATAGTACATTCATAAATTAATTGTACCCCACGTGTGCCACAATGGAATTGTATGACAGTACAGTAGCACTGGGTAAAGTACTTTCATAAATTAAGTGTCCCTGTTTTGTTGCTAACAGAAAATCTTCTGTGTGATAACTTTGCCCACTGAGTTTTGATTTTTCTTTCTTTTTATCTGAGACTGCAGACTACAGTACATTATTATATGATTCCCAAAGCAGTGTACTCAACATTTTATATCAGAATTAGAGAAATTTATTTGTATCCCTGTTTATTCACTGCAGTGGTTTACTGTAACAGTGCTGAGGTTTATAACTTAAATTGGTACTGTAACACTCTTATTTCTCTTACAAGTCTGTATACCAGTGTTTACTTGTAGTACACTGATTAAAATGTTTGTAGGCAACATAATGTCATCAGATCAGTATTAAAAGGGTAGCAGGCCCAGGACCAAGACATTGCCATATCAACACCAACAGTGATGCACTCCCATATATACCATAAAGAAACTATCATTGCTGCTTGCTGGTCTGTGTAGAATATGTGGCAGAGAAAGACTATGTAATTCATAAAACTGAGGCCACTTTGAAAGTCATGCATCAAATCAGAATCGTAAAGAAGTTACAAGTGGCACTGGGGATTGCCTGAGCTTTTCATGCCCATTTGGTTGTGACTTGTATTGTCAACAACCGTGCATCATGTAGAAGTGTGGACTTACTGTACTGACAGAGAGATGTCCACTTTATTGTGTCTGTTCTTTTTTTCTAGATTTTATACAAGGAGAGATTTTGTGTTCATTCTGTGTATAGTGATGTCTGTCAGACTTGGGGAGAAGGAATGTGCCTGTGATCTCAGAGTTGGCATATTCAAGTAAGGGGTGTGAGTGCAAGGTGGCTTACCCCTTACAAAATAAGTACAGTTTGTGTTTTGTTGTGTTTTGGCACATTTATTTTGCTTGATATTTTAATTGTGATAAGGTGTGTTAGATGACATTGTGAGTTCAATGTATTAAGGCTTAATAGGTCAGTTGCAGTAAATAAAAATACTCCCTTATTGTATACCTGCTCTTAAGAGACTATGAATTTATTCTGTTTCTGATATCTCTTCTTTATGTAAGTATTTGAGATGTTTAGGCCATATTTTTTAATCCTTTGTTGACTGGTTTGGTCCCACTAGGCTAAAAGCCTCTTTTCAGGGAGGACTCAAGGTGGTATTTTTACTACTTGGAGAAAAGTTTGCCAGGGCATCTGGGAAATTCCCCTAGTCTTTTTCAGTAGGTGCCATGGGATCTTTTACATCCACTTGTGCTGCCACGAACTCAGGAGAATGGGATCTCAGTGTAACGTGTCACCCAAAGGATGACACACTCAGGGATACAGCACCCACATTATATTGCACTACCGTGTCAGCAGTCCATCTACCTGGTGCAGGAAGAGAACTTGCAGCCTTCTCCACCAAAGTCAAGTGTAGTAGCTGTTTCATATTGTGTTCATATCATTCTGTAACTGCATGTAATATGTGTCTGAGATGTTTTATGTTTGACCTACAAATGCTCTTGAGCTTTTGTTCTTGAGTCTCCACTTAAATGAACTTTTACTGGTTCGATAACCAGTCATCAAAATGTAAATAAAGATTTTTCCCCACTGTAAAACCTGCATTTGCGAGGTTTTTGCGCTTGTGTACAGCTCAGCAAGCTCCTGCCTGGTGCCCTGCAGAGTTTTACAGCAGCAGAGAGACAAAAGAGAGACTTTGGATTGATTAAGTATCATTTTTCTGCATTTTCTTTCTGCCTTTAGCTAATTCCGCCTAAAACGCCAATTTTTTTAGAGTTTCTGTGATTTAAAAAGCTTGTTTCAGCTACATATTGTACTTATTTTACTGCCTGCACTTTAACAAAGTCGTTTTTGTGTTTAAATTACCTGTTTAACTGTTGTAGGCTACACACTCAAGTGTGATAGCCATTTCTGTGCATTTAAAGTGTTTTTTTGATTGTAACTGCTTTATTTTCTAAAAAAAAAAAAAAAAATATATATATATATATATATATATATATATATATATATATATATATATACTTGTTTTCCCACCTTTCTAAGCTAGTATAGTCCAGTTTTCTGGTTAGTGCTGAATTCAGGGCTGTGTTACAAGTTTCTGTGCTTGCTCATACCTTACTTGGATAAGAAGGAAGTTTCTCTGTTCACCTGTGGGAGAGGGGAGCTTTGAGCAGCCTATCTGTCCCTGGAGGAGTGGTTTCAGCCCAGAAATTAGTAGTTTATTGGCCATTTTGGGCTAATTTATATCTCTTTCATTTCCCTGCTATAAAACCCACATTTGCGAGGTTTTTGTGCTTGTGTACAGCTCAGCAAGTTCCTGCCTAGTGCCCTGCAGATTTCTACAGCGGCAGAGAGACAAAAGAGAAACTTTGGAGTGATTAAGTATAATTTTTCTGCATTTTCTTGCTGCCTTTAGCTAATTCCTCCTAAAACGCCAATTTTTTTAGAGTTTCTGTGATTTACAAAGCTTGTTTCAGCTACATATTGTACTTATTTTACTGCCTACACTTTCTAACAGTCGTTTTTGTGTTTAAATTACATGTTTAACTGTTGTAGGCTACACACTCAAGTGTGATAGCCATTTCTGTGCATTTAAAGTGTTTTTTTGGTTGTATCTGCTTTATTTTCTGAAAAAAACAAAAATATACTTGTTTTCCCGCCTTTCTAAGCAAGTATAGTCCAGTTTTCAGGTTAGTGCTGAATTGAGGGCTGTGTTACACATTTCTGTGTTTGCCCATACCTTACTTGGATAGAAGGAAGTTTCTCTGTTCACCTGTGAGAGAGGGGAGCTTTGAGCAGCCTATCTGTCCCTGGAGGAGTGTTTCAGCCCAGAAATTACTAGTTTATTGGCAATTTGGGGCTAATTTCTATCTCTTTCATTTCCTTGCTCTAAAACCCACATTTGCGTGGTTTTGTGCGCCGGGCTGCGCCAGTTAACTGGTGTATAACTAGCTCCACAAAGTCTACTCTTCAATTTTTCCCTTGGAACTATCAAACTTTCAACTTAAGCACTCAAACCATTCACTTCTCAGCCCGGCACTTGCTCAAAACTCATAGCAAGCACTAATAAACCTTAGCACTAGATCCCCCTATTCTGTAGAGAAGGACAAGGCTCTCTATTCGACCTTACCATTCAATCAGTAAAAAAGTTCACTGTACCTATCCAGGTATGTCCAAAGGGCCGTTTCAGGTGTACTCTCCGCTTCAACTGGTGAATCTGGGCATTTTGAGGCAATGTTACAACTGCCTCATGTACACAGACAACCCTCTCCTCCTAACAACAAACATTAATACATGAGAGATGCAATTATACAGCCAAACTGGAGGGTAAGCTCTCTCAACCCAAGACTGGACCAGGCAGTCAAGAGGAGAAGGGAATTGCTTGCATCACACCACCAGTCTCATAAAGACCTATGAAACCATCACCGGCAAAAAACACACATAAATACACAAAAACATACTTGGAGGCTCTAAATAAAAATCTGCAAAAGCAACATAGACCTCCAAAGCAGACATCCAAGCAACCTCCACCCCCAACACAAACCATGAAACGCATACTTCACAAAACCAGTGTGCCACGCAATCACAGCCCTTAAAGCAAAATAACATAGCCCAATACACTAGTAACAGGTGACTCTATAGTCAGGCACACTGACGTCCCACTCACTAGGCTGAATAAGGAGAAGGTTACTGTTAGCTGCCTGCCGGGTGCCAGGATCCGCCACATAACACAAGCACTCGGGTCCTCCAGAGCAAGTGCAAATACGACTCTGTCATTGTCCATGTTGGTGTGAATGACCTGAGACGTACCTCCCTGGACTACATGAAAAGAGACATGGAGGAGCTCTCTGATCACGTAGCCCAGGCCAGTATGATCCTGACCCTGAGTAACATTTTGCCCTCACCAAGAATGATACCACGGTATAAAGAAAAAATTATCAAATTCAACAATTGGCTAAGCTTCTTGTGTCATTCAAAGGGGATCCAGTGTCTGTCAGCCTGGGATGACATGCTCGACAAGCCACGCTGCTTCGCTAGAGACGGCTTGCACCTGTCACCCTTAGGCTTTCGAATACTGGCCAAGGCTCTTGCCACCCCCATAGTGCCTTTTTTAGGCAAGGCTCAAAAGACAAACCCACCGCCATAAATAGCACAAGTAACAAAAAACTGAAGGTAATGCTACTCAATGCCAGAAGTCTAAACCTCAAAATGCACGCACTCGAGGCACTCCTCAGTATGGAGAAAATCGATATATGTGCAGTAACAGAAACCTGGTTTAAGGCTGCAGAGAGCCCCCCAGCACTACCAGGCTACAACTCATACCATACATTTCGGCCACAGAACCCAAACCGAAGTACAAAAGGTGGGGGCATATCCATATTCATCAAGGATACCCACACCTCCAGGTTAGTGGCACAGCACGATGCTTCAGAGATCATCCATGTGCAACTAACAACGGGCAAAACTGCAATCCAAATTGCAGCTTGCTACAGATCACCCACCATGTCCCAGGACCCCCATTCCACATTTCTGGAAACACTGGGAAACATAAAGGTCCTGCAAAACACCCTGATATTGGATGATTTCAATTACCCAAACATTAACTGGGAGAACTACTCAAGTACTAACTCCCTTGCCCAACATTTCCTAGAATTTATAAACTCTTAACACCCTGGATCAAGTGGTCAACACCCCCACCAGAGGTGACAACATATTGGACCGGTCATCACCAACATGGGAGATCGGTGTTTCACACCGGAGGTCAACCCCTCACTGGTTAGATCTGATCATAAACTAATCATTCTGGATATCCACATTCCGCCCCCACCCCCAGTCAAAGAAACCACAGTGGAAAACTTTTCAAAAGCAAACTTCACTTACTTAAGACCGAGATGGAAAGTTTCAAAGCCCACATGCTAAGGGATAACGCTGTCCAAGCTGCAAAATCCTTTACAAATGCACTCTACAGGCACCTACAAGAATGCATGGATCATGCTATCCCAAGCAAAACCAAGACTCACTCCTCCAAGAAAAGGAAACCAGTCTGGTGGAACCCTGCCATAAACAAGCTATGCAATAGAAGGAGGAAACTAGTACAGAAAAGAGTAAAATACCAAGAAT
Source organism: Protopterus annectens (assembly GCF_019279795.1). NCBI lineage: Eukaryota > Metazoa > Chordata > Ceratodontiformes > Protopteridae > Protopterus > Protopterus annectens. The sequence continues at coordinate 1,232,493,719 of NC_056726.1, read as the reverse complement.
GGAAGACATTCCTAATCAGTATCAGCAAGAAACTATGATCTGTCATAAAATCATCCAAGACTAGCTTCGAAAGAAAAATTGCCAAGGACTCCAAAGATAACCATAAGTCATTCTTTAGCTATCTCAAGAATCTAAGTGGCAATTCTCACATCTGCTCAGAGTTAGTGCAGAATGACACAAAATACACTGGACCGACCAATATCGCCAACATCCTGGCAGATAAGTTCAGTGAACCCCCCCCCTCACCCCCAAAAGGGCCCATAACCATACCAGAAGAATGTAGTGCCCCTGAAATCACAGACGCTCAGGTTAAAATAGCCCTCTCCAAAGCCAAAAACACAGCATCAGTGGGACCAAACAGTGTCCCAGGCTGCATCCTACATGAGCTCAAAGATGAACTAACCCCTCACCTAAAAACACTGTTCAAACTCAGCCTCTCCACAGGCTACATGCCCATAGAGTGGCTCATAGCAATGGTTATTCCGCTCCACAAAGGTGGAGCCACAACAGACCCCGGGAACTATCGCCCTGTAAGCCTGACTTGCTTGCTCTGCAAGGCTATGGAGCACATCATCATGGATATCATTAACAGAGACACTGGGAATCTCCAAACACTGGACCCTACCCAGTTCGGCTTTGTTCAGGGCAGATCATGTCTCCTAACCCTGGTGGACTTTTGAGACAGTTACCAAGGCTATAAATGAGGGAAAGGTGATCCACACAGCCTACCTAGACCTCCCAAAGGCCTTCAACACCATTCCCCATTCAGGTGTTATAGACAAGCTCACCAGCCTGAACATAAACCCCTACGTCACGAGATGAGTTGCCAACTGGCTCACGGACAGAACCCACATGGTAAAAGTTGCTGGAGTTGGTCTGACTCTAAACCAGTTACAAGTGACATTCCCCAGGGCTCAGTCCTAGGACCCCTCCTGTTTGGCATATATTTCTCAGAGGTACAGGCAAGCACTAGAGGACTATGGCTGACCAAGTTCGCAGACGACTGCAAACTAGAGGCTATAATTGACTCTCCAGCTGACACAGACATCCTCCAAAAGGGTCTCACTGAGACAGATACTTGGTGTCAAAACCATGGCCTCAAGCTAAATGCCAAAAAGTGCATAGTCATCCCCTTTGGAAAAAAACATACTACCCACAAACTACCACATAGGTGGTTGTTGTGTCTTTCGGCTTTTCCCGGTTAGGGGTCGCCACAGCAGAACTCCGGTCCGCTAATGATTGGCAGTAGATTTTTACGTGCCGAGTTGCAAGCCCTGACGCACAACCTTCAACGAAGGTGCGCCCATTCACGCATGTCTCCACACATAAGGCGCTCTAGCTAAGAATCGAACAGGACGTCTTACTGTGAGGCGACAACGCTACCGTAGCACCACCACTGCAGTGTAAACTACCACATAGGTGGTAGCCCCCTAAATACGGAAGACATAATAAGGGATCTGGGGACCCAAGTAGATAGTAACCTCTCCTTTGACAATTACATTGCCAAAGTGGTTAGAAAATTCTTCTATGTGGCCCACCTAATCACAAAAGGGTTTGCATCCAGATCAAAGGAGGTCATTGTGCCCTGCTACGCATCACTCATCAGACCCATCATAGAGTACAACGCCCCATTTGGGATGTACCTTACAAACACCTGCAACAGCTGGAAAGACCACAGAATTACCTCACCAAGGGGATCACTGGCCTCAAACAGATGCCCTTTGCAGCTTAACTGAAGAAACTCTAGCTGTACTCAGTTGCATACCGTCTACTCAGAGGTGATCTCTGCCTGACATACAAGGCCATGTTCAACCCAGAATTGATGGACATGCTCCACCTAAAAAAAACATATCCCCTCGAGCCACATGCTCTAGGGATCTAAACCTCACCACAATAATAGACAGGACGTGCTGGAGGGATAGATTCCTGTCCCAGAGACGTCCCATGCTCTGGAACAGGATTCCAGGCAGAGCTCCTCGCTAACGCTCTTCAAGAGAAACCTTGACGAGTGGATCGGAAACAGAAAGTATACCCTGGGGATCACTTCAATGGCTCTACTGGACGGAGGCACAGGGAACTAATCTAAGGGGGTGGCGAAAGCCAACACTTTCCGGCTAGGCTTATAAATGCCTTCAGGCAGATAGCCTAGTACCTACCTATGAACCTATAAGAAGCAAAGCTGGAAAGGTGATTGACAACACTTTTGTTTCTCTGTACTACTGTCATCCTGGGCTCATACTGTAAAGTATTGCAGCTCTGTAACCATCCCATGGCCAAGTCACAGTAAGTGTGACTTGAGCTCTTTCTTTCCTCTGGACTGACCAAAGCTGTCATGTCTTTAGGGACGGTAGTTCACATCTAGTCTCACCTGTACTGCGGTGGAATCCTGCCAGCTTTTTCCAGTGGTCCTTTTGTTGTTGTATCAGTGCATTGTCTTGTTTTCTTCTTCTCCTGCTCCTCAGATTTTTCTGCAGACCCTTGTCTCCAGATTAATCCTTCCCATTTTTTCCTTTTTATACATCTGTAACTGCTCGATATCTTCATTTCTCAGGTTCTCATTTACTACCTGACCATTGTCATTAACAGCAGATTTCAGTTATTCAATGGACAGGAGTATTCTGTATTTTGGCAGTGCCCATCACAAATGCTGAAAACGTACGGGTACCAAGCCTCTTAAGAATATTTATTCTCTATTTATCCTGGTAATAACCCTCTTAGGGATATTTATTTTCTATTTACAGAGTCTCTGTTTTGTATCCTCATGCTAGTGGTCAGTTTCCCCTGCTTCATTCCATGTTAACTCCTTAACTAGTGTTGCTGAGGGATTGAACCAAAAACTTTTCAAATATGCAGGTATGACACCCACGGAGAGTGCCTTGACCCATCTCAGAGGTGGACTTGTACACACTTTTGGCTGATAGTTCTTGCCCGCCTTGAATCCATGTTGGCCTGGCAAATGAATCTGATTTGTTAAATTCAAATGGGATGAAGATAATTGCCAGACTGGTTCTGTTTACATGCTTTTTAACTCACAGATGATCTAACAGTGAGATATGTTTAGCTGGAGATATGCTCACCATTGAGAGTGTTACATTGTCTACAGACACTCAGGATAAACTGGTGCTTAGATCTCCCTGACAGTCAGAAAGTGAGAAAATTATTTCTTAAATAGGTTCTGTCCAAAAAGAGAATCAATCAGAAAGCAGTCACACTTTTTAGTACATCAGAATCAGCAACATGGAGGCAAGGCAGACACATTCCAACAGTGCCCCTCATACAGAGGCCAGAGAAGAGGAAGGCAACACTGATTGACAACAATGATAATTTTGGTGTTATTAATCTTACCAGCAATGTATTTACATACTAAAAGTTGGGAATTTTGAGTCATGGATTCAAATTTATTCCAGTAAAATGGCTGAGACTGTAAGGATTATTGTTAAACTTAATCTTTAAATTATGTTATTAAAGGTATTGAGACACAGACTGAACTAGGTGATTTCTGTAGAAGAAGTGATGATATTCATCGTGTTACCCTGCTGCAGTCATCACACTTGGGTTATCCTGCCGCCAGGTGGTCCCGCAGTCGGCCCGAATTCCAAAGTCTTGGTCCGGCGCCGGTTGCTGTCGCTTCTTCCCTGATGTCAGTGCGCCAGGGGTATATAGGAGGCATCCGACGCCATTTTCTTCAGTCTTTCTTGCCACGCAGTGCCCGAAGCAGAAGCAGTTCGCAAGTGCCGGTCGGCCGACACCTGAGATTTTCGAATCGAATTTCAGTCCGAAGTCTTCAATAAAGCTAAGTTCCCCATTGGGGAACCTTTTCTTGCCTCAGTCCGATGTCAGAAAAAGTTAACAATTGCATTTCTTGTGGGAGGCAAATACCTCATAAGGACTTCCATTGTTATTGTATTCCTTGCCTAGGCCCAGACCACAACGTCGCAGGTTGTCGATTTTATGCTAGGTTTAATAAACAAACTATCAAACGCCGTTTTGACTTCACACGACATTACTTTGGTAGGAAATTTAATTATATCATGCCATCGGAGCAGATGACGACCGGCATGCATAAAAAACGCAAGGATAAGGATAGGCAGCCTAGGAACAAGCCAGACTCCGAGGCCTCTGCTTGGCCTGTCGCCGGTTCTCCGGTTTTCAGTGAGGCGCCTACGCAGCCCCTGATGACCACAGAATTGGAACCCCAGACAGCTTTGGATTCTCAAGCGGATTGTACTAGGCCGTTGCAGCCATCTTCATTAGGCCCTTTCGGCACCGGAGGAGAAGGAGATCCCGGTGCAGTAGAAACACCTTCGGTTGCAGAAGGTGTCTTCAGACCGCCTACACTCACCATTAAATCTTATGCTAAGCTTAAAACTCCATTAAAACCTAAAAAGACTGTACATCAGTCTCCAGTTCAAGGCCCCAAGCCTAAGAAACAGATGCTTAAGATGGCTGAAGATTTGATTACCCTAATCAGGGGTTCAAATCTACCTCCAGATAAAAGACCAAGACAAGAGGAGGATTTTGCTTCCTCTGACCAGGTTTCAATTTCCTCAGACTCTTCTGAGGAACAGGATTACGCTTTTCCCCCTTATGAAGACTCTGATGCTGAAGACTCTATTCCCTCAGCATCTCCCCCTGACGACTACTCCTTTGGGGAAACTTTACATACCATGATGGAACATTTCCACTGGGAAGGCCAGGACTATGATTCTAAGAAAAGGCTCCGAGAGTTCCTTTTACTACCCCAGCACAGACCACTTGCTATCCCTCCAGTTTTAGACATTGTGGATGATGTTTACTTGGAGTCTAGTCTAAATCCAGACTCTCTACCTCCTGCTCCAGCCAAACCAGACAGATACTACAGAGTACCTGACTCACACAAATTCCTTTATAAAAGCCCTGTGGCTGACCCAGAAACAATTTCCGAGGGTCCCAAAGGGGCTAAAGCTTCTATGGCTAAAAATCCTGTGCCCTCTGAAAGGGATTCCAGAGCCCTAGATAGATGAGGAAAGAAGATATACACCTCAGCTACTCTGGCTATGAGAGCATTAAATTGTCAGTTTCACATGCAATTCCTAATGTCTCAATTAAAACAAAAAATGAGCACACATTCTGAACAGTCTGAATTCAAGGAAATGCAGGATCTGTTGCATGCAGCTGAACAGGTGGGCAAACATACTTTACAATGTGGATTTGATTCATTGGAAGCTTCCTGTAGAGCAGCTGTTACTGGGTCTGTCATACGTAGACATGCTTGGTTAAAAGAACAAACCCTACCTGATCGTGTTAAAGCAAAATTATTGGATGCACCTTTACAGCAGGATGTATTATTTGGTGTCAAAGCAGAAGAGGTTTTAAAGAAAATGGAGGATAAGGCAAAGTCTATGCAGACGGTCAAGGATTTTTTACAGGTACAGCCCCCTCATTTCAGCAGAAATTGGCCAACAAAAAACTGGTCCTTTCCAGCTTCTGACAGATCACAGAGTGGCAAATACAGACGCCCAAGGGGCAGAGGTCAGTCACAAGGCCCTTAAAAACCTTGCCAATGGGGTACTGCTACCCAGAAAGGAGGAGAAGACAGGCCCCAAGCTAGCAGAAGACAAACATAATGACTCAACTCTCAAACTACCAAGCAAATCTCTCTTGGCAGCTCCCTTAGGAGGAAAATTATTACTTTTGCAGACAACTGGCACATCATCACAAAAGACAAATGGGTCCTAAACATTGTCTCACAAGGATACAGATTCCACTTTCATACCTTGCCAAGGATAAGAGGAATGCCAAACCTGCCACCAAATCAATGCGCAGAGGCGCAAAAACAAATTACAGCTCTCATGGCCATGAGAGACATTCAACAGGTACCTACACAAGAGCAAGGACAAGGATTTTATTCAAGACTCTTTCTAGTCCCCAGAAAGGACAAAGAATGGAGACCCATTCTGGATCTTTCAACTCTGAACACCTATTTGCAAGTACCAAAATTCAAGATGCTAACACTACAGCAGCTTCTTCCCATACTTGGCAAGAATGCTTGGCTAGTAATGGTGGACCTCAAGGAGGCATACCTGCATGTCCCTATCAGACAAAATTGCAGTAGATACCTCCGCTTCATTGCAGGTTCAGCCCATTATCAATTCTCTGCACTGCCCTTTGGCTTATCTACTGTGCCCAGGGTCTTCACAAAATGCCTGGCACCAGTAATTGCATATTGCAGACAAAGAGGAATTCAAATATACCCATACCTGGACGACTGCCATATTCAAGCAGAAAGCAAGGACATTCTTTTAAAGCATCTGGCATTTGTCAAACACCTTCTAAGTTGCCTAGGGTACACAGTAAACAAGAAGAAATCAAAACTAGTGCCCTCACAAAACATAAGTGAGGGAGGGTGGCCTAATGGTTAAGGTGTTTGTCTTATAAACACAAGGTGCAGGGTTTGAGTCTCACAAGGGATAATTGGCTAGGCTTAAAATGGCTCGCAAGGGCAGTTAGCTTAGTACTAATCTATGAACCTATGAACCTATAATATTTCTGGGTGCCAGCTTGAATACAGCGGCCCAGATGGCTTATCTCATGCCAGACAAGTGACAACAGCTGACTCAGTACTTCAAAACAATGGCAACAAAGACCCAACTCCCTGCAAGAAAAATTCTGCAGGCCTTGGGATTCATGGCATCTTGCATACTACTAATACCATTTGCAAAACTGCATATGAGGAAATTACAATGGTACCTGAAAAGCGTATGGACTCAGCACAGCCACAGCTTGGAAACAATACCACCAGTCATTCCCTGCCTACAACAGGAGTTTCTATAGTGGGCACAGGCATGTCACCTCAACAAGAGTCAGCCTTTCACCTTACCCACAGCCAGGCAAACTATGACAACAGATGCATCGGACTATGCCTGGGGAGCACACATGGCAGGACAGTGCATTCAGGGCAAATGGACTACAGATCAAAGGCGTCTGCATATCAATCAAAAAAAATGCTAGCAGTACAGAATGCCCTAAAAGCTTTCAAGGACCTCTTACACCCAGGACAACTAATAATAAAGACGGACAATACCACAGTAATGTGGTACATAAACAAGCAAGGGGGCACACATTCCTACCCTCTATGCAGGCAAGCAATGACCTTGTGGAACACAGCACTGTCTTACCATGTTCAACTACAAGCACAATTCCTGCCAGGAAAGAAAAACACATTGGCAGACGACCTAAGCAGAAACATCATGGATCTCCACGAGTGGAAACTAGATCCACAAGTATTTGCAATGATAACTCAAAAATGGGGATGCCCAGACATATATCTGTTTGCCAACCCCCAAAACTACCAACTTCAAAAATTTTGCACAAGGACATTCCACCCACAAGCTTGGAAAGTGGATGCCCTCTCATTCAGTTGGAAAACATTAACAGTGTATGCCTTTCCTCCACTGCCTCTTCTAGCAAAGGTACTGCTGAAAGCCAGATTAGAGAGGCCACAAATGATACTCATTGCACCAGACTGGCCACGCCAGCACTGGTATCCAATTCTAAGGAACATGGCACACGGCCCACCATGGATTTTACCACAAATTCCTCACCTGCTCACCCAGCGAGACAATCAGATTCTACACAGCCAGCTCAAGACTTTAAACCTGGCTGCTTGGCAAATTACTTAAACAACCAGCCAACACCTCCATCCAAAGCTGTTATGGATGTCATTCTGGAGGCCAGGAGGCCCAGCACCAGGAAAGCCTATTCAGACAAATGGAAAAGATTTTGCACCTGGAACCAGGCTAAAGGCCAAAATCCCCTTGATCCAAACATTCCTCAGATTCTACAATATTTAACTGAGATGTTGCACAAAGGACTTTCCTTTTCATCTATTAAGATCCACGCCTCAGCAATTTCAGCTTATTACAACACGGATCCTCCTTTATTTTATCATCCACTCCTACGACAGTACCTCAGAGGGGCTAAGAACATAAGACTGCCCAGGAGAGCACCAACACCTACTTGGGATCTCAACCTTGTTCTGGAAAAGCTTACACTGCCGCCCTTTGAACCAGCTTTTTCTGCTGATTTAAAATTTCTTTCATGGAAGACTGCCCTGCTACTAGCAATAAGTTCAGCTAGAAGAGTCTCAGAGCTACAGGCACTAATGGCAGTGGAGCCTTTCCTTATTTTTCATCAAGACAGAGTCTCTGTATGAACTAACCCTTCCTTTATGCCAAAGGTGGTATCCAGTGTGGCCCTAAACCAAACCATTCATTTGCCCACCTTTTTTCCCAAATCCCCAGAACAAAGGAGAAAGACTCCTGCACTCTTTGGACATTCACAGGCAATTACGTTACTACTTGGATAAAACTAAGACTGTCAGAAAATCTGACCAGCTCTTTGTAGCCTATGCTGCAGGATCACAAGGAAAAGCTATCTCAAAACAGACCATTTCAGAATGGATAGTAAATTGCATACGTTTCTGCTACACGCATCATGGGAAACCAGTACCTGCTAACATTAGGTCCCACTCCACCAGGGCTACAGCTACATCAGCAGCCTTTCTCAGGGGGGTGCCAACCAAGGATATTCTGGAAGCTGCAACTTGGAGTTCAGTGCACACCTTCACCAAACACTATCACTTACCTCTATATTCTAAGACTAGAGCTGGTTTTGCCAGTGCAGTTTTGCAGGGCCTACTAGCTTCTTCTAACCCTGTTTAACTCCACCACCCATCCTTAGCTTTGGGATTCAACCCAATTGTGATGACTGCAGCAGGGTAACATGATGAACATAGTACAGTTTTGTACCTACCAGAGTGTTCACTCTGCTGCAGTCCAGGTTACCCTCCCTCCATCCCCTCTGAACTAGCTGGACTTATCTATACCTTTCTATCCTATACAACCTCTGTGGTGTATTTGCTTGTGCCTGAAGGTATTGTTTTATTTTTATATGTACATTTTTATATAGCAATATATATATATATATTGCCTACCTATTGGGGGCACCTGACATCTTGGGCAAGAAAAACTGAAGAAAATGGCGTTGGATGCCTCCTATATACCCCTGGCGCACTGACGTCAGGGAAGAAGCGACAGCAACCAACGCCGGACTAAGACTTTGGAATTTGGGCCGACTGCGGGACTGCCGGACGGCAGGATAACCCAAGTGTGATGACTGCAGCAGGGTGAGCACTCAAACATCTACATTTATGGTAGGTACAAAACTGTACTTTCTTCGTGTTTCACTGTTGCAGTCATCACATTTGGGTTATCCCTGCCAGGGTAGCCTTCAACCGTCCCGAATACAAGAGACTTAGTATTTTTGCATCGGTTGCTGTCGCTTGAGGACTGACGTCAGGTCGTCAGTAGTATAAAGTAATGCAGCCAACGCCATTACATCAGTCTGTCTTGCTGTGGAGCCCGAAGCAGAAGCAGTTCACACGAGTGCCGGTTGGCCATTACCTGAGGTTTCGCTTCCGAATTGAAGTTGAAGTCTTCTAAAGCTAAATACCCTGTTGGGGATACTTTTTTCCTGCACTAACCAGTGTCATAAAAAGTTAATAATTGTCTCGCCTGTGGAAAGCAACTACCACACCGAGATTTCCACTCTTACTGCGTCACTTGTGTAGGCCCAGACCACGACGTCCCCCGTTGTCGTTTCTGTGCTTTGTCCAGTGCCAGAACTATCCATCGTCGGGCCCTTATTGTAGCCAGATATTTTCATTTACAGTTATGATATGGCTTTGGTAAGCCATCTGACAGCAGATCTCCCAAAAAAAACATAAAGATAAAGACAGAGAAGGCGACATAGGTCCAGACCTACCGACAATGCTTCCGTTAAGATTGTCGTCAGTTCTCCGGTACTCAGTGAGGTGCTTTCGCAGCCCCTAATGCCCACTTCAGTTGATTTGCAGGCCACTACAGAGACCCTTTCAGAGTCTGGTATGCTACAAAACTCTTCTTTGTCTATGGATCCTGCGGTCATCTCTACCTTGGATGGGTCTGGAGCCACTGAGCAGGCACCGGCTTCCGAGGAAGCCCGTCATGCCACCGAATCGCAACACAAACCGACGTCTTCTTTCGTGACTACCGTTCTTTCGAAAACAACCAAGTTCCTTAGACCCAGGGTTCGAACCACACCCAAGAAACCCGACTACCCACTCTCAGGCGCCTGCTTCCTTGCCTCAGTCTCAAATGCTTAAAATGGCAGAAGACCTTATCATGGTGATCAGGGGAAGCCAAGTCACCACCTCAAAAAGGAAAAGAGATCTGTTCCCAGTAGTTTGCCTGAACAGGAGTCAGATGAATCTGATGTATCTGACTATGAAGACATGTAACCCCTGTCCACTTATGAGGATTCTGATGCAGAAGAATCCATTCCTTCAGCCTCTCCTCCAGAAGATTTTTAGTTTGGGGAAACCCTGCATACTTTAAGGGAGCATTTCCAATGGGAGAGTCAGGACTACTCTCAGTCTAAAAAGAGACTCGGAGAATTCCTAGATCTTCCACAACACAGACCCTTGGCCATCCTCCCTGTCCTGGATGTGGTGGATGATATTTTCCTTGAATCCAGCTTGACTCCTGATGCCCTACCTCCTGCTCCCAGAAAACCAAACAGGTACTACAGTGTCCCTGACTCACACAAATATATTTTTAAAAATACAACAGCTGACTCTGAGGTCATTTCTCAAGGGCCAAAAGGGATTAAAGCAACCTCTGCTAAGAATCCCACCCCCTCAGACAGGGATTCCAGAGCATTGGACAGATGGGGTAAAAAAGTGTACAACTCAGCTACTCTTGCTATCAGGGCACTAAATTGTCAGTTCCATATGCTTAAATGTCAGCAACCTACCTTGGAACTCCTTTAACAAAAAATGTCTTCCTTTCCTGCTTGGGCAGAATCTAAAGATTTACAAGACAATGCATTTTGCAAGTCAAGTAACTAAACACACTTTGCACTGTGGTTTTGACACCCTAGAAGCTTCTTGCAGGGCAGCAGTCACTGGATCTGTCACTAGAAGACATGCACGGCTTAAGGAACAACCCCTGCCAGACCATGTCAGATATAATTGTTGAATGCTCCCTTGCACAAAGATAGCTTATTTGGCACTAAGGCAGAAGCGGTCTTAAAAAAGATGGAAGAAAAAGCAAAATCTATGCAAACAGTTAAAGATTTCTTACAGGTCCACCCCCCTAAGTTCAGCAGGCATTGTCCCTCCAAGCACTGGTCCTTTCCTGCTCCGAGTAGACAGGCCCAGCCTAGACTCCATGGAAACAGACCCCCCAGACAGCTGTCCCAGGGAATGTAGAGATCTAAGCAGTGGACTACCTCCACTTCAAAACCAGGGAGTTCTAAGCCACCCCCTTATGGTATGAACTCACAATGACTCACCTCCTTCCGACCTCCCCTCTGCCCACCTTCATTTACCCGGAGGAGGAAAACTCTCCTTTCACTCAAGCACCTGGGCCACCATTACCAAGGACCAATGGGTTCTGAACATTGTATCTTACGGTTAGAAATTCTCCTTCCACACTCTAACCAACCCCAAAAGGGTTCCCAGATCTACCACCAAATCAGTGGGCAGAGGCTCAAAAGCAAATCCATTCCCCTTCTCTCTTTGAGGGCAGTAGAGCTCGTTCCTACAGAACAGATAGGCCAAGGCTTCTACTCCAGACTTTTTATATTGCCCAGAAAAGAGGGCACCTAGCACCCCATCCTCGATCTGTCCATTCTAAACACCTTCCTGGTGATTCCAAAATTCAAAATGCTCACCCTCCAGCAGCTGTTACCCATGCTGTCCAAGGACGCTTGGCTAGCCACCCTAGATCTAAAAGAGGCCGACCTCCACATTCCCATCAGAGAATCATGCAAGAAATGTCTCAATTTCAGGGCAGGATCTCAAAACTTTCAGTTCTCTGAGCTTCCCTTTGGTTTATGTACTGCTCCAAATGTTTCTACAAAATCTGTGGCTGTGGCCATTGCCTTTTGCAGGCAAAGAAATATTCAAATTTACCCCTACTTAGATGACTGCTTTATTCAGGCAGACAGCCAGGAAAAGCTACTCAAGCACCTGGCCTTTGTAATGACCCTACTAATCTGCCTAGGGTACACAATCAACGAAAATAAATCAAAGCAGGTGCCACCCATCTTCCTGGGAGCAAGTATGGGCACAACATCCCAGATGGCATATCTTACACCAGAGAAACAAATTTTCCTGCTTTCCTACTTCTCTCAACTGGCCACCAGGCCCCAGCTTTCTGCAAGGAAAATCCTGCAAGCTCTGGGGTTCATGGCATCTTGCATTCTCCTCATTCCATATACCAGACTGCATATGAGGAAACGTCAGTGGTACCTAAAGAGCCTTTGGTGTCAACACTTTTAAGACCTGGAAACTCTTCTACCTATAATTCCTTGCCTCGGAAAGGATTTTCTTTGGTGGGCAACAGCATGCTCCCACAACAAGGAATTGCCCTTCTCCCCTCTCCCCGTCGCCCAGACTGTCACCACAGATGCATCAGACTGCACTTGAGGTGCACACCTGGATGGCAGATGCATACAGACCCAATGGAGCCCACAACAAATCCCCCTGCACGTCAGTCAAAAAGAGATGACGGCTGTGCAGCACACCTTGACAGCTTTCAAACCCCGTCTCTCTCCAGGGGTTCTCCTGATCAAAACAGACAGCACCACTGTGATGTGGTACATCAACAAGCAGGGAGGGACTCACTCCTACCCTCTATGCAGGCTGGCCATGACCCTTTGGCTCACAGCCTTTTCCATGCATCTACACCTGTTAGCACGATACCTACCATGCTCTCTCAACTTCCTGGCAGACCAATTAAGCAGAAACCTTAAGCAGCTCAACAGAAGTACCTTCAGCCTAATAACTCAGAAATGGGAAACCCCGAAGGTCGACTTATTTGCCTCCCACATCAACCATCAGCTCAGCAAATTCTGCACCAGGGAACATCCCTGCATGGCTTGGAAAGTGGATGCCCTGTCCTTCCCCTGGGTCAACCTCTCAGGATCTGCCTTTCCTCCCCCACCTCTCCCCCCCAGGGTACTGCTCAAAATAAGGGAGGAAAAACTAAGGACCATTCTTATAGCTCCAGACTGGCCCAGACAACACTGGTACCCCTTGCTGCTCAGCCTGTCCCTGTTGCCTCTGTGGCATCTTCCTCAGATTCCAAACCTCCTAACCCAGAGGGAAGGGGAATTCATGCATCCCCAATTGCAGACACTCAATTTGGCAGCTTGGCTTATTCTGTAACCCTGAACCAATCTGCCGTCTTCAGTAAACAGGTTCTGGATGTCATCCGTGAGCCCAGACGTCCTAGCACCAGAAAGTCTTATGCAGATAAATGGAAAAGGTTTTGCACCTGGATCCAGGCTAAGGGGGCCAATACAGCACAGCCCTCCATCCCTCTCATCCTAGATTACTTAGCTGACCTACTACACAGTGGTCTCCCTTTCTCCTCTATAAAAATTCATGCCTCTGCTATTTCTGCTCATTTTCCCACTGAGCAGCCTCTTTTCTCACACCCTTTGATCAAACAGGACTAGCAACTTGAGGCCCCCCAGAGGGGCACCAACACCAGCTTGGGACCTTAACTTTGTCTTGGAAAAGCTCACCCTGCCTCCTTTCGAACCAGCTTCTTCTGCAGAGCTATTTTTTTTCTCTTGGAAGACAGCATTCCTTCTGGACATCACTTCAGCCAGAAGAGTCTCTGAGCTGCAAGCACTCATGGCTGTGGAACCCTTCATCATCTTCCATGCAGACCGGGTATCCCTCAGAACTAACCTTTATGCCCAAGGTGGCTCTCAACCAATCCATTCATTTGCCCACCTTCTTTCCTAATCCCCAGAACAAGGGGGAAAGGATTCTTCACTCTCTAAATGTGCACAGACAGCTCAGGTACTATCTGGACAGGATTAAATCCTTCAGAAATTCTGATCAATTGCTGGTTAGCTTTGCTACAGGGGCAGAAGGCAAAGCCATCTCCAAGCAAACCATTTCCAAATGGATAGCACACTGCATCAATTTCTGCTACAAACAGCAAGGTAAGCTTCTCACCAAAGGGGTCAGGACACACTCCACTAGAGCAGCCTCCACCTCTGCAGCTTTCCTCAGAAAAGTCCCCACCTGGGACATCCTGGAGGCTGCCACCTGGACATCTGTTCACACTTTTACCAAGCATTACCACCTGCCTCTCTTCTCCAAATTCAGGACAGGGTTTGCCTCTGCCGTCTTGCAGGGCATCCTTGCCAGCCCCTAGTTTCCTTGACTGCCTCCACCCATTTCCTCAGCTTTGGGAATCTACCCAAATGTGATGACTGCAATAGTGAAACATGAAGAATATAGTTCAGTTGTGTACACTTACCATAAATGTAGATGTTCGAGTGTATTCACTGTTGCAGTTCTGGTTTCCCTCCCTCCACCCCCCTTTTTTTCTCTTTCTCCTTTTGTTACCATTCTTCCTTGTTGTTCTCCATTCCTTTCAAGGGACATATTGGTATTTATTTTCCACTGGTGGGGTTCTTCCACCAGAACCTGACCTCCTACTTTGGGGGCTCCTGGCAGGCTAGGGCAAGAAAAACTGATGTAATGGTGGTGGCTGCCTTACTTTATACTATTGACGATCTGACGTCAGTCCTCAAGCGACAGCAACCGACACAGGAATAGTACGTTTCTGGTATTAGGGCCGGCCGAGGGCTACCCTGGCAGGGATAACCCAAATGTGATGACTGCAACAGTGAATACACTTGAACATCTACATTTATGTTAAGTGTACACAACTGTACTTTTTTAATCCACCATTGGCTGCTTTTTTTTTTAACAAGTGTTTCTAGTAATTGTAAGAAAAACATTAGATTTTTATTAAAGAGTAAATCTAGAAAGAAAAATTACAGTATGGCTTCATAGCATAAATTGATTTTAAATAATTCAAGACAGAGAGGTTACAGATTAGTGCAAGCAGATAAGTGAGGAGCTATGGTTGTTATGATATGTATAATGATAAATGTAGAAATATTTTGTCTGATGTTACTACATATGAAAATGTTTCAGTATGGCAATTGCATTTATCGTATTCCTGCATAAACAATGTTTTATGTGACAATTTAATTAATTAATTTTACAAGTCTATGGCGTTTTGCACACTAACAAACCTAGGTTAGGTGTGTTTTTGGAATTTCAAATGTTCGTAAGAATGTACAAGTTCCTCTTTCAGACTTATAGTTAGTGCTGCTGGCAATAAGACATAAACTTTGTTCATAGTTAGTTGCTAGAGTTGCAGTCAAGGGGACCATTTAGGAGCCTATTCCAAATTTCCAATTGTTCCAAAGCACTGTCTGATTAGGTTACTTGCTCAAGGTCATACAATAGCCAAATGAGGACTGAGAATCAAACCCTGTACCACAGGAACTGCAGCTCACTGCCTTAATTATGTGCCCCAACTGTCTGTCTTTATGTACTGACAGCATTTTGAATCCCATTCTGCAAGAAAGTTCTTCTTATATTTATTCTTAGCATTTGGTTTTGGAAAAACTTGGTAAGATAAATTTTAAAACATACATGGCAAGTTATATCTTGTAACAGTAGATGTAGTTTGTCTTTATGCAGTGATTCCATGTAGTGAAGGAGTAGAAACTTTAATAAATTTATCAGAGCAAACATGTTTGACAAATTTCCAGATTAATAGTGTCTGCATTGTTGAAGAATGAATTTTTTGTGTGTTTGGAGATGACACTTTTTAGACAAATTACCAGGGTTACAGTGGGAGCAACAGATGCTCTATCATTTGCTACTTTGTGTCTCAGTGGGAAGTCTCTTGGCTATATCAGAGAGATGAATGCATGTCAGTATCCTTTTCTACAACCATTTTATATACGATATGTTTTTCATATGGACAGGTGACGAGACAAGTTATTTCTTTTTTAGAATTTATGAATGAGAATAATGAATCTGATGTTGTTAATCTTCATTTATTCCTTACTCTTGGGATTCGGCTCTGACCTTGGAACCGAGCCGGCCTTATTTTCAAGCTCGTGTCAGCCACAAACCTCTTGAGCTAAGATTTTATCCATCGTGCCCTTCTCCCTGTTACCTCAGATCTTGTTTGCCGCGTTGCTGTTCAGCCATGTCGAGCTGTTCCTCTCCAGCTAAGTGTATATTTTTGATAACTTTTGAGTTTTTTTTTCTCACAGAATTATTAGTTTTTTGACTTTATTAAGTTGTATCTTCTTATTCTTTATTACTTGTACCTTTTTGGTATCTTCTATTACCTTTGTTGGTAGTCTTTCCTCACCCTCCATTGGGCCTTGCTACAGAGTGTGTGTGTGTCTATTTTTTGAATATTTTGTGGATATAATGTCTGAGAGGAAAGGGAGTCCAGGCTTTAAGAGGTGTTCAGAGTGCGGACATAAACTGCCTCACTCTGACACGTATGACTTGTGTGTTTACTGTTTGGGCATGCCTCATCTCACAGTGAAGCTGTCCTGTCAGATTTATAAAGTTTTTTCTGCCGGGACTTTGAACAAACGTAAAAATAAACTAGTAATAAAGGGTCTCCTTAAGACCCCTTTCTGCGTGGCTATTTCTGGGTCGCAGAAACAACATAAAAGGTCTAAGTCTCTTCCATCATCTCCATATAGAGACCCTAAGGAATTGAAACATAAAAAGGCTAATGTCAGTTTTTGAAAAAACTGTTTCTTCACTGAGGTTATCCAGAATCCTTGTTGGAAGCACTAATAGAAGAAGCAAACTATAAGAGGGAAAATCTTATATTTAAGCCGATTCTGGCTCCCAGATGGTCAGATGGTGTTAGTCTGCAAACTTGTGGCACTTTAGTGTCACCTTCACACAGTACAATAGATTCACACAGGGGACAACCACTGAGTTGTGGTTTCATAACCACATTCAGTGTTCATAGTAGCCTTTGTGTGAAAATAATAAAGGAAAACTGGGAATTGTTCAGCTGTAACCAGTCTTTATTTGATAAATTTCTCCAAATATAGTATTCAAACATGGTATGAACCTCAAAGATTTATTAGAAAAGCAGTATTCTAAACCCCTCAGAGTAGGAGGAGTGACCAAATGTGAGAACTGTAACTTTTGTAAGCATGTTGATACGACCAACTCATTTTTAATGACTGGTTTCAAATATAGATTACAAGACAGGTTTAACTGTAACTCCAAAGGTATAGTCTATTTAGCTAGATGAACTCATTGCCCTGCATTTTATGTAGGGAAAACGGAGAGTAGGCTCCGAGATAGGATGTATGAACACTTGTACGCTATAGGTCGTAACAAGCTTGACAATGCCCTGGCTAAACATATTCACTTAAATACGAACCATAAGTTTAAATTCTTAGTTATCGAAAAAGTCAAGCACGATAATAGAGGGGATCCTCTTACCCTTAAACTGGAACAGTTAGAACTAAAGTGGCAAATTAAATTGGATGCAAGTAATGTTTCTGGTTTAAATGAGATAAACTCTATTAGCAGTATTCTTAAACTGAAGAGTTTACAGAGGTAAAAGGCCTGTATCAAGGTCTTGCTTCATGTATAAATGCTTATTATGTTCCCATTATTAAAAAAGAGATTAGTCTTTTATATTTATGGTTTTTCAGATCTTGTTTTAAAGAGTAATATATTATTTATGTATGACTTGTTTTTTATGGTAATGTATCTTTAAATAGTTAATGATTTAATTATCCCGCGTTTTTTGGTTCTAGTGACTATTTAAATGACTTATATTGTGTATTGACTATTTCTGAAGAAGTTTGCTATTTGGCAGACGAAAAGCGCTTAAAAGTTCATTCATTGTGTGGATTTTATTAAATGAAGTGAGCGGATTCTACTGTTGTTGGGACTTATTTTTTGTTTTTATAAAAAGGATAAATTGTCAGCGTCGTCAGTGACAGTGACTGCTTCGGCACCGATTCGCTTGACTCTGTCTCCGATTATGTCAGCTTGTCCCTCTACACTGTTGCTTTCGATGCAGACATCAGCCTTCATGGTGCAGACTACTATGGGACCGACTAGTTTGGTGCAGACTTCCTCGGCACCGATTGGTATATCGGTACAGTCATCTTTGGCACCGAATGAAGTCTCGGTGCAGACTCCTTCGGCACCATCCAGTTTCTCTGTGCAGACATCTTCGGTGGCAGCACCAACCGTTTTCTAGGCGCAGAAGCCTTTGGCGCTGACAGTTTTCTCGGTGCAGAACCCCTCGGCACCGACAATTTCTTCGGTGCAGGCCTTTTCGGCACCGACGGTTTCGGTGCAACAACTCCATTTTTGATGACACCGTTCTCAGTGCAGAAATCTTCCACACCATTGATTTCGATGCATACCCCTTCTGCGCCGGGTTTAGTGGCACAAACTATACAAACACTGCCAGTTTCAGTGCAGACATTACCTATACAGACACCTTTTTTCAGTGGTCGTGCTAGCCCTTTTTTGGACAGGCCTGAATCTCCTTCAGGGCTTTCAATGAGTTCTACCAGAAACCTTTCTGAACATGATGTGGTGCGTCTTATAGACCAGCTGCTTTTGACCAGAGGAATTCCTGCCCCTTTAAAAGTGTCTCTCCCCTCTGGAGTTGATCACCCTTTTCCACAGACTCCTACCTGTACTCCTTCTACCTCTTTGGAGGTTTCGAGGCATCCCTCCTTGGGCAGGCTGCCCTTCCAGGCCTTGGAGAGGACACTGGCCACTGCTTTTCGGCTGCCTGTGTTGGAGACTACTACTTCCTCTGAGCCTCAGCTGTCTCAGGTTGCAACCCCCGGGCACAAGAGTCTCGGGCCATTATCCCCCTGGATACCCCGTCCTTGCAGCCTTCCCCAGAGTCTCCCACTGAAGAATTCCACCGCAAGACTACATGTAAGAGGAAGCACATGGACTCTACGGAAGAGTCATTGACCGAAGACACAGATTATGATGATGGGGAGAGGTCCCAATGTTCACATTCTAACAAGGTTTCCCTTGGTGACATCCTTTAAATTTTAAAGCAGAGAGGTGAATGGAAGCCCTCTAACCCTTCCTCAGAGGAGTCTGTATTCCTGCAGGCTTTTTGTGCCTGGCCCCCTACCTCCTGTGTTACCCCACCTGCCGATGAGCTCATCAAGCTCATCGTGCAGTGTGCCTGGATGGCACCGGACTCTGTGGAGGCCATACTTCATAGGCCAGACAAAATCCTTTCTCCCCCAGAAGAGTGCCCTTATTGGTCGAAAGGTCTCCCAGTAGACACTGCCGCTACAAAGAAGGAACTGGTCGAGGAGAGCTAGACTGTTCACCCACCCAGTAAGGAATCCTGGGCAGTGGACAGATTAGAGAAGCGAGTCTTTGCGTCATCAACCTTTGCTGTTAGGTCCTTGAACTTCCTGGCACATTTCACAAGGCTACAGAGAGACTTGGTGTCCGAACTCTCTGAGACCTTGGCAGGAGCAGTTTCTGATGAGGTCCGAGACAAGGTGGCCTTTCAGTTAGCGACCCTAGAATCAGTTTCCAATTCCTCAATGCATTTGATATTGCATGCTACTGAGGGAGCGATGAGAGCTGCGTGTGCAGGCATAGTCGTGAGACGCCATGCCTGGATGCACCTTTGTGACTTTGTGAATCACTTCAAGGCTTCCTTCCTTAACGTCCCTATTGAAACTACTTTGTTTGGGTCCAAGGTTAAAGATACATTTGCCATATGTGAACAGGACGGTAAGACCCTATCTGCCGTGGGTGTACGTTTATCTTCTCCTCAGCAGTTCTATTCTAGGAACCAGAAGAGTGGGAAAATGTGGCACAAAAAGTCTCAGGGTCCTTTCAGGCCGAGTTTTCCCCTAGAGGCGGGGGAGGGGATTCTAACGGAAAATGCCCCTTTCGGGGCAGGGGAGGTCTGCAAGTCCGAGGTTCCAGGGAATCTTCAGCCTTATCAGCGCTCCTGAGGAGCAGCCTGATTGCTTTCCTCTGGAAGCAGTCGGGGGTAGTTTTTCCTTGTACCCTTCTGCCTGACAAACCATAACCACAGATACTTGGGTACAAAGACTCATCACCAGAGGATACCATATTCCTTTCTTATTCACTCCCCCCCCCCTTACCCAGAAGCTTACCCAACGTGCCATTTCAAAGGAAAGCCGCAGCTATAGAGATGCCAGAGCTGCTTCAAAAAACAGTCATCCAAACAGTCCACCCAGACCAGACGGGATCCGGCTTCTATTCAAGATTCTTTTTGGTGCCAAAAAAGACAAGGGACTGGAGACCAATTCTGGATCTCAGTGCCCTAAACAAATTCGTAAAGACAGAAAAATTCCAGATGGTCATGGTTCATTCTATACTTCCACTTTTAGAAAAAGATGATTGGATGTGCTCCATAGATCTTCAAGACATGTACTACCACATAAAGGTGGAAAGCTGCACAAGAAGATATCTTCACTTCCGGGCAGGAGCCAGTCATTACCAGTTTTGCATACTGCCCTTCGGAATTCTCTACAGCACCCAGAGTGTTCACAAAGTGCATGGCAGTAGTCACAGCTCACTTGCAGCTTCAAGGATTCCAGGTGTTTCCCTACCTAGACGACTGGCACATTACTGCCCCAACAAGACATCTACTGGATCAGGCCTTGACTTACACCCTAAACACTGCACAGCACCTCGGAATATCGATAAACTGGAAGAAATCAAACCTTCCTCCAAGTCACTCATTAGAGTACATTGGAGTGATTCTGGACACAATGACTTGTACAGCCTCTCTACCAGATCACAGAATTCAGAGGATCAAAGAACAGATTCAGGCAATATTTTCACAAAATCTAGCCTCAGCTCGATCCGTTCTTCAACTGCTGGGATTGATGACAGCCTCCATCATCATAGTTCCTCTAGCAAGGCTACACATGAGGCTTCTTCAGTGGCTGCTTCATACTCAGTAGTACCCATCCCAGCACCCCTTATCTTTTCCGATTTGAATAACCAAGATTTGCAAACAGGACTTGCTCTGGTGGATCTCAAACAACCCTCACCAGTGGCCTTGCCCCTTCAGCCCTCATCAGCCTAACGCCACAGTGACCACAGATGCCTCCCTGATGGGGTGGGGGGGGCTGTTTCAGGGAAAGAAAGTCCAAGGCATCTGGTCACAGATGAAGGCCCTTCTACATATCAGTGTCCTAGAACTTAGGGCGGTGCTACTAGCGTTGCAAGCATTCCAATCAATCCTTCCTTCAGGGACTATTGCATTTCAGTCAGACAACATGGCAGTAGTCTGGTACATCATCAAACAAGGGGGAACCAGATCATTCCCACTCTGTCGAGAGGCCATGAGAATATGGCAATAGGCGATAGCCTCCAACTATTTTCTGATAGCGACACACATTCCCGGGAGCTCCAACGTGATAGCGGACAAGTTGAGCAGATGCATTCTACAACCTCACGAGTGGTCTCTCAATCCTCTAGTGGTGGCAAAGATTTTCGACCACTGGGGCCAACCTTGCTGTGACATATTTGCGTCCCCGTCCAATCACAAGTGCAGCAATTACTTTGCCCTGATCCCCCCTCAGGGACAGTCGCTGAGAGATGCTTTAGTCCATGATTGGCCCTCGGGTCTGCTATATGCCTATCCTCCGATACCCCTCATTCCCTTGTTCCTCAAGAAAGGTCATTGGTTGAATAGCAAAGGGATTCTCATAGCTCCATGTTGGCCTTGACAAGTTTGGTTTCCCTTCTTGTGGCTTCATCTGCTAGATCGACCATGGATTCTCAATCCAACTTCAGAGTTGCTCTCTCACCTGCAGAATCTCGTTCATCCAAACCTATCCAGCCTGAAACTGACAGCTTGGTTTATCCCCTTCCAATGATTGCCAGACAGCATGACCTGTCTTCCCCTGTGCGTGATATTCTGATTGCCGCTCATAGGTCATCCACCAGACTACTCTACCGCAGGAAATGGAAGAGGTTTTCTCTCTCTGGCTACAAGATAAACAAATGGATCCTTTTACAGCCCCTGTTTCTTTTGTGCTAGAATATCTTTCAGATCTTTTTAAATCGGGGGTAGCAGCCTCCACAATTTGTGTTCATTTGGCTGCAATTTCTAATTTTCATAATGGCTTCCAGGGCTCTTGCTTAATTTCACACAGACTTTGTAAGACCTTTCTAAAGGGCATAACCCAACTAAAGCCTCCATTCAGAGAACTTGTTCAACCTTGGGACCTGGCCTTAGTCCTTCAAGGGTTGACAGCTTCTCTTTTTGAGCCTGCATCTACCTGTGATCTAAAGTATCTGTCATGGAAAATGTTGTTCTTAGTTGCTATTACTTCTCCCAGACGTATTTCTGAATTACAGGCCTTGTCTATCAAACCCCCCTACCTCATCTTTCACAAGGACAGAGTTTCATTAAGGACCAATCCGACCTTCTTGCCCAAGGTAGTTTCTGAGTTTTCAATCAGTCAAACTATTGATTTAGGTTCATAGGTTCATAGGTTTATACTAGGCTATCTGCCCCAAGGCATTTATAAGCCTAGCCCGAATTTTTGTGGCTTACGCCACCCCTTATATGAAAAAATACTGTACCCATTAGTTTGTTGTGCCTCTGTCCAGCAGTGACACAGAGATGATTCCCGGGGTAAACCTACGATCTCCCATCCACAAGTCAAGATTTCTCTTGAACAGAGCCAGCGAGGTGCTCTGCCTCACATGGACCGGGACTCTATTCCACAGCATAGGGAGTCTCTGAGTGATAAATCTATCCCTCCAGCACGTCCTATTTATATCCGTGCTAAGGTTTAAGTCGCTTGCTTTCCCTAATCATTCTAACAGAGGGGAATATTGCCTGCATACCTTGGATGTACATAGACATTTTTACCTAGAAAGGACTAAATTTAATAGAAAATCTGGCCAGCTGTTTTTGGCCTTTTCTAAATCCAGATTAGGTTGTCCACTTTCTAAAGTTACTTTAGGCATTTGGTTGAGAAATTGTATTACTTTCATTTATGGCAAGAATGGTATCCCTTTACCTGGCAGAGTAAAGGCCCACTCTACAAGATCAGTGTCAACTTCTGCAGCCTTCCATGGTAGAACATCTTTGAATGACATTTGTGCAGCCGCAACCTGGGCTAGGCTTCATACCTTCATTGCTCATTACAAATTGGACTTGGCCTCTAGAGGCAGAGCTTCTTTTGGTTCTATGGTGCTCCGGAATGTCCTTCCATAGGGCCGCCCAGGGAACAAGATAGCTGGGGACTCTGTCCCAAGTATAAGGAATAAACAGAGATTAACAACATCAGATAAAAAAGTTGTCTTACCATAACATTCCATCTGAGTTGTTTCATCTTCATTTATTCATTATGGCCCACCTGCCTCCCCCCTCCGAAGGTTTCTGGTGGATCTTATTTGTCCTTCTTTCCAGTTGTTAGGTCATGTGTGACCAGAGGTAGCCTCGGCTTCATTTTTCCAACTTGCAAACTAGATCTTAGGTAACAGGGAGAAGGGCATGATGGGTAAAATCTTAGCTCGAGAGGTTTGTGGCTGACACGAGTTTGAAAATAAGGTCGGCTCGGATCCCAAGAGTAATGAATAAACAAAGATGAAACAACTCAGATGGAACGTTATGGTAAGACATAACTTCTTTTTTTTTTTTTTTTAAATGAATTTTCAGATACTCTCAACATGAAATTGTACATTTAGATTTTTATTTAATTTAATCATCCCCAACTAAATGATGTTTCCAAAATTTATAAGAAACCTAAATCTAAGAGTTTTTATCTTTACATAGACAGTTGCCACCCCCTCATGTGAAAGAAAATTTAATAAAAATCAGATTATAAGGACTTCTAGGTTGATGTCTGACATTGCTGTTTTTAATTAAGAGATTCTACAAATAAAGACTCTGCTTTTTGAAAGAGGATGTAAGAAATGTTTCATTAACAAAATATCTGATAAAGTGAGATGTAACAGATAAAGTTTTACTGTAGACTCCAACAAACAAACCATAACAACCCCAAACAGTTCTGGTCTTCAATCAATAAACTCCTTTCCCCAGGAACAACCAAAACTCCCACCCCTCTTAATGCTGACCCAGACAACCCCCACCAAACTGCTAATACTTTTAACTCTTTCTTTATTGACTCTATCCAAACCCTAGCCAGACAAATGAACATCAACTATGTCTCCCCTCCAAGTAACCCTATGGACCCATCCTATAACTTTACACTACAACCTATCCCCACATCTTTTATCCACAGACTTATTAACAAACTTAAACCTTGTACTCCTTCAGCTGACAAGCTCCCATCTCTCTACCTCCAAAGGGCTGCCAAAGTGATTGCATACCCTATATCCATACTCATAAATAGGACAATCCAAGAAGGAACCGTCCCTGAGATCTGGAAAGTTTCCCATATTATTCCATTACATAAAGGGGATAACTCTATCGATTACTCCAACTACAGACCAATTGCTCTCCTTTCTCCATTAGCAAAACCTATGGAAAAATGTATTCACCGGCAACTTCTACAACATCTCACTCTGCACAACATAATAGCAAACTGTCAACATGGTTTTAGACCTCATCACAGTACTACCACTGCTCTCTTATCTTTTGTAGAAACCATCAATAAGAACCGTAATAACAACCTTCTCTCTTCTGCTCTCTTTATCGACCTCTCCAAAGCATTCGACATGGTCAACCATTCCACCTTAATTAGCATACTTGAATCCCTCTCCTTTGACAACCTTGCCACTAAATGGTTTAAATCTTACCTTAGCAACAGACAACAAGCAGTTCTATGGGGAAATCAACTCTCTTCTCTCCTACCCATAAACATCGGTGTCCCTCAGGGTTCCATTCTTGGGCCACTTCTATTCTCCCTTTTCATTAATGATCTCCACTCTGCTATCCCTCAAGCTACCTGCATCCAATATGCAGACGACTCTACCCTTATCTGCTCTGCTTCTTCTCCTTCTGAACTCTGCTCACTTACTCAAAAGATCTTCAACTCAGTTGAAACATGGTTCTATAAACGTTCCCTCTTACTAAATGCCAAAAAAACTAAACTTCTTCTCTTTACTCCCACCACCCGATCCCCTTCCTTACACTTCACCATTTCCTCTAATAATACCACAGTTATCACACCCGATCCTACAACAAAACTGTTAGGAATAACCATTGACAATAATCTCTCTTTTAATCAACACATTAATAACACCATTAAGTCAGTCAACAGAAAAATAGGATCCTTATACTGAATTAAACCCTTCCTAACTGAATCTGCTAGAGTCTCTACGCTTCACCTATATTTACCAACCTTAAGAAAGCCAACCTTAATAAACTGGCTACATGCTATAATAACATCGCCCGCTTCGCCACTGGCAACCCCTTCAGAACCCAACACTGTATTAACCTGAAACAACTAGGCTGGCTGGAATTCCAAAACCTTCTGCTCATCCCCCAACTGAACATTGCCCACAAAATACTGCACCAACCTTCAAACATCCCTATACTCTCAGAACTTTTAATCCCATACAATAATCTTAACTCCCTTCGTTCTTCTAGAAAACTTATGGCTAGATTAACAAAGTCCAATAACTCAGCTGGTGACTCTCTTTTTTCTAGTACAGTAGGAAGGAACTGGAATCTACTACCCAGTGACATAACACTAATCTCATCACTGCCCCTCTTCAAACAAAGAATAAAAGAACACTTGAAAAGTCACTGGCTCTGTTCCTGCACTAAACCTGACTAAATTTCTACCCCTTCTCTGTCTCGTTACTTCCCCCGCATCTCTCTCCCTCTTCCATGAACAACTATCTTTTTTTTAACTTACCTCTTTTCCTCTTCGCTGAAAGTTTGTTTAATCCTTTCTTATCCTTTCTTTTTTACTTTACTCTCCTCCTCTTAACTTTTCTCCCACTTCTCCTCCCTACTCACCTTTCCCTGATTTTTGCTTCTCTGTAGTTTAGTTTGTTTATAGGTAATGATATTAGTTCCTATTTGTAAATTGTTTTTGCATGCTAACTTTTCTTTATTGTCTTTACATTTATCCTGTTGTTTTTGTTGTATTTGACTTCATATGTTGTATGTTTTTTTCTGTATATTCTGTGGAGCTTTTCTCCCCGGGCCTCTACTGAAAATGGAAATATATCCAGCTAGACTAGCCCAGTCAACAAATGTAAAATAAATAAATAAATAAATAAATAAATAAGATATGCAGATTTTTCTCCTATTTTAACTCATGCTTTTCGGGAATGATCATTCTAAGGAAGGTGAAAGACTAAGGTATTGCATTTCTTTGATGTTAGAAACCTTAAATAGTTGGAAACTAAAATTAAAAAATAGAATGTTTTAAGACAAAATGGGGACATTTTGGAAGGAATTCCTTATTTATTTCAGGTTTCTGGTAAAGTACCAACCTTTATTTAAAAGAGCAGCATATAACCATAAATTCACCCCGAGGGTTCCATCTGTGTCCCTCTTGGACATGGGCTATAGGTCCTGATTATGGAAATAAGGGTAGAACTTAGCTAGGCTTGTAAGGGCCCTAGGGCCATTAGCCTAGTGACTTCCTATGATCCTATGATTTTGGACTTCCAAGATGGCTGCACATTGAGTAACAGCTTGATTCTAGCTCTCCCAATATGAAAACAAGAAAATTAGCAGATAATGCCAGTGGACCTAGATTTCTCTGTAAATTTCAGTATCTAGCTAATAAGCGCACTGCCTGGATGCCAGGAAAAAGGAAATACAGAGGACCTAAAGGAAAATCAGTTAGAAAATGTGACGAAAAACCACTGACTGGAAAAAGTACTTCAGCTGTTCAGCAAAAAGCAGTGCAAGCTGCAGACATGACGTCCAGTAACCCAGAGTAAGCCAATTGTGCACAGACCTGACTTAAATAAATGAAACACTGATGGAGTATATCAACTCAAACAATAAAAAGCTATAGAAAATGGATGAAGCTTTAAAAAGATATTCAGATAAGGTGATATGAAGAAAAGGCTGGCTGAATATGAGACTGCACAAGAAAAGATGGTTCAAAAATAATAGAATTAGAGGGCAGAGCACTGATTGAGATTTGCTGCTGTACCAGAGAAGCTGGAAGGAACAGACTATTAATTTTATGAAAGCACAAATGGACAACTGGGCTGGTATTTCACAACAAGAATTATTAATTGAAAGGGCACTTCATGTTTATGCTCCAAACCTGGCTATGAAACAACCTAGACCTTTAATACTAAAGATGCAATCTTAACAGCAGAAGGAGTTGATTCTGACAAAACTGTGGCAGAAGGACAAAGTACTAAAAGTGGGAGACATCAGAGTGTTTATGGAAAATGACTACTTATTGTACACCAGACAGAAGAGGAATACATGTATCCAATTATTCAGGGAATGTCTAGAAGCAGGATTGAGATGTAAGCTGCTGTACCCAGCTGTCTTCAAAATAAAATATTTTTCTCTGGATGGACAAAATAATTTTTTGATGAAGTACATGCAAAGGAAGAAATACAAAAGTTTGTCCAATAAAAAATGAGCTGTGAAACAAAAGGAGATTCTGCTTCTTGCTTTTCTGGTAATAAAGACCATAGCAAGACTGTGCCAGTGAAACCTTTTCCAGTGTTCCAATGGAAAATGCTTGAAAGAAGGAAAAAAAAAACACAAATTACTAGAAGACTCGAGAGTACATTGGAAAATGAAGCAGAGACAGGATTTTGGAGATGGAGATGAACCAGAATGGAAGAAGAGAATCTAGAAATATTGGACTTTCTTGGACTTTAGGAGACTCTAAAGTATATGCACTACTTCATGTCACAAATGTTTGGAGAATAAAATCAGTAACTTGGAAACTGACAAATGTGGGATTACAAAGCAATAATTATATTTGTGAAACAGGACAGAACAAGTAAATCTCGAAACATTGGACTTTTTTGTTCTTTGTTAAACTTGGAGGGGATTTTAAAGCATATGCCCTATTTCATGTCACTAATGTTTGGAAAAAATACGCAGGAGAGGGGAAGAGGAGAGAGAAAGATAACTAAGTAAAACTATTTTTTTTCTTAATAGTACTGTTTTAATGATGCACGATTTTCTGTGCATGTTATAAAGTAAAGGTTTCTTGGTTATTTTTAATGTAATGGGGATACTAATGTAAATAGGTGCTCCTGTTTTTTTGTTTTTGTTTTTTTTTTTTTTAATTTATTTATTTATTTCTCCGATCTGTCTTTTTCCTTGTTCAGTTTCAAGAAATGTAGGCACTGCAATGTAGAAAAAAAAAGAAGAGAAGAAAAACCTGGTTAAAAGAGCATGACAAAAGAAAACGTATGTGCTTTTCCTCATGCTTGCACAGGTCAGTTTTTATCAACCAAAGGAAAAGTTGTGGATAGTAATTAATAAAGAGCTGAATGATTTTATCTGGGAGGGAAAGACTGCAAGAGTTAAGTGGGATAAACTGATTCTTTCAATAGTACAGGGCAGATTGGGATTACCCAATTTGAAGGAATATTTCAGAGCAACACAATTAAGGCTTCTACACATAACACAAGCAGAAAACTATAATTCAAAGTGGAAAGAGATGATGATGAAACGGGGGGAAGCTCAAGAAACAAGGGGAGACTGGGGTTTTGGATGCAGGCCTTTAAGGAGAATAACAATAATCATATAGAATATTATATTCATAAAGTATTCTAAGAACTAAGCCAGCATGGGAATGGAGAAAGGAGAATCTGCCAATAGGGATGACTGCAATTAGGGGTACAGACAATAGCAAGAGGGGGCTGGAATTTATTGGAGAAAACTGGCAAAGGAACCTAGTATTGGGAGTGAATAACTAGAGAGGGAAAGGTAATAGAAAAGGAGACACCAAGAATTTATTTGGACTGCAGGTTAGAGATTGCCTTCCCTATCAAGGATTGATATTAAAGAATAGGCAAAGAGAAAGAAATAGGGGGGAACCTACATGAAAGACCAGCACTGGTAGAGTTTTTATTAGAATCTAGGACAGAAGCTGCTGTTAAGAAAGGTATAATTAGTAGAGCATATAAAATATTGCATGAAAACTATAAGAACCAATCAGAGGAGGTTAAAAAGGATTGGGAAGAGAGACTGGATAGGCAGTTCACAAAGAAACAATAGGGGATATATGTATGTCTCCCAAATATGCAACAAAGTCTAGAAGATTTAGGAGCTTTGCTTGAAAGTGTTTGCATATGTATTTTTATAACCCAATTAGACTCCAAAGAATTTTCCTCAGGTATTTATCAAATGTTGGAGGTGTGATAGGGAAGAAAGAGATAACTGAGAACATAATTTCTGGGAGTGTAATGAGTTGGCAGACTTTAAAGATTCTCTGCAGGCTGGTCTGTCAGAGATACTGAGAGAACAAATTGCTGTAACTAAGGAAATTATTTTCTGAATTATGATACCGAATCAGAATTGCCTAGACATGGTAAGGCCTTGTTGAATCTAATTATGTTGGCTGTAAAAAAAAATTGTAGTCAAAACCAACTGTACTAGAAGTAGCAAATATAGTGACAGAGATGAAAAAACTTGAATTGGGATCTTTAGAAAAGGGTAGGGGCAAATTGCATAGGAAAAAAATGGGAAATTTGGGAACAATACATGCAGAGAAGGAACAAGGTTTAAAAAAGGGCAGAATTTGAATGAGCTATGTAATGTCTGACTGACAATGGCTGGACAGATTATAAGTAATGTATAATGTTTGCCACTACATTTGTGTCATCATGGTTTGCAATGTTTTATGTTTGCAACTGAAATTACGTCAGTATGGTTTATTTTCATTTATCTAAATGCAAGCTGGCTTGTGTCATACGTGATAATTTAATAAAGATGTTTCTTGTTTTAAAAAAAGAGCAGCATGTATTTTAAGAAGTTGTTAGAAGAAGGAGGCCCCAGTGTATCTGTGGTCACACAAAGAGCAGCTGGCACTTATAATTGTGTTTTTATAAATATTGCTAGTATATAAATGAGGGACCAAATGTACTTTTTAGTCATTTTAATAAGTCTGTTGGTTCTAGTCAAAGGATGTAATGTAATATAATATTTGTGGTTTCTTCAGGTACTTGTTTAACGGAAATTGGCAGTATTTATATGCTGTAAAATGGGTGTTATAAAATGCTTTCTACAAACATTCCGTAGAATGCAGAGGCCTAAACTTTTTTGTTTGTTTTTTTTTTGGTGTGGAAGTAGTGGAATGTAACATGAGAGGAAGAGATAGGAACACTTGATTTGAAAGCTGTCATCAACATTAAATGTATACTTAAGTGGTTGAGGGAGTCTATGATTTGATTGTATATATATTTTATATGTGACTTGTTTTGTTTATACTTAAATGGTGTGTGCTATCCTAATTAATTGCTCTGAAGAAGCATTTGTTAAGGGCAATAAAGATGAAAGCACTAAAGTAGCTTGTTAGCTGGTCCAGTGTGGATTTATATTTTTAACATTGTACTTTACTGCAATGTCACTATTCCCTTTGGTTTGTAATTTGATTCATGTGAATGTGTTTGTATTTTTAATAAATGTGCAGGATATATAATCCCAGTTGAACAATTGCTATCATTAATGGAAAGAGATGAGGAGCTCACTGTCGTTGTGAAAGAAGACTGTGAACAAAAGGATAAGCAATTAGAGGACATCCCAAGCAGTAAGTGACAGTTTGAGGTCCATGTATAGTTTGCATGCATGTATGTATGCAGTTCCATTCATTTTTGTTGAACCTAAAAGATTCAAAAAGCATAGAAATATAACAGCAAAACTCAACTCTCAGGGAGGGGGGCATGATTAACTATCCCATTACTAGCATGCATTCTAATGTGTCTCAGTAATTGTGAGCATTGTCACAGTACCACATAAAAGACCACCTGGCCATCCAAATTGTTCATATATGAGAAGAAAATTGGTATAGTAATACTCAAATTTCAGTGATAGCAAGATGAAACAGCAGCCTTTGTCGATGTGAAGGGGTTTATTGGAGGAGTGGGAAAGAAGTGAAAAACTGTATTCTAGTAGGACCACAAGAGTCCCATCACTAGTGGTAATCGAGATTCATGGGCAAGGACCTGGGAGATGTCTCCACATGCAAAGAGAGTTTGGTTATCTTGGAGTTAATTATGTTAATATGTGAAGCCACGAAAAGGGTTTCAGCAAAGTGAAGGCCCATGTATCTCAGAGGGGGGACAAGTTGGATAGAGTGTTGCTGACAGGAGACAAAGATGTTAGCTGTAATGCAGAAGGATAATAAGTGTCAAATAAAGGAAGGTATGCGCTACTTTGGTATTTCCGAAATGTAACAATGATACACAGTGATGAGGCCAGTCATTTTTGTATCTGCTGCATATTTGGAGATTGAAAGTCTCACAACAGGATGCATGTTCTGCAGAATAAAAGCTGATCGTCAAATGCTCCCCCATCCATAGAATGAGTAAGTCACATGTGATCAGAAGTCATTCTGGTAGGTGACTGCAGTGTATTCCATAAGCATTTAAAGCTTATAGCAGTGACAATTTCAGGTCTGCATTTTTATGCAAGTATGCACCACACAGACATTACAAATATGTAGTTTGTTTAATATTATTTGCAGATGAAGTAGTAAAGGAGTTGTTGTTTTGCACAATCTCTTCATAGACTAGTATGAAATATTCTGCCGGAGCACACCAGAGCATGTAGCATTCAACAATCTGGATTCCGTTAACATGACTCTATAAAAATAGATAAGGAATCACAGGTTTTGCTTTAATACTGAGGAGTCTAAGTAACTAGAAAGCCATTATGTCAAGAAAATGTGATTAATCTGTGTAAAAGTATGCACACAGTTAATGTTTGTTGTAAGGTCATAGCTGAAGAGATCAAAAATGCCAATATTTACAAAGAGCTAGCATGTCTTATATAATGATCATCATCAAATCATCATTGTGGCATTCACAGAGAAACCTTCATAGGCAGCACTTTCAAGGATCATGTGCTGATCGGGTCTATATTATCTCACCAAAACAACAATACAGCAAATGCATTTTCAGCAACACGTAAATATCGATCCATCACTTCTGCAAACGGCCAGAACATCAATTTTTTTCCAAGGGAAAAAAATCATTAGTCCAACTACGAACAAAACACCATACCTAACATTACAAAGTGGGGGGCTTAGCCCTCCACACAACCCCGTAACTAAATATACCAACTCCAAGATAGCACTACAATGGGGGAAAGGGCAATTACACGGCGACGGCAAAGTGATTTTTTTTCCCTTGAAAAAAAATTGATGTTATGGCCGTCCCAGCTTCTTATGCATGAGTTGTGCCTGTAATAAACAACTTTACATAATTATTTTGCAGCACTAGTCTTAGCTGGATTCCGTGCAGCAATGCAGAGTGTGCAGTCATTATGATACTGTGTTATCTTCTATCACCCCATTTATCCTTAAGGTAACAATAGTCAAGCCAGAAGGCCCATATCAGCTGTTGTGCTGTCATAGAACTTTCTGTTGCACACAACTGATGCAGTTGTGGTTGATGCATCACATCCTTCTGAAGATGACACCTTGTAAATGAACAATGTGCTGTACCATAGCTATCCCATATCACAAATGAGAATCTGGGAACCAAGCTGAGAACTTTAAGCCTGTGTTAGTCTTATCTGTGTAGTGTGTTTCTGAAGGTTATGCAAAGATATGTCTTCTCATACCTGGAGAGTTATAAACTCCTCAGTGGTACTCAACATGGGTTCTACAAGTAGAATGACATGAACACTACTATAGGGTAACCAACCACATCTTCAAACAAAAAGGAAAGTAGGGAGGCACCAGAGCCATGTGTATGGACTTTCTAATTCCTCAGTAGGAGTGGGTCATGATAGGTCTGTAAACAAACTGTATGCTGGGATTTGCTAGTGCTTCTGCTTCAGTGATCGCAAGCTGTCTTTGTAGCAGGCAGAAGAGGGTTATGGTGCAGAGAGGGCATTTTATGTTGGTGTACTGCATTTGACACAATATTATATCATTGCTAGTTAAATCTAATAAACTTAGAAAACAAAAGAAAACTAATTAAAAATAATAGGATAGTACAACTGCAAAAGCTGTTCAGTATGTCACACTCTACAAGTGTTGTAATGTTTCACTTACATAAGCAATAATTATTTTTCTCTAAATTAGTTTAAAAAAAAACTAGAAAAACAATAATGTAGTTTGAGCAGTCTGTGTCCATAAGCCTTTCTCACTAGGAGACAGAGTTCCACTTTGGGGTCTTAGAGGATTTTTCCTCTTCAGATTTGTTTACAGTAATTGGTACATAGTACATGGATCTGTTTTGCTTAGTTCTTTTGAACTTACAGCTGGAATTAAGACCAGGTGGAATTTGTTTTTTCCACTCTCATGGCATGGATTGCAGACAATCAGCTGATCATGAATCTTCCAAAACAAAGTTCAAGGTTCTTGTCAACAAAATTAACTTTGGAAAAGCTAAGGTAGTTTAAGAGATGTTGCAGTGCCATCCAGTTCCAAACATGCTCAGCATTCAAGCCTGCTAATGATTGCTGATATGGCCCCCACCCATCTTTCCCAACAGCATTACCTTGATGTATTTCCCTCTGCTGTGGTTACTGTACACTTGGCCAAGTGCAGGGAGGAAGTTTAAAGTTACTGATTTCTGTTCTCTAGTTTAGAACTCCTCCATGGCTTTTTTCCTTCGGAAATCACTGACATTTTTTTTGCTTGTGCACTGGCAGAGGTGCATATCCAGGATGTGTTTTTCTTTTTCCCTGCAAATGTGTGACTGTGGATTTGGCGTACATAAATAATTGGGTGTGGGGGAAAGCCTCATCTGCAGGTGCAGAAAACATGTCATTGTTGGTGCCTCAGGCTGAGGCCTGAACCATTTTTTTTCATCTGGTTGAAGTTTCAAAAAGTTTTGTGTAGATAAAACTTAAAGAAAGACTCTAATAGTGAAGCCATCGATATCACTACTACTGCTGTATAGCTTTCAAACGGCTAAACTCTTCTATTGTCAGACTTGTGCTACCTTATTTATAAATTTGCATGAAATGCGGACTGCTTTACCCTAAGCCTACCATAGATACAGCCAGTGTAATGTAATATTGTGGCACAGTTTTGTGTGGTTATCTGTTTCAAGACAGTATGTTCCATCCTTTTGCATTGTACAAGACAAACCTGAAAATGTTGAGTGAAATACTGAGTGCTGCAGTCCACTGCTATAATAAACAGTATTGTCATTACTTACATTCAGATTTGCCAAAACTTAAGGGCATTTTTTCAGGGAAAAAAAAACAGTATCTGGGCTAGATTCCTATATCTGCCCTCCTATTTTCTGATGACCTCCTTTATAATCTCCTTACATTCTTTTTTAACCCCTTGCTGCTGACGTGACACCACTTCACCCCATTTGTTATGGCATTTAATGATTACACATCCTCACTTTCTCACTTCTTTTCCTGCTTTTTTCTCTCTACCTAGTCTAGTCTTCACATGTGTTATGCTGTACAATGGCTTTTATTCATGGAACTTCGAATATGCAAACACAATTGTTAAAAGCTCTTTCTCGATCTGGGCGTACTGCATCTCAGTTTGGGTAAGTGTTCTTGATGCATAGGCAACAGGTTGATCTTCTTGTAGAATGACTGCACCAAGACCAAATTTTGAAGCATCACAGGAAAATGTAACTGGTTTGTGAACATCATAGTGTCTGAGTGTTGGTGGACTAGGAATTCTCTGTTCCAGGACCTCAAATGCTCTTTGGTGTTGCTCTAACCAAGACCAGGATACATCTTTACGTGTCAGCTCTCTGAGTGGTGCTGAAAGTTGGTTCAAGTCTGGAATGAACTTGCTGAGGTAGTTGCCCGTGCCAAGAAAACATTGCAGGCCTTGAACATTTTCTGGAGCTGGCATTTCAAGAATGGCTGTTTGTTTTGAAGGGTCTGGCTATAGGGCTGTACTTCTGAATAAATGACCAACATAAGGAACTTCTTGCAACCTGAATTTACATTTGTGTGGATTGAGCTTAACATTCACTTGACATGCTGTTTCTAGAACTTTTCTGAGGTTTCTGTCATGTTCTGCTTCATCACAACCTCATACTAGTTTGTTGTCTACTATGATAGCACAAGGATACCCAGAAAAAAATGTTCTCAATTGCACATTGAAAGACTTCATTAGCAGAATTTATCTGAAATGGCATTCTCAAAAATCTATTCCTGCCAAACGGAGTCCTGAAAGTAGTGAGCATTGAGGATTTTTGGTCAAGCTGAATTTGCCAAAATTAGCTCTTTGCATCTAAGACAGAAAAAATTGTGGCATTTGGCATCAAGACTGCGACTTCTTCGACTCTGCATATTGGATGATGAGGTCTTTTTAGTGCTTTGTTCAAATCTCGTGGATCAATACATATTCTGATGTCATCTGAGCTTTTCTTATGAGCTACCACCATGGAAGATACCCATTCAGTTGGAGTTTCCACTGGACAAATCACACCATGTCATACCATTTTATATAACTTGTCTTTGTCCTGCATAGCTGTTGGAACTTTAAATGCTGGCCTGATAACTTGTCTGACCTCTGGGTCTAACTTCATGGAGTACTCAACTGGAAGTTTGCCTAGTTTGTCTTGGAAAACATCAGCATGGATAGAAAATATGTGCTGGGCAAAATTAGATTAGTGGTCTTTTAAGCTAACTTGGTGGACTGCCTTATTAAATAAAAGCAGTCCCATTTTCAAACTGTCTCTAAGCCCTAATAATGACTGAACGTACCTCTTGACCACAAAAAATAATAAGTCATAACTTCTTCCAGCAGAGTAACATGAAAACACAACTGAGCCTTTAGTTTGAATTTCTTCACCTCCATAAGCAACAAGTTTCACACACCTTGCCAAATCAAGCCTTTCACTTTTACACACTCTGGCAAATGTTTCTGCCAACATAACATTGCACTTGGAGCCTGTATCAGCTTTGAGCTCTGCAGGTTTACCATTTATCCGAACAGTACAAAATACTTCATTCTTGGCTCTTAAATCTACTGCACTGATGTTTTGATGAAGCACTGAAACACTATCAACATAATGAGTAGAGTTGCCATTGTCTGACTGATCGACTCCTTTCTTAAAAAGTTCCCTTTTCATTAAAGAATGTAGGCCTTTTGATTTACTAAATCTTTTGAAATGATTCCATTTATTGCAGTTGTGGCATTGATGACCAAAAGCTAAACGGGTTCCTATTAGAACGACGAAAATGCATTTTGTCAAATGCGTTTTCGTCAACACATATAGAGCAAACAGGCAAAATAGCGAAGCAGCTGTTCAGCAAATTCTTTCCCTGGGAAAGAAGTCGCTTGACCGCTTCGTTGCTTTGCCGTGTTCTGCAGTGTAGTGTGGTCTCTTGTCCAGTATAGCTCCCGAGCGTGAATGTGCAACAGTTACTGACCTTAGGGTTAGGGTGCGAGTTAACGTAAGTGCATATGTATGAAAGTGTTTACTGTTTTTTATTTTGTTTTAGATGTATGGTCGAGTTACATGTGTATGTTTTTGCAGCTGTTTACTTATGTTTTGGGGGGGTAGAATTAGGGTTAAGGTAAGTGTGTATGTGTTTGGAACTGTTTATGTAAATGTGCGAGAGTTACTGACCTTAGGGTTAGGGTGCGGGTTAAGGTAAGTGCATATGTTTTAAAATGTTTACTGTTTTTTTTTTTCGTTAGATATATGGTTGGGTTACGTGTATATGTGTATTTAGTTGTTTACTTTTTTGGGGGGGTGTATAATTAGGGTTAGGGTATGTTTGTATGTGTTTGGAAGTGTTTAATGTTTTTTTTTTGGGGGGGGGGGTTGGAACAGCGATTTCTTTCCCTAGGAAAGAAATCGTTGTTCTATGGTTTCAACATTTTCAGCTTTCACTGAAAAATGTGTTGATGAAACATTGTTCGCTGTTTTCAGCATTCAGTGTTTCAATATAGACCCAAACTAAACATTTTTCCCTTTTAGATTCATGACTTCTACCACAATTATGACAGTTGGCAATGAAACTAGGTTGGGGCCCATGCTTTGTATTTTCTGACTCACTCTTGTGCTTCACTGAGACTGTGCAGCTTCTGGAATGTGCTAGAAAGATCTGGGGTGTACCAGTAGGTGCTGCAGGGTTTACAGCTGCCATGTGCTTTGGCCTGTTTCGTTTAACCACGTGCTGCATGCTGTCAACATGAGCTTTATCTCTGTCTCTTCTATAGCTGTTCTCACTTGTAAGCATATTAATTTGCCTTTCTGTGAGCTTGTATATCCGACAAATCTCAATGGCCTTATTCAAAGCTAAATCACTGTCATGAAGCAACATCTTTCACTCACAGCATCATCTTTTTTACCACACACAAGTCTGTCCTTTATTAACTCATCCCTTAATTCACCAAATCTGCACATTTTAGCTTTGTTTCTTAGGTCAGTTATATGTGCTGCAAACGTTTCACCAGGCTTTTGATCTCTTGTGTAAAATAAGTGCCTTTCCATTGTAACATTTGTCTGGGGGTTACACATTTCTATAAATGTATGTTTTAAGTACTCAGGATCCTCCCTTGACTCAACCTGTATAACTATAACACAGTTTTACCCTCTCCAGCATAGATAGCAGGTGCATATGCAAATCAGTGCTCCCTTTCAATGGCTTCTGACCCAGCTAAATTAAGTAGCATAAATGCCTTTGTAAAGTCATCTTTATCAGAAAATGCAACCTGTATGAAAATGTCGTACTCTCATACATTCTACAGTTCTCACCAATATTACTGTCAATCTCAAGTGCACTGGGTTTTTGAAATCCATCTGCCATGCCCACAAAGTATACACAAACACAATGAAAGTCTGGCCCTTGTAATAATGTATGAACAAACTGTTCTGTGAGCTTGTAGTAACATTCAAATGTACAATAAGCTCTTCAAAATACTGTACTTTGTGAAATACGCACCATAATGGCTGAATTCTGTAAAATAGCTTTACTGTAACACTGCACAAACATGGAACACTTCTGATAACTTGAATATGTTTGCTTAATACGAAAATACATGTTCTTTGCAAAATGCGGTCATTTCCTTTTATTTTATTTGTTTTATGCAATTCAGACTTTATTTCAAACATTTTCCAAAGTTATTTGAATACTTTTATCAATATCATATATATTGGCTTATGCAAATATCATTTAGAACATTCTGTATGTCCCCTTTTCATATTATATGAAAAAGAAATAGTGCCGAGCCAGATTTAATACCTGAAATTTGTTTCTTACCTGTTTTGCAAAGTTTACACATTTTAGGGATGATTCCACCAGCATCTGGACAAGTGCCATTAATCATTTTAGCCATGCCACCTCAATCTTCTCACCCCTTGGATATGCCATCCCTGACTTCAGGCCCTTTAGACATGCTTCTTCTGACACCATGTCCTTTTAATCATCCCACTTCTGACACCATGTCGCTCGTTCTTCTCTAACACAAATAATAATAAGGCTTGGGGGTTCTTTCAGATGCTTTAATATGTAGAAACACATCAGGATGGATAGCTGCATCATTAAATATGAACAAACTAGTTAACAGACAGAACTTACATGCATACATGTTCACATCTCAACAGCTAACTACAAAATGGCAGTCAGACTTGCACGTGCTAAATATTAATACTCTAGTGCAAACCCTTGGATAGCTTCTTAAAGCTGTGTACACACTCATTAATCTACGGTATCCTTGACTCTATGATTGCAAAATGTTTACTTAGCAACTAAATGGCCTTTTGGAAAGTTATCCCAATGAAACAATGGTACGTATTGCATGCAAACCAGATGTGGGAATTATGGGAATGTTCTGCATGGTACAGCAGAATCTTGTATATAATGCCCTAAATATTGCACACTCCTGGCAGCTGACGGAATGGAATTCCCAAAATACTGGAAGCCATGTGAAGGAGCTGGAACCTTGTCTGCATCATAATTTGACTGCAGTGTGGGTGTGGTCATTGTCCCCCAGGATGTCAGGGAAACAGACTTTTTTTCAACCAACACACATGAAACTCCTAAAGTGTCTCCTTGTTGAATGCTGTAAAGTCCACTTGGCAAGGATGGTTAGTTCTACACAAACCTTTATGTCCACTAGGATAGGCATTCCATATATACCCCTTGATTCCACATGTGGGTATCACATGTCTACTAATTCCTGCATAGTTTCTCTTTACACACAGTAGCAGTTGAAAATGTCCTGGTCATGGAGGTTTTGATATTCAGATGCTGGTAGACCTGTCCAAGTCATGAAGGGTGATGATGTACAGCATTATGAACCCTGGCTCCAAAAGTGATAACTAACATATGTTGCTCTGCTAATGCTGATCCTAGCATCATAACATGAATGTACACTGGAAAATCCAATGATCAGAATAGATCATCACAGTGGCTATTTGCACACTACATTTATGAATCACTGTACCATGTTTGATTTTCTCACGTGTGTAATTGATCACTGTCATTAGCATGTTGAATACTCCTTTAGATTTCATTATGAAATTGACTGTATACCATGCATACCATGTGTATAACATGCGTACCATGTGCATACCTCGCATACCACGTGCATACCACGCATTCTATGTTATATCTACATTAGTGAACTCATGCTATGTGTGTCTCTGAATCACACCTGCTCTGTACCTCACCGTTCACCATGCCACTTCACGTTTATGAATATTCCTTTTGTATCTCTCAATGTTTTACCAATATAACAGCTTTCCTTTATTTACATATCTATGTTTACCTTAGACAAAATTTAGATTTGCCCTCAGATTATTTGAAAAGTAAGTCTTGTTAATTCAGGGAGTTTGTTTAATTATAGCAGCAAATGGGTTTAAAACTATGATCGGATAGTTGCTCCATTTAATGCCACTGATTTAACTACTTTGTCCATTACGTGATCCAGAATGTACTTACATATAGCCAGTGCCAATATGTGATATACCTCAGTGTACAAAATTGTTGGAATTCATGCCATTTTAATAAAGTTTGTAGTTGTGGTGTTTTTTTAGATAGAATGTGTTGGAAAAAAGTATTAGTATATTATATATGCTTCAGTACTTTTTATAGCTGTATATACCTGCTTAAAGTTGTATCCCTGTAGTCTGGTGCCTTAATCTGTGGTGGGATGGCAGCAATGGCAGTGCTGTAAATTCTGCTACGGTATTTGTACTTCAGTACTTTTTATAGCTGTATATACTTCTTTAAAGGTGCATTACACTGCTTTTCTGTTTATCCTGCTAGTGTTTTTTTTTTCCATTTGAATACTTTTCTCCAACCCTCCCACCCTTTTCTTGTGGTTTTAAAAGGCCATGTGTCTGGCTCCTGCCCCTTATGGTAATATGACTTTCAAAGTCCCTCCTTCCTCTCTTTCATTGATGTTGTCTGTTGTGGAACTTATTTAAATACTTTCCCACTGATTTCCATATATCCATAACACTAAGTGCCCACCCAGCAAACAAGTATTACACTTGAGTAAACTCCCCATACTAAAAATTGTCTGCTGCTCATTTTCACAAAACTCCCATCTGCTTGGCACCCTAGCCACACTCTGAGGGGGTCCTGAGTTAATCCTGCTCCATCCTTGGCAGACAAGAGATTTATTTAATTGGTAATTGTCTCATGTTCACAGATAAATGTTTAATCCATAAAAAATAAACACAGTGTGCGAGAGATGTACATACACAATTTTAATGGAGGCAAAAATCTTTCATACAAACAAGGTTGTCAAGAGCACACTCACTACATCCACCACTCATTCTCTTCACTACACAGATAGACCAACCTATGCTGAGGCACTAAAAGGCAATCTACCCAAATCTCAAAGACCTCCTAAACTTATAAATGGTCACACCTACCCTCAGCAAGCTCTAAAGCACTCACCAAAAAGCAACAAGCACCACACAAACTCCTACATACAGTGGATTTGCGGGAGCAATTGCCTTAAGGCAAGCCAACACATTATGAAGGACTGTTGTCATAGGGGACTCCATTGTATGACGCACAAATGGCCCCTCACCAGACTAAACAAGGAGAAGATAACAGGTAGTTGCTTATCTGGAGCCAGGATCCACCAAGTTACATGTGCACTCATGTCACTATACCACAGATACCAGTATGATTCCATCGTAGTCCATGGGGGCATTATTGACCTGAGATGTACTTCCCTGTACTTTATGAAGGTAGACATCGTTGAGCTCGCTCTGAATATGTGTCTCAGGTAGGTATGTGCCTTGCACATTGAGCAGCATTTTATCTTCACCAAAGATGATGCCACAGTATGAACAAAAGATTATTGACGTCAGTAATTGGCTTAGTTTCTGGTGTCTTTACAGGGGGGATTCATTATTTGTCAGCATGGGAAGACATGGTTAACAGACCATATTGCTTTGCATAAGGTGGCTACACCTGTCTTCCCCAGGCTTATGAATATTGTTTAAAACTTTATCTTCCCCTTGGAGCCTTTTTAGACAATGCCAAATTGACAAACCTACCAGCATAGCACATCAAACCCAAAAAAACATAAAGGTGTTAGTGCTAAACAAGAAACTCCACACGCTACAAGTTGTTCTCACCCTGGCAAATATAGATATCTGTGTTGTTACAAAGATATGGTTTAAATCCAATAAAAAATATTGTGACAGTGCAAGTCTTAAGTACCCTCCACACATTTAAATCGTTAGCTGCACAGACAGGGACAAAAGCTGGAGGAGTCTCAATTGATATTAGCAACAAGCATAACTGTATGTTGGAATTTATCCTCTTGCAGATCACCTTAGACAGAGTCCCATACCAAATCCTAGCTAGCTATAGGTCACCTTCTATGTCTTCAGAATCCAACAATTCGTACCTATACCTACTGGAGACACTCACTATTAAACCAAATACCCTGATCATGGGTGACTTTAACTACCCCAGTATAGACTGGGAAATGAACACTGCCTCATACTCACAGGCACAACAATTTCTGGACTTTATTAACACAAATACCCTTGACCAGATCCACCAGAGTTTCAAAAATACCAGACCTGATACCTGCCAATATGGGAGAGTGCTGTCCTCCCCCTTCAGCATTGGATTCACTTTGGAATCTCGAAATACTGAAATGTCGAATTTCAGTATCTCGAGACCAAAGTGTCGAATCTGCAGATGTGCGAAACTGCAGAATATCGAACCCGGAAATGTCGAACCTGTGGTACTGACGCAGGGTTAGGTGAGTGTGTTCTTTTTTAAGGGTTTTGGTGAGGGCTTATGAATGTGTCGGCGGGAATTAGGTGGGGGTTAGGGTATGTAGGTGAGAGTGTGAGTTTGTCAGTGTTGAGAGTGGTGGTGTTTGTATCTGTGTGATGTGTATTTGTGCGAGGGGGGGTGTGGAATGTATGTTGGTGGGTTTTGTGTGTGTTGGTGTTTAGTGTGACCTCAGAGTTAGTATATATAAGTAGGGGGGGTGGGGGGCACAGGGGGGCTTGCCCCCTGCATATAGTCAGGGTTGGTTTGTGTGTTTGGATGTGTGCATGTGTGTTGTATTTCTTTTTTGAAAGTTTCAGAAGGTATTTGTATGTGTTGTGTTATGTGTTCAAGATTTTGTGTTTCTCGGTTTTGTGATTTTGGTAATATGGATTTTCGGCTTCATGGTACTGAGATACTGAAATTCGATATTTCAGTATTTCAAGATTATGAAGTGAATCCCCAGTATCATGTGCTCACTGTTGAGGTCGGACCAAAAAGTTGTCTCGTTCAGAATAAAAATCAGCTCGGTAACCCCAGCTAACCCTGTCACAGGAACTATTCCAGATCAAGCTACACCCTATTAAGCAATGGTTTATCACAAGTCAGTGTCCCTCCCATTCCAGAGTTCATAACAACCTGTGCCGAATTGTTCACAAAGACCCTGTGCAACCATGTAAATGGATGTATAGAAGCTGCTGTACCTACTAGAAGTAAGCTCAAAACAAACATTAAAAACAAACTACACTGGTGGAATCCTAACCTTACCAGGGTATATAACAAAAGGAAAAAAAGTCATGGCTAAAATCATGAAGAACAACTCCCATAATGATAGGTGCTGAACAGGAAACTGAGAGGACTAATTAAGTCCAACAAGGCCAATTACAAGGTCAAGATAGCCTCATAGACTGAAGACAACTACAAACCCTTCTTCAGCTATGTCTGAAACCTCAAAGGCTGTACACATCAGTGTGCTGAACTGGTGGGCAGTGATGCCACCTTCACTGAGCAGAGTGACATAGTGAATTTTATGGCTGACAGATTCAGGTCAAACTTTATCCCCACTCCAAGAAATGCCTACTGGTATAACCCCCAACTATTAACAGGAAGCCGATCCTGGCAGTGCTTGCTAAGGCCAAAAACACAGCTTCAGTAGACCCTGACAATATCCCAGAATGCCTCCTCCTAAATAGACCTATCAGGACCACTTGAGCACTTTTCCTTTATAGCCTCAAAAAAAGCTTTGTACAACAAGAATGGAGGACTGCAATGGTTATCCCGCTTCACAAGGGTAGACCATCAACCGACCTTGGAAAGTACACACCAGTCTGACTAGTGTAATATGCAAAGCCATGGAATGTGTTATAATAGAAATGATCAACAATGACATAGGCAACCTTCAGACACTGGACCCAATCCATTTTGGATTTGTCAAGGGAAGATCATGCGTACTAAACCTGGTGAACTTTTTTGAGAGGGTCACTAAGGGAATGGATGAGGAGAAAATGGTGCATACTGCCCACCTGGAGCTGGTTAAGTTGTTCAGTGCTATACCATACTCAGGTAGAGTTGACAAAATCACCAAACTGGGCAAACCCCCCTACATAACTTTCTGGATTGTCAGCTGGCTCACAGACAGGACCCAGGAAGTCGGGCTTGCTGATACCACCTCTACTAAGAGATCAGTTACCAGCGGGGTACCTTATAGTGAATTTTCTGGCTGATAAATTCATCTCAAACTTCATCCTCCACTCCATGAAATACCTATTAGCATACCCCCCCAACTATTAGGAAGCAGGTCCTGGTAGTGCTTGCTAAGGCCAAAAAC
This sequence comes from Protopterus annectens, assembly GCF_019279795.1. NCBI lineage: Eukaryota > Metazoa > Chordata > Ceratodontiformes > Protopteridae > Protopterus > Protopterus annectens. The sequence goes on along the minus strand of NC_056726.1, from coordinate 1,232,449,655 downwards.
ACAGCCTCAGTGGGAGTTGTTCTTCCTGTTTTTAACCATTACTTTTTTCCTATTATACCTGCAAAATTTAGCATACTAGATAAAACTGGTAGTCGCAATTCTGTTTAATACTAAAAACCTATTTTCTGTATAATTATTTGTAGCCAAACCAGTTTGTTTGTATATAACTTGGAATACTTTGTAATTAAATTGTTATTCTTCTTGTATTTGTACAGTATTGCTTGCTGTACTTATGTTATTATTTCTTTTATTGTGCTATACTGCCTTTTCTGTGAAGCTTTTCTCTCTGTGGGCCTCTTCTGAAAATGGGCAATTAGCCCAGTCAGACTATCCTGGTAAACAAATGTTAAATAAATAAATAAATACTTCTCAGAGGTAAAGGCAAATGTCAAGGGTCTTTGGCTAACCAAGTTCGCAGATGACTGCAAATTGGGAGATGATATTGATTCTCCCCATGACACAAACATCTTACAAGAAGGCCTAACACAAACAAATGACTGGTGCCAAAGTAATGCCAATAAATGCATGATTGTATCTTTTGGTAAAACTGCCAACAAGGCTAGTTACTCCATCAATAAGACACCCCTAAGAGGTGACCCAGTAATCAGCAATCTGGGAACATATGCAGAAAGTAGTCTTGACTTTGACCAGCATGTGACCAATGCAAAAAGAAAATAATTCTGTAACCCAACTTATAAGTAAGGGCAAGGCATCCGGGTCCAAGGAAGTCATAGTACCACTTTATCTGGCTCGTATCGGACCCGTTATTGAATAGAATGCACCTGACCAAAAATATGCAACATCTGGAAGGCCCACAAAGGTTTGTTTTTTTTTACCAGGATAGTCCAGGGTATAAACACATTGTCCTATATGGATCACCTTAAAGCCCTGATGTCCTTCAAGGATGCATCTGCAGTCATCACATATGGGTTGTCCTGCCTCAGGCAGCCCTTCGGTCGGCCGGATTCCAAAGTCTGGGTCTGGCCTTGGCTGATGTCGCACTTTCCCCGACGTCAGAGCATGTGGGGTATAAAAGCATCAGCCGATGCCATTTTCCTCAGTCTTTCTTGCCGCGTGGTGCCCGAAGCAGAAGCAGTTCGCAAGTGCCGGTCGGCTAGCTCCTGTGATTCAGCTACTGAAGACTTCGAAAAAGCTAAGTACCCCGTTGGGGACTCTTTCTTGCCTCAGCCGATGTCAGATAAAGTTAATAATTGTTTAACTTGTGGGAAACAAATACCTCATAAAGATTTCCACTCTTACTGCCTCCCCTGCCTAGGCCCAGACCACGACGTCTCGGCCTGTTCAGCCTGTGCTTCCTTCAACCGACGAACTCTTAGACGTCGGTCGGAGTTTGCAGAGGAATTCTTTGGGGCTAGTTTTGCTTACAAGATGCCGTTGGAGACTCCGACTTCGCATTTAGTCAAGAAACGGAAGGACAAGGACCGACACACGTGGGCCACGGTTTCGGCTGAAAGTACGGTCAGGCCTACCGCGAGTGTCTCGGTCTCGGCTGAAACCAAGTCCTTGGTACTACCGATTACCGAAATCACACAACCGACTACCTTGGCCCCGGAGGCCCCGGCCGAGTCGGTTATTGAATTACCTTCTGAAACTGGTGTCCAGGAACCTTCCAACACCATTCCTTTAGACAAGTCTACTCCTGCACGTGGTGCAGCCAGACCTCCTGCATCCATGTCCATAAAGGCTTTCTCTAGGGCTAAAGCTGCTAAACTTACTAATGCTTTGCCTCCCAAGGTTACCTCTCAGAGACCTTCTACTGGCTCACAGATTCTTAGCTTAGCAGAGGATCTTATCTCCTTAATTAGAGGTTCTCAACCTCATCCTGACAGGGGCTCTCAACCACCTCCAGACAAAAGGCCTAGGGTTGAGCCCTCTGACCCCCCACTCCTCAGATGAATCCACTGATGGGTCTACTCTGTCAGACCACCAGGAGGAGGCTTATTCGGCCTACGAGGATTCTGATGCTGAAGAATCTATTCCCTCGGCCTCCCCTCCTGAAGAGTTTTCCTTTGGAGAGACATTACACTCTATGAGAGAACATTTTCAATGGCAGGGTCAGGAATTCTCTGATTCTAGAAAGAGATTAAGGACCTTTTTACATTTACCTCAGCATAGGCCTTTAGCTATACCTCCTGTTTTGAATGTTATTGATGATGTGTACTCTGATGCTAGTACAGCCCCTGACTCTCTCCCTCCAGCTCCTGCCAAACCTGATAGGTACTACAGGGTCCCGGACTCACATCTACACCTGTACAAGGCCCACTCTGCTGATCCAGGAACTATTTCCCAGGGCCCAAAAGGGGTTGCAGCTGCCACTGCTAGAAATCCTCTACCCTCTGAAAGGGAGTCCAGAGCTTTAGAGAGATGGGGTAAGAAAGTGTATACTTCTGCAACTCTTTCCATGAGGGCATTAAATTGTCAATTTCATATGATACAGTACCAAGAGTATTTGTTAGATGAATTGCATAAGAAACTGTCTTCTTCTGAACCCCTTGATCGCAAATCCCTTCAGGATCTGGTACATAACTCCCAGCAGGTTAGTAACCATTTCTTGCAGTGTGGTTATGATGCATTGGAAGCTTCATGTAGGTCAGCTATGACAGGTGCAGTCATACGTAGGCATGCCTGGCTGAAGGAACAATCTCTGCCAGACCATGTTAAAGCTAAGCATTTGGATGCTCCTATGGAAAAGCAAAAATTATTTGGTTCCATGGCTCAGAAGGTCTTAAAGAAATTTGAAGAAAAGGCAAAATCTGTGCAAACAGTCAAAGACTTTCTGCAAGTCCAACCACCGAGATTCAGCAGAAATTGGCCTACTAAGAATTGGTCCTTTCCGGACTCAGACAGATCTCAGAGAGGCAGGAATAGACGTGCCAGAGGTAGAGGGCAAGCTAGAGGCTCCTACAGAGGCCATCAATTGCAGCCTCCCAACCAGAGAGGTAGTGCAGGAACTACAACTGCTACACCAGGACAGACTCAATGACTTTGTTTTGACTCACGACCAGGGCTCAATTAGAAGCACCTTTGGGCGGAAAGCTTTCTTTATTCTCAAAAAATTGGCACAGCATTACAAGGGACACATGGACACTGCAAATAATAGACAAAGGATACAGGTTCCATTTCCACACATTGCCAAAAAGAAAAGGCATGCCAGACCTGCCACCAAATCAGAGGGCAGAGGCTTTGAAACAAATTTCCAACTTAATACGAATGAAAGCTATAGAAAAGGTACCTCTTTCAGAACAAGGCCAAGGATTTTACTCCAGATTATTCCTTGTTCTAAGAAAAGAAAATCAATGGAGGCCTATTCTCGACTTGTCCGCACTGAATACTTACCTCATTGTGCCAAAATTCAAAATGCTGACTCTACAGCAACTCCTTCCCATGCTGGGCAAGGGGTCTTGGCTGGTGACTCTAGACCTCAAGGAGGCATACCTGCATGTCCCTATCAGACAAAGTTGCAGAAGACACCTCAGATTTCTTGCAGGGTCAGAGCAATATCAATTCTCAGCATTGCCCTTTGGCTTATCTACTGCGCCCAGAGTATTCACGAAATGCCTGGCATCAGTAATTGCACACTGCAGACTTCAGGGGATTCAAATTTACCCATATCTGGACGACTGCCTTATACAAGCGGACAGCAAGCAAACTTTGTTAAAGGACTTGGATTATGCCATCCACCTACTGCAGGCCTTGAGATATACAGTCAACATCCACAAATCAAGACTTGTTCCATCCCAAAGAATAACTTTTCTGGGTACGGATCTAGACACAACCACCCAAATGGCCTTTCTCACAGAAGAAAAACAAAAACAACTACCGGATTACTTCAAGAATCTGACAAGACAAACTCAGCTGACTGCAAGGAAAATCCTGCAGGCCCTGGGTTACTTGGCATCTTGCATTCTTCTGATCCCACAAGCAAGGCTGCATATGAGAAAATTACAATGGTATCTAAGGAGTTTATGGACTCAGCACAGTCACAGCTTAGAAAACTTGATCCCACTCATTCCATGTCTTCAAAAGGAATTTCTGTGGTGGGCTCAAGCCTGCCAGTCGAACAGTGGGTTGCCCTTCAACAAGCCCAGAGCCAACCAAACCATCACTACGGACACTTCAGACCAAGGCTGGGGAGCACACATGGAGGGCAGATGCATCCAAGGGCTATGGTCACAAAGAGAGCTGCGCATGCACATAAACCAAAAGGAAATGCTGGCAGTGATACAAGCAATCGAGGCCTTCAAACCTTTTCTTCATCAAGGCCACCTACTCATAAGGACAGACAACACCACAGTTATGTGGTACATAAACAAGCAAGGAGGCACCCATTCCTACCCTCTTTGCAGACTGGCAATGAATCTATGGGAACTTTCCTTGAAACTCAATATACAGCTGCAGTCCCAGTTCGTGCCAGGGAAAGACAATATACTGGCAGACAGCTTAAGCAGAAATATCATGGATGCACACGAATGGATGCTGCACCCAGACATCTTCTTACTCATAACACAATCATGGGGAAGGCCGGAAATAGATCTGTTCGCCTCCCCCCACAATCATCAACTGAAGAAATTCTGCTCAAGGACATACCACCCACAAGCATGGAAAGTGGACGCTCTCTCTTTCAGCTGGAAAGCTCTAACAGTGTATGCTTTTCCACCTCTCCCATTAATGACCAAGGTCTTACTGAAGATCAGGACAGAGCAGCCCAGAGTGATTCTGATAGCTCCAAACTGGCCAAGACAGCACTGGTACCCACTGTTAAAGAGCAGGTCACAGACGAAACCGTGGCCTCTCCCCCTACGGCCACTTCTACTGACGCAGCACAATTTCAAGACTCTGCATTCCAACCTGAAAACCTTGCAGCTAACTGCCTGGAAAATACCATGACTCCTCCTCAGGATAAGCTATCCCAGAGAGTGAAGGATATTGTTATGGAAGCTCGACGGCCTTCCACAAGGAAGGCATATTCAGCAAAATGGAAAAGATTTCACACTTGGAACACAACAAAGGGCCTAGATGTCACAGTGATGAACATGGCACATATACTGGAATATTTGGCAGAATTGTTTCACAACGGCCTGTCTTACTCTTCCATTAAGATACATGCCTCAGCAATTTCAGCAGAATACAATGTTAATCCACCTGTCTTCTCTCATCCTCTCCTGAGACAGTTTCTAAAAGGAATCAAAAATATCAGTCCTCCAAGGAAACCACCTCTGCCTACTTGGGACATTAACTTCGTGTTGGAAAAACTAACACTTCCTCCCTTTGAACCAGCAGCATCTGCAGATCTTCAGTTTCTATCTTGGAAAACTGCCTTCCTACTGGCCATAACCTCAGCAAGAAGAGTATCTGAGTTACAAGCTCTAATGGCAGTACAGCCATTCCTTATCTTTCATCAGGATAGAGTTTCATTGAGAACCAATCCTACATTTATGCCAAAGGTGTTATCCAGGGTATCTTTGAACCAAGCTATTCACCTGCCTACATTCTTCCCACAACCACAAAATAAAGGGGAGAAACTTCTGCACACCCTGGACATACACAGACAGTTGCGCTACTACTTGGACAGAACTAAAAGTTACAGAAAGACTGACCAGCTGTTTGTAGCATATGCTGCTGGGGCACAAGGAAAAGCAATTTCCAAACAGACAATTTCAAAATGGATAGGAAATTGCATTTTTTTTTGTTACTCCTTTCATGGAAAAACTGTGCCAGCTGACATTAGACCTCATCCCACGAGAGCCACAGCCACCACCACAGCCTTCCTTAGAGGGGTGGCTACCAAGGACATTTTAGAAGCTGCTACATGGAGCTCCGTGCATACATTTGCCAAGCATTACAATTTACCTTTATACTCCAGATCCAGAGCAGGCTTTGCTACGGCAGTCCTGCAGGGTATCTTAGCTACACCATCCTTTACTTAGTACCTCCACCCCCAGATTGGCTATGGTATTCTACCCATATGTGATGACTGCAGATGCATCCTTGAAGGACATAGTACAGTTTTGTACCTACCATAAATGTAGATGTCCGATAGGTATGCGTCTGCAGTCAGGTTTACCCTCCCTCCTTCCCCTCTGTGGTATACTTCTTGGGTTCTTGCCCCTATTATAGCTAGCTGGGGGGATCTATTATGGTGTATTTGTTTTTATAGGACTGTGCATGTTTGGATTTGTTTTTGCAATGCATAGCTCCAAATTTTAGCCTTCCTTAGAGGGCACCTGGCATCTGGGGCAAGAAAAACTGAGGAAAATGGCATCGGCTGATGCTTTTATACCCCAGACGCTCTGACGTCGGGGAAAGTGCGACATCAGCTGAGGCCAGACCCAGACTTTGGAATCCGGCCGACCGAAGGGCTACCTGAGGCAGGACAACCCATATGTGATGACTGCAGATGCATACCTATCGGACATCTACATTTATGGTAGGTACAAAACTGTACTTTTCTATTTTCTGCCTCCTCCAGGCTGCAGAGAGGCAGTCTATTTCTAGCATACAAGGCAACCTCAGATCAAGATCTGATGGACCTTTTGCACATCTACAAAATTAACTGCATTAGACAAACTAGATCCAAAGATTTTAGAATTTGCTTCTGTCATAAATATGACATGTTAGTGAGACAGATATGTGTCTCAGTGGATCCCCATGATATCCTTCAAGGATGCATCTGCAGTCCTAACAAATGGGTTGTCCTGGCCTCAGGCAGCCCTTCGGTCGGCCAGATTCCAAAGTCTGGGTCTGGCCTCGGCTGATGTCGCACTTCACCCGACGTCATAGCTGCAGTTCAGCGGGTATAAAGGCATCAGCCGACGCCATTTTCCTCAGTCTTTCTTGCCGCGTGGCGCCCGAAGGAGAAGCTGTTCGCAAGTGCCGGTCGGTCAGAACCAGAGATTGCTACTACCGAAGACTTCTAAAAAGCTAAGTACCCCGTTGGGGACTCTTTCTTGCCTCAGCCGATGTCAGAAAAAGTGAATAACTGTTTAACTTGTGGGAAATAAATACCTCATAAAGATTTCCACTCTTACTGCTTACCTTGTTTAGGCCCAGACCACGACGTAGCAGCCTGTCTAGCCTGTGCTTCTTTCAACCGACGGACACTTAGACGTCGGTCGGAATTTGCTGAGGAGTTTTTCGGCTCTGCTTTTGCTTACAACATGCCGTCGGAAACTCCGACTTCACAATTAGCTAAAAAGCGCAAGGAAAAGGACCGACACTCGCGGTCCGCAGTTTCGGCCGAAACCGAGGTTAAGTCAACCACGAGTGTCTCGGTTTTGGTTGAAACCGAGCCCTCGGTTCTTCCATCGGCCGAAAGCTTGCCTCCCACCGAGGCCTCATCCAGCATGGCTGAATCTGCTACTGAAATTCCACCTGCTCTTACCGGTTCACAGGATTTATCTGATACTATCCCTTTAGATATATCCACTCCTGCACGTGGAGCTGCTAGGCCCCCTGCATCCATGTCGATTAAGGCTTTTGCCAGGGCTAAAGCAGCAAAATCAACCAAGACTGTGCCTATTAAGACCCCCTCTCACAGGCCTAGCTCTAGTACTCAAATGCTTAGTCTAGCAGAAGATCTCATTTCTTTGATCAGGGGATCCCAACCTCACCCTGACAGGGCCTCTCACCCACCTCCAGAGAAGAGGCCTAGAGCAGAGCCCCCTGAGCAAGTTTCTTCAGAGTACTCTTCTGATGATACAGAAAATACAACCCTCCAGAAGGCCCTTATTCTCCTTATGAGGACTCTGATGCAGAAGACTCCATTCCTTCTGCCTCTCCGCCTGAGGAATTTTCTTTTGGGGAAACCTTGCATGCTATGAGGGAACAATTTCAATGGCAGGGCCAGGATTTTTCAGACTCTAGGAAAAGGCTTAGGACCTTTTTGCATTTGCCACAGCACAGGCCTTTAGCCATTCCTCCAGTACTTACTGTTGTGGATGATGCATTTAATGATGCTTGTACTGCCCCTGATTCATTTCCTCTGGCCCCTGCTAAGCCCGACAGGTACTACAGGGTTCCGGACACACATTATCATTTGTATAAGGCTCCTTTTGCAGATCCTGAAACTATTTCACAGGGACCCAAGGCTGTAGCAGCTACCTCTGCCAAAAACCCCCTCCCCTCTGAAAGGGAATCTAGGGCCTTAGAGAGATGGGGTAAAAAAGTTTATACTTCTGCTACTCTTTCGGCTAGGGCCTTAAACTGTCAATTCCACATGATTCAGTATCAGGAATTTATGTTAGACCAGTTAACTAAAAAACTTTCCTCGCCTGAACCATTAGACAAAAAGCCTCTTCAGGAAATGGTACATAACATACAGCAGGTCAGTAATCAATCCTTAAAATGCGGCTATGATGCACTGGAGGCTTCCTTTAGATCAGCTATGACTGGTACAGTGATCAGAAGGCATGCATGGTTAAAAGAGCAGTCCTTACCAGACCATGTACAATCAAAGCTCCTAGATGCTCCCATGGATAAGCATAATTTGTTTGGCTCACCTGCACAGCAGGTGCTGAAGAAGGTGGAAGAGAAAGCAAAATCTGTCCAGACAGTCAAGGATTTCTTACAGGTCCAGCCTCCAAGGTTTAGTAGGAACTGGCCTTCCAAGAATTGGTCCTTTCCTGACACCACCAGAGCACAGAGAGGCAGGAATAGGCGCCCAAGAGGCAGGGGTCAATCCAGAGGTGCCTACAGGGGACGTCAGTGGCAGCCTAACAACCAGCGAAGTACTGCCACAGATCCAGCCACTACCACTTCCACAGGACAATCACAGTGACTTGGCTCTGAGACCACCTACCAGGGAACAACTAGATGCACCCTTAGGCGGAAAGCTAGCCTTATTTTCAGTAAACTGGCATTACATCACAGGAGACAAATGGATTTTACAGACAATAGACAAAGGTTACAGGTTTCACTTCCATACTCTACCAAGGAAGAGAGGAACGCCAAACCTACCTCCAAATCAAAAGACAAAAGCTCTAGAACAAATAAACAACTTAATAAGGATGAGAGCTATAGAAAAGGTACCGTCTATGGAACAAGGGCAAGGATTTTACTCCAGACTTTTCCTGGTGCCAAGAAAAGAAAACCAATGGAGACCTATTCTAGACCTGTCCGCTCTGAACACATATCTCATTGTTCCAAAATTCAAGATGCTGACCCTACAGCAGCTTCTTCCCATGCTGGGCAAGGAGTCTTGGCTGGTAACTCTAGATCTCAAGGAGGCATACCTGCACGTCCCCATACGACCAAATTGCAGAAGATACCTCAGATTTCTTGCAGGATCAGAGCATTATCAATTCTCAGCATTGCCCTTTGGCTTATCTACTGCACCCAGAGTATTCACGAAATGCCTGGCATCAGTAATTGCTCATTGCAGGCTCCAGGGAATTCAAATTTACCCTTACCTGGACGACTGCCTGTTACAAGCGGACAACAAAACAAATTAGCAAAAGATTTGAAAAAGGTCATTCATCTGCTACAAGCCCTGGGATACACAGTCAATATAAAAAAGTCAAGGCTGATTCCATCCCAGAGGATAACTTTCTTGGGTGCAGAACTGGACACATCAAATCAAATGGCATCCCTCACAGCAGAAAAGCAGAAGCACCTTCCTCTCTATTTCATGGCATTAACAACGCAGAACCAGCTAACAGCAAGGAAAGTCCTGCAAGCCCTGGGTTACATGGCATCCTGCATAATATTGATTCCACATGCCAGACTACATATGAGGAAGTTGCAATGGTACCTAAGGAATTTATGGTCTCAGCACAAGCACAGCCTAGAAACCCAAATTCCAATTATTCCATGCCTGAAGCAAGAATTCCAATGGTGGGCTCAGGCCTGTCAATTGAACAAAGGACTGCCCTTCCACAGCCCTCAACCAAGCCAGACTATCACCACGGACGCCTCAGACCTCGGTTGGGGGGCTCACATGCTGGACAAGTGCATACAAGGCTTATGGACTCAAGACCAGCTGCACCTACACATAAATCAAAAGGAAATGCTGGCAGTAAAACTGGCAATTCAGACATTCAGACCGTTTCTTCAACAGGGTCAATTGCTGATAAGGACGGACAACACCACAGTTATGTGGTACATCAACAAACAGGGAGGCACACATTCATACCCTCTATGCCGGATGGCAATGGACCTCTGGAATGTGGCCCTGAGCTTCAACATTCAGCTCCAGGCAATATTTGTACCAGGAAAAGAAAATATACTAGCAGACATCCTAAGCAGAACTACCACGGATGCCCACGAATGGATGCTGCATCCAGACATCTTCAAATCCATTACAGGGAAATGGGGACTACCAGAAATAGACTTATTCGCATCCCCACACAACCACCAATTGAAAAAATTCTGCACAAGGACATACCACCCTCTGGCTTGGAAGGTGGACTCCCTATCTTTCAGTTGGGAAAACCTGACAGCATATGCATTCCCACCTCTTCCTTTGATGCACAAGGTGCTATTGAAGATCAAAGAAGACCGCCCAAGGATCATCCTGATAGCTCCAGACTGGCCGAGGCAGCATTGGTACCCATTACTGAGGAGTATGTCTCAGGAACAAATATGGCCTCTGCCCCTAGTTCCCTTACTGCTAACACAGAACAACTTAAAAATCCTGCATCCAAACTTGAAAACGTTGCAGCTAGCTGCCTGGAACATTGCATAAGACAAAATAACCCAGATTTATCTCATAGGGTTAAAGACATTATCTTGGAGGCTCGCAGACCCTCAACAAGGAAAACTTATTCAGCAAAATGGAAAAGATATCTCATTTGGAGTGCAGCTAAAGGAGAAGATGTGTCACTGGTAAACATGGCTAACATCCTGGAATACTTGGCAGAACTTTTCCACAATGGCCTGTCCTATTCTTCCATTAAGATTCATGCATCAGCTATTTCAGCAGAATACAACATGGACCCTCCAGTCTTCTCTCATCCTCTACTCAGGCAGTTTCTGAGAGGAATTAAAAATGTAAAGCCACCAAGGAAGCCACCATTACCCGCATGGGACTTGAACTTTGTGCTGGAAAAATTGACACTCCCTCCTTTTGAGCCAGCAGCAACAGCAGAATTACAGTACTTATCATGGAAAACTGCTTTCCTGCTTGCAATCACTTAAGCAAGAAGGGTTTATGAATTACAGGCATTAATGGCAGTACAGCCCTTCCTTATCTTCCATCAAGATAGAGTGTCCATGAGAACTAATCCTACTTTTATGCCAAAGGTGGTCTCCAGGGTATCTCTAAACCAAGCTATCCACCTACCTACATTCTTCCCCAACCCACAGAACAGGGGAGAAAGATTATTACATACCTTGGATGTACATAGGCAATTGCGCTACTACCTGGACAGAACCAAGAGCAATAGAAAAACTGACCAGCTACTGGTAGCATATGCAACAGGAATGGAAGGAAAAGCAATTTCAAAACAGACAATCTCAAAGTGGATTGGAAATTGCATTAGATTTTGTTACTCTTACCATGGAAAGACAACTCCAGAAAACATCAGACCTCACTCCACAAGGGCTACAGACACTACTACAGCTTTTTTACGAGGAGTGGCTACCAAAGACATTTTAGAGGCTGCTACTTGGAGCTCCGTGCATACATTTGCCAAGCATTATAATCTACCCTTATACTCCAGATCCCGAGCAGGTTTTGCCACTGCTGTTTTGCAAGGGATCTTAACTACACCATAATCTTATTATTACCTCCTCCCCCAGTTTGGCTATGGTATTCTACCCATTTGTTAGGACTGCAGATGCATCCTTGAAGGACATAGTACAGTTTTGTACCTACCATAAATGTAGATGTCCGAGAGGTATGCATCTGCAGTCAGGATTACCCACCCTCCTTCCCCTCTGTGGTACTCCTAGGGTATTTGCCCATCTTGTAGCTAGCTGGGGGAATCTATTATGATGTATTTGTTTGTATATATGTATATACTTGTTTATTTCTTTTTGCTCTCTATTGTTTGGAAACATTTGCATTTATTCAAATTTAGCCTTCCTAGAGGGCTCCTGGCATCTGGGGCAAGAAACACTGAGGAAAATGGCGTCGGCTGATGCCTTTATACCCGCTGAACTGCAGCTATGACGTCGGGTGAAGTGCGACATCAGCCGAGGCCAGACCCAGACTTTGGAATCTGGCCGACCAAAGGGCTGCCTGAGGCCAGGACAACCCATTTGTTAGGACTGCAGATGCATACCTCTCGGACATCTACATTTATGGTAGGTACAAAACTGTACTTTCTGGAACAGGCTCTTCTTCCATGTGAAACAGTGTCCATCCCTAACCCTATTTAAGTCTAACTTTGACCAATGGATGGGAAATTGGAAATTCACCCTGAGTCTGGCCCCATGTCTCTGATCGAAGCTAACATACCCCCCACATAATTTCTAGAAACTTTCTAACTGATATACCCCTCCTGATAAACACCTATGATAAATAACTGGGTTAGATTGCACAGACAGGTTTATAAAGCCCTCGGTGGTCATTAGCCTAGTACATAACTATGAACCTATGAATTGCAGTCATGTAATCTGTAAATTAAAAACAAAAAAACACTACTATAAATGCAAGAAAACATCTTCACTGGTTTAGTGTAGTTAAATTTTAATATCCGCTTTCGTTAAAACAAACTTCATCAGAAAATACTTCATACTTAAAATCAGTCGTAATAACTACAAATTCAAATTTCATTTCAACCAATGAACAAAACACTCTCAACTAAGCAATAAAACTGTTCAAGAAACAATAAAAACGGCATTTAACCGTTTAACAACCCCCTAGCTTCCATACTCTAAGAAAGCACTTGATATTTACTGCTTCATTCAAGCTGTGGGGTATCAGCACTTAACTTAATCTGCCACTCTGTTTCTTTTTTCTCTATCTGATTTTTAAAATCACCACCTCTTCTGTCTTCTAAAACTTGTTCCATGACAGTGAATGAAAACTGCTGTGGGAAAGGGAATGCTTACACAAAGAATTGTTGCAATCTTTTAATTGCATAGCCATGCTCTTTTATTCTATCTCTCAAGCCCCTAGTGGTCATTCCCACATAGAAGCTAGAGCATCCTGAACATATATGATGTACACGACTCCTACTGAAGCACCGTTACATCTTCCTGGGATCTTTATAGTGTAATGAAAATGATTTAAATTATATAAGGTCCCTCATGTATAAACCTACATGCTGAACGGGTGTTACATTTATACCCCAACTTTTATTGGTAATAGGTGGACAGATTTTTGTGTTCTCACTTTCTAACATTTCTTTAATACATACATTTTTCTTATAAACAAAAACTGGATTTTCTCCAAAAATGTTATATAATTCGTTATTCCCGGTAATAAGTTTCCAATTATTTCTGATAATATAATAACAATGTTCCATTATATCATTGATGGAACCCAGCATTTTGTTGTTAGTCTTGAACCCTTTATTAAGAATTGGTCCAAACTGTTCTTCTCTTTTAGAAATAAGTTCTTGGACAGTTTTCTGAAGAAAATCAGTTTTATAACTCCTAGCCTCAAAAAAGGAAATGATAGACTTTATCTCTTGATGAAAATAATGGTCATTGCTGACTATACGGGAGGCTCTTGGCCCCTAGGTATATTTCTTTTGATAAAGTTGGTGTTTCTACTACGTTGATGGTGTCCATTGGAAAAAGTATTTTTCCTATGCATTTTGTTGTCAGATCTGTTAAATATCAAGTTCCATTTAAAACTGAACATCTAAAAAAACAAATATTCTGTCCTTTTTTCTCCCTCTGTGAACTGAAAAAATGTGGAACTGATTCATCTGTACACAAAATTCTAAATTATTTACTACTACTTCAAAAATGCAGAACAAGTCATGTACAAATCTCTTGTAAAAGACAACTTTTTATATTCAACAACACTATGCAAAATCTCCCTTTGAACTATTCCACACAGCCCCCGTACTGATCACTGAGGAATGAAGGTTGCTGATAGTGTGGTGTTTTTGGTGTGGCCACAATAAAAATACATACATATTTTTTTACTACTTTGGTGCCGGCCTCTTTTGTTTGACAGAATCTCCCTTTCTTACAAGCCAAGTACTGTGGTGCAGTGGTAGCATTGTCGGCTCACAGCAAGAAGTTCTCTGGTTCGATTCTTGGCTGGGGTGCCTTCTGTGTGGAATCTGCAGGTCCTTCATGTGGGTTTCCTCCCATGTTACAAAGACATGTGTCTGGGTTGTTTCTCCCTGGGCCTCTGCTCAAAAATTGGCTTTGTTCCAAGTTGGACTTTCCTGGTTAACAAATGTTAAATAAATAAATAATAAAACCAGTGTAAGCAGCGGCAACAGTTTCCCCAATGCTATACTCTTCTTTTGCTTGAAAGAGTTTACACTCAAAAGCTCTGCTGTTTTACTGCTCTTTCACTATTTGTGGAATAAATATGTGAACGTTGAGTTCTTGGCGCGTGCGCAGACACACACACACACACACACACACACACACACACACACACACACACACACACACACACACGCATCCCTACCCCCTGATTGCTGAACTGCCATTATTGCAGTAACAGCCTGGTGCCCCTGGTATGTAGTGGCTCCCCCAATCCTTGTACCATGTTCATGGCAGGCAGGTGAACATTGCCTTATGGCCACGTTCTTTACTGTGAAGTGGTAGTGATGTCCATGCTGGTCTACACGGCCAAGCAATTTATTTAATTGCTTGGCCGTGTGGATGTCTTCCTAGAGGAGGTCCTGGGTAAGAGGGCACATGGATAATTAGCATGTTCTTTCCCCCTAGACTGCCTCATTAACATTCAGCATGGCCTCTCGGCCAGCCCTTTGTGGTGCTGCCCACATTCATGGTAGAGGACTGTACAGCACCATGCTAGATGTGGTTGCTGAATCAGGTAAAGGTACTACGGTGTACACACTGAGTTGTACATTTCACAGTACCTTAATGAATCCCGGTCATTATCTTAATGCATTTTATTCACAGACATTAGCCACAAAGTGGGATTTTATTTCAGTCTGGTAGGTGTGGGTTTATATGTTTGTTATATGCATTTAATCTTATGCATTTTAAAGTACTTAACATTATTTTACAGTTATTTTTAAGTACATCAATAAATATTTAAAATGTAAAGGAAATAGTTTGGGAATTTTAAGAATGTTTACTGACAGCTTGCTAACATTATGTGAATACTGAAGACAGTGTCTTGAGTTTTTTCAGTTTGAGATTTACAAATAATTATAAATACCAAAAATTATTTTCCACAGCAGAAAGTATAACTTGCAAATGAATTACTACAGAGTAGTTTTGTATGGCCTACAGTTGACATTGCAGTACAGTTCAGTGGGTCTGTTATCAGACAGTAGGATATGGTCTTATTGTAAATAATGTTGCAAGACTACTATTTCACACAAGTTACTGTCCAGTAGGGGAAGCACCATTACAGAGCTGGTCATTCATAGTACATTTTATTTATTTAACTAGGTAACCTCACTATGCACAATACATCTTAAAACTACAAGCACTGATGGATTAACTGACTTGTTCAAGGTCACAGACTGGTAAATGGTGACTGAAGGAATCAAACCCAGGGCTATTGAATGAATGTTAACAGCCTTAATCCTCTCAGCCAAACTGCCAGCTTATTTCACTGTACTAAATTAGTAAAGGTTTCTCTAAAGTGCTCTTAACTCTTATTTAGTGTGAACAGTGTAAGAAATGTGTTTGTTTCTTCTGCTTGAATTTAGTAGCTCATTATATTTCCCTTTCCTTGTCTGCATTTCACTTAACCTTTAGGGTGTGTAATTCCAACTGAACAGTTGTCATTGATCGAGAGCAGAGTGGAACTCCCTGTTGTTATAAAAGAGGAAGATGATGATGATGATGATGATGATGATGATGAACAGGAGCAGCATTCTGAAACCAGCTTTACTAGTGAGTACATTTTAAGTAGTGAGTTTGTATATAGCTAACTAACTACTGTAGGAAGGCGCTTGTATTTACTTAGCTGTATGAATTAGTATCGCTTTGTAATATACATTTTGCATGCACTGATTAATACCATTGATCTGTAGTAAGTGCTGAGGACAGCTCCTAAGCAGGATGCTACATTCATATCCAGTGGTAAAACTATGTTAAGTGTAATAATGGAATGTATTCAGAGTCAAGGTTTTTGAGTTTTATTCATTTGAAAAGGGAAATGAATGTTGTTGTATCTTTCGGCTTTTCCCAGTTAGGGGTCGCCACAGTGGAACTCCAGTATGCTAATGATTGGCAGTAGATTTCTACGTACCGAGTTGCCAGCCCTGACGCACAACCTTCAACGAAGGTACGAAAAGGGAAATTAATATGGGAGGTTATTCACACAGAAGGCATTTAGAGTCATAATATTACACAGAAAAAATAGAGCATGGGAGGTACAGCTGGATTTCTTGTAAATTTTTTGAAATATGGCAAAATGCAGCTTTGAAAATGCTGCACTGATACAACATAATTAAGGTTTTATTGTGCTATACATAAGGGCCTAATGATTTAAGTAAAAGAGATGAAATGGGAAAAATAAGATTTATGCCAAGAGACTAAATAAATATATACTCATTATTATTTATTGCAGCAGTACTGTTTTATTTATTTATTTTACCTATTTATTAACCATGTGGGCAAATTGTCCCTTTTCAGGGGCAACCTGGCAACACTGTTTGGAAAAGTGACTTCCTAAAAGTCACAATAAGCAAGTGAAGGGGGAAGGAATCAAACCCTGTACCCTGGGCACAGGAAAGAGCTCACTAACAGTTTAGAGCTATAATCCTTTGCGCTAATTGAGTTTGGGTCACCAGTGAACAGTTGAAACAAGACAAGATAGTTATTAACATTTTCCTTCAAATATGCAAACACTGGAGCTATACATTAAACATTTTGTGGCTATCTCAAGGCTATGTGTAGAGAAAATGAGAGAATGACATACTGTTGGGGGGGGGGGTGGCTGATCACTCAGAATTTCAAACATTTCCTGTGTGAAGGTCTGTTTGGGATGTGGAAGAGGTATCCTCCATCTCTAACTTTCCTGTAAAGGAAGTATGCTTAATAAAGGGCAGTACAGTACTTTGTTACAAACTTCTTTATTACAAACTGGTAATACAGGACAGTGTTCAAAACTACAGTCATGAACTGATTCATATTGAAAAGGTTTAAAACCAGTCTCTATATTTTGTCTGTTCTGGGACCAGAAATTGCTAGAGTAAATGACATGGACCTGGCTAGATTTCCTCTCATTATTAAGAGTTAGCTAATTGTAAAGTATTTCCTGTCCGATGAGCTGGTGGCTGATGGATTGGGAGTGAAAAAGAATACTTTGTAAATTCTGTAATGTTATACAGCCACTTCTGTTCGTACTCTCTCTGTGTTACACAGCGCTGATTCTTGTAAATAAGACAGTTTACTAGCCTAAAACTGTAATACCTATTATGGGTGGGATTGGCTCATGAAAAACTACTTAACTACAGATCTAGCTTTCTCTTTGTTTTCTAAATCAGTGAGAATTTCATCTGTTAGTTTATACAATGTCTGGTATATTTCAGTCCTGAGCCAAACATAGTATCTTAAGAGATATCTGAGTGTCTGAAGCTGTTAGTGGATATACCCACTGCATCATAAACGCACATGAATATACACACTTCAGTTTCGCCTGATGCTGAAACAAGTTTCTCCATTTTTTTCATTTACCTCAGTCGTGAAGAAGCTGAGTTACTCTTGTAAGTAGTTTAAAACTGTGATCTGACATGTGATCATATGATGTAAGTAAACCCTGACTGACAAATTGGTAGGGGGAAAATTAAATTTGCTGTATCTGTCTAATATCTTAGGGTCTCTGTTAAAAGATAACAAAGATAGACATATAATCTTGTTCAGATGTTTGCCTAGTATTAATTGCAGTTGTAGTAGTGACAACTGTGAGACTGTTTAAAAAACTGGGCTTTCTGTAGGACTGTCTATAGCCTGTCTACCTTCTTCTGGGACTGGCACCTGGTGTGCTGGAAATTTGTTATGTTTAAGGAATATAATTCCTTTAAACATAACAAATTTCCAGCACACCAGGTAATAGTAAGAGAGTGGTCCATTTGGTTTCCTTCATCTTCAACATTTTGTAATATTTTCTCTTTGATGATGTACCCATGTAATTAATAGTATGAGTAACATAGTGTCCTCTGGGGGAGACCCAGAAACTGAGAAGCATCATCATGGTCTGTATCTAGACCCACAAGAGAATCTGTTTTCCACATGTGGACTCCATCATCCTTATCAAGAGAGACAGAATAAGGACACATTTTCCTTTTTCTCTTTCTATCCTCTAACAACAGTGCCCCTGGTGAGGGTACCATCCCTTCTTATGCCAGAGATGGAAATGTGTGATTATTTGACACCACTTTCATTCAGCAGTAGTGGAGATTCCCACTTCTCCACTGTCATGTGATCTCAGATTAGGTATGTTTAAGTTTGCAGGGGTGTCTAAGGTGACCCCCAACTGAGGGTATGTGAAAGTGTTTATTGGCAATTTGTTGCACCCCATTTATGTTTTTTTTTTACTTTTGATCAAGGTGTCCTTTCCAGAAGAAAAAAGTGTGTCTAATATTCTCAATAATAAAAAATGGCTGTTGTACAAGCCTTTCAACTGATAAATGCACTTCTGAATGCAAAGTATAGCTGAGAAAATAATAGCTCTGAGGTATTAGGAACTGGTGTAGTAATACAGGAACATCATGCCACTTTGTTATGGAATGGTACTGGATATATAAGGGTGTAAAGCAGCTACAAAAATATATTCAGGCCCCTGCAGTTTCATTGGTGAGTAAACCCAATTGTTGTGACTTCCTGCTTCACTAACCATTACCCAAAGTTATGCACTTGACCTTTGTGAGTTCTGTAAGTATGATAACTAGGAAAATACCACGTTGTCTAGGTCTTGTAGTCTGTGTTCCTTTAATGGAAAGAATTGAATACCCTGCTTAGGTCAGCAGATACTACTCCAGAAAACTGTCATTCATTGATGTTGTAACTGGAAGAGGTAGGAGTGAAAGCAGTGTAGTATCTTGTGGCACTTTCAAAATCAGTTTGGGGCATCATTAAGAGGTCACAATAGTTTAGGGATTTACAAAGCTGGCCTCAGATTATTTCTTCATTGTTTTTTGTTTTACATCTTATAGGTCAGAGAGACTGGGGAAGATCTGATATAGCTAAAATCATTTTGGTAAGATGATTGAATTTGTCCATAGCAAAGTGACAAGTTGAAATTTCAGGTTAAACATATAGAGATAATTGTATTCAGTGGGAGGGTTAGAGCTAACTGGTACTACACACATGACTTTAGCAACCACACCAGTATTAGCATCTGCTGTGCAGCTTGTGATGATGTGGGCTAGTGCCAGCATAGCCAGCTGGAGTTCTGTAAAGAATGATATGTCCTTTGAATATCTAACTGATTTATACAAGATGTTTGTTACAAATGTATTAGAACTGTATGGCATTTGAATATCAAACTGATTTGCACAAATGCTTATGTTGCAAATGTATTAGAACTGTATATTATTTGAAAGTCAAAATGTGTTTGTAAAGTTGCTAGTGTTAAAAAATGTATCAACAGTTGGTCCTGCTAGACAGAGAAGGAATATACATGTCAGATTGTATGTATATATTGTAACAAAGGACACTGGAAGAGAAGCGGTTAATCTCAAGTTCAGTTAGTTTTGGAAAATCCTTGAAATTAAATTAGCTGTTAAGCCATAGACACAGCACACCACCATGCTGAATGGAACCAGAGACGGCATGTCTGAAAGAAGCCATTGTTTAATAGCCTCTGTAAAGAAGAAGGGTAGTACTGTAATTGTTTCACGGTTCCAGGGCACTGTCATAAATATGTAGATATGTATTGTAGCTGTCTATGCTAAATTCCTGTCTGAGCTTCAAAGGGGGATACTGTAAGAACCTACAGTCAGGTGACCAGATAAGGTCATTCTGCCAGCCATCTTGGAGATTATATTTTAGATATTGCATTGGGAAATCTCTCAGTATTGAGTATTCTGTTTGGGAACCTGACTAAAAAGACTGCTCATGTATTTCATCTTGCCCTGCCCAAGTAAGTTATTAGGGAACAGTAGTTTCTTTAGATCAGTCAGGAATATATAGCAAGATTAGTTTATTACTGTTTGTCTATATTTGTCTGAGACTATCCATCAGTATTATTTTTAATATTTCCTGTGATTCAAACTGTGTACTTTGCTGCAAATATATATTCACTATTTTCATGTTCTTTTTATTATTTATTATTATATATATTTTAAACTTTTATTGTGGCTGGTCGTTTTAGAAAATATTTAACCTTTGAGAGTGCTTATATTTCTTTGGTGACACTGTGGGGCCACTCCTGAGAGTCTTGCTGTGAGGTCAACTACTACCATTGTATTAGCATTAATATTAAGGTCTACTTCACTATGTCAAAAGCTGACAATATCTAAGTATGTATTGTCGGCAGCACAACATCGAAAGTGCAGAACATTGTGCAGGTAAACGGAAATCTCTGTAGGGGGAGATTTCTGTTTACCTCACTGTAGTGCGGTCTCAGAGTTGGAATATTTAAGTAGGGGGTGTGGGGGTGCAGCCCCCCATGTTGGGGGTGCTGGGGGGGCTTTCCCCCCTGCCTACGCTAGTTAGTTTTTATTTTTGTTTGTTTTTTTTAACATTATTCTATGTTTTACTACTTCGATCACTAGAGGCCGACCTTTAGTGATTCGATGTAGTAAAATTTCGATAACGTGATATAGACGCTAATATTACATGGTGTAATTGTCACCCTTTGTTAAGGGCCTTAGAGTAGCTTATTGTGGGGTGTCTGGTGGCAGTGATAACTTCCTTATACTCTGGGCAGAAGGGGGTGCAGTGGGTAAATCTGTGCCAGCCTTTCCCAGGTGTGTGTGTGTGTGTGTGTGTGTGTGTGTGTGTGTGTGTGTGTGTGTGTGTGTGTGTGTGAAAAATCAAATCACACAGTGTGTGCATGTCAGCTACTTGGAGCAGGGACATGAAGCATTGATTTTACTGTGTGGGTCCTGGAGGACATGACTTGGGCACCCAGCTGAGGACTTAACCCTATAGCTGTGCTAGTGGAGAGGCTTACTGGGGTCCTGGAGGGAGACAGAAATAAGAAATCTAGACTCTGGGCTGACCGCTTTCCCTGTGTGTTCTTAAGAGAAATTGCACTTGGTGCAGAGGGGTGCATCTGGCAATACTGTGTGTATCCATTTGTATTCCAAGTGAATGTCCCACTTCAGTCTCAGTGGTGAGGAATCACACTCTTTGATTACTGGCCCAGAAAGGGGTTGTCACATATTGGTTGGTAGTGGTGGAGTCATCACATATTGGTTGGCAATGGTGGGACCATCACATGTCACATATTGGTGGCAGTGGTGGGATATTAATTGAACTCCTGTAGCCTGTAAGCAGTTGTCAGTAAAGGAGATGTGTACTCTTAGCAGCCACAAGGTGAACATACAGAGTTTCAATTTCACAACAGTTTTATTTATTTTTTTGTTAGTTTAGTTTAGTCAGGGAAAGCAGGCAAGGATGTCAGTAGAGGATTATGGCAAGCTAACAAAAGAAACAGTTGGCCAAGGTGTGTGAAGCCAGAGGACAGGTGCATGCCAGCCTGACTGAAGAGGAAATGATTTTGGCCATAGTTACAGCTCCAGCAAAGACCAGCAACCAGGAGGATAACAAGATTGGCATTGGGGGTGTAAATCCCTTAAAAACAGGACAGTTCACCTTTTGCTCAGAGGACTTAAAAATCTATCTGGAGTTAGAGACTTGAACTGCAGACAAAATGGTTGAAATTAGAATCAGCAGAGTGATTGCAGCATTTGGAGGCTGAAGAAAATGTGAGACGGAGACATTTGGAAGCAGATGAAAATGAGAGACAGAGGCAACATGAAAAGGAAATGCAAAGTCTTCACCAGGGTCATGAAGATAATGGGGAAGGGAGTAACTGTACCCCCGAAGCAATTAAGGTCAGTAAATGTCTTCCTCAGTACCAAGGAGGTGATAATCTTGGTAGTTTTATTCATATATTTGAAAGAGTACGTAAACAATATAATGTTGACCGAGGGCTCGCAGTATAGTTCCTTACTCCCCTTACTCCATGGTAAAGCTATAACTGTTTTTTCCAAATTGTCTGATACTGATTGTTTAGATTATGTTAAAGTTAAGCACTGTTTATTACAATGTTTTCAGTTAACACCTGAGGCTTACAGAAAAAAAGTTTTGTGAGTACATCACAAGACAGATGAAAGTATATGTGATTATTTTGCTGAACTAAGCACTTATTTCATATGTGGGTGAGTGGGTGGATGTCAGGTCACCACTTTTGAAAAGCTGACAGACCTTTTGGTGAGGGAACAAGCCCTTAGCACTTTGCTTGATGACGTGAGAATCTGTCTGGCATACCGAGATTACAACTCTGCAGATGAGCTGGGGATAAAAGGGGATCTCTACTTAGCAAGCAGGGCATCACTGCACAGGAAAGGAATACCCAGTGCTGCACATGGATATAAGGGAATCCATGGTGGGCAGCCTAAACCACAACAACAGAGTCTGCCAGTAAGAAGGGAAGCCACTAGTTCAAGTTCACTGCCAGGATCAAGGGTTAAATGTTTTAAATGTAGCCAGTGGGGCCATGTAGCATATAGATGTCCATGTAGGCAAGGTGGGGAGCAAAAGGAGGGGGGCAGCAAGTGGGAATAACAAAATGCCAGTGGTAGGTTGTCTGGAAGGAACCGGGGTACCAAACTACCACCAGAGTTTGTATCCTATCTTGGTGGATGGAAAACAGGTCACTGCCAAGAGAGGCGCAACCTCTCATATAACCATTGTGAAGCCTGCAGTGGTTAAAGAGGAGCAGTACTTGCTTGGGCAGTCCACTGCAGTCAAAGCTTTCCCATTCCAAATGCCTTTGGTCAGGGTTCACCTTGACTGGGAGGATGGAAATGGAAGCAAGAAATTAGATGTGTTGGAGGATATCCCTGTAGATGTCTTGATAGGGAATGATTTTCATAATGCATTACCTTGTGTTCTTGCAGTGACATGCAGTCAGGTTTGGAGACAGGCATGTGAGTCTGGTAGCTTGGGGGAGACCCAGACAGACCGCACCCTTGAAGCCAGGACTGGTGATGTGACTAATTCAGGGAGGGAGCAGGAACACGGAGCACTGGTATCACAGAGAGGGTGCTGGAGGACTTGGCTTGGACACTCAGCTGAGGATTTAACCCTGTAGCTGTGCTAGTGGGGAACCTTAATGGAGCCCTGGAGGGAGACAGATAAAAAGAAATCCAAACCCCGAGCTGACTGCGTTCCCTGTGTGCTCTTAAGGGAAATTGTACTTTGTGCAGAGAGCTGCAAATGGAAATATTGTGTGTATCCATTTGTATTCCAAGTGAATGTCCCTGTCCAGTGTCTGTGGCGAGGATTCAGGCTCCCTGATTACTGGCCAGAGAAGGGTTGTCACATATGGGTTGGCAGTAGTGGAATCATCACATGTTGTTTGACAGTGGTAGGACCATCACACGTCACACAGCTGTGTGGATGTCCTGATCTCTTCTCCTTCCTCCTCCTCTTGGTACTAACATTTATGTGGTCTTCCTTTTCTGTCCTTTGGGGGGGTGGCCCAGTTCAAAGGAGCAAGTCTAACCGGTGTTAGAGAGAGGTTAGAAGAATGAGGAGGGTATCCTTAAGACTCATCTGATGGCTGGCAGTTGCGAGAGGCAAAAAAAAAAAACAAACAAAGATCTCATACAAGGATTCCTTCAGATGTTCACTGCAGTTTTCAGTAATTTCATGACTGATACCTTCAGCTGTACTGCTTGTGAATAGGGAAGTCTTCAGGGCAAGGCTTGGGTTATTTTCTAATAACAGTACTGCATTTGTAAAGCAGAGTAATAGAATGGACTACAGGGTGTTTTGCTGAGCTAACATTTCAATGTATTATTTGTAAATAAGGATGTCAGATGAGGATCTTTGGTCTTAACTAATGCAGTTGTTTTACTAACTCACTTAATAGTGTTGGCTCTAGACCAAGTACTGTGTTGTTATACAGTGCTGAGATTCTGTTTTACTAGCTGGGAGGATTAACCAAACACAGGCCCTGGATTTGTATCCAACATTGATCTTAGTTAGAGACTGAGTTTTCTTATTGCTGTGTATATGAGAGAACTAAGCACAAGACTTGCAATTTTGGGTAGACCACATTCGTAATTGGTATTGTTAACCAGATGAGAGTTATGCATCTTTCTTTACAGGGATGGCCCAGGACAATCAGTGTGGTTTTGTGACTTAGTCTTATTTACACAATGTGGAGAATGGAACGGATATCTGCAGCGTATGACAGGCACTCACTTCTGTCTGGATTATATCATTAAACAGTACAGCATAGTGTTTGAGGGGACAGTATCACAAGCCAGAATGTATGTTTTTAATCAAATGCTAATGACGTTGCTTTGTTAAGCATGGTTAACAGAAAAGAGTGAGATTTATTTATTTGTTTTTTTTGTTTGTTTGTTTTTTGTCTTTTTTTCAGAGAGTTGGAGACCACAGCCACTTAGCACGTTGTGATGGACACACAGCTTCCATCTGTCCAGACTGATGTCTGGGGAAGCTGACTGGTTGTTGTAACTTGTATAATTGTCTATTGTTTAATTGATGTGGTGTGCCCTTTCTGGACAGGCCCTCAAGTAGTTGTGTCCTCTGCAGAGATGCAGTAATTTTTTCCCATTTGGTCCTTTCTCATCGGTACTACTGTGTTTTGATGTATCTGAGGAACTGGTGCAAAGAGCAGTGATGTCTGGTAGTTAGCAGCAAGGGAGATACAAAGGATGAGCAAAATGTCTTTATCAAGGTTCATCTTCTTCTTAGTGGAAGACAGAACAAACTTCAGAAATCTTGAGTCGGAATACGAATTATACCATCAGTTCTTTTGAACAAATCCTTGGAGGATGCAAGAGCAAAATAAAGAGTTTTCATTTTACTTACATTCTGATGAGCTGCTCGCAGACCATTTGCTGACAACCGAACACCTGCCAGTGGATTCTGGTGCAAAACTGCTAAGTACATAGACCATGTCTGTAAATATACTTTCTGTGAGTTGTGCATCCTTGAATGCAGTATATTCATAGTCTGGAGTTGTGGGGACAAAGTCTGCACATCAGGAAGTGCTGGGGGGCGGGCTTCCTTCTTGCAAAAACAATTTTTAAACTCACTACCCCATTAAAAGTATGCAGTGCATCAAGTGAGAGGAAGAGAGCTGATGAAACTCAGGGGGTCTATATCACCACATCGAATGGTGATAAGTTCAAACACCCTTTGTTCGAACCGAAAAGTCCGAAAGCCCTAAACCGCGAAGTTACAGAACATCGATTTTTTTCCCAGGGAAAAAAATTGATGGGCCCTCTTCTGGGCTTTGCTATTTCCTCCACTGTAGTGCAATCTCAGAGTTGGTATATTTAAATAGGGGGTGTGGGGGTAGAGCCCCCCATTTCAGTTTGTTTTAAAGTTGTGATTTTTTTTTTTTTTTGACGGAGCAGCAATCTTTTTCCCTGGGAAAAAAAAATCGCTGTTCTGTGAGTTCGCTGTTTCAGGTTTTCGGACTTTTAGGTTTGAACAAAGGGCATTCAAACTTATCACCATTCAATGTGGTGATATAGATCCAAACTCAGGCAGTTGGTATTTAAAGTAGATGAATCACAAAGTTATAAATGAGACAGTTGAGAGTAGAATAAAGTTAGACAGTGAGAAAATAAAGTGAATTAAATGGAGCAAGTCAGGGAGGAAGTAGAAAATGGAAGGTAATGCTTAAAATGACAGAACCTGAGGCAGGTTAGACAGCTGTATGTGTAGTTGAGGAAGAAGCCACAGACATTCCAAGCATAACAGGACCTTAAGTTATTCTGCAGGAATAGCTCTTGGATTTATTTTATATAGCGGTTACAAGAAGGGCAGTAGAGAGTGAGTTGTTGAAATGCTTATTGCACAAGAAGGAGTAAAATACAGAGGTAAATGGAATGCTGATTAGGAAGGCATGTTTGACAGGTATATATTAAGGCTGGAAAGCCAAGAGGGAGATCCCTATTAGAATTCTGTGGTGTACAGAACTCCAGATTTAAGTGAAAAGGACGACAGCAGGTTTACTGCATACCCTGATGTCTGAACCCAGATCTGTAGCACAGAGGGAAAAAAATCCCGACTGTGACCTAGACAATGAATAGCATGGCTCAGGCACTGAAATAACAAGACGGGGAGGATGGAAGTGAGTGGCTAATGATGGTTTTCCCATCTTGGGGTGAGGGAATGGTGAGTCCAATAACCAAGCAATGGCTTGGACAACACTGAAAAGGACATGACGTAGGATATGGACTTATTGATCCAAAAGGCAGTAATCACCCTAACAAGCATATAGGTGAAAGCAGGCATAT
Organism: Protopterus annectens; assembly: GCF_019279795.1. Lineage (NCBI taxonomy): Eukaryota > Metazoa > Chordata > Ceratodontiformes > Protopteridae > Protopterus > Protopterus annectens. Next base: position 1,232,423,118 of record NC_056726.1, on the reverse strand, counting down.
GTATGGTGAGGGTATAAGGTGTCCCTGTGGTCATGGGGTGCTTACATCAGCAAACAAGTAAGGGAGATTGGATCTAACCAGAAACACTCTGCATACCCTGATGTCTGAACCCAGATCTGTAGCACAAAGGGGAAAAAATCCTGACTGTGACCTAGACAACCAATAGCATGGCTCAAGCACTGAAATAACAAAATTGGGAGGATGGAAGTGAGTGGCTAATGATGGTTTTCCCATCTTGGGGTGAGGGAATGGTGAGTCCAATAACCAAGCAATGGCTTGGACAACACTGAAAAGACAAGACTTAGGATATGGACTTATTAATCCAAAAGGCAGTAATCACCTTAACAAGCGTATAGGTGAAAGCAGGCATATGTATGGTGAGGGTATAAGGTGTCCCTGTGGTCATGGGTGCTTACATCAGCAAACAAGTAAGGGAGATTGGATCTAACCTGAAACACTCTCACTGCAGGATGTTGGAGCAGTTACAAACTACCTTATTAGCTGCCTGGATGATGACCCAGCTGGTTGGCCCTTGCCTGCATGCTCAGGATACCTAGGCCAGGGAAAATAACTGGTTTAAGACTGATAGGAGGAGGCTCATTGGTCAGCAGGAATAGAAGCAAGACGCTCATAGAAAAAAAATTAACATTCAGGCAAAGCAAAAAAGAACCATAATTATAGGACATCTAAATCTCCCAAAAGCAGAATGGGAGCTGCCCACACCCAGAATTGAAAGAAAAGAAAAATATTCATTCTGTTCCATCTGAAAATACAGACACCTACAAAGACCGTGAACACTATTGAACACTTCTTAATGTGGTAAAAGGGCCTAAGATGAAAAAGCCTCTGGACAGCAGTGATAAAGTACATGTGTTGTTCACTACCCCTGAAGCTTTTGGTAGATGTACAACAAAACAGAGCTCTGGGGCTGAAGATGGTGCATTTCAGTTACCTAGGATGTACAGTGAGAAGTAACATTGAGACTGACAGGAAATGAAAATGGTTTGAGTTATCTGTACATTCAAAATAAAACTTGAATAAATTAGAGACTTCTCATGGAAGAGAGTATCCCAGGTGAATGGAGAATGCAGTTGTGGAGGAACAAAGGGGATATTCACCACTGTGGGCAGTATAAAGGTACAAAACTCATACTGTATGAAACTACTGTAGAGGGTGATTAAATACTCAGAGCAGTAGAAAGTAACATTTGAGATAATTAGTTTGGATCCAGATTTGGATGCAGCACTACTGACCTGATGTTTGTAATGAGACAGATTGTGGAAAAGTAGTTGGATATGAGGAAAGACACCAACTGGGCTTACCCAGACTTGGAGAAAATATATGACAAGGTCACAAGAGAGCCGATTTGGGCATTTCCACACTGGTTTGAAGTCTAGAAAACACTGGGGTAGAATTAGTTTGGGCTATGTTCAAGGACCCAATCACACAAGTGTGAGTAGTGTTTAGACTCACAGAGGAGTTCCCAGTTGGAATGGGTGTGCATCAGGTTTCAGTTCTGAGCCCACTGCTATTCATACAGGTGATGGACTACATCGCCTAACAGGTAGGAGGGATGTATCAGCAAAGCTGCTGTATGCAGACAATGTCATAATCGAAACAGACTCTGAAGAGAAACTTCAGCAATTCAAAGGAGACTGGAATGCAAAACTATATATGCATGGAATGGCTGAGTATAAATAAGACAGTTCTTATGGTAGTAAATGGGGAAATCAGATTCAGCTAAAAATTGAGATAGAAGGGAAAAAAGTGGAGCAGGTTAACAGCTTCAGGTATCTGGGAGAGATGGATGAGGAGTGGGAAATTTCTGAAGGTCAAAGCTAGAATCAAGAGGGGCTGCAACCAACTGACATAGAGTGTCAGGGGTAGTGTGTGACAGAAGAATGCCAAAGAAGCTGAAAAGTAAGGTGTGCAAAACAGTGGTGCAACCAGTACTTCTGTTTGTTATAAAAACTTGTGCAGTGAAGGCAGAGCAGTTGAGGAAGCTAGAGGTGATGGAGATGAAATGCCTGAGATTGGTGTTAGGCTACACACTGTGTGACAGTTGCAGAAATGATGGTATCAAAGCAGAATCCAAAAGTACATCCAATTGCAGAGAAGGTCAAAGAGAACAGAGTAAGGTGGTTCAGGCACCTGTACAAGAAAGCAAAAGATGATTTGGTGAAGAATTAGGAGAGATGAGAAGAGGGCAAGAGAAAATGAGAATATCCAGGCGATAGGTGGGTGGATTGCATGAGAGAAGACTTGAAACAGGCATGTCTGTCAAAGAAGGTAGGAAAGTGGAATTGTACCAAGAAAGATTATGAGGTGATGCAATACCCTGACCCCATGGGAGTTGATGATAAGTTAAACATTAAAATCACTTTATGCAAAAGTAGCAGACATTATGATCTAGCTTAAGTGTTATTCCTTTTTTAATGAACATGCATGAAAAAGAAAATAATGCATGCAATCTCATGCTACTCAATCTTTAAGATGTGCTGTTCACCTTCTCACTGACATGGAGGATCGGGTCACAGTCGTCTTCTTGTCAGTATTCATGGGGTCGGGGACATAGTCTGGTTCAAAGACAAATCAAATGACTCATGTCAAGCTGAAATGGTAGGTTTCACTGTGAAATTGTTGTAAATGAGAAATATATGCTCGACTGCACAAATGTAGTCTACTCAGTAAGATTTCTGTTTAATTACTTTCTGTGTCCCAGCTCAGACTCAAACTAAATGACTTAGATGAGACACATAAACTGTTGGCATTAAGAGAAAATGCAGTTTTACAGAGATGCCACAGAACAGGCCTGGATGAGTAGTCCTGAAGTGGAACATTCTGACTTATTGAAACAAATGTTCCAGAAAAAATACTCACCTATTTACCATTCATAATCCTGTAAGGTCATAAAGGTCAAGGTCCCCATGAGTACCACTGCAAATGACAAACAGACTTTAACAAACTATCATTCTGGCGGTGCAGTGGTGCAGCGGTTAATGCTGTCGCCTCACAACAAGAGGTTCTCCGGTTCGATTCTCGGCTGGGGTGCCTTCTGTGTGGAGTTTGCATGTTCTCCCTGCATTTGCGTGGGTTTCCTCCCACATTTTAAAGACATGCTTCTGGAGTGTTTCTCCACGGGCCTCCACTGAAAACAGGATCTGTGGAACCTAGTCAGACTTTCCCGGTCAACAAATGTTAAATAAAAATAAAAAATAAATTCAGCATCCTTCAGAATGATAACAATTTCCTTCCAGGAAATAATTTTAATGTTTGCAGTTCTAACTGTCTTACCTAGCTGCAAATAATTATTGCAATACTGGTATTATTCTTCTATGATAAAAGTTTTCTGCTACAAGATCCCTATAACTGAGAAATGACCTGCAATCATAGTATATGTCTGGACCCACTCAACTCAACCAGTGTGGGATTTAGTGCTCTTGACTGACACTTGAAAGAAGAGACAAAAAATATTGTTTTAATCAGAGGTGCTGCAGCAAATTGGCACAGAGTGTCAGAAGAATACCAAAGAAATGGAAAATTAAGGTGTTTACAAACCAGCGGTGTGACCAATGCGTCTGTATGGCACAGAAAACTGAACAGAGAAGCAGAGCAGCTGAGATAACTTGTGGTGATGGAGATGAACTGCCCTAGGTGGGTGGTGGGATGTATGCTGACAGATGGAAACATTGGAGCAGAAGCTGAAGTAGTCCGTTTGCAGAGAATGTCAAGGACAACAGATAATGGTGGTTCAGTTACATGTGAAGAAGATTTGAGAAAGAAAGGAAGAAAGCAAGACGAAATGAGGATGTCCACCCAAGTGATGGATGGACTGTATGGCAGAAGACCTATGACAGGCATCTGACAAGTAGCACAGAGGGCTAAAGCTCCGACTTGTTAATGAGTCTCTTCCTGTTCAAAAGGGTGCAGGGCTTGAATCTTTTCACCTTCATTTGCTTATTCTATCACTTAAACAGGTAGTGCTTTGGGGCAGTTAGGAATTGGAGCTAGGCTTAATGGTCTCCTGGACCGCATACCTAATAACTACCTATGACCCTATGAAGAGGGTAGGAGAGTGGGGATGAATTAAGAGTTGGCAACAACTGGTGTGACATCCTGATGACCCCATGGTGAAAAAAAAAATGGGAAAAGGTGGGTTGATGATGATAAAGTAGATGGATACCGGAACTGCTGTTTAATGTAACTTTTACCCACAGTATTTTCAGACCAGCTGCCATGCCAACTGGTATATGTTTAAGCAGATTTACTGGACAATCTCGAAATACTGAAATGTTGAATTTCAGTATTTCGAGACTGAGTAGTGGAAAACCCACATACCCAAAAACCCAAAACCGCGAATAGCACAATCGTGACCATTCACACACACACAAACCAGCACATAAGCACACACACACATACACCTACCTAACTACACTAAAACAAACATAACAACACACACAAACACAACATAACACACAAACACACCTACGCTACCTATAAGCAGGGGGGAAAGCCCCCCTGCAACCCCCTACTTATATATTCTAACTCCGAGGATGCATTAAACACACAAACACACAAAAAACACCACTACACACACACACACACACACACACACACACACACACACACACACACACACACACACACACACACACACACACTAAAATCCCTACTCAGTAACCTTACACAAACACATCTTACCTGAAACCCCAGATAAAATTCACAAACAGCATCACACGTCACAAATGTGACACCACGATAGTGGACTCAACATTTCTGCATTCGACATAGTGCGGTTTCGCGTAACTGCACTTTCCACTATTCAGTCTCAATGTACTGAAATTCGACATTTCAGTACGTCGAGATTGTTTAGTGAATCCAGTTAAGCATATGGACATATAGTGGATCATCTAAAGCATGTATGTACACTATTATTTCTTTGGAGCTTTTCTCCCCAGGACTCCACTGAAAAAGGACACATGATGTCCAGTTGGACTTATCCTGGTAAAATAAATGTTAAATAAATAAAATAAATAATGCTATAACCTTAACATAAATAAGAAACATTATGGTAGGCACTTAATTGTTGCTCACAGAATGTCTGCTTATCAAGGACTTGCAAAGGGACAGCAAGACATTTATTTTGCTGCACCTATAAAATCATTCAGTAATAATGGTAATTTAATTTAATAATGATAGTACTTGATATGTTATTTAATCAGACTTTATTAATAATAATTTGTGTTGTATTAAATGCATTTCCCATAATACTGTTTGTTGGGGGGGTGTCACCCCTTACCCGCACATTAAGAATTAGTTGGTGGGCCAGATTCCAAAAGATTTGTTCTTAGTGTATGACTGCCCTGATTCTGAAAGACTTGCTCTCAGTGTAAGTGACTTACTTTGGTGTAAGGCCTACATATAAACAGGCTTATAATAGGGGCAGATTCTAAAAGACCTGCTCTCAGTGTAAGTGATCATTTACACTGAGAAGCTAATCTTTTGGAATCGGGCCCAGTGTTAAGAGTGTACCAGATCAACCTTATAAAAATGATATTAGAGAATATACAGTTTGCATATACTGTTGATGATGGATACACTGGCATTGGACAGCATCTTTTTCATATACATACATTGTATGCACAAAACACAAATGCTCCATCTTTCTTAATAATATAAAGTAGTGTGTGCATTATTTTCCTCTATGCTTACATTTCAGCACAGGATACAAGAACAACATAAATACAAGCAGTGGTAATAACTAAGTAATATATGTTTCTGTTTACTCTTAAGATGTACGTTTGCTTTAGCTAGAGACTGTAGTATCATCTAAGAACCAACAATGTTCTTCATGTTTCACTGTTGCAGTCATCACGTTTGGGTTATCTGCCTGCAGGTTGCTCTCAGCCCGCCTGAATACCAGAGTCTTCAGATTTCTGCATTGGATGCTGTCGCTTCTTCCATGACATCAGGTTGTCAGGGGTATAAAACATGCAGCTGATGCCATTACATCAGTCTTTCTTGCCGTACGGTGCCTGAAGCAGAAGCAGTTCGCAAGTGCCGGTGGGCCGACTCCTGAAATTTTCATTTTCGAGTTTCAGACCCGAAGCCTTCAAAAAAGATACACACCCCGTTAGGGATCCTTTTTTCTTGCTCTAACCAATGTCAGAAAAAAATTAACAATTGTCTTGCCTGTTGAAAGCAAATACCTCATAGAGATTTTCATTCTTACTGCGTCACCTGTTTAAGCCCAGACTACAACGTCCCTCACTGTCAGTTTTGTGCCTTGTTCAACACCCAAACTATTCGTCGTCAGGCTATTTTTGTAGCCAAATACTTTAATTCTCGATCTCCTTATCTGAAATGGCTTTGTTAAGCCATCCAACTACCGATCTTCCAAAAATGTAAGGATAAAGACGGAGACAGACCGCATAGGTCCAAAACTGCCAACGACGCTTTCGTTAAGCTACTCGCCAGTCTGCCGGTACTCAGTGAGGCGCTTTCGCAGCCCCTGATACCCGCTACTACAGATTCGCAGGCCTCTACTGAGACCCATTCGTGTCCGGTATGCCACGAAATTCTTCTTCGACTATGGAACCTGCGGATGTTTCTACATTGAATGGGCCCGGAGCCGTTGTGCAGGCACCGGCTTCTGAGGGTGCATTCAGGCCTACAGACTTTCATTTTAAACCGACGGCATAATTTCCAACTAGAAGTACCGAATTCCTCAGGCCTAAAACTCGCACTACACCTAGAAAATCGATGACCAAACTGCAGACTTAGGCCCATATGCCTCAAAAACAAATGCTTAGAATGGCTGAAAACCTTATTACCTTGATTAGTGGAAGCCAGCCTTCCCCCTCTAAGAGACCTAGAACCGATTTTCTTTCTGATTCTTCTGATCAGGAATCTGATATCTCTGCTCCTTCTGATTATCGGGATTTGCCCTTATCTACTTATGAGGAGTCTGATGCAGAGGATTCCATTCCCTCTGCTTCCCCTCCAGAAGATTTTTCTTTTGGTGAAACCTTGCATACCCTTAGGGAGCATTTCCACAGGGAAAGCCAGGACTATTCTGAGCCCAAAAAGAGACTTAGGAAATTCTTACTCCTGCCTCAACACAGGCCTTTAGCTATCCCTCCTGTTCTGGCTAATGTAGATGATGTTTTCTTGCAATCTAGTCTTACCCCAGACACTTTACCTCCATCTCCCAGAAAACCAGACAGGTACTACAGAGTACCTGACTCTCACAAGGTCCTCTTCAAGAATCCTACTGCAGATCCAGAGACCATTTCCCAAGGACCAAAAGACTTTAAGGCTACTGCTGCCAAAAATCCTACCCCTTCTGATAGAGATTTTAGAACCTTAGACAGATGGAGTAAGAAGGTATACACTTCTGCTACTTTGGCCATTAGGGCTTTAAATTGCCAGTTTCATATGTTAAAGTATCAGAAGCATATTATGGGACTACTTAAACAGAAAATGATGTTGATTCCTGACTGTGCTGAACACAAAGACTTGCAAGATTTAATGCATTCTGCAGAACAAGTTGGTAAACATACTTTGCAATGTGGTTTTGATGCTTCAGAAGCATCGTGCAGGGCTGCTGTCACTGGGTCTGTACTTAGAAGGCATGCTTGGCTTAAGGATGTTAAAGCTAAATTACTGGATGCACTCTTAAACCAAGACCGCCTTTTCGGCAACAAAGCAGAAGAAGTCCTCAAAAGGATGGAGGAAAAAGCTAAATCTATGCAAACTGTTAAAGATTTCCTATAAGTACAGCCTCCCAGATTTAGTAGGCATTGGCCTTCAAAGAACTGGTCCTTTCCAGTCCCTTCCAGGCCTTCTCAGTCCAAGCCCAGGAGCAGCAGACCACCAAGATGTCAGTCTCAGGCTACGTACATATCTAAGCAGTGGGGGGCTCAGACTTCCAAAGCAAGAAGTAGTAAGCCACCCCCCCCCCCATGGAAAAATGGCACAATGACTTAACCTTAACCCTTCCAAGCCCTGCTCAACTACTTGCTCCCTTAGGAGGAAAGCTCGCCCTGCATGCAAAAACCTGGGAACTCGTTACCCAGGACAAATGGGTTTTGAACATAGTTTCCCGAGGATACAGAGTCCACTTCCGCACACTACCAACCCCAAATGGTTGGCCGGACCTCCCCCCAATCAATGGGTGGAGGCCCAATAGCAGGTTCTCTCTCTTCTCAGTGTCAGGGCTATTCAACCTGTCCCAGCAGAACTGGGGACAAGGTTTTTATTCAAGACTTTTTCTGGTACCCAGAAAAGAGAACTCCTGGCATCCTATCCTGGACCTCTCTATTCTCAACACCTTTCTGGTGGTTCCAAAATTCAAAATGCTAACTCTTCAACAGCTTCTTCCTGTGCTAGCCAAGGATGCCTGGTTGGCAACCCTAGACTTAAAGGAAGCTTACCTACACATCCCAATAAGAGAAGCCTGCAGACAATACCTACGTTTCAGGGCGGGCTCCATGCACTTTTAGTTCTCTGCACTTCCCTTTGGCTTATCTACTGCGCCCAGGGTGTTCACAAAGTGTCTAGCTCCAGCCATTGCAGGTAGAGAAATATTCAAATTTACCCATACCTGGACGATTGTCTGATTCAGGCAGAAAGCCAGGACTTGCTATTACAACACCTGGCATTTGTAAAGGAACTTCTAAGCTCACTGGAGTACACCATCAGTGAAAAGAAATCTCACCTAGTCCCCTGCCAACAGATTGTATTCCTGGGAGCAAGCTTGAACACAACTTCCCAGATGGCATTCCTCACTGTGGAGAAACAAATTTATTCGACAACCTGCTTGAAACTATTGGCCACAAAAACCCAGCTATTTGAAAGGAAAATACTGCAAGCTCTGGGGTTCATGTCCTCTTGCATTCTGCTAATTCCATATGCAAGACTGCATATGAGGAAACTGCAGTGGTATCTAAAAAGTCTATGGTGTCAACATTCTCAGGACCTGGAAACAATGATTCCTATCATTCCTTGTCTAAGGACAGAGTTCCTTTGTTGGGCAGAGGCCTGCTGCCACAACAAGGGACTCCCTTTCACTCTACCCCCTGCTGCCCAAACCCTAGCAACAGATGCATCAGACTGTGCATGGGAGGCTCACATGGCAGGGCAGTGCATTCAGGGCAAATGGAACCCAAGACAGATGCACCTGCATGTTGTTGTGTCTTTCGGCTTTTTCCCGGATAGGGGTCGCCACAGTGGAATGCCGATCCGCTAATGATTGGCAGTAGATTTTTACATGCCGAGTTGCCGGCCCTGACACATAGCCTTCAACGAAGGTACGCCCATTCACACATGTCTCCACACAGAAGACGCTCTAGCTGAGAATAAAACAGGACAACGTCTTACTGTGAGGCGACAACGCTACCGCAGCACCACCACCGCAGTTATATGCACCTACATATCAATCAAAAAGAAATGTTAGCTGTACAGAATGCTCTGACAGCCTTCATAGTCCTTATTCTTCCAGGACAACTGTTGGTAAAGACAGACAACACCACAGTTATGTGGTACATAAACAAGCAGGAGGTAACCCATTCCTACCCACTCTGCAGACTAGCCATGGCTCTGTGGAACACAGCCTTAAGCTACCAAGTGAACCTACAAGCTCAATTCCTGCCAGGCAAACTAAATTCACTGGCAGACGACTTAAGCAGAAATCTCATGGACCCTCACGAATGGAAACTAGAACCTAAAATATTCAACCTCTTGAAGAACAAATGGGGGACTCCAGAGGTAGACCTGTTTGCCTCCCCTCAGAACTACTAATTGAACAAATTCTGCACCAGAACTCCCCACATTCAAGCTTGGAAAGTGGATGCCCTGTCCTTTACCTGGGAAAGCATCTTGGTTTATGCCTTTCCCCCTCTGCCTCTCCTCTCGAAGGTTCTATTAAAGATCAAACAGGACAAGCCAAGGACAATACTGATTGCACCAGACTGGCCACGCCAGCACTGGTACTCCCTCTTGCGCAGTCTGACACTGCTACAACCATGGCACCTGCCTTGGACCCCTTCCCTGCTGTCCCAGCAGGCGGGCCAGATTCTGCACCCTGCATGGAAGATAATGAAGGGTTCCACTGCCATGAGGGCCTGTAATTCAGACACTCTTTTTGCTGAAGTGATGGCTAGAAGTAAGGCTGTTTTTCAAGAAATAAATTTCAACTCTGCTGTTGCAGCTGGCTCAAAGTGGGGAAGAGTGAGCTTTTCCAATACAAAGTTAAGGTCCCAGGCTGGAGTGGGAGCTCTCCTTGGGGGGGGGGGTCTTAATTTTTTGGCCACTCTAAAGAATTGTTTTAGCAAGGGGTGAAAGAAGAGGGGTGGCTCAGTATTATAATGTGCTGAAATGGCAGAGGCATGAATCTTAACTGATGAGAAGGATAGGCCCTTGTGGAGCATTTCTGTTAAGTACTCTAGAATATGAGGTAAGCTGGGCATCGTTGTGCCCATCCCCTGAGCCTGGCTCCAGGAACAGTATCTTTTCCACTTTTCCGCATGCTATTTTTTGGTACTAGGCCTCCCTGAACCTTGCAGCCTGACTAATTCCATGAGCGCTCCTCTAGCATCCCTCAGTAAGCAGGTGTTGAATGTCATTCTGGAGGCAAGGAGGCCTAGTACCAAAAAATAGTATGCGGAAAAGTGGAAAAGATACTGTTCCTGGAGCCAGGCTCAGGGGATGGGCACAACGATGCCCAGCTTACCTCATATTCTAGAGTACTTAACAGAAATGCTCCACAAGGGCCTATCCTTCTCATCAGTTAAGATTCATGCCTCTGCCATTTCAGCACATTATAATACTGAGCCACCCCTCTTCTTTCACCCCTTGCTAAAACAATTTTTTAGAGTGGCCAAAAAATTAAGACCCCCCCCCCCAAGGAGAGCTCCCACTCCAGCCTGGGACCTTAACTTTGTATTGGAAAAGCTCACTCTTCCCCACTTTGAGCCAGCTGCAACAGCAGAGTTGAAATTTATTTCTTGAAAAACAGCCTTACTTCTAGCCATCACTTCAGCAAAAAGAGTGTCTGAATTACAGGCCCTCATGGCAGTGGAACCCTTCATTATCTTCCATGCAGACAAGGTTTCCCTCAGGACTAATCCTTCCTTTATGCCCAAGGTGGTGTCTAGTGTTGCCCTAAACCAGTCCATTCATTTGCCTACTTTTTATCTAATCCACAAAACAAAGGGGAACGGATACTGCACTCTCTGGACGTGCACAGACGGCTTAGATTCTATTTGGACAGGACTAAGCCTCTTAGAAAATCTGACCAGCTGCTAGTTGGCTTTGCTGCAGGGGCAGAGGGGAAGGCCATTTCAAATAAAACCATTTCCAAATGGATAGCCCATTGCATTCATTTCTGCTACAAGCACCATGGAAAACCTACCCCACAGGGGATACGATCACATTTTACCAGGGCTGCATCTACCTCTACCGCATTTCTCACAGTTCCTACCAGGGACATCCTGGAAGCTGCTACCTGGAGCTCTGTACATACCTTCACCAAGCATTACCACCTGCCTATCTTTTCTAAATCCAGAGCTGAATTTGCCACTGCAGTCTTGCAGGGCTTAATAGTTGGCCCTAATGCTCTTTAACTACCTCCTCCCTTCCTTAGCTTTGGGAATCAACCCAAACGTGATGACTGTAACAGTGAAACATGAAGAACATAGTACTGTTGTGTACACTTACCATAAATGTAGATGTTCGAGTGTATTCATTTTTGCAGTCGTGGTTACCCTCCCTCCAGCCCCCAGACTTCTCTTGGCTCTACCTTTCCTTCTTGTTTGGTGCATATACTTTTTCATGTGTATTTGCTGTTTGATGGGGGTGTACCATACCATATAATTGCTTCCTATTGTGGGGGTACCTAACATCTGGGGCAAGAAAAAGTGATGTAATTCCGTCTGCTGCTTGTTTTATACCCCTGACAACCTGACATCATGGAAGAAGCGACAGCATCCGACACAGAAATCCAAAGACTCTGGTATTCAGACCGGCTGAGGGCTACCTGCAGGCAGATAACCCAAATGTGATGACTGCAACAGTGAATACACTCAAGCATCTACATTTATTGTAAGTGTACACAACTGTACTTTATTAAACCCGTTATTTATCATATTTTGAGGATGATTAATTATTTCACTGTTCCACAATACTATCATATAGCACTGCCCGTTAATTAGCAGTACCTATTTACTAACAGTTTCACTGTCTCATGTTCACTGTCACTAATCTTTATACTATTTATTCCTTAAAGGTACGCCCTGACTTGATAAATAATCTGAGAGTAACCTCTCAGGTGCTTGGGTTAACATCTCTGTGGTTCCACTGTTTGGAGCAATGACCTGGGTAGGTCCTTTGGGGTGTCCTTCAAGGGGGATGATACAACATCAGTATTTCTGTCACTTGGAAGTACTAATTGAATTCAGTCATCCATCCCTGTCTTGTTCAAGGGTCTGAACTGCCATCTCTCATGGTGTATTAAACAGTTCATTCTTCAGCTTCTGGAGGCTGGATGTGGTCAGTGTCAGATTCATCATCTTTCTCTGAGCATGAAACTGTTAGTTTGTCTACATCTGTAAATTGTCTCAGTCATTCAAATTCCTTTACATTTCTGTTAATACTTTGGACTTAGGCTTGAGGATGCCATCAATGGTAAGTAGAGGCAGTCATTTCTTGTATGATATCATCTTTCATGTGAAGTTTTTCATTCAAACTCAGCTGTTTAGTTGCTATCTGTATAACATTCACTTGTTGATTTCATAACTGATTTATATGTGTTGTCCCAGCATGTGCCTTATATCACTAGCATGCTGTTTGGGTTAAATCCTTAAAAAAAGATTATGCTGGTCTCCCAGTCTTGTCTTGGAGTTAGTATGGTATAAGTAAAGTATTTATTCCCTCATCACTCTGCCCAATGAAGACCATTCTAATAAAATCTCCCCTGATACAAAATTATGTATTGATGCAAAATTATGTATATAATATAAATAGTCTCTTTTATGACCCTTTTACTAACAATTTCTTTATATACGTTTTCTATAGATCTTGTTATAACTACTGTCACTCATTACATTAGCATCCTTTCCTCCCCTTTCCCCCAGTAATACACCTACTAGCATGACCATACATATACCCCTGGGTACTTTTACTTCCTAATAAGCAGTTTCTAATTATATTGTATGATTACTGATGCACAGTAGTCGAATTTAATAGGGATGATATGGATGGCCGCCTGAGCCTACAGCTTTAGGGGCCTCATGTTCAGCCAAAAATATTTTAATTTAATTTATTTCCATTCATGCCTATACTGCAAACTTCTCTCCTAACGATTATTTGATTTCCTTGTGCTTATTTTGAAAAAAGTGCATTCTGCCTGTCATTGTCTGTCCTACTGATTTACTACCTCTGAATTCTTTATCTAGCTAGCTGTTGGATAAAATAGTATATTTCTACATTCTAGCAAGCACTTTTTTGAGTTTTTACATCAAGAGGTCAGTAGATTTTACATCAAGTGGCACTGGGTTGTGGCCTGGTCCGTTTGGCTTGGGGAAACACTTGAGATTCCTTCATGTAATTGTATTGACTAGAAGGCTTATTAATCAGCTTATCTTGTTTTTAGTGCCTTTATACATTCTGTACAAGTGAGTGGCTGTAATCACACTTTTATATAGTGAATAAATCCAAATGAACCAGGAATCCAGGACACCAGTTAGAAAATATAAAAAGAATCCATTTTTATTTTGACCAACAGTTTTAGCGCTTTCATCTCATTACAGAGACTTCATCAGAAACAATTAACCACATTTAATTACACTTTATATAACTCTTCAATCAATGACATCACACAATTAATTAAGAATTTAAACAAACTTCTACCTAAAAATGTATATCCAACCAAAATATATATATATTTGATACGTATATACCTGTTGTATTATATAAAATAACTTTTTAATAGATGCTGACACATTGAATTTTATTTAAAAACATAATAATTTAAAAACTTTGTTAAAATTCATTGTTATATACTAAATCTTAATGAATAAATACATATGTATAAAAATATTTTATGTAAATATGTAAACTTATTCATTTAAAAATTCTGAAAATTCATAGTCTTAAAATAAGAAGAAATGTGTATTTGTATTTATGTATATATACATGTAACTATGAATAATTCAAATATTATTAGCCCTTTCTACAAGTAATGGTATTAAAGACACTGTTTCATTTAGTCCTGGGGGAAACATAGAAGCCAGTCTAAACTGCCATTGACTTTCCTTCTTTTTTAGCAGGTTTTTCCAATCCCCACCCCTAATGTCAATTTTAACAGTGTCCAGGATACCAAAAACAAATTTCTTGAATTCTAAACAAGATGCACTATGTTTATATAGGGCATTAGTGTTCTTATGATTCTTGATATCATTTAGGTGTTCATAGATCCTGTTTTTAAGTAATCGTTCGGTCTTACCTACGTAGAAATATTTACAAGTACAACACAAAGCCAGGTAAACCACCCCCCTGGTGTTGCAATTGCCATTTTGTAAATACACCTTACTGTTCATAACATTGTTTAGCCTTAAAATAGGCTCAACACAAATATAAGAACAATAATGACACATACCACATCTTTTTGTACCTTGTTTGTTTGGAAGAATAATAGGTCTTTTATATTCCAAAAGTTGTTTCATATTAGAACCCACTTTGTTAACAAATCTGGGTGTACTACCCAACTTCTTGATTAAATCATCATTTGCTCTAAAAATATTCCAGTTTTTTTGGAAAATGTTTTTAATAGCAGGGGTTCTTGTGTTATATGTAAGAACACAAGTAGTGTTGAAATCATGAATGTTCTCCCTACCGACTATAATGTTTTCAGAAGAACCTAGTAGGGGAATGTATTTTTGACCCCATTGTTGGTACACATTTTGTAAAGTAGAGTTAATCAAGTCTAACGGATATCCTCTCTCCAAAAACATTTCTCTTAACAAAGTGAATTCATATTTCAAGTCTTCTAGATGTGAAGTCATCCTGGCAATTCGAATGGCTTGCCCTTTTATTATACTGACCTTTTGTGATGTAGGATGATAGCTCTCAAAATGTAAATAAGCATTACAAAATGTTTTCTTTCTAAATATTTTTGATTTAAACTGTTTATTAGATTCATCTTTAGAGATACAGGTATCCAGGTAATTGATACTCGTAGTGTTATATTGAAAGGTGAAAGAAATGAAGGCAGTGCTACTATTAATGTAGTCTATAAATTGAATAATTTCTTCTTCACGTCCCCCCCATAAAATAAAAATATCGTCCAAATAACGGAGATATAATTTAATATGGGGCCAAAATGGACCATCAAATACATATTGTGTTTCCCAACCTAATAAAACCAAATTGGAATATACTGGTGAACAAGTAGCACCCATCGGTACGCCAGTGATTTGTTGATAAAATTCCCCTTCAAAACATAAAAAATTATTTTCAAGAACTATGCTCATCAATTCACATATTAAATTTATTTTATCATTCTCAAGATCCAAGAATTTGAATAATACTTCCTCAAACAAATTCATCCCTTCATTTTTGAGAATACATGTAAACAAGTCTCTTACATCTATAGTTAAAAATAAAACATCTTCCTGAAATAAATCTTGTTTAACACTTTTTTAAAAATTCCCATGAATCTTTTAACAAATGGGGGGTCTTAAAAACCACATGTTGTATGTAAGAATCAATGAACACAGAAAGTGGATGTATTTTAGACCCCTTAGCCGCCACTATGGGTCTAAAAGGAGGCCTACAAATATCCTTATGTATTTTTGGTATTCCAAAAAATACTGGAATTTTAGGAAATTTTGTAAAAAGAAAATCATATTCACTTGGACTAATTCTTCCTTCTAGTAAATATTCCTCTAAATAGCTGTTAATTCTAGAATACGAAATATTAATTTGGTTTCTGTTTCTATGAGGCCCTTTTGGAGGATGCTTGTGTCGGCTGGAGAGTCGATTATGGCACCCAGTTTGCAGTCATCTGCGAACTTGGTCAGCCACAGTCCTTCCGTGTTGGCCTGTACCTCCGAGAAATATATACCGAACAAGAGAGGTCCCAGGACTGAGCCTTGTGGGACACCACTTGTAACTGGTTTGGAGTCTGACATGGTTCCAGCAATTCTAACCATGTGGGTTCTGTCCTTGAGCCAGTTTGCAACCCATCTAGTGACATAGGGGTTTATATTTAAGCTGGTGAACTTATCTATAATGCCCGAGTGGGGTATTGTATCGAAGGCTTTTGCGAGGTCCAGGTAGGCTGTGTGGACCACTTTCCCCTTGTCAATGACCTTGGTGACTGTTTCAAAGAAATCAACCAGGTTTAAGAGGCAGGATCTGCCCTTAACAAAGCCGAACTGGGTAGGATCCAGTGTCTGTAGGTCCCCAATATCTTTATTTATGAGGTCCATGATGATCCTTTCCATAGCTTTGCAGACCAAGCTAGTCAGGCTTATGGGGCGATAGTTTCCAGGATCCGTTGAGGCACCACATTTGTGGAGAGGGACCACTGTTGCTGTACTCCACTCTTTGGGTACATATCCTGTAGTAAGGCTGAGGTTGAACAGTAGTTTTATGTTTGGGTTTAGCTCTTCTTTGGAGTTCATGTAGGACGCAGCCCGGGACACCGTCTGGTCCCATTGATGCTGTGTTTTTTGCTTTGGAGAGGGCGGCTCTTACCTGAGCATCTGAGATGTCAGGGGGGGCAGCACTCTGCTGGGATAGATATTTGCCCTTGTGGTGGGGGGGGGGGTTTGCGCTGAACCTGTCAGCTAGGATGTTGGCAATGTCTGTGGGTTCGGTGTATTTTTTCTCATCTTGGACTAATTCTGAGCATATCTGGGAATTCCCACCCAGGTTCCTAACATAACTAAAGAAAGCCTTGTGATTATCCTTAGTGTCCTGTGCAATTTTTCTCTCGAAGCTGGCCTTAGACGATTTTATGAGTGCCCATAGTTTTTTGCTAATACTAATCAGAGATGCCTTCCCTTTTTGGGATTTTGCTCTATCATGTAGTAGCTACTGCCTTCTATTGTATAGTTTGTTTATGGCTGGGGTCCACCAGACAGGACGTCTGCCTTTGGAGGATTGGGTCTTGGTTTTATTTGGGATTGCATGATCCATGCATTCCTGAAGGTGTTCATAGAATGCGTTTATAAAGGATTCTGCGGTCTAGGCCGTATTTTCCACAGGCCCGGGGGGTTTGAAGGATTCCACCTCGGTTTTGAGGAGTATGAAATTTGCTTTAGAGAAGTTTTTCACTGTGGTTTTCTGGGTGTTTTCTGGTGTTTAAAGTACACTGCTGTATCTGTATCTTTAAGTTTGTTTGTGGTAGCATTTCATTCCAGATACTCCTTTACTGTGCTTTTACATTAGGATGACTGGGGTTATTCATCTAGTAGCGGTGGGTGTTTACATGGTCTATCTGAGCGGAGAAGCGCACAAAAAGACTCTAAGTGTAGTCATCATACTGGCCAGAGGGTTCAGTCACTTTTCTATATTTCCAGTGCTGCTATAGATTTGGCACATTTACACTGAGCTGTTCTCTGTGCCAATGCTCTCTACAGAAGCAAACATCTGGAAACATTGTTTATTTTCATTACTGTGAAAGTTTACTGTGTTAGTTACTTTATTATAGCACCCAGGACTTTTGCTGCTCAGGTAGCAGCTGATCATGTGCTGGGTAGCATCAGTATTTAGGTTAGCTGCACATTACACCACTTAAGCACACTTCCCCCATCTGGGTACAAACAACCCTCCACTCCTATCCTTCCAAGTACACATTAGGACCTGTAACCATGGATGGGCACTTTCCTACTGTCTCTGCATTCAGTTTGGTGGACATTGGCTTATGAACACTAACAACTGCTTAATTCCCAAACAGATAAATACATTATGTGAGAGATGTAGTTACAAATTGATGTTGGAGACTAGACTATTACATACCGACACAAAAAGCAAGAAACAAGTTGTCAGTGACTCAACACACGTGACTCACTACACCCACAAAGGACCATGCACATAGACCCACATATGCAGAGGTGCTCACATGTAATTTACCCAAACCTCAAAGGCCTCTCGGGCACAGTCTGCAGAAACTCCACATGTACACAAACAAGAAAATTCCCATCACAACACATAAAGCCACATCTAATTGTGCCTCAACTACCAAGCCCATAAGGCGAAACACTCCATGACCCAATATTCTGCTCGTAGGAGACTCCATTGTGAGACACACTGATGTCCCTCTTATCAGGCTGGATAAGTGGAAGGTTATAGTTGTCTGTCAGGGGCCAGGATTTGCCAGATCATACAAGCACTCAGGTCACTTACCCCTAAGTGCCAGTATGACCATGTGGTCGTGATTGACCTGAGATGTACCTCCTTGGACTATATGAAGAGAGATATGATTGAGCTGTAAGAATATGTGTCACAGGCAGGTATGAGCCTAGCATTGGGTAGCATTCTACTGTCTCCAAGGATGATGCCATGATACCACAGAAAATGATTGACATTAACAATTGGCTTAGCTACTGGTATCATTCTAAAGGGGTTAGATACTTGTCAGCCTGGGAAGACACGGTTGATAGGCCATGCTGCTTTGCCAGGGATGGGCTTTTGGATATTGGTCTGAACATTATCTACCCCTATAGTGCCTTTTGTAGACGTTGCCAAACAGATAAAACTTCCAGCATAACAAAAGCTACTCATGACAAGCTAAAGGTATTACTGCTCAGTGCTGGGAGCCTCAACAGGAAACTGCACTACCTGGAAGCCCTTCTCACCTTGGAGAATGCTGACATCTGTGCAGTTCCTGAAACATGATTCAAAGCCATGGAAAGCACTCTGGCAGTGCATGGCTCTAATGCCTTTCATACATTCTGACTACGCACTAAACATGAAAGAGCTAAAGGTGGAGTTGTATCTATCTACATAAAGGATGAGCACACCTCAAGGCTGGCCAAGTAATATGACATGCTTGAACTACTCCATGTCCAACTCACCATGGGTAAAATCCATTACCATATTCTCGCAAGCAACAAGTCCCCCACTGTGAGCCAGGAAACCCATGTATCATACCTGAAGTTACTAGAATCACTCACCATCCAGCCTGATACAGTACTCCATGGATGATTTTTAACTATCCCTCCATTAATTTGAAGGCATACATGACCACTAACATGCAAACCTAAAGATTCTTTATTTTGTAAATTCAAATGCCCTGGAGCAGCTGGTCTCCACTCTCATTAGTGGAACAAATATCCTAGATCTGGTACTCACAAAATGCAAACCTAAAGATTCTTTATTTTGTAAATTCAAATGCCCTGGAGCAGCTAGTCTCCACTCCCACTAGTGGAACAAATATCCTAGATCTGGTACTCACAAATATGAGAGAGTGCTGCACCCTCCCTAGTATTATGTTCTCACTAGTAAGATCGGATCACAAAGCAGTCTCCCTTGAAATAAAGGCAAAACTAGTCCCCCCACCTAACCCCCAAAAACTTTAAGAATCTCTCTAAGGTAAATTACCCCTTATTAATGGATGGCATAGCTAGTTACCTTATATGTCTTTATTACACTTGTTTCCTTTTTTTACATTGTTATTGCTTATGCTTGGAGCTTTTCTCCCCAGGCCTCTACTGAAAATGGACATGTATCCAGTTAGACTAGCCCGGTCAACAAATGTAAAATAAATAAATAAATAAAAGTTTTCAAGCTCCCCAACTCCAGAAAGCACAGAAACCTATGCAGAGGCATACGCAAAAGCCCTGTATGATCATATAAACAACTGCATAAAAACGGTACTACCAGACCGACATAAACCCAGGTCAAACCACAAAAACAAGCACCCTGGTGAGCCCCTAATATTAATAGGTTGTACAACAAAAGAAAGAAAGTCCTGTTGAGAAGTAAGAGGGAATGTGCACAACAGAGAAATAAGTCCCTCATTAGTCTAAACAAGCAAATCACGGTACTAGACAAGTCTATGAAAGCAGACTTTTCAGTAAAAATAGCCTCCAAAGCTAAGGATAACCATAAGGCATTTTTCAGTTATGTCTGCAACCTTATGGGCAACACCCAACAATGTGTGGATTTAGTTGTAGATGGCATCACCTATACTCAGCCAGAAAACATAGCACATCTACTGGCCGACAAATTCAGCTCAAATTTCACCTCCCATTACCCCCAGATGTTATTCGTGTTTCACTTGTTGCAGTCATTACATTTGGATTAGCTGCCTGCAGGTAGCCCTCAGCCAGCCTGAATATCAAAGTCTTGGATTCCTCCATCGGATGCTGTCTCTTCTTCCATGACATCCGGTCATCAGGGGTATAAAACATGCAGCCGACCCCATTACATCAGTCTTTCTTGCTGCGTGGTGCCCGAAGCAGAAGCAGTTCGCAAGTGCCGGTCGGCTGACCCCTGAAATTTTCATTTTCGAGTTTCAGAACCGATGTATTCAAAAAAGCTAAGTACCCTGTTGGGGATCCTTTTTCTTGCTCTTAACCGATGTCCGTAAAAGTTAACAATTGTCTTACCTGTGGAAGGCAAATACCTCATAAAGAGATTTTCATTCGTACTGCATTCCTTGCTTAGGCCCAGACTACGACATACCTAGCTGTCGGTTTTGTGCCTTATTCAACTCCTGAACTGTTCGTTGTCAGTCTATTTTTGCAGCAAATTATTTTGGTACTCAGTGTAACTATCCAGAAATGACTTCGGTAAGCCATCCGACTACCGACATTCCAAAAAAATGTAAGGATATAGACAGAGACAGACCGCATAGGTCCAAAACTGCTGACGACGCTTCCGTTAAGCTAGTCGCCAGTTCACCGGTACTCAGTGAGGCGCTTTTGCAGCCCCTGATACCCGCTACTTCAGATTTGCAGGCCTCTACTGAGACCCATTCGGAGTCCGGTATGCGCCGAGATGCTTCTTCGACTATGGAACCTGTTGATGTCTCTACCTTGGATGGGTCCGGAGCTGCTGTGCAGGCACTGGCTTCTGAGGGTGTATTCAGGCCTACAGATTTGCATTTTAAACCGACGCCGTCTTCTTCATCCGGGCCTAAAACTCGACCCACGCCTAGAAAAATGACATCCAAACCGCATAGTAAGGCCCATATGCCTAAAAAACAAATGCTTAGAATGGCTGAAGACCTTATTACTTTAATTAGGGGAAGCCAGCTTTCCCCCTCTAAGAGACCTAAACCTGATTTTCCTTCTGATTCTTCTGATCAGGATTCTCATATTTCTGTATCTTCTGATTACCAGAATTTGCCTTTATCTACTTATGAGGATTCTTATGCAGAGGATTCCATTCCCTCTGCTTCCCCTCATGAAGGTTTTTCTTTTGGTGAAACTTTGCACACTCTTAGGGAGCATTTCCGCTGGAAAAGCCAGGATTACTCTGATGCCAAAAAGAGGCTTAGGGAATTTTTACTCCTTTCTCAACACAGGCTTTTAGCTATCCCTCCTGTTCTGGACATTGTAGATGATGCCTTCTTGGAATCAAGCCTGTCCCCAGACACTTTACCTCCAGCTCACGAAAACCTGACAGGTATTACAGAGTACCTGACTCTCAAAAGTTCCTCTTCAAGAATCCTACTGCAGATCCAGAGACCATTTCCCAAGGACCAAAGGGCATTAAGGTTACTGCTGCCAAAAATCCTACCTCTTCAGATAGAGATGCTAGAGCCCTGGACAGTTGAGGTGAGAAGGTATACACTTCTGCTACTTTGACCATTAGGGCCTTAAATTGCCAGTTTCATATGTTAAAGTACCAGCAGCATGTTATGGGATTACTTAAACAGAAAATGATGTTGATACCTGACTGCGCTGAACACAAAGAATTTACAGGATTTAATGCATTCTGCTAAACAAGTTGGTAAACATACTTTGCAATGTAGTTTTGACTCTTTAGAAGCATCTTGCAGGGCTGCTGTCACTGGGTCTGACTTAGAAGGCATGCTTGGCTTAAGGAGCAAAACTTGCCACATCATGTCAAAGCTAAATTACTGGATGCTCCCTTAAACCAAGACTGCCTGTTTGGCAACAAAGCAGAAAAAGTCCGCAAAAAGATGGAGGAAATAGCTAAATCTATGCAAACTGTTAAAGATTTCCTGCAAGTACAGCCTCCCAGATTTAGTAGGCATTAGCATTCAAAGAACTGGTCTTTTCCAGTCTCTTCCAGGCCATCTCAGTCCAAACCCAGGAACAGCAGACCACCTAGGTTACAGTCACAGGCTACGCACAGGCCTAAGCATTGGGGTGCTCCCACTTCCAAAGCAGGAAGTGGTAAGAGACCCCCCTATGGAAAAATGTCACAATGACTTAACCTTAACCCTTCCAAGCCATGCTCAACTGCCTGCTCTCTTAGGAGGAAAGCCGCCCTGCATGCAAAAAACTGGGAATTAATTACCCAGGACAAATGGGTTTTAAATGTAGTTTTCCAAGGATACAGATTCCACTTCCACACCCTACCAACCCCAAACAGTTGGCCAGACCTACCCCCAAATCAGTGGGCAGAAGCTCGACAACAGTTTCTCTCCCTTCTAAGTATCAGGGCTATTCATCCTGTCCCAGCAGAAGAAAGGGGACAAGGTTTTTATTCAAGACTTTTCCTGGTACCCAGAAAAGACAGCTCATGGCGTCCTATCCTGAACCTCTCTATTCTAAACACCTTTTTGGTAATCCCAAAATTCAAAATACTAACACTTCGTCAGCTGCTTCCTATGCTAGGCAAAGATGCCTGGTTGGCAACCTTAGACTTAAAGGAAGCTTACCTGCACATTCCAATAAGGAAATCTTTCAGGAAATACCTACGCTTCAGGGCAGGCTTCATGCACTATCAGTTCCCTGCACTTCCCTTTGGCTTATCTACTGTGCCCAGGGTATTCACAAAGTGTCTAGCTCCAGCCATTTCATTTTGCAGGCAGAGAAATATTTAAATATACCCATACCTGGACGATTGTATGATTCAGGCAGAAAGCCAAAACTTCTAACCTCACTGGGGTACACCATAAATGAAAAAAAAATCTCATCTAGTACCCTGCCTAGAGAGTGTATTCCTGGGAGCAAGCTTGAACACAACTTCCCAGATGGCTTATCTCACTCCAGAGGAAGAAGGATATTTCACAACCTACTTCAAACTACTGGCCACAAAGACCCAGCTATTTGCAGGGAAAATGTTGCAAGTCCTGAGGTTCATGGCCTCTTGCATTCTACTAATTCCATATGCAAGACTGCATATGAGGAAACTACAATGGTATCTAAAAATCCTATGGTGTCAACATTCTCAGGACCTGGAATCAATGATTCCTATCATTCCTTGTATAAAGACAGAGTTCCTTTGGTGGGCAGAGGCCTGCTACCACAACAAGGGGCTCTCTTTCACTCTACCCCCTGCCGCCCAAACCCTAACAACAGACGCATCAGACTATGCATGGGGGGCTCACGTGGCAGGGCAGTGCATTCAGGGCAGTCAGATGCACCTGCATATCAACCAAAAAAAAAATGTTAACTGTACAGAATTCCCTGACAGCCTTCAAAGACAACATCCTTCCAGGACAATTATTGATAAAGACAGACAACACCACAGTTATGTGGTACATAAACAAGCAGGGAGGAACCCACTCATACCCTCTCTGCAGACTAGCCATGGCTCTGTGGAACACAGCCTTGAGCTACCAAGTGCACCTACAAGCTCAATTCCTGCCAGGCAAGCTAAATTCACTGGCAGACGACCTAAGCAGAAATCTCATGGACCCACACGAATGGAAACTGGAACCAAAAATATTCAACCTCTTCAGAAACAAATGGGGGACTCCAGAGGTAGACCTGTTTGCCTCCCCTCAGAACTACCAATTGGACAAATTCTGCACAAGGACTCCCCACAATCAAGCTTGGAAAGTGGATGCCCTGTCCTTTACCTGGGAAAGCCTCTCGGTTTATGCCTTTCCCCCTCTGCCTCTCCTCTCGACGGTTCTGCTAAAGATCAAACAGGACAAGCCAAAGACAATACTGATTGCACCAGACTGGCCTCACCAGCACTGGTACCCCCTCTTGCGCAGTATCGTACTGCTGTAGCCATGACACCTACCTGAGACACCTTCCCTGCTGTCCCAGCAGACGGGCCAGATTCTGCACCCACAGCTTCAAACCCTGAACCTTGCAGCCTGGCTAATTCCTTCAGCTCTCCAATAACATCCCTCAGTACGCAGGTGCTAGATGTCATTCTGGAAGCAAGGAGGTCTAGTACTAGAAAACGCTAAGCTGAATAGTGGAAAAGATACTGTTCCTGGAGCCAGACTCAGGGGATGGGCACAGCGGTGCCCAGCTTACCTCATATTCTTCAGTACTTAACAGAAATACTCCACAAGGGCCTATCCTTCTCGTCAATTAAAATTCATGCCTCTGCCATTTCAGCACATTATAATACTGAACCTCCCCTCTTCTCTCACCCCCTGCTAAAGCAATTCCTCAGAGGGGCTAAAAATTTAAGACCTCCCAGGCGAGCTTCTACTCCAGCCTGGGACCTTAACTTTGTATTGGAAAAGCTCACTCTCCCTCCATTTGAACCAGCTGCAACTGCAGAGTTGAAATTCCTTTCTTGGAAAACAGCCTTCCTTCTAGCCATCACTTCAGCAAGAAGAGTGTCTGAATTACAGGCCCTCATGGCAGTGGAGCCCTTCATTACATTCCATGCAGACAGGGTTTCCTTCAGGACCAATCCTTCCTTTATGTCCATGGTGGTGTCTAGTGTGGCCCTAAATCAGTCCATTCATTTGCCTATTTTTTCCCTAATCCACAAAACAAAGGAGAACGGATACTGCACTCCTTGGATGTGCACAGACAATTTAGATTTTATTTGGACAGGACTAAGCCTCTCAGAAAATCTGAACAACTGCTAGTTGGCTTTGCTACAGGTGCAGAGGGGAAGGCCATTTTAAAGCAAACCATTTCTAAATGGATAGCCCATTGCATTCATTTCTGCTATAAGCACCATGGAAAACCTACCCCACAGGGGCTAAGATCACATTCCACCAGGGCTGCATCTACCTCTACAGCCTTTCTCAGAGGAGTCCCTACCAGGGACATCCTAGAAGCTGCTACCCGGAGCTCTGTACATACCTTCACCAAGCATTACCACATGCCCATTTTTTCTAAATCCAGAGCTGGTTTTGCCACAGCAGTCTTGCAGGGCTTAATAACTGGCCCTAATGCTCTTTAACTTCCTCCTCCCTTCCTTAGCTTTGGGAATCAACCCAAATGTAATGACTGCAGCAGTGAAACATGAAGAACATAGTACAGTTGTGTACACTTGCCATAAATGTAGATGTTCGAGTGTATTCACTGTTGCAGTCCTGGTTACCCTCCCTCCAGCCCCCTGACTCCTCTTGGCTCTACCTTTACTTCTTGTTTTAAGCTTTCTGGTGTATTTGCTTTTTGATGGAGGTGTAACATATCATTTAATTGCTTCACATTGTGGGGGCACCTGACATCTGGTGCAAGAAGAACTGATGTAATGGTGTCGGCTGCATGTTTTATACCCCTGACGTCATGGAAGAAGAGACTGCATCCGACGCAGGAATCCACGACTTTGATATTCAGGCCAGCTGAGCTGAGAGCTACCTGCAGGCAGATAACCCAAATGTAATGACTACAACAGTGAATACACTCAAACATCTACATTTATGGTACGTGTACACAACTGTACTTTTTCCCTCAAAACGTACCCTCCACCACTGCACTGCCAGTCATCACCGAAGAACAGGTTGCCACTGTGCTCTCTCAAGCTAAAAACTTGGCTTCAGTGGGGCCTGACACTATACCAGGTTGCCTCTTAAATGGCTTAAATCAGTACTTATCAGGCCAATTAGTATCTCTTTAAACACAACCTCTGGACTGGCTTTGTCCCAGTAGAGTGAAGAACAGCAACAGGTATCCCTCTGCATTAAGGGGGACCATATAATGACCTGGAAAATTACAGACCCATAAGTTTGACTAGTCTTGTATGTAAAGCTTTGAAAAGAATAATCATGGACCAGATAAATAATCACATAGGAGACCTCCAAACACTGGACCTGACCCAGTTCGGTTTTCTCAAGGGCAGATCACGCCTACTGAATCTGGTGGATTTCTTTGAGAAAGTCACTAAGGCCATGGATGAGTGTAAGACAGTGCATACCTCCTACCTTGACCTGGCCAAGGCATTTGACACAACTCCCCACTCAGGTATTATAAATAAACTAAAAAAACTGGACCACTCAGGTATTATAAATAAACTAAACAAACTGGACATTAATCCCTATGTCACCAAATGGATAGCCATTTGGCTCATGGACAGAACATATGTAGTTAAAGTGGGTGAATCCAGATGCAGCAAGAGGCCAGTTACTAGTGGCATGCCACAGGGTTTAGTACTGGGACCACTCCTGTTCGGAATATACTTCTCTGAAGTCAAGGCAAATGTGGAAGGCCTCTGGATGACAAAGTCTGACAATGACTGCAAGCTGGGGGCAATCACTGAATCAGCCAGTGATGTAGATATCCTCCAGGAGGGTGATGATCAGACAAATGACTGGTGCCAAAACCATGGCCTAAAATTTAAATGCAAAAAAATGCATAATCATGCCCTTTAGGAAGCCAAATACTCTTGCAAATTACAGCATCAGTAGCACGCCCCTTATGGTGAACTCAGAGGTGAGAGATCTAGGTACACAGATAGTAGCCTGAACTTAGACTGCCATGTGTCCACAGTGGTGAGGAAATATTTTTATGTGGCACAACTTATAAGTAAAGGTATGGCACCCAGATCCAAGGAAATTGTAGTCTGGCTGTACTCGTACCTCATTATATCAATAGTTAAGCACAGTGCGGTATTCAGCATGTACTTGACTAGGCACAGCAGCTGGAGCAACCTCAGAGGTTCTTCACAAAAGAAAATATAAGCTGAAAACAATATGAACTATGGGGACAGACTAAAGGCTCTATCCCTTTACTCTGTCTCCTACTAATTATTAAGGGGTAACCTATGCTTGACCTAAAAGGCACTCACAAATCCATCCCTGATAATCACCTGATCTAGGGATCTAAACTTAGTCAGCAACTGAAAGAAAACATACTGGAGAGAAAGATATGTGTCTCAGAGATTGCCCTTTCTTTAGAACAGGCTTTATATTCATACTAAGCAAAGCCCTTCCCTTGCCCTTTTCAAATACAGTTTTGATCAGTGGATGGGGAATCACAAATTCACATCCGGGGTAGTGTCTGTGTCCCTTATGGACAGCAGCAATCTGTAAGATACTCAATGCATAGGCACAAATCCATGCCATCCTCTTGACCCTAGGGGGCCATATATTGGGTAAAATCAGGTTATATTGGTTAGGCTTGTAAGGGCCCTTAAGCTATTAGCCTAGTAATCTCCTATGAACCTGTGATGAACCAGACAGGTAGCAGGAAATGCATGTAGTACTGGTGACACATGGGAGATCCGCTTTGAATCTTTCATCATCTCAGCAGTAAGTAGTAAATGCAGCATGGAGTTTTTTCTTATAGTGGAGCAGCTGGCGAATGACTGCAGACAAGTACGTGTGTGTGATTTTTGTGAGTAGTAAGCATGCATAAGCACATGCCTCAGAATTCCTTAAAAGTAGAAGTCACGAGAGTACTTATTTTACAGAAACAACTTTTTCAGTAAGTTTAACAATTAAAGGTATTTTTTTTACTTATGTTGTAGAAAATAATTTTGGTACTTCTCTATGGTGATTTCAGATGTTTGTGGTGTGAACAGCCTACAAAAGAAGCCATCTAAGGTGATATGACTGCAGCATAGCTCTTAATATAAGGAGAGTCAGCTTCCACTGAGACCTCAAAGTACAATCTCTTAGAAATTACCTCAGCAATTGTAAGAGATCAAAAGACATCAGCACAGATTGAAAGAACCTTCTTTTGCATGGGGCCTAGCAACACGCCCCCATCCCCAAGTATATGTACATCAAAATCCATGGCTGAAAAACAGTGGGGAAAGGGGAAAAACTCACCAAAGCAGCACAACACTGCTGAAATCAATTGTTATTTTCACTGTAATAAGGACAAGTGTGTGATTTCCAGGGCATCTGGGTTCAAGGAGAAGTGAGGGACTCAGAGATGCATCGAGTAGCTATTTTCATTAATTTGTTGAATGGAATGGAAGAGCTGAAGTATGTAGTTGTGTGGAATAGAAACATAATGATTCTTGCCTGGCAAGCATGCTGAAAAATTACTGTTCTCACTGTTCCAAATTAGGTTGATTAAAGCTTTTAAAGATAGCAATCATTGAATACAATTAAGTAAATTTTACAGCAGAATAAATGTTATTTCTGGTTAACCATGAGCAAGTCTGTGTCTGAGCTTGCACTTGACTGCTGGAAATTCCATCCGAATTTATAACATGCTGTTCTCAGGGCTCTGATGTTTATCAAGTAGTCACTGAGCACTATCCATGGTAAACTGCTCCTGTGGCAGCAGGTGTAAGTGTAGGGCTGCACTAATACACAGTTTACTCACAAGATGGTGTAATGGTATTGCATCACCTATTGTGTAGGGAAGGGTCCTGCAAAATACAGAGATGACCATTATGAGGTAAAGATATGGCTATGCAGTGAGGTATGTGGGTGCAATATATGAAGTGTGAGTACCACTTTAAGTAGTAGTACACAGTGGTGGATATTAATTGGGGGAAACAGGCAAACTGCCCATGGCCAGCCAAAGAAATAATTTAATTTAAAAGAACAAAAAGTTTTGATAACTATTTTAGTTAGCTGACGTGCCAGTTATAACAATCATGTGCTTTTTTTAAAGCTAAATGGTAAGCAGTAAAAATACTTCCTATGTTTACTCCCAGTGTCGACCACTTGCATATGCACAGCATAGGCCAGACTGCTATTTTAGTTATTTACTTATAACGTATTTATTTAAAACTTTTTAATTTAACTAAATAAACATGCACCTCCATTCAGCACGATACTGTGCTAACACTTTCTGCTCATTGGCTTCCTATGATTAACTGGGAAACCAATGAGCAGAAAGGCAGGAAATATTGAATAATGTAGGGGAGAAATGAGGATGGTTATAGTATTTGAGGTAAGTATATGTAATCCTGACAGGCACCCAAATCTAGCATTCACTGTTGTAGTCTAAGGGAGACTGGAGCATATCTCTCTCAACTGTCCTTGATTGTGCAGAATGTCCATAAATGTCCCTCATATTTGTGCTCTATCCTTCATAACACATATGATTCCTTGCAGATCAGTTAATCCTAGACATTTGAGTTTCATACTTTTTCTTCAGAAAATGCATTTTGATGTAAAACATGCTGCTCTGTGAACTTTAAAAATGGATAGCAGTAATATTTAATATTTATCCTTAATTACTTTTGACTTTGTCCCTGTTTCTTAAGAAAAGATGCAGAGAGCTATGTAGCCTGGCTGTTGATACAAGCAGCTTGTTGTTTAAAAGTGTAAAAGTCTGCAGTAGTTTCTGTCAGCTGTCCTTGTGTAACAGAATCCCTGAATTTGCATCATGTTTTGGTCTTTGCCTTTTCTGACAAATCATTGAGGATTGCAGCCATTAAATAAAGGTAGATGCTGGCTGTGGATAAAGGCAACTTACCCTCTTGTCATTTCATCATTTTCAAATTTGGCATCAGAGGGCTAGCGTAGATTTCTGTAAAATATGATAGCATATTTATTCATTAGCAGCTGTGTGGAAGGAAATGTTGTCCCTGTTATCACAGAATGTCCCTGACTTTGCCTTATATTTCACTCTGTGTCTCATAAAATGTGTGGTTTTATGGCCAATCATTGAGGAGTACAATCACTAAAGGGGGAGAGGAGTAAAAATAAATAAATTAAGTAATTATTTATTCTCTGCTAAGTCTTTGTGTGAAGCAAAGCTGAAACTGTCTCTGATTTCGCAGAGTAAATCTGAGATTGCCTCATGTTTTTGGTCCATGACTCATAAAATCAGTGGTTTTCTGACAAATCATTGAAGATTGTAGTCTCTAAAGGGAATCTGCTTAGGCTTAAAATGACCTGCAAGGGCAGTAGCAGAGTACTTACACCTATGATTCTGTGAACCTGTAAATTATGACAGACATATGACTTTTCACACTTCATATCCTTCTGAAGATGCATACTGATGCAAACATTGTTATTCTAACAACATTTTAAATATATGACAGCAATATTTAAAGTCTGTCCCTAATTTTTGGCTTTGTGCCTCATTGCTTTGGGGGTTTATTCCTGTTTCTTTCTCTAAGAGGTTGAGACATAATATTTTTTCATCACAGTCAGATGAAGTCTACATAACATGGCTGTAACTGTGTTGGGTGGTGATGTGGGCTCTTAGTGGATGAAAGTAGTTTTCCTTCTGATTGTTTGCTCAGTTATTAAGCAGGCTTTGCATGACTAATGTGCATTAGTGTGAAGTAAGTTAGAATACTTGTGACTCTTTATGTAAAACAAAGCTTTCAACTGACCCTGACTTCTCAGAATGCCCATGATACTGCACATATTTTTCATCTGTTCCTCATAAAATCATTGTTTTCTGTTAAATCATTGCGGATTATAGTTACTAAATAATGACAGTGCTCTGAGTTTCAGACATAATACCCTTGAAGTACAAGTTAATTTAAAAAATATGTTTCGGTCAGCTTTCTGTCTTTGATTCTGGGCATTTGTTCTTCAGTTTTTGGCTTTGTCTGTAATTAGTGTGCTAAGAATTTGAGCAGGTATCAATGAGTGGGTCAGAACCCAGTAAAGAACTATGATATAGTGGCACGCATAGTGTTTTTAATTTTAGGTCCTGCCTCCCCAGTAAGATGCTGGGTGATTTCAAACAGGTGGGAGATGCAGTGTTATCACTAAAGAATGCATCCACCTATGTGGCAATGCAAGGTCTATACTGACCTACCTGCCACAGTACTAGTTGATTGTCATGGCCCTGGCATCATCACCAAGGATTGTGATGCAGCCATGTTCCAGCATGTCCCCTTACCCTCTTTCCTGGATGAGGTGAGTAGGCCTTGTCTTTCTTTGTTTTTCCAGCCACCTCTTACAGGTATCCAAGACAGTAATCGAACTTGGATTGCTTTGGTCTTAGTCAGGGCTTTGTAATTTTCTTACAGTAGAACTAAGGACTCTAACAAGGGTTTATGATTCAAGGGCTTTAATAAAATCTCTGCAGTATTTTTGAATGACTTGAGATGGTTTTGTTGATGCTACAAAACTAAATAATTAAATAACTACCAAACTTGGCAAACAATCTAGACGTTATTCAGGATATTGCATTAACAGCACTTGCATTTTATTTTTCCCCAGAGTATAATTTGCTAAATACTGAGCTCCACTGTCATTATGAAACCTGCCAACATCATTCAGTATGTAGATGACTCTGCCATCATTTGCCCTGCCTCTATCCTTCACAGACTCCAGACTCAAACACAAACAGATTTTTCTAATATTGAGCCATTGCTAACATGTGCACAATCATTACTAAACCCACAAAAAACTAAGAAAAAAAAAAGTAACCAAGTCACACCTAAACTGTAACCAACTACAACATTCTCATTTAATATTATTTCAGCCAACAAAACAAAAACTGGTAGTATCACATGCCAAACGTTTGGGCATTATTATTAATGGTAAGTTGAAGTTTGAAGAAAGTTAAAACACTACCAAAGCCTAGGCCACCTTTACAGACAAAGCCTTACTTGACAGACAACAGCAGGAAAAACACCAGCAAATTACTACTTTATACCAACCCTCTTACATACTTTTTCCATGCTGGCAAATCTCCAGTCATCACAGCCAATCTACAGTGTTCTAACAAAGTTGCCCAATATGCTGCCAGCCTTTATAGGTTAGTACTAGGCTAACTGCCCTTGCGAGCCATTGTAAGCTTAGCCAATTATCCCTTGTGAGACTCAAACCCTGCACTTTGTGTTTGTAAGGCAAACACCTTAACCATTAGGCCACCCTCCCAACCTGTGAAAATGTGAAACCCTAAGAGCACTAAATTGGATTAAAGTTCCAAAGTATCGTATCTACTGCCAGCTACAAATCATACATAATATAATTTATTATCTAGACAAATCTCCATTATTAATAAACCTTGTGAAAAAAATATCCACCTGACAAAGTTATGTGCTCCAAGGACAAATTCCTACACTTACTACCAACAACATCCCATAACAAAAAAAAAAAACAATGACATTCCACAACACTGCAAGAAACTCTGTCTGTTCTTATAATGTCACAAAGCTTTGGAATGTAATTCCCATAATAGTGCAGCTCACTTTAAATTCATAATTAAAATCTCTTCTACAGCTACAGCTTAAGAATCGTGGATTTGTTACTGCTCCTTAATAACTGGTTAATAGCCTACCATAATCAAATGCACAGCTATCAGACAGTAATGTAATTTACTTTATATATTCACAATAGGCAAATGTAGCCCCCAGTATACTTTGCTGTTTTACAATTACCCCACTATGCTGTACTAATCCAGTTGTCTACCAGTATCCCTTATTCTTCTTCTTTTTGTCTTATACAGAATAACAGCTTATCTTCACACTATACTCAACGTCTGAATAAGTTGTTCCTGTATTTCTGCTACAACAAACCCATATTTCAGTATAACATTTTCTTTAGTTAATCTGTTATATTTCTCTTTGTCATTATTCTAAATTTTCCCCAATAACATCTTCCTTTCACTTCTTTTTAGCCTTGTCTCCAACTACTTTTCTTAACTCAGTAAGATAAATAACTGGTATTTTTTCATGTGTATAATGTGTAATATGATTTTTGTAATTATATTTGTACTTTTCATCTTGTTTTTAAAACATTCATAAGATGTTGTTATGGTTATTTGCATAGTGGTATTTCATCATCTTGTAAATGTTCATGTGAAGTTGCTTTTGGGGTTTTTCTTCTCAGGCCTCCATTGAAACAGGGTGTTGCCCAGTCAGACTTTCCCAGTAAGCAAAGCAAACTAAATAAATGTTAATATGGCCAGTCTTCCCTGGTAGCACCTAAAGTGTTAACATGTCCTGCATTTTCTACCATCTCAAAGCAGTGCCCTCATTCAGTCATGTTACTATACAGAATTTCCTTCCACGTGCAAACAAGTGACCAGTTGTTTGTGCATTACTTTTGAAGTAATTTTGTACCAAACACACAAACTTTTATAAGGTTTTATCTTAATCTGCAACATTTATTTTCCCTTTTTGTTAATTGGTTAATTATACTTTCACACAGTCTTGTATCCCTTTAATATTTGTGCTTGTATTAGATAATACTGTATATAGAATACTGTTTTTCATTGTTTATATATATCTTATTGTGTTTTGATTGTCATTTTGTATTACTGCCTTGTACTCATGGACTGAGACTGAAGTAAGCTCACAGGTATCAGTGCTGTACCCTACTCAACAAATTTAAATAAATAAAGTTTGTCAACGTTACTGTGTTAATTGTACATAAGTGATCCCCAAAACACTGATTGTCATTTTAACTAGCCGTAAAGCACTATCACTTCTTTGATGCACATCTGTATTCAGTAATGTGTGAAAATTAATTTGTTTTTTCTTTTACACAGTTAATAATATACTAATAATTCTTTCTGCTACTTGTTTCACTATTTGATCTTTAAATTCATCCATTCATCATTCATTTGCCAATTCTTTTGTTCAAGATACCCCAGCACACAGTGGGCACAAGGCATAGAATGTCATGTGAACAGGGTGAAAGTCTATCTCAAATTACACATATAAGCGCACTTGTCAGGTTACAAATACCTACAGATAGTTTAGAGGATCAACATTTTAGCTCGGATATTGAAATAAAATGGAGTTTGTGGCAAAAAAAACTCATAGACTTGTGGAGGATGTGCATTCTTCATATATAAGGTATCCAGCTGAGGCCCAAACTAGAAAAGAAAGAGTTGTGAGGCAGAAATGTTAAGTGGTGAACCACTATACTATTTCTAATGCATTAGTTACTTCATATTACCATTAACTTGTTCACTTTATGAAACTTGCTTAACACCATTACTTTTCTTTGATTATTTCATACAAACTCATTTTGAGTCTTTTGATAGTTCATAGGTTATTACTAAGCTAACTGCCCTTGCGAGCCATTTTAAGCCTAGCCAATTATCCCTTGTGAGACTTGAACCCTGCACCTTGTATTTGTAAGGCAAACACCTTAACCATTAGGCCATCCTCCCAACCTAAGTAAGCAGTATTTACTAATGCATATAATTTACCTCTGTGGTGACTGTAGCAATAATTGACTGTTAATATGTCCTCTACTGGAAATTTCTTAAAAAAAATGATATGCATGCTCATTAAAGTCAGTTGTTTGTGTAAGCAGTGCAGTTCCTTATAGTTTATCACTGGGACAGCTTATTTTCGAATGTATATGTTGATCAGATATTACAGAATGCTTTGCTGATAAACTCAAACTTATTTATTGATGGCATCAAACTAGGACAGTGATCATTGATGGATAGATGGACATTCTCCAGAAAGACATTGCAAGCATCTCCAGCAAGTGCCTGGCAGTTAACATGTAGGATTAAGGCTGTGAGCAGTTAACAAGCAATTTCTTTAAACCAGAGTTTCATGCCATCAGCCTCCATTTGCTTCTTGTGTGACTCTTAGCAAGTCACTTAATCAGACCGTGCTCTGGGTAAATTAGGAAACTGAGATAGGGTCTTCTGTGATCTCCTGCACCACATACCTAGTAAACTGCATATGAACCTATGAACATGCCGTATCTGAATGGATGGAGAAGCAAGTGGCATAGGAGTTTAATGCAAGGAAGAGTGCATTCTTATGCATTTTGGAGGTAGGAACTCATGGATAACTTACATACAAGGAAGAGTCACTCTAGAGAGGACAGAGATAAAAGGAATGTTGGGTTAATGATTAACCCAAAGTTGAATAATGCAACACTATGCCACACAACTGTAGTCAATTGTACATGTGGTGCAAAGCTGTAGGGACAGGTTCTCGTGATGTTGAAGACATCCTTTTATGCATAGCATTGGTAAGACTGCATCTGAAGAACTGCATTTTCTTCTGACAGTTATTCCAAGAAAGGGGGATTAACATGCATCTTAAGCACTGCAAATTAAATGAGGCACTGCATCTTGTTCTGGCAGCTGTACAGAATGAGGCACTGCATCTTGTTCTGACAGCTGTACAGAATGAGGCACTGCATCTTGTTCTGACAGCTGTACAGAATGAAGAAAATTAAAGCAATGTGTCCTGTTCTAAGCCTTACAGAGAAATCCAAATCTCCTCTAATGACAGCCATAAAGAGAAAGGAAAATTAAAAAAACACTGCACCCTGTTCTGACAGCTGTTCAGAGAAAATGGTATTAACACAGATGCACCAAAATGGTTGGGGTTGGGAGGATGGCCTAATGGTTAAGGTGTTTGCCTTATAAACACAAAGTACAGGGTTTGAATCTCACAGGGGATAATTGTCTAGGCTTAAAATGGCTCGCAAGGGCAGTTAGCCTAGTACTAATCTATGAATCTAAAATAATGAGAGGAATGAAGAGCAAGACCATGCTGAAATACCCACAGGGCCTGCATTCACATTCTTGTAGAGAAAAGGGAAGAGGTGTAGGTTGACTCAGAGAGCAAGTAGGAGGTGTGTAACTGAAGAGAGAGGATAGGGGAGGCAAATCAGTCTTTTTAAACAAGAAACATCTTTATTAAATTATCACATATTACATAGGTAATCAAGCATTTATATAAATGAAAACAAACCATATTCACATAATTTTAGTTGCAAACATTATATATCGCAAATCATATTGACATAATTGTAGTTGCTAACATTATACATTATTTAGAATCTGTCCAGTCATTGTCAGTCAAACATTATATAGCGCGTTCAAATCCTGCCTTCCTTTAAACCTTGTTCCTCTTCTGCATGTTTTGTTCCCAAATCCCATTTCCAGTTGTTTTATCTCTGTTACTATATTCACTTTTTGTAGTAAAGTTGGTTTAGACTTTGATTTCCATTTTCAAGTAATTGCTTTTTTGACAGCCACCATAATTAAACTCAGCAAAGCCTTACTGTGTCTACGCAATTCTGATTCTGTATCATAGCTCAAAAACAAATAATTTCTTTAGTTACACCAGTTTGTTCACCTAGTATCTCTGACAGAGCAGTCTGCAGAGAATTTTTAAAGTCTGCCAACTCATTACACTCCCAGAAAATATGTTCCTAATTACCTCTTTCTTCTCTATCACACCTCCATCATTTGCTTTCTACCTGAGGTAAAATTCTTTGGAGTCTACTTGGGGTATAAAAATACCAATGTAAACACTTCCAAGCAAAGATCCTAAATCCTCTAGACTTTGCTGCATATTTGGGAGACATACATACATCTCCCCATTATTTCTTTGTGAATTGCTTATCCATTCTCTCTTCCCAATCCTTTCTGACCTCTGATTGATTCTTTTAGGTATCAT
This sequence comes from Protopterus annectens, assembly GCF_019279795.1. Lineage (NCBI taxonomy): Eukaryota > Metazoa > Chordata > Ceratodontiformes > Protopteridae > Protopterus > Protopterus annectens. The sequence continues at coordinate 1,232,386,503 of NC_056726.1, read as the reverse complement.
GCAATCTCTTATATGCTCTACTAATTATTCCTATTTAAACAGCAGTTCCCATTCTAGATTCTACTAAAAGTTCTACCAGTGCTGCTCTTTCATTTAGGATCCCCCTATTTCTTTCTCTTTGTCTATACTCTAGCAATCCTTGATAGGGAAGGTAATCTCTGTCCTGCAGTCCAAATAAATTTTTGACCTCTTCCCATTGTATTACCTTTCCCTGTCTAATTATTGGTTCCCAATACCCTGCTTCTTTTACCAGTTTTCTCTAATAAATTCCAGTCCCCTCTTGCCTGTTGTCTGTATCGCTAAATGCAGACATCCCTATCAACATAATCTCATTTCTCAATTCCCATGTTGGCTTAGTTCATAGAATACTTTCTGCTACTTTATGAATATAATATTCTGTATGGTTATTGTTGTTCTCCTTAAGGATCTGCATCCAAAATCCCAGTCTGTCCTTATTTTTTTGAGCTTCCCCCCTGTTCCATCCTCCTCCCTTTCCACTTTGAATTATAGGTTCCTGCTTGTGCTGTGTATAGGAACCTTAACTGTGTAGCTCTGAAATACCCCTTCAAATCAGGTAATCCCAAACCCCCTTGCTCCATTGGAAGAATCAGCTTATCCCACTTGACTGTTGCCATCTTCTCCTCCCAAATAAAATCCGTCAGCTCTTTATTAATTGCTGTCCACATCTTGAATAGAATAGATCATTGGAGGTCTCTAGGCTAACGGCCCCAGGGCTCTTACAATTCTAGACAAGTTCAACCAATGTCCCCAAGGGTGTCAGGTTCAAGAAGACACTAAAATCAGCACCCACTGTCACTGTCCAAGAGGGACACAGGCGGAACCCCCAGGGTGAACTTCTGGTTACCCATCTAGTCATCCAAATTACACTCAAATAGGGCAAATGAGGGGCTTTGTTTAACATGAATAGGAAGTCTGTTCCAAAGGTGCAGCAACCTCTGTGAGACAAATCTGTTTCTCCAGCAAGCTCTGTTGATGTCACACATCAGGTTAAGGTCCTTTGAGCAAGTGACCTGTGTGCCACTTGACTTGTGAATGTGCAGCATTTTCAGAGATTGCTCTATATGCAAGGCACACATCGCCTCTGAACAGTCTGTACTACAGAGTAAAGTGACAAGGATTTCAGTCTGTCCACATAAGACAGATCTTGAAGACCCTCGATTTTCTTTGTAAGGAACCCCCGTGGTCTCTAAAACTGCTGCTGAAATATGCCCTACCTCTGTATAAAACTAAAGGGACTAAAAACATTTTAACTGCTTGTATATTGCTATCCATATCCATATAACAGAGCTTCCAATTTCTTTTGTATTATCTTTTGTTTTATCTCTAATATTCTTATTTGCCACACCAGAATTCTTTTTTAATTTATACTCCTAAGTACTTTGTTTTATCATGTCCCCATAAATATGGAAAATGCAGAACCAATTTTTGTGTAGGTACATAAGTTACAGGTTTTGCTTTTGTTTTGCATTCATTAATTTTGTATTCTGAACAGATTTGAAACTGCCTCAGAATGCTCCACAACACTGAATAGTTCATTTCTGGTTTTATCAGTTATAAAATAATATCATCTGCAAATGGATCCAACTTTTCTTGACTACCGTACCAATTATATACTTGAATTTCTGAGTCTCTTATTTTCTTTGCTAGTGTTTCTAAATATAGTGCAAATAACAAATGGGAAAGAAGACACCCCTGCCTGTTTCCTTTGATCAAACAGAAATTATCAGAGAGGAACTCCCCACTTTAATTTGTGCCTGTGATCCCTCATATAGCATCCTAATCAACCTTATAATTTTACCAGGGAATTTGAATGATCTGAAGTAGGAGATTCATTTGTCTGCAACCTGTGGGTTATGGATCCGATATCGGATCCGAACCGGCATGGTTTTCCAGCTATGGATCCAAGCTCTCAGCTCCTCCCCTCACCCATAATGCCCTGCTCTACCCTCATGACCTCAGATCTCGTTTGCCGCGCATGGTGACTGGATTTGTTTCTCAAGCTCTCAAGCTAAGTGGTAGTTTTATTGTTAAATTTCAGAAATTTGAAGTTTGTATTGATTTTTTGAGTGAAAGAGTCTCCCTCTTGCCAGGCTCAATATGCGCATCCTACAGTGGACTCTCTTAGTACAGTGGTCTTACCTTGCTCTCCCTATGCATCATCCCATTGCGATCAGCAAGGCTTGCAAGCGGTCCCTCTTGTGGTGGCTTCACTCCCCAGTTCTCCACGAGGGCCGCCCATTTTGTGCTTCTCCCCCTCTCGCCACGGTGACCACGGACACCTCCCGCCTCGGGTGGGGGGGGCATTTTGCGGGCCGGACCGTCCAAGGCACGTGGAACGATTCAGAGACCTTACTGCATATCAACGTTCTAGAGATGAGAGCAGTGCTCTTAGCGTTGCTAGCACTTCAGGACTTTCTTCCCTTGGGAACAATTGCGATTCAATCGGACAACATGTCTGTGGTCTGGTACATCAACAAGCAAGGGGGAACAAGGTCTTACCCTCTTTGTCGAGAAGCCATGAGAGTTTGGGAATGGGCAATATCCACCAACCGCTTTCTAATAGCAACGCACATTCTGGGTCGGTCCAACATCCTAGCGGACAAGCTCAGTCGCACCATTCTGACCCCTTACGAGTGGTCTCTCAATTGTCAAGTAGCGGAACGCATATTCGCACGGTGGGGAACTCCTTCATGCGATCTTTTTGCCTCTCCCTCAAACACCAAGTGCGACAGTTTTTTCGCTCTGATACCTCCTCCCGGAGGTTCCCCAAGAGACGCTCTGGTGCATGCTTGGCCACCCGGTTTTCTGTATGCTTATCCACCCTTGCCTCTGATGCTCCAAGTTCTTCAGAAAGCCTCTCGGGTGGGTTGCAGAATGATTCTCATTGCTCCATTTTGGCCTCGACAGATCTGGTTCCCCTTCCTAAGGTCTCACTCGGTGAATCCTCCTTGGATTCTAGATCCCATTCGGATCTGATATCCCATCCATCCTGCATACCTCCTCCGAATCTGGACAACCTGAAGCTGACCGCTTGGCTGCTCCAGTTCCACTCTTGATCAGGACTCCCGGTATTTCGTCACCTGTTAAGGCAATTCTGGTGGCAGCTCATAAACCGTCCACTAGGAAGGTCTACCGCAGCAAGTGGAAACGGTTTTCTTTGTGGGCGGAGCGGCAAGGCCTGAATCCCTTCACGGTACCACTCCCCTTAGTGCTTGACTTTCTAACCACTCTTTTTAACGATGGTGCCAGCAGTTCCACAGTCAAAGTACAACTGGCGGCAATTTCTCATTATCACATTGGCCATGACTCTAATCCTCTTATGTCAGCCAAATTGTGTAAAATTTTCCTTAAAGGTACTTTTCTTCTCAGGCCCCCTGTAAAACAAGCGGTTCCTCCTTGGGACCTCTCTTTGGTTCTCCAGGCCTTGACCACCCCCCCTTTCGAACCAGCGGCTACGGTGGATCTCAAGTTCTTGTCTTACAAGACAGCCTTTTTGGTAGCCATTACATCGGCCAAGAGAGTTTCAGAGCTTCAAGCATTATCAGTTAAACCTCCTTACTTGGTATTTCATCCAGACCGTGTCTACCTCAGGACCAACCCGTCCTTTCTTCCTAAAGTCGCTTCTGAAGCAAACATCAATCAGTCCATTAACCTCCCTGTTTTCTTCCCTAAATATGAAAATAAAGGTGAATATAAGCTTCACTCTTTAGATGTCCACAGGCAACTTAGATTTTATCTAAACAGGACGGCTGGTCATAGGCAATCCGACCAGTTGTTTATTTCCTTTGCAAAATTTAATTTGGGCAAGCCAATTTCTAAAGTTTCTCTCTCCCGCTGGATTTCACAGTGCATCTTATTGGCTTATCAAGCTTCAGGAAGGCCCGCACCGGAGGGTGTTCATACCCATTCAACCCGGTCAGTATCTACCTCAGCAGCCTTCAAGGCTAGGATTCCTCTAGATGATATTTGTGCAGCAGCCACGTGGGCTTCATCTCATACTTTTATCTCCCACTATAAGTTGGATCTTGCATCTAGGGGTAGAGCATCCTTTGGCTCCGTGGTGCTCCGGAATATCCTTCCATGATGGCCGCCCAAGATTCAGGTAGCTGGGGACTCTGTCCCACAGGTTGCAGACAAATGAATCTCCTACTTCAGATTTAGAAGTTATGTACTCACCATAACGTTCCATCTGAGTAGGTGTATTCATTTGTCTGCAACCATCCCGCCCTCCTATCCCCCTGGCCTTTCAGTTTCCTGCATATTATCTGTTACCCTTTTCAGGGTGTTGTTGCTGTTGGCAAACTCGATCTGAGGTCATGAGGGTAGAGCAGGGCATTATGGGTGAGGGGAGGAGCTGAGAGCTTGGATCCATAGCTGGAAAACCATGCCGGTTCGGATCCGATATCGGATCCATAACCCACAGGTTGCAGACAAATGAATACACCTACTCAGATGGAACGTTATGGTGAGTACATAACTTCTAATTTCTATTTCCCTACTCATAAATTCCACTTACTCTGTCAAATGCTTTCTGTGCATCAAGACCCAGCAACAACAGTGGTATTTTCTTACATTCAGCTTCTCTCTGGATCACCAGTGATCTCTTGATGTCATCAAATGTTTGCCTCCCCTCCACAAAACTCTGATCCATATGTATCACTTTTGGCATTACCTTTGCCATTCTTTTAGCCATTATAGACATAAACACTTTATAATCATGCTTTATGATTGAAATGGGCCTGTATGAAGCTGGATCTGATGGGTCTTTACCCTCTTTAGGCATTACAGCCACCACCGCTTTCTTCCAAGTTGTTGGTACATCTCTTCCTCTTAAAATACTGTTAAACAAAACATTCCAGAACTTCGTCAGTTTTTCCCTCCTAGCTTCCAAACTTCCACACAAATACCATCTATTCATTGGGATTCTCCTATAGATTGGTTATACATCTCCATTTTTATCTCATCTCCCAATATCATATTAGTAATTGAGCCTGATCTCCCTCTAACCCTGGTATATTTAATTCTTCTATAATCATTTCAATTTGTACTTTTTCTTGATCTCCATATTTCTCTGCTTTATACAGACTTCAGAAAATTTCTGAAATATTTCTAGTACCTCTACATAATCTCTTATCTTCCTTGGTATAGGCTCCCTAAGCTTGGCGACAACCCTTTCTAATTTTGGTTGCCTGAGACAAATGAGGGCAGATTATAGGTTCATAGGTTCATAGATTAGTACTAAGCTAACTGCCCTTGCGAGCCATTTTAAGCCTAGCCAATTATCCCTTGTGAGACTCAAACTCTGTACCTTGTGTTTGTAAGGCAAACATCTTATCCATTAGGCCACCCTCCCAACCCCGTAAAGAGAGAGAGAGAGAGAAAGATGGAGACATTGACTTCATTGCCAGGTACAGTAGTAGACTGCAGATCAGTAGAGGAGTACAGGGATGTTTGAGGTAGATGGACAAAGTGACGGCAGGAGGACAGCTCCAGTAAAACTAGCTACAGTATTCCAAACTTGACGTGTTTTTTCATTGGCATATCTGTGTGTGTTTTTTTTTTTTGGTTATCCTTTACCACACCCATGTACTTCTGCACTAAAAGGATCAAATTATCTCTTCAGTACACAACAATGGCCTTATAAAATGCTACGTATGCTGATAAGCATCTTATGAAGAAGATGTGAGATGAATCTTTTGCAGACCTCTGCGGAAATTAGTTTATGTAGAGCAGGAAGTCTTTCTGAGATCCAGGGCATCATCTCATTTGCCCAGTGTGATTAGCCAAGGTAGAAGGATCGGTTAGCTCATCCAAGACAACCAGAAAACTTACCCCATTTGTTGACATAATTGCAAGGCTTTTGGAAGACTTAACTTCATCAACAACTAGATTATGAGTAATTATTATATTATATTGCTCATTGGTTGTTGCTTTTGATGACTGTTTCCTAGGTTTTTACTAACATTATGGCCAAAGAAACCATCATGAAGATCAGCCACATCAGCCAGTACTGGTGGGAGACTAACAAAGTCCCCATTATAGGTTCATAGGTTCATACTAGGCTATCTGCCCTAGAGCATTTATAAGCCTAGCCAGAGTGTGTTTGGCTTTCGCCACCCATTTTAAATGAATTTTGCTATGCCCTTTTTCGAGGTTAGTATACTGTGCCTCTGTCTAACAGTGACACAGAAGTGATACCCGCGGTAAACCTACTATCTCCCATCCACTCATCAAGATTCCTCTTGAAGAGAGTCAATGAGGGACTCTGCCTAACCTGGACTGGGATTCTATTCCAGAGTGAAGGGAGCCTCTGGGTTATGAATCTGTCCCTCCAGCATGTCCTATTTATTACAGTGCTGAGGTTCAAGTCTCTCGAGCGCGTAGCTCAATGGGATTTGGATTTTCTGAGGTGCAGCACGTCCATTAATTCCGGGTTGGACATGGCTTTATACGTCAGGCACAGATCGCCTCTGAGCAGGTGGTATGCCACTGAGTAGAGCTGGAGTTTCTTTAACCGGGCAGCATATGGCATCTGTTTGAGCCCTTTGATCCTCTTGGTGAGGTACTTTTGGGGTCTTTCCAGTTGCTGCAGGTATCTGGTAAGGTACATCCCAAAAGGGGCATTGTACTCAATTATGGGCCTGATGAGGGATGAGTAAAGAGGCATGATGACCTCCCCTGATCTAGATGTGAATCCCTTCATGATTAAGTGGGCTATATAAAATGTTTTTCTAACCACTTTGGCCACGTGGTCACTTTGTTTTTGTCAAAGGGGATGACTATACACTTTTTGGTGTTTAGCTTGAGGCCATGGCTCTGGCACCAGTTGTCTGTTTCTATGAGGCCCTTTTGTAGGATGCCTGTGTCGGCTGGAGAGTCGATTATGGCGCCCAGTTTGCAGTCATCTGCGAACTTGGTCAGCCATAGTCCTTCCGTGTTAGCCTGTACCTCCAAGAAATATATACCGACAAGAGAGGTCCCAGGACTGAGCCTTGTGGGACACCACTTGTAACTGGTTTGGAGTCTGATATGGCTCCAGCAATTCTAACCATGTGGGTTCTGTCCTTGAGCCAGTTTGCAACCCATCTAGTGACACAGGGGTTTATATTTAAGCTGGTGAGCTTATCTATAATGCCCAAGTGGGGTATTGTATCGAAGGCTTTTGCAAGGTCCAGGTAGGCTGTGTGGACCACCTTCCCCTCGTCAATGGCCTTGGTGACTGTTTCAAAGAAATCAACCAGGTTTAAGAGGCAGGATCTGCCCTTAACAAAGCCGAACTGGGTAGGATCCAGTGTCTGTAGGTCCCCAATATCTTTATTTATGAGGTCCATGATGATCCTTTCCATAGCTTTGCAGACCAAGCTAGTCAGGCTTATGGGGCGATAGTTTCCAGGATCCGTTGAGGCACCACCTTTGTGGAGAGGCACCACTGTTGCTGTACGCCACTCTTTGGGTACATATCCTGTAGTAAGGCTGAGATTGAACAGTAGTTTTATGTTTGGGTTTAGCTCTTCTTTGGAGTTCATGTAGGACGCAGCCCGGGACACCGTCTGGTCCCATTGATGCTGTGTTTTTTGCTTTGGAGAGGGCGGCTCTTACCTGAGCATCTGAGATGTCAGGGGGCAGCACTCTGCTGGGATAGATATTTGCCCTTTTGGTGGGGAGGGGAGTTTGCTGAACCTGTCAGCTAGGATGTTGGCAATGTCTGTGGGTTCGGTGTATTTTTTCTCATCTTGGACTAATTCTGAGCATATCTGGGAATTCCCACCCAGGTTCCTAACATAACTAAAGAAAGCCTTGTGATTATCCTTAGTGTCCTGTGCAATTTTCTCTCGAAGCTGGCCTTAGACGATTTTATGAGTGCCCATAGTTTTTTGCTAATACTAATCAGAGATGCCTTCCCTTTTTGGGATTTTGCTCTATCATGTAGTAGCTTCCGCCTTCTATTGTATAGTTTGTTTATGGCTGGGGTCCACCAGACAGGACGTCTGCCTTTGGAGGATTGGGTCTTGGTTTTATTTGGGATTGCATGATCCATGCATTCCTGAAGGTGTTCATAGAATGCGTTTATAAAGGATTCTGCGGTCTGGGCCGTATTTTCCACAGGCCCGGGGGCTTTGAAGGATTCCACCTCAGTTTTGAGGAGTGTGAAATTTGCTTTAGAGAAGTTTTTCACTGTGCTTTTCTGGGTGTTTTCTGGTGTTTAAAGTACACTGCTGTATCTGTATCTTTAAGTTTGTTTGTGGTAGCATTTCATTCCAAAATCTCGCAAAGCCGCGCTAAAGCGGGTTTTATACAGGAGGACTTGAAAGAGCTAGAAATTGGCCCAAAACGGCCAATAGACTACCAGATTCTTGTGCTGGTAACACTCCTCCAGGGATAGATAGGCTGCTCCAAGCTCCCCACTGCCACTGGTGAACAAAGAAGCCTCCCTTTATCCAAGAAAGGAAATGGGCAACACAGGAACTTTCCAAAAGTCCAGAATACAGCAAAGCCTATATTTGGACTACTCTAGGTCAGGAAAGATGGGAAACAAGGAATTTTTTTTTTCTTTTTTGCAACAAACAGCAGGAAAATGCAATAAATATGTAACACAGGCTAGTGCACTTGAGTGTGTAGCCTCAACAGGTAAATGCAACAAACAGGACTAACTTTAAATTACAAGCGCAAAAGTGCACTAAAGCTGGCTTTAAAGCAGCGGGTTAGAAAGAGATAGGAAATGGCCCAAAATGGCCATTAAGCTACAGGTCACTGGGCTGGAACCACTCCTCAAGGGACAGATAGGCTACTCAGAGCTCCCCACTCTCACTGGTGAACAAAGAAGCTTCCTCCTATCCAAATAAAGATATGGGCAACACAGGAACTATGACACAGCCCAGAGATCAGCAATACCTGAAGACTGGACTATTCTAGTTCTGTAAAAGCGGAAAACAAGGATTTTTTTTTTTTTTACAAAGTAGCAGAAATTAGGTACAGAAACACAGTAAATGCTTTAATTCGGCTAGCGCACTTGAGTGTGTAGCCTACCAGTTAAACTAAGCAAAAACAAACTTTAAAAGTGCAAAAAAACTCAGAAATACAGGCAGGAATGCAATAAAACAACTCTGCAGAGCTTATTTAGTTAAAGAAACAGCGAAGTCTATATATACAGAAAAGCAGCTAAAACACAGAAACACTTCAGATGCAGTGCAACCTAGAGCACTTGAGTTGTAGCAATATTAAGGCAATTACAGTACAACTACATTAAGAAGATTTTCTTCACATATCTACAGTAAAAATTTGGGATCAACCATTCAGAGTGGTTTTAAAGGTTACCAAGGAAGAGCAGACTCTTCTAGAAAGAGGGATACATTGGCGTAGGTGCCTTTCATGCCATCTGGAGTTATTGATGTGGTAGTACAGGTTTGGGCTCTAGAGTAAGTGTTTACTTTACCCCTTGTTCTGTTTAGCTGAAGGAATTCAAAGAATATTGGCTCATTCACAGCACAGAAATCTATGCAGAAATCGCCTTTCAGAAATCTGTATAACACAGAGTAGAGGAACAGAGAGTCTATTAGAATAGCTAAATAGCTAAGGGCACTAAGACCCAAGATGTTTTTGGTGAGGAAAATGCTGAGGTCCGTCAAGCTGAGTTAGGTGCTTGGAAGGGTGCATGTCAAGGGGTGCATTGATTTCAGTGATGTTCCTAAATGGGATGGATAAAGTGGAACTGTAACATCTTTGGTCCTTGAGGATAAGCTGTGACAGTAGGATTTTCTAACCACCACAGAGATGTGGTCATCAAAGGACTCTGTTATTAGCATACATATTCAAGTTCCTGATGACTGTGTCACATTTAAGGGGCATGTTCCCTACATGGTAATCAACCATGAAGGTAGATTTACCATGGGATACAATGCTGCATTTCTTGGTGTTGAGGATAATCCCATGATTAATACACAATTTGATTGGTCCAGCCTTTACTTGAGAATCTGAGTATCAGAATGGAATTTGGTAGCCCCAATATGCAATCATCTGCAAATGTGCTTAGCCATAGTCCATGGATACTGACTTTTGTGTCACAGAAATGTATGCCAAAGAGGAAAGGACCCTGGACAAAGCCTTGTGGTACACCACTGGTGACTTCTTTCTGTCTAGAGCAAATACTCCATCTTTAAAGGTATGTGCTGTCTCAGGCTGCCAGTTACCAATCCAACAAATTATGTATGGGTTAATGTTGAGCTGGGAGAGATTGTCAGTAATTCCAGCATGTGGGATAGTGTCAGACTCTTGGCAAGTTCTTAAAAAAGCAGTGAGGACTGTATGCCTCTAATCCATGGAATCACTAACTCCTTTCAAAGAACTTGACCAGGTTAAGCAGGCATGACCTGGAATGACATTAGTGGCTTTCTATGACATTGCTATACTGAAACTAGTAAGGGGTGTGTTAGAAATGGTTTAATGAGTTTTTGGGTGCATTTATTAACAGGGAGAAGCTAATGGGAAATGTTTATGGGATTGTATGTATGGTTCTGTTATGTCACCCAAGAGTTGTAACAGTTCCATGATGTGCTCTCTCTCTTTCAGCACAAGCAGAATGTGATGCAAATCATGTTGCCTTCAGCAAGTGACAGGAGAGGCTTGTGGCCAGCCTAGGCTAGTTCCCTATATAAGGGCTGACATATTCTGGATTCTGCACTCCAATGTCAGGATCCTTTCACTATTGACTACCTTTCTGCCTCTTCACTGCAGGTCCAAACTATAGACTTGACTGTATGCCTCAGCAGGCACCTCTGTCACTTCCAACCTCTGCTGAGGTTCGTGATGGTGATGAGTCTGGGAGTGCCTTACCAGCATAGGGGGTTCTGGTTCCCTCCTGCCATTCAGCTCACATGTGTTGTCTGAAGTGGCCCAGTCACATGTAGTACAGAGTGGTGGAGGCTGAGGTGTAATGAGAAATGGGCAGATACGTGTCCCAATTGGAGAGCTTGTTGGAGTGAATAGCTGATTCTCTTGAATGGTTTGCCCTTGCCATTAGGCTATCAGGAGAGGGCTTGGCCCATACCATCAACCACCCTCATCCATCACTTGTAATGTCCTTCTGAGCTGGGACAGGGACATGGGTACTACATGGCAGCTGCTCACACCACACCCTATCCACATCCATGTCAGCTCCCTTCCTCTTGTAACACTCCCTATGCCCTGTGTATGGTTTGTCCCTCCTCAACATCTTTTCTGTACCACTGGTTTGTCTCTGTCCCTCCACTGTGCCACTGTCTTATTTTGTCTGTGCTGTTCTATGTTTGTCCGTCTCCTCTGCCATTAGCCTATCATTTCCTGCTCCTTCTTTCCCATTCACCCTTCTCCCTATAAAAATATGGTTGTATCCCCGAAAAATGTTTTTGCCATTCTCCCATCTTGCACAGTTCTATGTGTTGTCCTTATGCCTTTTGTGTAACCCTCTGATTGCTCTACAACTTTTCCTACATTTCTGTACACACTTTTCCTTCTCTTTTATAAATCCAACAGATGTCCACAGAGCTGGACTCGCTCACAGTGCATCTGTAAATAATATATAGCTTCTTGGCTGTCTGCATCATAGAGCCATCCTTATGAAGAACATGGTTAACATGCACAGTATACCTGCTACATACACTTCTTTGTTCTGCAGTATAGCTGCTTGAGTTCACATTTTATGTACTTTGAGACTGTTGTATGCACCCTGTCTGGGTTCATGGGTGTGCTAGGCTGACAACCACTGGCACTTTTTAAGCCTAGCCATGCATCCCAAATCTCTGACAAGTTCTTACCCTTGATTATTGTAAGCAGGGACCTAGGAGATTAAACATTTACAGGCTGCCTGTGTCCATTAGAGACATAGGTGCCAAACCCGGGAAGAATTTCCTCTTCCCCATCCAGTTGTCTAAGTTGCACTTGAATTGGGTTAGGAGGACCTCTGCTTCACATTGATGGGAGCCTGTTTTGGACAAGAGGTAGTTTCTGGGATGCATACCTGTCTCTCCAGCAGGTCCTATTTATATCATAGGCAAGGTTTAATCTTTAGAACAGGTAATTCTGGCATTGTTTGTTTTGTAGATATGCAGGAGGTCCATCAGGGTGGGGTCTGACAATGCCTTCTATGCCAGGCATAGAACTCTCTTCAACAGTCTGTGGAAAACAGAATACAGCAATAAGGCCTTGAGACAGTCTTCAAAGGACATGTTATTAAGCTCTCTATTCTTTTAGTGCTGAAACTATGTGGATATTCCAATTGCTGGATATGCCTGGTTAGGTACATACCAATTGGGGCATAGTACTCAGTGATAAGTCTGATAAATGCTGAATACAGTGGAACCTTGACTTCCTTGGACCTAGATGCCATAACTTTGTTTATAAGTTGCACAACAGAATGATTTCCTCACTACTGTAGACATGTGATGGTCAAAGACTAGATTACTGTCTATGTGTGTCCCCAGGTTCATAGGTTCACAGGAGATTACTAAGCTAACGACCCAAGAGCGCTTACAAGCCTAGTCATAATTAACCAGAGTTTCCCAATTTTCAATAACTAGGTGAATGAAGTTCACAGACGTATGAGTCTGTACAGTTGTATCTATTACCAGCTGCCTCTATCCATGAAGGAATGTATGCTTGAAGATGATCAGAGAAGTGGTTTGCTTCATGTGAATGGGAAGCTTTTTCCAGAGAAGGGGTAGTCTCTGAGATGATTTATTTATGTCAGAGGCTAAGCTAAGATCCCTGGAATGAGTGATCCTTGTGCAGTTTAATTTACAAATGTGTAACATTTCCATCAGGGCCGGATGAGAGACTGCCCTGTAGGCCAGACACAGATCACCCCTTAGTAGTTTGTAGGAGACAGAATGCAGTGATAGGGCTTTCCAGTCTTTCTGTGTATAACTTGATGTTCTTCGTGTTTCACTGTTGCAGTCATCACATTTGGGTTATCTGCCTGCAGGTAGCCCTCAGCCAGCCTGAATACCAAAGTCTTTGATTCCTGCATCGGATGCTGTCTCTTCTTCCATAACGTCAGGTCGTCAGGAGTATAAAACATGCAGCCGACGCCGTTACATCAGTCTTTCTTGCCACACGGTGCCCGAAGCAGAAGCAGTTCGCAAGTGCCGATCGGCCGACTCCTGAAAATTTTGTTTTCGAATTTCAAAACCGGTCTTCAAAAAAGCTAAGTACCCTGTTGGGGATCCTTTTTCTTGCTCTTAACCGATGTCAGTAAAAGTTAACAATTGTATTACCTGTGGAAAGTAAATACCTCATAAAGATTTTCATTCATACTGCATTCCTTGCTTAGCCCCAGACCTCAACGTCCCTCGCTGTCGGTTTTGTGCCTTATTTAACCCCCATACTGTTCGTCGTCGGGCTATATTTGCAGTAAATTGTTTTGGTACTTGGTATAACTAGAAATATTACGTACAAACACACTAACAAATCCAAAAATGAACTGCCAGGCAAAAGGAATGAAACACAAGTGTCAGCCAGTCACGAACAATTTAATGAAGCGCTTTTCGTCGATACAGTGTACAGACTTCCTCAGACAACAACATCAATGTAAATACCGTTTAAATACTAAAAGTTAACAGCAATTACTCACTCAAGTACAGTAATTGATTACTAAAGCAACTAATTACTTTTTTAAAAAACCTCCCCTCATATATAACTTAAACAACCGAGGGTAAAGGTGTCAAGCTCTTCAAGCATACATATTATTAACTGAATTAACAACGGATTTTAGGTTTCACATACCCAAGAACTTTGTACATTACAATCCTTCTCAAATTCACTACTTAAGTTGTCATTCTTAAAGTGTGATTATTAACTAAAATTATGACTAAACCTATCATTGTAAAAATTAAACAGCTTACACAAGTACAGAAGCACGCCAAAGCGGAATAACTAGGAGTATTAATAATACGAAACCGGATCACTTGCAGTTACCAAATAACAATGCCAGCGTGGATGGAGGTGTTTTTGTGGGGTCCTGGATATGTGGTTAACGAACAAGTTTTCATTTATACCTACTAACGTGGTGGTAGACGCCCGTATTGCTAACAACAGAGGTAATAACTTTGAGAGTGGCTTGAAACCTGATATTGTAGTACAACTTAAAAACTTTGATAGCCAACTTGTTAAACTAAAAAAGTTACAACTTGAAATTGCTTATTTTAAAGAATGCTTGTCACACAAGGTTGTTCCTAAAGGGTTACCGGAGGTCTCAGTTTCCGACAGGGATTTCAAGTGGTTCTGATTTTTACAACGACTTGACATCACTTTTCGACAGACATGGCTTTGAGTTGCTCGAAGTAATGATAAAACATTACAATATATGGATTATTGAGTTAAATACTAAGGTCACTGACCTAGATAATGAAATCAAACATCACACTGAATTTGGGCGGTATAAATACGACTATAGTCGTATTTTTGATAGCATTGACCAATACTTAGATATATTGAAAAATAATAAGACCAAGAAACTTGATCGAGACTTAAAAGCATATAGAGACCATAAAGCTTATCCATCCTTTTTTAACATACAAGACCAGCGAGGTACTAGTCATTTTGAGCCTGGCATACATGAGTCTAGTAAAACATTTGATACTCCGGTTGTCACTCACGGCGAAAATTCAGGCATGGCCATTAACAACATTCCATGCGATGCGAACGGGGCTTCCAACAATGAACCATTTGAGCCATATCAAGAGGTCAGGAGGAGCGAGAGGTTGATTAACCGTAACCAGTCTTACGGTTATAATGCACAACAGAATACAAATTTTCGGCAAGTACATCACAATGGGGCCAGATCAAAGCAGCAAAACAACTTTGCTCAAAACAAGGGGTTCAAATCGAAGTCCAAGACATACAGGACATAGCAGTTCTCGATGTTGGTGAACAGATTAGTCCTGACAACTGAGTGGATGTAAGATCTTTGTCGGATATTAACTGCTCACCATATAGTCATGGTTTTTCTTTAGGAAATGATCATTTAGTTGACGCTGACATTGACATGGATGTTGTGGAACTAGGTGAATTGCCAAACCAGGATTTACATACACCTAACAGTAGTTCATCTACTGAGATTCTATCACCTGTAATAATCATCAATTCAACAGGTGACTTCAAGGTGTATAATTTCTCTTCTGCTGTTATATCTATAGACATGGTTGAACTTTTATCAAAGGGGTATACTTATGTTCCCCGACAGAGGTTTGATTTTGTTCAGACTATCATTGACATTAAATTGTTTTCAAGAAAATGAACTTTAATTTAATATTGGGAGGTAACCCATACGTGATGGAGACTGACCCTTTCAGGATTGCCAGTATTTACAATCCCCCGTTACACCCACTAGTTCAAATTTTTGAACAAATGTGCGAGCTTGATATTAGACAGATAGCTGGGCGCACATATAAAGTCAATAGGAATGACCCCATTAGTAAAGTTGAATACGAACTATTGGAGTTCATCCGCACTCAGAATATACGAGTGTGTAAACCGGATAAGGGTGGGGGACTAGTAATCTTTGATAAATTAGATTACTGCGAATGTATGGCTAACCTATTAGACAGTCCAGCTTATTCACCTAGTTCGCTGTCAGAGGTAAATGGGGCATGTAGGGCTATAAAAAATAGCATAGAGGATATGTTTATCGAAGGTAGGATTGAACAGAAAATATATAACTATTTGACCACTTCCTTTCCTAGGTTCCCGTGTCTCTTCGGGATACTTAAAATTCATAAAAGTATAACTGACCCCCCAATGAGACCATTAATGGATGGTCGAGGTTCACCTACCTACTCATGTGCTAAATTTATAGATTCTATCATACGGAAATATTTGACTTTGGAAACCCAGATTTGTAAAGATTCGTGGTCCTTTTTGGAAAAATGGATAATTTAGTTTTTGATAATTGTTATAATTTCATTACTATAGATGTCAAGGACTTGTACACTTGTATCCCTCATGATATTGGGATCGAATGGGTCACCTTAATGCTTAAGAAAAATGGGGCTTCTAATATGGAAATGTCAGTAGTAACGGAAATGCTTGAAATTATTTTGTACAATAACTATTTTATGTTTAATGAAAATTTTTTTCTGCAAAAAGTCGAGGTTGCCGTGGGCTCGCCATGTGGGGCTAGTGTAGCCAATGCAGTTATGGCTTATTGGGAGACAGAATTTGTATTCAAGGAGGCTGAAGTGATGGAATATATTGTTTTTTATACATGTTACCTGGACGATATACTAATTTTAGTAAAAGGCAATGGAGTGGTTAGTAATTTTTTATTAGATAAATTTAATAATTCAACTGATTTTTTTAAAATTTACATCTACCTTTAGTAATACATCTATTGCCTACTTGGATATTTTATTATCAAAAAATAGTGAGACTTGTGGCTTTAAAGCTAATATAAATCCACATATTCAAATTCCCTCCTCCATTATTCAAGCTGTCACCCTACACACCAGAAACATTCAGTAATAAAAGGACAACTGGTAAGGGCAGCCCGTATAGTAACTTTGGACGATGACTTCAATATAGAATGCGAAATATTAAGGAATATGTTCATCCATATGTTCATCCATAGGGGGTACCCTACCACACTGTTAGAAGAATTGATCAATGAAGTCACAACTAAAAGACTTAACGGGACTTATCAGCCTTTACTGACCCTTAAGGAAAGCCAAGTATGTCAGACTATGACTAATAGTCAGGCTATTTTAGAGGGCCGTATGGATATCAATCAAGTTAATACTAAATACATGGGGATGAAACTTATTTTAACATTTAGTCAATTTAGCTACCAATGTATTGAAAGTATTAAGAAAAACTGGGCATTGTTTAAAAGTAACCCATCTATTTATGAAAAGGTTGGAGAACTTCCCACTGTTACGTTTAGGAGGGGAAGGAATTTGAAATCACTGCTGGAACAATCAGGGCATAACCTTATTAGAACAGTAGGTATGTTTAAATGCCAAAATTGCAATTTTTGCAAATATATCTTTGAGTCGAATGGGGTCAGGATACAGAATTACCAATATAAATTAAAATCTAGATTTAATTGTAATTCTAAAATGGTGGTTTATGTAGCGTTGTGTCAAGGATGTTCTGCGTTCTATGTTGGTAAAACCGAACGCAGACTCCGTGAACGCGTTTATGAGCATCAATACGCGATAAGTAGAAATAAACCTGATAATGCACTTGCTAAGCATGTATCTGAACATACAAACCACAGTTTTAAATTCTTAGTATTGGATCAGGTGACAATTAACAAGAGGGGGGCACCTATGCCTTTATTACTGGAGGAGCTAGAGCTAAAATGGCAAATTAAGCTTAACGCTTGTTTGTTTCCAGGTTTAAATGAGATGTGTTCGATCAGTAATGTTTTAAAATTGCAGAGTTTGAAAAGGTGAATGTCTTTGGTTTGGTTTACTTATTTCACCATTAGATGATGGTTTGTTATGTGTAAGCTGTTTAATTTTTACAATGATAGGTTTAGTCATAATTTTAGTTAATATTCACACTTTAAGAATGACAACTTAAGTAGTGAATTAGAGAAGGATTGTAATGTACAAAGTTCTTGGGTATGTGAAACCTAAAATCCGTTGTTAATTCAGTTAATAATATGTATGCTTGAAGAGCTTGACACCTTTACCCTCGGTTGTTTAAGTTATATATGAGGGGAGGTTTTTTAAAAAAAGTAATTAGTTACTTTAGTAATCAATTACTGTACTTGATTGAGTAATTGCTGTTAACTTTTAGTATTTAAACGGTATTTGCGTTGATGTTGTTGTCTGAGGAAGTCTGTACACTGTATCGACGAAAAGCGCTTCATTAAATTGTTCGTGACCGGCTGACAATTGTGTTTCATTCCTTTTGCCTGGCAGTTCATTTTTGGACTCGGTATAACTATCCAGAAATGGCTTCAGTAAGCATTCCGACTACTGATATTCTGAAAAAACGTAAGGATAAAGACAGAGACAGACTGCATAGGTCCAAAACTGCCAATGACGCTCCTGTTAAGCTAGTTGCCAGTCCGCCGGTACTCAGTGAGGGGCTTTCGCAGCCCCTGATACCCGCTACTTCAGATTCGCAGGCCTCTACTGAGATCC
Source organism: Protopterus annectens (assembly GCF_019279795.1). NCBI lineage: Eukaryota > Metazoa > Chordata > Ceratodontiformes > Protopteridae > Protopterus > Protopterus annectens. The sequence continues at coordinate 1,232,368,360 of NC_056726.1, read as the reverse complement.
ATTCGGAGTCAGGTATGCCGCGAGATGCTTCTTCGACTATAGAACCTGCGGATGTTTCTACCTTGGATGGGTCCGGAGCTGCTGTGCAGGCACCGGCTTCTGAGGGAGTATTCAGGCCAACAGACTTGCATGTTAAACCGAAGCCATCTTCTTCATCCAGGCCTAAAACTCGCAGTACGCCTAGAAAACTAATGTCCAAACCACATGGTCAGGCCCATATGCCTAAAAAACAAATGCTTAGAATGGCTGAAGACCTTATTACCTTAAATAGGGGAAGCCAGCCTTCCCTTTCTAAGAGACCTAGAACTGATTTTCCTTCTGATTCTTCTGATCAGGAATCTGGTATTTGTTTTTCCTGATTACCAGAATTTGCCCTTATATACCTGTGAGGATTCTGATGCAGAGGATTCCATTCCCACTGCTTCCCCTCCAGAAGATTTTTTTCTTTTGGTGAAACCTTGCATGCTCTTAGAGAGCATTTCCACTGGGAAAGCCAGGATTACTCTGACTGCAAAAAGAGGCTTAGGGAATTCTTACTCCTTCCTCAACACAGGCCTTTATCTATCCCTCCTGTTCTGGACATTGTAGATGATGCTTTCCTGGAATCCAGCCTTTCCCCAGACACCTTACCTCCAGCTCCCAGTAAACCTGGCAGGTATTATAGAGTACCTGACTCTCACAAGTTCCTCTTCAAGAATCCTACTGCAGATCCAGAGACCATTTCACAGGGAGCAAAGGGCATTAAGGCTACTGCTGCCAAAAATCCTATCTCTATCAGAAGGGGTAGGATTTTTGGCAACTGCTGCCAAAAATCCTACCCCTTCTGATAGAGATTCTAGAGCCTTGGACAGATGGGGTAAGAAGGTATACACATCTGCTACTTTGGCCATTAGGGCTTTAAATTGCCAGTTTCATTTGTTAAAGTACCAGCAGCATGTTATGGGACTACTTAAACAGAAAATGACATTGATTCCTGACTGTGCTGAACACAAGGAATTACAGGATTTAATGCATTCTGCAGAACAAGTTGGTAAACATACTTTGCAATTTGGTTTTGACTCTTTAGAAGCATCTTGCAGGGCTGCTGTCACTGGGTTTGTACTTGGGAGGCATGCTTGGCTTAAGGAGCAAAACTTGCCGGATCATGTTAAAGCTAAATTACTGGATGCTCCTTTAAACCAGGACCACCTGTTTGGCAACAAAGCAGAAGAAGTCCTCAAAAAGATGGAGGAAAAAGCTAAATCTATGCAAACTGTTAAAGAATTCCTGCAAGTACAGCCTCCCAGATTTAGTAGGCATTGGCCTTCAAAGAATTGGTCCTTTCCAGTCTCTTCCAGGCCCTCTCAGTCCAAACCCAGGAACAAAAGACCACCTAGGTTACAGTCTCAGGCTACGCACAGGCCTAAGCAGAGGGGGGCTCCCACTTCCAAACCGGGGGGTAGTGGCACCCCCATATGGAAAAATGGCACAATGACTTAACCTTAACTCTTCCAAGCCCTGCTCAACTGCCTGCTCCCTTAGGAGGAAAACTCGCCCTGCATGCAAAAAACCGGGAACTCATTACCCAAGACAAATGGGTTTTGAATATAGTTTCCCAAAGATACATATTCTACTTCCACACCCTACCAGCCCCAAATGGTTGGCCGGACCTACCCCCAAATCAGTGGACAGAGGCCCAACAGCAGGTTCTCTCTCTTCGAAGTATCAGGGCTATTCATCCTGTTCCAGCAGAAGAAAGGGGACAAGGTTTTTATTCAAGACTTTTCTTGGTACCCAGAAAAGACAGCTCCTGGCATCCTATCCTGGACCTCTCTATTCTAAACACCTTTTTGGTAATTCCAAAATTCAGAATGCTAACACTTCAACAGCTGCTTTCTGTGCTAGGCAAAGATGCCTTGTTGGCAACCTTAGACTTAAAGGAAGCTTACCTGCACATTCCAATAAGGGAATCGTGCAGGAAATACCTACACTTCAGGGCAGGCTCCATGCACTGTCAGTTCCCTGCACTTCCCTTTGGCTTATCTCCTGCCTCCAGGGTATTCACGAAGTGTCTAGCTCTAGCCATTGCATTTTGCAGGCAGAGAAATATTCAGATATACCCATACTTGGTTGATTGTCTGATTCAGGCAGAAAGCCAGGATTTGCTTTTAAAACATCTGGCATTCATAAAGAATCTTCTAACCTCACTGGGGTACACCATAAACAAAAAGTTAGCTCACCTAGTCCCCTGACAGCAGATTGTATTCCTGGAAGCAAGCTTGAACATAACTTCCCAGATGGCTTTCCTCACTCTAGAGAAACAAGTTTATTTGACAACCTACTTCAAACTACTGGCCACAAAGACCCAGCTATCTGCAAGGAAAATTCTGCAAGCCCTGGGGTTCATGGCCTCTTGCATTCTACTAATTCCATATGCAAGACTGCATATGAGGAAACTACAATGGTATCTAAAAAGCCTATAGTGTCAACATTCTCAGGACTTGGAAACAATGATTTCTATCATCCCTTGTATCATGACAGAGTTCCTTTGGTGGGCAGAGGCCTGCTACCACAACAAGGGGCTCCCTTTCACTCTACCTCCTGCCACTCAAACCCTAACAACAGACTCATCAGACTATACATGGGGGGCTCACTTGGCAGGGCAGTGTATTCAGGGCAAATGGAACACGAGACAGATGCACTTGCATATCAACCAAAAAGAAATGCTAGCAGTACAGAATTCCCTGACAGCCTTCAAAGACCACATTCTTCCAGGACAGTTATTGGTAAAGACAGACAACACCATAGTTATGTGGCACATAAACAAGCAGGGGGGAACCCACTCGTACCCTCTCTGCAGGTTAGCCATGGCTCTGTGGAACACAGCCTTGAGCTATCAAGTGCACCTACAGGCTCAATTCCTGCCAGGCAAGTTAAATTCACTGGCAGACAACCTAATCAGAAATCTCATGGACCCACACGAATGGAAACTGGAACCAAAAATATACAGCCTCTTGAGGAACAAATGGAGGACTCCAGATATAGACCTTTTTGCCGCCCACACCAACACTGGTACCCCCTCTTGCGCAGTGTGACATTGCTGGAACCATGGCACCTGCCTCATATCCCTTCCCTGCTGTCCCAGCAGGCCTGCCAGATTCTGCACCCTCAGCTTCAAACCCTGAACCTTGCAGCCTGGCTAATTCCTTGAGTTCTCCAATAGCATCCCTCAGTAAGCAGATGCTAGATGTCATTCTGGAGGCAAGGAGGCCTAGTACTAGAAAATCATATGCTGAAAAGTGGAAAATATGCTGTTGCTGGAGCCAGTCTCAGGGGATGGGCACAACGGTGCCCAGCTTACCTCATATACTTCAGTACTTAACAGAATTGCTCCACAAGGGCCTATCCTTCTTGTCAATTAAAATTCATGCCTCTGCCATTTCAGCACATTACCACCCCTCTTCTCTCACCCCCTGCTAAAGGAGTTCCTCAGAGGGGCCAAAAATTTAAGACCCCCCCCCCCCGGGAGAGCCTCTACTCCAGCTTGGGACCTTAACTTTGTATTGGAAAAGCTTACTCTCCCTCCTTTTAAGCCAGCTGCAACTACAGAGTTGAAATTCCTTTCTTGGAAAACAGACTTCCTTCTAGCCATCACTTCGGCAAGAAGAGTGTCTGAATTACAATTATCTTCTATGCAGACAGGGTTTCCCTCAGGACCAATCCTTCCTTTATGCCCAAGGTGGTGTCTAATGTGGCCCTTAATCAGTGCCTACCTTTTTCCCAAATCCACAAAACAAAGGAGAATAAATACTGCACTCTTTGGACATGCACAGACAACTTAGATTTTATTTGGACAGGACTAAGCCTCTCAGAAAATCTGAACAGCTGCTAGTTGGCTTTGCTGCAGGGGCAGAGTGGAAGGCCATTTCAAAGCAAACCATTTCTAAATGGATAGCCCATTGCATTTATTTCTGCTATAAGCACCATGGAAAACCTATCCCAGAGGGGATAAGATCACATTCCACCAGGGCTTTATCTACCTCTACAGCCTTTCTCAGAGGTGTTCCTACCAGGGACATCCTAGAAGCTGCTACCTGGATCTCTGTACATATCTTCACCAAGCATTACCACATGCCCATTTTTTCTAAATCTAGAGCTGATTTTGCCACTGCAGTCTTGCACGTTTTAATAGCTGGCCCTAATGCTCTCTAAGTTCCTCCTCCCTTCCTTAGCTTTGGGAATTAACCCAAATGTGATGATTGCAACAGTGAAACACGAAGAACATAGTACAGTTTTGTACACTTACCATAAATGTAGATGTTCGAGTGTATTCACTGTTGCAGTCCTGGATGTCCTTCAAGAATGCAACTGCAGTCATAACATATGGGTTGTCCTGCCTCAGGCAGCCCTCTGTCGGCCGGATTCCAAAGTCTGGGTCCGACGTCGGCTGATGTCGCATTTCTCTCCGACGTCAGAGCGGCAGGAGTATATAAGCATCAGCCGACGCCATCTTCTTCAGTCTTTCTTGCCGCGCGGTGCCCGAAGCAGAAGCAGTTCACAAGTGCCGGTCGGTCAGGTCCTGTATTCTTCGATCTGAAGTCAACAAAAAAGCTAAGTACCCCATTGGGGACCTTTTCTTGCCTCAGCCGATGTCAGAAATTACTGAAAAAGTGAATAATTGTTTGTTTTGTGGTAAACAAATACCTCATAAGGATTTCCACTCTTACTGCCTTCCTTGCCTTGGCCCAGACCACGACGTCTCGGCCTGCGCCGCCTGTGCTCGCTTCAACAAGCGCACTCTCATGCGCCAGGCGGAGTTCGCTGAAGACTTTTTCGGCGAAAAATTCGATTATAAGATGCCGTCGGAATTACCGACATCGCAGACTCCTAAAAAACGTAAAGACCGGGACCGCCATCCTCGGCCCGCGTCTTCCACCGACTCCACGCCAAAACCTACCGCGAGTGCCCCGGTTCCCTCTGAGGCAGTTATTTCACCGCTCCGAACCGAAGACACTGCATTACCAATTCCTCCGATACCGGAGACCACACCGACGCCAGTTATTGATTTTCCTCTGGATACTGAAACCGAGGAAATGCCCGAGACCATTGCTGTGGATAAGGTCACTCCTGCACGTGGAGCTGCTAGGCCTCCCATGTCCATGTCTATCAAGGCCTACACACGTGCTAAGGCAGCCAGCAAGACCAAGCACCTTATTGCTAAAGCCTTACCTCAGCCTACTCCTGAAACACAAATCATGACTATGGCAGCAGACTTAATCTCCATGATCAGAGGTTCCCAGGCCCATCCTGAGAGAGGATCCCAGCCTCCTCCTGATAAGAGGCCCAGGGTTGAGCCCACTGACCCTCTTCCTTCAGATGAAGATTCTGAGGCCTCTGGCCACTCCGATAGCCAGGAAGAGCCTTTCCAGACCTACGAGGACTCAGATGCAGAGGACACCATCCCTCGGCCTCCCTCCTGAGGATATTTCTTTGGGAAGTTCTGCATTCCATGAGGGAACATTTTAAGTGGCAAGGCCAGGAATTTTCTGATTCCAGAAAGCGCTCAGACCTTCCTTAAAAAGCCCCAGCACAGGCCCTTAGCTATACCTCCTGTGCTTGATGTTTTGGATGATTTATACTCTGACTCCAGTGTTACCCCTGATACTCTCCCTCCTGCTCCTGCCAAGCCGGACAGATACTATAGAGTTCCTGAAACACATTCTCATTTCTTTAGGGCCCATACTGTTGATTTAGAAACTATTTCACAGGGGCCGAAAGGGGTTTCAGCTACCACCTCAAAAATCCTTTGCCTTCCAACAGGGAAGCTAGGTCATTAGAGAGATGGGGGAAGAAGGTTTACACCTCCACTACTTTATCTATGAGAGCTCTCAATTGTCTCTTTCATATGTTTCAATATCAGGATTTCCTGTTAGATGATTTACAGAAAGCTTTGGCCTCTCCTGATCCTTTAGATAGGAAGTCTTTGCAGGAGGCTGTACACAACTCTCAGCAAGTTAGCAATCACTTCCTTCAATGTGGATATGATGCATTGGAAGCTTCATGTAGGGCAGCTATGACAGGGGCGGTCATTCGTAGACATGCATGGTTAAAAGAACAACCTCTACCAGATCATGTTAAGGCAAAACTCCTTGATGCACCCTTGGAAAAGAACAAGCTTTTTGGTGCTAATGCTAAAGATGTATTAAAGACCATTGAGGAAAAAGCCAAGTCAGTTCAGACAGTCAAAGATTTCTTCCAGGTTCAGCCACCCAGATTCAGCAGGAATTGACCTTCAAAAAACTGGTCCTTTCCTAATCCTGAAAGATTTCAAAGGGGCAAAGGCAGGCGTGGCCGAGGAAGAGGACAATACAGAGGTTCCTACAGGGGACGACAATGGCAACCAGCAAACCAAAGAAGTGACACAGGGGCTTCTCCTGCCCCACAGGGACAATCCCAATGACTTTCCTCTACTTCCGCTTACCAAAGAGCAAACAGAAGCTCCCTTGGGCGGAAAATTATCTCTGTTTTCAGACAATTGGCACAGATTGACAAAGGACAAATGGATTTTGGACATTATAGACCAAGGCTACAGGTTCCACTTTCATACCTTACCAAGGAAACAAGGCATGCCAAACCTACCGCAAAACCAGAGGGCAGAGGCTTTCAAGCAAATTTCTCTGCTTGCTCAGATCAATGCAATAGAAAAAGTTCCACAACAAGAACAAGGCCAGGGGTTTTACTCAAGACTGTTCCTTGTTCCAAGAAAAGAAACACAATGGAGACCAATACTGGATTTGTCCACATTAAACACCTTTCTCATAGTACCAAAGTTCAAAATGCTGACCTTACAGCAACTCCTTCCCATGCTGGGCAAGGGGTCTTGGCTGATTACTCTGGACCTCAAGGAGGCATACCAGCATGTCCCTATAAGACACAGCTGCAGAAGATACCTCAGATTTCTTGCAGGGCCAGAGCATTATCAATTCTCAGCATTGCAATTTGGCTTATCTACTGCACAGAGAGTGTTTACAAAATGCCTGGCTTCAGTAATTGCTCATTGCAGGCTCCAGGGGATCCAAATCTACCCGTACCTGGACGACTGCCTCATACAAGCTGACGACAAACTGATTTTGACAAAAAACTTGGATTATGTCATTCAATTGCTACAAGCTCTGGGATACACAGTCAACTTCCAAAAGTCAAGACTGCAGCCATCCCAGCAAATTACTTTCTTAGGAGCCAATCTAGACACAACCTCTCAAATGGCTTACCTGACAGAAGACAAGCAAAAGAAGTTAACTCATTATTTCAAAGGTTTGGCAAAGCTCACCCAGATGACTGCAAGGAGATTCCTACAGGCCCTGGGTTACATGGCATCATGCATTCTCCTGGTTCCACTAGCAAGACTACATATGAGAAAGCTTCAATGGTACCTAAAAAGTTTATGGTCTCAGCACAGCAACAACCTAGAGACAACCATACCGCTCATTCCATGCCTACAAAAGGAATTTCTATGGTGGGCCTCGGTAAGCCAGGCAAACACAGGCATGTCATTCAAAAAACCAGAAATAACACAAACAATGACCACAGACGCCTCAGACCTTGGATGGGGGGCGCACATGGAGGGCAGATGTATTCAAGGACAATGGTCTCCAAAGGAAACACATTTGCATATCAACCAAAAAAGAAATGCTGGCAGTCATGCATGCCATCGAGGCCTTTCGACAACAACTTCAGCAAGGCCACCTGCTAATACGGACAGACAACACCACTGTCATGTGGTACATAAACAAGCAGGGGGGCACCCATTCTTACCCCCTTTGCAGACTGACAATGAATCTTTGGGAAAAATCTCTGAGCTTAAACATGCAGTTGCAATCCCAGTTTGTTCCAGGCAAAGACAATGTGCTGGCGGACAGCCTAAGCAGGAATTTCCTAGACGCCCAAGAGTGGAAGTTACATCCAGAAATCTTCAGAAGGCTCACCTCGACATGGGGCAGGCCAGAAGTAGACCTATTTGCCTCCCACCTCAATCATCAACTACAAAAGTTATGTTCAAGGACATATCATCCACAAGCATGGAAAACAGATGCTCTCTCATTCAACTGGAACTTCCTAAAGATTTATGCATTCCCACCTCTGCCACTGATGACCACAGTACTACTAAAGATCAAAGCAGAGAAGCCAAAAGGAATCCTAATAGCTCCAGACTGGCCAAGACAACACTGGTATCCACTACTACGGAGCATATGCCACAACAAAAAATGGGCCCTTCCACAATGGCCCCATCTTTTGACTCAAAACAACTTCAAGACAGTACATCCCAACATTCAGACACTCCAGCTAACAGCTTGGGAGATTCCATGAATAACCTCAATCTATCTCTCTCCAAGGAAGTTCAGCGGATATTGACAGAAGCCCGCAGACCATCCACCAGAAAGGTTTATTCAGCAAAATGGAAGAGATTCAGCATTTGGAATACCAGCAAGGGTCATGATGCATCATTATTGAACATCCCACTCATCCTGGAATACTTGGCAGATATGCTACAGAATGGACTCTCATATTCTTCTATAAAAATACATGCTTCAGCTATTTCAGCTAGATACAACACTGATCCACCTGTGTTCTCACATCCTTTGTTAAGGCAATTTCTTAGAGGAATCAAGAATATCAAGCCACCAAGAAAGGCCCCAGTACCAGCTTGGGACCTCAACTTTGTCCTAGAAAAACTGACTCTACCCCCCCCCTTTGAGCCAGCAGCTTCTGTGGAGTTACAATTCCTCTCATGGAAGACAGCTTTCCTGTTGGCAATTACCTCAGCAAGAAGGGTTTCGGAATTGCAGGCCCTAATGGCAATACCACCTTTCATTACCTTTCATAGAGACAGGGTCTCCTTACGAACCAACCCTAGTTTTCTGCCAAAAGTGGTATCTAGGGTTTCTTTAAATCAAGCAATTCACCTGCCTACTTTCTTTCCCAATCCTGAGAACAAAGGGGAAAGACTGTTACATACCTTGGACATTCACAGACAACTTCGCTACTACCTGGACAGAACCAAGGCCAATAGGAAGTCTGATCAGCTTTTTGTAGCTTACGCCTGGAGTACAAGGAAAAGCAATTTCCAAACAGACTATCTCAAAATGGATTGGACATTGCATCAGATTATGTTATTCCTACCATGGAAAGAGTGTACCAGCCAATATCAGACCACACTCTACCAGAGCTACAGCCACCTCTACAGCATTCTTAAGAGGGGTGCCTACAAAAGACATTCTAGAAGCTGCTACATGGAGCTCCGTGCATACATTCTCCAAACACTACAACCTTCCTTTATTTTCCAGATCCAGAGCAGGCTTTGCTTCGGCAGTCCTGCAGGGATTGATAGCTACACCATCCTTTTCTTAGTGCTTTCCACCTCCCCCAGCTAAGCTATGGTATTCAACCCATATGTTATGACTGCAGTTGCATTCTTGAAGGACATAGTACAGTTTTGTACCTACCATAAATGTAGATGTCCGATAGATATGCAACTGCATTCGGGTTTTCCCTCCCTCCTTCCCCTCTATTCCTTGGGTCCACTCCTCTCCCTGTTATCCTAGCTGGGGATATCTGTTATGGTGTATCTGTTTATTGCTTATTTATTTGTCTGGAAACCTGTTTTGTCTTCCAAATTGATTACAGCCTTCCTTGGAGGGCACCTGGCATCTGGGGCAAGAAACACTGAAGAAGATGGTGTCGGCTGATGCTTATATACTCCTGCCGCTCTGATGTCGGAGAGAAATGCGACATCAGCCGACGTCGGACCCAGACTTTGGAATCCGTCCGACCGAGGGCTGCCTGAGGCAGGACAACCCATATGTTATGACTGCAGTTGCATATCTATCGGACATCTACATTTATGGTAGGTACAAAACTGTACTTTACCCTCCCTCCAGCCCCCTGACTTCTTTAGGCTCTACTTTTCCTTCTTCTTTGGTGTATTTAAGCTTTGTGGTGTATTTGTTTTTTGATGGAGGGGTACCGTAACATATAATTGCTTCCCATTGTGGGGGCACCTGACATTTAGGGCAAGAAAAACTGATGTAATGGCGTCGGCTGCATGTTTTATACCCCTGTCGACCTGACGTCATGGAAGAAGAGACAGCATATGACGCATGAATCCAAGACTCTGGTATTCAGGCCGGCTGAGGGCTACCTGCAGGCAGATAACCCAAATGTGATGTCTGCAACAGTGAATACACTCGAACATCTACATTTATGGTAAGTGTACACACAACTGTTCTTTTTTTATACCAGTATCTTCCTGGTAAGAAACCTCAGGGGGTTCCTCCAGCTTTTGCAGATGTATGGTGAGGTGCATGCAAAAGGGTAGATTGTACTTGGTTACTGGTCTAATGAGGGTCAAGTACAATGGAATTATAATGTCCTTTGATCTGGATGCCATGCCCTTACTTATGAGTTGTGCCACTTAGAAGGACTTTCTCACCACTGTATACACATAGTGGTCAAAGTTCAGATTGCTATCAACCTGAGTACCCAGATCACATACCACTGTGTCTACTGTTAGGGATGTGCTGTCTATACTGTAATTAGCTGGGGTATTTGCTTTCCCAGAGGGAATAATTATTAATTTTTTTGCATTTAGTTTCAGTCCATGGCTCTGGCACCAACCACTTCTTTGTGTTAATCCCTTCTACAGTATATCAGTGTCATTTGGTGATTCAGGAAATGCCCCCCCATTTGAATTCATCTGTTAACTTGGTTAGCCAAATGCTGTCTATGTTTGCCGTGACTTCTAAGAAATAAATAGCAAACAAGAGACAGCCTAGTACCGAACCTTGCCTTATGCCACTGGTGACTTACCCCTTTATGTGTCCTGTTGGTGAGCTATTTGGCTACCTACCTGGTGACATAGGGGTTTATGCCCAGTTGAGAGAGTTTCTCTACAATACCTAAGTAGGGAATCATGTCAAATGCCTAGGCCAGGTCAAGGTAGACGTTGTGCAGTCTTTCCTCATCCATGGCTTTGATGACCTTCTTGAAGAAGTAACCAGATTTAACCGATGTGATGTACCCTTAACGGATCCAAAATGGGTTAGGTCCAGAGTCTGGAGATTACCTGTGTCCTTGTTGATAAGGTCCATGATGATTCTTTACATGGCCTTACAGATGAGGCTTGTCAGGTTATGGGTTTATCATTCCTTGGGTTGGTTGATGGTCCCGTTTTGTAGAGGGATGACTGTTTCTGTCCTCCATTCTGCTGGAACATAGCCTGTCTGGAGACTGTTGTTAAATAGGGATCCAATTGGGTCTACTAGATTATGCTTTAAATTTTTTAAAAGGCAACCTGGGATGTTGTCAGGTCTCATTGATGCCATGATTTTAACCTTAGACAGCACAGTGATGACCTGCTGTCTTGAAGTAATAGGCTAAGGAATGGTGGCAACTATACTGTTGGGAACAGATGGTGGGGGGGTGAAATTTGATCCAAATCTGTCAGCTAGCAGGCTAACTATTTCCTCTAGTTGAGTAAGGTTGGTGCCATCCACTACCAGATCTGTGCATAGCTGGGTTTTCAGCTTAAAATTTCTAACATACTTAAAAATACGTTGTGATTTTCCTTGGCTAGGAAGTCTATTTTTGCTTCATAATTTGCTTTTGAGGAGTTGATCAGATCTCTGATTTGTGTGTTTAGACTAATGAGGGATGTCTTCTTCTTCTTCTGAGTTTGTTCCCACTTATTTTTGGATATTAGTTTCTTTCTTTATTTTGTCGTACGGCCTGTTTATACCAGGGGTCCACCAGGGTGGCTTGTTTTTCTGGCAAGACCTAGGTTTAATCTGGTCCGGTACTGCTGATTCTGTATGACTGCCTAAGTGTGGCTGTACAGGGTATTTGTGTACATGTCTGCATAGGATTCTATGATGTTCATCATGCATACAGCTGCAGTAATCACATATGGGTTCTCTGCCGTCAGGCGGTCCCTCGGTCGGCCGAATTCCAAAGTCTAGGTCCGGCGTCGGTTGTTGTCCCCTTCTTCCTGACATCAGTGAGGCAGGGGTATATAAGACACAGCCGACGCCATTTTCTTCAGTCTTTTTTGCCGCGCGGTGCCCGAAGCAGAAGCAGTTCGCAAGTGCCGGTCGGCCAGCTCCTGAATTTACGAAAAATTGGAAACCAAAGTCTTCATTAAAGCTAAGTACCCCATTGGGGAAACTTTTCTTGCCTCAGACCGATGTCAGAAAAAGTTAACAATTGTATTTCTTGTGGGAAGCAAATACCGCATAAGGATTTCCATTCCCTCTGCATACCTTGTTTAGGCCCAGACCACGATGTCTCGAGCTGTCGCTTTTGCGCTACTTTCAATAAACGCACTATTAAGCGTCGGGCGGAGTTCGCCCAACACTTTTTTGGTACAGCCTTTGATTATAAAATGTCGTCGGAGACTCCGACTACCATTTTGTCCAAAAAACTCAAGGACAAGGACCGACACGTGAGGTCCGCGGTCCCCACCGACACCACGCCAAAACCGGCTACACGTGGTCCGGTTCTCAGTGAGACGCCTTTGCAGTCCCTGACTACCGACACTTCTTTGGCAGTGTCTTCTGTAACCGAGACCGCAGGTACCTCGGCCCAGACCCAGACTACAACCACCGAAGCCACTGTGAGCGTTGAATATCCTAATGTGGACAGGTCCACTTCTACCCATGGTGTCTTTAGACCCTCATCTTCCTTTTCCATTAAGGCCTTTACTAAGTCCAAATCAGCCAGGCATCTCAAGAGGCCTGTTGCACAGGGCCCATCTCCAGGCCCCATGCCTAAAAAACGGATGCTTAAAATGGCTGAGGATTTAATTACTCTTATCAGGGGTTCAAACCACCCCAGACAAGAGACCCAGAGTGGAGGAAGATTCTCCCTCTTCTGATCAGGGATCCATTTTATCAGAACATTCTGATGTAGGGGAACACTCTTACTCCCCTTATGAAGATTCGGATGCAGAGCAGTCCATTCCTTCTGTATCTCCTCCTGATGATTTTTCTTTTGGGGAAACCTTGCACACCTTGAGGGAACACTTTCATTGGGAAGGCCAAGACTTTTATGATTCTAAGAAAAGACTTAGGGAATTTCTTTTGTTACCTCAACACAGATCTCTGGCGATACCTCCTGTCTTGGACATACTTGATGATGTTTATTCAGAGGCTTGCCTTAGTCCGGATTCCCTGCCTCCTGCCCCAGTCAAATCTGATAGGTACTACAGAGTTCCTAACACTCACCAATTTCTTTACAAAAGCCATAATGCTGACCCTGAAACCATTTCTCAAGGCCCCAAGGGAATGAAGGCCTCTATTGCTAAGAACCCACTACCTTCCGAAAGAGAGTCAAGATCCTTAGAAAGGTGGGGAAAAAAGGTATATACCTCAGCCACTCTAGCCATGAGGGCCTTAAATTGTCAGTTTCATATGCTTAAATATCAGCAGTTTCTGTTATCACAATTAAGAAATAAAATGTCTCAACCTGAACAACCAGACTTGAAGGAGTTGCAGGATATGATCCATAGTGCAGAACAAGTGGGTAAACACACCTTACAATGTGGCTATGATGCCCTAGAGGCTTCAAGTAGAGCTGCTGTTACAGGATCAGTCATTCGTAGACATGCTTGGCTTAGGGAACAAATCTTGCCTGATCATGTGAAGGCTAAACTATTAGATGCTCCTTTACAAAAGGGTGTGTTATTTGGTACTAATGCTGAGGAGATACTACGGAAAATGGAAGAAAAAGCCAAATCTATGCAAACTGTCAAAGCTTTTCTACAGGTTCAACCACCACGTTTTAGCAGAAATTGGCCTTCTAAAAACTGGTCCCTTCCGGCCACAGACAAGCCCCAAAGAGGTAGATACAGGCGCACAAGGGGCAGAGGACAATCACAAGGGTCATATAGAGGCAGGCAATGGCAAACTCCAGCACCAAGAGGTGGCGAAGACAGTGCACAACAATACAGGAAACAAACCCAATGACTTTCCCCTTTGCATGCCAAGCAAGTCTCAGCTGGCAGCACCCTTGGGAGGAAAGCTGGCATTATTTATAAGAAATTGGCATATTGTCACAACAGACAAATGGATCCTGGACGTAATAAACAGAGGCTACAGATTTCATTTTCACACTCTTCCAAAAATGAGAGGCATGCCAAACCTGCCACACAATCAAAGGGCAGAGGCACAACTACAAATTTCAAAGCTCATAGACATTAACGCTATTCAAGAGGTACCTACTCACGAGCAAGGTCAAGGTTTTTATTCCAGGCTATTTCTGGTACCAAGGAAAGGATCCGACTGGAGACCCATTTTGGACTTATCCATCCTAAACACATTCTTACTCGTACCAAAATTCAAGATGCTCACATTACAGCAGCTTCTTCCCATGCTGGGCAAGGAGTTTTGGCTGGTAACATTGGACCTCAAGGAGGCATACCTACATGTCCCAATCAGACAAAGCTGCAGAAGATACCTCAGATTTCTTGCAGGTTCAATGCACTATCAATTCTCTGCATTGCCCTTTGGCTTATCTACTGCGCCCAGAGTATTCACAAAATGCCTGGCATCAGTAATTGCCTACTTCAGACTTCAAGGGATACAAATTTACCCTTATTTGGACGACTGCCTGATCCAAGCGGACAGCAAGCACATACTTCTGGATCATCTGGCTTATGTAACACGGTTACTGCATTCTCTGGGATACACAATCAACAAAGAGAAATCCAGGCTAACACCTTCTCAGAAAATAACTTTCCTGGGTGCCAACTTGGACACAAACACCCAGATGGCCTACCTTACGCCAGAAAAACAGGGGCAACTAACTCAATACTTCAAAATACTAGCAAATTGTACCAGGTTTACTGATGACTCAAGCCTCTAGAGGACAGCTGGCAACCCTAGGTTTACTGCAAGGAAAATCCTGCAGGCTCTGGGCTTCATGGCATCTTGCATTCTTTTAATCCCTTGTGCAAAGTTGCATATGAGGAAACTTCAATGGTACCTAAAAAACCTTTGGTCTCAGCACAGCCACAGTTTGGAAACAATAATACCAATAATTCCATGTTTACAAAAGGAATTTCTATGGTGGGCCCAAGCATGTCAAACAAATACAGGCCTCCCATTCTGCAAGCCTCAAGCAAATCAAGTCATCACAACAGACGCCTCAGATTACGCCTGGGGGGCACACATGACAGACAGGTGCATTGAGGGCAAATGGTCCCAAAAGGAAAAGCACCTTCACATCAATCAAAAAGAAATGCTAGCAGTGATGAATGCAATTACAGCTTTCAAGGACTTGCTGCATCCAGGACAATTATTGATAAGAACAGACAACACCACGGTAATGTGGTACATAAACAAACAAGGAGGAACACATTCATACCCCCTGTGCAGACTAGCCATGACACTTTGGAACTTGGCTGTGGAATGGCAAATCGAACTTCAAGCACAGTACTTGCCAGGTTTGGAAAACACACTGGCAGACAACCTAAGCAGAAATATGACAGATCCACACGAATGGAAGTTGCATCCTCAAGTGTTTACAAAGATAATCCAAGCGTGGGGGAGGCCAGACATAGATCTCTTTGCCTCCCACAGGAATCATCAATTGGAAATGTTTTGTTCAAGGACCTTTCATCCAAAGGCCTGGAGAGTGGACGCCCTTTCATTCAGTTGGACAGCATGGACAGTTTACGCTTTCCCACCTCTGCCTCTTCTGCCCAAGGTGCTCTTGAAAGCAAGAGCAGACAGACCAAAGATGATACTGATTGCTCCAGACTGGCCAAGACAACACTGGTACCCACTCCTGAGGAGCCTAACACATACTCCTCCCTGGTCCCTACCTCTAATGCCTCTTCTGCTGACTCAGCACAGCTACAAAACTCTCCACAGTCAGCTGAAAACACTCAATCTCGCTGCATGGAAAATTCCTTAACACCACAACAGACCCTACTCCCCAAAGAGGTGCAGGATGTCATTTTGGAGGCCAGAAGGCCATCTACTAGAAAGGCTTACTCCGCAAAATGGAAATGGTTTTGCTCTTGGAATGAGAAAAAAGGCCAGGACCCTAGAAAACTGAATTTGCCTCAGGTATTACAGTATCTAGCTGAGCTGCTGAACAGTGGACTTTCATTTTCCTCCATAAAAATCCATGCCTCAGCCATTTCTGCAGAATACAACACGGATCCACCCTTATTCTCTCACCCACTCTTAAGACAGTTCCTCAGAGGGGCAAAGAATATAAGACCACCAAGGAATCAACCAATACCAGCCTGGGATCTTAATTACATTCTAGAAAAATTAACATTGCCTCCTTTTGAACCAGCTGCCTCAACAGATTTGCAATACTTGTACTGGAAAACAGCCTTCCTTCTGGCCATTACCTCAGCTCGTAGAGTTTCAGAACTACAAGCCCTCATGGCTGTGCAGCCCTTTCTCATCTTCCATCAGGATAGGGTTTCCCTTCGAACCAACCCATCATTTATGCCTAAAGTGGTATCCAGGGTAGCTTTAAATCAAGCCATACACTTACCTACCTTTTACCCCAATCCACAAAACAAAGGGGAAAGGCTGCTTCACTCCTTAGACATCCATAGACAGCTACGTTATTATTTGGACAGAACTAAGCCTTTCAGGAAATCTGAACAACTCTTTGTGTCCTATGCTGTAGGAGCTCAAGGGAAGCCAGTTACCAAACAGACTATTTCAAAATGGATAGGTCACTGCATACAGTTTTGTTACTCCTATCATGGAAAATCTGTCCCTACAGGCATCAGATCCCACTCCACCAGGGCCACAGCTACCTCTACAGCCTTCCTCAGAGGCGTTCCTACCAAAGATATTTTGGAGGCAGCCACTTGGAGTTCTGTGCATACCTTCACAAAACACTACCACCTGCCTTTATATTCCAAAACTAGAGCAGGCTTTTCCACTGCTGTGTTGCAGGGCATTCTGGCTCATCCCAGTTCCACCTAGTGCCTACCACCCTGTGCATAGCTTTGGGATTCTACCCATATGTGAATACTGCAGCTGTACGCACGATGAACATAGTACAGTTTTGTACCTACCATAAATGTAGATGTTCGAGTGCTATTACAGCTTCAGTACAGGTTTCCCTCCCTCCTTCCCCTCTTGGTAAAGGCCTAGTGGCTAACACCTCCTCATACAGCCTGTTTGGGTTATCCTTCTATGGTGTATTTGCTTGCAACTACTGATTTTTGATTAAATTGCATTGCATGATTTTATATATATATATAATTTATGTATTGCCTTCCTACTGGGGGCACCTGACATCTGGGGCAAGAAAGACTGAAGAAAATGGCGTCGGCTGTGTCTTATATACCCCTGCCTCACTGACGTCAGGAAGAAGGGGACAACAACCGACGCCGGACATAGACTTTGGAATTCGGCCGACCGAGGGACCGCCTGATGGCAGAGAACCCATATGTGATTACTGCAGCTGTATTAGCACTCGAACATCTACATTTATGGTAGGTACAAAACTGTACTTTTTCTGGGTTCGGGTGAGCTTTGAAATTTCTTATGACATCTATTAGTAGGAGATAAGTTGTCTTGGAGAAATTCTTTAGTGTTTTTGAGCTGGGGTATCTGGCCTTATACTTATTTCAAAGGAAACCGTGTTGTGGTCCAATTTTACCAAAGAGGGCATTACATGGGGGGAGGGGTGCAACACTGCACCATGTTAGTCAGCACTATATCCAGGATATTTGAGCCCCTAGTGGATGTGCCATCTAGCTGTTCCATAGTATTTGCATTGTCAAGTCCAAGAACCTGAGAGCTTACATGTTAGTGGTCATGTTTGCTTCCCAGTCAATGGTAAGATAGTTAAAATCACCCATGAGTAAGGTATTCGGCTGTATGGTGAATGACTCCAGTAAGTCTAGGTAAGCGGCATGTTTTCTCCTGGTTCATGGTGGGGGATCTATAGCATGCAGTGATGTGGTAGGAGATTTTGCCTGTGATTAGTTAGATATGGAATAGCTTGAGATAGTTGTACTGTTTAACCAGTCTTGAGGAATACTTCTCCTTTATGAAGATCGATAGTTCTCCTCCTTTGGTTCTTTCTTGATCAGTTGATGATCTGAATGTATGGAAGGCATTGTAGCCCTGCATGGCCGGGGTGCTGGCAGTGCCTTTAAACCGCACAGACTTCAGCATTTCCAAGGTGAGGAGTGCTTCTAAGTTTCTTATTTAGACTGCTAGCATTGAGCAGTAGTACCTTGAGCATATCAAGAGAAGGTTTTGTTACATTGGGAAGTTGGTTAATTTGATACTGCCTAAAAAATGCAGTAAGGGGTGGTTAAAGCCTTTGCCAGTATCCAAAAGCTTAGAGGAGACAGGTACAAACCATCTCTGGCAAAACAGCACAGCCTGTCAATCATGTCCTTCCAGAATGACAAATATTGAATCCCTTTGGACTGACACCAAAAGTGAAGCCAGTTAAAGTCAATAATTTTTTTGTTTGTATTATGGTATCATCCTTGGTGAATGTAGAATGCTGCTCAAGGGTAGGCTCATACCTGCTTGTGACACATAATCTGAGAGCTCAATCATGTCTCTCATCATATAGTCCATGTAGGTATGTCACAGGTCATTCACATCCACATGGACTAGGACAGAGTCATACTGGTTCTTGTGGCTGAGTGAACTGAGTGCTTGTGTGATCTGATGGATCCTGGCATCTGATAGGCAGCTAACCGTAACCTTCTCCTTATCCAGCCTGTTGGGGAGGATATCTGTGTCTCTCACTATGGTGTCTCCTATGACCAGTATGTTAGGTTTTATGATGTTTTGACTTATGGGCTTGTTTGTTAAGACACTGGTGTGTGTATTATTATGTGTTGTTTTGTTGTCTGTACATGTGGTTTTTGAAGGCAGCATTTGGAAGGGCTCTGAGTTTATGGTAAGTTACTAGTGAGTACCTCCACATACATGGGTTTATGAGTCAAATCCTTATTTAGTATGGGAAGTGATTGTGTGTGTGTGTGTGTGTGTGTGTGTGTGTGTGTGTGTGTGTGTGTGTGTGTGTGTGTGTGTGTGTGTGTGTGTGTGTGTGTGTTGACAACGTTTGGTATTTGATCTGTCTATATGTAAATGTCTTGCCTCCATGTTCTCAGCATAACCACATCTCTCACTTAAAATATTTGTTTCAAGATTAAGTGGTTGTTGGTATACATGAGACAGTTGCTACATTCCCTCAGGATGCCCATGTCCATCAGGCTGGCTACAGAGATGGTAGGAAACTGCCCATCCATGATAGCAGATTCTTACTGTTGGTTTTATCAGGGAAAAGAATGGATTAATGAGACTGTACTGTACTGATACCACAGAAATTACACTTTGTGTAGTCTTAAGGTAAGTCAACAGAGCGACGCTGCTCAACGGCAAATTGATTGCTCCTGTAGCAGCAGGGGTCTGAATATGGTTTCATTGAGGGATATTCTAGGGAAATTTTGTCTTCAAGGTCTTTGCGTCTATACAGGGAACTGCTAACTGCCACTGTGCGAAGAGCAGCTTCACTCCAATGTGAGGCTTGTATACAGGCAAAAAGAAACAGTTTTTAAGCTAACTACTGATCAGGAAAGCACACAACAAGCCTTCCACCAGCAATCCCCAGTTCAGATCAGCATACCTATGCCACAAGAGTGTTGAAAAAAGTTTGTTAATGTAAAATGGCTGGTATGGAGCCTAAGTGTAAGAAGATCACACAATCTACATACAACAGCCCTGACTGTCTAGTACAGTGCAACAAGTACTTAAAGCAGCTGTAGAGCAGTTCTTTTTATTTAAAGTGTAGCAAATACAGCAAATGTCAAAGAAAACTAATAAAATGCAATCACAATTATCAATAGATGTGCAAAATAACACATATTTTCATCTTTTTAGCAGAGGATTGCCTTAGCTGTCTCTGACTGCTGGCTCAACTCTTAGGGGTGTGCTGTCAATATGATAGTTACCAGGGATGGATGACTTCCCAAAGCATACTGTTAGGCATTTCTTGGTATTAGGTTTAGTCCATGACTCCAACAACAGTTATTTGTCTTTGTCAGCCCTTCCAGAGAACATTGGTGTCAGTAGGGAATTCTTTGACTGCTCCTAATTTGCAGTCATCTGCAGATTTGGTCAGCCAGAGGCCATTGACATTGGCCTTGACTTCAGATAAATAAATGCCAAAAAGGTGCAGTCTCAAGACCGATACCTGAGGGACTCTGCTTGTGACTGGCCTCTTTGTAGATGTATACTCCCCAATTCTAACTTTCTGGGTCCCGTCTGTGAGCCAGCTGGCCATCCACCAGGTGACATAAGGGTTTATACGTAACCTCTTGAGTTTGTCAACAGTGTCCAAGTGAGGTAGTCTGTCAAATGCCTTGGTCAGGTCAGGGTAGGCAGTGTGCGAAAAATTTTGCCCTCATCCACTGCTTTGGTGACCTTCACAGACGTCCACCAGGTTGACTAGGCATGACCTACCCTTGATGAAAATAAATTGGGTTGGGTCCAGTGATTGAACGTTTCCTATGTCATTATTGATATATACATGATAATGCTTTCCATGGCTTTGCATATGAGACTAGTGAGACGTATGGGTCTGTAGTTTCTAGGATCTGCAGATGCCACATGTTTGCACAGAGGGATGATTGTTGCTGTTCTCCATTCTTGAGGCATGAAACCTGTTTGGAGACTATAGTTAATTAGCAATTCCAGAGTCATGATAGATAGTGTTTCCTGCTATTTAGAAAGCATCCTGGGATATTGTCTGGGCCTATCTATGGCACCTATGCACTGCCCCAGTAATCAAGGAACCTCAATTCTTACCACTAGCACCAGTGAGGGGCGTGCACATTGGGGGGGATAACATGTACACACAGACAATCCTGGGGAAAGCTGGCACAGGTTCTCCAGCTATGCCCCCTTTCTGACCAGACTATAAGGTAGTACCAACTGCCACCAACCACTACTATCAGCTACTATAAGGCCCTTCCCAAAGGGTGACCAATTTCACTGTGTAATATTACTGTTATCCAAATGGTAAGTGTGAAGAACAGCAAGACTATTGGAGTGGCGTGGGGAGTATCACCAAATATATTCAAGTTCTCAAGAGCTTAAATTATCTCTACACAAAACAGCCACACTTGAAAGGTTTAAAAATGTTTAGTAATAAATAATAAAAACACAAGAGAATACTTATTACTTCAACACAATGACATTACAGAGTTCAGAAATCACAGGAAATACTTTAAAACAATGTTGTAGGATAATCTGACATAAATATAGAAAACAGCTAGACTAATCTGACTGTTTCTGTCTATCTCTAAGAGAAATCACTGTTCTAAATAAACTACGTACATACAGAGCAAGCAAGTGCTCGTAAGTGGATGTTCTTACTTGATCCAAGACAAGGTACAAAATGCT
Source organism: Protopterus annectens (assembly GCF_019279795.1). Taxonomy (NCBI): domain Eukaryota; kingdom Metazoa; phylum Chordata; order Ceratodontiformes; family Protopteridae; genus Protopterus; species Protopterus annectens. The sequence continues at coordinate 1,232,346,917 of NC_056726.1, read as the reverse complement.
CTATCTTTCTCTTTGAGAAAGTCTTAAATTGATAATACACAGTACTGCTGACTCATCTCAGATTACATAATTTTTATCAGTTTTCCTTAAGTTCCCAGGCTAACAGAAACTCAAAATTTACATTTCTTTGTAAGCTGCACCTGGCCAGGAAGTCACAGCAATAAAAGACACTTTTACTTGTAAAATCTAGTAATTATCTCTGGCTTAAACAATAGAAAGAATTTCCTAGCCCAAACATCCTGTCTCCAAGCTTGAGATCAAACACAGTTGTAATTCTTTACTTAGCAACTTTCTTCCAGCAGGGTGCACTGTGGTTAAAATGTTGAAGCTCAGAGCATAACACAATTTTCTTACATTTGTTACACAAGCCTGTGGATCATAGTAATATTAACAATGACATAGAATTATTTACAAAATTCTCTCTAGCTAGGCTGGCAGCCTTCACACATCTCCCGCGGAGAACTCAAGCTAGTTTTTCAGGTGACCCTTGGGATAAGTTGCTTGAGAGGGTTAGGTCTATTCCCTGTCTTCAGAACCCATCTGTGTTGACATTGCTAATGCTGTGCTGCACTGACATATCATATGCTTGCAACCCTAGGCTCCACCTAAGCAACTTGGCATTTTGCTGCCTGGGTCGATGTAACCATGTTAGGGGATTGAGATCTGTAACTACAGTGAATTTCCTTCCATACAGATTAGGCTGAAGTTTCTGCAGTGCCCACACTATGGCTAGACATTCCTTTTCCACAGCTGCATAGCATTCCTCCCTGGGTTGGAGCCTACGACTGAGATAAACCACTGGGTGCTCTTCTCCTTCTGAAGAAATCTGGCTAAGTACAGCCCTCACCCCATGGTTCGAAGCATCCACCTGCACAACACATTCTTTGCTGTAATCTGGACTGGTTAACACAGGGGATCCTCCCAAAGCTTCTTTAAGCTTCCGGAATGCCTGCTCACATGCTGTGGTCCACACTACCTTATCTGGCCTGTTTTTCCTAGTCAGATCTGTGACGGGAACAGCTATGGTACTATAACTGGAAACAAATTTTCTGTAGTACACTGCTGTCCCTAAGAATGCTCTCACTTGCTTTTTGGTAACAGGTGCAGGCCATGCCTGAATGTCTTCCACTTTGGCAGGTCGTGGCCTGATCTTACCATTCCAAACACTATGTCCCAGGTAGGAGACCTCTGCCATACCCACCTGACATTTGCTGGGCTTAATGGTCAACCTGCCCTCTGTAGTCTACCCAGCACCTCCCTGACATGCTGAAGGTGCTCTTGCCAGGAATGGCTGTAGATGGCAATATCATCTAGGTAAGCAAGGGAAATAATCTCCTGCTGCTAGAATATGATCTACCAGCCTCTGGAAAGTTGCTGGGGCATTTTTCATCCCAAAGGGCATCTTTGTGAACTCATACAAGCCAAAGGGTGTCACAATGGCTGATCTCTCTGTAGCACTGGGAGTCAAGGCAACCTGCCAGTAACCCTTGGTAAGATCAGTGGTGGTAAGATACCTAGCCCCACACAGCTGCTCTAGGGCTTCATCTGTCCTAGGCATGGGGTAAGCATCTGACTCTGTGTGGCTATTTAATTTCCTGTAGTCCACACAGAACCTGATGCTGCCATCCTTCTTTGGCACCAGCACCACTGGGGAAACCCAGGGACTGTTGGACTTTTGAATTACCCCGAATTCCAACATTTCCTGTATCTCCTCTCTCAGAGTCTGTTTGACTCTCTCAGGCACCCTGTAAGGGGGCCTGCCTAATAGGTCTTTGGGATCCTGTATCCACCTGGTGCTGCAACAGGTGGGTGCACCCTGGTTTCCCAGTGAACATGTCCTCAAACTTATGTAACACTGCTCCGATTTCTCGAACCTAGGTAGGAGATAGCTGCGGGACATTGCTACCCCTTCCACTGAAGTGTCAGTCCGAGCCTCACTGAAGAGATCAGTCATCAGATCTCCCTCAGACTCCTCCTGCAATCTACTGCAAATACTCAGCACCAGGGCCTCCCTGTCATGGTAATATTTCATCATGTTAACATGGTACAATTTGTGACGCTGCCTCCTGCCTAGCAGTTCTACCATGTAGTTAACATCTGGAAAAACACTGGTACACAGGCTCGAAGACCAAAAGGCAATGAGGCAAAATTTCTTTAGCGTACACCTTTATTTTGACCACTTTCATCCTAAGACTTCTTCAGAATTCAACACATATCACAATATTCAACCATCATTTATACACCATTCAATTAACAGAATTATATAATGATCTAATTAACTTCAATTCCACTTAAAAAATATGCCTACTATAAAACCAGTACTGAAACTACTTATTCAAGTATAATTTTCTGTACTTTAAAAAAAAACATTTAATGTTGATAACCTCGTTTAAGCCTGGTGTCTTGTCTGCCTCAAGTCTAACTTGCCAGCAAGTCTCCCTTTGTTCTAAAAAGTTTTTGAAGTCACCTCCCCTTAAATCCAATTTACCCATTTCTAAAATAGAAAAAAGGAACTTTTATATGCTTTACATTCAATTGTGTGCCTATACAAGGAACTTTTTTCATCTTTCTTTTTTATATTATAATAATGTTCTCTTATCCTTTCATGAAGTGACCTTGTTGTCATTCCTACATAAAATCCTGGGCAACCACTACATACACAAATATACACCACACCTTTCGTTTTGCATGTGAAGTGCCCTGGCACTTTAATGATACTGGAAAAAGTTTGTATATTAATAAATGGTCCTTCTGAAATATACCTACAATTTCCACACTTATACATCCTATCTCCCCTTCGGGTATGTAGGTATTCTGGAATATACTTAGTATTGTCTTGTTGAAACATTTTTTTCAAGTTATATTCATAGGTATAGACAAAATTAGGTTTACTACCTACTATTTCAAACAGTTCTTTGTTGCCTTCCAAAATCTTCCAACTATTCTCTGTAATTTCTCTAATATTCTTACTGTCTACTGTTATTTCAAGATTGCATGTTAACTTTTTATTCTTGTTACCCACTTCAACACCTGAATTTGTTCTGAAGGGTTGTTTTAAAATGGGGGATATTTTTTTTGCCTTTTACTGAAAATGTATTCAGCTAATCTGCTAAGATATTCTTTATCACATCCCCTGGCTATAAACATGTCACATGTAAGTATAAACTCATCCTTTGTTACATCATCATTGCTTGTCATCCTACTGCATCTCATTAGTTGTCCTTTTGGAATATTCTTTTTTATAAAACCAGGATGGTTGCTTTTGGTCCTTCAGCCTGTGTACCAGTGTTTTTCCAGTTGCTGTTTTGGACTGGTAGAAGCTTTTGTTATGTAGTTAACATTAGTGACCTTCCTTGCCACCTTGTAGGGTTCCTCCCAGGCTGCTTGCACCTTGTTGTGTCTGACAGGAATGTGAACCATTACCTGCTGCCCTACAGCATACCCTCTAGCTTGAGCATTCCTGTCATATCAGACCTTTTTCTGCTGTTGGGCTTCTGCTAGGTTCTCCTGGGTCAAGCCCATGAGTTCCCTGAAACTTGTCCTGAGGTTTAGGACATATGCCACAACAGACTTCTGACGAGATTCACACTCACCCTCCCTCTCATCTCGAATTAAATCTAGAGGCTCCCTCATCCTATGCCCATACAATAACTCAAAGGGTGAAAAACATGTGGATTCCTGGGGAATCTCTCTGTAAGCAAACAACAGATGGGGCAAATATTTGTCCCACTCCCTCTTAAACTGGTCTGTAAATGCCCGTAGCTTGGCCTTGAGTGTAGAGTTTACTCTGTCAACAAGACCATTAGTCTGGGAATGGTAGGGGGTGGTCATTAGGTGCTTCACCTCACAGTGTTTCTACAGACAAACCAGCTGGTCTGACATTAAATTGGCACCTGTCAGTATTTCTTTTGGGAAACCTACCCTGCTGAAAATCTCTAACAAAGCATTTGCCACCTTTTCTGCCTCAGTGGAAGACAAAGCCACTGCCTCAGGTTATCTGGTAGCATAATCTGCTACTGCTAGGATATACTTTTTCCCTTTGGAACTTGGGGTACTCAGAGGCCCTACAATATCCATAGCTACCCTCTGAAATGGCTCCTCAGTCACAGGCAAAGGCATCAAAGGAGCTCTCACCTTGTCTCCTGCCTTGCCTACATTTTGGCACTGCTCACAGGTCCTGCAGTACTCTGTTACATCTGTGGAAATTCCAGGCCAAATAGAAGTTCTGCATAATATGTCCCTTTGTACATTTTATGCCCATATGACTTGCAAAGGGAATATCATGGGCTATGGCTAGAAGTACCAGATGGTAGGCCCTAGGCACTACCAACTGCTGTAGCCTCTCACCTTCTAGCCCTCCCTCAGGGGTCCACTCTCTATTCAGTAACCCTTTGCCCCAGTATACAGATTCCCTTCCCTTGAAAATCACATGCCTCCCTAGCTACCTGTCTCAGACCTTGTAATGTGGGGTCTGAGAACTGAGTCTGTCTCAACTCTCTCTCTTTGTAACCCTTCCCAGCTCCCCTTCCACAGGAAGTCTGGTATCCTCTGACAGTGGTGCCTCACTGTCAACCTGGGTACTAAAACTCACCTCTACCCTTGCAGTCACTCTGTGCAAGGGAACATCAGTACCCACAAGCAGCTGTGGCTCACCTTCAGTCTCACTGCTACAGGGTAGCTCTCAGACCCACATGCTTGTCTCCAAGGCTGACCGCATGTAACTGCATGAGCACATGGTACTGCATTTTCAAAATCATTCCCTATCAGGACATCTGCAGGGATATCCTCAAACACACTTACTTGTTGGTTTCCTTTTCCACCCTCCCAGTCAAAGTGAACCCTAGCCAGAGGTATTTGGAATGGGATTCCTCCTACAGCTCTGAATGGAGTAGACTGCCCAGGCAAGTAGTGCTCCTCTGTAACCATTGCAGGCTTCACAATGGTTATGTCAGAGGCTGTGTCTCTCTTAGCAATAGCCTCTTTGCCATTCACTAAGATATGATATAACCTCTTGTGGTAGTTTGGTACCCTTGTTGTCTCATGACAACCTACTGTTGGCATTTTGTCCTTTCCACTTACTGGCTTCCTTACCTTTTGATCCCACCTTGCCTCTGTAGACATCTATATGCCACATCGCCCCATTGGTTGCATTCAAAACATTTACCCTCGGTCCTTGACATGCACCTGGACTAGTGGCTTCCCCTGCTACTGGCAGATTCTGTTGGGGCAGTCTGGGCTGCCCACCATGGGTTCCTTTAGACCCATGAGCAGCACTGGGTGTCCCTTTCCTGTGCAGTGATGCCCTGCTTGATATGTGTAGGTCTCCTTTCTTCCCCAACACATCTGAAGTAGCACATTGTCTATCAGCTAACCAGATCCTCAACTCATCTGAAGTAGCACATCGTCTATCAACTAACCAGATCCTCATGTCCTCAGGCAAAGTCCTAAGGGCTTGTTCCCTCACCAAAAGTCTGCCAGCCCTTCATTAGTGGTGAGCTGACATCCACTCACCCACCTATGAAAATAAGTGCTTAGTTCAGCAACATATTCACACATACTTTTATCTGCCTTGCATCTGTGCTCATGAAACTTTTTCCTATAAGCTTCAGGTTTTAGCTTAAACAGTTCTAGCAAACAATTCTTAGCAGCAGTATAATCAAAAAAATCATGGTCAGGTAGTTTAGACAGCACAGTTACAACTTTACTATGGAGTAAGGAACCATACCCAGAGGCTTTGGTCAACATCATACTATTTACATACCCTCTCAAATATATGAATGAAACTATCAAAATTATCCCCCTCTGTAAACTGTGGAAGAAATTTGCTGACCTTTTGTGCTTCTGGGGTCTAGTTACTCCCTTCCCCATTACCTCCATGACTCTGGCGAAGTCAGCATCTGCTTTTCACGTTGCCTCTGCCTCTCCTTTTCCTCAGCTTCTATTTCCAAATGCCTGGCCTGAATCTCAGGTCTGTTTAGCTCCAGTCGGATTTTCAAGTCCTCTGTAAAAAGGTTGAGCTGTCCATTCTCTGAGTGTTGTACATTTCCACAGCCAGTCTGATCATTCTGCTTGTTGCTATTTTCTGATGCATCTGTGACCAAAGCTGCAGTCATGCCTGCTTTAGTCAGGTTTCCATGCACCAGTCCTTTAGCCTGGCACATCTTAGCCAACTGGCTCCTTGTCAGCTTGCCATATTCCTCTCCTGACATGCTTGTCTTTTTTCCCTGACTAACTAAGATAACAAAAGAAATAAAACAATTGTGATCTGAACTTTGAATGTTCACTGTGTGGCTGACTCAGAGTACAAAAACACCTTCAGTGATCACTGTACACAAGCTACAGGAATTCAATGTCCACACCACTACAAGCTAATTAGTATGTGATGTGGCTAACTCACTAAAATCAAACAGTTAATATTTGATGTGTATATCCCACCACTGCCAACCAATTAATATGTAACAACAGTGCACTAGCCCAGTAATCAAGAAGCCTCAATCCTCATCACTATCACCAGTGAGGGGCATGCACATTGGGGGGTTAACAAGTATACACACACACTCCTGGCAAAGGCTGGCACATGTTCTCCAGCTATGCCCCCTTTCTACCCCGACTATAAGGTAGTATCGGCTGCCACCAACCACTACTATCACGTACTGTAAGGCCCTTCCCAAAGGGTGACCAATTTCACTGTGTAATATTACTGTTATCCAAATAGTGTGCCGAACAGCAAGACTAATGGAGTGGCTTGGACAGTATCACCAAATACATGCAAGTACTCTAGAACTTAAATTATCTCTACAGAAAACAGCCACAGTTGAAAAGTTTAAAATATTTAATATTAAATAGGAACACAAGACAATGCTTATTACTTCAACACTGTGCTAATCAAGAGTTCATAAATCACAGGAAATACTTTAAAACAATATTGTAGGATACTCTGGCATAAACATAGAAAACAGCTAGACTAATCTGGCAATTTCTATCTATCTATCTCTAAGAGAAATCACTGTTTTAAATAAACTATTTATATACAGAGCAAGCAAGTGCTGATGAGTGGATGTTCTTATTAGTTCCAAGACAAGATACAAAATGCTCTGTCTTTCTCTCTGAGAAAGTCTTAAATTGATAATACGCAGTACTGCTGAGTCATTTCACATTACATCATTTTTATCACTTCTCCTTTAGTTCCCAGGCTAACATAAACTCAGAATTTACATTTTTTGTAAGCTGCACCTAGCCAGGAACCCACAGCAATAAAAGACACTTTTACATGTAAAATCTGGTAATTATCTCTGTCTTAAACAATAGAAAGAATTTGCTAGCCCAGACATCCTGTCTCCTAACTTGAGATCAAACACAGTTGTTGTTCTTTACTTAACAGCTTTCTTCCAGCAGGGTGCACTGTGGTTACATTTTTGAAGCTCAGAACATAACACAGTTTTCTTAAATTTGTTACACGAGCCTGTGGATCATATTGATATTTACAATGACATAGAATTATTTACAAAATTCTAACTAGCTAGGCTGGCAGCTATCACACCATCGATGCAGTGTTCTTGTCCATACTGAGAGCATTAAGGACCTGTTCCCATAGTTATAGCAGGGGAAGTTGTATTTGATTGGTATTTCCTGAGGGAACTGGGCAGCACAGTGCTGCAGTGGATAGCATTGTCTCCTCCCAGCAAGAGGTTGTCTGGTTTGATTCTTGGCTGGGGTGCCTTCACTGTGGAGTCTGCATGATCTCCCTGTGTTCACTTGGGATGTTCTTCGTGTTTCACTGTTGCGGTCATGACATTTGGGCTATCCCTGCTGGGGTAGCCCTCGGCCGGCCTGAAGACCAGAGACTTAGTATTTCTGCATCGGTTGCTATTGCTTGAAGATTAATGTCAGGTCATCAGGAGTATAAAGGAATGCAGCCGACACCATTACATCAGACTTTCTTGCTGTGGAGCTGGAAGCAGAAGCAGTTTGTATGAGTGCCAGTCATCCGATACCTGAGTTTCGTTTCCGAATTGAAGTTGTCTTCAAAAGCTAAGTACCCCGTTGGGGATCCTTTTTTCTTGCACTAACCGATGCCAGAAAAAATTAGTAATTGTCTCCTGTGGAAAGCAAATACCAGACTGGGACTTCCATTCCTCCTACATCACTTGTCTGGGCCTAGACCATGACGTCCCTCATTGTCAGTTCTGTTCTTTGTTTAATGTCAGAACTATTCGTCGTCAGGCCCTTATTGTAGCCATTTGTTTCCGTTTACAGTCCTCAAATTTCGATATGGCTTCTGTAAGCCATCCGACAGCTGACCTTCCGATAAAATGTAAAGATAAAGACAGAAACAGACCGCAAAGGACTAAACCTTCTGACGACGCTACTGCCAAGCTGATCATCAGTCCTCTGAAATTCAGCGAGGTGCTTTCACAGCCCCTGATGCCCGCTTCATTTAATTCACAGGCCTCTGCTGAGACCCTTTCGGAGTCCGGTATGTCACAGAACTCTTTTTCATCTAAGGATCCTGCGGTTGTCTCTACCTTGGATGGGTCCAGAGCCACTGTGCAGGCACCAGCTTCCGAGGAAGTCCTTCGCAAAAGTGAATCCAGACATAAACCGACGCCTTCTTTCACGGCTACCATTCTTTCTAAACCAACCAAGTTCCTTAGGCCCAGGGGTCGAACCACCCCCAAGAAGCCACTTTCCAGCCATTCTTTGGCTCCTGCTCCCTTGCCTCAGTCACAAATGCTTAGAATGGCAGAGGACCTTATCATGCTGATTAGGGGAAGCCAAGCCACTCCCTCAAAAAGAAAAAGAGATCTGTCTCCAGAAATTTTGTCTGAACAAGAGTCAGATGAATCTGATGCATCTGACTGTGAAGACTCGCAGCCCCTCTCTACATATGAGGATTCTGATGCAGAGGAATCTATTCCTTCATTCTCTCCCTCAGAGGATTTTTACTTTGGGGAAACCCTGCATACTTTAAGGGAGCTTTTCAAATGGGAGAGTAAAGACTACCCACAGTCTAAAAAGAGACTCAAGAGAATTCCTGAACTTTCCACAGCACAGGCCCTTAGCCATCCCCCCAGTCCTAGATGTGGTAGATGATGTCTTCCTTGAATCCAGCTTGACTCCAGACACCCTCCCTCTTCCTCCCAGAAAGCCAGACAGGTACTACAGAGTCCCTGACCCTTACAAATATCTCTTTAAAAACCCAACAGCAGACCCTGAGTTCATTACTCAAGGCCCAAAAGGGGTTAAAGCTACTTCAGCTAAGAATCCCACCCCCCTGAGACAGGGATTCCAGAGCACTGGACAGATGGGGTAAGAAAGTATACACCTCAGCTACTCTTGCTATCAGGGCACTCAATTATCAGTTCCATGTGCTTAAATATCAGCAACATACCTTGGAACTTCTTAAACCAAAAATTTCCTCCTTTCCTGCATGGGCAGAATCTAAAGATTTAAAAGAATTAATGCAGTCTGCTGGTCAAGTAACTAAACACACTTTGCACTGCGGTTTTGACACCCTAGAAGCTTCTTGCAGGGCAGCAGTCACTGGATCTGTCATTAGAAGACATGCATGGCTTAAGGAACAGCCCCTGCCAGACCATGTCAAGTCTAAATTGTTGGGTGCACCCTTGCACAAAGATAACATATTCAGTACTAAAGCAGAAGAAATATTAAAAAAGATGGAAGAAAAAGCAAAATCTATGCAGACTGTTAAAGATTTCATACAGGTACAGCCACCCTAGGTTCAGCAGGCATTTTCCTTCCAAGCATTGGTCCTTTCCTGCACCTAGTAAACATGGCCAGCCTAGGCCCCATGCAAACAGACCTCTAATACAGCAGTCCCATGGGTTGCAGAGATCTAAGCAGTGGCCTGCCTCCACTTCAAAGCCAGGGAGTTCTAAGCCAACCCCTTATGGCAGAAACTCTCAATGACTCACCCCCTCCCTACCTCACCTCTGCCCACCACCATCACATACCCCTAGGAGGAAAACTCTCCTTTCACTCAAGCACCTGGGCCACCATTACCAAGGACCAATGCGTTCTGAACATTGTGTCTTAGGGGTACAAATTCTCCTTCCACACCCTTCCAACCCCCAAAGGGTTCCCAGATCTATCACCAAATCAGTGGGCCAAGGCTCAAAAGCAAATCCATACCCTGCTCTCCTTGGGAGCAGTAGAACACATTCCTGCAGAGCAGATAGGCCATGGCTTCTACTCCAGACTTTTTCTGCTACCCAGAAAAGAGGGCACCTGGTACCCCATCCTCGATCTGTCCATTCTAAACACCTTCCTGGTGATCCCAAAATACCTGCCAGGCTCTCTCAACTCCCTGGCAGACCAATTAAGCAGAAAACTGTTGGACCCCCATGAGTGGCAGCTCAACAGAAACACCTTCTTACTAATAAGTCAGAAATGGGAAACCCCGGAGGTCAACCCTTTTGCCTCCCACACCAACCATCAGCTCAGCAAATTCTGGACCAGGGAGCATCACTGAATGGCATGGAAGGTAGATGCCCTGTCCTTCCCCCTGGATAAACCTCTCGGTCTATGCCTTTCCTCCCCTACCCCTCATTCCCAAAGTACTTATCAAAATCTTCTTCTTCTTTCGGCTTTTCCCAGTTAGGGGTCGCCACAGCGGATCATCTGTCCGCTCATGATTGGCAGTGGAGTTTTACAGTGTCGAGTTGCCAGTCCGGCGCCCAACCTTCCACAGAAGGCACACACATGCACACACTCACACCTAGGGCCAATTTAGAGTGTCCAATCCACCTACTGCATGTCTTTGGGATGAGGGAGGAAACCGGAGCACCCGGAGGAAACCCACGCGACCACAGGGAGGACACACAGACTCCGCACAGAAGGCACCCCAACCAAGAATTGAACCAGAGAGCCTCTTGCTGTGAGGCGGCAGCACTAACTGCTGCACCACCATGGCCGCCCCAAAGTACTGATCAAAATAAGGGAGGAAAAACCAAGGAGCATTCTTATAGCTCCAGACTGGCCCAGACAACACTGGTACCCCTTGCTGCGCAGCCTGTCCCCACTGCCCCCATGGAATCTTCCTCAGGTTCCCAACCTCCTAACCCAGAGGGCAGGGGAATTCATGCACCCCCAATTGCAGCCACTCAGTTTGGCATTTTGGCTTATAACCTGACCCCTGACCAATCTGCCCTCCTCAGTAAACAGGTTCTGGATGTTATCCAAGAGGCCAGACACCCTAGCACCAGAACATCTTATGCAGAAAAATGTAAAAGGTTCTGCACCTGGATCCACGCCAAGAGAGCCAATACGGCACAGCCCTCCATCCCTCTCATCCTGGACTACTTAGCTGACCTACTACACAGAGATCTCTCTTTCTCCTCTATAAAAATTCATGCCTCTGCTAATTCTGCTTATTTTCCCACTAAGCAGCCTCTTTTTTCACACCCTCTGCTCAAGCAGTTCCTCAGAGGGGCTAACAACTTGTGGACCCCAGAAGGGCGCCAACACCAGCTTGGGACCTTAACTTTGTCTTGGAAAAGCTCACCCTGCCTCCATTCAAACCAGCTTCTTCTGCAGAGCTAAAATTTCTCTCCTGGAAGACAGCTTTCCTCTTGGCCATCACTTCAGCGAGAAGAGTCTCTGAGCTGCAAGCACTCATGGTAATGGAACCCTTCATCATCTTCCATGCAGACAGGGTATCCCTCAGAACTAATCCATCCTTCATGCCAGAGGTGGTATCCAGTGTGGCTCTCAACCAATCCATCCATTTGCCCACCTTCTTTGCTAACCCTCAAAACAAAGGGGAAAGGATTCTGCACTCTCTAGATGTGCACAGACAGCTCAGATACTATCTGGACAGGACTAAACCCTTCAGAAAATCTGATCAACTGCTGGTTACCTTTGCTTCAGGGGTAGAGGGCAAACCCATCTCCAAGTAAACCATTTCCAAATGGATAGCACACTGCATCCATTTCTGCTACAAGCAACATGGCAAGCCTCCCCCAAGGGGGTTAGAACCCACTCCACCAGAGCAGCCTCCAACTCTGCAGCATTTCTCAGAGGGATTCACACAAGGGACATCCTGGAGGCTGTCACCTGGACATCTGTTCACACCTTTATTAAACATTACCACCTGCCTCTCTTTGCATTTCTGTTTTCCCTCCCTCCTTCCCCCTTTTTCTTTTTGTTACCTTTCTTCCTTGTTGTTCTCCTTTCCTTAGAAGGGACATATTGGTATTTTTTCCACTGGTGGAGTCCTGCCACCAGAGCCTGGCCTTCTACTTTGGGGGCTCCTGACCAGTTAGTGCAAGAAAAACTGATGTAATGCCATCGGCTGCCTTCCTTTATACTCCTGATGACCTGACGTCAGCCTTCAAGTGACACCAACTGACGCAGAAATGCTAAGTCTCTGGTATTCAGGCCAGCCGAGGGCTACCCCAGCAGGGATGACCCAAATGGGATGACTGCAACAGTGAAATCACTTGAACATCTACATTCATGGTAAGTGTACACAACTGTACTTTTTCTCCCATATTCCAAAGACACACACAGTAGGTGGATTGGACACTCGAAACTGGTCATAGGTGTGCATGTCAGTGTGTAGTGTGGAAGAACAACCGCAGCAGGGCTAGCCACCCGGCAGTGTAAAACTTGGCTCTAGATGATTGTCACTGTGAAAGCCTGACCCCATGTGCAAAAATGGGAAAAGGGGGTTGTGGATGAATGGATGGATTTGCTGAGGGAAGGTTGAAAGTAAGAAAGGGGTAAAGTTGGAGCTGAATTTATCGGGTAGTAAGTTTGCTATATCTTCTGGCTCAGTATAGGTGTCTCCATTAACAGTGAGTGCTGCATACGATTGTGTAATACCTTTGAGGTAGCTTAGGAATGCATTGTAGTTGCCTTGGCTTTGGTAGACTTTATTTGTCCTATGAGTTGTTTGTTTAATTTGATGAGAGTGTTTTTATCTTGCTGAGTCTTGCATTTCCTAATTTTTACTATAATGTTCTTCCTTCTGTTATGTAGCCTATTGATGTTGTGATTCCACCAGACTGGCTTGTGTTTTGAGTTAGTTCTGTACATCTTCCTGGTGGGTACAGTTGCCTCTCTGCAGCTAGTAACATACTTGTATAGGGTTTCTGTGAATAATTCCATGTAGGCAGTAGTGTTCTCAGAGTTTATGGGGGATTGAAATGTTGCCAGGTTATCACCTAGTAGTAGGAAGTTAGCCTCAGAATATTTCCTGAATATTCCAAGGTTATCTGGGGTTCCAGGTTTTATTTTTACTTCAAAGGAGACATTTTTGTAACTCGATGTTACCAGAGAGCGTGTTACACTAGAGGGTGTACAGCACTGTGCCGTATTAGTGAGGACCGGATCAAGTATGATGTTCGTGTTACCCTGCTGCAGTCATCACACTTGGGTTATCCTGCCATCAGGCGGTCCCACAGTCGGCCCGAATTCCAAAGTCTTGGTCCGGCATCGGTTGCTGTCGCTTCTTCCCTGACATCAGTGCATCAGGGGTATATAAGAGGCATCCAACGCCATTTTCTTCAGTCTTTCTTGCCGCGCAGTGCCCGAAGCAGAAGCAGTTCGCAAGTGCCAGTCGGCCGACACCTGAGATTTTCGATTTGACTTTCAGTCCGAAGTCTTCAATAAAGCTAAGTACCCCGTTGGGGAACATTTTCTTGCCTCAGTCAGATGTCAGAAAAAGTTAACAATTGCATTTCTTGTGGGAAGCAAATACCACATAAGGACTTCCATTCGTATTGTATTCCTTACCTAGGCCCAGACCACGACATCACAGGTTGTCGGTTTTGCGTTAGGTTTAATAAATGCACTATCAAACGCCGTTTTGACTTCGCATGGCATTACTTTGGTAGGAAATTCAATTATATCATGCAGTCGGAGCAGCCGAAGACTGCAATTCATAAAAAATGCAAGGATAAGGACAGGCAGCCTAGGAATAAGCCAGACCCCGAGGCCTCAGCTGGGCCTGTCGCCGGTTCTTCGGTTTTCAGTGAGGCACCTACGCAGCCCCTGACGACCGCAGAGCTGGAACCCCAGACAGCTGCCGACTCTCAAGCGGAGTCTACTAGGCCGAAGCAGCCATCTACCGACACTGGAGCAGATTTTGACACCGGTGCAGAGGAAACACCTTCGGTTGCAGAAGGTGTCTTCAGACCGACTACACTCACCATTAAATCTTATGCTAAACTTAAAACTCCTTTAAAACCTACGAAAACTGTTCATCAGTCTACAGGTCAAGGCCCCATGCCTAAGAAACAGATGCTTAATATGGCTGAAGATTTAATTACCCTTATCAGGGGTTCCCATCCCCCTCCTGATAAAAGACCAAGACAAGAGGAGGATTATGCATCCTCTGACCAGATTTCTCTCTCCTCAGATTCTTCTGAGGAACAGGATTACACTTTTCCACCTTATGAGGATTCTGATTCTGAAGAATCTATTCCCTCAGCATCTCCCCCTGAAGACTACTCCTTTGGGGAAACATTACATACCATGAGGGAACATTTCCACTGGGAAGGCCAGGATTACTCAGATTCTAAGAAAAGGCTCCGAGAGTTCCTTCTATTACCCCAGCACAGACCTCTTGCTATTCCTCTTGTTTTAGATATTGTGGATGATGTCTACTTGGAATCTAGTTTAAATCCAGACTCTCTACCTCCTGCTCCAGCCAAACCAGACAGATACTACGGAGTACCTGACTCACACAAATTCCTTTATAAAAGCCCTGTAGCTGACCCAGAAACCATATCCCAGGGTCCTATGGGAGCAAAGGCTTCTATGGCTAAAAATCCTGTGCCCTCTGAAAGAGATTCCAGAGCCTTAAATAGATGGGGAAAGAAAATATACACCTCTGCAACTCTGTCTATGAGAGCATTAAATTGCCAGTTTCACATGTTGAAATATCAACAATTCCTGATGTCTCAGTTAAAATAAAAAAATGAGCACACAATCAGAACAGCCTGAGTTCAAGGAAATGCAGGATCTGTTGCATGCAGCTGAACAGGTGGGCAAGCATACTTTACAATGCAGATTTGATTCACTGGAAGCTTCCTGTAGAGCAGCTGTTACTGGCTCAGTCATTCGTAGACATGCTTGGTTAAAAGAGCAAACCCTCCTTGACCATGTTAAAGCAAAATTATTAGATGCACCTTTACAACAGCATGTATTATTTGGTGTCAAAGCAGAAGAGGTTTTAAAGAAAATGGAGGATAAGGTTAAATCTATGCAAACGGTCAAGGATTTCTTGCAGGTACAACCCCCTCGCTTCAGCAGAAATTGACCAACAAAAAATTGGTCCTTTCCAGCTTCAGACAGATCATAGAGGGGCAAATACAGACGCCCAAGGGGCAGAGGTCAGTCACAGGGCGCTTTCAAACCTCGCCAATGGTGTTCTGCTACCCAGAAAGGAGGAGAAGACAGGCTCCAAGCTAGCAGAAGACAAACACAATGACTCTGTCCTCAAACTACCAAACAAATCTCTCCTGGCAACACCCTTGGGAGGAAAATTAGCATTTTTTGCAGACAACTGGCACATCATCACAAAGGACAAATGGGTTCTAAACATTGTCTCTCAAGGATACAGATTCCACTTTCATACCTTACCAAGGATCAAAGGAATGCCAAACCTGCCACCAAATCAATGGGCAGAGGCACAAAAACAAATTACAGCTCTCATAAACATGAGAGCCATTCAACAGGTACCTACACAGGAGCAGGGACAAGGATTTTACTCAAGACTCTTCCTAGTTCCAAGAAAGGACAAAGCATGGAGACCCATTCTGGATCTTTCAATTCTGAACACCTATCTGCAAGTACCAAAATTCAAGATGCTAACACTACAGCAGCTTCTTCCCATGCTGGGCAAGAATGCTTGGCTAGTCACTTTGGACCTCAAGGAGGCATACCTGCATGTCCCTATCAGACAAAATTGCAGAAGATACCTCCGTTTCATTGCAGGTTCAATGCATTATCAATTCTCTGCACTGCCCTTTGGCTTATCTACTGTGCCCAGGGTCTTCACAAAATGCCTGGCACCAGTAATTGCATACTGCAGACAAAGAGGAATTCAAATATACCCATACCTGGATGACTGTCTTATTTAAGCAGAAAGCAAGGACATTCTTTTATAGCATCTGGCATTTGTCAAACACCTTCTATGTTGCCTGGGGTACACAGTAAACGAAAAGAAATCAAAACTAGTGCCCTCACAACACATAACATTCCTGGGTGCCAGCTTGAATACAATGGCCAAGATGGCTTATCTCACGCCAGACAAATAACGACAACTGTTTCAATATTTCACAATAATGGCAACAAAAACCCAACTCCCTGTAAGAAAAATTCTGCAGGTCTTGGGATTCATGGCATCTTGCATTCTACTAATACCATTTGCAAAACTGCATATGAGGAAATTACAATGGTACCTGAAAAGTGTATGGACTCAGCACAGCCACAGCTTGGAAACAATGATTCCACTCATTCCCTGCCTTCAACAGGAGTTTCTATGGTGGGCACAGGCATGTCACCTCAACAAGGGTCAGCCTTTCACCTTACCCACAGCCAGGCAAACTATGACAACAGATGCATCGGACTATGCCTGGGGAGCACACATGGCAGGACAGTGCATTCAGGGCAAATGTACTACAGATCAGAGACACCTGCATATCAATCAAAAACAAATGCTAGCAGTGCAGAATGCCCTAACAGCTTTCAAGGATCTTCTACACCCAGGACAACTATTAATAAGGATAGACAACACCACAGTTATGTGGTACATAAACAAGCAAGGGGGCACACATTCCTACCCTCTATGCAGGCAAGCAATGACCTTGTGGAACACTGAACTGTCTTACCAGGTTCAATTACAAGCACAACTCCTGCCAGGAAAGAAAAAACATTGGCAGATGACCTAAGCAGAAACATCATGGATCCACACGAATGGAAACTAGACCCACAAGTATTTGCAATGATAGCTCAAAAATGGGGACGCCCAGACATAGATCTGTTTGCAAGCCCCCACAACCACCAACTTCAAAAATTTTGCACAAGGACCTTCCATCCACTAGCTTGGAAAAAGGACGCTCTCTCATTCAGTTGGAAAACATTAACAGTGTATGCCTTCCCTCCACTGCCTCTTCTAGCAAAGGTACTGCTGAAAGTCAGATTAGAGAGGCCACAAATGATTCTCGTTGCACCAGGTTGGCCAAGCCAACATTGGTATCCAATTTTAAGGACCATGGCCCAGGGCCCACCATGGATTTTGCCACAAATTCCTCACCTGCTCACCCAGCGAGACAATCTGATTCTACACAGCCAGCTCAAGACTTTAAACCTGGCTGCATGGCAAATTACCTAAACAACCAGCCAACACCTTTATCCAAAGCTGTTATGGATGTCATTCTGGAGGCCAGGAGGCCCAGCACCAGGAAAACCTATTCAGACAAATGGAAAAGATTTTGCTCCTGGAACCATGCTAAAGGCTTAAATCCCCTGGAGCCGAACATTCCTCAGATTCTACAATATTTAACTGAGATGTTACACAAAGGACTTTCCTTTTCATCTATTAAGATCCACGCCTCAGCAGTTTCAGCTTATTACAGCACGGATCCTCCTTTATTTTCACATCCACTCCTAAGACAGTACCTCAGAGGGGCTAAGAACCTAAGACAGCCAAAGAGAGCTCCAACACCTACTTGGGATCTCAACTTTGTCTGGAAAAGCTTACACTGCCGCCCTTTGAACCAGCTTTTTCAACTGATTTAAAATTTCTTTCACGGAAAACTGCCCTACTACTAGCAACAACCTCAGCTAGAAGAGTCTCAGACCTACAGGCACTAATGGCAGTGGAACCTTTCCTCATTTTTCATCAAGACAGAGTTTCTTTACGAACTAATCCTTCCTTTATGCCAAAGGTGGTATCCAGTGTGGCCCTAAACCAAACCATTCACTTGCCCACCTTCTTCCCAAATCTCCAGAACAAAGGAGAAAGACTCCTGCACTCTTTGGACATTCACAGGCAATTACATTACTACTTGGATAAAACTAAGGCTTTCAGAAAAACTGACCAGCTCTTTGTAGCCTATGCTACAGGATCACAAGGAAAAGCTATCTCAAAACAGACCATTTCTAAATGGATAGGACATTGCATACGTTTCTGCTACACACATCATGGGAAACCAGTACATGCTAACATTAGGTCCCACTCCACCAGGGCTACAGCTACATCAGCAGCCTTTCTCAGAGGAGTGCCAACCAAGGGTATTCTGGAAGCTGCTACTTGGAGTTCAGTGCACACCTTCACCAAACACTATCACTTACCTCTTTACTCTAAGACTAGAGCTGGTTTTGCCACTGCAGTTTTGCAGGGCCTACTAGCCTCTTCTAACCCTGTTTGACTCCACCTCCCCTCCTTAGCTTTGGGATTCAACCCAAATGTGATGACTGCAGCAGGGTAACACGATGAACATAGTACAGTTTTGTACCTACCATAAATGTAGATGTTCGAGTGTTCACCCTGCTGCAGTCCAGGTTACCCTTCCTCCATCCCCTCTGAACTAGCTGAACTTATCTCTACCACTTTATCATATACTACCTCTGTGGTGTATTTGCTTGTACCTAAGGGTTTTGTTTTATTTTTATATAGCCATATGTGTGTGTATATATATATATATATATATATATATATATATATATATATATATATATATATATATATATATATATGTTTTGCCTACCTTTTGGGGGCACCTGACATCTGGGGCAAGAAAAACTGAAGAAAATGGCATCGGATGCCTCTTATATACCCCTGACGCACTGACATCAGGGAAGAAGCGACAGCAACTGACGCCGGACCAAGACTTTGGAATTCGGGCCGACTGCGGGACTGCCTGACGGCAGGATAACCCAAGTGTGATGACTGCAACAGGGTGAACACTCGAACATCTACATTTATGGTAGGTGCAAAACTGTACTTTTGCACCCCTGGTTGGTGTACTGACAATCTGGTTCATGGAGTTTGTGTTTACAAAATCCAGGAGTATCTGTGTCTGTACATTTGGTGCCATATATGATTCCCAGTTAATAGTAGGGTAATTAAAGTCACCCATGAATATGGTATTGGGTTGGAAGGTGAGTGTTTCCAGTAAGTTTAAATACATGTTATGGGTTTCCTGAGTCATAGAATGAGACCTATAGCTTGCAAGGAAGTGGTACGGGATTTTGACTGTGGTGATTTGAACATGGAGAAGCTCATTTGCACATCTGACAACATGGTACCCCTCGAAAAAATTACAAAGGAAGCTTTAACAGCCATTGTGACATGGCTTCGTAACTCACAACTCAAGCTCAACTTAAAAAAAAAAAAAAAAAAAAAACTACTACTTTTTCCCCCAAATCCCACTCTCATGAAAAAAATAAAACTTAAAGTCCTCGCTCTTGATAATACAACCATTGTATTATCCTCTGTCTTGATAATACAACCATTGAAGTCACTTCTCATAGCAAGCTATTAGGGGTGATAGTGGATGATAATCTTACATTTGACCTGCATTGCATAAATTGCATAAAAGCACAACTAAAACAACACTTGCCACTACTCATCTCCTCCCCACTCTTCTGTATGGAGCTCCCATCCTTACTAATCTCCAGGCTATACAAAAATTAAAACTTGAATAGTGCTATAAAAAAGTTGCTAAATTTGCATCACATACCATTCAGAACCCACCACTGTATAGCACAGTGAAAAGCCTAAATTGGATAGAACTGCCCCATCAAGTAACATATACACAACTTATTACTACCTATAAAATTACCCAGCATCCATCTGCCTATCCAGCATTAAAAAAAATTCTACACAACTGTTCTCAGTTAGTCATTGCAGTCCAATGACAAACTTGTGTGCATCTACAAACCAAGCAAATCTACTGGACATTGTCTGTACTCATACAAGGTTGCTAAGGCCTGGAACTCCTTATCTGTATCCATTAGATTTATACACTCCCTCCCATCTTTCAGAACCACTCTGAAAGGCTTCCTTAGCTAAAAGCTGGCGCTGTTCTTACTCAAACCAGGATAAACTATATCCTAAATGTGAACAAGTACCTTTTTATTCCTTATACCGCCTTACTCTCATTTCTTCACTTAATTCCTTACTGCTATCTAATTCTCTTCCCTGACTCTTTCTCTAAATATACCATAAGCCTGTTTTTTCCTCACTACATATTGCAATTCCCATTTCTATTAGACTAACTTACCTTTAATTTCTCTACAAGGTGTCTAAGAAATGTCTGTAAATATTAAGTGGATGTTATATACCTTGTATATAGTCTTAACTAATGATGTGAAGTTGTTCTATCTCGCCGTTTTGTTCTTACACGTGGGTTCGGAGCCGATCCCTCGGCTCCGAGTCGGCCACTTTTCAAGCTCAAACTCTCAGAGAAGCTCGAAACCTAGTGTATATCCCATGATGCTCTACTGTAAACCCCCAGATCTAGTTTGCCGCTGCAAGGGATCTACAGACTCGTCGGAGCAAACTCGGGCCAGTGCTATTTTTTTTTATATTTAGTGATATTTTTCAAAAAATATTCTATTATAGTGTTAGCTAGTGTTTAATATTTACAGTTAGTTATATTTAGAGTGTAATTAGAATCCTTAGGATTGGTTAGATTGATGTGTGTTCTTATCGGCTGTTTGTTAGGCATATCTTAGTTTTGTTTTGGGTGTGACAGGGCTCTGTCAGCCCCCTTTGAGTGTGTTTTTTTCTTAGAATTTACTTAGGATTACTTAGAATTTAGAGATAGGTTAAAATTAGCTACTTCTGTAGAGTGTGTATATATATATATATATATATATATATATATATATATATATATATATATATATAAAAATATATACTGAATATTTTTTTCCTAAATCTTAGTTCAGGGATCTGAACTGGTCCATCTATTCTTATATTTACACTTATAGTTACGTAGATTTTTCCATTATAGCAAAATGTCTGAGAAGCAAAAGTCTGGCATCAAAAGGTGTGAGTGTGGTCAGAAAATGTCAGTTACGGACAACCACTCCACTTGTGTCTACTGTTTGGGTTCTGTTCATTTGCAGGAAGTGTGCTCCATCTGCCACTCCTTCAGCGCCAGAATTCTCTTGGATAGGCGCAGGAAGCTGGTAGATAGGGGACTCCTGAAGCCTGAGTTTCAGGCTGCTCTGGACAAGACCGACCTTTCTTCCAAGGCTTCGAAGGGGTCAAAGTCGTCCAAGGGGTCCTCGGAGCCTAAGTCCTCGGCTCCGAGTTCCTCTACTGTGGTTCGATCATCAGCTCCACAGCCCTTGGAGCCGTGTATCGATCCTTTACCTCGGAGCCCAGTTGTGGATCTGGTGTTGGAGACTCCTCAGTCTCCGATTCTTCAGTCGGTGCTTTCTTCGGCTCCTTCGACCCATCCCTCGATCCATTCTTCGAGACTATCTGATGTGGACCTGGATCAAGTGGTTAAGAGATTGTTGGAGAACACGGCCCTGGCCAAAATGCTTTCCGCTTCAAGCCACTCAGCTTCAAAGCTTGAAATTCCAACCCTACTTTCTTCTCCTCCTCCTCCGAAGCCAATCAAGCTCTCGGAGCCGGGGCAGACAGAACCGATGTCGGTAGAGCCCGCAGAGCCGAGGTTTGATCCACCTCCCTCAGCTCCATTGACCTTGATCTCCTTGGTTCCAACCGGGGAGTCTCGGGGCTGACACTACCTCGCTGGCTCCAGGGCAGAGAGTCGGACCGATACGTCAGTTCTGACCCTTCCCCTAGGGGCTTCGGCACAGGTGGCTTCGGCTCCGTCCTCGGGATTGTAGCACGGGGTCTTGGCTTGAAGAGGGCTGCTGGCCTCTTCGGAGCCGACAGACTTCTCGGACCGGGAATCTAGTGCCTTCGATGCCATGAGGAAGGTCATGTCTGCCAAGACCACTACCTCCTTGGATCTTTCTTCCCCTCCCCCTAAAGGGCTTCATTCTGTCTCTTCCACACAGGTCCCTACCAAGCATCAAGACCCAGAGCCTCAGGTATCCCCACTGGGTGGCCCCTCCTCTACAGGGACTTCACCGGACTCTCCCACCGATGAAGTACCCAGGAAGAGGCTGTGCAAGAGGAGGCACCTGGATTCCCCACAGGAATCCCTGACATCGGATACTGACGAACCCCCTCAGAGGATGTCTCATTTGCAGACATATTGGAGATCTTAAGGCAGAGGGATGATTGGCAGTCCCTTGCCCCTACTGAGGATGAGTCGGTACTTCTGAAGGCCTTTGGGTCTCAACCATCCACCTCCTGGGTTACCCCTCCTTCGATGAACTAATGGATCTGGTTGCTCGAAGGGTGTAGGAGTCCCCTGATTCAGTGGAACCGGTCCCTCGGAGGCCCAACAAGTTTTGACAAAGCCTTTCTTACCAAGGGAGTCCCAGCTGATGCCATGGTGGTGGCGGCAGCCACCAAGAAAGAGATGTCGGAAACCTCTTCATCTGTCCATCCTCCTAATAGGGATTCTAGGATGATGGACAGGTATGGGAAACGCATATTTAGTTCTGTGGCATTTTCCATGAGATCGCTCAACTACCTAACCCATTTTACCTGCCTTTAAAGAGCTGGGAGATACTCTACAGGATAACACAGCTGATGCAGTTTCTGAGAAAGTCACCGCACAGCTCAACACCCTCAACTCTATAGTCAACTCATCCATGCGGCTCATTTCTTATGCTGCCGATGGATCAAGTAGGGTGGCAGGCTTAGCGATAGCTCTTCGGAGACAGTCCTGGATGCACCTTTGCTCCTTTGCGGAAGCCTTCAAATCTTCCTTCGTCAATATCCCATTCGAAGGTTCCGCCTTGTTCGGGCCCAAAGTTAAGGAGACGCTTACTAGGTGTGAACAAGAAGGAAAGACTCTGTCTGCTGTAGGAGTCCATTTCTCCACTCCAACTAGACTGTACCCCAAAGGGCAACGAAGTGGAAAAATGTGGTTCCGAAAACCCCAAGGAGCTTTCCAGGACACACCTACAGATACCCCCTCTAGGGGCAGAGGAGGGGGTAGAAATGGAAGATGCTGTCCAAACGGCAGAGGGGGTCCGCAAAATCAGGGTGACAGGGAGCAGTTCTCTGGTAAGCCCTATCAGCGTTCCTGAAAGGAAGCGCGGCTGTCCTTCTCTGGAGGCGGTCGGGGGTCACTTGGCTTTATACCCAAATGCCTGGCTAAACATTACAACGGATTCTTGGGTAAAAAGCATCATTTCCAGAGGTTACTACATTCCCTTTACAAAACTCCCTCCCATGTGTACAAGTATTCCAGACGTTCCACCCAGTCTGCGAAAGCTAGCAGCCATAGAGATTCAAAACCTGCTAGACAAAAGAGTCATCCAGCCAGTCCCGGTGGACCAGCTAGGATCCGGAACTTACTCAAGGTTCTTTTTAGTTCCAAAGAAAACAGGGGACTGGAAGCCCATACTAGACCTCAGCAAACTCAACACCTTCGTCAAGAAGGAAAAGCTCCGGATGGTCATGCTTGGATTGATACTTCCGTTCCTAGAAACGGGCGATTGGATGTGCTCTATAGATCTCAAGGATGCTTACTACCACATCAAAATGGCCAGATCATCCAGAGATCATTTGCATTTTCGGCTGGGGGCCAGTCATTACCAATTCAGAGCCCTGGCCTTTGGTCTCACCACAGCCCCCAGAGTGTTCATCAAATGTATGGCAGTGGTCACGGCTCACCTGAGACGTTTAGGATTCTGGGTGTTTCGATATCTGGATGACTGGCTCCTCACCGCCACCTCCAGGCATCAACTAATCCAGGTAAGAGACTACACTATCAACCTATGTTCCCAGTTGGGCATAACCTTAAACTTCGAAAAATCATCGTTATTGCCCTCGTGGTGTATTACCTTTATAGGAGCAGAGCTAGACACTGTCAATTCAAGGATCAGGTTGCTTCAAGCAAGAATCATATCTCTAAGGAGTCAGTTGTCCATTCTGCTGATCCAGAACAAAGCTCCTGCGTCCCAGATACTGAAGCTATTAGGCACAATGGCAGCCGCGCTAATAGCAGTCCCATTGGGGTGCATGCACATGCGGATACTCCAGTGGCTACTCTTCACACAATGGTCTTACCAACAACTGCCCTTGTCACACGAGATTCTATTAACAAACCTTTGCAAGAAGGATCTCAATTGGTGGCTGAACAGCGACCATATAGTAGTCGGACGTCCTCTTGTTCTCCCCCATCCCACAGCCACAATGACCATGGATGCTTCCCTGATGGGGGGGGCTATTTCAGGGAAAGACTGTTCTAGGTACTTGGTCAAGCATGGAATCATATTTGCATATAAATGTCCTGGAGCTGAGAGCGGTGTTCCTGGCATTGCAACACTTTCACGACTCTCATCCTCCAGGGACAATTGCAATTCACACGGACAACATGTCAGTAGTCTGGTACATCAACAAGCAAGGGGGAACCAGATCGTATCCCTTATGCTGAGAGGCCCTAAAAATTTGGCAGTGGGCTACATCCACCAGATGCTTTCTAATAGCAATGCACATCCCGGGGTCATCCAACATGATTAGCGGACAAACTGAGCAGGGCCATCCTGTTGCCTCACGAGTGGTCCCTCAAACAACAGGTGGCGGACAGGATTTTCTGCAGATGGGGCCAGCCTTGCTGCGATCTGTTTGCATCTCCAATGAATGCCAAATGCAGCAGATACTTTGCCCTTTATCCCCCACCGGGGAGCAACCCAAGGGACACACTCGTACACGATTGCTGCCCCCCGGGCCTCCTATATGCCTTCCCGCCAATTCCCCTAATTCCCAAATTCATACAGAAAGCCAAAAGTCGGCCTCCTATATGCCTTCTCGCCAATTCCCCAAATTCCCAAATTCATATAGAAAGCCAAAAGTCTGGGAAGGATTGTGATTTTGATAGCCCCGTCTTGGCCTTGTCAGATTTGGTTCCCCTTCCTACAGAAGTAGTGAATGGAAGAACCATGGACTCTGGACCCAGTGCCAGACCTTCTGACTCATTCATCGCAAGTTCTTCATCCCTCCCTCATCTCCCTGAAACTGACAGCTTGGCTGCTCCATTTCCCATATTAGCCAGGTCTCAAGATTTGTCTCCCGCGGTCCAACATATTATAGTTTCCTCTCATAAATTGTCAACCAGGAAGCTATATAACAGCAAATGGAAATGATTTGTTCACTGGGCTTCTAACCACAACATTGACCCTTATGTTGCCCCTGTTCATAACATTTTAGAGTTCTTGTCTTCCTTGTTCTATGAGGGCTGCTGCCACCATAAGAGTTCAATTGGCTGCAATTTCCAACTTTCATGTAGGGTTTAACAGGTCTAACATCATGTCCCACAGACTATGTAAGCCTTTTTGAAAGGGACCCACCATCTCAGACCTCCTATCAGACAACCTATCTCTCCCTGGAATTTGAATCTTGTTTTATCCCAATTGATGCTTGCACCTTTCGAACCCGCATCATCCTATGACTTGAAGTTTCTCTCCTGGAAGACTATATTTCTGGTAGCCATTACATCTGCACGTAGGGTCTCTGAACTTCAAGCTTTATCTTCCAAGCCCCCATATTTGATCTTCCACCCTGACAGGGTTTCCCTTAGGACAAATCCTACCTTTCTTCCTAAGGTCTGTTCAGAAACTAACTTAAATCAGTCCATTGAGCTCCCAACCTTTTTTAGACACCATACTAACAGACTGAAATATATGTTACACAAGCTTGATGTTCACAAACAATTGAGATTCTACTCGGACAGAATGAAAGACTTCAGACAATCGGATCAACTCTTTGTCTCTTACGCAGAGAACAAGAAAGGTTCTGCGGGTCAAAAATCACATCTACGTGGCTTTCTGACTGCATTAAATTCATTTACTCCTTCACTAACCAGTCATTACCAAATAATGTCAAAGCCCATTCTACCCGGGCTGTTTCTACGTCATTAGCTCATGCAGCTCATTTACCCTTGGATACCATTTGTGCAGCTGCCACGTGGTCAAAACCTCACACGTTTATCACTCATTATAAAGTGGACAGGGTCTCCAGGGACAGGGCTTCCTTTGGTTCCACTGTGCTCAGGAATGTTCTCCCTTGAGCCACCCAGGGTTAGGGTGCTTGGGACACGTGTAAGAACAAAACGGCGAGATGGAACAACTTCACATAAAGAAGTTATGTCCTCACCATAACGTTCCATGTGAGTTGTTCATCTGGCCATTTTGTTCTTACATTCCCTCCCACCTTCCCCCTCCTGTTGAGAAAGATGGTTACCTTGATGGATTGGTCGGTCTTGTCAGCCTGTCTTCTTAGGACAGACTGTGTTTTTCTTCTTTCTGCATCTATAGGTACCTAGATAGGTAGGTACTGTAGTTTTTCTTACTTTTAGGCTGTCTTCGGGTGCAGCGTACTAGATCTGGGGGTTTACAGTAGAGCATCATGGGATATACACTAGGTCTCGAGCTTCTCTGAGAGTTTGAGCTTGAAAAGCGGCCAACTCGGAGCCGAGGGATCGGCTCGGAACCCACATGTAAGAACAAAAAGGCGAGATGAACAACTCACATGGAACGTTATGGTAAGGGCATAACTTCTTTTGTTTATATTATGTCTAATTTGTTATAATTACGTAAACTGCAGATGTTTGTTTTATTTTTGAAGACTGTAAAATTATTGTTCTTAAAATGTTTTGTAATAATTTGGAGCTTTTCTCACAGGACCTCCACTGAAAATGAGCTTTTACATGGTCGGACTTTCCCCATAATCAAAAGTCAATAAATAAATCAAGTGCATTGTCCTGTTTGACCAGCATATTTATTTTTGATGTAAATTGAGACACCTCCATCTTTAGTCCTTGTCTGCTTAGTAACTGGTGTAAATGGTGTGGAAGGCAATATAGACTTGCACTGACGGTGTGCTCTCCTCTGCTCTAAACTAGGTCTCAGTGACAGCACAGATGTCAGCATTCTTTGGGGTGAGGAGAGCTAGTTGGGAGTGGAGATTTTTTTGTTTAGACTCCTAATGTTGTGCAGTAACACCTTTAGATGTTCGTGTTTTTGATTTCCTATGATGGCAGTACTTTTAGTTTGGCATTACCTAAAAAAAGTACTATGGGTGAACACAATGTTTTAGCTAATATTCAAAAGCCTAGAGGGGAGAGGTGCAGACCATCCCTTGCAAAGCAGCATCTCCTTCCATGCTGACAAAGATTGCCCCTAAGCTCAAAGCTAGGCTCATACCAGCCTGGGACACATGTTCCGAGAGCTCCATGATGTCTATCTTCATATAGCCTAGGGAGGCATGCGACAGGTTATTTACATCCACATAGACTATGACTGAGTCATAGGCCTGAGTGCATGCATAATGTGGCAGATCCTGGCTCCTGATAAGCAGCAGACCATGACGTTCTCCTTATTTAGCCTGGTGAGCGAGACATCAACATGTCTCACAATGGAGTCTCCAATAACCATAATGTTGGACTGTGTAGATGTTCTTCGTGTTTCACTGTTGCAGTCATTAGACTAGGGTTATCCTGCTGGCAGGCTACCCTCAGTCAGCCTGAATTCCAAAGTCTAGGTCCGGCGTCGGTTGCTGTCGCCTCTTCCCTGACATCAGTGCGCCAGGGGTATAAAAGATGCAGCCGAAGCCATTTTCTTTAATCTTTCTTGCCGCGCGGTGCCCAAAGCAGAAGCAGTTCGCAAGTGCCGGTCGGCCGACTCCTGAGATTTTCGTGTTCAAATTTCAGATCCGAAGTCTTCATTAAAAGCTAAGTACCCAGTTGGGGAAAACTTTTTTCTTGCTCCAGACCAATGTCAGAAAAATTTAATAATTGTATTTCTTGTGGGAAGCAAATACCTCATAAGGATTTTCATTCTTACTGTATTCCTTGCCTAGGCTCTGACCACGATGTTGCTTTCTGTCGGTTTTGTGCTAGATTTAACTAGCGCACTATAAAGCGCCAGTACGATTTTGCTTTTCACTATTTTTGGCAGAAGATTTAATTACATGATGCCGTCGGATAGCTAACTGACTACTGCTAATCACAAGAAACGCAAAGAAAAAGAAAAGGACAGGCATCCGAGGTCTAAAACCAATGACGAGGCTTCTTCTAAGCCAGTCGCCGGCTCTCAGTGAGGCACTTTCGCAACCCCTGATGCCCGCTACTTTGGACCCACAGGCCACTACAGACTCCCACGTGGAGTCGCCTAGGCCACTGGAAGTTCAAGATATTGGACCTTCGGAAACTATTCCCTCAGATGGGTCCAGAGCTGCTGAGCAGGCATCAGCTTCTGAGGGTGATGTCCTTCAAGGATGCATCTGCAGTCCTTACAAATGGGTAGTCCTGTCGTCAGGCAGCCCTTCGGTCGGCCGGATTCCAAAGTCTGGGTCTGGCTTCGGCTGGTGTCGCGCTTCACCCGACGTCATAGCTGCAGTTCTTCGGGTATAAAGGCATCAGCCGACGCCATTTTCCTCAGTCTTTCTTGCCGCGTGGCGTCCGAAGCAGAAGCTGTTCGCAAGTGCCGATCGGTCAGAACCAGAGATTACTACTACCGAATACTACTTCAAGGACTTCTAAAAAGCTAAGTACCCCGTTGGGGACTCTTTCTTGCCTCAGCCGATGTCAGAAAAAGTGAATAACTGTTTTAACTTGTGGGAAACAAATACCTCATAAAGATTTCCACTCTCACTGCTTACCTTGTTTAGGCCCAGATCACGACGTAGCAGCTTGTCTAGCCTGTGCTTCTTTTAACCGACGGACGCTTAGACGTCGGTCGGAATTTGCAGAGCAGTTTTTCGGCTCTGATTTTGCTTATATCATGCCGTCGGATCCTCCGACTTCACAAATAACCAAAAAAAGCAGGGAAAAGGACCGACACTCGCGGTCCGCGGTTTCGGCCGAAACCGCGGTTAAGTCAACCACGAGTGTCTCGGTTTCGGCTGAAACTGAGCAAGCAGTTCTTCCCCCAGCCGAAAACATGCCTTCTACCGAGGCCTCTTCTAACCTGGTGGAATCGGCTTCTGAAATCCAACCTGCAGTTGCGGTTTCTCAGGAATTATCAGACACTATTCCCTTGGATATTTCAACCCCTGCACGTGGAGCTGCTAGGCCTCCTGCAGCCATGTCTATTAAGGCCTTTGCCAGGGCTAAAGCAGCTAAAGCTGCAAAAACTGTGCCTGTCAAGCCCCCCTCTCACAGGCCCAGCACCAGTTCCCATATGCTTTCTTTGGCAGAGGATCTCATTTCTTTAATTCGTGGATCCCAGCCTCATCCAGACAGGACCACTCATCCACCTCCTGAGAAGAGGCCTAGAGCAGAGCCCCCAGAGCCAGTATCCACAGATGATTCCTCTGATGACTCAGAACATACAGACCCTCCTGAGGCTCCTTATTCCCCTTACGAAGACTCTGATGCTGAAGAGTCCATACCTTCAGCCTCGCCACCTGAGGAATTTTCCTTTGGGGAAACCTTGCATGCTATGAGGGAACAATTTCAGTGGCAGGGCCAAGATTTCTCAGACTCCAGAAAAAGGCTTAGAACCTTTCTACATTTGCCACAGCATAGGCCTTTAGCTATACCTCCAGTTCTTTCTGTTGTAGATGATGCATTTAATGATGCTTGCACTGCTCCTGATTTATTACCTCCGGCCCCTGCTAAGCCCGATAGATTCTACAGGGTCCCGGACACTCATCACCATTTATACAAGGCTCCTTTTGCAGATCCAGAGACTATCTCCCAGGGCCCTAAGGCTGTAGCAACTACATCTGCTAAAAACCCCCTCGCCTCTGAAAGGGAATCCAGGTCCTTAGAGATGGGGTAAAAAAGTTTACACTTCTGCTACTCTGTCAGCTAGGGCTTTGAACTGTCAATTTCATATGATTCAATATCAAGAGTTTATGCTAGACCAGTTAACTAAAAAGCTGTCCTCTGAAGAATCTTTAGATAAGAAATATGTTCAGGAAATGGTACATAACATACAGCAGGTTAGTAACCATTCTTTAAAATGTGGCTATGATGCACTGGAGGCTTCCTTTAGATCAGCCATGACTGGCACAGTTATCAGGAGACATGCATGGTTGAAAGAGCAGGCATTACCAGACCATGTCAAATCAAAGCTTTTAGATGCACCCATGGACAAAGTCAATTTATTTGGTTCTCCTGCACAGCAGGTACTGAAAAAGATGGGAGAGAAGGCGAAATCTGTACAAACAGTGAAAGATTTCTTACAGGTTCAACCTCCAAGGTTTAGCAGGAACTGACCCTCCAAGAATTGGTCCTTTCCGGACTCCTCTAAGACACAGAGAGGCAGGAATAGGCATTCAAGAGGCAGAAACCAATCCAGGGGTGCCTACAGGGGACGCCAGTGGCAGGGTAACAACCAGCGAGGCACAGACGCAGCCACCACCACTACAACAACACAATCACAGTGACTTGGCTGTGGCACCGCCTACCAGGGAACAACTGGAAGCACCCTTAGGCGGAAAGCTAACCTTATTTTTAAAGAACTGGCATTGCATCACAAGGGAAAAATGGATTTTGCAAACTATAGACCAAGGTTACAGGTTCCATTTCCATACTCTACCAGGAAAGAGAGGAATGCCAAACCTACCATCTACTCAAAGGGCAGAAGCTCTAAAGCAAATATCTCAATTATTAAGAATGAGAGCTGTGGAAAAGGTACCATCTATGGAACAAGGAAAGGGATTTTACTCCAGACTCTTCCTGGTACCAAGAAAAGAGAGCAAATGGAGGCCTATTCTCGACCTGTCCACTTTAAACACATTCCTCATTGTTCCAAAATTCAAAATGCTGACCCTACAGCAGCTTCTTCCCATGCTGGGCAAGGAGTCTTGGCTGGTAACTCTAGATCTCAAGGAGGCATACCTGCATGTCCCCATACGACCAAATTGCAGAAGATACCTCAGATTTCTTGCAGGATCAGAGCATTATCAATTCTCAGCATTGCCCTTTGGCTTATCTACTGCCCAGAGTGTTCACGAAATGCCTGGCATCAGTAATTGCTCATTGCAGACTTCAGGGAATCCAAATTTACCCCTACCTGGACGACTGCCTGATACAAGCGGACAACAAAAGCAAGCTAACAGAAGACTTACAAAGAGTCATTTACCTGCTGCAAGCCCTGGGATATACAGTCAATATAAAAAAGTCAAGGCTGATTCCATCCCAAAGAATAACCTTTCTGGGTACAGAGCTGGACACATCAAAACAAATGGCATTCCTAACTGCAGAAAAGAAAGAGCAACTACCTCTCTACTTCTTGGCATTAACAAAGCAGAACCATCTAACTGCAAGAAAAGTACTGCAAGCCCTAGGCTTCATGGCATCCTGCATAATTCTGGTCCCTCATGCCAGACTGCATATGAGAAAGCTACAGTGGTACCTAAAGAATTTGTGGTCTCAACACAAGCACAGCCTAGAAACCAAAATTCCAATAATCCCATGCCTGAAGCAAGAGTTCCTATGGTGGGCTCAGGCCTGTCAATCAAACACAGGATTGCCCTTCTGCAACAGTCAACCAAGCCAAACCATCATGACAGACACCTCAGACCTTGGTTGGGGGGCACACATGCTGGACAAGTGCATACAAGGCTTATGGACTCAAGACCAGCTGCGCCTGCACATAAATCTAAAGGAAATGCTGGCAGTAAAATTGGCAATCCAGTCATTCAGACCATTTCTCCAAGAAGGTCAGTTGATGATAAGGACAGACAACACCACAGTTATGTGGTACATCAACAAACAGGGAGGCACACATTCATACCCTCTATGCCGGCTGGCACTGGACCTATGGGATGTGGCTCTGAGCTACAACATTCAGTTACAAGCAATTTTTGTACCGGGAAAAGAAAACATTCTAGCAGACATATTAAGCAGAACTACCACGGATGCCCACGAATGGATGCTGCATCCGGACATCTTCAAAGCCATCACAAGAGAATGGGGATTACCACAAATAGACTTATTTGCATCCCCACTCAATCACCAGCTAAAGAAATTCTGCACAAGGACGTGCCACCCACTTGCTTGGAAGGTGGACTCCCTATCTTTCAGTTGGAAAAACCTGACAGCATACGCATTCCCACCACTTCCTTTGATGCACAAGGTGCTTTTGAAGATCAAAGAGGAACGTCCAAGGATCATTCTGATAGCTCCAGACTGGCCAAGGCAACATTGGTACCCATTACTGAGGAGCATGTCCCGGGAACAAATATGGGCACTACCCCTGATCCCATTGCTGTTAACACAGAACAACTACAACATCCTGCATCCAAACCTGAAAACTCTGCAACTAACTGCCTGGAACATTACATAAGAACAATTAACCCAAATTTATCCCAAAGGGTTAAAGACATAATCCTTGAGGCTCGTAGACCTTCAACAAGAAAGAATTATGCAGCAAAATGGAAAAGATATCTCATTTGGAGTACTGCAAAGGGAGAAGATGTGGCACTGGTAAACATAGCCAGCATCCTGGAGTACTTGGCAGAGCTCTTCCATACAGGCCTGTCCTATTCTTCCATCAAGATACATGCATCAGCTATTTCAGCAGAATACAGCTTGGATCCTCCTGTCTTCTCACATCCTCTGCTCAGGCAGTTTCTGAGAGGAATTAAAAATGTAAAACCTCTCAGGAAACCACCATTGCCAGCATGAGACTTGAACTTTGTGCTAGAAAAATTGACACTTCCCTCTTTCGAACCAGCAGCAACAGCAGAATTACAATACTTATCCTGGAAGACTGCTTTCCTGCTGGCAATCACCTCAGCAAGAAGGGTCTCTGAACTACAGGCATTAATGGCAGTGCAACCCTTCCTGATCTTCCATCAAGATAGAGTGTCCATGAGAACAAATCCTACATTTATGCCTAAGGTGGTATCCAGAGTGTCTTTAAATCAGGCTATCCACCTACCTACATTCTTCCCCAACCCACAGAACAGGGGAGAAAGACTGTTGCATACCTTGGATGTACATAGACAATTACGCTACTACCTGGACAGGACCAAGTCCAATATAATAACTGACCAGCCTCTGGTAGCATATGCAACAGGAAAGGAAGGAAAACCAATTTCAAAACAGACAATCTCCAAATGGATAGGAAATTGCATTAGATTTTGTTACTCCTACCATGGAAAGAAAACTCCAGAGAACATCAGGCCTCATTCCACAAGGGCTACAGCCACTACCACAGCTTTCTTACGAGGAGTGGCTACCAAGGACATTATAGAGGCTGCTACTTGGACCTCCGTGCATACATTTGCCAAGCATTACAATTTACCTTTATACTCTAGATCCCGAGCAGGGTTTGCCACTGCTGTTTTGCAAGGGATCCTAACTACACCATAATCTCTCCTTTTTCCTCCTCCCCTAGTTTAGCTATGGTATTCTACCCATTTAGGACTGCAGATGCATCCTTGAAGGACATAGTACAGTTTTGTACCTACCATAAATGTAGATGTCCGATAGGAATGCATCTGCAGTCAGGATTACCCACCCACCATCCCCTCTGTGGTACTCCTAGGGTATTTGCCATCCTTCAGCTAGCTTGGGGATCTATTGTGGTGTATTTGTTTTTATATATGTACATACATGCTTATTTTATGTGTTTGCTCTCTACTATTTGGAAACATTGGCATTTATCCAAATTTAGCCATCCAAGAGGGCACCTGGCATCTGGGGCAAGAAACACTGAGGAAAATGGCGTCGGCTGATGCCTTTATACCCGAAGAACTGCAGCTATGACGTCGGGTGAAGCGCGACACCAGCCGAAGCCAGACCCAGACTTTGGAATCCGGCCGACCGAAGGGCTGCCTGACGACAGGACTACCCATTTGTAAGGACTGCAGATGCATTCCTGTCGGACATCTACATTTATGGTAGGTACAAAACTGTACTTTTTCAGACCTACTCTGTTGTACATTAAAGCGACTGCAGTTTCAAAGGCAAAGACTAAAGCATCTTTAAAGACAAAGAAACAAGTACAACAGCCTCATGGTCAGGCCTCCATGCCCAAAAAACAGATGCTCAAAACGGCCGAAGACTTAATTACTTTGATCAGGGGTTCCCATCCCCCTCCTGATAAGAGGCCTAGGCAAGAGACAGAATATGAATCTTCAGATCAGGTTTCCATTTCTTCAGATTCCTCTTCTGATCAGGAATACTCTCTTCCTCCCTATGAGGATTCTGATGCTGAAGAATCTATCCCTTCAGCCTCTCCTCCTGAGGACTACTTTTTTGGGGAAACCTTGCATACCATGAGGGAACATTTCCACTGGGAGAGCCAAGATTATTCAGAATCTAAGAAAAGGCTTAGGGACTTTCTTTTACTCCCACAACACAGGCCCCCAGCTATTCCACCTGTTAGACATTGTAGATGATGTATTTTCAGTCCAGTCTGACCCCTGACTCCTTACCTCCAGCTCCTGCTAAGCCGGACAGGTACTACAGGGTGCCTGACTCTCATAAATTCCTTTTCAAGAACCCTGCTGCTGACCCAGAAACTATTTCTCAGGGTCCCAAAGGGGTCAAGGCATCCACTGCAAAAAACCCTACCCCCTCCGACAGGGATTCTAGGGCATTAGACAGATGGGGAAAGAAGATTTACACCTCTGCTACCTTGGCTATAAGGGCTTTAAATTGTCAGTTTCATATGCTCAAATATCAGCAATATATTATGTCATTGCTTAAACAGAAAATGTTGATAAATTCTGAAGGTGCAGAAAACAAAGAAATGCAGGATTTATTGCATGCAGCTGAGCAAGTAGGAAAGCATACTTTGCAATGTGGTTTTGATTCTTTGGAGGCCTCCTGTTGGGCTGCTGCCATGGGTTCTGTCATTAGGAGACATGCTTGGTTAAAGGAACAAAATTTACCAGATCATGTTAAAGCAAAATTAT
Organism: Protopterus annectens; assembly: GCF_019279795.1. NCBI lineage: Eukaryota > Metazoa > Chordata > Ceratodontiformes > Protopteridae > Protopterus > Protopterus annectens. The sequence goes on along the minus strand of NC_056726.1, from coordinate 1,232,311,960 downwards.
TAGATGCCCCATTACAGCATGATACTTTGTTTGGTGTTAAAGCAGAAGAGGTGTTAAAGAAAATGGAGGACAAAGCTAAATCTATGCAAACAGTCAAGGATTTCTTACAGGTACAGCCTTCCAAGATTTAGCAGGCACTGGCTTACAAAGAATTGGTCCTTTCCAGTGTCAGACAGACCACAAAGGGGCAGATACAGATGCCCAAGAGGCAGATCCCAGCTCCAAGGTTCATACAGGTCTAAACAATGGGGTGCTTCTACCTCCAAAAGTGGAGAAGACAAATCACAGCCTTACAGGAAACAGTCCCAATGACTTCCCCCTGCCTATGCCAAGCACTTATCTTCTGGCAGCACCTTTAGGGGGAAAACTAGCACTTTTTTCTCAAAATTGGCACATAATAACCCAGGACAAATGGGTCTTAGACATAGTGTCACAGGGCTATAAGTTTCACTTTCATACCCTGCCAAAGGCAAACGGTTGGCCAGACCTACCAAAAAACCAATGGACAGAGGCACAAAAACATGGACATGAGGGCCATTCAACAAGTACCAGAACAAGAGCAGGGAAAGGATTTTATTCAAGACTGTTCTTGGTACCCAGAAAGGACAAAGCCTGGAGACCAATACTGGACCTATCTATTCTAAACACATATCTGGATAAACTAAAATTCAAAATGTTGACCTTACAGCAGCTTCTGCCCATGCTGGGCAAGAAAGCTTGGCTTGTGACTTTAGACCTAAAAGAGGCATATCTGCATGTCCCAATCAGACAAACATGTAGAAGATACCTCAGATTCAAAGCTGGCTCAATGCACTATCAATTCTCTGCACTGCCCTTTGGCTTATTTACTGCGCCCAGGGTCTTCACAAAGTGCCTGGCACCAGCAATTGCATTCTGCAGACAGAGGAATACAAATATATCCTTACTTGGACGACTGCCTAATTCAAGCAGAGAACAAGGACATTCTACTACAGCATCTGGCATTTGTAAAAAAGATTACTACCATGCCTAGGGTACACAGTCAACAAACAAAAATCAAAACTAGTACCCTCTCAAGAGATAGTATTCCTGGGTGCAAGCTTATATACAACTGCCCAGATGGCTTATCTCACGCCAGACAAACAAAGGCAACTGACTGCCTACTTCACACTGTTGGCAACAAAGGCCCAGTTATCTGCAAGAAAAATTCTGCAGGCTTTGGGCTTCATGGCATCCTGCATTCTACTAATTCCATATACAAGACTGCATATGAGGAAACTTCAGTGGTATATAAAAAGTGTTTGGACTCAGCATTGCCACAGCCTGGAAACAGTAATTACTCTCATTCCCTGCCTGCAACAGGAGTTTCAATGGTGGGCGAAGGCCTGTCACCAGAACAAGGGACAGCCATTCTAGCCAGGCAGACATTGACAACGGATGCTTCAGATTATGCCTGGGGGGGCACACATGGCAGGAAGATATATTCAAGGCACATGGTCCACCAACCAAATGCATCTACATATCAATCAAAAAGAGATGCTAGCTGTTCAGAATGCCCTGACAGCCCTCAAGGACCTACTTCATCCGGGACAACTACTGATAAAGACAGACAATACCACGGTCATGTGATATATAAACAAGCAGGGAGGCACTCATTTTTACCCCCTCTGCAGACTAGCCATGACTTTGTGGGACACAGCATTGACTTACCAAGTACATCTGCAAGCACAATTCCTGCCAGGAAAGATAACTACTCTGGCAGACGAACTAAACAGAAACCTCATGGATCCCCACGAATGGAAATTGGATCCACAAGTCTTCAACATGATAACAAGGAAATGGGGATGCCCGGACATAGACCTATTTGCCTCTCCTCACAACTGCCAACTAAAGAGATTCTGCACAAGGACTTATCACAGACAAGCATGGAGAGTGGACGCCCTATCTTTCAGCTGGAAAAACTTAACAGTGTATGCCTTTCCTCCACTGCCTCTCTTCCCCAAGGTACTCCTAAAGGTCAGACAAGAGAAGCCAAAAATTATACTGATTGGCCCAGACTGGTCCTGCCAATACTGGTATCCAATCCTAGGGAACTTGTCTCAAGCCCAGCCTGGACCTTACCTCAAATCCTCACCTACTGTCTCAACAAAACAATCAGATCCTGCACAGTCAACTCAAAACCTTAAATCTGGCAGCATGGCGGATAATGTAGCCATACAAAACACACCTCTCACTAAAGCGGTGATGGATGTCATTTTGGAGGCCAGGAGGCCTAGTACTAGAAAATCTTATGCTGGAAAATTGAAGAGATTCTGTGCCTGGAACCAGGCACAAGGAATTGACACAGCAGTACCAAATATTCCTCAGATTTTGCAATACTTAACTGAGATGCTGGACAAAGGCCTATCCTTTGCATCAATTAAAATTCATGCCTCTGCCATTTCGGCTCATTACAATACAGAGCCACCAATCTTTTCTCATCCTTTGTTAAGGCAATACCTCAGAGGAGCCAAAAACTTAAGGCCTCAAGTCAATTAATGAATTTTTGCAGGCTCTTTTTACAGATAATTTCATTATTTCTAAATCTCTTATATTATTCAACACACCTGTACCTCAAAGTGTTAAAAAGGTTAAGCTTCCCTTGTTATGGTCTATTCTAGCAGTGGCTAGGAAAATAATAACTAGAAATTGGATTTCAGATACACCTCCTTCGTTCAATGAATTTAAAAATGTTATGAATATAGTGTGCCATATGGAAATAAACACAATTAGGACAAGAACAACTAGAAAAACATCTTATTATATTGTATGGGATAATTTACAAAATTTGTTAAAAAATTCTAATTTCAATAGCATGGTATTTTAGTTTAATTAATTGATCTGATTGTAGTGGATGTCTTTGTAAATACTTTAGTTGTTTTGTTGAATATTATAATAATACCTATTTTTAATTACTTATATAAAATTGTTATGATATTTCTCTTATATGTTAAAACAATAAACCTGTTTTGAAAAAAAAAAAACTTAAGGCCTCCAAGGAGATTACCAGTACCTGTGTGGGACCTCAATTATGTTTTGGAAAAACTCACTCTGCCCCCTTTTGAGCCAGCCACAACAGCTGATATAAAGTTTTTATCTTGGAAAACAGCTCTGCTCCTAGCAATAACCTCTGCAAGACGAGTCTCAGAGCTACAGGCACTCATGGCTGTGGAACCTTTTATCATTTTTTATCCAGACAGGGATGTCCTTCAAGGATGCATCTGCAGTCCTAACATATGGGTTGTCCTGCCTCAGGCAGCCCTTCGGTCGGCCGGATTCCAAAGTCTGGGTCTGGCCTCGGCTGATGTCGCACTTCACCCGACGTCACAGCTGCTGGGGTATAAAGGCATCAGCCGACGCCATTTTCCTCAGTCTTTCTTGCCGCATGGTGCCCGAAGCAGAAGCTGTTCGCAAGTGCCGGTTGGTCAGATCCAGAGATTTCTACTACCGAAGACTTCTAAAAAGCTAAGTACCCCATTGGGGACTCTTTCTTGCCTCAGCCGATGTCAGAAAAAGTAAATAATTGTTTAACTTGTGGGAAACAAATACCTCATAAGGATTTCCACTCTTACTGCCTTCCTTGCTTAGGCCCAGACCACGACGTATCAGCTTGTCTAGCCTGTGCTTCCTTCAACCGACGGACACTTAGACGTCGGTCGGAGTTTGCAGAGGAGTTTTTTGGTCCCGCTTTTGCTTACAAAATGCCGTCGGAGACTCCGACTACACAATTAGCTAAAAAGCGCAAGGAAAAGGACCGACACTCACGGCCCGCGGTTTCGGCTGAAACCACAGTTAGGCCAACCGCGAGTGTCTCGGTTTCGGCCGAAACCGAGTCCTCGGTTATTCCTTCGGCCGAAAGCATGCCTCCGATAGCCGAGGCCTCACAGAGCATGGCTGAATCTGCTACTGAATTTACTGCTACAGAAGCAGGCACCCAGGACTTGTCAGACACTATTCCTTTAGACATATCTACCCCTGCACGTGGGGCTGCTAGACCCCCTGCATCTATGTCTATCAAGGCTTTTGCCAGGGCTAAAGCAGCTAAATCTTCTAAGGCCTTACCTGCTAAAACTCCCTCACATAGGCCTACCTCTAGTTCCCAAATACTCAGCCTGGCTGAGGATCTCATTTCTTTGATCAGGGGATCCCAACCTCACCCAGACAGGGCCTCTCAGCCCCCTCCAGATAAGAGGCCTAGGACTGAACCCCCGGAACCTGTCTCTACAGACGATTCCTCGGATGACTCAGACATTTCAGACCCTCAGGAAGGCCCATATTCTCCTTATGAAGATTCTGATGCAGAAGACTCCATTCCTTCTGCTTCTCCTCCTGAAGAATTTTCTTTTGGGGAAACCTTACATGCTATGAGGGAACACTTCCAATGGCAGGGCCAGGATTTTTCAGATTCAAGGAAAAGGCTAAGGACTTTTTTACACTTACCACAGCATAGGCCTTTAGCCATTCCTCCAGTACTAACAGTCATTGATGATGCATATAATGATGCCTGTACTGCCCCTGATTCTCTCCCTCCGGCCCCTGCCAAGCCTGACAGATATTACAGGGTCCCGGACACACACTCCCATTTGTATAAGGCTCCTGTTGCAGACCCTGAAACCATTTCACAGGGCCCTAAAGGTGTGGCAGCTGCTTCTGCCAAAAACCCTCTTCCCTCTGAAAGGGAATCTAGAGCATTAGAGAGATGGGGTAAAAAGGTTTATACTTCTGCTACTCTTTCGGCCAGGGCCTTAAACTGTCAATTTCACATGATTCAGTACCAGGAATTTTGTTAGACCAGCTAAATAAAAAACTGTTCTCTCCTGAACCTATAGACCGCAAGTCCCTTCAGGATTTGGTACATAACTCTCAGCAGGTCAGTAACCATTTCTTAAAATGTGGCTATGATGCACTGGAGGCTTCCTTTAGATCAGCTATGACTGGAACAGTGATTCGAAGGCATGCCTGGTTAAAAGAACAATCCTTACCAGACCACGTTAAGTCAAAACTCCTAGATGCTCCCATGGAGAAACAAAGTTTGTTTGGCTCCCCTGCACAGGAGGTTCTAAAGAAGGTGGAAGAAAAATCAAAATCTGTCCAAACAGTCAAGGATTTCTTACAGGTCCAACCTCCGAGGTTTAGCAGAAATTGGCCTTCGAAGAATTGGTCCTTTCCAGACAGCTCCAGAGCACAGAGAGGCAGAAATAGACGCCCAAGAGGCAGAGGTCAATCTAGGGGTGCCTACAGGGGACGTCACTGACAACCTACCAACCAGAGAAGTACTGCCACAGATTCAACTACAACCACTTCCACAGGGCAGACACAATGACTTGGCTCTGGTTCCGCCTACCAGGGAACAACTGGAAGCTCCTTGGTGAAAGCTAGCCTTATTTTCCGACAACTGGCATTGCATTACAGGAGACAAATGGACTTTACAAACAATAGACAAGGGCTACAGGTTTCACTTCCACACTCTACCAAAAAAGAGGGGAATGCCAAACCTACCACAAAGCCAAAAAACAGATGCTCTAAGACAAATCAACAACTTGTAAAAAATAGTAACAGGCAACCTTATGTTCGGATAGTCAATTCTAACCACAGGAAAACAGATTCCAAATACTTATTTAAACAGACTTGTTTAGCTGTTTCAATTTGTCTTCTTCTGAGGAAGCTGTGACAGGGGTCACGGCGAAAACGTTGTCTTTTTGAAAAATAAAAAACTTTTACGTTAAAGAAGAAATTTGGAATCTGTTTTCCTGTGGTTAGAATTGACTATCCGAACATAAGGTTGCCTGTTACTATTTTTTACAAGTTTGTTAGCTCGTTTTGACTGTTTACAAATCAACAACTTACTAAGGATGAGAGCTATAGAAAAGGTGCCACCTATGGAACAAGGCCAAGGATTTTACTCCAGGCTTTTCCTTGTACCAAGAAAAGAAAATCAATGGAGACCTATTCTCGACTTGTCCGCACTGAACACATACCTCATTGTTCCAAAATTCAAAATGCTGACCCTCCAGCAGCTTCTTCCCATGCTGGGCAAGGAGTCTTGGCTGGTGACTCTAGATCTCAAGGAGGCATACCTGCACGTCCCTATACGACCAGATTGCAGAAGACACCTCAGATTTCTTGCAGGATCAGAGCATTATCAATTCTCAGCATTGCCCTTTGGCTTATCTACTGTGCCCAGAGTATTCACGAAATGCCTGGCATCAGTAATTGCTCATTGCAGGCTTCAGGGAATTCAAATTTACCCATACCTGGACGACTGCCTAATACAAGCGGACAACAAGGCAAAATTAACAAAAGATTTGGAAAATGTCATACAACTGTTGCAAGCCTTGGGATACACAGTCAACATGCAAAAGTCAAGACTAGTACCATCCCAAAGGATAACATTCTTGGGTGCAGAACTGGACACATCAACTCAGATGGCTTTTCTCACAGAAGAAAAACAAAAGCAACTACCAGTCTTCTTCATGACATTAACAAAACAAACTCAGCTTACTGCAAGGAAAGTCCTGCAAGCCCTGGGTTACATGGCATCCTGCATAATATTGATTCCGCATGCCAGGCTGCATATGAGAAAGTTACAATGGTACCTAAGGAATGTATGGTCTCAACACAAGCACCGTCTAGAAGCCCAGATTCCAATAATTCTATGCCTGAAGCAAGAATTCCTGTGGTGGGCTCAGGCCTGTCAGTTGAACAGAGGACTGCCTTTCCACAAACCTCATCCAAGCCAGACCATCACCACAGACGCCTCAGACCTAGGCTGGGGGGCACACATGGTGGACAAATGTATACAAGGCCTATGGACCCAAGACCAGCTGAATCTACACATAAATCTAAAGGAGATGCTGGCAGTGAAACATGCGATCCAGGCATTCAGACCACTCCTTCAACAGGGTCATCTGCTGATAAGGACGGACAATACCACAGTCATGTGGTACATCAACAAACAGGGAGGTACACACTCATATCCTCTATGCCGGATGGCAATGGACCTGTGGAATGTGGCCCTGAATCTCAACATTCAACTTCAGGCCAGATTTGTACCAGGAAAAGAAAATTCTCTAGCAGACACCTTAAGCAGAACTACCACGGATGCTCACGAATGGATGCTGCATCCAGATATATTCAAAGCCATAACAAAGAAATGGGGGCTACCAGAAATAGACCTGTTCGCCTCCCCACACAACCACCAATTGAAGAAATTCTGCACAAGAGCATACCACCCACTTGCTTGGAGGGTGGACTCCCTTTCCTTCAGCTGTTAAAATCTGACAGCATATGCATTCCCACCTCTTCCTTTGATGTACCAAGTCCTACTGAAGATCAGAGAGGATCAGCCAAGGGTAATCCTGATAGCTCCAGACTGGCCGAGGCAGCATTGGTACCCGCTACTGAGAAGCATGTCTCGGACACACGCATGGCATCTACCTCTATGTCCCTTACTTCTAACACAGAACAACTACAAGATCCTACATCCAAACTTGAAAACACTGCAGCTAGCTGCTTGGAATATTGCATAAAACAAAATAACCCAGATTTATCTCAGAGGGTTAAGGACATTATCCTGGAGGCACGCAGACCCTCCACAAGGAAAACTTATTCAGCCAAGTGGAAAAGATACCTCATTTGGAGTGCAGCAAAGGGAGAAAATGTCTCATTGGCAAACATAGCACACATCCTGGAATACTTAGCAGAACTGTTCCACAATGGCCTGTCTTACTCCTCCATTAAGATTCATGCATCAGCAATTTCAGCAGAATACAACATGGATCCTCCTGTCTTCTCTCATCCTCTACTCAGGCAGTTCTTGAGAGGAATCAAAAATGTAAAACCTCCAAGGAAACCACCTTTACCTACATGGGATCTCAACTTTTGTGCTGGAAAAGTTAACACTTCCCCCTTTTGAACCAGCAGCAACAGCAGAACTACAGTTCTTGTCTTGGAAAACTGCTTTCCTGCTAGCAATCACTACAACCTTTCCTTATCTTCCATCAGGATAGAGTCTCTCTGAGAACTAACCCTACCTTTATGCCAAAAGTGGTCCAGAGTTTCATTGAACCAAGCGATTCATTTACCTACATTCTTCCCCAACCCACAGAACAGGGGGGAAAGACTGCTACATACCTTGGATGTGCACAGACAATTACGCTACTATCTGGACAGAACTAAGACCAGCAGAAAAACTGACCAGCTTCTGGTAGCATATGCAACAGGAATGCAAGGAAAAGCAATTTCAAAACAGACAATCTCAAAATGGATAGGAAATTGTATTCGATTTTGTTACTCTTTTCATGGAAAGACAACTCCTGAAAATATCAGACCTCATTCCACAAGAGCTACAGCCACCACTACAGCTTTCCTACGAGGAGTGGCTACCAAAGACATTTTAGAAGCTGCTACTTGGAGCTCCGTGCATACATTTGCCAAGCATTATAATCTTCCCTTATACTCTAGATCCCGAGCAGGTTTTGCAACTGCTGTTTTGCAAGGGATCTTAACTACACCATCTTTATCTTAGTGCCTCCTCCCCCAGTTTGGCTATGGTATTCTACCCATATGTTAGGACTGCAGATGCATCCTTGAAGGACATAGTGCAGTTTTGTACCTACCATAAATGTAGATGTCCGATAGGTATGCATCTGCAGTCAGGATTACCCACCCTCCTTCCCCTCTGTGGTATTCTTAGGGTATTTACCCCTCTTTTAGCTAGCTGGGGGAATCTATTATGGTGTATTTGTTTGTATATATGTATATATATATATATATATTGTTTGCTCTCTACTGTTTGGAATTATTTGCATTTATCCAAATTTAGCCTTCCTAGAGGGCACCTGGCATCTGGGGCAAGAAACACTGAGGAAAATGGCGTCGGCTGATGCCTTTATACCCCAGCAGCTGTGACGTCGGGTGAAGTGCAACATCAGCCGAGGCCAGACCCAGACTTTGGAATCCGGCCAACCGAAGGGCTGCCTGAGGCAGGACAACCCATATGTTAGGACTGCAGATGCATACCTATCGGACATCTACATTTATGGTAGGTACAAAACTGTACTTTTCTCTGAGAACAAACCTGACATTTATGCCTAAGGTAGTGTCCAGTGTGGCCCTTAACCAAACTATTCATCTGCCTACCTTTTATCCAAACCCACAGAATAAGGGAGAGAGAATTATGCATTCTTTGGACATACACAAACATCTATGTTTCTACTTGAACAGAACTAAAGCTTTCAAAAAGACTGAGCAACTACTAGTGGCATATGCTGCAGGATCACAAGGAAAGGTTATCTCAAAGCAGACTATTTCAAAGTGGATAGGCCACTGCATTCATTTCTGCTATTCACAACATGGCAAGCCAGTGCCTAAGGGCATTAGGCCACATTCTACCAGAGCAGCAGCCACTTCAGCAGCCTTCCTCAGGGGAGTACCAACCAAAGACATTTTAGAGGCTGCTACCTGGAGTTCAGTGCACACCTTTACAAAGCACTATCATTTACCACTTTACTCTAAATCCAGGGCTGGCTTTGCCACTGCAGTTCTGCAGGGCCTCATAGCCGCTCCTAATGCTATTTAGCTCCAGCCTGCCAACCATAGCTTTGGGATTCAACCGAAGTGTAATGACAGCAACAGTGAAACACTAAGAACATAGTACAGTTGTGTACACTTACCATGAATGTAGATGTTCGAGTGTATTCACTGTTGCAGTCCAGGTTACCCACCATCCCCCATCTCTTTGCTGGAACTTATCTACATTTCTCTAATCTATACAACCTATGTGGTGTATTTGCTTGTAGATGAAGGTATTACATATTTTAGTGTATGCATGTTTTATTGGCATATTTTTAGCCTACCCTTTTGGGGACACCTGACATCTGGGGCAAGAAAAACTAAAGAAAATGGCGTCGGCTGCATCTTTTATACCCCTGGTGCACTGACATAACATATATAGCTATATTTCATGGAGCCTCTACTTCTAAGCCCATAAGGCAAGCAAAGTACAGTTGTGTACACTTACCGTAAATGTAAATGTTCGAGTGTATTCACTGTTGCAGTCATTGCACTAGGGATATCCTGCTGGCAGGCTACCCTCAGTCAGCCTGAATTCCAAAGTCTAGGTCCGGTGTCGGTTGCTGTCGCCTCTTTTGTTTATGTTGTTTTAAAACAGTGCATTCAGGGCTGCTAAGGGTATTTGTTATGTTTACTTCATCTAGGAGATCTTTGAGGTTTAGGTAGATTATATTTAAGTACCTTAGCATGTATAAGTCTATGTGTCTGCTTTGAACTGTGTGTGATGGGTGCAGTGTGTGTATACTACTGACAACCTGATTGACATTAGGAGTTCTTTTATATGAGAACTTTGCCTCCAGTGCCACTGTTTAAATACATCTCTCACATACCATATCAGTTTGCTTGAGAATTAACTGGTTGCCAGTCAACATGCGGCAGTTTCTACATTGCCTCAGGATGCCCATTTCCACCAAGCTGGTAATGAACGTAGAGGAATAGTTCATATCCATGGCAACAGACCCTTTTTTATTGATTAAACGGTTGGAGGGAGAATATAAAGTAATGTCAGGAGTATCTGGTTTGCAACTCTGGGGGCAGTTCTTGTAACTGCAAAGCAGTTGCCCTGTGTGTATCTAGGTATCGGTGACATTTCAAGGGTGCTTTTACAGGAAAAATGGCACCTTAAGATATCTTTTTCTATACAGGGCACTGCCAAACACTTAAGGGGGAAACTAATAAGCAGACCCTGATGATTTATGGATGAAATATGTAGAGAGATATTCTGAAGTTAGACAGAAGCAACTCGAGCATTACTTACTGAAAAGAAAGAATTAGCTTTATCAGGAGTGATGAAAAGAGGGGAGTCACATGAATGGCTATTGCTTGTCTACTACTAGTACTGGTCTCACCACAGCTTCACTCTGCTGGAATATAATGCTCCTTTGCTTCTTCTCTCACCAGAAGCAGAACAGTAGCACCAATCCCAAGATGAGAAGCAGGCCACAGGCTTTTTCGTGATGAACAGTCTTGTCCCATATGATGCAAGGGTCTGTAGTAGCCAGACCAGTCAGGAAGGTCACACACATACACTCACTATCCAATCAGGAACAGTCAGGAATCAATGCACTCTGCTCCTTCTCTCACCAAGAGCAAAATATAAGCACAAATTCAAATCTGACACATTTGAAGCAGTTATTAGGCTTTCACAAAAATTCAGTAAAGTGAAAAGGATCAGAATTTAATCATTTTAGACAACAGCAGTAGATGTCATACTGTGCCAGATGCTTTTAAGTAATTGAATATGGAGGGGTTGTAACATCCTGGAACATAGTGAAGACTGTATTTATTTCATGGCTTTTCCTAACTCTGTGCTGTTTCTGATAGCACAGAGTTAGGAAAAGCTCTTAATCATGCTTAGTAACAGAGGTAAAAGACTGACCACAGAAGACCCATTTCCACTACAGCCCACAAAAGGGAGGTCAGCAAAGAACAGATGAGTTTACATATGAATACCAAACATTAACATAAAATGAGAATGAACGATCAGCAATTCGCTGAATGGTCACTCACTTTAAGACAATTCAAGTAGTGAAAATGCAGCTCCTGGAACATTTTCAGTGCGTATCAGCTCTTCTGTGGCAACTCAGTTATGCAAATGAGTTTTCAACCTTTCTGCATGTTTTCTGTTTTCCATATTGTTGTGCAATTTAAGTACGAGGAGGTTTGAGCTTGCCCCCTCCCCTTATTGTGGTATGTAAGGGATCTTGCCTCTGTATTAGACATGCTTTTAGGAGCTGTTTCTTTGGATGAATTTGATGCATCAAGTACACTTTCCAATAGTTTAGGATTGAAATCTCTCTTGCAATCCACTAAGAACAACTAGGTAGGAAGTATTCAACTAGAAACAGTACAAACAGTGTGTCCAAGGGTTTGTAATGGAGGAGTAAAGTTAGAGCTGAATTTATGTGCCAGAAGGTTTGCTATATCTTCTAGGTCAGTATAGGTGGCTACATTAACAATGACTCAAAACAACATAAATTAATATCAAAAGTTCATATTGTTGCAAGCCCTAAACATTGTGCAGTATTTGTTAATTTTTTGCAGGGGGAGGAGGTTTGTCTTCAAGTACCATGCTACATTGGGGATCTGCCCTCAATACTATAAATCTGTGAATATGAACTATATTTTCTCTGAGATCACAAAAATCAATGGATAGGGAAAATTGTTAAAAAATATAACTCGTCTTTTCCCTTTACTCTGAGTAGTGCTATTTTAGATACACTGTTTAATGTTATATGTGATATTGCCACAACTGGCAAAGTGCAGTGGTGTCATTTCAAGTCCATGCTTAAAGATTCACAAAAGCATGTTTAAAGATTTTCACAAATGTCATATGATGTGCAGCAAAGGTATGACAAAAGAAGATGTTCGCAGTTCCAAAGTGCTACGTACAATATCTCGTAATAATACACAGCCTTACTAAATGAGGTTTCAAATTACAGTATTAATATAATTTGAAGAAATTGTCAAGGTGTAACTTAAATGAAATCAGGGAATTGAAGTTGGGTAGGGTATGGGAGAAGTAGTTAAGAGCAAAAGACAAGAGGTAGGAGTTTTATCGGTTTAGAAGGGTAGATAAAGGTTTTGGGGAAGGGAGATGGGAGGAACAACAAGTGCAAAATTCAAAGGTAGGGTCTTAGTATCTGAGGGCAGAGGATCACAGATTTTGGACTCCGTATTGAAAAGATGTGCTGTGATACCAAGATGTTAAAGGAGGAAACAAATTCAGCATGATTATTTTTGTGTTATGGAAGGAGTGGGAATGGACATAGAATTAAGAATAGTGATAGTGCCAAACACTGTAGTCATTTCCATCCAGTCCTCTAGGGATGAGTCTCTGATCTAATCTCAAATCTGTCTACGGCCACTTCCAAGCTTTGTATCCGGTGCTCAGGTTCCTAACCGACCCATAATCATAGTGAGAAGAGTTGGACAGACCTTGGTGCTCAGGAGAATTAGGAGTTAAATTCAGAACCTCTGGTTATCTATTTATAGCTGTTAACCGTTAATATACTGCCCCCATTTTTGCCTCACTCTTTCTTTTGATTTTTTTAAAAATAAAATTTTCTTGTTTTTATGTCATATCTCTTGTAGCATATCTCTTATTTATGTATACAAAAAGTAGTAACCCTTTCACTTTTACTTCTTTCTTCCCCTCTTTGTTTCTTTCTAGTTAGATTGTCAGATAAGCCATCTGGCTTTAAGAAGTGTGTAACTTGTCCTCACAAGGTACTGAACTCAGATGTGCATGACAAATGCATTTATTGCTTGGCACCTTCACATTTCAATGTGGCATGTTCAGTTTTTGAAGCCTTTAGGCAGTGAGCTATAGCTGAGAAGAGGACAAAAGGAGACAGAGCTAAAACTTCAAAAAAGACATTTTGGGATCCCTCACCCTTGTTGACTCCTCCAGCAAAGATCTCAAAGCCAGCGTTTTTTTTTTTTTTTTTTTTTTTTGATCTAAAAATCGCTCATCAGCTTTGGGGAGGTCTGTGGCTTCTTCTCGTCCTCTCTCTTCCTCTTCACCCTCCAAAAGGCAGATAAGTAGAAATGGAAAGAGACAAAAAAAAAAAAAACAGCTAAAACTTCAAAAAAGAGATATCTGGATCCCACACCCTTGTTGGCTACTCCAGCAAAGATCTCTAAGCCATCAGAGCAAGAGCTTTGTTCAGATCCGGTAATTATCAGATATGTAACAGCACCCAGTTTTTTCACCAGAGCCTGTTTACCCCTAGGCTCTGGTCTCCTGTTCTACAAGATAGACCTCATTATTCCTCCAGGCCTCCTTCATCCGGTTCTTCTTTGAGATCAGGTAGTTCCTCTTGAAGCCTCACCAAAGCTGATATGAACAGGATGATGAAACATTTTCTTTGGACCTAAAACCAGCTGGGGATACTCCTGGTACCGATCACCGTCGCTTCCACAAAGAACATTGCTTCCTCTCAATCCTTAATAGTACCTTCTCAGATCAGAGCCCTTTCATCTGATCCTACCCTGGAGTAGGTCTGTATCGGAGCCAGGGTTGCACTCCTCCTCAACCCTGACAAAGTCAGGTCTGGTGCAGTCAGAGCCGTCTGAGTCTTGGAGCCATACTGTTGGTTCTGACTCTGACAGGATGGGATCAGATGCAAGGTCTTTTTGGACCCTTTCCTTTGTTTCTGAGCATCTGCGCTTGATAGTTTGGCTCTGGTGACAGCTTTGTATCCCAGATAAAAACAGCTTCCATGGTTGAGCCACCTTTGGGGGTGTTGGCTGGTGTAGCAGGGTTCCCTAGATCCAACTCGAGTGAGGGTTTTGAAAGCGTATTCTCTCAGTATAGAGATTGAGAGAGCTGCTCTCTCAGAGCTGGATCCAACCCTTCCCCAGAGCTTTTCCAAGGATCTGATGTCTGCTGTCCTGGTCCCGTCAGGACATCCAGCTTACAAAAGTTTTTCCCTGGGTCCTCTTACTTTACAAGTCCTTTCTTGAACACCCCACAGCAGATGTTCACTGGAAGCATAAGTGTAAGATTAAGCAGTTAGATTCCACAGGGGAATCCCTGACCACTGACACTGATTTTGATGAAATAGAAGTTTCCCCTAGATCTTGAGGACATCTCATTCAGGGAGATTCTCAAGCAACTTAGACAGAAATAGTGCTGATCATTGCAAGCACATTCTCCAGACAAATCATTGTTTCTTGACGCTTTCAGTTCTGCCCCATCTACTTCTTGGGTGGTCCCTGTCACTGGCAAGATGTCAGACCTGATCTCATCCCAGGAAGGAACCAGACACAGGTAAATCTGTCCCCAAGAAGCCTGCTAAGTTTTTGATAGCTCCTAAACATAATTTCCACTGGAGAAAGGGTACTGCAACAGATTCCACTATTATGGAATCGGCCACTACGAAGGAGTTTACAGAGGAGTGCTCCTCTGTCCATCCACCTAACAGAGAGTCACATACATTGGACAGATTTAGGGAGTGTGTTTACATCTCATCTATCTTCTTGGTGAGGGCATTGAATTACCTAGCACGTTACTCTATTTCAGGAGATTTGACAAAGAAGCTCACCAATTCTCTCCCAGGGAATTTGTGTGCAGATCAAAGGAAGAATATTGATTCACAGTTGACTAACTTCCCAATCACTTTCCAATGCCTTTGTGCACCTTATTTCTAAGGCTACACTGGGTGCATCTAGATCATTCGGAACAGAATGCCCTTTGTGATTTTTCAGAACATTTCAAAATTTCATTCTTTAACACCCCATATGACGGATCAATCTTGTTTGGTCCCAAGGTCTGAGAAACTGTCTCCAGAAGTGAGAAGGATGGCAACTCCCTCTCTGCTATAGGAATCAAGTTCTCTATTCCTCAAAGAACCTTCTACAGAAACCAGAAGGGAGGTAAGAGAAATTGGTTTTAGGAATCCCAGTTTTTTTCACATCATACTTCTGGAGAAAGAGCTCTGCTAGGCAAAGGGAGAAACTCTAACAATGAACATTACCCAAGAGGCAGAGGTAGCCTGCAAAACCAAGGCTTCAGGGGTCCTTTCTCAGAGAAGCCTTTCATGTGCTCCTGAATGTTTGCCCAACTATCATACTCTGGAGGCAGTTGTGAGGGGTGGTTGTCTCTGCCCCCAACAACCTGGACATCCATCACTCAAAACAAATGGGTGAAGAGGATTGTAACCAGAGTCTGTATCATACCCCTTAACACACATCCTCCTTCACTTTAGAAAAACAACTTCTGATTCCCCCCCCCCCCATCAAAAAGAGGAAGCTGCTTCAGAAATAAAGCTGCTAAAAATTTCAGTCGTCCAAGAGATTCCCCCAGACGAGACAGGATCCAGTATTTACTCAAGATTCTTTTTAGTTCCAAAGAAAATTTTTGGACCTAAGCCAGATAATCAAGTTGGTAAAACAAGCAAAGTTCTATATGGTCATGGTTCAGTCCATTCACTCATGCGTAGGAGGAGGAATGACTGGTTGTGCCTGCTAAATCTTCAGGACTCTTACTGCCACATAAGTAATAAGGAAGGACAAAATGATTTACTTCAACAATTGGCTAAGCTTCTGGTGTCATTCTAAGCGGATCCAGTATATGTCTGCCTGGGACGACATGGTCGACAGACCACGATGCTTTGCCAGAGATGGTCTGCACCTGTCACCCCCTGGGATTCTGGATACTGGCTAAGGCTCTTGCCACCCCTATAGTGCCTTTTTTAGGCAAGGTTCAAATGCCAAATTCACCACTGCAACAGGTGCAAGCAACCAAACTCTGAGGGTAATGCTACTCAATGCTAGAAGTCTAAACCTCAAAATGCACTCACTCGAGGCACTCCTTAAAATGGAGAACATCGACATATGTGCAGTGACAGAGACCTAGTTCAAGGCTCCAGAGAGCACCCCTGCATTACCAGGCTGTAATGCATACCACACCTTTCAGCCACCTATCTTGGACCGAAACACTAAAGACTGAGGCATTTCCATATTCATTTAAGGATATCTACACCTCCAGGCTAGTTGCTCAACATAATGCATCCGAAATTATCCAAGTGCAACTAACACTGGGCAAGACTGCAATCCACGTTGTAGCTTGTTACAGATCCCCCACCATGCCCCAGGATTCCCACTCTTCATTTCTGAAGATACTGGAAAATATTAAGGTACCACCCAATACCTTAATTACGGGTGATTTCAACTACCCCACCATCAACTGGGAAAACTACTCATGTACCAACTCATTCACGTAACGTTTTCTGGAATTCATAAATTCCAATGCCTTGGATCAGCTTGTCCACACCTCCATCAGGGGAAACAATATCCTGGACCTGGTCATTACCAATATGGGTAACCGGTGTTCCACACCAGAAGTCAACTCCTCGCTGGTCAGATCCTACCACAAGCTAATCACCATAGACATCCATATCCCACCTCCATCCCCCATTAAGGAAACCACCATCAAAAACTACTCCAAATCCAACTTCATGCTTCTTAAGACAGAAGTGGAAAACTTCACGACACCCATGCAGACAGAAAATAGAGGTACGACTGCTGAATCTTACACAAATGCACTGTATAAGCACATACACGAGTGCATGGATCGTGCCATCCCCAACAGAACCAAGATGCTATCCTCCAAAAAAAGGAAGCCAATCTGGTGTTCCCCTGCTGTAAACAAACTCTACAACTGAAGGAAGAAGCTGTTGCAAAAAAAGAGTAAAATCCGAGGATTGGAGGAACTCCCTGGTCAGCCTCAGCAAGAAGCTGAGATCCCTCATAAAATCCTGCAAAGCCAGTTATGAAAATAAAATCGCCACTGACTCCCAAAGACAACCACAAAGCATTCTACAGCTATGTCAAGAATCTCAATGGCAACACTCAGATCTGCAATGAGCTCCAGCACAATGGCACTAAATATACAGAACCAACCGATATTGCCAACATCCTGGCAGATAGGTTCGGTTCAGTGCAAACTTTACCCCTCTCACCCTCCAAAGAGCCCATCTTAATAGCGGAAGAATGCAAAGCCCCTGTAATCACAGATGAACAAGTAAGGACTGGACTCTCCAAAGCCAAGAACACAGCATCCATGGGACCAGACAACATCCCAGGCTGCATACTGCATGAACTATAGAACGAACTGGCACCCCACCTAAGTACCATGTTCAATCATAGCCTCACCTCAAGCTATGTGCCTACTGAATGGTGCACAGCGAAGGTTATCCCACTCCACAAAGGGGGTGCCACCATGGACCCCTGAAACTACCGCCCCATTTGCCTGACATGACTGGTCTGCAAGGCCGTGGAACGTATCATCTTGGAGCTTATAAACAAAGACATAGGTAACCTCCAAACCCTGGACCCCACTCAGGTTGGGTTTGTAAAAGGTAGATCATGTCTACTAAACCTGATTGACTTCTTTGAAGCAGTCAATACAGCCGTAGACGGGGGCAAGGTAGTGCACACAGGCTATCTTGACCTCGCCAAGGCTTTTGATACCATCCCTCACTCTGAAATTATAGATAAACTCACTAAACTGGGTATAAATCCCTATGTTACAAGATGATTGGCCAACTGGCTCACAGACAGAAGCCACACAGTAAAAGTAGTTGCCTCCAAGTCCGACTTCAGACTAGTGATGAGTGGAGTACCACAGGGTTCGTTCCTGGGTCCTCTTATGTTCAGCTTCTACTTCCGTAAGTGCAGGCCAACACAAAAGGTCTTTGCTTAACAAAGTTTGCAGATGACTGAAAACTGGGAGCCATAATAGAATCACCTAATGATGTAGACATTCTACAAAAGGGCCTCACAGAGATGCTTGGTGTCAAAGTCATGGCCTCAAGCTCAATGCCAAGAAGTGCATTGTCATCCCTTTTGGGTAAAACTTGGTACCCATGAACTACCACGTAGGCGGTAGCTCACTAAACACTGAAAGTGTGATGAGACCTCAGGACACTGGTGGACAGTAGTCTCTCCTTTGATAACCACATCGCCACAGTAGTCAGTAAATCCTTCTACGTGGCACACCTCATCACAAAAGGGTTCTCCTCTAGAAAAAAGGAGGTCATTGTTCCTCTCTACACATCCCTCATCAGACCCATTATAGAGTACAGTGCCCCATTTGGCATGTATCTCACAAGACACCTACAGCAATTGGAAAGGCCACAGAAATACCTCACTAAGAGGATTACCGGCCTCAAACAGGTGCCATACGCAGACCGTCTCAAAAAAATTCAGCTCTACTCTGTCACATATCGCCTACTCAGAGGTGATCTCTGTCTAACATACAAAGCTATGTCAAACCCAGAGCTGTTGGACATGCTACACTTAAAGAAATCCCATTCTCTCTGAGCCACAAGCTCCAGGGACCTAAATCTTGTCACTACAATAAACAGAACATGCTGGAGGTATAGATTCCTGTCCCAGAGACTTCTTTACTCTGGAACAAACTACCCATTCATGTCAAGCAAAGCTCCTCATTGGCCCTCTTTAAGAAAAATCTTGACGACTGGATGGGAAATAGAAAATTCACCCCGGGGATCACTTCTGTGGCACTGCTTGACAGGGGCACACGAAAATGATTTTCTTCGGTGGTGAAAGCCAGGGAACCTTTTTGGCTAGGCGTATATAGGCCCCAGGGCTGATAGCCTAGTACCTACTTATGAACCTATAAAGATGGATAGGTGCTCCAGAAAGTTTATTTGCTTCCAACTGGAAGCTAGTCATTTCCAGTTGAAAGCATTGCCATTTGGACTTCCACAGCTGCAACCCCCATGTTCACCACATGCATGGCAGTAGGGCAACGTATTCACAACTGCAGGGATGACTGGCTCATCACTACACTATTAATTCAAGCCAGGTACCCTTGCTTCAGCTCTGCACAGACATGGGGATTACAGTGAATATAAAAAGTCCATGTTACAATGAGATCAATCCTCTTAATTCATCGGAGCAACTTCGGACACAACTCAGATTGCAAAGCTTCCCCCTTCAAGAGTAACATCTCTTCGCCAACAAGCCTTAGAAGTCCTGTCCTGCTAGAAGTCACCTGTCAGACTAACCCTTCACCTTCTAGGCTCCATGGCTGCATCAGTTACCTTGGTACCACTGATCAGATTCAATATGTGTCTTCTTCAGTAGACCCTGGCAGTTCAATGGTCAATCAGAAAACATCCTTTATCCTTTCTATTGAGTCTAACAAACACTTGCAGAACCCATATTCAGTGGTGTCTAGAATATCCACATGTTCTACAGGAATGCCCATTCTTTCTGCCCTTACCCCAAACCACATTGTCCACATGGGGGGGGGGCTATTGCCTGGAAAAGACCATCCAAGACACGTGGTCCCAAACAGAGACCAGTCTTCACATCAGTATATTGGAGATTATAGCAGGCCTCCTAGGCTGCCAGCCTTTCAGGGCTCTCTCCCCTTGAGTGTGATTTCATTTCAGACAGGCAGCATGGCAGTTGTTTGGCAGATCAACAAACATGGAGAAACCAGGACTTATCCCTTGTGTCGTGAGGCCATGACAGTGTGGCACTGGGCGATATCTTCTCGCCCATTTCTAATTGCAAAGCATATCCCACAGAAATCCAACATACTAGTGGACAAGTTGAGCAGATCCTCACAAGTGGTCCCTCAACCCATTAGTAGAAGAGCAAATTTTCAGTCGCTTGGGCCAACATTGGTGTGATCTCTTTGCCCCCCCTCCCACAACACCAGCAGTTCTTCACTCTAATTCTCCATGTGTGGAAGTCATTCAGAGAGTCTCTGACACATCCTTGGCCCCCAGGACTTCTTTACACCTTTCTCCTAATGCCCGTGATTCTCAAGTTCCTACAGAAAGCATCAGCGATGAAAGTCGCAGTTATCCTCATAGCCCCTTATTGGTCTTGACAGTTGTGGTTTCTCTTCCTCTGGCCTCATGTAATTCACACTCCTTGGTTTCTGGACTCAGATCCGGATCTAAGTTCTCACTCAATGGGGTCACCTCACCTAACCATTGAGTTCCTCAGCTTGACGGTATGGTTTCTTCAATTACAATGATGGTTTGACAGTCCAGATTTGAATCTCCAGTTGTCCATTTCTTGTCCTCTTCTCAGAAACCTTCCACTAAGGAGATCTCTAAAGGCAAATGTAAGATGTTTTCTATTTGGGCTGTGGGAGAAAAATATTGATCCTTTTTCATCACCTATTCCAGACATCTTGGACTTCCTTTCACATCTCTTCCAAGATAGATATAGTTTTTTAATGATTAAGGTACAGTTATCTGCAATCACTTCCTTCCATAGGGGGAAAATCACACTCCCATTGCTTCTCTTAGATTGTGCAAGGCCTTCCTTAGTGATACATTTCTACTTCCTCTTAGAAGTCCAGTCCCTCCATGGGATACTTTTGTCTTGCAAGCTCTGATGGACCCTTCCTTCAAGTCTGCTACAAAAGTTGGCCTAAAGTTTTTTGTCTGGAAGACCTTATTTCTAGTGGCTATCACTTCTGCCAGGAGAATTTCTAAGCTACACCTTATCCTCAAAATCTCTGTACCTCATTTTTCATAAGAATAGTGTCTCCCTAATAACCAACCCCTCCTTTCTCCTTAAGGTGGCTTCTGAATCATCCATTAATTAGTTCATAAATCTTTTGATTTTCTTCTGAAGTTTCTCAAACAGGGGTGAATATACTCTACATTTACTGGACGTTCATTGTCAGTTACATTTCTGTCATTACAGGACAAAACCCTTTAGAAAATCTGGTAAGTTATTTGTGTCCTTCTCCACAGCTATACTGGGAAAATCAGTGTCCAAGTCACTTTGTCATGTTGGCTGAGTGCATTTCCTTTATTTGTTATCAAAAGGGAATCCCTCTCCCTTCGACACCAAAAGCTCATTCTACCAGGTCTGTGGCTTAATCTACAGCCTTTTTCTCAAGTGTGTTTGTATTGATGACTTATGTGCTGCAGGTACCTGGTCCAAGGTTCATACCTTTATCTCGCATTACAGATTGGATATGCAATCCAGAGCTTTGGCCTGCTTTAGTTCATCTTTGTTCCAGAACATGTTTCCATGAGACCTGCCAAGAATAAAAGTAGCTTGGGACTCTGTCCCATCCATTGAGGAATGGACAGACAAGGCAACATCGGATACACAAGTTATGTACTCACCATAACAACAGATCTGTGTTGTCTGTTTCCATCCTTTCCTCAACTACCCTCCCACCACCCCCCTCCTTACTTTGCAGAAGTATAATTTGTTTACAATGTACTAATTTTGAGATGGACGTAGATGACTTTGCCCTGACTCCTGAAGGATCCTGTCTTTCTCTGCCTCTTTCCTTATGTAGATCACCAGTATGTAAGCCAGCTACACTCTTAGGTTGCCCACACTAACATATAGTCATATATTAAATATCTTTTTTGGACAGGGAAACTCGATCTGAGTTAGGATGCTGTTATCAGTAGGATTATAGATAGGGAGAGCAGCTTGAGTACTGGATCCAAAGCTTGGAATGTGCCATAGCTGGATCCAAGATCATATCTAAGACCTGTCCATTGAGAAGAGGAAATTAACAGACAACACAGATTTATCGTTATGGTGAGTACATAACTTGCGTTTTTGTTCCAATTAAGGATTAGCTTTCCAATACTGAGCCAGTACAGGAATTTTATTAGGTTCTGAATACCTATTTTCTATCTGTTCTGTGCAGTCTGAAGACCTAAAGATCACAAGGTCATCATCATAGAAAGTAGGGCTTGTAAGTTGCATTTCAGAAGGCAGAGAGGTAATGAAGATGCTGTTAAGAAAGATGACTTGAACGATCTTCTGCATTTATTCTATGAGAGTTTGACTTTAGCATAGCCATCACCTATATAGAATGATTATTTTACCCTCTTTCCACAAATTATTGATATTAGCTTGTGAGTGTGCTGAGCAGATGGAAAGAGTACTTTAAGGGGTTGATGAATGAAGAGAATGAGAGGGAGAGAAGGTTGGATGATGTGCGGATAGTGAATCATGAAGTGCAGTGGATTAGCAAGGAGGAAGTAAGGATAGCTATGAAGAGGATTGGTCTAGATGACATACCTGTGGAAGCAATGATGGAGGTGTTTAGGTGAAATGGCAGTGGAGTTTTTAACTAGATTGTTTAATGAAATCTTGGAAAGTGAGAGGATGCCTGAGGAGTGGAGAAAAAGTGTTTTGGTACCAATTTTTAAGAATAAGGGTGATATGCAGAGCTGTAGTAACTATAGAGGGATTAAACTGATCAGTAGTGGAAGCTAGGTGGAGCTAGGTTAAGAAGGGAGGTGATGATTAGTGATCAGCAGTATGGTTTCATGCCAGGAAAGAGCACTACAGATGTGATGTTTGCTCTGAGAGTATTGATGGATAAGTACAGAGAAGGTCAGAAGGAGTTGCATTGTGTCTTTGTGGATTTAGAGAAAACATATGACAGGGTGCCTAGAGAGGAGTTGTGCTATTGTATGAGGAAGTCGAGAGTGTCAGAGAAGTATGTAAGAGTGGTACAGGATATGTACGAGGGTAGTGTGACGGGGGTGAGGTCTGCGGTGGGAGTGACGGATGCATTTAAGGTGGAGGTGGGATTACATCAAGGATCAGCTCTGAGCCCTTTCTTATTTACAATGGTGATGGACAGGTTGACAGACAAGATCAGACAGGAGTTCCCGTGGGCTATGATGTTTGCAGATGACATTGTGATCTGTAGTGAGAGTAGGGAACAGGTGGAGGCGACCCTGGAGAGGTGGAGATATGCTCTAGAGAGAAGAGGAATGAAGGTCAACAGGACTAAGACAGAATATATGTGTGTGAATGAGAGGGAGGAAAGAGGAATGGTGAGAATGCAGGGAGTAGAGATGGCAAAGGTGGATGAGTTTAAATACTTGGGATCAGCAGTTCAGAGTAATGGTGAGTGTGGAAGAGAGGTGAAGAAGAGAGTACAGGCAGGATGGAATAGGTGGAGAAGAGTGTCAGGAGTGATTTGTGACAGACGAGTACCAGTAAGAGAGAAAGGGAAGGTCTACAAGAGGGTAGTGAGACCAGCTATGTTATATAGGTTGGAGACAGTGACATTGACAAAAAGGAAGGAGTCAGAGCTTGACGTGGCAGAGTTAAAGATGTTAAGATTTGCACTGGGTGTGACAAGGGTGGACAGGATTAGGAATAAGTATATTAGAGGGTCAGCCCAGGTTGGAAGGTTTGGAGACAAAGCCAGAGAGGCAAGATTACGTTGGTTTGGACATGTGCTGAGGAGGGATGCAGAGTATATTGGGAAAAAGATGCTAAGGATGAAGCTGCCAGGTAACAGGAAAAGAGGGAAGCCTAAGATAAGGTTTATGGATGTGGTGAGAGAGGACATGCAGGTGGTTGGTGTGACAGAGCAAGATGCAGAGGACAGGAAGAAATGGAAACAGGTGATCTGCTGTGGCGACCCTTAATGGGAGCAGCCGAAAGAAGAAGAAGAAGCTTGCATTTTCCTCGTTTTGAGTTCTAATGGTAGTAGTAGGATTAATGACTGAACAATGTATTCTTCAAGGCACTTCATGAAGGCATATGGGGCATATCTGTGTATTTTTAGCTTCTGTTGCTGTAGTAAAACAACATGCTGCAATAAGTAGAGAGGATAGATGTTCATCGTATTTCACTGTTGCAATCATTACAATAGGGTTATCCTGCTGGCAGGCTACCCGCAGTCGGCCTGAATTCCAAAGTCTAGGTCCGGCGTCAGTTGCTGTCGCCTATTCCCTGAAGTCAGTGCGCCAGGGGTATGAAAGATGCAGCCGACGCCATTTTCTTTAGTCTTTCTTGCTGCGCGGTGCCCGAAGCAAAAGCAGTTCGCAAGTGCCAGTCGGCTGACTCCTGAGATTTTCGTGTTCGAATTTCAGATCCAAAGTCTTCATTAAAAGCTAAGTACCCCGTTGGGGAAACTTCAAAGGCAAAGACTAAAGCACCTTTAAAGACAAAGAAACAAGTACAACAGCCACATGGACAGGCCTCCATGCCTAAAAACAGATGCTCAAAATGGCTGAAGACCTAATTACCTTGATCAGGGGTTCCCATCCCCCTCCTGATAAGAGGCCTAGGCAAGAGACAGAATATGAATCTTCAGATCAGGTTTCCATTTCTTCTGATTCCTCTTCTGATCAGGAATACTCTCTTCCTCCCTATGAGGATTCTGATGCTGAAGAATCTATCCCTTCAGCCTCTCCTCCTGAGGATTACTCTTTTCGGGAAACTCTGCATACCATGAGGGAGCATTTCCACTGGGAGAGCCAAGATTATTCAGAATCTAAGAAAAGGCTCAGAGACTTCCTTTTACTACCTCAGTGCAGGCCTCTTGCTATTCCACCTGTGTTAGACATTGTAGATGATGTTTTTTCAGAGTCCAGTCTGACTCCTGACTCCCTGCCTCCAGCTCCTGTTAAGCCAGACAGATACTACAGGGTTCCTGATTCACATAAATTTCTTTTTAAAAACCCTGCTGCTGACCCGGAAACTATCTCTCAGGATCCCAAAGGGGTCAAGGCTTCCACTGCAAAAAACCCTACCCCCTCTGACAGGGATTCTAGAGCACTGGACAGATGGGGAAAAAAAAGATTTACACTTCTGCAACCTTGGCTATAAGGGCTTTAAATTGTCAGTTTCATATGCTTAAGTATCAGCAATATATTATGTCACTGCTAAAACAGAAAATGTTGATAAATTCTGAATGTGCAGAAAACAAGGAAATGCAGGATTTATTGCATGCAGCTAAACAAGTTGGAAAACATACTTTGCAATGTGACTTTGATTCTTTGGAGGCCTCCTGCAGGGCCGCTGTTACGGATTCTGTCATCAGGAGGCATGCTTGGTTAAAGGAACAAAATCTGCCTGATCATGTCAAAGCAAAATTATTAGATGCTCCATTACAGCATGATACTTACATTAACAAATGTAAAATAAATAAATAAAATAATACTTTGTTTGGTGTTAAAGCAGAAGAGGTGTTAAAGAAAATGGAGGACAAAGCTAAATCTATGCAAACAGTCAAGGATTTCTTACAGGTACAGCCTCCAAGATTTAGCAGACACTGGCCTCCAAAGAATTGGTCCTTTCCAGTGTCAGACAGGCCACAAAGGGGCAGATACAGATGCCCTAGAGGCAGATCCCAGCCCCAGGACACATACAGGTCTAAATAATGGGGTGCTTCTACCTCCAAAAGCGGAGAAGACAAATCACAGCCATACAGGAAACAGTCCCAATGACTTCGCCCTGCCTGTACCAAGCACTTATCTAATGGCAGCACCATTAGGAGGAAAACTAGCACTTTTTCATCAAAATTGGCACATAATAACCCAGGACAAATGGGTATTGAACATAGTGTCACAAGGCTACAAGTTTCACTTTCATACCCTGCCAAGGGCACACGGTTTGCCAGACCTGCCAAAAAATCAATGGGCAGAGGCACAAAAGCAAGTTTCATCCCTCATGGACATGAGGGCCATTCAGCAAGTACCAGAGCAAGAGCAGGGACAAGAATTTTACTCAAGACTGTTCTTGGTGCCCAGAAAGGACAAAGCCTGGAGACCAATACTGGACCTATCAATTCTAAACACATATCTGGATATTCCAAAATTCAAAATGTTGACGCTGCGGCAGCTTCTGCCCATGCTGGCCAAGAAGGCTTGGCTTGTGACCTTAGACCTAAAAGAGGCATACCTGCATGTCCCAATCAGACAATCATGCAGAAGATACCTCAGATTCATAGCTGGCTCGATGCACTACCAATTCTCTGCACTGCCCTTTGGCTTATCTACTGCGCCCAGGGTCTTCACAAAATGCCTTGCTCCAGTAATTGCATTCTGCAGAAAAAGAGGAATACAAATATATCCTTACTTGGACGACTGCCTCATTCAAGCAGAGAACAAGGACATTCTACTACAGCATCTGGCTTTTGTAAAAAGATTACTAACATGCCTAGGGTACACAGTAAACAAAAAGAAATCAAAACTAGTACCCTCTCAAGAGATAATATTCCTGGGTGCAAGCTTAAGTACAACTGCCCAGATGACTTATCTCACGCCAGACAAACAAAGGCAACTGACTACTTATTTCAAACTGTTGGCAACAAAGGCCCAGTTATCTGCAAGAAAAATTCTGCAGGCTCTGGGCTTCATGGCATCTTGCATTCTGCTAATTCCATATGCAAGACTGCATATGAGGAAACTTCAATGGTATCTAAAAAGTGTTTGGACTCAACATTGCCACAGCCTGGAAACAACAATAACACTTATTCCCTGCCTGCAACAGGAGTTTTGATGGTGGGCAAAGGCCTGTCACCACAACAAGGGGCAGCCATTCACTTTACCCTCAGTCAGGCAGACATTAACAACAGATGCATCAGATTATGCCTGGGGGGCCCACATAGCAGGAAGATGTATTCAGGGCACATGGTCCGGAAGCCAAATGTATCTACATATCAATCAAAAAGAGATGCTAGCTGTTCAGAATGCCCTGACAGCCTTCAAGGATCTACTTCATCCGAGACAACTACTGATAAAGATGGACAATATTACAGTCATGTGGTACATAAACAAGCAGGGAGGAACTCATTCCTATCCCCTTTGCAGACTAGCCATGACTTTGTGGGACACAGCATTGACTTACCAAGTACATCTGCAGGCACAATTCCTGCCAGGAAAGATAAATACTCTGAGAGACGAACTAAGCAGAAACCTCATGGATCCCCACGAGTGGAATTTGGATCCGCAAGTCTTCAGCATGATAACAAGGAAATGGGGATGCCCGGACATAGATCTATTTGCCTCCCCTCACAACTGCCAACTACAGGCATTCTGCACAAGGACTTATCACAAGCAAGCATGGAAAGTGGATGCTCTATCTTTCAGATGGAAAAACTTAACAATATATGCGTTTCCTCCACTGCCTTTCCTCCCCAAGGTACTCCTAAAGGTCAGACAAGAGAAGCCAAAAATGCTACTGATTGCCCCAGACTAGCCCCGCCAGCACTGGTACCCAATCCTAAGGAACCTGTCTCAATGCCCTGCCTGAACATTACCTCAAATTCCTCACTTACTGTCCCAACAAAACAATCAGATCCTGCACAGCCAACTCAAGACTTTAAATCTGGCAGCATGGCGGATAATGTAGTCATTCAAATCACCCCGCTTTCTAAAGCGGTGATGGATGTTATTTTGGAGGCCAGGAGGCCTAGTACCAGAAAATCTTATGCTGAAAAATGGAAGAGATTCTGTGCTTGGAACCAAGCACAAGGAATTGACACGATTGTACCAAATATTCCTTAGATTTTACAATACTTAACTGAGATGTTGGACAAAGGCCTATCCTTTTCATCTATTAAGATTCATGCCTCTTCCATTTCAGCTCATTACAATACAGAGCCACCTATTTTTTCTCATCCTTTACTAAGGCAGTACCTCAGAGGAGCCAAAAATTTAAGGCCTGCAAGGAGATCATCAGTACCTGCATGGGACCTCAATTATGTCTTGGAAAAACTCACCCTGCCTCCTTTTGAGCCAGCCGCTACAGCTGACATTAAATTTTTATCTTGGAAAACAGCTCTGCTCCTAGCAATAACCTCTGCAAGACAAGTCTCAGAGCTACAGGCACTCATGGCTGTGGAACCTTTTATCATTTTCCATCCAGATAGGGTTTCTCTGAGGACAAACCCGACATTTATGCCTAAAGTAGTGTCCAGTGTGGCCCTTAACCAAATTATTCACTTGCCTAACTTTTATCCAAACCCACAGAATAAGGGTGAGAGACTTCTGCATTCTTTGGACATACACAGACAGCTGCACTTCTACTTGGACAGAACCAAAGCTTTCAGAAATACTGAGCAATTACTAGTGGCATATGCTGCAGGATCACAAGGAAAGGCTATCTCAAAGCAGACTTTTTCAAAGTGGATAGGCCACTGCATTCGTTTCTGTTATTCACAACATGGCAAATCAGTGCCTAAGGGCATTAGGCCACATTCAACCAGAGTAGCAGCCTTCCTCAGAGGAGTTCCAACCAAAGACAGTTTAGAGGCTGCAACCTGGAGTTCAGTGCACACTTTTACAAAGCACTATCACTTTCCACTCTACTCTAAATCCAGGGCAGGCTTTGTCACTGCAGTTCTGCAGGGCCTCATAGCTGCTCCTAATCGTATTTAGCTCCAGCCTCCCAACCTTAGCTTTGGGATTCAACCCAATTGTAATGACTGCAACAGTGAAACACGATGAACATAGTACAGTTGTGTACCTACCATAAATGTAGATGTTTGAGTGTATTCACTGTTACAGTCCAGGTTACCCACCCACCATCCCCCTTATCTTTACTGGAACTTATCTGTACTTCTCTATTCTATACAACCTTGGTGGTGTATTTGCTTGTAGATGAAGGAATAATTTACTTTGGTGCATGCATGCTTTATTGTCATATTTTTAGCCTACCCTTTTGGGGGAACCTGACATCTGGGGCAAGAAAAACTGAAGAAAATGGCGTCGGCTGCATCTTTTATACCCCTGGTGCACTGACGTCAGGGAAGAGGCAACAGCAACCGACGCCAGACCTAGACTTTGGAATTCAGGACGACTGCGTGTAGCCTGCCAGCAGGATAACTCTATTGTAATGACTGCAATAGTGAATACACTCGAACATCTACATTTATGGTAGGTACACAACTGTACTTTATGGCTCTCCGCATGGTGATAAATAGGCAGATCAGGCAAACAACTTGTTTGAAAAGTACGCTTTAAAAATCATTTGCAATTTCTTAGTCTGGCTTGGCACCAAAATCTTACTGAACTGAAGTGCTGGTAACTAGCAGCTTATGTGTGCCTGTCTAAAAGGAAAG
The DNA here is from genome assembly GCF_019279795.1 of Protopterus annectens. Classification (NCBI taxonomy): domain Eukaryota; kingdom Metazoa; phylum Chordata; order Ceratodontiformes; family Protopteridae; genus Protopterus; species Protopterus annectens. Next base: position 1,232,282,520 of record NC_056726.1, on the reverse strand, counting down.
ATGTTCTTGATGTGTTCTTTGAGAGTTTTGGGATAGTATTCTTTCTTTTCCCATATGTACCTAATAGTGACATTTATTTTTCAGCATTTGATCCTTAACAAGTGGAATACAAAATCCAGAACTAGAAGAGGGTAACATTCAAAAGCTTTTGAAACAATAATACCACTTGCTATGGCCATTTAGATACAAGACTCATAAACGTTAGAAAAAGGAATTCCACTTTTAACAGAGATGAGTCAATGCTAACTACACTAGGTAATTTGACTCTGGTGTTAGAGAACACTTAAGAGAGATGGCCATTGCAAAAGGCAAAATCAACATCAGTTGCCAGCACTGGTCCGCTACTGTATACTGTTATGAGTCTGTAGTTAAATTAATTGACAAGACAGTCACATTTTGTCATCTTCTTTTGTAAACGTTAATGATGCAGGACAAAAATCTGTGCTGTCACTCAAAAGTTTAAGCTAGCTGGAAGAGTTAGTGGTAAACCTTAAGTCAAACTCAGATCAGTTAGACCAGGACAACAAAAACAAGAGGAAGTAGCTTGCTGCCTAAATCAGTGATAGGTGCCAGGGAGCATATTAAACAGATTATTGATAATACTGAGGCAAAGAAATTCTATTATCTCAACTCGAATATGAACTACTTATTATAGGCGCAACCTCAAAGAAAGTGCAACCACGTTACAAACCATCTGCAGTAAAATCTGCCGGTTCATTACTAACTCCCCCACTAATGAACACCACTACCTGACTCTTGACAAAGATAAATGGCTCCAAGTACATTTGAGAGACAACTACTAGGATCACTAATTCACAAAGCGCTTTCTCCTGAGTTATCATCCCCTCTCACTCATGAACTTTTCACCAACCCCCCCCCCCCAACACACACACACACACACACACACACACACACACACACACACACACACACACACACACACACACACACACACACACACACACACACACACAATCTCAGGAATATCTCTCTATCTCAATCCACCCTACTTACTCCAAAAACTAAACTTTATTTCATTAACTGTGCATTCTGCATCCAAGCTCCTAATCTATGTGACTTCATTCCACTCTCAGTCTGAGATGTCCAAAAATACTCTGACTTCAGGCAACAGAACAAGGAGCACCTTTTCACTCAGGTGAATTACATGAACTCTGCGGCTCTCACACACTCCTTTATCCCTATTTCATCTTTCCTTATCTCATCTTGTCATCCCATTATTTACTGTCTCTCATTCATCCTACTCCCCTCTTCTATTTGCATCTCTCACACCTCTTTGTACTCCTCTTCCCTCTGCATGCCTCTTTCACCTTTTCTTTGTCTTCTCCCCATGGTATCATTTCTTGCAACTATTATCACTTGCCTAGTCTAATGTGTTTATAGCTCTCTATATAATGGTATGCTTCTATCCCTGTAGTGTAAGCCATCTTGGTCATTATGGCCACCTCTTATCCGTAAAGCTTTGCTAAGAATAATTCCATTTTCCATCTACATTTGATAATGTAAACTCCCTCTTGAACTAAATGCTGTAGCATATTCTTGCATCTGTAAATTTGTATATTTATTTATTTTATTTATTTATTTGACATTTGTTTACCGGGATAGTCCATCTGGGTCAAAAGAACCCATTTTCATTTGGTTCCAGGGGAGAAAAGCTCCAACTACAGACCATGATGTCTAACATATCTAACATATCACAAACAAATCACAACTTCTTAGATTAATGCAGAGTTAATTTCTTGCAGGTTCATGTAGAGATACAGATATCACAGCATTTATATTTTACAATATTATACATTTGTATGCTCATACACTTAGGAGATAGGTACAAGAAATTCCTTTGTAGTGAAGATAGTTGGTAATTCTCCATCCTTTTTTGTTGTTACAATTTGACAGGGTGGCGAGAAGTTAATAAACTACGGTATTATTATAGAATAGGGAAGGTATTATGGGGGAGACAGGAAAGGGTGTGAAAAGTGGTGTTAGTTATATTAGGTAAAGTTAGTTAGGAGGAATGAAAAAAGAGGAAAGAATCTTAGCATGGAGTAGATCAGACAGGGGAGATAAAGCAGAGGTGAAGTTACCCAGGAACAGAGCATGAGCACAGCCATGAATTCTGTAGATGCTGTTTTAGTGATGTTTTGAAGGCTTCCAGCCTAAGAACTGTTCTGGTTGATGGGGGGAGAGAATTCCAAACTTTAGCAACAGAGTAAGAATATAGGCTTTGTCCTGGAAATTTAGAGGGTTTGGAGATAGTAAGGATTTTTTGTCTTTGGGCCTAAGTGTTCTGTTGAGGATGTAGGGTTTGACTATGTGGTTCAGTGCTGGGCACGTTAGGGGTTTATACATGATCCTGCGTAAGGTAAAGAGCTGGACATAACAGAGGCGGCTAGGGACTTCTAGCCATTGAAGCATATTTAATGCTGTACAGTGATATATGTAGGTTAGTGGTAAATTTGGCCACTTTGTTGTAGCACTGTTCCATTTTGGATCTAACAGTGGACTGTAGGTTGGTAAGAATAGTCGAAACTCCACAACATGGCAGAAACAGTTTATTACAACTTCTGTAAATCCAGTAAAAACACAATAAATGACAGAGGTTACATGCTTTCACCTGTAGCAATCATAGGCTTTGTCAGAACATTTTAAAACTGACTAAATCAAGCATATATACAACCAGCAGCTTCACATCATCCAATGGACAACGATTCCTAGTCTTTAACCCCCTCCCCTATTTAAAGCACAACTTCCTTAAAATTCTTACGTGCATAAAAATAAAATAAGTCATAACATTTAACATATAATTGTCACATATAAATAATATGCTGTACATACAACCTTAAAGTCTTTAAATAGCAATATTAAAAATAAATTACTGTTAACTTGGCAGCCTTTAATCTAAGCACACTGTTAATGCTGATGTGGTCATTTAGTCTCAGGGATTTATCTGCATCTAATTTAATCTGCCAGAATAGCTCTCAATACTCCAATCTAGCCTCCCAGCATGCCCCCAAGGGTCATTTGCCACTTGTTCTACCACAAACAATTTTAGTTTGATATTACTACAATTCTTGGAATTAACAGTGTGCCTAGATTAAGGGCTGCCAAGTTAACAGTAATATTTACTTTTAATATTGCTATTTGTATACTTTAAGGTTGCATGTACACCATATTATTTATATGTGTTAATTATATGTTAAATTTTATGACTTATTTTATTTTTGTACACTTAAGAATTTTAAGGAAGTTGTGCTTTAAATAGGGGAGGGGGTTATAGACTAGGAATTGTCATCCATTGGATGATGTGAAGCTGCTCGGTGTATATATGTTTGATTTAGTCAGTTTTAAACTGCTCTGATGAAGCCTTTAATTGCTACAGGTGGAAGCATTTGGTTGTCATTTATTGTGTTTTTACTGGATTTACAGAAGTTGTAATAAACTGTTTTTGCCATGCTGTGGAGTCTTGAATTTTCTTGGTGTTTTGTTGGTAAGAATAGTGGCACCATATAGTAGGCAGGGGAGCAGGAAAGTTTTAACAAGAGTGGCTTTTGTGTTGATGTGTTCAGGAAGTGTTTGTTTCTATAGAGTATGCCTAGTTTCTGGTGAATTTTCATAATATTATGTTGGACATGGAGATCGAACTTAAGTTGATTGCCGATTATGACTCCCTGCAATTCTGTTTGTTGGACTATTTCAATGATGGTGTTGTCTGCCGAATGTGTTTTGAACTGATTTATGTCAATAGGGCTATTTTTAGGCAGGAAGTGAAGAAGTTACATTTTTTAGGGGTAATTAATAGTTGAGAGTTAGTGAGCCAAGTTTCACCAGCAGTAAAGGTTTGTTGCATGATGGAGAGAAGTTGGGGAATTGTAGGAGAGGTGCAAATGATAGTGAAGTCATCTGCATATCGTATGAGTGTTCCTGTGGATGAGGAAGTATGCAGGTTGTTTGTAAAGGTACTAAGGAGTAGAGATCCAAGAATGGAACATTGTAGGACACTGATGGGGTTATGTAGAAAGGGAGAGATTTCATTTAATGGCTTGCTTTCAATCAACTAGGTCACTGTTAAACCAGAGTGTGAGATGTAAATCCTAGGTTAGCGAGCCTGTTTCTGTGACAAGTTTCTGTGACTGCACAAATGTCAGCATCTTCCAGGGTTAAGAATGCTTGCAATGAGTGCAGTTTCATGTTTAGACTCCTAGCATTTAGCAGCATGACCTTTAATTTGCATTTTGTTAAGATTTTTATGTTTGTAGCATCGAACTCATGACTTTTCTTAAAAAAGACATTATGGGGGAGGCAAGGACCTTTGCCTGAAGCTTGAAGCCCGAGTGAGACAGATGCAGGCCATCTCTAGCAAAGCATCGTGGTCTATCGATCGTATATTCCCAGGCTGTCAGGCACTGGATCCCCTTGAAATGACACCAGAAACTAAGCCAATTGTTAAAGTCAGTCATTTTCTGTTTGTATTGGGGCATCATTTTGGGTGACAGTAGAATGCTGCTTTAAGGCTAGGGACATACCTGCCTGGGAAACATATTCAGCAAGCTCAATCATGACTCTCTTCATATAGTCCAGGGAGGTATGTCTCAAGTCATTCACACCAACATGGACTATGACAGAGTCATAACAGTACCTGTTGTTGAGAGACTTCAGTGCGTGTGTGATCTGGCAGATTCTGGCACCTGCAAACAACTAACCGTGACTTTCACATTTTGATGCCTGGTGAGAGGCAAATCTGTGTGTCTCACAGAGGAGTCTCCTATGACTAATATGTTGGGTATATGGTTAGGCCTTAGTGGGTGCGAGACACTGGTGTGTGGACTATGCATGGTATGTGATGTGGAGAGTTGTTGAGTTCTCATGTGTTTTTGCCTCTGAGATCTTCTTTGTTTAGGTTTGTTTTTGTTGAGAACCTCCACGTGTGGGTGTGTGTTGTGTAGATGTGGGTGGTGTTTGAGATGTAGTGATTGTGTTGACAACCTTCTCAGTGTCAGATATACTGTCTTGTGAGGGAGAGAGCCTAGACCCTAGCTTCTTTATGCAATCGCATCTCTCAAAAATTGTGTTCCTAGGTGGTAGTAGTAGATGGTTGTCCATGTATATGAGGCAGTTGCTACACTGCCTCAGGATGCTCATATCAACCAGGCTGGCAGGAGAAACTGTAGGAAATTGTCCATTCATAATTGTCAGAATCTAAGGGAGAGAGGCCAGGGAGAGTTAAGGGGTAAACCAAAACTAAGAGGCTTAGAATGTGTGTTGTCTTTCGGCTTTTCCCGGTTAGAGGTCGTCACAGTGGAACTCCGGTCCTCTAATGATTGGTAGTGGATTTTTACATACCGGGTTACCAGCCCTGACACACAACCTTCAACGAAGACACGCCCCATTCACGTATGCCTCCACAAAGAAGACGGTCTAGCTGAGAATCGAATGGGACAACGTCTTGCTATGAGGCGACAACTCTATCGCAGCACCACCACACCACCGCAGTACTCACACTTAAAATTCAAACAGGCTAAAAACAAGCAATAATAAATGCAGCAGAGAAGATGCAATTGAACACTTTAGAGAACAAGTAGCAGAAAAACCAAGATGAAGTAACAGAGTAGGAGGAAGGAACACAAATACTGTAAAAGCAGCTTAATAAAGTGTTTTTTAGTAAAACAGAAAGGGAGAAAGCAGATAATTCAAGGTTAAGAAACTAAGTGGGTTGGCCTTCCCAAATGTTCTGTCTGTGTTAGATAGAATGAGCTAATGACACTGGAATGGGAGGAGTGTTTCAGGTCAAATTTACACTAGGGGCAGGAAACTGTAAAGGTACCAAGTGTAAGAAAAAACAAGACACCAGTAGGGAGTGAGGATGGGAAACTATGCTACAGCTACTAGCTACACTGTTTTAGGCAGAAAACACTATAGAAATGTTTATCACAGCTGAAAAACAGCAGTGAGACACTAAGTGAAAGTTTTAAACAGATAAAGGAGCAGGGAGACTTTAGAGAATGCTTTTAACTGCAAACAAATCAGTTATATGATACACTCCTTGGTAGGAAATCAGAACAAACAAACAGACGCTTAACAAACAGAGAAAATTTCCAGTTAATACCTTTCACACAGTGAAACTAGCTAAAAAAGCTTTACAAACATTGTGACAGTAACAAAAGTGATTTAAAAGGCCCTGTAAGGTAGACAATTTCAGTACAATAGTACAGATTAGTTTATAGTAATAAAATACAGTAAAAAAATAGGTATCAGACAATAAAAAGTGCTATAAATGGTTAGAATAAACAATAACTAGTAAAAATAAGTAAAAAAAAAAAAAAAAACGGGACACTTATTGTTATATATCACAGATCAGAGTTGTGATCAGTGCCCCTCCACCGGTCAGCTCAGTGTGAATAAACAGAATTCCTCTCAAAGGCAGGGCCTAAATTCCAGAAAGTACAACCTGAAACAACTTAAAAAAAGCTCAGAAGGACCAGTGATTTACCAGAAAGTCAAATATTTTACAATGCACAGGGCAAAAAACGTGAGGCAAAGTCAAGGATATTCTGCATAACCAGGTACGGTTGAGAGTGTTACAGCAGGGGATTCAGAAAGAACCCCGCCACTGACAGTAAGAAACATGTCTTAAAGGAACAGTTTCCAGGATGCAGAAATTTATGATTCAGACACATGCTAGCTGCAGTGAGGAAAAACCTCATTGTTGGCTAATTTGCATGTCTCTGAATCACCCTTAACTACTGCTAGTCCAAATAGTTCTTGTGGTTATCAACATTCCATACATTGCAATGGCATAGGCAACCCCTCTCCCGATTCACTCTCAGACACATATGCACATGTACACAAACCATGTCATACCTCTTTCCTGTCCCCAAGTTGACAAAACGTTTCCCAGTGCGTCAAATTATTTTTTTGCCCTTTCCTTCATAAGTCACGGATCCTTACAGTCAATTATGCCAGACATAACAGTTTCCGTAGTGTTCACAAAGTGCATCATGGTGCTGGACCTATAGCTCTATTAACTTAAGTGATTCCAAGTAATACTTTTGATTTAGTGTGCCTCCCAGCTTTAACCCAAAGCATTCACTACATGGATACTCCTCCATCCCTCTCAACTGCCATCCGTGATTATACAGGGTGCTCCTTTGGTTACCTTTTATAGGTACTCTGTCCCTTGTTCCTCAAAAACTGTTGCAGTCATTGAATTATGCTAGAGGTGAGAGTTTCATACTTCTTATTATGTAAAAGAAAAACATGCTACAATAACTGATCAGTTAGTATAGTGGGTTAATGCTGCTGGATCATGTGTCAAGAATGTAGAGATGTAGAGTTTGAAACCTACCCCCCTTTTTTTTACTTTACATTTGTTTTTTATTAACTGATTGCTTCCTACAAAAGTATAGTCATCAGGAAAGCAGAGTTCCTGTGTATCCTGTAAGAATGTACTCATCTTTAAAGGAGACTTCCCTGTACTCCTGAAATGAGTATTCTCGTCACTTTTTTTAAGTCTAATTTCTGAAATTTTGGTCACAGTACCCAAATAAAGCTAAGACAGCAAGGTGGCATCTGCAGGCTGACGTAATTTGCTAAGCAAGATAGTGAAATGTTCTATGTGGGATGTGCAGAGCTGGAGTTATTTAGAAATGTTTTCAAAGAGTTATAGAGCATATTTGTTGTTTATATTAGTAATGCAAAAATAGTGTGATACTGTCTGTTGGGAGTTGCTGTATTCAAGAAGTGTGTGTTAATAAAAAAATACATTAAAACATGGTGAATAATTTGAAGACATTCTGATTTGTAGATGCTCTTTTGATAAAGCAATTATAACTATTACCTATACTTTTGTAACTGCATTAATTTTATAAAAACTGTGAGACTTACAGATGAACAGATGGTACCATCTTATTCAAAATGTTAAGGCACACAGTGGTTGCCATTGATACTTGCCATCTAACACAAATGTTTAGATTAATATTATTTTGAATATTGTGAAATTATTATATATGTAATTTGCATAGATCCATCAATATCAAAAAACAGCAGTATGCTATCCCCTCTTGTCTTATATCACTGGAAAGCTCTTGGACAGGTGATTTGTTTTGTCACTGTTAAAATGAATTTGTCTTGCACAGATGTTCTTCGTGTTTCACTGTTGCAGTCATTACATTTGGGTAATCTGCTGGCCGGTTGCCCTCAGTCGGCCTGAGTTCCAAGGTCTTGGGTCCTGCGTCGGTTGCTGTCTCCTCTTCCATGACGTCAGGTTGTCAGGGGTATAAAACATGCAGCCGACGCCATTTTCTTTAGTCTTTCTTGCCGCGCGGTGCCTGAAGCAAAAGCATTTTGCAAGCGCCGGTTGGCCAACTACTGAAATATTCGAGTTGAGTTTCAGAACCAAAGTCTTCACTAAAGCTAAGTACTCCGTTGGGGAAACTTTTTTCTTGCTCCATACCAATGTCAGAAAAAGTTAATAATTGTATTACTTGTGGGAAGCAAATGCCTCATAAGGATTTCCATTTTTTTATTTTATTTACTTTTATTTTACATTTGTTAACCGGGCTAGTCCAACTGGATACAAGTCCATTTTCAGTGGAGGCCCGAGGAGAAAAGCTCCGCTATCTACTACATGGTAACAAAACAGTACATACAAAATTCACAATGGATATAAATCAAAAATAGATATAAATCACAAATAAGAAAGGCAGTAACAACAATTACAGGAAGTTACAAAAAAAGGGGGATAGAGAGACAAGGAAATTATTTAAGTACAGATATGGGAAGAAAAGGGATAGAAGAATTAAGTTCTTTCAAAAAGTTAACAAAAGTGTTACTAGAGAAGTGTAGTTATTTAGTTAAGATAGTCATATCTCAGGTCGAAAGGGAAAAAAATAAACTGAAAAAAATAGATTTGGGAGAAAGTATAAGGGATATAGGAGGAAATAGGAGGTCGAAGAGGAGCTAGATCAACTGGGATTGATGCAAGAGCAAAGCCAGTGTTTAGAAAGAAAGAGTTTCAGTTTAGTCTTAAATAGTGTAATGGAAGTCTGGGCTATAAGGTCTGGAGGAAGTTGGTTCCAGATTTTACCAACTGACTTGGAAAATATGGAGTCACCTGCTGTATTCTTTGAAAGAGAAGTTTGAATGAGTATTTTATTAGAAGAGCGTAGGGCTTTTAAGTTGTTGTAGGGTTTTATAAGGGTGGAGAGCATGGGTATATTTTCAGGGTGGTAAAGGGCTTTGTGGGCAATTGTAAGCTGATAGTACTGAATTAGGTGGGGTAATTCCAGCCATCCTAGGTTAGAGAGGTTCAGACAGTGATGTGTTTTGTATGGTGAGGCAGTGGCAAATCTAGCAATGTTGTTGTAGGCTGTTGTGAGCTTATTAATGTTATGCTTAGATAGATTAGTATAAATGGGGGAAGCATATAATAAAGTGGAGATAAGATGTGTTCTTGCTATGGTAGCTCTTGCTTCAGGGGTTAGGAAAGTTCTGATTCTGTAGAGAGAACCTAACTTTCTATTAGTTGCTTTTATGCTGGAGTTGATGTGAAAATCAAATTTTAGTAGGTTGTCAATAGTAATACCCAATAGTTTGGTTGTTTGGTCAGGAGAGATAAGGGTGCCATTGTTAGAAGTAATTGTGGAATTGATAGAGGGAGATAGGTGTGTTGGTAAGAAGAGGAGAAGTTTAGTTTTTTTAGGGTTTAAGAGACGACAGTGGTTGGAGAACCATTGCTCAATAGTAGTGAATGTCTTTTGGGTAAGGTAGTGAAAGTCAGCTTGGTTTGTGGCAGAGCAAATGATGGTGGTGTCATCAGCATATTGAATACAAGTAGTTATGGGGGTGGCAAGATGCAAGTCATTAATAAAGATGGAAAATAAAAGAGGACCTAAGATGGAGCCCTGAGGGACACCTAAAGTGGTGGGGAGAAGTTCAGAGAGATTGTTGTTCCATAAAACAGCTTGTTTCCGGTTTTGAAGATAGGAAGTGAACCAAGTTAAGGCAAGATTATCGAGAGAGAGCGATTTTAAGCGATGTAGGAGGAGTTGGTGATTCACCATATCAAAGGCTTTAGACAGGTCTACAAAGAATGCTGATGAAAGAAGATTGCTATTACAGTTAATATTAATGGAATCAATAAAGGATAATAAGGCTGTGGTTGTGCTATGGTAAGGACGAAAGCCATGTTGGCAGTTAGCGAGGAGATTGTTAGATAGGAGGTGATTTAGTAACTGTTTGTGGATGCATTTCTCCATTATTTTTGCAATAGGAGATAGCAGTGTTATAGGGCGGTAGTTAGAGTATTCAAATGAATAGCCCCCTTTGAAGAGGGGGATGATGTGTGAGATTTTCCAGAGGGAAGGTATAGTACTTTCTGTTATGGTTCTGTTTATTAGTATAGAGATAGGGTAGGCAACTGCTTTGGCACTTAGCTGGAGATATTCAGCTGGGAGTTTCTCAGCTGAGGGGGTAGAAGCTTTAAGTTTTTGAAGTAAATTAAGAATATAGGAGGTAGGTATGGGTTTAAGTTGCATAAGTGGAATAGTAAAGCTTGGGCTACCTAATAAAGAGGGGTCAGGGCTTTGTTTGTTGGCCAGGTTAAGTATTGTAGACGTAAAGAAGTAATTAAAAGCATTAGCTGTTTGTAAGGGAGAGTCAGGGCAGGAGCCAAGTGGATTGGGAGTTTCAACTTTTCCGGGGGAAAGAAGTGTGTTAATAGATCTCCAAAATTTGTGTGGATGGTGGTGGGAGGATTGCTGTAGTTGGGTGTAAAAGTTCTTTTTATCTTTTATGATAGCTGACTTTGTCATGTTTCTTTTTTGTTGGAAGCTAAGGTGATCAACGGGGTCTTTGGAGGTTCGCCACTGAGTCCAGGCCTTATTCCTATTAAGGATAAGCTGTTTTGTGTTGGTTGTAAGCCATTGGGCTGTATTATATTTCATGCGAATAGATCGCATGGGTGCATGTTGATCTAAAATAGTAAGAAAGGTTTTATTAAAGTGGTTAACAGCATCGTCAATAGGGAGAGTTTTGAGGGGAGACCAGTTAACCAGGCTAAGTTCATTTTGAAACTGATGAGGGTCAAAATGTTTTTTGCTGCGAGATAAACGAATTAGGGGAGGTGTTTTTAGGTGAGTTTTGTGCCTAATGATGTATGTGAGAGAGTGGTCACTAAGGTCATCTGGGAGGGTACCTGTTGAATACTTTTGTTGGGGACTATTTGTCAGGATCCAGTCAAGTATGGTATCTTTGTTATTGCTTTAATTTGTTCTAGTTGTGGAGTTAATGGTTTGGTGGAATCCGTGCAGGTTGATAAGGGTGGATGGATTAGTTTGGTTACAAACATTCCAATCAGTATTGAAGTCACCTAGCAATATGGTTTCTTGAAGAAGATTAGTAGAAAACCAGTTAAGTAGGTTTTCTAATATGGGGGGGGGGGGGTTGTTGCCTGGGGGAAGATAGGTGCAGATAATATTAATAGTTTTGTGTGGGTTAAGGGAGAGTTTCGAAATAATAAGTTCAGCGTTAGTGTCATATGGAGGGGTTTGGGCTGATTTGTTTACATCCAGTCCAGATTTAAAGAGAATAGCTACTCAGCCACCTTTTTTATTAAGACTGTCTTGTCTTAGGATGTTGTAGCCAGGGGGGATGATTTCATTATCTTTTATTGAGGGTTTGAGCCAGGTTTCGGTAAGACAGAGAATGTCAAATTGTTGGACTTCTAGAAGGGCATGAAGAGCTGGTAGTTTGTCGCAAATGCTACGGATGTTAAGATGAGCTATTGTGAGAGCTTTAGGATGTTTAGAATCTGGTGTAGGAGTAGTTTTCATTTGTTTGGAGTTCAGGGATGTTGTTGAGGTTTTTGGGCCTGGGTTGGGGTGGATGTCCCCATCAAGTAATGATAGACTTTGAATAAGGTGAGTTAATTGTGTGGGCTTAAAGAAGTACAAGTATTTTGTGTGTCTAAGAATAAGGTATTTGATATGAGAGAGACGATGATATTTAGATTCAAGATACGTGTTGCAGTATGTTAGACTAAGATGTGTTGTGAGTGTAGATGGGGGGGGTAGTTAGGGTGTGTCTGTGTGGAATGTTAACATTAGGATTTAAAGGTTGCTCATAGTAGGTTATTAGGTAGGTGGAGGAAAGCATAGTTAGAAGAGTTAGCAGTAGGAGAGGAAGGTGAGTGTTGTACATGTTGAGTAGGGTAAGAGATTGTATAAAATAGGTAAGTTTACAAGTAGAGAGGGTGTGAATGGGAGGGGATGACTATGGAGTGGGCGGAGAGGAGTAAGTTCTGGTTGGCTGCAAATGTGGTGGGTGTGGTTATGTGGGAATAAATGTAGAGGTGGTAGGGGCGGGTGGAATTTGGGGGCAGGGAGGGGAGCGGAGTGAGCCCGCAGGGCGAACGGAGCAGGTAGACACAAGAGAGTGGAGTTCAGCAGGAAACAATCAGAGAAAGGGAAAAACAAACAGGTAAGTCAGTAGTATAGAGTAATTGTATTAGTGAGTTATCTAATGTGTAGAGATAGAAATATAGAGGAGCCAGAGTAGGAGGAATAAAGGTAGAGTAAGAGAGGTTAGGTTAAAAAGCAGTTTAGGAAGACGCTACAGTTAAAGGACAGGTAAGAAAGGTTAGTGAAGGCAGAAGATAAGCATAAGGATGAGAGAAAGGGAAATCACAGGAGAACAGTAATAGAGGTGCCACCTAGTGGCAAGATGTATGGTTACAGGAACAGACAGTATAGTAGAGGGCTAAGTACAAAAGGGGAAGGGGGAAGGAGTGTGATATACTAATAATCAAGGATAGTTGAGGTAGATAAAGATAGAAATGAAATTGAGGTCTATAATGTGGATAGGGGAATATGTAGGCTGCTGGAAGTACAGGAGGGGTGCTTAACCCGAGATACACAAATACAGTAAGTCTGGTTAAGCAAGGAAACGTAGCATACTTAAATTCTCAAAGTAAGTCGGTGCCTCTTGATAGTACAAGATATGGGCTCAGTTTTGAGGTTCTTCTGTTCCCAGAAGGATGGTAGGTAGGAAGGAAGGTTTGCTTGAGTTACACAGTTGACCACTCTGTTAAAAGGTAATGAGGGAGAGAGATAGTGAGTGAATAGAGCTTAGGGGCTGGAAGCAAAAGTAGTAACAGTGGATAAGCTTTTCTAAAATAACAGTATCACTGAAATACTAGGTGCAAAACATTAAACATTGGAGAAAGACAACAAATAAAGCTTATTTTGAACATGCAGTAATGAGAAATAACAGGTATATCGTTTTGCATGAATAAACACTTGCAACAGGATAACATTCGAGTATAGGGTTCAAGACAAATGTACCTTGTAATGGTGAGCTACTGTAATTGTTAGCCGTTAGTGGAATCTGGCATCCCCAATCGTCAGGTAATTCATTAGTAAAAGTTACCTTTCAGTAAAATGGGACTCGGTATCTGTAGGGGCTGAGAGATTAAGGAGTTCAACTCACTTAAATAATGTTGGAATAGGAATTCCTTGCCCCCACGCTCACTCTACACAGGCCTAAAATCTGGCGTCCCCAGTAAATGATTTCACTACTGTTAGGTGAAAAGACAGGATTTACAGTAGGGGTCAGCGATTGAGCAGGCCAACGCGCTGATACAAAGATGCAGTAGAAATTGTAGGTCCTCGCGGTCTCGCTAGTCGGACCAGAATCTACTTAACCTTCAGCGACGCTGAATAGGTGCAGTAGTGTTCCAGGTTGGGGTGAGCCTTTGAGTAGCGCTACACTCTTGGTAAATGATGCCGAGGGTTAGTACGCCCACGTGCACGCCAAACCGCTACAACAGAGCGTAAGATGTAGTTCAGGACAGTAAAAATGTTACGGTTTCAGGTATAACTGAACCTTTACCCAGTGGGAACAAGGTTGTATGCGATTCAGCAAAATATAACTTAGTTTAACCATTAACAAAGGACATAAAGTTACTACATTTAAGTCACAACAGTACAGGTATTAAATCCTTGCCTAGGCCCTGATCACAACGTGCCTGGCTGTCCGTTTTGTGATAGATTTAACCAACACACTATTAAGCGTCGGTATAGTTTTGCCTCAAAGTATTTTGAAACCGATTTAACTACCCAGAAATGTCATCGGATAGCAACCCAACTACTGGAGTACATAAAAAACGCAAAGAAAAGGACAGAGAGAGACAGTTGAAGTCCAAAACCGATGATGAAGCTTCTCCTAAGACAGTCGCCGGTTTGCCGGTACTCAGTGAGGCGCTTTCGCAGCCCCTGATACCTGCTACTTTCGAGTCGCTGGCCCCTACCAACACCCATGTGGAGTCCGGCATGCCACGAGATATTCAAAGTATTGGACCCACGGATGTATCTCCCTCAGATGGGTCTGGAGCCGCTGAGCAGCCACCGGCTTCTGAGTGTGTATTCAGGCCTCAGCATTTGTATATCAAACCGACGACAGCTGCAAAACCAAAGACAAAAGCAACTTCTAAAACTAAAAAAAACGATGCATGAGCCACATGCACAGGCCTCTATGCCTAAAAAACAGATAATCAAAATGGCTGAAGACCTTATTAACTTGATCAGGGGTACCCATCCCCCTCCAGATAAGAGGCCTATGCAAGACACTGATTATAAATCTTCAGATCAGGTTTCTGTTTCTTCTGATTCCTCTTCTGATCAGGAATTATCTATACCTCCCTATGAGGATTCAGATGCAGAGGAGACTATACCATCTGCATCACCTCCTGAGGATTATTCATTTGGAGAAACCTTGCATACTTTGAGGGAGCATTTTCAATGGGAGAGTCAAGATTTCTCAGAATCAAAAAAGAGGCTCAGGGATTTCCTTCTTCTCCCTCAGCACAGGCCTTTAGCCATACCCGCTGTTTTAGACATTGTGGATGATGTGTTTTTGGAGTTAAGCTTGATCCCTGACTCCTTACATCCAGCTCCCAGCAAGCCTGGCAGATATTACAGGGTCCCTGACTCACATAAATTTTTATTTAGAAACCCTGCTGCTGATCCTGAAACTATTTCACAGAGACCAAAAGGAGTTAAGGCCTCAACAGCAAAAAATCCTACCCCCTCTGAAAGAGATTCAAGGGCACTGGAAAGATGGGGAAAAAAAGGTTTATACATCTGCAACCTTGGCAATTAGAGCCTTAAACTGTCAATTTCATATGCTCAAGTATCAACAACATGTTATGGGATTGCTGAAACACGAAATTATGTTGATTTCTGAATGTGCAGGAATTATTGCATGCAGCTGAACAGGTTGGAAAGCATACTTTGCAATGTGGTTTTGATTCCTTAGAGGCCTACTGCAGGGCCGCAGTTACTGGATCTGTGATTAGGTGGCATGCCTGGCTAAAGGAACAAAATTTGCCTGGTCATGTTAAAGCTAAATTGCTAGATGCACCTTTACAGCATGTTACTCTGTTTGGTGTTAAGGCAGAAGAGGTTTTAAAGAAAATGGAAGACAAAGCTAAGTCTATGCAAACTGTAAAAGACTTCTTATAAGTACAGCCACCAAGATTCAGTAGACGCTGGCCTAAAAAAAATGAGTCCTTTCCTGTGTTAGACAGAGCTCAAAGGGGCAAATCCAGATGCCCTAAGGGTTCCAGATACCAGGCGCAAGATTCATATAGGTCAAAGCAATGGGGCGCTTCTAACTCCAAATCTGGAGGAGATAAAGTGCAAACCTACAGAAAACAGTCCCAATGACTTCCCTCTGCCTGCACCATGCACTTATCTTTTGGCAGCACCCTTAGGAGGAAAATTAGCACTTTTTGCTCAAATTTGATAGTTAATAACCAAGGACAAGTGGGTGCTAAACATAGAGTCACAGGGATACAGATTCCAAAAAAAAAAAAAAAAAAAGTCTTCCACGCCAGGGTCTTTAATGCGGATTAAACAAAAGTAGCTCTGTGTTTATTTTTTATAAGCACGGAGCTGCTTCTGTTTAATGCGAAACATCGCAGTTCCGCATTAAACAGCAGTAGCTCTGTTTTGCGATTTTTTGATTGGTCCGTATACTGGTATACGGGCCAGTCAAAAAGCGCTAAACACGGAGCTACTTCTGTTTAATGCGAAACATCACAGTTCCGCATTAAACAGAAGTAGCTCTGTTTTGCTATTTTTTGATTGGCCCGTATACCGGTATACAGGCCAATCAAAAATCGCTAAAAACTGAGCTACTTCTGTTTAATGTGAAACATCGCAGTTCTGCATTAAGCAGAAGTAGCTCTGTTTTGCGATTTTTTGATTGGCCCGTATACCGGTATACGGGCCAATCAAAATCATAACACGAGCTACTTCTGTTTAATGCGGAACATCGCAGTTCCACATTAAACAGAAGTAGCTCTGTTTTGCGATATTTTGATTGGCCCGTATACCGGTATATGGGCCAATCAAAAATCGCTAAACACAGAGCTACTTCTGTTTAATGCGGAACTGCAACGTTCTGCATTAAACACAAGAAGCTCTGTGTTTAGAGATTTCTGATTGGCCCATATGCCGGTATACGGGCCAATCAAAAAAAAAAAAAAACAAAGTGGAGGCTGCCTGGGAGGCTGCTGATCTGAGGACAGTCCCGCCCAAATAGGGATGTCTGGCAACCCTGACTGTGCCCAGGGTCTTTACAAAGTACCTGGCACCAGTAATTGCATTTTGCAGACAACGAAAAATTCAAATGTATCCTTACTTGGCCGACTGTCTCATTCAAGCAGAGAACAAGTACATTCTTCTTCAACACCTGGCGTTTGTGAAAAGGCTTCTTACATGCCAAGGGTACACAATAAATGAAAAGAAATCACAACTGGTACCCTCTCAAAAGATAACATTCCTGTGTGCAAGCTTGAATACAACTGCCCAGATGGCTTACCTCACGCCAGACAAGCAAAGGCAACTGACTACTTACTTCAAACTGATGGCAACAAAAACACAGTTATCTGCAAGACAAATTTTGCAGGCTTTGGGCTTCATGGCATCCTGCAACCTACTGATTCCATATGCAAGACTGCATATGAGGAAACTTCAGTGGTACCTAAAAAGTTTATGGAGTCAACATTGTCACAGTCTGGAAACAATGATTCCTCTCATTCCCTGCGTACAACAGGAGTTTCTATGGTGGGCAAAGGCATGTCACCAAAACATGGGATGGTCCTTCACTCTACCCCCTGCCAGCCAAACATTAACAACAGATGCATCAGATTATGCCGGGGGGCCTACATGGCGGGAAGATGCATTCAGGGCATATGGACCCCAAAACAAATGCAACTACATATCAACCAGAAAGAGATGCTAGATGTTCAAAATGCCCTAACAGCCTTCAAGGACTTGCTTCATCCAGGACAACTACTGATAAAGACGGACAACATCACGGTCATGTGGTATATAAACAAGCAGGGGGGCACACACTCATACTCCCTTTGCAGATTAGCCATGGCACTGTGGGACACATCTTTGACTTACCAAATACATCTTCAAGCTCAATTCCTGCCAGACAATTTAAGCAGAAACCTTATGGATCCTCACGAGTGGAAACTAGATCCACAAGTCTTCAGCATGATAACAAAGAAATGGGGGAGCCCAGACATAGATCTATTTGCCTCTCCTCTAAATTAGCAGTTGAAAAGATTCTGCACAAAGACTTATCACAGACAAGCATGGAAAGTGGACGCCTTATCCTTCAGTTGGAAAAACCTATCAGTTTACGTCTTCTCCTCTGCCTCTTCTGCCCAAGGTCCTCCTAAAAGACAGGCAAGAGAAACCAAAGTTGATACTAATTGTCCCGGACTGGCACTGCCAATACTGGTACCCAATCCAAAGGAACTTATCTCAATACCCAGCTTGGACCTTATCTCAAAGACCTCAACTACTGTCCCAGCAAAACAATCACATCCTGCACAATCAACTCCAGACACTGAACCTGGCAGCATGGGTGATCATGTAGTTATACAAACAACACCTCTCAGTAAAGCTGTGATGGATGTCATTTTGGAAGCCAGAAGGCCTAGTACTAGAAAATCTTATGCTGATAAATGGAAGAGATTCTGTGCTTGGAATCAAGCACAAGGAACTAATACAGCAGAACCAAATATTCCTCAGATATTACAATACTTGACTGAGATGCTTGACAAAGGGCTATCTTTCTCATCAATTAAAATCCATGCCTCTGCCATTTCAGCTCATTACAATACAGAGCCACCAATCTTTTCTCATCCTTTACTAAAGCAGTAGCTTAGAGGAGCCAGAAATTTAAGGCCTCCTAGAAGATCACCAATACCTGCATGGGACCTCAGTTATGTGCTGGAAAAGCTCACTCTGCCTCCATTTGAACCAGTTGCTACCGCTGATATAAAGTTCTTAGCATGGAAAACAGCTCTGCTATTAGCAATTACTTCAGCAAGAAGAGTTTCAGAGCTACAGGCCCTCATGGCTGTAGAGCCTTTTATCATATTTTACCCAGACAGGGTGTCTCTGAGGACAAATCCTACATTTGTGCCTAAGGTGGTTTCCAGTGTGGCCCTTAACCAAACTATTCATCTGCCAACCTTTTATCCAAATCCGCAGTACAAGGGGGAGAGAATTCTGCATTCCTTGGATGTACACAAACAGCTAAGATTCTGCTTGAGCAGGACTAAAGCTCTAAGACAAAACTGAGCAATTACTAGTGGCATATGCTGCAGGATCAGAAGGAAAGGCTATTTCAAAGCAGACTATTCCAAAGTGGATAAGCCACTGCATTCGTTTCTGCTACTTACACCATGGTAAACCTGTGTCCAAGGGCATTAGGTCTCATTCCCCCAGAGCTGCAGCTACTTCAGCAGCCTTTCCTCAGAGGAGTACCAACCAAAGACATTCTAGAGGCTGCTACTTGGAGTTCTGTTCACACCTTTACAAAGCATTATCATTTGCCTCTCTACTTTAAGTCCAGGACAGGCTTTGCCACTGCAGTTCTGCAGGGCCTTATAGCCGCACCTATTGCTGTTTAGCTCCAGCCACCCAACCATAGCTTTGGGATTCTACCCAAATGTAATGACTGCAACAGTGAAACACGAAGAACATAGTACAGTTGTGTACACTTACCGTAAATGTAGATGTTCGAGTGTATTTACTGTTGCAGTCCAGGTTACCCGCCCGCCATCCCCCTTTCATTCTGGAATTTATCTTTCCTTCTCTATCTTCTACAACCTATGTGGTGTATTTGCTTGTAGATGAAGGTAAAGTTTATTTTGATGCATGTATATATTTATACATATTTTTGCTACCTTGTTGGGGGCACCTGACATCTGGGGCAAGAAAAACTAAAGAAGATGGAGTCGGCTGCATGTTTTATACCCCTGACGACCTGACGTCATGGAAGAGGAGACAGCATCCGACGCAGGACCCAAGACTTTAGAATTCAGGCCGACTGAGGCAACCTGCCAGCAGATTACCCAAATGTAATGATTGCAACAGTGAATACACTCGAACATCTACATTTATGGTAAGTGTACACAACTGTACTTTACAGAGATATAACACTTTGTTTAACCATAACACTAGTATTTTTTGGTCAAACAAAATATAATTTTCTTTCATAAATCTACATTCTTTCGTAAATCTGCAATGTGAAATCAGCATTTACAGACACACCTTTATACTAGCATCAGTGTATAGCCCATTGTCTACCAAAGAACTGTCATATTTTGCACGTTTTGTAGCTCACGCCGTGCATCAGATATTATAAATCAAATGAAGCGTCTTTTCAGTAGGAGATTTTGGAGGGAAAGCTTTTGGGAAGCAATTGGTTTCCTGGCTTGGGAGATCTGAGGAATTAATGGTGTTAATTAGCCTTTTGTTTTTCAGGATTAAATGAGTTAAAGACTTGGGTAATATTTTGAAGTATTCTCTGGTGTCTTGTGGTGGTGCAGAGGAGTACTACTCGCTCTGTGTGAGGTTGTGAGGGTACAAGGTTTAATCTTTTAAAGTGCCGTTAGGGCATACTATATATATATGTATAGAGAGAGAGAGAGAGTAAATTGAATCATCCAAGAGGTCCTACCAGACCAGCATGTATCCTGGGTCTATTCAGTGTTCTTTTTAGTTCCAAAGACCTCAAGGCATTTCTTATTTGATCAAGTTCTGGGTGGTCACTTTGCAGTCCCTTCTGCCTTTCTTGAAAAGGGATGACTGCATGTGCTTGAGCAACCTCAAGGACGCCTAGAATCATATAAAGATATTTAGCCATTCCAGGATGTTTCTGCACTTCTGGCTGGGGCTAGTCATTACCATTTCAGAGTGTTGTCCAGGTGTTCACCAAGTGTATGGCAGTCATGATAGCCTGGCTCAGGCAGTAGGGGTTCCAAGTCTGTACTTACCTGGATGATTGCCTCCTAATCACCTCCACAACATCATTCTTAGTTGGAGCCAGGGACACCTTACTCTACCTGTGCAGCTTCTTCAGAATCATAATCGGCTATCAGAAGTCTATCATCTTCCCTATACCAGTGCCAGAATTCATAGGCTGATACTTATCAAAGTTTATCATATTGCAAGACTCCAGGTTTCCAGAGTATCATCCCTCTAGGGTCTAGCCTTTTCCTTGTTGTCTTACCAAAACCCCTCGGCTTATTCTCAGGCTGCCACCATCTGCTTGATTCTCCTACCGAGGTACCATATGAGGGTTCTGCAGTGGGCACTGGTGGTGCAATGGTCTTACTTGACACATCTGATGGAGTTACTCATTTGGTTTATTGCATAGAGTAATGGTGAGTGGAGCAACAATGTAAATTGCTGTGAGGAGTATTACATGTTAGCATACTGGGGTTTTTTTTTGCAAAATTCATTTTAATTATATGACATTTGGTGATAAGAAAGTCTTTAATTTAAATGTGTTAGTTGATGCCCATTTGTGCAGTACAGTGTTATGTTAGCACTTATTGTTCTGTGTTTTAAAATTTTGAGCTACATCAATCAGCACATATCAATAGACACTTGGTAATCTTAATACTACATACTGCTACTGCACTAGGTATTCCTTTACCATTTAGTGGAGACACTGAATCAGTTTTAAATCATGAATCTGATGTTGTCCATCTCGCTCTGATTCACTCTTGGGTTATGAATCCAATCCTCAGATCCAACTCGGCCACCTTCTACAGACATCAGCTTTCAGACTTGAGCTCCTCCCTTACCCATAATCCCCTGTACTAAGCACAGCTCCCTCAGGTCTCATTTTCTGCCATTTGCGTTGGACATTCTCTGCAGTGTTTGTGCAGCTAGTTACAGATGTGTCATTTTTTGGTGTAATTATTACCTTTCTCTTCCTCCCACCCACAAAGCTTCTCGCTGGCATTAGAGCTACCCATCCTGCAATAGTTTCTAGTCTTTCAAGTTGTTCTTTCTATTTAGCTGTTAAAGTTCCTTGTTGTTCCTACTTTCTCTATAGTCTTTATAGCTGTTATATTTAGAATAGCATGGTAGAATTTATAATTATAGTGTTCTTAGATTTTTTTTAGCTTTTTAGGATTTATAATGTTGTTGTTGTACATGTCCTTTTGGTGCAGATTTTCACTATGGATAAGCCAGCTGGATTTAAGAGGTGTACGGAGTGTGGTCATAAAATTCTGCACTCCAGTTCACATGATAGATGATTTTACTGTTTAGGTGCGGTGCACTTACAGTCACAGTGTGCCATTTGTAAGGACTTCAACCCCAGAACTATTGCCGATATGTGAAACAAGGCTTCTGAAAGGGATCCTTCCTCCGTCTTTGACTTCATCTCCAGGGCCTCACCCCATGAACATGCTGTACCAAATTTTGCTTCAAACTCTAAGAAGCGCCCTCATAAGCACCCTAGGGCATCATCAGAACCTCCTTTAGAAATCCTAATATCTTCTGATTCTTTGGCTCCAAGACCGGGTTCTGCTCCACCGGATCCAAAAGGCCTCTCAGATCCTTCTCGGCCTACACTGAGGACATTATCCACTTCAGATCTGGGTTTACCCAGGTCGCTGTCTGCCTCGACCTCTTCAGATCCTAATGGGTTCTCGGATCCAAGGAGGTTGGATCAGAAGCAGATTTCAAGACAGATGGAATGATGATAAAATATTTCACAGGCAGGGATGCTACCAGTTTGTTAAATGCCATCACACAAAGCAGTTAAATCTTTTTGGGCAGTGCAGTGGTGCAGGAGTTAACATTATCACCTCACAGCAAGAGGTTCTCCTGTTTGATTCTCGGCTGGTGTACCTTCTGTGTGAAGTCTGCATGTCCTCCATGCATTGTCATGCATTTCTTCCCACATTTCATAGACATGCATTTGGAGTGTTTCTCCCCAGGCCTCTGCTGAAAATAGGCTCTGTCCTAGTTGGACTTTCCCAGTCAACAAATGTAATAAATAAATTTTACAAAAGTTTATGTGAGATCTATCCTTGACTATACCAGTGCATTTTGTACTTATGTGAAACAATTGAACTATCTTGAATAGGTGCAAAGATGATTCATCAAAATGCTTCTAAATTAAGGATTTAAGTCATAAAGATATGTGTTCACAAATTGGACTATAAACCTTGCATTACAGATACATCTGGGGTGGACTAATATTTGCATATAAAGTATTTGGTGCCAAATTCCTTCCAATGTAGTTGGGTTTACAGGTGTACAACAGCCCACGGACATATAAATATCATGCTTTAAAGTTTTGTACAGAGCCAAGTCACAGAAAGGCAAGATTTTGTTATATTACTCAGAATAGCATATTTATGGAAGACATTAAAAGTGCTAATAATCTAGAAATTAAGAGATGTCTTGATAAATGGTCAGGAGATCATGTGTGATTCATCTGTTATTGAGGCAGTGTTCCTTGATGGCTGTTAGGCTTGAACACTTCCCCTGTAATTTATGAACTTATGAGTGCACACACGCGCACACACACACGCACACACACACACACACACACACACACACACACACCTACCTTACATTACTCATACCTCTGCATGCACTCATACATGTAGCCACACACATACAAACATGCGAGCAGCTCCCAACAGTACCTGCCCTGTAACTCCCCAGCATGCACCGCTAATATGAACAGATGAATACAAACCTTTAGCTGTGTTCATTTTATTTATTTGTTTAGTAGGATAGTACACTGATCAAAGGGGTAGTACTAACATGAGTGGCTGCATAAATGCTTTACCACAGACATTTCTGGGGGGAGCACATGATTAATTAGAGTAGACCACTCCCCCAGAATGCCTCATTAGCATTTGCGGTTGGCCTGAGAAACAGCTCATCATGGTGCTGCACAATGGTAGGGCTGTTTCTGAATTAGAAATGGTTACATTGAGGTGTACGCCAAGCATACACCTAGTGGTAACCGTTCTGAATCTGACTTAAAATGTTCCTCTGGTAGAAGACAAAAGTAACCTATAAAAGCTGTTAAACACTTTTGTCTGCCACACTTTCTGTTTGTAAATGTGGCAGAGTGATGTTTTAACAGATTTTAGAAGCTGTTTTACCATTTGCCACTGTTAGTTGCCACTGTTAGCACCGGGTCTGAACTGTCTGCAAACAGCTACAGTTAACTTTGAACCTAACACCACTCTTAAGTATTCAACTCCGGTACCACCTTTAACATTCCTATAAGAAAAGTGCAGTCCGGGTCTGAACTGTCTGCAAACAGCTACAGTTAACTTTGAACCTAACACCACTCTTAAGTATTCAACTCCGGTACCACCTTTAACATTCCTATAAGAAAAGTGCAGTCCGGGTCTGAGCTGTCTGCAAACAGCTACAGTTAACTTTGAACCTAACACCACTCTTAAGTATTCAACTCCGGTACCACCTTTAACATTCCTATAAGAAAAGTGCAGTCCGGGTCTGAACTGTCTGCAAACAGCTACAGTTAACTTTGAGTATGTGTCTAACTGTTTGAGCCAATCTTCATGTTCCCCTGGAGAGCACTGTGCTTTGGCTGTAAGCAGCCCCCCCCACCACCACCACCACCACCACACACACACACACACACACACACACACACACACATCTTCCACTTTCTCTTATTCGGTTCTGTTAGCAAATAGTATCAATAACTGATCAATATTGTGTGTTTGTTTATTTAAACTATACCACAGTAGCCTACTGATACAAGGTTATCCTGGTTTTCCACCTGAGAAATTAAGACAAGACTTACAGTTTCAGAGCAGTCCTTGGTCAATTGTGATTGTTCTTAATACATACTTGTCTTGCTTTGGCTCATTAGCAGCAGTACAAAGAACTGCCTGCTCACACCCTTGTTCTCCCCTCCCCTTCCCTGTTTATTACCTTAAGACAATCCCAGAGTTAATAAATATTACCTGTGGCAGGCACCATTTGTAAAACTACAATCCACTCTGCTACAGGCCCCATGAAGGCTCAGTGTCTCTCCAGTAAGTGTTTTACAACTGTAAATGCCTATTTATGTTGAATTGTATTAGACATTTTACAACTGTATATCTTTATGTTGAATTTCAAGCCTGTACTCCAATCTGCTTACTTACACTATCAGACTATTTACCCCACTCATAGGACCAAAAACTGGGACTGGGTTAGCCCCGCTCCACTTCGCTCCCCTCCCTGCCCCCTTATCCCACCCGCCCCCACTGTGTCTACATTTATAGCCACTAGGTCACACCCCTACTTCCTCTCCAACCTACACAACTTCCTCTCCAATTTCCTCCCCCCCACCACTTTACTGTTTAACCACTACTATTCCTCTAAAGCACATTGACCCCACCCATTGATGACATATAACATGTCTGTAAATAATTATAAACTCCTTCCTCTTATCTTACCACTCTTAATTCTGCCATACTTTCTTACTAGCTATGAAAATCTCACATTCGTAGGTTTCTCTTATCCAAAATGCCAAACCAAGACCCCCCTACCTCCACTGACTGCGGAACTTGCCCACAACTATACTACCCCAAAAATTATAAATTCCAACCACTTGCTTCTAAAAAACCACTCCAATCAACACCAAAATCTAAATATGAACTAAAACTACTATTCAAAGTTATTAGACTACTAGCGTATCTAAGAAAAAAAACATAACCAAAGATGGGGACATCCATCCTAATCCAGGCCCAACCTTAACTCAAAATCCTACCAGCCCACCACTCTCCCACTGACTGGTCAACTCCCTCGTAATATGCCACTTAAACATTAGAAGCCTAAACAATAAGATACGTAGCCTGCATGCTGTACTAGCCACATACCTCCCCAACATAATGTGTCTATCTGAAACATGGCTCCGGCCATCAACCAAAGACAATGAGATCCTGCCTCCTGGTTACAATATACTTAGGGAAGATAGAGTAAAGAAAAGAGGAGGTGGAATAGCCGTCTTATATAATAGCACACTTAACATCATAACTAACCCTATACAACCACCCCAGGTCTCTAACACTGAAATACTAGCTCTAAAAATTCTACTAAATAATCATAAGGGCATTAACCTAATTTTCACCTATATTCCCCCTGGGAACAATGTAGAAACACTAGAGGTCATTTTACATTGGATAGCCAACAACTACCCTCAAGAAACCATTGTCCTGGGCGATGTTAATATTGACTGGAACCAATGCACAGCACAGTCCAACCCCATCCCTGTTAACCTACATGGATTCTCTCAGATAATATCATCTACCACACGCAGGTAACAATAACCAAAAAGAGAGTATACTAGACTGGATACTCACCAACAGTCATCCCCAGAACTATATGTCTGGAACTCTCCCTAATGATCTTAGTGATCACCTGCTCACATACATCATGAAAGACAAAATTAATTGTACAAGCTTACCTATTTATAGGTCTATCAGATCCAAGAAAAACTTTGACCCAACTAAATTTCAACTTGAACTCAAATCATGTAACTGGACAAAACTAAAGTTCCTTCCCCTTGATGAGGCAGTGTCATCATTTAACAATTCATTCCTTACTATACTTGACTCGCATGCCCCTAAACGCTCAATAAGAATTAAAACTCAACTAGCACCCTGGCTAACAACAGACACCAAAACCAAAATAACAACTAGAGACAAAGCGTGGGATAAATTGTGCACTACCAAACTACCCCTAGATCATATCAAATTCAAACAACTTAGAAATGAGACTAAAAAAGCCATCATACTAGATAAGAAAAATTACTTCTACAATCTGCAACATAAACACCAGAATTATCCTCAAAAGTACTGGGCAGGCATAAATAAACTTCTCCAACCAGGCAAATCCACTACTCTGACCCCAGGAACATTATCTGACAAGAGCCAAGAAGATATAGCCAATTCATTCAATACTTTCTTCACAGAAACCATCCAGTCATTAGTTAACCAACTTTCTCCTCCCCACACTTCTGTAAACACTATACCCGACTCACCACTCTCTTTTAACTTCCAGCCAGTGTCCACATCCTTTATCAGATCCCTTTTGAAAACACTGAAGCCAACCACCCTTTCAGCCGATCTTCTGCCGGCTGAATACCTGCAAATTGCTGCAGATGTCGTAGCCTACCCTATCTCAATCCTAATTAACAGAACCATAACCGAGGCCTCAATCCCCTCAATTTGGAAAATGTCCTATGTTATTCCACTCCACAAAGGAGGTTCATCCACAGAACTATCCAACTATAGACCTATAGCCATACTATCACCACTTGCCAAAATTATGGAAAAGTGCATGCACAACCAACTAATGCTCTATCTAACCCAAAATAAACTACTCACAGACTCTCAACATGGATTCAGACCCCATCATAGTACAACCACTGCCCTCCTCTCTTTTACTGAAAACATTAATCTTAACCGGAATAATAAAAAAATATCCTCCGCTCTCTTCCTGGACCTATCGAAAGCCTTCGATATGGTAAACCATCAGTTACTTCTATATACTTTAAAAACCCTGTATCTAGATACTCCAGCCCTTGACTGGTTTCAAGCTTAACTCACTGGGAGACAACAAGCAGTAATGTGGTAAAACAAGCTCTCCTTCCTACTACCAAATACCATAGGAGTTCCTCAAGGTTCCATATTAGGACCTCTCCTCTTTTCAGTCTTCATAAACAACATCCAAACAGTCATCCCTGAAGCCACCTGAATTCAATATGCAGATGACTCGACTATAATATGTTCCAATGCCTCTCTTGCAAATCTACTAACTACCACCCAACATAGCTTCACCAAAGTCAAAAACTGGCTTGCCAACCATCTCCTGATCTTAAATCCAAACAAAACCAAGTTACTTCTCTTCTACCCAACCAATAGATCTCCAACTGAAAACTTCACTATAAAATCCAATAATGGGACCATCATCTCCCCAGACACCTATACAAAGCTATTAGGAGTAAACATTGACAATAAACTCAGATTTGATATACATATCAACCAAGCCATTAAGTCAGTCAACAAGAAACTTGGGACCCTATATAGAATTAAAGCCTTCCTTGCCCCGAATGCCAGGGCAGCCACAGCCCATTCACACCTTCTCTCTACCCTACTATATGCCTCTCCTGTCCTCACTCACCTTAACAAATCTGATCTGGCCAAGCTCTCATCCTGCTATAATCACATTGCCAGGTTCGTTACAGGCCTACCCTACAGAACACACCACTGTACTAACCTGAAAAAGCTTGGATGGATAGAATTCCCACACCTTCTTCACCAGTCCCAACTCATAGAGGCCTTCAAAATCCTTAAACAACCTGAGAATACCCCAGCACTAAAAAACTTAATGACTCCCTACTCCAATCTAAGCTGCCTTCGCTCAGCAAACAGACTCCTTGTCCAATCAACTAAATATCTCAACCTAGGTGGTGACGCGCTATTTGCCAACACCACTGGTAAAATATGGAACTCTCTCCCAAATAACATCACGCTTGCAACTTCTCTAAGTCAATTCAAAAATAGTCTAAAACTCCACTTCAAGTCACACTGGCTATGTCCTTGCTCAAACCCAGACTAGCTCTGTGCCATTAACTAAAACATAAACAACTAGCTAAGATGATAAGTACTTTGTATACTGTGATAAAGAAATATGTATCCTGTCTAACTCTATGTCATTATACTGCCTACCATCCTTGCTAATATGTTAATAATGTTACATTTGTAGTAATCTCAGAAATAGTAATGGCAGTCTTGTACTTGTATGTACATGGAGCTTCTTGATTTAATCATTCGGAACAATAACAATAGACTCAATGTTTTACGTGAAGAGATTAGTAAGCTTCACTTTAGTATTACATCTGACTTATTGTTTTTACAATATAAAGTGAATTTTGAAAAAGTTTTTAAAAACATTGAGGCTTTTGTGGAAAAAAACAGGGCCATTAAACACAAAAAATTGGCCAGGGATGCTGCAGATTACAAAAATAAAGCAGCGTACCCACCGGGTAGAAAAGTGTTTAATTTCAATGGTACTAATCATGAAAAAGATATTGGTGGTGATGATATGGATGTGACACAGGAATTGTATGTGGAAGAAGGGGATGATTTTTTAGAGCCGCAGGTTTTCCTGCGATGGTCGGAGAGGCTCTTGAACAAGCAGCCACAAACGGCCAAATCTCCACGTCAGCATCCAAGAAGAAGGAGGGTGAACTATTAAATCCTAGTAGATGTAAAGCCAACGATGTTGTTACCAATACGTTAGACTTTAATGTATGTTTTGATTTTGTGTTGGAGTTTCCCACGAACTGTGAATTTTTGAGTGAAAAGCAAAGTGACATGCAGAATGTAAGTGATCAAAATTTACACCACACAAATGAGTATATTTTGGACAATGTAAAGCAAGTGCAGTACAGAAGTTTTGATGTAATAGGAAATTGTAGTAAGATACAGGACAGCAATGTAAATATGTATGTGCCTGTAACTCATAATGAACCCAACAATATTTGTTTAAGTCAAGAATTTGCTTCAGCTAACACTGACGTTTTGGATGTATGTACTTCTTCATTATCATGTGACATTGTTAGAAGCAAAGGCTTCACAATATATAATTACACTGAAATGGATATTAGTGATGTGTATTTTGAACTGTTTAGCAAAGGTACAAACTTTGTGCCAAATTTCAAGCTAGATATTGCACAAGTTTTACTAAATTTAAAGTTATATATTAGGAAGCTCAATTTGCAATTATATTTTGCTGGTCAGGGTTCATGTGCTATGATGTCTACAGACGAACGTATCCTTAGGGATCAAAAGAAAAAGTTGCTTTATGCCTCCCATAAACTCAGAGATCACTGGATTTGAACAGATGGTAGAATATGAGTTTAGGAAAATCTGTAGGCAAAAATCTGAGGTCAAGGATAATTTATCAGAGAATGAAAGAAAGGTTATACAAGAATTATGGTCAACACAGAAGGTTAGATGTATGAAACCAGACAAAGGGGGAGGAATGGTCATCATGAATAAAATAGACTACAGTAGTTGTATATTCAGGTTGCTTGGGGATGAAAACACATACACTAGAGCATCAATTAATGAAACTAATAGAGCATATAGAGGAATAGACATGTTTTTGTTTGATGCTTTACATCAAGGAGTTATTAATGAGGTTGAGTATGAGTTTCTTTGTGTGAAGTTTCCTACTATGCCCAAGTTTTTTGGAATCCCAAAGGTCCACAAAGGGACAGAAAATGTGCAGTTTAGACCAATTGTTTCTGTAAAGGGTTCCAAGACAGAACCAATGGCTGCATTTGTGGACCATTTTTGTAAAAAAGCATTAATGGATGCTGACCACATACTAAAGGATTCGTGGCATTGTTTGGAAAGGGTAGGAAGTGTTAAGGGCATTGGGAATGAGATGTTTGGGTTTTTGACTGTCGATGTCATTAACTTATTCTCAGTGATACCACATCAAACTGGGCTGGAACTGTTTTATGACAGTCTTTTGACTAGTCCCAGTTTTGATAAAGAAAGACTGGAGATATGTCATGACTTGATGGAAATCATACTACATAATAACTTTATACAATTTGATGGAGAGATCTATCTACAAAAGACAGGGGTAGCGATGGGTGCCCGTTGTGCCCCTGTCTATGCTAATTTAGTGCTATGGGCATGGGAAAAGCAATTTGTGTTAAACTCAAAGTATAAGGGCAACATTCTTTTGTACTGTAGGTTTTTAGATGACCTCCTTATATTTTGGAAAGGGGATGAGGAAAGTGTTAAGGAATTTTGCCCTTACATTAATGAAACCACAGATTTCCTTAGATTTACACACCTGGAACAAAGAGAGAGTAAATTACCTGGACATTACCTTATTTAAGACCAAAGAAGGACTGGTGAGTACAATTTACAGGAAACCTAGTTATTCAAACTCGATGCTGCATTACACAAGTTGTCACCCTCTGCACCAAAGGAGAGGTGTAGTTAAAGGCCAGATGGTCCGGCTATGTAGATTAATCAGTAATGATGATTTATTTAAGAAGGAAATTTATACATTGATTGGAATGTCTGTTGACAGGGGGTACCCGCTATCAATGTTAACTAACATCAAAAAAGAAGTATATAGAAGAAGAAGAAACAAATATAGTCCTATTCTAAGAGGGCAAGGGGAGGAGGGTGCAAACACAGGTAGTAGTGTCAGCACATTGAATAAAACAAATAAAGCAAAATTTGTTTTAACATACAATGAAAGAGCTAATGAACTAGGTTCTAGTCTCAGAAATTTGTGGAAATATTTTCTGAGTAAAGATATTAAAATGATCCTAGGTGATACCCCGGTGATTGTCTATGGAAAAGGAAAGAAATTGAAGAGTATACTTGAAAGAGAGGGTAGAAGCAACACTAGATCTGCCATGAGCAAATGTGGTTCCTGTAGAGGATGTAGATACATAGCAGTTGGGACGTACGTAAGTGTAGTGGGGTATCAACGTACGATATCTTGTCCAGGTGCTTGTAATTGTAGCACCAAGAATTGTGTATATCTTGCTTCGTGAATGTCATGCGATGCATTTTATGTGGGCATGACTACCTAAGCTTGAAAACAAGAATAGGGAACATGTCAGTTCAATCAGGAGAAAGGATGAGCACAATGCACTTTATTTGCATAGTGCAATATGTGGGAATTTTAACAAATTTTTATTTTTTATTATAGATAGGGTTAAGTCTAACATTCAGTGTGATGCACAGAACAGGGTAGCAAGGTTAGAAATGGAATGGCAGCTTAGGCTCAATGCTACCAGGCCCTGGGCTAAATGAATGTGTCACCATAAAGCCTCAGTTAAAATACTTAAGTAGTGTTATTTAGAGGAACTGCAATTTTATATTACATTTTTATATGTATACATATGTAGTGTATGATTATTATAAGTTTATTAAATGTTATGAATTGTTTTTTTAAACTAATACTTGGTTGTAAATGTATTCTTAAGAAATTGTCTGTTTGATTGATTTATTGATTAATTGGATGGGTGGGGAGAATGCATTCTTGCTTTAAATGTGGAGTGTTTTTTATATGGAGTGTTTTACTGTCAGACTCTGAAGAAGCCAGGTTGCTGGTGAAAGCATATGCTTAGTCTGTTGTTGGTTGAATAAATCTTTGTGTTTCAGATCTTGAGTATTCATTCAGTGCACACTGTGGTTCGAATTTCATTTTATTTTCTTGGTTGAACCTTTGTTGGTTCTGGTGGACTGTTTAACTTGTATGTAAATAGCCTATGTTTTTGTTAAGTTCTTTCAGCTCATTTACTGTACCTAATTATCAATGTAACTCTGTTGGAGCTTTTCTCCCAGGGCCTCCGCTGAAAAAGGACATGTATCCAGTCGGACCATCCCGGTTAACAAATGTAAAATAAAATAAATAAATAATAAATAGCATGGGGCCCAATCTTAGCAGCATTAGAGCATCCTTTACAAGGTTTTATTCAGCATCTCTAACCACTGTTAATGGGTCTTGTGCTAAGGAAGTGTTGTGAGGCTGCCAGCCCAGCTAGCTCAAATTTTGGAAATAATCCTAGTCATTTGTAAATATTAATATGATCCATAGGCTTGTCAATGTCAGTAAACTGTATGTTATGTGCTGAGCTTCAAAAATGTAACCACAGTGCACCCTACTGGAAAAGAGCCAAACTCTAAAAAAATAAGTTGAATTGTTTACGATGGTCTGTATCTCAGCTTGGAGATGGAATGTCTGCTGCTAGACATTCTTTCTATTGTCCAGAAACAGAAATATTTACAGGTTTCAAAGGTAAAAGTGTTTAACTTGTTGTACAACTTCCAGTTCCAGGAAACTTCTGAGAGATAAATCTTTTGACACAGAGGTGACAAGAATTATGTAATTTGAGATAACCCAGCAAAAATGTCTGATAGTAATTTAAGAACTATCTCAGAGAGTGAGTCTGTGCATTTTGTATTTGTCTTTGGATCTGACAACATTCTCTCATCAGCACTTCCTGCCTTGCTCTGTAAGTAAGACTTAGATCATAATATCTCTCTTAGAGATAGATAGGAATATAGCAAGATTAGATGTTTTCTGTATTTATGTGAGACTGTCCTGCATATTGTTTTAATATATTTACTGTGATTCTGAACTCTGTTGTGACTGTGGTGAGTTATTGAGTATTGTCTTGTGCTTTTATTATTTATTATTAAATATATTTAAACCTTTAAATTGTGGCTGGTTTGTTTAGAGATATTTAAGCTCTTAGAGTACTTGCTTATGTATTTGGGGACACTGTACAGGCCACTCATAAATAGCCTTTTACCATTTGGATAATAGTAACATTACACAGGAGAATTGGTCACACTTTGGGAAGGAGCTGGTTGGTGGTAGTGATTACTACCTTATAGTCTTGGCAGAAGGGGGCATAGCTAGTGAACCTGTGCCAACCTTCCCCAGGAGTGTCTGTGTGTTTGCATACAAATCAAATCTAAAAGTGTGTGTGTGTGTGTGTGTGTGTGTGTGTGTGTGTGTGTGTGTGTGTGTGTGTGTGTGTGTATGTGTGTGTGTGTGTGTGTGTGTGTGTGTGTGTGTGTGTGTGTGTGTGTGTGTGTGTGTGTGTGTGTGTGTGTCAGCTACTTGGGCAGGGACACGAAGCACTGGCTGGACAGAGAGAGTGCTGGAGGTTTTGGCTTGACCACTCGGCTGAGATCTTAACCCTATAGCTGTGCTAGTGGGGAGTCTTATTGGGGATCTGGAAAGAGAGGGAGAAACCAGCTCCTGACTGACTGTGATCTCTGTGTGCTCTTAAGGGAAATTGTACTTTACTGTGTGTATACTTGTCATCCTCCCAATGTGCACATCCCTCACTGGTGTTAGTGGTGAGGATTGAGGCTCCTTGATTACTGCGGCAATGCAGGGATGTCACAAGTGCTTAAAAGGGTTTGATCTTTTTCCGATGTCAGGATGTAATTGCGGTATTCTATGCACTACAGACTTTTTCAGACATGTTAATTAATTGTTTCAGTGGCTCAAAGGATAACAAATTCTCATTTGATGCTGTAAGATCAGAAGGCTGGTGTACTATTACCACGCCAACTGCTTGGATTAATTTTTCAGTGCTAACACTAAAGTACAGCATAGATTTTAGTACATTCTTGTACACTGTTTATAAATGTCACCTTTACTTTTTACACTCGCATGAAAATTTTTACACTTAAAACATAATATTGAACATATTTCACAGTTTTACATACATCTTACACTTCCATATATTTA
Organism: Protopterus annectens; assembly: GCF_019279795.1. Classification (NCBI taxonomy): domain Eukaryota; kingdom Metazoa; phylum Chordata; order Ceratodontiformes; family Protopteridae; genus Protopterus; species Protopterus annectens. Next base: position 1,232,248,822 of record NC_056726.1, on the reverse strand, counting down.
CTTATCTCCCCAACATTTATGTTACAACCACTGTACTCTTTTTATCACAGTATCACAGTGCCATAATTATTATTCACATCTGCTTGTCCATAAATTGCATATAGTAATAAGCAATGCTACAGGAGTATGTTGAAGTACATTATTGTTGTCATTATTTATTTTATTTTATTCACAGTCACATATTAAAGGTGATCACCACAAGTGGCTATCTTTGTTGGGGTGGGTAATATGTGCATGAATGTAAAGGATATGTACATGATCACAGTGAAGTGATCACTGATATGTTTTTTTGAGGTATGGTAGTGCATATGTCTCTGTGAGCAACTTGTTGAAATATAGTATTTTGGCCATTCATTCTTTCACTTTCATCACAATCTGTCATGAGAGGCTGCATGGAAGATAACTATATTTTCAGGAGTGATGGTCTGTATGAAAAATCAGAAGAAAGTTACATGATCACTGTTGAATGATCATTGATATGGTTTATTAGGAGGGACTGATTGTGAGCAGCAAATAGAATTAGATTACTGTGGACATTATCCCCTTCAGTCCCTTCATAATCAAATATCAGTATACACAAGAAGTAGTTGCCTTTTGGGGAGACTGGCTGTATGTGATTTCAAGGGGCAGTTGCATGATCACTGTTTGATCATTGTTAAATGATTAATTTTATGACAAATTGGGAGCAGTTCGTGCATCTAAGAGCAACAATTTGAAGTGCATTACTATGACTGTTATAGTTATGTAACTTTCTTTACAGTCAAATGTGATATATCTTCTCAGACATAGCCCATTCCACTGGGACAATATTTAAAAAATGAGCTGAAACTTGTGATCTGAAGTAGTTACTTCATTTGATCTGCAACCTGTGGGTGTCGGATCCGACCTCGGATCCGATCCGGCAGCTTTCCAAGCTCCAAGATCCGAGCTCCTAGCTTCTGCCCCTACCCATAATCCCCTACTACCAACCACATTACCCCAGATCGTTTTTTGCCGCGGTTGAAGAAGCTTCCCTGTGAAGAGCTTCTGGCTGGGTGAGATCATTGCTGGTTTTAAACCAACTTTGTTCAAACAAAGTTGTCGTTGTGTGTGTGTTAGCCCCTTTTTCTACTCCTTGTGCTAGTTTTTGGTCCCTTTTTGTTAATTTTAATCACTAGCTTACCTTCACACCCCTCCCCCTCCTAGTGTTTGGATGTGTGTGTGAATAATGTCTGAAGGGCCTAAGGCCGTTTTTTCTAAATGTACTGAGTGTGGCCACAAGCTTTCCCCAGCTGATGGCCACACTCAGTGCTTTGTGCCTGGGGCAGCCCATTTGTCAGAGGCCTGCCAGATCTGCGCCGCCTTTAACCCTCGGCACTGGGATAGGAAGAACAAGCTGATCCTGGCGGGAAAGCTCCCCCAGGAGTCAGCTTCTTCTTCCTCTCCCGTTCGGGCTCCAGCTGCTTCGGCAGCTTTGGCGCCGTCTGTCCCCTTAGCTCTACCCGGGACTCAACCTCCCTCTTCGGACTTGAGCTCTGGGGAAACTAGTGCCTCTTCCCTTAGAGAGAAGAGGCACAAGGATAAGGAAGGACATAAGTCCCACAAAAGGTGGGCCGAACCTCATCCTTCGGCTCCGCCAGTGAAACTGCTTAAGTCTCCCTCGAGGGTCTCCGGATCCCCCCTCCTCTCGGTGCCGTTCGCCCTGTTTCTTGCCGGAGGAGGATAGGTCTCCCTCGAGATCTTCGAGGTGGCTCTCCCGGCCCGCATCTACTACTTCATCCAGGTCGACTCGAAGCATCTCCGAAGCGGATATGGATCGGATGATGCGTCGGTTCTTGCAGACCCAAATGCAGATGGGGATGCTCTTGCCTCCCCCCCCCTCTGGGGGGGAGTGATGCCCCCATATTTGCCCCGATCACTCCTTCTCCGACTCGTTTTCGGGTTTTGGAATCATCGGATCCAGGCCCTTTTGGACCCGGGGAATTGTCGGTGCCGATAGCTGTGGTCTCTTCGACGCCGACTATACCTTCGAGCTTGTCGGACCCGAGCTCTTGGGGCCGAGGGCTGAGCGTCAGATCCGAGGGAGTTGCTGTGTCTTCAGCGCTGTTGGCATCAGAGCACACATCTGCCTCGGCGCCAACTGCACCGGCTCCGACCCCGATCCCTTCTTCGGAGCCGAGGAGATAGCTCTCAGAGGCTGGTGAGAGTGGCTCTCCTTCGGCTTTTGAGGTAGTGGAGAGGGTACTGTCAAGGTCCTCCAGATCCCCGACCCGGGCTTCGGATCCACCCGTACCCCCACTGTATGAGGGTCTGTCTTCCATCATCCGTCCATCAGGACAGCCTGCCCTAGCCCTCCAACTAGTTCCCGCGGAGGAACAACAACCCGTGGACGAGCCGTCTTCGGACAGCCCCACCGAGGACGTCCCTCGGAAACATCGGTGCAAAAGGAGGCACCTGGACTCCCCCGAGTCCGTTACCACAGACACAGACTTAGATGATACGGAGGGTTCCCCAAGGTCACCCCCTGAAGATGTCTCCTTTGGAGACATCATGGAAATGTTGCGTATCAGAGGGGGGTGGTCATCCCAAAAGCCCTCCCTTGATGAGTCCGTGTTCCTGGAGGCCTTTGAGGCAGGCCCATCTACCTCCTAGGTGTCCCCTCCGGCCGACCCACTGGTGGACTTAATTACCACCAGGGCGTGGAAGGAGCCCGACACCGTGGAGCCAATCCCTAGGCGCCCCGATAAAGTCCTCAGCCCACACACAGATAGACTGTCTTGGGCCAAAGGAACCCCCCGTTGATGCTATGTTGGTGGCGGCGGCCACCAAGAAAGAACTCGCGCAGGAGAGTTCTTCGGTTCACCCGCCAGATAAGGAATCTCGAGCGCTTGACCGGATTGGGAAGCGGATGTTTGCTTCAGTGACCTTTTCCATAAGGGCGCTGAACTATATGGCACATACCATTAGGCTACAGCGAGACTTGATTAAGGAATACTCTGCAGCCCCCCCCCCCCGGAGTCCATGTCGGTCCCAGACAAGAAGGTTTTTGAGACTTGAATGGCCACTCTAAAATCCATGTCCAGTACATCTATGCGGCTTCTCTCCCACGCAACAGAGGGAGCCGCTAGAGCTAGCGGAGCCGGGGTCGTCTTGCGACGTCTCTCCTGGCTCCGTCTTTGCGACTTCACGGATCCCTTCAAGGCGTCCTTCGCGAACGCCCCTTTTGACAGTTCTGCCTTGTTTGGAAAAACTGTTCGCGACACGCTGGTCCAAAGCGAAAAGGACAGGAAGACGCTGTCTGTTGTCGGAGTCCGCTTCTCTAATCCCCAAAGATCCTTCTCCAGGAATCAGAGGGGACAAAAGAAGCTGTGGTTCCGTAAGTCTCAGCAATCCCATCCTGCTGCGGACCACTCGTCCTCTAGAGGCAAAGGAGGACAAGGTGGACGCCGGCCCAGAGGCAGAGGGGGGGCGTGTAATTTCGGGTCTAGAAAACCTTTCTCGGACAGACCCGCGCAACAGCCCTGAGGGCTTGCCCGACTGACCCTCTCTGGAGGCAGTCGGGGGGCGGTTGTCAGAGCACCTGTCAAACTGGGAGTACCTTACAACAGATCGATGGGTGCTCCGGATCATATCCAGAGGATACTCCATTCCATTCATAAACCTTCCCCCAAACCCAGACGTCTCCCCGATGTCCCACCCGATCAGAGGAAGGCAGCGGCTTTGGAGATTTCAAAGCTGGTAAGAAAAAGAGCCATCCAGCCCGTCCCCCCAGATCAGTCCGGATTGGGTTATTACTCCAGGTTCTTTTTGGTGCCAAAGAAAATGGGGGACCTCAGACCCATCTTAGTCCTTTCCACTCTGAACCTGTTCATACCCAAGGAAAAGTTCCGGATGGTCACTCTCCAATCAATTCTCCCCCTTCTGCGGGAGAACAACCTCAAGGATGCGTATTACCACATCTTGATGGACAGACGATCTAGGAGGTTTCTCCGCTTCCGGCTCAGAGCCAGTCATTATCAATTCAGGGTTCTTCCATTCGGCCTCAACTCAGCTCCCAGAGTGTTCACCAAGGTCATGGCAGTGGTTGCAGCCCACCTGAGACTCCAGGGCATTCAGGTCTTCCCCTACCTAGACGACTGGCTTCTCACCGCGACCAACAGGCATCAGCTCTGTGTGGCGAGAGATTATGCTCTGTCTCTGGCCCACAACCTAGGCATCTCAGTGAATGAGCAGAAATCCTGCCTGTGCCCCACTCAAGCCCTAGAATTCATAGGGACCAGGTTAGATACACGAATCTCCCGAGTTGTTCTAACGTCAGTCAGGCTGAACAGCTTGTCGTATCAGGTGTTAGCCCTTCTTCGGAGCCCTGCTCCTCCGGCGGAGTTAGTCCTGAGGGCACTGGGGTCTATGTCAGCAGCGATCGGTCTCTCTCTTCATGCCCGTCTGTGAATGCGCATATTACAATGGACCCTTCAAGTCCAATGGTCCCTGTCGATCCACCCGTTAAGCACGCCAATACCCCTGAGCAGGGTGTGCAGGGACTCTCTTCTGTGGTGGTTACATGCGCAGGAACTCAGAGAAGGGAGGCCCTTTGTGATCCCCCCGGTCGAAGCCACATTGGCCACGGACGCTTCTCGCCTCGGGTGGAGGGGCATTGTTCTGGCAGATCCGTTCAAGGCACGTGGACTTCCCTAGAGACCGCATTGCATATCAATGTCCTAGAGATGAGGGCAGTGCTTTTGGCGTTGCAAGCTCTCCACGACCTTCTTCCCCTGGGGACTATTGCAATCCAGATGGACAACATGTCAGTAGTCTGGTATATAAACAAACAAGGAGGGACCAGATCTTATCCCCTGTGTCGAGAAGCCATGAGAGTGTGGGAATGGGCGATTTCCACCAACCGCTTTCTGATAGCAACGCACATTCCGGGACGGTCCAACATATTAGCGGACAAGCTAAGTCGAGTACTCCTCACTCCATATGAGTGGTCTCTGAATCCGTCTGTTGCAAAGCAGATCTTCCACAAATGGGGTCAGCCTTGCTGCGATCTTTTCTCTTCTCCTTTAAACACAAAATGCAGCGAGTACTTCGCGATAGTTCCCCCCAGAGACGCTCTAGTCCATGCTTGGCCCCCCGGACTCCTTTATGCTTATCCCCCCTCCCACTCATGATGAAATTCATCCAGAAAGCCTGTTGGTTGGTGAGCAGAGTTATCCTCATAGCCCGATTCTGGCCTCGACAGATCTGGTTCTCCTTTCTGCGGTCTCACAGTATGGCTCCTCCATGGATTCTGGATCCCAGTCCAGACCTAATCTCACATCCAGCGAGATGCCATACCCCAAACCTGGTCAATCTCAAACTTGCTGCTTGGTTGATCCAGTTCCATTAATGGCTAGGACTCCCGGTATCTCATCCCCCGTTAAGGCCATTCTGGTGGCAGCTCATAAACCGTCTACCAGAAAACTTTACAACAGTAAATGGAAACGTTTCTCCATCTGGGCCAAAGACAAAGACTTGGACCCATTTACTGTCCCTATTCCGACTATTCTGGACTTCCTTTCCCTGCTTTTTAGGCAGGGAGCAAGTGCCTCTACGGTCAAGGTGCAGCTGGCGGCCATCTCCCATTTTCATGTGGGGGACGGCATAGGCTCCTTAGCATCTACAAAGTTGTGCAAAACCTTCTTAAGAGGCGTTTTTCTTTTGAAACCACCTGTAAAGACAGTGGTTCCCCCGTGGGATCTCACTCTGGTCTTGCAAGCCTTGACGAGACCACCTTTCGAGCCTGCGGCCTCGGTTCCATTGAAGTTCTTATCTTGGAAAATGGCTTTCTTGGTGGCTATTACTTCAGCCAAGAGGGTTTCAGAATTGCAGGCTCTGTGTATCAAACCTCCGTACCTTATCTTTCACAAGGATAGAGTGTCCCTCAGGACTAATCCGTCTTTCTTGCCTAAGGTGGCTATAGAATCAAATATTAATCAATCAATAAATCTTCCTGTATTTTTCCCAAATTTTCACAACAAAGGTGAATACACGTTGTACAAATTGGATGTACACAGACAACTGCGTTTTTACTTGCACAGGACTAGAGAGTTTCGCAAGTCGGACCAGTTGTTTGTTTCTTATGCAAAGTCAGCCATGGGCAAGGCAATTGCTAAAGTGACTGTAGCAAATTGGATCTGTCAGCGCATTATGCTGGGATACACTTCGTCTGGTAAGCCAGCTCCGGTTGGCGTCCGTGCTCATTCCACAAGATCTGTAGCTACCTCAACAGCCTTTTGTTCTGGGGTTCCAGTAGACGATATTTGTTCAGCAGCTACCTGGTCCTCATTTCATACGTTCATTTCTCATTACAAGCTGGATATGATTTCCAGGAGTAGGGCTTCTTTTGGCTCCGCTGTGCTTCGGAATATCCTTCCGTAAGGACCACCCAGGTTCTTGTAGGTTAGCTGGGGACTCTGTCCCACAGGTTGCAGATCAAATGAAGTAACTACTTCAGATAAAGAAGTTATGTACTCACCATAACGTTCCATCTGAGTAGATACTTCATTTGTCTGCAACCGACCCCCCCTGCCATCCCCCGAACCTGTCAGGAATTTTTCTGATCATTCGGAGTTGGTTTCTCTCCCAAGTTGGTGAGGCAAAAAAAAAACGATCTGAGGTAATGTGGTTGGTAGTAGGGGATTATGGGTAGGGGGGAGGAGCTAGGAGCTCGGATCTTGGAGCTTGGAAAGCTGCCGGATCGGATCCGAGGTCGGATCCGACACCCACAGGTTGCAGACAAATGAAGTATCTACTCAGATGGAACGTTATGGTGAGTACATAACTTCTTTTTTCTTGTATTTTAGTAGTACTGTTATGACAAAATTGTTTTGGTATGTAGGTGTGTACTTGTATTATTATAATTTCTCAGCATTTCTAATGCAGATATTGTTCTGATTCAGTTCACAGCAAACATGCACATTTTTACTTTTTCTCAGAGCAAAATACATAATATATAAAATCATAAATACATTTTGTTTTTACATTAAAACGAAACCACTTTTTATTTGTCCCTGAAATTGATATTTTCCAGCAAGGTCTATTACATTTAATCAGAGTTATTAAACTTGTTTTGTAATATCATGTGACATTTAGTAATGTGACTAATCCTTATGTGGTCTTTGTGGTAATTTGAGTTTGTGTCCCCTGCTCTAGAATAGTAGTTTGTTTAATTAAAATATTCCAGTATTCCAGAGTCTGATTCACTGTTCTTACTTCTGTGACTAAACATAATTTTTTTGTTAGGGGGAAGGGTTTCTCCCCTCTGCATCATCCTATGGCTTCTTTCCCCATCTTCCATGTCCCTCTGTGGATCTACCAGCCATCTACTAACCCCCAGAAGTACTCAATAGGGCTGGAGCCGGCTGACATCCTAAAGGTATCATGGAGGTCTGTTCATCAGCATCCACTAGGGGGGTTTCTTTTTGAGCATCCCCATTTCCTCCCGTCCCACACAGTCCTCAGGATTGCATTCAAGGGGTGGGCATGCAATAAGGCATGCAACATTTTGCCCCATCTCCACAGCAGCTCAGCCATGTCTCCCCTTTGGACCACACCTCCTAGTAGCCACTTCCCCAGCCTCCACCAGGGATTGTTGCAGGAAACACCCACAGAACCACCCTCCCACCAGGGACAGTAATGGCCATCCCATCAGTCGCCAGAACTGCCAATTGAACCCAGGTCATCTGGAAAGTAGTCAGGGTTTTATTCTTTTGCTAGTGATTAAACCACAGCTGTTATTTTCTTTTCAGTTGTACAATATTCTAACCCAAGTAACATTCTGAAGTTTAAAGCTTCTGTTTTACATAACATGGGTAGGGACCAATCATCAGAAAAAGTGTGAAGCTTTGCTCCAAGTAGAGACTTTCAAAGTTGAACATGTAAATGTATATGTATAATGTATATATGTATACTTTGTGAGATTTATCTTGAAGCCAAGTTACTGCAGTTAGTGTTCAGATTGCACTTATTGCTAAAAATATTTCACATGCCCTGCTGTGACTGCAGCCATTTTTAGCACTGGTTTAACAATATGCACACAGAAATGAGCATTCTATAAAATGATCATCTTTTGTATGTTTCATGCTGAGCTGAAGTTAGTACTTTTCTATGGTTTGAGTTTATTACATAGTAACAAATGATTTACTGATTATCTACTGTAATCTAAGACTAAATAATGCCGCATTACTTTATATTTTTGTTTTAGTAGATTAAATAATATTTTTATTTTTATTTTTTTCCCTAGTCCCTAAATCTGATTACAGAAAGGATGTGAAGTCACGCTGTGTGATATACAAGGGGAACTTTGAAGATGAAAGGAGCTCTACTGCCACAAAATGCAATGAGCCTTTGAAAGACAGACTGATATTTCCCAAGCATGCTACAAGGGAGTATAAAGTCATTAAGAAGGAGAGAAAAATGCAAACCACTAATGTAACACGGTCACTTTTTCAGTCTGACACAAAACAAAAGAATACCATACTGCAGGAGAATCTCTCCATGCATAAACCAATCAAGACAGAGCCTATGCCTTTTGAAATTATGGGGTTCAGGAACAGTGCCCCCTATAAAGTAGATTATAATATTCAGTGGATGGGTAACACTGGCTATAAACCATTCCACTGTAAAGATTGTGGAAAGAGATTCACATATAAATCTACACTGAACAGGCACCAGTGGATTCACAGTAAGGCATTTTCTCAGCAAAAACCTTTTAAATGCAGTTACTGTGGAAAAGCTTTTGCACAAAAATCACATCTTTCTAGGCATCAGTTGGTTCACACTGGGAACATGCCTTTTAGATGCAGTGTCTGTGGCAAGGGATTCAGAGCTAAAGGTGAACTTGCAAACCATATGTGGGTGCACACAGAAGAGAAACCATTCAAATGTACTGAATGTGAGAAGTGTTTCACGTATAAGTCAAATCTGACACGCCATCGGATTGGACACTATGCAGAAAAACATTTTCCATGTATTAAATGTCGAAAGAGTTTCACATGTAAAGCCGATCTAGTTAAACATGATTGCATTCAGTCAAATAAGCCATTGAAAGTACCATCAGAATATGATAATTTTGAGGAAGGTGCCATGTATGAAACCGATCTTCCCAAATGGATTTTTACTGATGAGGTATTAATGCAAGGAGATAAAGATAAATATAATGAATGCGGAGAGGGCTTTACATACAGATCAAATCACGATGTACAGAAGTGGGTGTGTGATGAGAACAATATGTTATTCCAAGAAAAAATTGTTGAACGTAGTAATAATGGAACAACTTTTACTCATGGGCTTAATGTGACGACACATGAATGGAATCAAACAGATGAAAAATTAACTGAAGAGAAACCTATTAAATGTGTTGACAGTACAGCACATTTTACACACAGTTCACATTTTAGTACACATGATTGGATTTCCCCCAGTCAGACATTAACCCAAGAGACATGGGTTGAAAATACTGATAACAGTCAAAATGTTGTATATAGAACAGATCTTCCTGTAGACTGGATAAATGGAGTTGGGTCATTGACCCAAGAAATCCCTGCAGAATATAACAATCATATGAGCAGTTTCTCCTTACAACCATGTATTCCGAAACGACGTTCAGGTCTGAAACCTTTTAAATGTTCGTTATGTGAAAAGTGTTTTAGAGCTAAGGGTGAGCTTGCAACCCATCATAGAGTGCACACAGGTGAAAAGCCTTTTAAATGTGCTTATTGTGAAAAATGTTTCACATATAAGTCGAACCTTACCCGGCATCAGATGCTCCACATGGGACAGAAGCCTTTTAAGTGTACTTTGTGCGGAAAGTGTTTCACATATAAAGCAGACCTTGTTCGGCATGACTGGATTCACTCTGGCAAAGTGGTGACTGAGGAAAGCCATAAAAAATACATGGATCATGAAAAGAGGGTCACAGAAGGAGACATATTTGTAAAGAAAGTGCCACTTCAGGCGGTAGATAGACCTTATAAGTGTTTAGAATGTGGGATGGGTTTCATGTACAAATCAGGTCTTGTAAGGCACCAGCCAGTTCATGCAGGAGAAGTGAAAATTGCAACTCTTGAAAATCTAGATGAAGAATGGCAGTCTTTCCTGTCAAGCATGAGTTTCGGAGACATTATTCCAATGAAAGCGTATAACACATAGAAGTGTTCCTCAAGTAGAAAAAGACATGGCGACGGCCTCTGGTACTGAGGTTGTTTTTTGTTTATTTCATTGCCATTAATTTTTGGCATGTTCATGTTCCTGAACAGGGCAACAGAATGCAGGGACTAGATGAATACACATGAAGTTTGTGTAAATCAGATTGCTTTTAAACTGCTGAAGGAAAGACTTCACAAAAAATACAGAAAAATCATAGAATGAGAGACCCTGGCAGTGCCACTCAGTACCAGCTGTGGAGTGAACATAAGGAAAAAGTCTTCTACAGTAGGAAATAACAGCACAGTCAATAGGAAAGTCAGTTAATTCTGTGTACATTCCTTTGAATGTGGAGTGATAAAGTTATTGAATACTGGTGCATTTAAAGACACAGAAAGATAAAGACAGATGTATAGGTAAATTATTCTTAGCAGTACCAGATCAGACGAAATACTGTAGACAAGTGTACTTTGAAATTGTTGCATGAGTTAGGGACAATTCAAGGGGTGCAAGCAGGACTTTCTTATCTTTTATTAGTTATTTTTGCATTTTGATTTGAGAAAACTATAACACACTCATTTTTTGCCATTACCAAACAATTGAATACACAGCAAAAATGCCACATTCCTTAAATGTACTACATTTTACAAGCAGCACGGGTTAATTGTTGTATGTCATATGCTGCTTTACAGAAAAATGGTAACCTAGATGGTCTTTATCCACTAGATCAGGAAGGGACTGAAGATGAGTGCTGTACCAGGATTTAGTGGTTTTATACAACTGCATACTTGAGAAGAACATATGGTCACTTATATAAAATGAATCTGACAAATGAGTTCCAAATAGCTAATAACACACAACTTAATTTATAACTGGGATAAGATTTCTGAAGATTTTATTATTATTATTATTTAGGGATTTTTTTAATTACTGAACTGATAATGTTAATGTTTTAATTAGAGGCACCTTGTCATTATTTAAGGGGCATTTGGGTGTCATATGTATCAGCTGTTCTTCTGTCAAGCCATTGGGATCTTATATTTCAAACATAGACCTTCAGTTTCATCTCTTGGCTACAGCAGCATGTTGGGCATGCAGCACTTATGTTTTATAAACATACAGCACAATGTTTTCTAAACACTAATATTTAAATGGTGAGCCATTTCTTTAAACCATGGTGGTGACTGCGTGTATCCAAACTTTTTCTGACTTTGCCTGACATGTTCCTGTCTTGTTGCTGTAGCTATACACTTGAAATGGCCACATCAGTAGCATACTTAACTGTTATGAAGTGTCTTGTGTTGGTTGTCTTTCTGTCTTCAGTCTGTTTGTATTTTAAACATAGAATGCAAGTTACGTGAAACTTAAATAACTCTTTTGGCAAGTCACTGTATATACTTAGTGAATCTCCGTGTTACACTGTAGCCTGAAGTTGTTTCAGCCAGTTGTAAAGGTGGACAAGCCTGGAATTTTTGAAAAAGAACCAAGCCAGAGCTGAGCCAAGGGTCAAGCTTGGCGCTTAGGGCCCGATAAGAGCCAAGCCAGAGCAGGCAATCGCAGCAGTAGCTCTGTTAAAAATAGCTACATCTGTAAGTCCAGAGGTAATTGTTTAAGTAACAAAAAAAGAATACTACAATTACAGCCAAACAAGCATTGACATTGCCAGCATTCACTCAAATGAAAGAATGCTGATGGTATGCTGACCAGACTTCCTAATAGCTTGCACCCAGCCACCTCCTACACTGTGCACAAGCTACAGGTCTGCTGACCGTGAAAAATCGGAAAAAATATAACAAACAATAGCATACAAGTACACCACTCGGTATGCAGGAACAGGAATGTTGCCCTAGCTTGTGAAAAAATTTCATTTTTTCCCTGTCTGGTTTAATGATGATTTAGTGCACAGTAGTTAACCAAATTTTGCAAGAAATTGTCAAACAAACTCAAAGGTAACAATTAGAAACATTCCCAAATGGAGCAACAAAAAGCTTTGTAAAATGTTAGATTTCCTTAGCTTTATGTAAAAAAACATATTTTAGTTCCGTTAAGGCAACTCACAGTAATGAAACAAAATCAGTATTCTTAATAACCTATTTGGGTACAAAATGCACACACTGCCCTGTAAACTGTGCCCCTTCTGAGAAGGTACACCACTACTGACTGTTAAGTTGCTACAAAATATAATAATAATAGCAAACCTTGCTCTTTGATGGATACTGCCCTCCATCAAATCATATCACCCACAACTGCCCTGTACTGTCATGTATTATATGGCTCCAGAAATGATAACACCTTTCTGTACACCAATTTCTCACTGTGAAAAGAATGAAAAATGTAAGAACTACTGTAACATTTTGCTATTTCAGTTTGCGATTGGTAAAGAAATTTACTGCCCCCAACAAGTCATAGCACTTTTAATTGCAGCAGTAATTATGTAATGGCCTTGTGCTTTCATGTGCAAGATGCCTCCACATCCCTTCCCCAAAAAGGCAGCCCAGTTCTCTGCACACGTCTGATGCTTGATGGTGAGGGCAGTGAAAGGAAAAAAGGAAACTACTACAGTAATATAGTGATTTCAACATGTTGCCCTGAAACACACATACCTACCCCTAAAAATACACTAAGCACTCATGGAAAACATTGGGTTGAAATCCGGGACAGTTGAAAGACTGTGTCTTACCTAAAAAACTAAATAAATAAAGAAACACAAAAGAATTCTTCCCATGGTGTCCTTAGCACTGGTAGTGCTTTCCAAGCTGTCCTGATCTCTCACTCTCTCAATGAAACGGGCTCCTCCCCCTCTGTGGAAACATGCAAGCAGTATGGAGTAAGGGGAATAATGCACCCTCATCCTAAAAATGGGCTGCAAATCCTTTTACAAATTAAATATGGAACTACGGTGTCCTGCAGTAGTCCTCTCCCATGAAAAATGTTTAAATCATATTCATTTTTAGCACTATAGCATATGGCGCCACCCTTCCTGTCATTCCAGCCAACCTCAATGCTTAGCTATGCAGACCTGACCTAATAGAAATCACTCACAGCCTGCAGGTCTGGTCTCAGTTTACAGTCAGCAGTTTAAAAATAGAAAACTTATGACTGTGGCTCATCTGTTTCTTGGCTCTTTAACCTGCTGGATCACAAGCCAGAACTGAGCTTATACTCAAGCTCCAGCAAAGCTCAAGCCGGCTGTGGCAAGCCCACCTCTAGCCAGTTCTTTGTCAGACAGATTACTTGAACTAAAGCTCACAGCTAAGAGTAATGTTGGTCAAAGGAGGTAATGTAATAGATGCTGAGATATAGATGTTTTGTTTTCATTTGCACCCTTCTGTGTTACTTACCAAAGGACTTTTCGTAGGTAGTTACTAGGTATGTTATCCACCAGACTATTGAGGTGCCTGTCCTGATTTCCCAGTTGCCTCAGAGTACTCTATGGATAAATGGCTTGCTCTTAGTCACTTATTGGGGAAATAGAGGCTGAAGGACTCAAACACTAGACTACAGGAAACGGATCATTAGCAGCCCAAAGCCTTAATTGTCTGCACTAATTGCCAGACTGTTGTCTTTTTGACTGTCCCAGCTACAGCCTTCATGTTTATTTCCAGGTGATCCCAGATGTGCCCCTTCACTAAGCAGGTGTTCTGACATTTTGAGTGGCACAGCCATACAGATATGCAGTCTTAGGGACAGAAAGAGAGAACTCAGATAGGAAGCTTCAAACTGAAGCTACAGCCGTCGTACCAAGCCTTGCCAGTCAGAATTTCTGACCTGGAGAAATGATGTGTAATGATATCAGGATATGTGTTACACAAACACACCTGCACATCAGGTTCCTGGTCTGCTACAGACGTCAAGATGGCCACAGTGTAGCCCACACCCTCCCCAGGACTGGAGAGATGGCCACCATCTGCTTCATTGTATCCTCTTGACTGACTCTTCTGGTTCACTGACCCCATTCTCAAAACCAGGTTGCTATCAGCACACACAGACGCTGCCTCTGTGTCAGTGCACTAACAGGTGTCATATACTGAATTAGCATGCATCATGAACAGACTCCATCATCAATAAAACAGATGCATTTATTCATTCCTTTAACCCCTGTTACATGATTCAAAGGTAACATGCTGTAGTCTGGTGTGACTTGGGTTTACGGCAGCTATATACATCTTGTATGTACCCCTTCTCTTCTCCATGTGCTGTCTGGTGACTTTTCAGTTACCTGTTGTTGGTTGTTTTGCATATCCTGTTAGAGATACAGAATTGGTGTTGTGTGCATTCATAATCCTTGAGTACTAAGTATACAGTTTCATCCTTTTTAACACCTACTACAGGATGGGGCTTTCTAATACAAATATGGTCTTTAACAGAACCTGAAGAACTATCATTCTTTATATTATCAACAAGTTTTTTATTACACTATAATTTTTTCTATGTGTGTTCTTACTGTATCCAGTGAGAATATATTTGCATTATGGAGGCTGAGATATAGTCCTACTACTGACAAAATCTGCAATTACTTCAGTGACACTCCTAAATTGACACTTGCTTTGTTTTTTATATATATATATATATATATATATATATATATATATATATATATATATATATATATATATATATATTTGACATTTCAGTAGCTGTTTGTGCTGGCTGGAAACACAGTTAATCAAGAGGTCTGAAGTAATACATTCTCCTGTCTTGTTAGTTTTGCTCCCCTTTGTGATTGCATTGTTTTAATTTCAATGTTTGCTCTTAACACTGTTATCTAAGGAATGTCCACGCTGTAGATATTAAAATGTCACTGTCATTAATTGCTTCATTACTGTGTTAAAATAGTGGTGAAATTAGTGGGTGTAAGACAGTTAGTTACTTGAAGACTAAGTATACGGGGAAAGCACTCTATTAATTTAAATATTCAGATTTGGTCACTGCAGGAGTGGTCATCATTCTCCCAGTACGCATCATCATCAGAAATTAGTCTATTGGACAAGATGGGACAAAATTCCTTTCATGGGATTGGGGCTGAGCTCATGTGAAAAAAAAAAAGTGTTTACAAATACTGGGGTTAGTGCAATGGTTCAGGTGTTTATCTAACAGTCGCAAAGTACAGGGTTTAATTCTTACCTTTGAAAGCAAAAATGGCCTACAAGAGCAGCTAGCCTAGTACTTTACTTATAAACTACACAAATCCTTTTTTGGTGCAAAATGGCAGTTACACAATTGTTTGTTGCAGTGCTGCTGCAGATTTGAATTGATGGGAGTATTGTGGCTCACCTATAAAGTCTTTGCCTCGCAGATCCAGAGTCTGTGATTCAGTCCTGCATTCCCATCACTTTCTTTGTGTAGTTTGCATGTTCTCTTCCTATGTGGGTTTATGTTCTCTTATTATTACTCCAAATTCTTCGTGTGTGTGTGTGTGTGTGTGTGTGTGTGTGTGTGCACATATAAATATATATATATATCTATGTACACACACACACACACACACACACACACACACACACACACACACACATCTAATAATCCAAATAAACTTAAACAGAACTAGTAAAAACATTAAGCGTAACAGAAGATAGTACATGGCGAAACAGTGCAGCAGTGAATTACATTAGATGTCAAACCCAGAGCTATTGGACATGCTACACTTAAAGAAATCCCAATCCCTCAGAGCCACATGCTGCAGGGATCTAAACCTTGTCATCACAATAAACAAAACATGCTGGAGGGATAGGTTCCTGACCCAAAGACTCCCCAGACTCTGAAATAGACTGCCTATACATGTCAAGCAGAGCGCCTCTTTGGCCCTCTTCAAAAGGAACCTTGATGATTGGATGGGAGAAAGGAAATTCACCCTGGGGATCACGTCAGTCGCCCTGTTAGACAGGGGTCCAGGGAAGTAAATAGTGTAGGAAGAAATAGCCAGGGAATTGTTATGGCTAGGCTTGTATATGCCCTTGGGCCGATAGCTTAGTACCAACCTGTGAACCTATGATTGAAAGCACCAGCAAAAACACATAATCCTGAATACCAAAAATATTTAAAAAAAGAAATTATGGTGACCTTTTCCGTCACAGTAACCAAGAAAAAAGTTTTGTTTGTCATTTGTTGACTGGGAAAGTCTTACTAGGACAGAGCCTATTTTCAGCGGAAGCCCAGGGAGAAATGCTCCAGAAGCATGTGTTTAGAATGTGGGAGGAAACTGGAGTACCCAGGGCAAACTCACACGAATGCAGAGGACATGCAGAGTCTGCACAAAAGACACCCCAACTGAAAATTAAACTGGAGAACCTCTTGCTGTGTGGCAACAATGTTAGCCACTGCACCACTGCGCCATCTGTATATACTAAATCTAAGGTCACCATCCTTTGGAGAAGAACAAGTTCACTGGATTGGATGAATTCCAGTTCTGGATTTTTTGTTTGGAGTAGTATGTTTGGGATTTTATGATTCCAAACTGCATTGTTCAACCAACTGCAGTGCTGCCTTCAAAAAAAAAAAATAAGATGTTAATATGGCTTGTCTACTTTACAGTAATACAGCTATATAGCATGCCTGTGCCACATAACTTGCTACTTAGTACACAGAGCCATTAACTTTAAGGATAGTCAACCCACAGTGTACATTAAGTAATGCATTCCTTAACATTATTACTTGTATAACACAGTTTCAAAACAATACACGTTCCCAAATTTTATGAGAAAAAAATTAACAAATTGAAGATTTTACAATCGATCCTCATTTATTCAAAAAATAAGCACAGAAGTAATTTCCACTGTGGTGCCATGAGTAACGTTTCCATAGTGGAAATAGGCAAATAGGAATATGAGCCAACATCATAAACCACTGCACCGTTGTGTAGGGTTTGCACAGCTCAGAAATGTGTGCAACCCTTTGCAATTCATAAACCATTGGTGCATAATACAGCAAGACATCATGTAGTTTTACTCTGCTGAGTGCCAGTAGTACACCAAGCACCAAACGTGCTAATGAATCCATTCCCTGATTATACGCAATTCAAAAGCCCTACACCATCCTTGTATGCAGTAGTCCGAAGAGTGCAACCTATGGGAGTCCATTTTGGTACAAACAACTGTTGCCCATTTATGGGTGTTTTGATTTTCCATGCCTTGCTGGAATGTTGTTTAGCAGACAATAGTAGCAAACTTAGTACTGATTTTAATCCATAACCCACCACCACCATTATCCCCACTGCACAACAGGAAATCCCCTACAAAGAGTGTCCACAAGGTGCAGGTAGAGCTACTACCACACACTTGTGTGTGTCTCACACCCACACTCTGATGCTTGCATGATCCCATCAATGCAGGGCCCACACAACAAAAGATATCTTTATTGCTATATCATGATAATTTATGCTGCACTGCCTTTATACTTCGTGATTGTGAATTGCAGTCAGGCATAATGATGGAGTATAGTGCAGCAGTGAAGTACTATGTAGTAAGGTATACAACATTTCCTTTCCTGCTTTGTGCACATTACTACATAACAATGTACTGCAGTGTACTGTTGTGCCGTCATGCCATCCCAAGGCCAGCAGCAAAGCAGAGTTTTACAGTACACAAGTGGACCGCACTGCTCTTGCAGACCCATGTCTTAATATACACTTGCATATATTGAAAGGCAATATTCCCCTCATCTAGTAAAATGGTATTTGCAACATTTAGTGCAGAAACTGATGTAGTCATAATAGAGAAGCACCTCAGAAACACAGGCTCATTGGGTTCTTCACCATGTGCCCCCCCCCCCCCCCCCTTGATAACGCTGCAGATTTCCTACTATCTGTATATATACATTTGGATATTAGAAAATTCTGGCCTTGATCAGCATTCTATGTATAGTAAACAGGAAGCACATGATGTGAACGTATAGTAGCCTAACACGGAGGATGAAAGACTCATATGTGTGTTGGGCTGCTGGCTATAATGGTATGCATATGAACATACTTGTGCTCTAGAAGCATCTCACAAAACAGGAAACATGAGAAACAGCAAGATATTGGAGCTGTGAAGCTGTCAGTGTATTATTATTTGTGAATGATTTCAGTACCTCCCATTCACAGAGATTGTTGTTAGTATCACAAAAAGAGGTTAGGGAGAGGCAGCAATTGCAGGTTGTATAGCACATGTTCTAAGCAAAAGGGTGAAAGGAATGTTATCCAGGATTAACAACTTGCAATAGAAATGAGGACCTTTGACTGTGGACTGCATACTGCATACAGGTAGATGTGTGGTATATTATACTAATAAGAACAGCTGTCAGAGTATAATAACAAGGATAATATGGGCAACCAGATATAATAAGAGGGATAATATGGACAGCCAAATAATGTCTGAGCATTCCCTGCATATAGGGCTAGGAAAACTGCTCAGGATAGTACGTGCCACCAGAGTGCATAGTACACAGTATGTTGCTGTGTTTTCCTATGTGTAATTCATAGACATTCAGGATTTCTTACACTGTCTGTCAGACCCATCATCCATGTCTGCAAATCATAATATTGGCTGTTGGTGAATAAAACATAGTACATGGAAGATATATATATATATATATATATATATATATATATATATATATATATGTGTGTGTGTGTGTGTAAAACTATATATAATATGTGTGTGTGTGTGTGTGTATATGTATATATATATATATATATATATATATATATATATATATATACTGTATATATAGACAGATAGATATAGATATGAATTTATGAATTGCAGGGCCTAAGAAGTACGCCTGTAATAAATGCATATCATCACTGGAATACTTACATATACACCTAAATCATTTTTCCTCTTGTGGATATCCACTGAAAACTGATTTGGCAAGTAACCCACTGCCACGGAATTTACAGTGGATTCCAAGGCAGATAGTTCCAGAAAACAAAATGTTTCTGAGTGTTGGCGCTTTCTACCCATGTATCCTGCATTTGTTATCTGCTAAATCTTTTGGTGATCTACAGTCAAGATAAAGTTCTTTCATAACTGCACTGTTTCTTGAAAATTATTAGATGATGTCTAGTTATTCATTTTACTTTTCCATTCACAAATAAAGTTTTTTAATTCCATCATTAGCTTCAGAAATAACTAGAATGCTTAAATTAAGTAAAAATGTGACAACAGTGTGTCCCACAAGCATGATCATATGGATATATTTGATGTTGTGTTTACTTCACCACACATCTATATCTGATATAGAAAAAATGCTCAGAGTTGAGCTAGTTAAGCTAGAGCTTATTCGCTGTAGTCTGATAAATACTGTAGCTGCTTTATAACAAAATGATCTTAAGTAAGACTTAAGTATTTCCAGTACTGAGAGTAGCCATTTGCAGTATTAGCTGATTCAGTGAAGCTGTGGTAAAAACTGCTGTCGCAGGAAACAGATAACTTAGCAGGATAGCAGCGACAAGAAGAATCATGCTGAGTTTTGGAGTTTCTAATAGAATAACGAAGAAAAAAAAGCTGGATCATTTTAGTAAAGTAACAGTATATCCATAACTAAACTTTCTTGTTCATCATACATGTTTTTGCAAATTCAGTGTGTGATAATTCACTTAACAGTCTTCTTCTTCTTTCGGCTGTTCCCATTAGGGGTCGCCACAGCGGATCATCTGTTTCCATTTATTCCTGTCCTCTGCATCATGCTCTTTCACACCAACCACCTGCATGTCCTTTCTCACCACATCCATATACCTTATCTTAGGCCTTCCTCTTACCTGGCAGCTCCATCCTTAGCATCCTTTTTCCAATATACCCAGCATCCCTCCTCAGCACATGTCCAAACCAACGCAATCTTGCCTCTCTTGCTTTGTCTCCAAACTGTCCAACCTGAGCTGACCCTCTAATATACTGATTCCTAATCCAGTCCCTCCTAGTCACACCCAGTGCAAATCTTAACATCTTTAACTCTGCCACATCCAGCTCTGACTCCTGCCTTTTTGTCAATGCCACCGTCTACAATCCGTATCACATAGCTGGTCTCACTACCCTCTTATAGACCTTCCCTTTCACTCTTACTGGTACCTGTCTGTCACAAATCACTCCTGACTCTCTTCTCCACCCATTCCACCCTGCCTGTATTCTCTTCTTCACCTCTCTTCCACATTCACCATTACTCTAAACTGTTGATCCCGAGTACTTAAACTCATCCACCTTTACCAACTCTGCTCCCTGCATCCTCACCATTCCTCTACCCTCCCTCTCATTTACACACATATATTCTGTTTTAGCCCTGCTGACCTTCATTCCTGTCCTCTCTAAAGCATATCTCCACCTCTCCAGGGTCTCCTTAGCCTGGTCCCTACTCTCACTACATATCACAATGTTATCTGCAAACATCATAGACAACGGGGCCTCCTGTCTGATCTCATCTGTCAACCTGTCCATCACCACTGCAAATAAGAAAGGGCTCAGAGCTGATCCTTGATGTAATCCCACCTCCACCTTAAACGTATCTGTCACTCCCACCGCAATCCTCACCAATGTCACACTACCCTCATACATATCCTGTACCACTCTTACATACTTCTCTGCCATTCCCGACTTCCTCATACAATACCACAACTCCTCACTAGGCACCCTGTCATATGCTTTCTCTAAGTCCACAAAGACACAATTCAACTCCTTCTAACCTTCTCTGTATTTCTCCAACAATACTCTCAGAGCAAACATTGCATCTGTAGTGCTCTTTCTGGCATGAAACTGATCACTAATCATCACCTCCCTTCTTAACCTAGCTTCCAGTACTCTTTCTCATAACTTCAAGCTGTGACTGATCAATTTTATCCATCTGTAGTAACTGCAGCTCTGCACATCACCCTTATTCTTAAAGATAGGTACCAAAACACTTTTTCTCCACTCCTCAGGCATCCTCTGACTTTCCAAAATTTCATTAAACAATCTTGTTAAAAATTCCACTGCCATTTCTCCTAAGCACCTCCATGCTTCCACTGGTATGTCATCTGGGCCAACAGTCTTTCCATTCTTCATCCTATTCATAGTTGTCCTTACTTCCTCCTTACTAATCTGTTTCACTTCCTGATTCACTATCCCCACATCATCCAACCTTCTCTCTCTCTCATTCTCTTCATTCATCAGCCCTTCAAAGTACTCTTTCCATCTACTCAACACACTCTCCTCACTTATGAGTACATTTCCCTCACTATCTTTTATCACCCTTACCTGCTGCACATCTTTCCCAGCTCTGTCCCTCTGTCTAGCCGATCGGTACAAGTCCTTTTCTCCCTTTTTAGTGTCCATTCTCTCATACAACTCTCCACATGCCTTATTCTTAGCCTTCGCCACTTCTCTCTTTGCCATGCGTCTCATCTCCTTATACTCACGTCTACTTTCTTCACCTCTTTGACAATCCCACTTCTTCTTCGCCAGCCTCTTCCTCTGTATACTCTCCTGTACTTCCTCATTCCACCACCAGGTCTCCTTGTCCTCCTTCCTCTGTCCAGATGTCACACCAAGCACCTTTCTAGCAGTATCCCTTACTAGCTCTGCTGTAGTTACCCAGCTATTCGGTAACACTTCACTGCCTCCCAGTGCCTGTCTTAACTCTTCTCTGAACTCCACCTCACAATCACCCTTTTTTAACTTCCACCATTTAATCCTTGGCACTGCTTTCGCACTCCTCCTCCTCCTCCTCTTCTTGATCACCATTGACATCCTACAGACCACCATTCTATGCTGCTTAACTACACTTTCCCCTGTCACCACTTTACAGTCTCCAATTTCCTTCAGACTGGCCCTCCTACATAGGATATACTCCACCTGTGTGCATCTTCCTCCACTCTTGTACATCACCCTATGTTCCTCCCTCTTCTTAAAATATGTATTCACCACAGCCATGTCCATCCTTTTCGCAAAATCCACAGTTGTCTGACCTTCTGCATTCCTCTCCTTAACACCATACCTACCCATCACTTCCTCATCCCCTCTGTTCACTTCACCAACATGCCCACTGAAGTCTGCTCCAATCACTAGTCTCTTACCCTTGGGTACACTCACCACCACTTCATCCAACGCACTCCAAAATGTTTCTTTCTCATCCATCGCATACCCAACTTGTGGAGCATATGCACTAACAACATTCATCATTACACTATCAATTTCAAGCTTTATAAACATCACTCTATCAGACACTCTCTTCACCTCCAAAACACTCTTGGCATACTGCTCCTTTAGAATAACCCCTACCCCATTTCTCCTGCCATCCACACCATGATAGAACAATTTGAACCCGCCTCCTATACACCTGGCCTTACTTCCCTTCCATCTGGTCTCTTGCACGCACAATATATCAACCTTCCTTCTCTCCATCATATCAGCTAGCTCTCTCCCTATACCAGTCATACTGCCAACATTCAAAGTTCCTACCCTCACTACTATACTCCTAACCTTCCTCCTCTCTTCCTGCCTTTGGGCATGCCTTCCCCCTCCTCTTCACCTTCGGTCAACAGTAGCCCAATTTCCACCAGCACCCTGTTACTTTTAAAATATAATGACTACCTTAGATTTGAATGACTGTTTATGTGTGCATAAGCATTCTTCTCTGGGGTTTATCTCCAGAAAACATTTGTGGTATTCATCATCCCTGTATTTTATTTATTTAACATTTGTTAACCGGGAAAGTCAGACTAGGACAGAGCCTATTTTCAGCGGAGGCCCGGGGAGAAATGCTCCAGACACATGTTTTTAGAATGTGGGAGGAAACCAGAGTACCCAGAGGAAACCCACACAAATGCAGGGAGAACATGCAAACTCCCCACAAAAGGCACCCCAGCCGAGAATCGAATAGGAGAACCTCTTCCTGTGAGGCGACAATGTTAACCGCTGCACCACTGCGCCACTGTATGCCACTACACTGAATATGTACGTTTTCTGCAGACACAAGGCAGAAACTTGCAGGATCATTGCAGAGGACTAGCAGGAGTGTAGTGCATACAAAGTAAACAGATATGCATCCACTCTTGTAAATCTGCAGGAAAGCTTGCCATCTGTTTTGAGGATACATCTATTACAGTTTGCTTTTGTTTTTATTCAGTTGTTAACTAGGTATAACAGCATATCCAAAGACACATTTTATGAATGACCCTGGCCAGAGGTGCAAAGATCACAAAGTTATTATTTAAAAAAAAACAAGAAATTGACACCAATGAAAACAGCCTAACAGATAATGGAGCAACAGATTACAGATTCTATTATACGTTTAAGTAAGTCTGCCACTGAAAATGAATGAAAAGTGAAAAAGCATCAGAGAAGCACTTTTAAGAAGCATTTTTAAAAAGCTGTTTTCACACTGGTAAAATTACATACATATGAAGATGTCACATGAAGCATATAATGTATAGCTAAGATTGGTGCGTGCTAGTGCTATAATGTTTCACCCTTATTACAGTTCAGAACCGTAATCCTTCCCATAGATTACTTACAGGCGTTCATGTGTATATTTACTGTTCCAAACTACATATTTTTTTTGTACAGCATTGTATGGAATGGTCCATTAAGATAAAGAGTAATAAACAGGTGCTTATTTTTAGCTGTATTGTTAATTAGCAGCTGCAGCTTAGCACTTAAGTTTACTTCTCAAGCTATACAGCAGTCAATCTGACTACTAATCACTGTCAGGAAACTAACTACAGGATCATCATAACACTGTAAGAATTTTACAGTTTGCTTTTTTCTCAGTATTGCATTAGCCAGTTCCAGTTAACAGACACAACTAGGTTGGACTGCATGACTAGGCTTATAAAGGAACAAACCATCAAATTGAGTGTGGTATTACTTTGACGTATTATTTGGTGATCTATGTACTATGGCAGGTAATACTGGGAAACGGTCATTAGAACGCAAAGTATTGGTAGGGTGTATTCTTCTTCTGTTGTTGGGGTCTTTAATTTTAAGCTTATAAAGGCCGTTTAGCCTAGTATATACAAATGAACCTGTGACATGAGACCCGCTCATTGTGTTTTTACATGGAAATGCATATAAGCTGTACATAACTCTCAAACCTTTTTCTTTATTAGGGTAGTAATCTAATAGTCTTTTTTTCTACCAATATTTGCTCTCCATGCATAAATGGGATGTTTATAGATTTAACATGTTACAGAATTTCATTCAGATGTTCTTGAGTAAATGTATTTTTTTCTACCTCTACTTTTTTAAGAACTTTTATAATAACTTAGCTAGAACCTGCTTTACAATATATCCATTTGTCAGTATGTTAGTTTTTGAAAAGACAATAGAAAAGTAATTTTAGCTGTAACACTACAGGATAGTTAGAAATATTTTGGTAAGATCCTCAGTTGTAGATAAGCTTTTACAAGCCCTAACATGCTAGACATATATGTATCTCTCAGCCAGATGAGAGGAAGGTATCATATTTTTATTTATTTATTTTTTTTGTAGAAATTAGTTTTATCGTGTGCGAGAGGAAGCTCTCTCATAGACATATATGTATCTCTCAGTCAGCAAAGAGGGAGGTATCATATTTTATCCTTTTATGTTTTATTTTTTGTATAAATTAGTTTCATCATGTGAGAGTGGAAGCTTTCTCATACTGTCCTGGGTTTTATGATATTGTTTTGAGAATACATACCTGTCCCATAGAGAAAAAAAATGCATGGGATTTTAAACATATTTTTGTTGAATATCTAAATATTGTTCTTTAGCCAAACTTCAACAGAGGAGCAAATTGTGAATTATTGCAGTGGGTCTAGAAAAGTTTTAGCAGGAAAACCAAATCTGAAAGCTAGCCAAACCAGTTTTGATATCGTTCTGCTGAATCTACTCATATGTGATATCATAAAACATATGGAAAAGGTCGACAATAATGTCAGATTTGGAGGAGGTGGGTCTGCAGATTTTTGGTCATAATTCATCAGCATGTAATTTGTAGAATGTTTGTTGCTTTGGGTGTATATATGTATGTACATGTTTTATAAGGGTTACAGTGTAATAACTGGGTGTTTAAATCATTTCCCAAGAGTCTTATCAGCGAGTCATGCTAGTTTTGAGAATCAAACTAAATTTGCAGGATTTTATTTTCAGCTTGAATTCCTTACCACAAGACTAAACCACCAGTCATAATGGGTTTTAACTGTTCTTGAACAGTGTGAAAAATTAAGTTGATACATAAGCCTAAAATTCGTAGGTCATTAAGAAATGAATAATTGTACTTTAACGGCTGCACATTTACATTACCAGTTTGTAATTTGAAATTCTCAGTAGATACGAGACAATAAAGGGGCATCTGTGTTTGGATCCCATCAACTCTCACTATCTTGTCCTTAATCCTAGGCAAACTACTTAAGATGGTATTTGTTTAGATCACTACTGCAATAGCCCTGACTACTGTATCATCCGCTGCAAAAGACTTAACTTATGGCCCAATTTCCAGAGCACAATAATTTTTCCCTACCTTCCTGGCATCGTTAAGATTCTTCCATCAGGGATATCGTGAAGCCTCCTTTATAAAATAGACATTCACCCATACCATTTTAGGTCTTTATTCCTGAGGTTTGTGTGTACATCGTTTTTACATTGCATTCATAGTCCACTGTGGTTTGGCCTGCCCCTGAGTTCTGAAGTACACCATTGTGGATTTTTCTATATCTCTTACTATAAGTTTTAGGTATCATGGTTGCATCTGTTTAGTCAGATTTCTGGTTATGCTTTATGGTATGTCAAGCACCAAGAAAGGTAGGTGCTCTTATGGTAGGCAAATTTCCCGAAAAGGCTTCCATACCCAGTGCCTTTTTTTTTTTATTAGACATTGTATAGGCATAGACATTTTTATTGCACATTGTTCAGGACTGTATGGTCTGTCAGAGATTTACTCCCAAAACTTTGTGATGTAAACACAATTTCTCTTTCATAACTACCTGGATCAAAAGAATCTTGAGGCTTACACATAGTCCACTGTGGCATCCTCATGTTCATTCTTGGCCTCTGATTTCCTTATTGAAAAGAAATAATCTAAGGAGATGATGGAAAGGGAGACAGTTAATGCAACTCCAGTGTCCATTGTACTTTCATGCCTTGAGGATGTAGACCTCAGTGGGAATTTTTTCCGTCCCCAGACCATATAGCTTAGGCTGTAATGAAACTCCTTTGAAGATTGCCACACCAAATGAAACAAGCAAATCCCACTGAGCCACAAACTGTGGTCATGCTGTTGAGGCAGACATCCAATTGCAGATTCCCATAATCAAAGCTTGCTTTATTTTCTCAGAGGGGAAGGGCATATATCTTATGATCTTGGCAAAGGCAAACATAGAAGACCACGAGAAGGTCAGGAAAACATGTCCCTGGGTCCAGACTTCCAAGACAAACATCCCAAAAAGGTGAGATGCAAATCACCTACCCGAGGCTCCCAGCAGATGCCTACTACCCAGGCATTTGTGGGTCCTTTCCACTAATATTGGATCTTCTTGGGTTAGGGTTTCCTTCAGGCCTTACAGAACCTACAGCAATCTTTGGTACCTCTGTATCTGCAGTTCCTTCTGAAAAAAACAATGAAGGCTCGGTAGGTTATGACAGTGACAGAGAAGACACCATTTCTTGTGCTTCACCCAAAGAAGACATTTCATTTGGAGATGTTCTTTGTGGGATAAAAGTGTAGTTCTAGTGGGAAGCAAAGAAGGAAGATACCCAAAAATGTACCCAAAAAAGGTGTAGATGCCTCTAAACCTGTGGCTACTACTCCTGGTTTGGTGGCCTGTAAGGATATTTTTCTGGCACCCTGCAAGGAGCCAGACTCCAGGTCCTCTGCTTCAAAGAAGCCTGACAGGTTTTATAGGTTCAAAGAGTATCACAGATGTTCATCGTGTTTCACTGTTGCAGTCATTATTACTCTTGGGTTATCCTGCTGGCAGGCCACCCTCAGTCGGCCAGAATTCCAAAGTCTAGGTCCGGCGTCGGTTGCTGTCACCTCTTCCCTGACGTCAGTGCGCCAGGGGTATAAAAGATGCAGCCAACGCCATTTTCTTCAGTCTTTCTTGCCGCGTGGTGCCCGAAGCAAAAGCAGTTCACAAGTGCCGGTCGGCCGACTCCTGAGATATTCACATCCGAATTTCAGATCCGAAGTCTTCATTAAAGCTAAGTACCCCATTGGGGAAACTTTTTTCTTGCTCCAGACCAATGTCAGAAAAAGTTAACAATTGTATTTCTTGTGGGAAGCAAATACCTCATAACGATTTTCACTCTTACTGTATTCCTTGCCTAGGCCCTGATCACAGCGTTGCTAGCTGTTGGTTTTGTGCTAGATTTAACCAACGCACTATTAAGCATCGGTTCGATTTTGCATTTCATTACTTTGGCCGAAGATTTAATTATATAATGCTGTCGGACCAGCCGACAACCGGAGTTTACAAAAAACGCAAGGAAAAGGATAGGCATCCGAGGTCCAAAACTGATGACGAGGCCTCTGCTAGGCAAGTTGCCAGTTCGCCGGTTCTCAGTGAGGTGCTTTCGCAGCCCCTGGCGCCCGCTACCTCAGATCCACAGGCCACTTCCGACTCCCACGTGGAGCCGACTGGGCCTCTGGATACTCAAGGAATTGGACACTCGGAAGTCATTCCCTCAGATGAGTCCAGAGCCGCTGAGCAGGCATCGGCTTCTGAGGGTGTCTTCAGACCTACACAACTATATATTAAGCCATCTTCAGCTTCAAAGACAAAGACTAAAGCAGCTCTAAAGACAAAGAAACAAGTGCAGCATTCTCCTGCTCAGACTTCCATGCCTAAAAAACAGATGCTCAAAATGGCCGAAGACTTAATTACTTTGATCAGGGGCTCCCATCCCCCTCCTGATAAGAGGCCTAGGCAAGAGACAGAGTATGATTCTTCTGATCAGGTTTCTATTTCCTCTGATTCCTCTTCTGAACAGGATTACTCCATGCTTCCCTATGAGGATTCTGATGCTGATGAATCCATTCCTTCAGCCTCTCCTCCTGAGGATTATTCTTTTGGGGAAACCCTGCATACCATGAGGGAGCATTTCCACTGGGCGAGCCAAGATTATTCTGAATCTAAGAAAAGGCTCAGGGACTTTCTACTACTTCCTCAACACAGACCCCTTGCTATTCCACCTGTTCTAGACGTAGATGATGTATTTTCAAAGTCCGGCCTGTCCTCTGACTCTTTACCTCCTGCACCTGCTAAGCCAGACAGGTACTACAGGATCCAGGATTCTCATAAATTTCTATATAAAAACCCCGCTGCTGACCCAGAAACTATATCTCAGGGTCCCAAAGGGGTCAAAGCTTCCACTGCAAAAGCCCTGTCCCCTCTGATAGGAATTCTAGGGCTCTAGACAGATGGGGGAAAAAGTCTACACTTCTGCTACCCTGGCTGTAAGGGCTTTAAATTGTCAGTTTCATATGCTTAAATATCAGCAATATTTAATGTCACTGCTTTAACAGAAATTGTTGACAAATACTGAATGTTCAGAAAACAAGGAATTACAGGATTTATTGCATGCAGCTGAACAAGTGGGAAAGCATACTTTGCAATGTGGTTATGATTCACAGGAGGCCTCTTGCAGGGCCGCTGTTACAGGTTCTGTTATTAGAAGGCATGCTTGGTTAAAGGAACAGAATCTGCCTGATCATGTTAAAGCAAAATTATTAGATGCACCATTACAGCAGGATACTTTGTATGGTACTAAAGCAGAAGAGGTGTTGAAAAAAATGGAGGATAAAGCAAAATCCATGCAGACAGTCAATGATTTCTTACAGGTACAGCCACCCAGGTTTAGCAGGAACTGGCCTTCTAAAAACTGGTCCTTTCCAGTGTCAGACCGGCCACAAAGAGGCAGATACAGGTGTCCCAGAGGCATATCTCAGCCCCAAGGCTCATACAGGCCTAAACAATGGGGTGCTCCTACCTCCAAACGTGGAGAAGACAAATCACAGCCTTACAGGAAACAGTCCCAATGACTTTCCTCTACCACATCCAAGCACTTTTCTTTTGGCAGCCCCCTTAGGGGGAAAACTATCACTTTTTCATCAAATTGGCAAATGGTTACCCAAGACAAATGGGTCCTGAACATAGTGTCCCAAGGCTACAAGTTCCATTTTCACACTCTACCAATGTCAAAAGGTATGCCAGACCTGCCACACAATCAATGGACAGAGGCACAAAAACAAACTACAGCCCTCATGGACATGAGGGCCATTCAGCAAGTACCACAACTTGGAGCAAGGATTTTACTCCAGACTTTTCCTAGTACCCAGAAAGGACAAAACCTGGAGACCAATACTGGACCTGTCTATACTAAATACGTTTCTGGAAGTTCCAAAATTCAAGATGTTGACTCTGCAGCAGCTACTACCCATGCTGGGCAAGAAGGCTTGGCTCATAACGTTGGACCTAAAAGAGGCATACCTGCATGTTCCAATCAGACAGTCTTGCAGAAGATACCTCAGATTCATAGCTGGCGCAATGCATTACCAATTCTCTGCACTGCCCTTTGGCTTATCTACTGTGCCCAGGGTCTTCACAAAATGCCTGGCACCAGTAATTGCGTTTTGCAGACAAAAAGGAATTCAAATATATCCCTACTTGGACGACTGCCTAATTCAAGCAGAGAACAAAGATATTCTTCTAAAGCATCTGGTATTTGTAAAAAGATTACTAATTGGCCTAGGGTACACAGTAAATGAAAATAAATCAAAACTAGTGCCCTCTCAAGAGATATTATTCCAGGGTGCAAGCTTAAATACAACTTCCCAGATGCCTTATGGCATCCAGACAAACAAAAGCATCTGACTACTTACTTCAAGAAATTGGCAACAAAAAAAACACTTATCTGCAAGGAAAATCCTGCAGGCCTTGGGTTTCATGGCATCCTGCATTCTACTAATTCCATATGCCAGACTGCATATGAGGAAACTACAATGGTATCTAAAAAGTGTTTGGACTCAGCATTGCCACAGCCTGGAGACAGTAATTGCACTCATTCCTTGCCTGCAACAGGAGTTTCGATGGTAGGCAGAAGCCTGTCACCACAACAAGGGTCTGCCATTCAGTCGACCCACAGCCAGACATACACTGACAACGGATGCATCAGATTATGCCTGGGGGACCCATATGGCAGGAAAATTTATCCAGGGCACATGGCCTGCAAACCAGATGCATCTTCACATCAATCAAAAAGATATGCTAGCTGTTCAAAATGCCCTGACAGCTTTCAAGGACCTGCTTCATCCAGGACAGTTACTGATAAAGACAGACAACACTACGGTCATGTGGTACATAAACAAGCAGGGAGGTACACATTCCTACCCCCTCTGCAGACAAGCAATGACCTTATGGGACACAGCATTGGCTTTTCAAGTTCACCTGCAAGCACAATTCCTGCCAGGAAAAACAAATACTCTGGCAGACGAACTAAGCAGAAACCTCATGGATTCCCACGAATGGAAACTGGATCCACAAGTCTTCAGCATGATAATAAGGAAATGGGGATGCCCAGACATAGATCTATTTGCCTCCCCTCACAACTGCCAATTGCAGAGATTTTGCACAAGGATTTATCACAAGCAAGCATGGAAAGTGGACACCCTAACCTTCAGCTGGAAAAATCTAACAGTATATGCCTTTCCTCCACTGCCTGTCCTACCCAGGGTACTCCTAAAGGTCAGACAAGAGAAGCAAAAATAATACTGATTGCACCAGAATGGCCATGCCAGCACTGGTACCCAATCCTAAAGAGCTTGTCTCAAGGTCCAGCTTGGATATTGCCTCAAACTTCTCACTTGCGGACCCAACAAAACAATCAGATCCTGCACAGCCAACTCAGGAGCCTAAATCTGGCAGCATGGCGGATAATGTAGCCATTCAGAACACTCCTCTTTCAAAAGCTGTTTTGGATGTTATCTTGGACGCCAGGAGGCCCAGTACCAGAAAATCTTATGTAGAGAAATGGAAGAGATTATGTGCTTGGAACCAGGAACAAGACATTGACACGTGTGTTCCAAATATCCCTCAGATTTTACAATACCTAACTGAGATGCTGAACAAAGGCCTTTCTTTCTCATCAATTAAGATTCATGCCTATGCCATTTCAGCCCATTACAATGCGGAACCACCTATCTTTTCAGATCCTTTAATAAGGCAGTACCTTAGAGGGGCCAAAAACATTTGACCTCCAAGGAGAGCACCAGTTCCGCCCTGGGACCTCAATTATGTTCTGGAAAAACTCACACTGCCTCCTTTCAAGTCAGCATCAACAGCAGATATAAAATTCTTATCCTGGAAAACAGCTCTGCTCCTAGCAATAACTTCTGCAAGGTGAGTCTCAGAGTTACAAGCACTCATGGCTGTGGAACCTTTTATCAACTATCATCCAGACAAGGTTTCTCTGAGGACAAACCCTACATTTATGCCTAAGGTGGTGTCCAGTGCGGCCCTCAACCAAACCATTCACTTGCCTACCTTTTATCCAAATCCACAGAACAAGGGTGAGAAAATTCTGCATTCCTTGGACATACACAGGCAGCTACACTTCTACTTGGACAGAACTAAAGCTTTCAGAAAGACTGAGCAACTTTTAGTGTCATATGCTGTGGGATCACAAGGAAAGGCTGTCTCAAAACAGACTATTTCTAAATGGATAGGCCACTGCATCCATTTCTGCTATTCTCAACATGGCAAATCAGTGCCTAAGGGCATTAGGCCTCATTCCACCAGAGCAGCAGCCACTTCAGCAGCCTTCCTCAGAGGAGTACCAACCAAAGATATCTTAGAGGCTGCAACCTGGAGTTCAGTGCACACCTTCACAAAGCACTACCACTTACCTCTTTACTCTAAGTTCAGAGCAGGCTTTGCCACTGCAGTCCTGCAGGGCCTCATAGCCTCTCCTAATCCTATTTAGCCCAGCCACCCATCCTCAGCTTTGGGATTCAACCCAAGAGTAATAACTGCAACAGTGAAACACGTTGAACATAGGTACAGTTGTGTACCTACCATAAATGTAGATGTTCGAGTGTATTCACTGTTGCAGTCCAGGTTACCCACCCACCATCCCCCTTTTCTTTGCTGGGTCTATCTGCACTTCTCTATCCTATACAACCTATTTGGTGTATTTGCTTGTAGATGAAGGAAATTTTATTTTTGTGCATGCATTTTTATTGGCATATTTTTCAGCCTACCAGTTTGGGGGCACCTGACATCTGGGGCAAGAAAAACTGAAGAAAATGGCATCGGTTGCATCTTTTATACCCTTGGCGCACTGACGTCAGGGAAGAGGCGACAGCAACCGACGCCGGACCTAGACTTTGGAATTCTGGCCGACTAAGGGTGGCCTGCCAGCAGGATAACCCAAGAGTAATGACTGCAACAGTGAATACACTCGAACATCTACATTTATGGTAGGTACACAACTGTACTATTCCTCTATAAGAACCCTGTGGTGGAGCCAACATTAGTGTCTATGTATATGTAGAAGGTATACAAGTTGGTACCTGCCCACAGTATTTTCACAAAGAAAAAGAAATGTAAAGTACAGAGCTACACTACTTTGAGAAAAATATGTACACAGCTGCCACACTGTCTATTGTAAATATCAAACCAATGTAACAAAATAATACATTGCTTTCTGAAATCAAATGGCAATGAACAGTGTAGAGGTGTGTAGTGGGAATCTGAGGCAGAACTGGAAGAGGTCAGCCAGTGTGTTTGTCAGGTAGTAAAATTCTCTATCAAGTCATAAGAAGACATGCCTGGCAGTAGTGACAGCCTATGCCAGATGATGCCAAAGTACAGCTTCTTTGTGCACCACTAAAGAAAAAGCTGTTCTTTGGGACCTCATGGCTGAAGGATGAAGGAAAGAGGCAAGACTATGCAGAGTGTTAAACAGTTTTTTCACTCTCCATGAACAGGTATAACAGGAATTACCTCTCCAAGCCCAGTCCTTCCAGTTGCAGGCAGAGGTAAGCTAGATCAGCAAAAGGAGACTACAAAGGAAAGCCAGGGAGCCACAAGGGTCTTTCATCAGTAGGAGCAGTCATGACTATATGGATCTTCTCCCCTTTCTCAAATATCCATGCCACCACTTCCCCTTTCCCCACCACCAAATCTAAAGACAGCAGGAAGGACCACTCAGTGCCTAAGAAACTGGAAAGACATTATAAAGGATAAACAGGTGTTGCAGATCATTTATCAAGGCTAAAACTATAGTTTGTAAAGAAACCCAAGTTGATAGTCATTCCTCTTGTGCCAAAAGACCAAATGCAATTAATTATTTCTTAGTTCTTCAGTATCGTCTTCTTTCAGTGATGATGGAACATGCAAAGCAGAACAAAACAGAGGATTTTACTCAAGGCTGTGCCTGGTGCCCAGAAAGGAAAGACCAAGGAGACTAATCTTGAACTGTTCAGCTCTCAATATCCTACCTCAGTGTGTCTAAATTCCAAATGTTGATATTACAGACCCTGCCACTGCTCCTTTTCTTAAACTCTGGTGGTCACTTTGGCTGTTAAGGATGCTTATCTCTGCATTCCAGTTCACAAGGACCAGAAGTGCTTCCTAAGGTTTAAGGCAGTGGGCTCACGCTACCAGTTAACCTCCTTGCCATTTGGATTGGCTACTATACCCAGGGTTTTGAGAAAGTGCCTGGCTCTAGTAATAGCTTTGTGCAGAACAAAGAACATTCATAGCTGCCATTCTCTGGACAACTATCTCATTTAGTTACTTTCACAGGAGAAGAAGACAGAGCCCTCCTGTTTTACCATGGAATGTTTCCAAAGACTCAGGTTTTTCTTCAACATTAACAAGTTAAGCCTTACCTCTTCCAGAAAGAGTAGTATTTCTATGGTCAGTCTTAGATTACAGCTACCAAAAGCCCTTTGTCCCATCCAGAAGATTCATTAGGGCACTGGGGTACATATCATCTACCACTCTTGTTTTGTTCTTTTGTTTGCACATGAGAAAACTCCAGTGGTACCAAAGATCCATTTGGAGCCACATCTGCAGTCCATGGAAAACATGATAATTTTAACTGGATTGTTGGTCCACTGACGTCAGACAGATTTTAGGGATACCCTTCATCCATGAACCCTGCAACTGGGGTCTAATAAACAGATGTCTTAGTCTTAGTTTGGGGTGGCATAGAGTCAGAACCTCAGGGTCCAAGACTTGTGAGATGCAGCCCAAGGAAAGGAACACACAAAAGGTCTTGAATCCAATTTGAAAGAAAGATGTCCTACAGATGACAAAAACACAATACTACAGTGCTGTATAAGCCATCTCTGTGGTGTAAAAAACTCCAGCTTTACTCCATAGCATATCGCCTACTCCGAGGTGATCTCTGCCTAACATATAAAGCTATGTCAAACCCAGAGCTGTTGGACATGCTACACCTAAATAAATCCTAATCCCTCTGAGCTACACGTTCTAGGGACCTAAACCTTGTCATCACAATAAACAGGACATGCTGGAGGGCTAGATTCCTGTCCCAGAGACTTCCTATACTCTGGAACAAGCTACCCATCTATGTCAAGCAAAGTTCTTCATAAGCACACTTCAAGAAAAATCTTGATGAGTGGATGGGAAATAGGAAATGCACCTCGGGAATCACTTCTGTGTCTTTGCTCGACAGTGGCACAGGAAAATAACTTTCTTGGGTGGCGTAAGCCATGGAACCTTGCTGGCTAGGCTTATGTAGGCCCTTGGGCCAATAGCCTAGTACCTACCTATGAACCTATAAGGGAGTAAAGCATAGACTACACTGCACTCAAGATAGTGGCTCAGATGCTGGTAGGACCTGACTGAGGAGGATGGGAGTTGGCAGCCCCTGCTGGCTCACCCATTCTGGGGTGAGGGAAATGGCTGTGGCTCTCATACAAGTAACACCTAGTGGTTCCATGCCACCCAAGCTTGGGTTACCATGGAGCATTCACACTAAGTAGGTGAGGAGAAACTAGCATGCAGAGGCATGCTTCCCCTCAGAGGGTAGCAGTAGTGGCTTAGATGCACTGCAGAAGAGAGGGGGAATGCGCCCATGGAGATAGGGTAGGCAGCATTCAAGGACCAGCAAGCTGGCCCACTCCCCACCACATGACCTTTTCTGGGTAAAGGAGGGTTGATGGGGGTTCATAGGTTGGTACTAGTCTATCGGCCCTAAGGCCTGTACAAGCCTAGCCATAACAATTCCCTGACTATTTCTTCCCACAGTATTTACTTTCCTGGACCCCTGTCTAGCAGGGTAACTGATGTGATCCCCGGGGTGAATTTCCTATCTCCTATCCAATCATCAAGGTTCCTTTTGAAGAGGGCCAAAGAGGCGCTCTGCTTGACATGTCTGGGGAGTCTCTGGGTCAGCAGCCTGTCCATCCAGCATGTTTTGTTCATTGTGGTGACAAGATTTAGATCCCGGGAGAGTATGTCTCTGAGGGATTGGGATTTCTTTAAGTGTAGCATGTCCAACAGCTCTGGGTTTGACATGGCCTTGTATGTTAAGCAGAGATCACCTCTGAGTAGACGATATGCGACAGAGTATAGCTGGAGTTTTTTTAGATGGTCAGCATAGGGCATCTGCTTTAGGCCTGTGATTCTTTTAGTGAGGTATTTCTGTGGTCTTTCCAGTTGTTGCAGATGTCTTGAGAGGTACATACCAAACGGGGCATTGTATTCTATAATGGGTCTAATGAGGGATGAGTACAGTGGGACAATGACCTTCTTTATTCTGGATGAAAAGCCTTTAGTGATGAGGTGTGCCACATTGAAGGATTTTCTGACTGTTGTGACGATGTGGTTAACAAACATGAGACCACTGTCCACCTGTGTCCCTAAGTCTCTTATCACACTTTCGGTGTTTAGTGTACTGCCACCTATGTGGTAATTCATGAGTACATGTTTTTTCCCAAAGGGGATAACTATACATTTCATGGCATTGAGCTTGAGCCCATGGCTCTGGCACCAAGCATCTGTTTCTGTAAGGTCATTTTGTAGAATATCCACATCATTAGGGGATTCAGTAATGGCTCCCAGTTTGCAGTCATCTACGAACTTTGTTAGCCAGAGTCCCTTAGTGTTGGCCTCTACTTCAGAGAAGTAGATGCCAAACAAGAGCAGTCCTAGGACTGAACCCTGAGGTACTCCACTTGTCACTTGTCTGGAGCTGGATTTGGAGTCAGCTACTTTTACAGTGTGGGTTTTGTCAGTAAGCCAGTTGGCAACCCATCAAGTGACGTAGGGATTAATGCCCAGCTTAGTAAGTTTATCTATGATTCCAGAGTGAGGGATGGTGTCAAAGGCCTTGGTGAGGTCCAGATAGACTGTGTGGACCACCTTACCCTTGTCCACAGCTCTGGGGACTGATTTGAAGAAGTCAATCAGGTTCAGGAGACAAGATTGGCCCTTCATGAATCCAAACTGTGTGGGGTCCAGTGTTTGAAGGTTGCCAATGTCTTTGTTTATAAGTTCCATGATAATACGTTCCATGGCCTTGCAGATCAGTCTCATCAGACTGATGGGGCAGTAGTTCCTGGGGTCCAAGGTGGATCCCCCCCTTGAGGAGTGGGATAACTGTAGCTGTGCCCCACTAACTGTAGCTGTGTTTCCAGTCAGAAATGAATGGTGCCAAGGGCTTTCACCTAGCCCAGGAATACCCATCTCCCATTCCCACAGAATGAATAGACCAACAGGAGTAAGGTATCAGAACTATTGGGTAAGGCCCTGGAGGGTACAAAAATACTACAGTGATGTGGTGTATAAACAAGCAAGGGGAACTCAGTCATATCCCTTATTCAGGCTGAGCATGTCTACCTCAGAGATAGTACTGCAGTGCAGATTACCTGAAAGGTGGCCTACATCCCGTCTTATTTTGAGTAGTGGTAGACCAGATAAGCAGGTGAAAGACAGAACCACATGAGTGTTTGTTACACAGAGATAACTTCCATTAGCTAGATCACAGGAAGAGTTTCCCACGGGTCTATATCACTTCGTCAAAACAGCAGAAGTTCAAACACCATATGTTCAAACTTCTAACCTCGAAGTGCAAAACCATCGAAGGCTTAGAACAGTGATTTTTTTCCCAGGGGAAAAAAAATGCTGTTCCAAGAAACACACACACAACACAAGCACACCAAAAAAAAGCAATCCACACACACACACTTAAAATCCTACATCTAACCCTACACTAAACTGTCCCTACACTACTCTCTATCCACTTACTTTAACCCTAACCCTAAGGTCCGTCACTATCACACACTCACCTGACCTGCGCCCTAACCCTGACTCACCTATCCTACCCTAACCCTAAAGTCTGTCACTATCGCACACCCACCTCACCAGAGCCCAAATCCTAACTCACCTAACCCGTGCCCTAACTGTAACGTCCACACAATTGCACACTTACCTGAACCCAACCCGTAACTTTCCACCACAGTGCTGAAAATCGCAAAGCCACAGAAATGGCCCACTGAATTCTTTCCCTGGAAAAGAATTCGGTATTCTGCGGCTTCGCAATAATCAATTTTCGAACTTCACAGTCCAAACATATGGTTTTCGAACTGCTGAAGTTTCAATGAACTGATAGGAACCCATGTCCCACAGACAGAGTTGTTTGTAGCTCTGAACAACAGACACCACAGGAAATTCTGCATAAGAGCACCATACAAAGATGCTTGGCAGTGGATGTCTTCTCCTTCAGATGGGCTTACTTTAAGCATTCCCCCAGAGTGATAAATAAAGTAAGGAACAAAAGGCTAAAGATGTTTATGATGGTTCCCTTTAGGTCCAGACAGTACTGGTTTTCCATTTTCAATGAAATGTTTAGAAAGAAGTATTATGTGTTACTTCTGCAGGTGGATCACCTTGCTTAAAACAAGAGGCATCCATAAACCCCATCAGAAGGCCTTGCAGCTCATAGCTTGACTGATTTGATTCTTAAGCCCTTCAGGCACCAGTTTACTGAGGGCATGTTTAATATAGTTGAGACTAGGATGTCTACCAGTAGGAAATCCTACTAATCCAAGTGGAAGAGGTTTTCACAGTGGTGACATAAAAGGAGTCATGTTCCCCCTCATAACACTGGTGTCCCTGATCCTGCAGTATATAACTGAGCTGTTTAATTCAGGATTGGTCTATTATTCCATTCAAATACATCTCAGGGTTGGTCTGTGATTCCATTAAAATACATCCTTCAGCCCTTTCAACCTGCCTGTTGGCATGTTTGCTACCTATCAAACACTTTCTAAAAGGAGTCCTACCTGTGTTATCCCCAGAAAAACTGTTGCTCCTCCATGGAGCATAAATTGTGTACTAGACAAAATTAACCCAGTCACCTTTAATGCCTGCATCCACAGTTCCTCTCATATTTCTAAATGGGTTGGTAGCCATCACCTCTGCAAGAAGAGTATCACAATGTCAAGACTTGATGTGTATTAAACCATTTTCACTAATCTGTAAGGACAGAAAAGCCTTAGAACAAACCCCGCCTTCAAACCAAACGTAGTCTCAGAAGATAACACTGAATCATACCATTCAGCTGTCTGTCATCATCATTAATCTCATTTCCCCCAGTTTTACACGGGGCCAGGGTGTCACGTCAACAGTAGTCAATGTAACAAAATCACCTAGAGCTAATGTTTACACAGTTGAGTGGCTAGTCCTCTCTTTCTTAACCCTCAAAACAGTAATAAAGTATATTGCATTCTTTGGATGTACAAGTAAAACTAATTATTACACAGAAATAAGGATACTAGAAGCTCCAGCCATTTGTTCATGTCCTTCACAACAGGAAAGGAGAATAAGGCCAAGTCGTAAGAGTGTTTTCAAATGTCTAGCCCACTTTTTGTTTTTGGATTCCAAAGGTAAGAAAATAGAACTGTAAAATCTACAATAAAAAGCAGCAGTACCCAGAAACGGCAACTACTACAACTTTATTCACTAAAACAACCATGATTAGTGCGTTCATCTGTGATAAACAGACTTCATTAGAATTGTGAATTTCAAGAAATTAGAACTGTTAAAGCCCTTGGCATGACCAGTATGTCTACCACTGCGACCTTCCTCAATGTTTTAACCACCCATGATATGTAGATGCAGCTACATTCTCATCCATCCATACCTTTTCCAAGCATCACAAACTGAACCTTTTCAGGGCTAGGTTTACTACTCCTTAATATAGCTCTGGGGATCATGCTGCTGTTTTGGACTATTGCAGCAGTGCACAAAACAAAGAATTTTGTGCAACTGTGTAAAATCTGACAATAATAGTGCATGTTTGAGTAGATCACTATTGCAGTACTATTTTCCTACCCAGCATACCCTCTTGAGCTGGATTGTAGTAACCTATTCTTGTGATACCCCTTTCCCCAATTTCTTGTAGGGCTCCATCCTGCTTAGGCATGAGTAGATTTTGGAACCCCTCTTTCTCCTCCCTCACCCTCAGATGAGAATTGGAGGGCCTTTTCTTTCTTTCCTGTTAGGAGTTAAATCAGGGCCTTAATTTTCAAAGTAAATGCTGTTTACTTTCTAGGGCAAAAAAAATAGCTCTAAAATAGTGTGGATGGCTGTCTTTTATCAGAGAAGCATCAGATATTTCCTGGCAAAAGGACTTTCATCATGCCTGGAGGGGCAGGAGTACTGAGCTCTGGAAGTCGAATTAGACATCTACTACTGTAGTATGTTCTTACATAGTTATACTTTTCTTGCACTATATGGTTCGTTTTAAAAAGGCCTGCCATTGATGTACTACTTTTAGTGCTTTTTTTTGTGATTAGCATTTTTGCAAGAGTACACAAAGAAGTAACTCTTTAATTGACTGATTCAGTCAGTGTCATAATGATTCAAATCCTGTGGTCACAGTTAGAAGTAAACACTAGGTTCAGTCTTCCATAGGAGGTTACTAGACTAATGGCCATGGAAGCCTTACAAGCCTAGCCAAGAGTTTATCCACCTTCAAAAAAAAAGTCAGTCAGCACCTGTCACCCTTGTCAATGAGGGGCAAAGGTGAAACCCCTGGGACAAATTTGTGGGTTCCCATCCACTTATCAAGGTTGTGCTTGAAGAGTGAGTTTCTTAGTATAGTATACTCCGCTTTGCTGACAAAGCAGTGCAATCATATGACTCCTGTATGAACTCTTTTACTCCAGCTATTTTTCCACCTTAGTCAGTGTATGGTATTCCTCCTTCCTGTATTTATCTGGCAAGTCACCCAGCAATTTGATTTTATATGTTATATACTTAAGACAGTCCAAATAAGGTGATATTTCTTTACCAACAACAGTGGCACTTCCATCGGTTCTACTAGTATAACTGAGTTACACTTTAAACCAAAAAAGTTAGCTTGTTGTACCTCTCAGCTACCATCATTGTCAAGGATGGAAA
The DNA here is from genome assembly GCF_019279795.1 of Protopterus annectens. Taxonomy (NCBI): domain Eukaryota; kingdom Metazoa; phylum Chordata; order Ceratodontiformes; family Protopteridae; genus Protopterus; species Protopterus annectens. Next base: position 1,232,208,291 of record NC_056726.1, on the reverse strand, counting down.
TTCTTTAGCTGGTGTGACAAGAGGCATGAAACAGTACCTGGTTTGGAAGGTATGGAGTGATATCAATAAAAGAAAACCAAATGAGGCCACGTCTCAGCAATAAGAGCTATGAACACTGCGTGAGAAGTAAAATAGCAGTAATACTGCATAAATGAAAACCAAATGATGCTCATGGTGTGATAATACAGTATTCCTGTCTAAAGTATTTGTCATTTTGGGTACTTCTTTTCTTTGATGCATGTATCTCAGTAAATTGGGATGTTTGTAATGAAAACTATATCTCTAAAGAAAAGTGAAATTCATCCAGTATATATATATATATATAAGAAAAATAAAAATAAGAGTTTTGAGCTTATTGGTGGTGTGGTCTTGTGTCTTCTCTTTTATATTAATTGTACTCGTATGACTGACCATGATATGTAACTGATGAAAGTAAACATATTAACAAAAAGGTGATGTAGGAATTTAATACTGTGAATAAATGTCAACCGACACTGAAGGGGTCATCTTGCCTTTCTGTCTCATTTATAAGTTTTAGAAAAGAAAGTGATGATGCTGACAAAATGCATTAAAGGTTTGCAGTTGTATACTGAATCAGCAGATATTTGGAGGAAAACAAAACCTTTGTGTCACCAAAAGGTAGTGTAATTCATACATTATGCAATTCATGCATGCAGTCCCTTTTTTTCATAATTAGTACATGACCCCACACATGACTAATTTATGTAAAATTGTATGCACACGTCATTGTACATAATTCATAGAGACTCTGAAGAGTAGCACACACACAGACAGGTGTATGAATCGCATACCATGTATGTATAGTAGAAGAGGTGTACCATGATGAAGTGAGAGTTCTTAAGGCATACCTTGTAGGCAGATGTGATAAACTTATAACATACCTGACTAGAGTATATGAGCAACAAGTCCCCTACCACTGTGGCATACATCTGGTTTATACATACATACATACATACATACATACATACATGCATACAAATACTTCAGGCAGGGCAATAATGCCCCTCTATCCTGTCATATACCTAAACAGTTATTCCCATAATAAGTGTCCAGGATGTTCTTAAAAATATCTAAACTAGTATTTGCTTTAGCATCATGCATTCTCTGTTCTCTCAGAAAGCAAATTAGTACACATCCCATTTGTATATTGTTAGAAAAATATGCATTTAAATATATGTGAAATGCTAGTTTAAAAGCAAAGTAGTATGTAATGCATTTTATTCTATTAATGATATAACAAAAAGGCTGAATTCATGTGTAATTGCAAGTAGTTTTGAAACTGCAGTGTGGCTTGTAGCAAGTTGACCTCTGACCCTGGCAGCTGCCAGCTCAGCTAGTCTTAATGTTTATGCTTTTCACAAGTGATTATCTGCTGGGTCAGGAAATTAAATATGTGAAATAATGAAATCTCCTGCTGTTTCCTGCTGGGATGATTTGGCCTTGTGTATGTGTTACTAAGATAACATGCAGCTGTTGGGAAAGTGTTACAGGGAACAAAGAAGTGTATTAAAAGACTGAATCTGCTATTGTATTCAGACTAGTTTGAAGCCTTGAAGAAGTAACTTTACAGAAAGACATTATGTCTGACCAGGTGGATAACAAGGCCGTATTGTTACCAGAGGAAAACCTTTTTAAAATATACAGCATCAGCATAAATCAATGAATAGAACAGTGTAAACTAGAGTGATGTAAATGCCCTGTGACATACCACGTCAGTAAGGTAGGCATAGCTTGAATGTAAAGACTATATAAAATTGTATACTTCCTGTTTCATGTCAGACAAAATTCTGTACTTGTACGTTTTTTGCCTCCTGGTGTACACTAGTAAACTTTTGAACCTGAACCTCCTGTGTATTGAACTCTTGATTTTATTTAACAGTTTGGTCCTTCTTAGCCGGAAATCCCTCAGACAGCTGCAGATCAGAGTCTACCGGTGGTCGAATACTGTGCAGGAGAAGTTACCGAAACGGTTCTTCTTGGGTGAAAAGACCTCCGACTGAATTGTCGTTTAAAGAGGCTGGCCACTTTCTGATCTGTGGCCGAAGAGCGGATTCTGGACGGCTCAATACCGGAGGCTCAGGTAGGAAGATTTTGCCTTTTTTCTGTTTTAGATCAGCGACTAGGTTACAGTAAATATTGTTGTCAAGATTTGTTATGCAGATCAGGGACAAAAGGAATTACTGTATATTTGGTCATAGATCAGGGTAACAGAATAAGGTAGGCAGTTATTCTAGATAAACTGTGAAAAGGAACTGAAATCTTGATATCACGTGATAAGAAGGGTTACATAACATTTTCTTGTACCATGGGAAATCAGTGCACTAAAACATCGCGAGATCCGCCCCTAACAGAAGACGCAAAATACATGCAATCACAACATTCTGATAATGTTAGGTATTATACGAAATGGGTTAACAAATATGAATTTGATGGTAATTTAGATAAAACTTTGCTGGTTAAACTCCTTAAGCAACTTAAATCTGATGCGGGAGGTCAGGCAAAAAAGCAACGCCAATTAGGCATTCCTCAGGCACACAGGTGGATTGAGGAAGCAAATCGTAGAGAACAGAAGATTAAAAATTCAAAAACATTATTCTTAGACAAAGAAGATAATAACTTAGTAATAGCAACAGCTCCTCCTCCTCCCTTGCCCCCTTCTTTACCTTTTTCAGGATATGAAGTGAGTGGACAGGCTGGTCCGCCTCCGCGTTATCCTGAGGTCTCAGCAAGACCACAACCGTTTCTTAGAGATCCTATTGAAACTAGGTCCCAAGCACGTAAAATACATGGGGACACAGAATCATATCAAATAGAGAGAAACCTACAGGATGCCAAATCCTCAGGCAGGACAGGCAGGGCAGGACCCAACACTCTTAGTATATAGACCATGGACACCGGAGGATATCCGGAAAGCTACTGAGGGAATCCCCCATCCGAAAGTTAATTTTACTAAATTTTTAGAAGATTTACAAGGCATGAGGTTGAGTTACCACTTGAATGGGGAAGAAGTAGAAAAAGTAGTAAGACAAATTATAGGTCCAGACTGGCACATGATTTGTGGCACCTGGAATCCTCGTAATGCAGAGCTTAAACCACTCCCACATAGTGATGCAGAATTAGATAACAGAGTGAAAGGTCTTACAGACCGAATCTCTGAGAAATGGAAACCTAGAGCAGACTGGACTTGCATTAACCAATGCATACAACAGGAAAATGAGACAATAGATGGGTACTATGCTAGATTATTAGAATGTTTTAATAATCATAGCGGTATGACAGTTCCTGAAAATCAAGTGAATGATTCCTCATATGAACAACAATTAAAAAATGCATTTTTGAAAGGTTGCATTGCACCTATCAGTAGCTTCATTATGAAGCATATGATAGACCATCGAACAGGTAGGCTACAAGCCTTACTTGAATATGCTAGACATGCTGAAAGACATTTTAATAACAAGAAGAAAAAGAAGGTGCAAGTCTTCACTGCTGAAGACGGAGCTGAAGTATTTGTGTTGCAGTCAGGTAAAAAGGGCAAGAAAAATGCCCAGGGAAACAAACAGTCTGACAAACGATCAGAAGATTTTGAGGAAAGGAAAAAGAGAGGTGAGTGCTTTAAGTGCGGGAAAAAGGGACATTTAGCGAGGGATTGTAAACAGAACAAAAAGGTAATTACAGAAGATAAGGGAGATGAGGGCTGACTATATGATAGTGAAGATACATCATGCAAAAGTCAGAAATCATCAGGAGAAGTTAATAAACAGCAGACAAATATAAATGTAATAGAAGGAACAGAGGAAGTGCAGGTAGACACGGAGGATGAAGAAAGTGAAATTTTGGATTTAGCATTATTGAGCTTAGAGCTCTACTTAGCAAATACGAAACCGGAAGTTACACTTCTGGTGGAGGGAAGGGAAGTCAAATTCCTGTGTGACTTAGGAGCGTCACGGACCCTGATACACCCCTCCAAGTTACCAGAACATTCTGAATCACCTGATTATATACTAGTGAAAGCTGCGAATGGACAGCTATACAGGGAACCACTTTCCCATGATATAGCAATAACTGACCCTGTTTCAGGTATGACCCAAAGAAGTAAAATTGTTGTTTCTGCAAAGTGTCCAGTGAACCTATTGGGTAGGGACCTTATGCAGATATTTGGCATAGCAGTAGTTCCGACTGTGCAGGGTATGGAAGCACAGAGGCAAATGGATACTTTCGTGGTGCGATCGGAGGGTGAAACTTTTTACTGGTACAGCCAGGACCTAGTTACGACTGGTCCAGGGGCAGTAACCGAGGAACTGATGAACATAGCCATCAGTAAAGCCCCCTCCCTCAACACTGATCGACAGCATTTGTTACACTGTACTCTATACTACTGTACTACGCCAGGACCTGATAGAGAGTATGAGCAAGAATTGTTCAGAAATCGCGCAACTAGATTGGTTTTACGTACTTTGTATTGGGATACTGAGGGGAACAGTGTAGTCAGCTGTTCGTTACCTCAAGAATTCCTTGCATTATATAGGTCAAATCGATTACCACATGCCAGCTTGACAAAGAACAAAAATGTAAAATGGGCAGACTTAGGAGAAAAGGTAACAAGATGGGAGAAACAGACTGACTTAGAATTGTCAGAACAGGGAATACAGAAACAAAAGTTGAATTGGTTAACACAGACACATCCGGCTGTACACTTGCAATCTAGCGAGGACAGCTGATTAGCATTTTTATTAGAAGAAGAAGAAAAAGCCTTAAGTAAAATACCAACGACTCTTTGGTTGACAGGCAAGTCAGATGTAGGACTTATTCGAACAGCAGGACCAGTTACAATTACACCAAAGTCGGCATTTAGGCCACAGAAAAGACAATACCCCTTGAGAAAAGATGCAGAAATAGGAATCAAGCCTATAATAGCAGCATTACTCAAAGAAGGAGTACTGGTAGAATCTCCTGATTCACCATGTAATACACCCCTATTTCCTGTTAAAAAAGCAAACGGGGAATGGCGGATGGTTCAAGATTTACAAGCTGTGAACAATGCAGTGATACCCAGAGCACCCACAGTGCCAGACCAACATACTTTGTTAAACGATTTAAAACCGCAACAAAAATATTTCTCTGTGGTAGATATCAGTAATGCTTTCTTTTCGATACCTATACATCTTGATAGTCAATATTGGTTTGCATTTACATTTCAGGGTAAAAGGTATACTTGTACTCGACTACCACAGGGATATTGTGAGAGCCCAACAATATTTGCACAAGAAATGGCTAGCAACCTGGCAGGGTTTACCCCACCAGGAGGTAGTCAAATTCTACTTTACGTAGATCACATCTTGCTAGCAGCCCCCACCCAGCAGCAATGCAGGGAGGATACTGTAGCGTTATTGAAATTTTTAGCAACACAAGGACACAAAGTAAATAAAAGTAAGTTACAACTTTGGAAAAAGCAAGTTAGATACCTAGGATATGTGATATCCAGTGAAGGTAGGATATTAGACAAGGATAGAAAAACAGCAATTTTGCAAGCACCCAAACCAGCAACCAAGAAGGAAATGATGTCCTTCTTGGGGACAACTAATTTTTGTCGGAGTTGGATACCAAATTATGCTTTGGAATCTGCTCCACTGACTGACTTGATATATAAGACACCAATGGCAGCGCAAGATATTTTGCAATGGACATCCGAAGCAGAAATGGCTTTCTGCAGGTTGAAGCAGTTGATAGCTTCTTCATTAGTTTTAGGACTCCCAAATTATCACAAACAGTTCTTTCAGACCGTAGATTGCAAGCAAGGATATATGACGTCAGTACTGATGCAACAACATGGGGATAAGCAACACCCCATAGCTTATTATTCATCACAGTTAGACCCAGTGGCACGATCTTTGCCTCACTGTGTACAAGCGGTAGTTGCAGCTGCAATGGCAGTACAGGCTTCGGCCTCAGTGGTGTTATTCCACCCTCTTACATTGAGAGTGCCTCATGCAGTCGCAATAATTTTACTGCAAGAAAAAGTAGCATATCTCTCTCCTGCTAGACATCTTTCATGTATGACTATACTGCTGAGCCAACCTCATATGACAATTGAACGATGTACGACATTAAATCCATCAACATTACTTCCAACTCCTGCGGATGGCACACCACACAGCTGCCTGCAAGAGATTGAACAGTTAACCTTGCCTAGACAAGATCTCACAGATATGCCCTTGGATAATGCCGAGGTGACATATTACATGGACGGCTCATGCAGAAGGGGCCCTACAGGAAAGAATCTAGTGGGGTATGCAGTAGTTACAGACACTGAAATTTTAGAAGCCCAACCCTTACCACATAACTTATCTGCACAAGCAGCAGAATTGATAGCTTTGACACGAGCATGTACTTTAGCAAAAGGCAAATGTGCAAACATATATACTGATAGTCAGTATGCTTTCTCTACAGTACATGTATTTGCGCAACAATGGAAGAATAGAGGAATGATAACATCTAGTGGAAAACCAATTAATCATGCGCAATTTATTTTGGAATTATTAGAATCTATTCAGTTACCTACCAAAGTAGCTATTTGTAAATGTATAGCTCATACAAAACAACAGGATAAAATTTCGAAAGGCAATGCAAGAGCTGATGCAGCTGCAAAGCAAGCGGCCTCAGACTCAGAAAGTTTACTTTTGAATGAGGAATTACAACCCTCTGAGATTTTAGATTTAGACATGTTGAAAACAATGCAGACGCTTACTACAAAAGCAGAAAAACAAAAATGGGAAAAACAAGGCGCAAGTCTTGAAAATGGACTGTACATTTCCAAAGAGAAAAAACGATATTGCTGTCTAATTTATTTAGATATGCAGCTTTGTTGAGCCATGGGCAGTGCCATGTCTCAACAGGGGGGATGGTACAGTTAGTAAACTGAATATTCCAAACATATGGATTCACAAACTACACAAAAAAATTTTGTGCAGCTTGTCATACTTGTAACAAGCACCATGCACAAGGGGCATTTAAACCCAAGCAAGGGAGCTTTCCTATACCACCGTATCCGTTCCATACTATTTGTATGGATTTCATAGAATTAAATAAGTGTGAAGGGAAAAAATATTGTTTAGTCATTGCAGATATGTTTTCTAAATGGGTAGAAGCTTTTCCAACTAAAACTCCAGATGCAGCAACAGTGGCGAAAGCCCTGATAAAAGAAGTAATCCCTAGATTTGGCATACCAGAAAGGATTTATAGTGACAATGGCACACATTTTGTCAATCAGACAATTCAGCAACTTGGGAGATTTTTTGGAATCTCCTTGAAAAAACATTGTGCCTACCACCCACAGTCAACAGGACTGGTGGAAAAGTACAATGGAACTCTTAAAAGTAAACTTAGGAAGTTAGTTGAAGAGACCCAAAAGAATTGGATACACTGTCTGCCTTTAGCACTGCTGAGTATGAGAACGGTTCCAAATGTGAAGGGTTTGACTCCCTTTGAAATGGTTTTTGGGAGAGCATATTATGTGCCTCAGTGGAAAGCTCTCATGCCCGCAGAACAAGAGGCTGACAGTTCATTAGCTAGTTATATGAGGAAACTGTTAACAAATAAATCTGTTTTGCAGTTCAACTCTTTTTCAGATAAGGAACAGACCAGACCGGTGGAAGCAGTTTTGGATCCCGGAACGTGGGTGTGGCTGAAAGTGACAAAGAGGAAGAATTGGGTGAGTCCAAAGTGGGAAGGACCGTACCAGGTACTGTTGGCAATGCCTACTGCAGTCAGAGTGGCTGAGAGGACGTCCTGGGTTCATTTGACACACTGCAAACCGGTAAAGAACTTTCATCTTGATAAAAACTTTGTGACTGATATACAACAAAGGCAAAATGGCCAAGAACAAAGCGAATAGAAATTTAGATCAACCCCAGAGATGTTGCATAATCATTTTGTTGAGTATACATTTATTGACTATAATTGTGACAATTTTCCTCTTGTTGTGGTTTTTTCTTCACTCAACCACACAAGTGAAAGTGGGAAGGCGTGACGAAACGTCTATAGACTGGCATCCAAATTTTAACACATACCTAGCTATGAAGCGTGTATATGCAGAGACTATGAACATTTCGAATTGCTGGGTTTGTACAGCTATACCAACAGCATATGGAGGACTGATAATGTCCGCTGTCCCTTTGGGGATAAATGAGACTTGGGAGAATTTACTTTTTGATACAGGAACTGTGAGATCACAGGACAAAATAGCTTTATTTTTACCTGTCACACAAAAGGGGATTGTATGTTTTTACAAAAATGACACTATCCAGGTGGGCTGGAGCAATTGTAATATAACAATATCTTACCGGTGTTATATTAAGACTAGTAATGGCAATATTCTTTGCAATAGTAATTATGACTCATATTTGAACTCACTGAAAACAACCATGAGTGAAATTCGCAAGAATCCTGTTTTATTTAAACAATTGTCAGTTATAGACCAGAAAATGTTTCATGCAGGGTTAATGCGTATTATTACTAAAGTAGAAAACTGTTATTTTATTTGTGGGGAAAAAAGCAAATAAATGGCTACCTGAGAATTGGTCCGGCAGTTGTTTTTTGGGTTATCTGGTTCCGGCAATAAGACATACTGCAGAATTACCTTTGGGAAAGATACGAAACGTGAGCGAAGCAGCTCGGAAACCTGGAGGTCCAGTCGAGAAACCTGTAAATCCAGTAGGACGGATCGAAGCTGGCTGGAAAGACCATAATAACGTAAAGGACAAAAGCAAATTGACTCATATGGATTTGAGTGACAGTGTTATATCTTGGGCAGGAATATTTCCAGCATATGGAGCAGTCAAATCGATCTGGGAGCTGAGGAAGCTGTTGAAACTTCTCGAAGTAATGAGTAATGCAACTTTCTCTGCCCTAGAACTAGTGACTGATGAACTGAATGCAATGAGAACTGTTGTGCTACAAAATCGAATGGCTCTTGACTTCACCCTAGCGGCGAGAGGTGGTACGTGCGCGCTTATCAAAGAAGAATGCTGTGCATACATGCCAGACAATAGGCATGAAATTAACAACCACCTAGAGGTAATTCAGCAAGTATCAGCCATGACTGAACCAGGCCCAAACCCACTGACAGACTTTTTCCAGAATCTATTCGGGGGGTGGGGTTCCATCCTAATGAATATTCTGATTGCTATTTATGTGGGTATACTCCTAATAGGAGCATGTGTTTGTTGTGGAATTCCCTGCATGAAAAGATTAATCAAAGATTTTATTGATGCATCTGTTACTGAAACTTTGTACCAAGATATCGAGATTGAAAAATTGATCTCAGATGAAACTTTTTCCGAAGTATAGATCAAATGACTCACCTAGCTGAAAATCCTTAGTGGAAGAGGTTAGGAGACGAAATGACATTATGCATACTTCAAAATAGAATAAAAAGAATTAATAGGAGGGAAAATGTTAGAAAAATATGCATTTAAATATATGTGAAATGCTAGTTTAAAAGCAAAGTAGTATGTAATGCATTTTATTCTATTAATAATATAACAAAAAGGCTGAATTCATGTGTAATTGCAAGTAGTTTTGAAACTGCAGTGTGGCTTGTAGCAAGTTGACCTCTGACCCTGGCAGCTGCCAGCTCAGCTAGTCTTAATGTTTATGCTTTTCACAAGTGATTATCTGCTGGGTCAGGAAATTAAATATGTGAAATAATGAAATCTTCTGCTCTTTCCTGTTGGGATGATTTGGCCTTGTGTATGTGTTACTAAGATAACATGCAGCTGTTGGGAAAGTGTTACAGGGAACAAAGAAGTGTATTAAAAGACTAAATCTGCTATTGTATTCGGACTAGTTTTTACAGAAAGACATTATGTCTGACCAGGTGGATAGCAAGGCCGTATTGTTACCAGAGGAAAACTTTTTAAAAATATACAGCATCAGCATAAATCAATGAATAGAACAGTGTAAGCTAGAGTGATGTAGATGCCCTGTGACATACCACGTCAGTAAGGTGGGCACAGCTTGAATGTAAAGACTATATAAAATTGTATACTTCCTGTTTCATGTCAGACAAAATTCTGTACTTGTACGTTTTTTGCCTCCTGGTGTACACTAGTAAACTTTTGAACCTGAACCTCCTGTTTATTGAACTCTTGATTTTATTTAACATATATAATGTTCTATATAGGTTGTCTGATAATTCTCTACTAATTTTTGATAGCCCCAAACTTTCCTGAAGGTAATTTTCTTTAAATGGCCTGTATACCTGAATAAGGTCTCCTCTTAAATGTCTATGTGAGACACTATTCAACTTCAGATATTTTAGTCTTTCATAATGTAATTTTTCACATCCATGAATGCCCTTGGTATATTTCCACTGTACTTTTTCCAATTTTCTCATCCTTGTTGTAAGGTTTCCATATTGTTATTCCATTCGCAAGTTTGTGTCTAATGTAACTAACAAACAATTTCATAATTTTTGATTTCCTAGACTTTATAAATCTTTTGTTTTGTGGGTGGTGCAGTGGTTTACATTGTTGCCTCATGGCAAGAGGTTCTCCTGTTAGATTCTCAACTGGGGTGCCTTCTGTGTGGAGTCTGCATGTCCTCTCTGCATTTGTGTGGGTTTCTCTAGGCAGTCTGGTTTCCTCCCACATTTCAAAGACATGCAATCTGGAATATTTCTCCCCAGGCATCTGCTGAAAATAGGCTCTGTCCTAGTCGAACTTTCCCAGTCAACAAATGTTAGTAAATAAGTAAATTTTTATACAACCTATAGGTCTATAACTATTATTAACCAGTTGGTTGATATGATTAGAAAAAACTAAAAACTGGATCTACCCATATACCCAGGTTCTTAAATTAATCTACAGTTTCAGTCACTGTGTACTGTACTGTATACCCTTACAAGCACTTCGCAGGTAACTAGTGAACAGAGTGGCAGCATAAATTTAGACATGGGATACACAGGACACCAAGATGTATGTGAAAACTGCTTATGTAATAAAGCTTACACTCATATAAAATAGTAACATTAAAACAGCAGAAATATATCAAAAATAGACAGAACTATATGCAACTATGCACAGATTTATAATGTATATAAAGAAGACAGGCTGGCCAGGATTGGTCCAGGAGTGGGTGTTCTCCTATGACAGTCTTCACTGCCATCTGGGTACACATTGGGGTGTGCAGCCCCATGAGCTACTACAAGCTTCTCCCTGCAGCAACAGCTGAGGGGGTACCTCAGGTGAGCCACATGCATGGAGATATGTGGCCAGATTTAAATCAAACCTGACATGAAGGGGTGGGTGATGGTCTGTGTAGACTGTTTCCTGGCACCAGCTGACATCGGAGGAGGCTTACAGGTATGTATAGCAAATGGGTCCAACAGTATGTTGACAAGGATGTTATGGTCCTGCCGTATGCCATATAACACATCCGTCATCCATTGCCTTAACATCCCCATGACAACAGGTAGGTGCTGTACATCCTGCTGTAGTGCAGCCATTAGATTCCACACACTGTGCATGTTTAGATAAATGTCTACCAACAGGACCTCCATCTAGCCCAAATGCTACTGCAGAGCTTGGACAACATGGCACACACTCCCATAAATGACAATTTGCAGGGACTGGTGTCCCCTGTACAGCATAGCAGGAAATAATAGCAGAAAAAATATAGCAGTTATGCACACCCCAGTATCAGTGGTCCAGCACATTCAATACTACTATAGAAGGTTATACATACTACCTAGCTACATAGTAAAGTGGTCTGTCAGTAGGCATACTGTAATGTACATATGTGTAGTGATGACAGTTGTAGTTGCTGTGCCCATGCCAAACCAACTATCATATCCAGTTGGCAATTTTATGTGGCATTGAAGGGGAGTGGCACATGTTGACAAGTACGCTTCTTAGAAAATACAGTAAGTTGTACATGGTATCAGGACTGCACCATGCCTATATAGCCACAATAACTTAAACATAAGACTTTCATGCAATATGGCAGCAGAAGTCTGCAATTGCTCTCCATAGCCAGTACAAGCCTACAGAGGACTATCATTCAATGTAGCAAATATGTGGTGTGGAACTCTCACATTACAGTGACAGATGTGCACCACAGATATCGTATTTGGCATGATGTATACTATTACTTGAATATGACTATACAAATATGACTTAATGTCATACACAGTATTCCACCTACTCCCAGTAGGCTCCCTCATTTACTTAGCAGGTCACTGCATCTGTAGGAAGAAGGGAAGGCATACGGAACCATACATGATATGGTCTGGAATGTGCAGAGGGGATATAATATCTACAATACTAACCTGGCAGTGCTGTAGGTTTTCTGCCCTCTGTCTCTGAGTGCCCTCAGCCACTCTACTGCTGATCTGATAATTTCTGGTGCCAATGCTTTCAGGTTCTGGGAATTCCTATGTCCTGGCAAAGTTGTCCACCAATAGACGTCTACAGATCAACACATTCAAAGTTCAGCATATAAGCATCCTTATAGGAAGGTGGACATTTCAGTAGAGAATATTGTAGATGTATAGGACATTGCCCATGAAAAAAGGTACCTCTTTGTTTGTCCACAGAAGAGCCTTTGGTTCTCACTAGGCCACCATTTTTACAAGTATAGTGTGGTGGGTACACATGTGCTGAAGTCCTGCCAATGGGTGAGACCACGTTTGAACCCATTTGTAAATCTTACCCTGTGAAACATGGACAGTAAGGCAAAATTGACATAGCTGTGCACCCACTGACCCTTCATGGTGTGTAGAAAGTGTATACCTATATATTAGGCAGGTTACTAATAGAGTGGTATGCCACTGTGCAGTTTGATGTTATGTACCTCAGCTGTGATGGCAGCTACATTGGCTAGAATTTAACTAATAAAATATGACTGCACACCTCACATTGTATTCTGTATACTTTGCCATTTCATTCCTCATCTTTTACTTACCCCTTCCACATTCTCTTGTTCAGGTGACATCCACCCCAATCCAGGTCCATCCAATAACTTCTTCCCTACTAACAAAAAACAGCATCAGAAGCACTAAATCACTTCATATTGTTACTCTAAACTTCCAATGTATTTGCAATAAACCCCAAGAATTACATACCTGCCTCTCCCAAAATAAAACTGATATTCTAGCTGCTACAGAAACCTGGTTAAAACCCTCTATTCTGGATTCTGAACTTCTCCCATCAAATTATAACATACTTAGAGCAAATAAATCATATAAAAAAGGAGGTGGTGTAGCCATCATTTACCATAATACCCTCAGCGTATCTCAGTTCAAACACCACATCCCCCAATTCCAAAATGTTGAAAGCCTGATCTCCTTTCAGTATTATCATTCTATACACTCCACCAGGTAATAATATTATCACTCTAGATGATATTCTATCATGGATGTCCCACGCTATAAAAATGAAAATTATATTTGGAGACATGAACATTGATTGGGCTTCTGTAGCCACCAGTCAGTCACCCTCCTGCATAAATTTGTTCCATTTCACCCAACATATTACTACCACTACCAGATATAACTGTAAAGCTAAAGCAGAATCCATCTTAGACTGGATTCTCATCTCAGATCCTTCCAAGTATATCACCTCTGGAAATATGTCCAACTAAATTAGCGACCATCTCCCAGCCTACACAATCCAATTCTGCTCATCCATCTCAAAGCATCATATTATCAAACCTGTACAAAATCTTTCAAAACTTAATCACATTTTGAAATCCATTGCCTGGAGTATACTTAAGATCCTTCCACTAGACGGTCCTCTTCTCTACTTTAATAGATCTTTTCTTAGGATATTAGAAAGCCTAGCCCCAACCATAATGAAAAGAACCAAAGCAAATCATGCCTCTTGGCTTACAAAAGCTACTAAAGAACTTATGAACAATAGGGACGAACAATGGAAACCTCTGGCAGAAGTCTAACAATATCTCTGACCTGTACCTTTATAAACAGTTTTGTAATCAAGTTAAAAAACTTATTTCTAAATACAAACAACAATTCTTCCAGAACCAACAATTACATAGAAAAAACAATCCCAAGATATTCTGGTCCTCTGTCAATAATCTCTTGAACCCAGGCACAAAGCCTAATCCCTGCCGATACCCCGACATGCCCTCTGAACAAATAGCTAGTATCTTTAACTCTTACTTTATTAACACCATTGTCAATATCACAGCAACTTTTTCTGTACCTCTCCCCAATAATAATATCTCTACTCCACCTCCTCCAATGCAGCATACTCCTCCTCAGAGCCTTTCCACCATTCCTAATTTATCAGTCCACCCTCCTCCATTAATACTCCCCCTCCTAACTTTACCCAACTGACCCCTCAGCCACTCTTTAATCTCTCTCCCATCCCTACTTCTTTTATCAAGAAACTCCTTCAGAAACTAAAACCTTGCTCTAATTCTGCTGACAAAATTCCAGCCAAGTTCCTAAAACTCGCAAATGATTCCATGGCCTACCCTAGTAGCATACTGATAAACAGATCTATCCTAGAATCTCACATCCCCTGCCTCTGGAAAAAAAAACAATAATTCTACCATTGCACAAAGGAGACTCCTCAACAGATATCTCAAATTTCCATACCTTTGCTATTCTGTCCCCATCTCAGAAATTCTAGAAAATGTGTTCTAAAACAACTCTTAGATTTCCTGCTGAAGAACATAATTCTTTCTCTCACTCAGCATGCCTTCCGTCCGGGACATAATACATCTATTGCACTAATATCCTTCTTAGATATAATCAGCAAAGTTCGTGGCACTGGAAATATTGCATTAGCACTATTCCTGGACCTTTGAAAGGCTTTTGATACCATCTCTCACACTACCCTTCTTTCCCACCTCTGCAGTATAGGCCTCTCTCCACAGTCACTAACCTGGTTTAAAAGCTACCACTCTAACAGAGAGCATGCTGTTAAATAGCAGAACTCCATTTATCCCTACATCCATAACCCTACAGGTGTCCCCCAAGGCTCAATATTAGGCCCACTCCTGTTTAACATTTTCATCAACAATCTCCACCAGTCTATTCAACAGGGTTCCCTAATCCAATAAGCAGATGACTCCACTATAGACTGCCGTGCTCTCAACCTAGATATATTAAAACAATTAACTCAAACCACATTTTCTACTGTGGAAACTTGGCAACACAATAAACACCTCTCTTTAAACCCCAGAAAGACCAAACTTATAATCTTTACTCCCAAGAGGAATTCTCATGTTAATAAAGCCAACTTCTAAATATTCTCCCTTAACTCCACCAAAATTGAGTTAATGACCTCTACTAAATTGTTAGGTGTTATTATTGATGACAACCTTAAATTCAATCTTCACAAACAAAAACAGTGTTAGCAAGACCCACAAAAAACTTGGGCTTCTCTATAGACATAAGTTTCTTTCCCCTCCCTAGCAAACAAACCTTAGCTCTATCTTATCCTTTACCTTCTCTAACTTACAGTGTTCCATTACTAACTAATTTACAATCTTCACTGAAAACAAAATTAGAAACCTGTTACAAGATTGCTAAATTTGCCACTAATAGCCGCCACTCTACCCACCACTGTACTGCCCTAAAACAACTTAATTGGCTGGAAATCCCCCACTACCTACTTCTTCAACTCACTACTACTCATATATTGATTTCTAAACCTCAAGACTGTGCTGCACTCAGCTCTTTATTCACCCTTTATAATCCTGTCAGGCCTCTTCATTCTGAACACTGATATCTTGTACAAATTCATGAACCCAAGCTACCTGCAGGTCAACTACTGTACTCATGGAACATTGCTAAACTATGGAACAATCTACCACCATCCATCCATTTATGACAAAGTCTTTCCATCTTTAAAGTGGCGCTATGCAACCATCTTCTCTCCAAGTAGATATGCAATGGTTTCTCTACTCATTCAACCATTACCTAATCTTCCAACTCAACCCTAATACCTTAACTCTTTCTTTTTGCTTATAATCTTTCCATTTCCTCTTTTAAACTTTATTTGCTCTACTTCTCCTCTTCCTACTCTTAATTCCGTCTGTGGTCTTCAGTTTATTTTTCTTTTGGTTGGTACAGTGTCTTAATTCCATTACTCCTTATTCCTCTCTCCTCTTTTCTACACTTCCTTTCTCTTTTTCATTTGCCTTCCTGTCCACTCCTTCTTCTTCCTCCTTCTCTCTATCCTTCTTCCCTCCGATCCCCTATTAATCCTTAACATACTGCTGCTCACCTTTCAAGCAAATAGTGTTTACATCTAGTCACTCTCAAGGTCCTACCACTCTACTGTTTTTCTCTTCTTGTACTCATCAAATAAATCTTAATTTTATTGTTTGGCTTTACACTATGCTCTGTTATCATTGTGCCCATGTACTAGAAATACGCTTATACGTCAAGAAGTTTGTAGCAAATATATTTCATTCCATGTAAGTTCTGTAAATTCCTTTCAAAAATATTTTATTGCTTCCCCATTGCATGTAAATTCTGTGTATTCCCTCACAAAACTTTATGTACAGCTTTGAACAATTTGAACTTTTATGCTAACTTATGTTCATTTGTTTTTATACTTAATATGACAGTCCTGTGCTAGATCTTTTGTTTATTTTTTTGTGTGTTGCTATTGGAGCTTTTCTCCCTGGGCCTCCACTGAAAATGGACTCATCTTGGCCCAGTGGACTTTTCCGGTAAACAAATACCAATAAAACAAATACATTTTCCATAGCTAATATGGTAGATGCAGTGGTGTCCACAATTGTTGCTTCATACATTTATGTCCTACAGTACATTATTCATGCTTTTCACACTTCATGAATCACAATGTTTTTGGCTGATACCATGATGGGATCATTTTTGTTGATGGTATACCAGTAGTGCATACTCTGTTCTTTTCTGTGAATTGCATTTACCTTTTACAATAACAATACCATTGAGCATTTTTTTTTTTACATATCGGGACTACTGTGAAAGTCCTTTCTGAATCTCATGGTGTATATTTATTCCACTGTCTTTCAGATACATCATACTGTGCAGTAAAAGTACCCAGATACATCATACTGTGCAGTAAACATGCCAAGGATTATAACGGCTGCTAATTCTGAAGTATTGATATGATATAGCAGTTATAAATAACTAAACATATTCACTCAGTAAAAATACTGGGTGTAGTGCTGTTCATTGAATGTCATTATGCAAATTCCGGTCCTAGAAACTTGGATGTCCAATAAAATGAAAGTGTTGTACTGAAAATAGCATTGTTCCCTCTTTGATTGGTGCAAACCAATGTATTTTTATTTCTTATAGATAATGTGATCTTAAGAGTTAAATAAGTTAGAGAACATTTGGAGGTGTGGCTTTTTACAGGGATAAAGGTCAATTTCAAATATTGTTTGCAACACATAATGTTTCGTTTAATCATGATTTTGACAATTTGATTAATTTAACTATTCTAGATCCCAAGAAATTATATTTTAAGTTTCACTTTGTTGCAATTTAGTACTGAATAGCACAGTGACAACTGCATATCATAATCTCTTTTCTGGTGGAGACAGTCACTACTGTATTTTATCCACTGCAATTAACAGATGTGTGTGATTTTTCCATGCCTCAATTTTGTCAGCTTCTCCTTCAGGTGCTTCTCTGAAGCTGCTGTCTTTCTCTGATGAGTAGTTAGAGGAGGAACAGATGGACGCAGTAACAGAATGGTAGCAGATGTACATTCTCTCCAGTGATAAGAACTCCTGGAGATATTTTATCCTGTGCTCTGTGGTTCTTTGGTTAAACACAGCACAGTCAGGACAATAAAGCATGTTGTGCTCCAGACCAAGTCAAAAAAGGCACAAGCTGTGTAAGTTCCCATGCATTAATTGTTTCCTGCACTTAAGCAAGTTATTACCCTTAGAACCTGACATCTAGAAAGTAATTAACCAAAACTACTACAGCAATGTAGAAAAATAAGAAAATTTCCCACAGGGGTACTTCTGAGAACTCCAGGCACTGGTCAACCCAAAAGATTGACAACGTATTAAGATGCAGCAAGAAAGATATGATGATATCCCCAGATAATTCCCATTTAAACTACTGATGTCAAGACATTGGTATAGGAAGGAGTCCACTGGGTCTGAAGGGGAAGGAGAAAATCTTTGGAAATTGGACCAACCATCAGGATTCTGCCAGCAGGAATCCCAAGAGTCAGTACTGCAATACTGAACCTGTTTGAACATCAACAGTTGTGGTAAGTTCCTAATACAACTATATGTTATTACTACATGCACACCATTACAACTGTATCAAGTGACTCATGAGACAGTATTGTTGCCCAAGTTGGGTGTACTTTGCTATTGTCAATGGCATGGTATTTGGTGACCTGCATATATGCTGTGCATGAGCCTGTCTTTGAAGTTGTATATGTGACTGAATTGGTTTGCTAACTGTATGTGTTACTAATACAAATGTCACATCTTGAGAATAGATGCCAGCACATTGGCTGGTCTGACTGGTCAACACCCACCTACAGTTCCAGAACCTTCTGGCAGGAGTATATCCTTGCACTATCTGATGAAACTTGTCAAATTCTCTGACATGGATTGTCACGAAAGGAGATACTGCCAGCCCAGCTATCTGTAATTTTGTAAATAATTGTATGTCATTTGTGAATATCGACATAATTCATATGTTTGTGTTACAAATGTATTAGAACTCTATGTCATATAAGACGGTTTGTACAGACGTGTGCTGAAGAGATATTTTGTAAAGTACTGAGCTTAAAGATGTAACCACAGCGTGCCCTACTGGAAAAATAATAGAAATGTACATACACTTCTGTAAGTGTTGAAATGCATATGCTTTAACAATAGAAACTGGAATACAAGAGGTTAATTTCAGAAAAATAGCTGAAATTAAATTACTTTATGACAGCAAGAGACAGGATATCTATACTAGGGAGTTCTCTCTGTGTTGTCTTGAAAGATAAATAATTACTAGGCTTGAGATGTGGAAGTGTTTTATTGTTTTTTGATTTCAAGGATCTGCCTTAGATCTAAGAAAAGCCTTGTCTATGTATTTTCACAGGTAGATGCTAAATGATACCAGCTGCATCAATGGGAGTTTTACCTGAGATAAGAGTCAGATGACAAGAAGTGATGTCATTGTGTAAGCTATCCCAGCAGTGATATTTGAGATATTAATTTAATAGCTCTCTAAGAGAGATTGAGTATTCTGTATTTTCTTTGACCTGACATCAGCTGGAAGACCCACTCACCACATCTGCCTTGCTTGCTCTGTAAATAAGTCTAGAGAACAGTATAATTCTCTTAGATGCTGTCAGGAATATAGCAAAACTTAATTTAGATGTTTTTCTTTATTTATTCGAGACTGTCCTACAGTGTTGTTTTAACTCATTAACTCCGCGTACTGTCACATGCCACCTCTGTTCTTACAGCCAAGCACTCTGTGAGGCATTAGGAATTGTATACTGTTACACCAGAGTGCCTTCCATAAGCGCAAGTAACTTTATACTTGTGTTCTAGCTCCACTGTTAAAAAATAAGTTGAAAAGGTACCTGAACTTTGTCAGTTACCTTCTTAACTGAGTTTTCAGTGTGGAGTTGACATATGGTCATATTTTAATATTTTGAGAAAATTGACTTGCTATGCCCCCTGCATCTTGTTGCAATCACAGCAAGCCAATTCTCTGTGCATTGCATTGCACTCACTCCAGTAATCTGTCTAACTATTTAACTGTAAACAGCATTTGAGTTGCAGACTTGCATCTTTCAGAAAATACATGGTAATTCAAACCCTATTATTCTAGCATGTTTCCAAGTCAATAAGAGCAATGTCTGGTATGTGTCTAACAGTGGGCAGGGCAAAGTGGAAATGAAATGGTTCTGATTCTTCTACCCATTTGTAATTATAGTTGCTAAATAATCCCAGCGTATACAATTCAGACCGAGCTATTACTTTTTCGTTCCCTGACAAACTGCTAGTCCGTTAGCTGCAACCATACTAGCAGAGTAAAGTTGGTAAGTCCTCTCTTTCTTCAAAATTACCCTGTACTGAGGGAATCTCAGCTCACCAATCCAATCAGCAACAGTCCTGCATTTCCACTGTAAACATAGAGCAGGTGTGGATGTCATTTTAGAAGAAAGGTACTGATACCATAGTCTCTATAGAAACCATCGTCTCCTCTCCAAGTTATTCTGGGCGAGTACAAGGACTTTGCACTTGAGCAAACATAGTAACGTACCTGTCACCATCCAGAATTTTGCAGAACGTCCTGATTTTGCCTCTTATTTGGTTTATTCCCAGTAAAACTTATGTTTTTCCCCCAACAATGAAGATTGCAGTCACTCGATATAAATAACAACATTTGAGTTGCAGACTTGCATCTTTCAGAAAATACATGGTAATTCAAACCCTATTATTCTAGCAAGTTTCCAAGTCAATAAGAGCAACGTCTTGGTTGTGTCTAACAGTGGGCGGGGCAGAGTAGAAATGAAATGGTTCTTATTCTTCTATGCATTTGTAATTATAGTTGCTAAATAATGACGATATCGCCTGTTGCAGGTGATAGTTCTACAGCTGTTTCTTCAGGTGCTTCTGGGAGAGAGGAACCAGACACTGGGCAAGAACTCAGGATCCAGGCTACAGGTAATTTGGAGCACATTCCAAGTAATCCATATACATACGTAAAATATAGCAGAAGTAATATGTGCCATTCCAATATGTCAGGACTGTTTTGTGAGGATGCATCTAGGTGTTATAAAAAGGGAAATGAAAATAAATGCAACAGTTTCTGTGTCTTTACAGGGCCCAGCTGTAGTTGATGATGCCAATGAGGTACTTTCCATTCAGATTGCAGTATGTTTGATTACAGTGCATCCAGTGTCTGTGATGACTGTGAGGAGAATGCCAGGCTTGATAAATCCCAAACTGATATCTTCCTTTGTTACGTTGTTTTGCTTACTGAGGAATAGGGATTACCTGTCTGCTGATTTTACCTGTTCAGGCTGTAAATAAAATCCGGACCACTTAGACCCCTTCTCCAAACTCTTGGTGTATCATGTACCTTGACACATTTAGGTCAAACATTTATGATGCTGACACTGCAAAGTAATGTAAACTGAGAAACGTTGCAAGTAGAATAAATAATAATAAATGCCAAAACTCTGACACAGGCAAATATAAGTGCTTTTCTAAAGCAGCACGTGAATCATCAGAAAGGAGAGACATTTCTTGGGTACATTGTGGGTGCTGAGACGAGAAGTCTTAGCTAATATGAAAATGCAGCAATATTAATTTCATGAGCTTTAATTGCACCTTGACAGAGGAATGAGGTCCATTCCTGCCACAGTATTAGAAACCCAAAACAATTGGAGAAATGAAAATAATTGTATTAATAATAATTGTAAAGAATTTGATTATGATGTATGTAGTGTATATTATGGATTTTAGTAAAGAACCCCTTTTTCTTTTCAGAGGCACCATGGGATCTTTTACATATTCCTAAGCTACCACCAACTCAAGCAGAAGGGGCCTCATTTTGATATCTCGTCCAAAGAATGGCACACTCAGCATACTGCACTGCCATGTCAGCAATTGACCTATCTGGTGTAAGAATAGAACCCACAGTCTTCTGCACCAAAGACGAGCGTGCTACCTGTTCTGCAAATGACACAACTGATACAACCTGCACATCTGATATTGCTAATCCTCGTTCATTCCTTATGTATGGGTATCGGTTTCCGACCTCGGAACCGAGCCGGCCATCTTCCAAGTTTGTGTCAGCTACAAACTCTCGAGCTAAAACTCTTACACAGAATTCCCCTCTCCCTGTTACCTCAGATTTTGTTTGCCGTGTCGCCATTCGGTCATGTCCAGCTACTTCTCTTGAGCTAAGTATAATATTTTGTTGTCAAACTAGTCTAAAACAACTTTTTCTCTCAGAGAAGTTTCTAAATTGTTTTCTCTTACCTTATCGCATTTAGCGACTATCTTTTCTTGAAATTTTTCAATTTTTTTACCACAAGGTATTTTCTTCTATACCATCGTTGGTAGACCCCTTTTTTTCATTACCTTCGGGTATTTCTTGTACCATTGCTGGTATTCTTTCTGATTTCCTTCTTTCCTATCATGGCAGATAAAAAAGGTAGTCCAGGATTTAAGAGATGTTCATATTGTGGCCATAAATTACCTACTTCAGATGCACATTCTCTGTGTGTCTATTGCTTGGGTGTGCCTCATTTATCAGTTGATCCGCCCTGTGGAATTTGTAAGAACGTCTCTAACAGGATGTTGATTGAGTGGAAAAATAAATTGTTACTGAAGGGGCTACTCAAATCTCCCTTTTCAGAGGCTATTTCTGGGTCGGAGGCTTCAACCCTTCCAAGATCCCATAAGAAAAAGACTGATGATCATTCAAAGGCCAAATCTCTTCCTTTGTCCCCGGCTGGGGACCCCCACCAACCGAGACCCAAGAAGGCTAAGCTTTCTACTTCGGATCTGACTCTTTCGGCTCCAGCACTTTCGGTGCCTAGACCTTCAGCACCTAGGCCATCGGTGCCATCTGTGACTTCAACACTGACTAGCATGCCCTTTACCATATCGGTACCAAGGGGCTCCTTGGTTCAGACCTCTCTACCGGCATCGACTACCCAGTCGGCACAGACTCTAACCACATCGGCTCTGACACCTTACCCGGAACCGACAACTCAGTTATTGACACTGATTTTTTCTGTCCCAGCCTCAGCACCGACAACCACTTCGGCACCGACCTTATTGTCGGTGCAGACCATGACTTCGGCAGAGATGATTTCCTTTGTGCAGACACCTGTAGTTCAGTCTCTTATGGCCCCATTGTTTTCAGTGCAGACTGGTGATGTGGGCACCAGGTTTGTCCCATCTGTGGATAGACCTGACTCTCCCTCAGCCATGTCTGTGAAATCCACTAGAAGCCTCTCTGAACAGGACATGTTGCGTCTTGTGGATCAAGTGCTTTTGGCCAGAGGTATCCCGCCCCCCAGGATCTATCCTTCCTTGGGAGATGATCACCCTTTGCCAAAGACCCCTACTTATTCTCCTCCATCATTGCCTTTGAAGCCCCTTTTTATAGCACAGTCTTCCCCCTCTATGGTTCCCTTTTTGGATATCACTAAGGAACTGCAGTTGCCTTCATGGCAGGAGAGTTTTGCTATGACCCAGGATGTCAGCTGTGGCATATGTAATTTGGTGTTTCACAGCCATCCAGGGACTCCGAGTCGGCAGGCTGAGCCACTTAGGGTAGGAGTGACCCCTG
Source organism: Protopterus annectens (assembly GCF_019279795.1). Taxonomy (NCBI): domain Eukaryota; kingdom Metazoa; phylum Chordata; order Ceratodontiformes; family Protopteridae; genus Protopterus; species Protopterus annectens. Next base: position 1,232,184,959 of record NC_056726.1, on the reverse strand, counting down.
TCCTGGACACTCACCCCTCTTCAGGTGGACCAGCCTTCCAACTAATGGAGAAGGCTTTGGCATCTGCTGGTGATACTGTGCTGTCAATCTCCCCGCCCTCCTCTAGACTGCAATGTACACAAGTCGCTCCTAGCGGATACTGGGCACAAGGGCCTCAGGATGTACTCCCACAGGAAACCCTTTTGCGTTGCCTTCCTCAGCTTCTCCCTCTGAGGATGTTCATTGAAAAAGCTCATGCAAGAGGAAGCACATGGACTCCACAGAGGAGTCCCTTACTGAAGATCCTTCGCTCACCCTCTGACGTATCCTTTGGTGCTATCCTTGAAATCCTTAAACAGAAAGGTGACTGGCAGCCCTCTAACCTGACCTCTGAAGAGTCTGTGCTCCTGCAGGCCTTTCGCACCCAGCCCTCTACCTCCTGGGTTACTCCACCTGCCGAAGAACTGGTCTGACTCATCGTGCAGCATGCGTGGAAGACTCCTGACACCGTTGAGGCCATTCCCTGAAGGCCAGAAAAAAATTTGTCCCCTCCTGCTACTGACCCTCATTGGTCCAAAGGTCTTCCTGTAGATGGTCTGGTGGTGGCGGCCGCAACCAAGAAGGACCTGGCGGAAGAAGAAAGCCAGACTGTCTATCCACCCAACAAAGAGTCACAGGCTCTGGACAGAATAGGGAAGCGTACTTTTGCATCAGCTACCTTTGCTATCAGGTCCCTGAATTATATGGCACACTTTACCAGGCTTCAAAGGGATTTAGTATCTGAGCTGTCTGAAACTTTGGCTGGTGTCATGTCTGATGAGGTCCATGACAAAGTGGCCTCTCAGCTGGCTACCATTGAATCGATATCAAACTCCTCCATGGGCCTGATATCTCACACATCAGAAGGAGCAGCTAGAGTGGCGAGTTTAGGCGTTGTTTTGAGACGACACACCTGGATGCACTTATGTAATTTCGCAGAACCCTTCAAGGCTTCCTTTCTCAATGCTCCCAGTTTGGACCCAAGGTTAAAACCACACTGGCCAGATGCGAACAGGACGGTAAGACCCTTTCTGCTGTGGGTGTCTGTTATTCTTCCCCTCAACGTGCTTTCTCCAGAAACCAGAAGAATGGGAAGATATGGTACAAAAAGTCTCAGGGTCCTTTCTGTGACACACAGGCCAAGTTCTCCCCTAGAGGCAGAGGGGGAAACTCACAGGGAAGATGCCCTTTTTGGGGCAGAGGGGGTCCACGTAACCAGGCTTCCAGGGACTCCTTTTCTGGTCAATCCTACCAGCGCTCCTGAAGAGCGGCCCAACTCCTTTCCTCTGGAGGTGGTTGGGGGTCATTTCTCCTTGTATCCTTCTGCCTGGCTAACCATCACAACTGACTCTTGGGAACAAAGGATAATAACCAGAGGTTACCATATTCCCATCGATCTTTGTCCTGCCCCCCCAACAAACTTACCCCCTCGATCTTTCCCCTGCCCCCCAACAAACTTACCCGATGTTCCACCCTGTCTAAGTGAAGAAGCAGCACTAGAGATAGCAAAGCTGCTATGAAAAAGAGTCATCCAAATAGTCCCAGACCAGATAGGATCCGGATTCTACTCAAGAGTATATTTGGTGCCAAAGAAAACCGGGGACTGGAGACCAATTTTGGATTTCAGTGTATTGAACAAGTTTGTAACACTACAAAAATTCCGGATGGTCACAATACAGTCTATCCTCCCGCTTTTGGAAAAAGATGATTGGATGTGCTCAATAGATCTTCAAGATGCGTACTACCACATAAAAGTGGACAGGCCATCAAGAAGATTTCTGCGCTTCCGTGCGGGAGCCAGTCACTACCAGTTCAGAGTACTGCCCTTCGGACTCTCTACAGCCCCCAGAGTGTTCACAAAGTGCATGGCAGTCATCACAGCTTACTTGCGACTACAAGGATTCCAGGTTTTTCCATACCTAGCCGACTGTCTCATCTCCGCCCCCACCAGACATCTATTGGAAGAAGCCCTGGCATACTCTCTCCTCACTGCACAAAGGCTAGGCATAATCATAAACTGGCAAAAATCCAATCTCACCCCATCTCGGTCCACAGAATTCTTAGGGGTCATACTGGATACAAAGAATTGCAGAGCATCCATTCCAGAACACAGAATTATAAGGATAAAGCAACAACTGATCCCAATCCTTGCAAGGGGAAAAATCCACAGCTCACTCTGTCCTACAACTGTTGGGTTCCATGGCAGCCTCCATCACCATTGTCCCCTGGCCAGGAATCACATGAGGCTTTTACAATGGCTACTGCTCACCCAATGGTATCCTTTTCAGCACCCTCTTTCAGCCAAGATTCAAGTAACTCACAGGTGCAAACAGGATTTAAATTGGTGGATGACCCACAACCCATTACAATGGTCTCGCCCCTTCTCCCCCTAGCAGCCCAAGGCTACAGTGACCGTGGATGCCTCCCTGATGGGGTGGGGAGGCTATGTCAGGGTTAGACAGTCCAAGGCACTTGGTCCGAATTCGAGGCCCAACTGCATATAAATGTTCTAGAGCTGAGGGTGGTGCTTCTGGCATTGCAAGCATTCCATCCCCTGCCGCCATCTGGGACTATTGCGATATACCAGACCACTGGCGGTGTTCTGGTATATCAACAAACAGGGTGGAACCAAATCTTACCCCCTTTGTTGAGAGGCCATGAGGATATGGCAATGGGCGATGGCTACCAACCATTTTCTTCTAGCAACGCACATTCCCAGGAGTTCCATCGTGATAGCAGACAGACTCAGCAGGTGCATTCTACAACCTCACGAGTGGTCCCTGAATCCCTTGATAGTGGCAGAGATCTTCCACCGCTGGGGCCATCCTTGCTGCGACCTCTTTGCATCCCCAACCAACTACAAATGCAGCAACTACTTCGCCTTGATTCCCCCTCTGGGAAAGTCACCCAGGGACGCTCTAGTCCATGATTGACCCTCGGGTCTTCTTTATGCATTTCCACCTCTTCCCCTCATTCCCCAGTTTCTGAAGAAAGCCCGTCGGTTGAAGAGCAAGGTGATCCTCATAGCACCATATTGGCCTCGTCAGATTTGGTTCCCTTTCCTTTGGCCTCATCTGCTAGATCAACCATGGAGTCTCCATCCAACCCCGGGGTTGATCTCCCATCCACAGAATCTGATTCATCCCAACTTGGACAGCCTAAAGCTCACAGCTTGGCTCCTCCAATTCCTTTGACTGCCAGGCAGAATGATCTTTCTTTACCAGTATGGGACATTCTTATTGCATCTCATAAGTCTTCCACTAGAATTACTTATCTAAGCAAGTGCAAAAGATTTACCTGTTGGCTGGAAGAAAAGCAAGTAGATCCTTTTTCAGCACCAGTGTCGATAGTACTAGATTATCTAGCCGATCTATTCAATCGGGTCTATCGGCCTCTACCATTAGAGTTCATTTGGCTGCAATATCTAATTTCCATGAGGGTGTCCAACACTCTTCTCTTAAGTCACACAAATTATGCAAGACCTTTATAAAAGATGTGAATCATCTGAAGCCCCCTTTTAGAGAACCTAACCAACCATGGGACCTGTCATTAGTTCTACAAGCCCTGACAATGCCACCTTTCGAACCAGCCTCTTCATGCGACCTCAGATATTTGTCATGGAAAACCTTGTTTTTGGTCGCCATTACTTCTGCCAGACGTATCCCTGAGCTTCAAGCCTTATGCAGCAAGAGTCCATACTTGATTTTTCATAGAGACAGAGTATCTTTGAGAACTAATCCTTCCTTTCTGCCAAAAGTGATCTCTGAAATGTCCATTAATCAAACCATTGAATTGCCAGTTTTCTTCCCCAATCATTCAAACAAAGGAGAGTATTGCCTACATACCCTAGATATTCACAGGCAAATACGCTTCTACTTGAATAGGACTAAGGCCTCTCGTAAATCAGACCAGTTGTTTTTGGCCTGTTCTGGACCTAGATTAGGATGTGCTGTTGCTAAGGTCACATTGGCTAGATGGTTGAAAGACCTTGTGACCTTTATTTATACACAACGTAATATTCCATTGCCGACTACCATCAAGGCTCATTCAACAAGGTTGGTGACAACTTCTGCTGCCTTCCATGCCAGAGCTTCTTTACATGACATCTGTGCAGCTGCAACTTGGGCTACGCCTCATACCTTCATCAATCATTACAAATTGGATTTGGTCTCCATGGGGAGAGCATTGTTTGGTTCTATGGTGCTCAGGAATGTCCTTCTATGAGAGATTCCCAGGAATAGAGGTAGCTGGGGACTCTGTCCCATATGTAAGGAATAAACGAGGATTAACAATATCAGATAAAGAAGTTATGTCTTACCATAACGTTCCATCTGTATTGTTGATCCTCGTTCAGTCATTACGACCCTCCCTCCTTCCCCCTCCTGTGGCTTTTAGTGGATCTCACCATCTGGTTATTTTAGGTCATTTGACCAGAGATAGCCTCTACCTTCTTTGACTTGCAAATTCAATCTGAGGTAACAGGGAGAGGGGAATTCTGGGTAAGAGTTTTAGCTCGAGAGTGTGTAGCTGATGCAAGCTTGGAAGATGGCCAGCTCGGTTCCGAGGTCGGAACCGATACCCATACGTAATGACTGAACGAGGATCAACAATACAGATGGAACATTATGGCAAGACATAACTTCTTTTTTTGCTGGCAAAACCTAGATAAGGGGCATATGAGGTAGCTGCTACAACTACTGTGACCTGTGAGCTGCCTGGGTTGCATGATCTACCTGTTCATTAATACCTGCTTGAGGAGACCAGTGAGTGATTGACCTGGTTTATGATGAGATCCCAGACAGATAACACAAGCACCAGCTAGGAACTGAAATATATGTCCGGTATCATGTAACACGTTGCTGATAAACATCATTATGAAATACTGCAAACCACATGGAATGTGAACCAACCTCTGCCTTCTGGGCACTTGCTGTCCTGGATCTGAGCAACAGTGATGATGATTTTGAGAGACACCATTATGAACACTTGCAGGTTATGCATGGCCATAACTAGAATCTGACATCCATTGTGCGTTTTTTCTGAGATAGCAGATGGCATAGTGTGGATGTGACATATACTATCATAGTGTTTTACAAATACTGTAGGTACCTTTCAGTTTCTGGCTGCTGCCAGAGGGCTGATGTAGGCATGGTGACAAATGTTTTTGTAACCTCAGTCACACCACATTCTTATTGTCAATAGTATTTACAACAGCCTCTTACAATATTCCACTACTGATGTGTGGTGAAGGAAAAATATGACTCATAAAGTGTAAGATGAAAAACAAAAGATAGGGCCAGATGTACTACGTAAACCATAGCTGCTACAACTGAAAAAATGAAAGAAGTATATAAAGAAACATCAATATAAAATTAATCCAATAGCATGTTACCTAGATTTGTGCTTTCTGAAGAAAGACTCCAAAAGATTTATTAGTGAATGAAGATGGAGACAACCATGTTAAAGCATCCACATATTCCTAAATACATTTAATAAACACTTGCTGCACTTTGGATCTTCAGTATTTAGCAGTTAACTACAATACATGTGGTTCCATGTAAATCTAATACTACCTGCCAGCCCACCCTCCATTTACCAGTGGACAGAAAGATGCAAACAGAAACATTTTAACCTGGATGGGTGTGTCCAGCATTTATTACCCGATCCTGAGTTTTCCTTGTAACATCCTTTCCACAGTATTGGTAATCAGAAGCAATTGTCCATCCAACTAGGTTCTTTGATTCATTTTCCTTTACTGACACTGTAGTGCAGTATGTACATTCCTGAGTGTACCATCCTCTAGATAAGATATTAACCAGGGGTTTCATCTACCTAAGGTGATAGTGGCTCAGGTGAATGCAAAAAAATTACAGTGCACTTATCAAAAAGAGCAGGGATCTTTATTTAAAATAAAACCTAAATAAAGAAAAAATCAAATAAAAAGATAATCACATTTTTTATAATCTCCCGTGGTAGTGGTGCTGCAGTAGCGTTGTCGCCTCACAGCAAGATGTTGTTGCATTCGATTCTCAGCTAGAGCGTCTTCTCTGTGGAGGCATGCGTGAATGGGCGTGCCTTCGTTGAAGGTTGTGCATCAGGGCTGGTAATTCGGCACGTAAAAATTCACTACCAAATATTAGCGGACCGGAGTTCCGCTGTGGCGACCCCTAACCAGGATAAGCCGAAAGACACTACAACATTTTTTATAATCTATGAAATGATAAGAAGTTTTCATTTTTCAGCCCCCACTCTTTTATCTTCAATTAATATTTCACCTCTTCCTTAATTTCTTCGAAAATCTGTTTCTTATTTCACAGTAATTCTCCACATCAAGCTAACCATAACATCCATGCACAACAGGAAATTGTAACATTTAATTCTTTAAAATTTGTTTTCCCTATTTTCTAGAAACAATCCTCACATTCTTTTACATCTTTAATTCTTTCTTTCCTACCTCTTATAAAAATATTTTGCTCTTTACTAATATTTTCATTTTTGTTCATATCATTAATGGGTTATCACTTGTTACCTAGGCAAACTTCCATTTATATGAAATAACACAAACCATATTAACATGTTCACAGTTGCAAACATTGTATATCACATATATTCTTCTGTACAATAAAATCAATCCAACATTGCATAAGTTGGTCAATTCCTACCTTCCCTGAAGCCACTTCCAAAGCATTTTTTGCATTTATTGTTTCTACAATTTCCATTTTTTTCTATGAGGCTACCCTTTTCTGACAGTTCCACTCCCTGCTCTTTTATCTCTATTACTATATTCACTACTTCAGTTATGGTTGATTTAGATTTTGATTTCCATTTTCTAGTAATTATGTTTTTGGCAGCCACCAGAATTAAACTTAACAAGACCTTACTATGTGTAGGCAAGTCAGATCCTGTATCCCAGCTCAGAAAACATTTCCTTAGTTACACTCATTTCCTCGCCTACTATTTCTGACAAAATAACCTGTAGGAAATTTTTAAAATCTGTCAACTCATTACACTCCTAAAAATATGTTCCCATTTATCTCTTTCTTCCTCATCATATCTCCATCGTTTGCCATCTACCTGAGGAAAAATTCTTTGGAGTCTGCTTTGGATATAAAATAACTATGCAAAAACTTTCAAGCAAAAATCCAAAATCTTTTGGACTTTGTTACATATTTGGCAGCCATACCTATGTCAACCCATTGTTTCTTTGTCAATTGCTTATCTAATCTCTCTTCCCAATCTTTTCTAACCTCCTCTGATTGTTTCCTATAGTAACTGTGCAATATTTTATATGCTCTATTAATTATCTCTTTTTTTAACAGCAGCTTTTGTTCTATATTCAATTAGAAAGTCTACCAGTGCATGTCTTTCACTATGGATTCACATATCCCTTTGCCTATACTCTCATATCAATCCCTGATAAGGAAGGCAGTCTCTAGCCTGTAGTCCAAATGTCTTCTTACTCTCTTCCCATTCTGTTGCCTTTCCCTCTCTAAGTATTGGTCTTCATTACCTTGGTTCCTTTGCTAGTTTTCTCCAGTAAATTCCATCCCCCTCTTGCCTATTCTGTATACCCCTAACTGCAGTCAACCCTACTGGCAAAATCCCCTTTCTCCATTCTCATGTTGGATTATTTCTTAGAATACTTTCTGCTACTTTATGAATATAGTATTCTGTATAATTTTTTTTTGTTCTTCTTCTACATCCAAAATTCCATTCTTTCCCAGTGTCTTGAATCCCACCCCACCTGCTTCATCATCATCCCTTCCAGTTGGAGTTGGAGCTTTCTGCTTGAATTATGTATAAGAACCTTAACTGTGTAGCTTAGCTCTGAAATATCCCTTCAAATCAAATAATCCTAAACCACATTGCTCTTTTGGAAGAATCAACTGTATCCTTTTGACTCTTGATCTATTCCCCTTCCAGATAAGATTCTTCAACTCTTATTAATTACTCTGCATAATTACTTCTTTTGTTGACAAAAGTATGCCTGACCTGTGAATAAAAGTAAAGGGACTAAAAATTCACTTATATTTTCTTATTGATCCATATAGTAGTGCTCAATCATGATAGTTCATACCTTCCCTAGTGTCTTTATATCTACTTTCTACTCCTTCATCATTTTACAATACATTGTCATTTCACTTTCTCCCAATACATTTTCTTTATGTAAATGTTGAAGTACTTCCCAAGAGTTTCATTTTAGAATTTCTGAATTATTTTCTGTTCTCCTTCTATTGACATATTTAAAATCCAAAATAAGTGCAAATAGCTTAAATATGCTACTGGGTTCACTAATCACAGTTCCCATTTCTTTCTTTTTTTAATACTCAATCCTTCTTTTAATATGATTTAGTCACAAGCCCCATGATACAGAAAAACAAAAAGAAACCAAATCTTTTTCTATTCTTTTGGGGAACATAATTCAGTTTACCTAATACAATGGTATATAATAGGACCTCCCAGGTAGCTGCACACTGATCAACAGGTTGATCAGAGCTCTCCCAGTGTGAAAATTGAAACTCAAAAATAGTCAGTAAAAGTTATGTTTAGTAATTAACTGCCAAGATGCCAGTATAGGAGAAATTTGGAGAAAGTAAGAGAAAATCAGCCAAAAAAAGAAAAAAAACGGTGTCCGAGAATAATCCTGCAGCTGTCAAGCACATCAGTTTCAATTTCAGCTTTGATATAGGAGATGGCTTCCAATAATTTAGAGGAAAAAATCAAATGCACCGAGATGTGTTCAAAGAACGTGAAACACTGAAAGAATATGTAAAGTCCAATAACAGAAGTCTGGAAAAATAGAAATGGCTTTCACTATCTTTTCAGATAAACTGATAAAACTGCAAATGTCAGAGGATGGAATAATAAAAAAGTCTGTCTGAGGATGATTCTTCTAAAGAAGAGCTGATTCAAAAACAAGTGGAATTGGAGGACAGAGCACACAGGCAGAATTTGAGATTTCATGCTATACCAGATAAATTGGAATGAACAGACAGCATTAATTTTATGAAAGCACAGATAAGCAACTAGACTGATATTCCACAACATGATTTGTTAATTTACAGTACAAATCATGTGTGTGCTCTAAATTTGATCACGAAAAAGCAGCCAAGACCACTATTGGTAAAGATACAATCATACTAACAGAATGCATTGCTCCTTACAAAATTCTGGAAGAAAAAAAAATACTAAAAGTTGAGGACAGCAGAGTATTTGTGAAAAAAATATTTTTGACTGTACACCAGACAGAAGAGAAGCAAGCTTATCCCAGCAATCAGAGAATGTGAAGAGGCAAATGGGAGGTTCACCTTGTTATATCCAACTTTATTCATAAATATTTTTTTCCTAAAGGATCAAAGACATTTTAAATGCAGAACAGGCTAAGGATGAAATAAAAGAGTATGTCAACAAAGTGTGAGCCAGCAAGCAGAAAGTGACTCTGCTCCTCATTCTTCTGACAATAAAACCATCTGACTTTGCCTTTGTAACTTTTTCCATTGTTCTAAAGGAAAATGTTTGATTGAGATAAAATAGCACAACTGCTGACTAGAAGAAACAAGAGCACTTTGGAATTGAACCAGAGATTGGAGATGAGAGATGGGGTGGATTGGGAAGAAGCCAAATGACTGTAAAATTAGTGAATAAATGTGAGGCTAAAATCATCAATCATATTATATGTAGGAATACAAATATGAAATGTAGCTTTGCAAGAAGAAGAGGTTGAGAAGGACTGTAAGCTTGTTGACTGTGTATAATGCATATAACCCTCTTTGTGTTATTAATGTTTAGAAGGACATTGAAGAGACTGAAAAAGTAACTGCAAGTAAAACAGTTTTGGTTCTTACAATTTGTATAAAGTTTTTGTGATATAAATTGCATGTTATATTGTAAAATAGTTGTGATGACCGTGCCTTGGTCCAGCAATCAAGGAGACTCAGTCCTCACCACTAACACCAGGGAGGTCATCTCATAGACAAGGAAAGGATAACTAATACACACAGTAAAGTACAGTTTCCCTTAAGTGCACACAGAGAACACAGTCAGTCTGGGGCTGGTTGTTCCCTTGCTCACCAGGTCCCCAATAAGACTCCCCACTGGCACAGCTATAGAGTCCAGGTCTCAGCCTAACTGGGCAAGCTAAAACCTCCAGTACTCTCTCTGTCCAACCAGTGCTTCATGTCCCTGCCAAGTAGCTGACACAACACACACACACACACTTATTTATACAACTTCACAGTCACTCCTGGGAAAGGCTGACACAGATTCTCCAACTGTGCCCCTTTACCCAGACTATACGGTAGTAATTACTGCCACTACCCAGTTAATAATATCAGCTACTAAAAGGCCATTAAAAGGGTGTCCAATTATTACTGTGCAATATTAAAATCCAATGGTAGTATGACTAATAGTCAAGGCTAAAAAAATGTACAACAGAAGGAAGAAACTGTTGCAAAAGAGAGCAAAATCCCATGAGTGGAGGAGCTCCCTGGTCAGCCTCAGTAAGAAGCTGCGATCCCTGATAAAATCCTCCAAAGCTAGTTACGAAAACAAAATCGCCACTGATTCTAAAGACAACCACAAGGCATTCTATAGCTATGTCAAGAATTTCAATGGCAACACTCAGATCTGCTGTGAGTTACAGCACAATGGCACTAAATATACAGACCCAACTGATATTGCCAACATCCTGGCAGATAGGTTCAGTGCTAACTTTACCCTCCTCTCACCCCCTAAAGAGCCCATCTCTATACCCGAAGAATGCAAAGTTCCTGTAATCACAGCTGTACAGGTAAAAACCACACTCTCCAAAGCCAAGAACACAGCATCCATGGGACCAGACAGCATCCCAAGCTACATTCTACACAAATTACAGAACGCATTGGCACCGCACCTAAGTACCATGTTCAATCATAGCCTCACCTCAGGCTTTGTGCCTGCTGAATGGCACACAGCAATGCTTATCCCACTCCACAAGGGGGGAGCCACCACGGACCCTGGGAACTACTGCCCCATTAGCCTGACAAGCCTGGTCTGCAAGGCCATGGAACGTATCATCGTGGAACTTATAAACAAAGACATTGGTAAACTCCAAACTCTGGACCCCACCCAGTTTGGGTTTGTAAAAGGCTGATCATGTCTCCTAAACTTGATAAACTTCTTTGAAGCAGTCACCAAAGCCGTAGACAAGGGTAAGGTGGTTCATACAGCCTATCTAGAGCTTGCCAAGGCTTTTGACACCATCCTCCACTCTGGAATTATAGATAAACTCACTAAAGTAGGTATTAATCCCTATGTCACAAGATGGGTTGCCAACAGGCTCACTGACAGAACCCACACTGTGAAAGTAGCAGACTCCAAATCCAACTTCAGACCAGTGACAAGTGGAGTACCACAGGGTTCAGTCCTGGGTCCTCTCCTGTTTGGTATCTACTTCTCTGAAGTACAGGCTAACACAGAAGGTCTTTGGCTAATGAAGTTCGCAGATGACTGCAAACTAAGAGCCATAATCGAAACTCCTAACGATGTGGACATCCTACAAAAGGGCTTCACTGAGACAGATGCCTGGTGTCAAAGCCATGGCCTCAAGCTCAATGTCAAAAAGTGCATTGTCATCCCCTTTGGTAAAAACTCTGTACCCATGAACTACAACATAGGCGGTAGTATACTTAACCCCGAAAGTGTGATAAGAGACCTTGGGACACAGGTGGACAGTAGTCTCTCCTTTGATAATCACATCGCCACAGTAGTCAGGAAATCCTTCTAAGTGGCACACCTCATCACAAAAGGTTTCTCATCTAGAAAAAAAGAGGTCATTGTTCCCCTCTACTCATCACTCATTAGACCCATTATAGAGTACAATGCCCCTTTTGGTATGTACCTCACAAGGCATCTACAACAACTGGAAAGGCTGTATAAATACCTCACAAAGAGGATTACTAGCCTCAAACAGATGTCCTACGCAGACCGTCTCAAAAAACTCCAGCATTACTCCGTCGCATATCGCCTACTCAGAAGTGATCTCTGAGTAGCATACAAAGCTATGTCAAACCTAGAGCTGTTGGACATGCTCCACTTAAAGAAATTCCAATCCCTCCGAGCTACACGCTCTAGGGACCTAAACCTTGTCACCACAATAAACAGAACATGCCGGAGGGATAGATTCCTGTCCCAGAGACTTCCCATACTCTGGAATAAACTAACTAAATATCAAACAAAGCTCCTCATTAGCACTCTTCAAGAAAGATCTTGATGATTGGATGGGAAATAGGAAATTCACCCCGGGGATCACCTCTGTGGCTCTGCTTGAAAGTGGCACAGGAAAATAATTTTCTTGGGTGGCAAAAGCCAGGGTACCTTTTTGGCTGGGCTTGTATAAGCCCCAGAGCTGATAGCCTAGTACTTACCTATGAACCTATAAGTGGACTATTACAATAACCTTTATAAATATGCAATGTACTCTAGAGCTTATCTCTACACAAATCAGCCACAGGTAGAAGGTCTTAAAAATATTTAATAATAAATATTTAAAACACAAGACAAAACTACTACACCACAGAGATATCTAAGAGTTCAGAGATCACACAGAAACTTAAAATAATACAGTAGGACAGGTCTGATTTCAAAGAAAAATACATAATTAATATTTACTAACTTTAACTATTCCTACAAGAAATCACAGTACTAAGATTTACATGTGAGCACAAGGCAGAGTGCTGATAAGTTAGTTGTCCAAAGTCAAAATGCCTCTAGTCTCTTGTGAGAAATTGTATTTAAACATTACTAACAAACATTTTGCTGGGTCCCTCCCTAAATTACATCATTTTTGACACTTTGGTTTTCCCAGGCAAACAAACTGCATTATTTAGCTATCTAACACCTGCACAGAAACTTACAACAATAGAAGACATTTCACATGTATATGCTAGCAGAAACCAGAGCAATAAAGCACCTTCCACATTTAAATTCTAGTCATAAACTTTAGTCTTAAAACAATGGGCATGAAATCTTTATCCATCTGCCCTGGAGCCTCCTTGTAAAACATTAAAGAAATTCTTAAGATCTTTTCAAAATAAAAAGACACATTTGAAATACTTGGCTTGGTTTTCCTTACAGCAGATGACAATGTTGCAACAATCTTGAAGTTCACATTTTACAATGTTTTCTTACATTTAAAAACACAAGCCTGTATTTTACATTTATTTATACAGTTGATAGAAGTATGTATCAAATTCTATTTGACTAGGCTGGCAGCCTTCATCCATCTCTCCCCAATCGTCACAATAGTTTTATATAGAATGAAGTCAAGAGTATTTTAAATGTGAAGTAAGGGAGTCTAATCAGTGACTGTTAATAATATTCCTCTTTCTTAGTTGTAATATAGCCATGCTTTAGTTACGCTGTAACAAGGTAAGAAAGGCTGGATGGAAGTAAGTTAAAGTTAATATAATACTGTGATCTTGGACTGCTGTGATGAGGATTGTAATAGTATATTGATCACATTATATGCATTTAAGAAATCAGAGTTCTGTTGCACTGGATTGCTTAAAAATAATTTATTGTAGTGAGCAGCATAGAGTAATAGCATATAATAGCAGCAGACATAAATGGCACAGCAGCATATGCAGATGGCATATAGCAGCATAGCATATCAGACAACTGAAAGCATGAAAGTAATTTAATGATATGTGAACAGGTCTTGTACCGAATTTCAAATAACTTTTCTGTCCTAAACATACATGTTATATGACTTCAGTTCAGAAAATTTTCTCTGATAGCCATATCCACCCCCTTAACCTTGATTCCCAGGCCTTGTCTCACAGATGCCTGACAGTGTCTAACTGTTTATTCCTTATCTAACATTTCATTGCAAATACACACATACTTCCCTTGAGAAAGGAACGTTCTATAGCTTTTCCTTGAGAACTATTTCTGCACATCTCATGCTTATCGAGAAAAGTTATCATTTCTCTTCTACTGAACTTTCCCTGAAGCTGTATACATAAATGAAGACACAGGCCTGACTCCATATTTACAGGCCTATTCTATTACATTTATACTACTTTCTGCCTAACAACTATTTTTAAGTGAAAAACCTCAGTCTTACAATATACAATTAAGATAATAATTCCCATTTGCCCCTATTTTTATAGAAGCAGATATTTAAATTAATGTCCTCAATTTAAGCTATATGCATTTTCTATTAAGCAAACAGGCTTGAAAAGGGGGATAAAATGATGAAAAAAAGGAAATGGTACTTTTTAGTATTTTCAAAGTCATTCGCTATTTTTTTTCATTAGCAAAGGACTTAGGAAATCTACAGGTGAAAGTAATTAGTCAGGAGAGGGCTGATCAGTGTGTTATGGGTGAAAATTCTAAATGTATTCCATGCATCTGTAAAGTCAATAGCTTTTTTTCAGGACCAGCTTGTAGATAAGAAGTTTGCAGGTGCAAACAGTTAACAATAAGAGGTCTAAACATTGCCTGCTGTGTGAATTATACAAGATGTAGTGTAATTAATATTTAAAGGTACATTGATAAGCAATTCAAGTAAACACAAGTTTGAAACTACAGAAAGTGAATAAGTTATATAAGTAGTAGCCTCCCCTGCAGCCTTAGAACTTTAATGCATTTAATATATCTGGCAGTTGTGCAGAGGCATAAAGCTATGAGTAGCAGTAGTTCTTGCAATAGAGGGTTTGATTGCCTTAGCCCTCATTTGCCTGCTGTCTGAACTTGAGCAAGTCACATAGCCAGACATTGCACCCTGGTTGCCCCAAAAAGGGATTGTGTGTCCAGTTAACAATTGGGTATTATTTATTTATTTGTTTGTTTATTCAATATATTACATTATTATTAGTAGTATTATTATTAATAATAATAACAGTGTGCAGTTTAGTTTACTTATTTTTAAATATAGCATGTGTGCATTTTATTAAGGCTTAAAGTTAATGGTTACTGAAAGCATGCAAGCTGTTTTTCACATCTGGGAGGGGAATGGACATAAGAAAAGAAAAGTACAGATAACAATTTGTATAAGTGGGAACACAGTATGTAACATATTCTTTAGCATGGGTAACCTTAATTTTAGATTAGGTATGTCTGTGGTTGCAACCATTGATTTGGGGCAACTGTTCCTATATGGAGGGGTAAACTTCATTTGTTGAAAATGTACATTGTTTTCTGTGTTTATTCAAAGTAAAAAAGTGGATGTCTTAATAAACGTAAAATAAATTAAAAATGTGGCATAGTTTTAAATGGATATAAGAAGAAGATACTACATAAAGATCAGCCTGTCAAAAATGAATGTGTGCATGTAAGTTAAAAGCTGGAAATTTATATTCAGAATAACTGTCATATATAATAGATGGGAGTAATAGCTTTCTATCATAATGGCTACTCTGTTGATATTATCACAGATAGTAAATGGCCTTGTGGATATAAGCAAAAAGGTACTGAATTGTATTAAGAAGTGTAGGGAGCAAATAGCACTGTTACAGGAGACACATTTGGATATAAATGGGTATATGAATCTGACAAAGGATTTCAAGATGGTCAATCAGCAGAATATAAGGGACAAAGGAAAAGTGTAGTAAGTGGGAAAAGGCAATAAGAGCAGATTTGTGTTAGTAAAGGAGTATTACCAAGGGAGGAGGATTACACAGGAACGCATTATATTCCTCCTAAAACTGCTGTTATAGAGCTTAACAGAATTTGGGGAGAAATACTACGTTAGCATGTAACATAATATATGGGTGGGGACTGGAACCTTATTTGCAATACCAAGGATGTATCAGTGGGACCTAGAAAGGAAATATAATAAAAGAGTTCAGATTTCTGATGAAATATATGAGAATGTTTTGTATGGAAAATGTAAATTCAGTAGTAGGAACCCAGAATGAGCTAGCATATTACTTTCCAAAGTACAATAAGTGGGCTATTTCACAGGGACATGTATATTTAATTAAAGCTTTTAAATACATTAAATAACTATTTCTGATCATGCACCAATAAAAGCTAAGATAAAGATGCAGGCTAATGAAGTAAAAATGAGACACTGGCACTTTCCTACCAATCTGTTAAAGAGAGAAGAATTTAAGGAATGAGTAGTGGAAAGGATTCAAAAGTTATTAAGAAAGATAGACATTTCTCCAAAATGGATGGCTAGTGAGTGGGATAAAATGAAAGTGGAATTTAAAAAAAAATGTAGAAATAGAGAATGAAATATGGGGAAATTAATATGAATTATTTGGAGAGGCTAAGATTAAAGTATTGCAGAAGAGGAGTACCAACTGCAAAGTGCTGAAGGGAAAATAAAGGAGTATTTAGCTAATGTGTATAAATATCTAAAGTTTTTTTATAACTCTACAGCATAAAAACTTTTTACACAATGAGTTACACAGCAGAAAGTAGAAAGTGTTGTTGCCAAACTTAAGGTACCTATAACAAGAAAAGTAAAGAATCACAGAGGTATTAAAGATATTCATAGGTTCATAGGTGTGTACTAGGCCAACGGCCCTAGAGCCTTTACAAGCCTAGCCCATAGAAGTGCCCTGGCATCATGCCACAATTCCAAACACTTTATGAAAAATTGTGTAAATCAGAGGACTGTGGAAACCTAGGCAAGGCACAAATAGAAATATTTATGGAAGACCTGTAGGGGTGGAGATGAGCATCTTAGAAGAAAGCTATGCTGGCTATACTAACCAAAGTGAGTAAAGGCCCTTCAGACACAACTTCATATAGACCAATTTCAATTTAAACCATGATTATTTACAGGTTTATGTCTATACTAGCTAAGAGAATGATAAGGTGGCTTTGCGAGGGGTAGTCAAACATTTGACAACATTAATAGAGCAGCGATTATCCACGGGGAAGCAGGGTATAAAAAATGCTATAGTTGTTGATAGACCTTGATGAAAAAAAAGCAGTTGATAGAAACAGCTTGGATTTTATGAGTAGGGTAATGGTAGCATTTATATTCCCTGATAGAATTAGAGAGGTAACTGGGAAGATATATGAAAGAATGCAGGCAAGAATTAATGATGGACGGATTTCTCTCCAACAATTTGTGTTTGAACAGAGGAAACCGGGAGGAGCATCCTCTTTCCATATTGTTTTACTTTACATTTAGAGCCATTGGCAAAGAAAGGAAGGGTCTCACAAATTCAAGGATATAACTTGTATGGTAATCAGGAAAAGTTAGCTTTATTCGCAGGTGATTTTATTTTGTACTTAAATTCAGAAGTATATATTTCAGTGTTGTGGAACACTCTGAAACAGTTTCAAGTATGTTCAGTATATAAAATAAATAAAGATTTAAAAAAAAAGACTATAGCAGTAAACTATGTACCTCTACATGAATTGGTTTTGCAATACCCATATTTTGGTACATGATAAGATGAACTATTTGGATACATGGATTATAAGGATTCTATTACAGCAGCTGATGATATGTGAGAAGAGAGTAAACAAAGGATAAGACAAAGCTATTGATTATGGATATAGATAGTTAAGATACAAGCAAAGAAAATATCTCAAATCCCTTTAGTTTTATACGCAGGTCAGGCATATTTTTATCAACCAGAAGAGAAGTTGTGAAATATAATTAATAAAGGGATGAAGTACTTTATTGGGGGGTAATTAGTGGGATAAGTTGATTCTTCCCATAGAATAAAGGTGGTCTGGGATTACCTGATTTTTAACGATACTTTAGAGCTATACAGTTAAGGCTCACATGTAACTTAAACAGAAAATTGTAAATCAAAGTGGAAAGGGATGATGTAGAAACAAGGGGTAGAGTTTGAGAAGTAAGGAAACAGAGTAGGATTTTTACCTGCAGCTCCTTACAGAGATTAACAATGATCATATAGAATGCTATATTCATAAAGTAGTAGAAAGTATTCAAAGAAGTAAGCCAACATGGGAAAGGAGACAGGAGTTTTTACCAATAGGAATGAAAGCAAGTAGGTGCATAGAAAATAGACAAGGGATGGAATTTACTAGAAGGAAATTGGCAAAGCATCCAAGGTATTGTGAGCAATTAAGTAGAGAGAGGAAAGGTAAAAGGAGCAGGATGAAGCATAGAAGAAGTCTGGACTGAAGATTAGAGACTGCCTTCCATAGCAAAAAGTGATAACAGAGTATAGTCAAACAGAAAGAGACAAGGAAGTGTTAATTTAAAGGCCAGCTCTAGCAGTGTTTTTAACTGAGTCTAGAACAGAAGTTGGTATTAAAAATAGATCATTGGTAGGGCATATACAATATTGCATGATAATTATTAGAGTCCATCAGAGGAGATTAGAAAAGATTGGCAAGAGAAAGAGAAGAGAATGGAAAGGCAATATACAAAGTAACAATGGTAGGACATATGTATAACTCCCAAGTATGCAACAAAGTCTAGGAAATTTAAGAATTTTGCTTGAAGTATTTGCACAGGCATGTTTATATTTCAAATAGATGTCAACTATTTTTTTTCCCTCAGGGAGATAAATGCTGGAGATGTGAGGGGACAGAGTTGGGAAGATGTTCTTTGGGAATGTAATGAGTTGACAGATTTTGAAAATTCCCAATAAAGTATTTTATGAGAAATGTTAGGGGAACAAATGGTTGCAAAGAAGGAATTTATTCATTTGTGCTGGGATATAGGACCTGTATTGCCCAAACATAGTAAAGTCTTACTAAGTTTAATGTTATTGTCTGCCAAACAAAAGTAATCACTAGAAAATGGAAATCAAAATCTAAACCAAGTGTAACTGAAGCACTGAATATTGTAATTGAGGTAAAAGACTGGATGTGATATCTTTAGAAAAGGGAATAAGCAAGCTATATATAGAGAAATGGAATTTGTGGGAAGAATACATGCCAAATAATGTTCAGGATGTGGATTAAGGTTTAAGGGAAGACAGGACTTGAGAATGCAAGAATTATAATTCTTAAAAATATATATAATGCATGAAAAGTTTAAATGTTTGCTATGGTTTGTTTTGTTTTCTGTTATTGCATGTGAACCTATGCCATTGTTTACATTGTAAAAATTTAATAAAGGCATTTAAGAAAATGAAAATGGAATCTTTTTACTATATGATAATTCATATAATTCCATATATTCTCTGTTTCCTTTAACTCATTTAGAATAAATTCAGATAAATACCAAATGCTGGTGGTGTGATGGGACACTGAGAAGTAATTGAGAATATGTTTGGGAATGTAATGAGTTTTCAGATTTAGAATATTCCCTGCAAAGTACTTACTACTATTTATTTCCCAAATCTTACTCCCAAATGTATTTTTGAGAAGAAAACCTCACCTAGTCCGAATGTACGTCTATATTCATTACTCCCCCCCCCTAAACTAAGATTAAGTCATATTGTATGCAACATGTTTAATTCCTGCATCACTATTTTCACCCAAACTTTGTTCTTAATTATCACAAACATATCTTTAGCATATTTCAGTATTAGGGGTATTTTAAATTCTCCCTTTGTAGTAAATATTTGCATCTGTGATCATACTTTCTAATCTGAAAATAAGTGTATTTAATACCAGCCAAAATAATATTGTACTAAGACAGGATCCTTCCTTAACTCCTTTTTCTAAGTGTTTTCCTCATCTATTCAGCCACTAACCATGTGTACTTTCATAAGTACTATTGTGCCAGGTATGTTATATAGCTTTAATTATTTTCACAGCCTTTCATGAGTCACACCATCAAATGCCTTTTGTACATAACATACAATAATAAATCCATTGTCTCTTTAATTTTTCATCATGTATTGTAGTAGCCCCTTCAAGATATCCAACATTTCCTTGATATTTCTATTTTTAATCCTAAAAGCCCATTGCCTATAACTTTTTCTAAAACCTTTTCAAGCATCTCATGTAATATCTTCATTACAATGTTATAGTCCACATTACATAATATAATGTTCTCCATTTCTCCTCTATCTCTTCTCATTTTCCTTCCATAATAATCTTATAAACTCTTTACTAATGTCCTTATTCCTTATACCACTTGTTAACAATTTATTTATAATTTTTAAAAATATTTCTCTTTCATCATTCATTTATCAAATGTTTATTAATTCCATCATATTCAAGTATTTTGTCTTCCTTTCTTTTCAAAATAATTTTATTTAACTGATGCAAACTCACCATCTTTATCAAATAATTTTTTGTCTTTTCCAAAATTAATTTTACTTTCTAATCTGCATTTCTTTTTATTTCCTTTCATAACAACTTTTTTTAATATAAATAAACTGCATTCACAATTTCTTTTTTCATACTACAAATTTCTCCATTCTCATTATCAACTTCTGTTGTAGTTTTTTGTAGATTACTTGTTTTTCTAACAAGGGGTTTCTTTCTTTCTTTCTTTCTTTCCTCTTACTATGAATTTATGTATGAATATAGAATTCTTTGTTTTCATTGAGAAAAGAATATATATTTTCTTCTTTATAATAGAGTCCACTTCATTCCCTTCATATATGTATTTCTCCATATTCATAAAGTTTCTTTATAAACCTCCTTTCTTACCTCAAGCCAGCATATCTCAACTTGTAAATAAATCCTTTTACATTTATCTTCATATGCTACTCACCAAATTTCCCAATTTGTGTAAAACCCTCTAATTGATATGTGTTTTTAAATAATCTCTCTCTCCTTTCTTAAGACTACCAACTTTCCACACATGCCCATTTTCTTTAAACCTTTACCTCCCTTTAAGACCTTAACATTCTCCAAATTTGACTCCTAATTTTACATGGTTAGAAAATTCTATTACATAGATTGTTTGTAAAATTGCAAAATTGTTTGCAAGGTACATGAATATAAAATAATACATTAATGTTTTCAAATTACCCATTTGTACATATATTCTTACTTATCATTCACTAACACAAAAAGAAAATGTATAGATACCTATACATACCTTAGCATCATTTAGTCACTTCTTACCATTATTTCACAAATTACCATTTAAATCATTTGATAGTATCATGTCTCTATTAACTCCCAAATGTTCTTTCTGTCTTCTGAATAGCACTTTCCCTTCTTTTCTAGATGTGGAAGCATAAAATGCTATTTTTGTAAGCATGTTTATATATATCTTGTAATCTTTAGGTAATGATATATATATATATATATATATATATATATATATATATATATATATATATATATATATATATATGTATCTTGTAATCTTTAGGTAATGAGGTTGCATAACTTTTCACCAGTTTTCAGTCCTGGGGCCGCTCTTGCTTGGCATCTACTTCTCCGAAGTACAGGTCAACACTAAGGGACTCTGGCTAACAAAGTTTGCAGATGATTGCAAACTGGGAGCCATTATTGAATCCCCATATTATGTGGATACTCTACAAAAGGGCCTTACAGAAACAGATGCTTGGTGCCAGAGCCATGGGCTCAAGCTCAATGCCAAGAAATGTATTGTTATCCCCTTTGGGAAAAAACATGTATCCATGAATTACCATATAGGTGGCAGTACACTAAACACAGATAGTGTGATAAAAGATTAGGGACACAGGTGGACAGTGGTCTCACCTTCGATAACCACATAGCCACAACAGTCAGGAAATCCTTCTATGTGGCACACCTCATCACGAAGGGCTTTTCATCCAGAAAAAAGGAGGTCAGTGTCCCACTGTACTCATCCCTCAGTAGACCCATTATAGAATACAACGCCCCATTTGGTATGTACCTCTCAAGACATCTGCAACAACTGGAAAGGCCTCAGAAATACCTCACTAAAAGAATCACAGGCCTAAAGCAGATGCCCTACACTGACCGCCTTAAAAAACTCCAGCTATACTCTGTCGCATATCGTCTACTCAGAGGCGATCTCTGCTTAACATACAAGGCCATGTCAAACCCAGAACTGTTGGACATGCTACACTTAAAGAAATCCCAATCCCTCAGAGCTACACGCTCCAGGGATCTAAACCTTGTCATCACAATAAACAAAACATGCTGGAGGGATAGGTTCCTGACCCAGAGACTCCCCAGACTCTGGAATAGATTGCCCATATATGTCAAGCAGAGTGCCACTTTGGACCTCTTCAAGAGGAACCTTGACGATTGGATGGGAGAAAGGAAATTCACCCCAGGGATCACGTCAGTCGCTCTGCTAGACAGGGGTCCAGGAAAGTAAGTAATGTGGGAAGAAATAGCCAGGGAATTGTTATGGCTAGGCTTGTATAGGCCCTAGGGCTGATAGCCTAGTACCAACCTATGAACCTATGAACCACAGATTATTTTCCTGAGCCACACACCTCTAATCTTCCTCCTTCTAGATGATCTTTTTCATCTGAATCATTTTGCATCTATTCATTTTTTCATCTAAATTCTAAATCATTATCTTTACTTTCAATATTTTTATGTCAGTCAAACCACCAATGCCCCTGATTATTGCATTTTGTACACATAGATACACAATCTTTATCTAAATGTCCTGTTTTTCCAAAAGCATTACATCTAAGCTTCAGATATGGATTGATTAGATTATGTACAATGAAAAAAGATACATTTTGGGTTGTCCCAAGTAATTATACACCATATGCATTGGCATTACATACTACAGGGAGAATTCATGAAGGTACTGCAATGTGTACACCTCTGTCTACATGCCATGGTACTTTTTGGTACTCGGCACCCAGCCTAACAAGGTGCTGCATGGTGCTCTAGCATGAAGACACATAGCACTACATAAGGCGGACCCCATGGTCATGATGAATGCTAATTAGGCAGCTCAGGGAGATGCATATGTTAAATAGCCATGTGGTCTCTGCCCTCCAGAACTACATGCTAAGTAATTCAAAATATGTTTTCACTGTGCAGATCAGCACCGTCTGCCCCACTGTGTTGTGGTATTGAACTACCTACCATGACTATGGTTTGGAAAGCCAATAGACACCAGGGATAACTCATCCATGAAGTACCTCAATGGCACTAGTATCAGTGTAGGGATCAGGGGTGCTGGGAAAATGTTAGCCACCAGGAATACATTTTACTTAAGTGCCATCATGGCACTGGCATCAGTACAGGGATCAGGAGATCAGGATGGGGAAAACATTAAACAATAAATGAAACTTGCATAGTGAGCTAGCAATTAGTAAAAACTATTAAACAACAAAAAAGTAACATGGCCAACTTCCATAGGTTTAGCGCTTTCATCTTTTTTACCAAGACTTCATCAGAACAATAGCACCGGACAAGCTGAATAAATACTTACTTAAAAATCTTTAACCATAGAATCAATTATACAAAACAAATGTTTTTAAAAGGAATACATGTCTCGCTATGTCCTTGTTTTTAACAGTATAAATGTACTCCTAAACTTCTGCTGTTAACATTCTATCTCCTAAATTCATACTGCTTACTCTTGTTCTAATTATAAATACTGTTAATATAGTTACACTTCTCCATTTTTTCTAGTAGATTTCACTAAAATTGTTTATGAGGCAAATATTTTTATACGTTTAGGTCTAATTATGTGGTTTATTTTGCTAAGTGAGTTTCTTGTCCAAGTTTGTATATTGAAAAAATGAGAATGTTAAAGTTAAAGATGTCCATGGGGGTAATATTGACAACACCTTTAAAATGCAAAGAAGCAGAATGTCAGATTGAATTACAAGCTAACAATAAGATAAATATATTTCTTAAAGAAACGCAGCAAATATAAAGAGAGTTAATTTAAAAAAAGTACTCTGTTAGTATACGATTGGTTAATGGTATCATGTGACATTTTTAAGTAAGTATTTATTCAACTTGTCTGGTGCTATTAATTGTTCTGATAAAGTCTTGGTAATAAAGACAAAAGTGCTAAACATACGAAAGTTGGCCGTGCTGCCTTTTTCATGAAAACAGTAAAGACTAGGGATAACAAAAGATTAAAGTGCCATAATGGCATGGACATCATTATGGGGATGGCATTGGAGGAAACACTAGACACCAGGAATGTTTTATTTATTTTTGTATTTATTTATACTATTGGTGGACCAGTTTCATTCTCAGTCCAGAATGAGAGCACACATCAAGTGGAAAAAATAAAAATAATTTATACAATAAATGAGCAGACTAAAAACGAAGGAATAGTTAATATAGGTTCTTGTACTAGGCTATTGACCACCAGGGTCTTTATTAGTCTACCCATGCAACCCAACACATTTGTGTCCTCAAATACATTGGATGCCTTCATGGTGGGGTATGTTAATAAAGAGATAACAGAAAAATGATTTAAGAAAGTAGTCAGCACAAACTACTATGTACAATATTTATATCCACTATAGTAGTGACTTATTAGGAGTTAGAGAAGAGATGTTATGGTGAAAATGATAGGCAATCTGTGCAGGAGATTAGGAAGACTAGGTTGTGTGGCCTGAAGCAGGCCATTTACAAGCATCTTGATTTGAGGGAAATTCTTTAAAATGTGCCTGGAAGAGGTCTTTAAAATTTGAAATAAGATCCCTCCAGAGCTTGGGTTTAAGGATAGAAAGGGAGTAGTTAGAGCATGAAGTCTGTTTCTGGTGATTGCAAGACAGGCCATCTGAGTGGCTATGAAATCTAAGGTCATATGATGGAGGCTGTCTAAAAAAGCTAGAGGAAAGAGAAGAACAGGTATTTTCTTTCAGGAGACAGAAACGTTGGGAGCCAAGGAGTAGATTGGCTCATTGCTGAACTGGCAACTAGTTGATTTTGGCTAGTGTAAGACAGTGCTGTTCATACTTTGGGGAAAAGGTAATGAAGTGATAGATGGAGGTGGAGATTGTTTAGATGCTGGTAGAGTTTCTTTTGGAAGGAGATGCTACAAGATGTAAGCAACAGTACTCAATATGGGCTAGCAGAATCCCTTTGCCAACAGCACTTTTTATTGGGCAGGATAGAGAGAGGAGATTTTGTTGGCCCATAAGGATAGGTGGTGGAAGTTAAGTCAGGGATCTAGCCAGACTTATAGGCATCTGAATGTGTTTCCATAAGCTTAGTAAGTTCCTAGGAACCTATGGGTGTACTTGTTTTGATCTATATATTAATCAAGCTTGAGGAGGTTAATTACCTGTGAAATGAGAGAGGAGCTAGAAACTACTATTGTGATTTAAGAGGAAAAGAAACATTTCAATTATTTTCTGAGAAAGCTCACTTGAACAGCATCTTCCATAGAACAGACAGCTGTGTGGGAAATTTTCCTCACTCTCCCCTTTATTTAAAGTGCATTACCATACTCCACAACTTACCTTTTAGTACCATCCAATGTGGAGCATAAAGCACTGATTAGCTTTTTTGTCAGATTGGCAAATGTTTTTCATCTAGCATTCACTTAAACTAGCACTCATTTGATTTGTTTTCCCAAAATTGATGCCACTGAAAGTTAAAGATGACCTTTAACCTCAGTGACATCAACTCAGTGAAAATGTGAAATGTGTCCAGAGACTAATGGAAGCGTTTGGCACAGGCATCCATTAAAGTCTATGGAACAGCCCTCAGTTGACATTTACAAGGGAAATTATACATTTATTTGGGCCATGGTTTGAATAAAATGTTAAAGGAGATTTTTTATTAAAAACATGGCCCAAATAAATAAGAAATGATCAGTGCAAGATGCATTATGGCAGTTTACTCATCGTGTGCCTCAATGCACTTTTACAGGGTAACAATACACTTTAAGGGAAAAAGAAAACATTTCAAGGCTTGCTTGGGAAAGCCCACTTGAACAGCCTTTGAGGCAAAATAGATTGTCATGGCAAAAAATTTTCTAACCTTCCTACCATGTTCCTGTTGGGTTTTTAAGTCCAGCGTACTGTTATACTGTTATAGTTGTCTGTCTCTTACGTTAAACTGGCTAATCTCTACTTTCATTGGCTGTTGTTAAGATTGCACAAAAGTATAATTTTGTGAAGGCACTCCCCTTAACTAATTAAATTCATTTAACCTCTTGACAGTATTCCATAGACCCAGAATACTGACTACCCACCAATAACTATAAGCATAGCTAATTATCCTCAGACAAAATGTCACTCAGAATTGATCCCTTTTACTATTGCAACTATGATAATTATATATATTGTATCCTTAAACAACAATAATTTGTACTGATTTTAGTTCTATGTTGTGAGTACATTCTGTTAGCTGTTATCCTTGCTATTAACTGACCTAAAGACACACTCCTTATCACCATGGAGTCTAAGCCTCCCTTAGCCTTATCCTTAGCCATCCTGTTATATTTGATTTTCTGATGCAGTGTTGACTAGCAACCAACTTCGTTTGATGGATACTGATTCTACCTGCAAGAGATGTACATATTTATGGAAAATGGTGGCTAGTCCCTGCCCCCCCCCCCCCCACAGTCAGTAAACAGCATCAAAGCATCAGTCCTGTATATTCTGAAGTAGTACAGACATAGTTACTTACACCTAAATCTCCCACACCTCCAAGATATCCAACTAGCTTATTTCAACTACACAGACAAAATACTAAACTCATTCCCACACATAATGTTATAGAGAGTCACTTGTACTGCAAACCTGTACCCTTAACTTCCCATAAGCCTGTAGCACATTTCAGAAATGTTTTAGTCATTTCCCTATCAACCTTTAAAACCAGGTTAGATGACTGGATGGATGAACTTTAGAGCATCTGATATTAGTACCACTAGTCCCTTTCTCCTTTCTGATTGCTATTGCTTTTACTTTGGCTGTGTACCCTTTAGTTAGTCAGGGCTTCGGGGCATAGGTGCTGGAAGCTGATGAAGACTGTGTGTGTGTGAGGGGGGGGGTGGAGGGTGAGACGGGCAATTAGTGATCTAAAAAGGGCAATTTTTTATAGCTATTTACTACCACAACATAGGTTCGCTTGGGGGACATTTTAAGCTTAGCCAATTCTCTTTTGGTACTTGAATTAACATTTTCTGATTGGTATTACCTATCCCATGACTGAGAATTGTATATTAGCCCTAGTGAGAATAACTGTAATCATACCATAGATAATTTGAGGGGACTCATGTAAAGCATTTAGGAACTGACATGAGGGGCAATCCTGAAGTACATTTTCTATTACCCATATTAGATCCAAGTTGCATTTGAATATGGACGGATGAGCTTTGTTTTATTTTTTATGGATAGTCTGTTCTGCAACAGTGGTAGCCTCTGTGATATATATCCATCTCTCCACAACATTCAGTTTAGATAACTGGACCGTTGGCTGGAGTATTTCTGATGCCATTTGACTTGCTGATGTTCAGTAGGTCCACCTGTATTAGGTTGGAGGATGCGTTGTATGCCAGACATGTCACTTCTAAGCACTCTGTAGGATACTGAGTATAGTAATAAACCTTTGAGGTGGTCCATGCAAGACCTACTAACTTGTATCCTTTTAGTAAGGTATCTCTGAAGGTATTCCAATTGTTGCATGGGGATGGACAGATACATGCCAAAGTGGGCATTATACAAAATGACTGACCTGATGAGAACTTTGTAAAGGGGGACAATGACATCTCTAGATCTAGTCGCAATCAATTTGTTTATAAGCTGTGCAATATAGAAAGGCTTTCTTATAACTCAGGCCACATGGTGGTCAAAAGTTAGGTCACTGTACACACAAGTTCCCAAATGCCAAACAATTGGGTTAGTTCTCAGTGGACACTGTCATGATTTTGACAGCAGTTACTTGAGACAAACCTTCCTGCATGATGGTTAAGTCATTTGGGGGTTCAATAACTGCTCTTAACTTGCAGTCATCTCAAACTTAGCATGCCAAAGCCCTTTGGTATTTCCTTTTACTTTTGATGTATATGCCAAACAGAAAAAGTTTAATGGTTAAACATTGAGAAAGGGTTTTATACCTGAAAGCTTTGTGTTGTTTGATAAAGGTGTTTTTCTGCTCAAC
Source organism: Protopterus annectens (assembly GCF_019279795.1). Lineage (NCBI taxonomy): Eukaryota > Metazoa > Chordata > Ceratodontiformes > Protopteridae > Protopterus > Protopterus annectens. The sequence goes on along the minus strand of NC_056726.1, from coordinate 1,232,157,050 downwards.
TGCTGTCTTGATTCTGATTATATTCAGCAGTGTTTGCCTGCCAAACAGAAAAAGTCTCAGCACCGAACCCTGGGGGACTCCTTTGGTGATTGGTCTCTTCCCCCATTTTGATCTCCTGCATCCTGTGAGCAAGTTTGCAATCCAGCCAGTGATGCAAGTGTTTGCTCCTACATTATTCATCTTTTGTACTACACATGATTAGGGGATTGTGTCAAAAGGCTTGGCCAGGTCAAGGTAATATGATGTGAACTGTTTTACCTTCATCCATTGCTTTTGTAACAAGATTAAAGCTTAAACTTTGCCCATGATTTTGAGCCTTTCACACTTTCCTCTGGGCTGTTTTCAAACATGTTTTAGGGCGACTCATACATATTTGCATTCTTTGATTCACCTTCCTGAGTGTATTAAATTATATTCCTTGTATAATACAGCACCAGTTGTTAGAATGTGTTTTAATTTTGTAGTTTTGAACCGTCTTCTAGTAAGCAATGAAACAAAATGTATGAACCAATAATGACAAAACTACCCATTTCAAAAAATTTCAATCATAAAAGGCCACTCAAACTTTTGCCATTACAATCCAGCCATATCAGTACATATACAAAATCTCTGCAGAAGTAAGTCATTTAAATAATTCCACATTAAAGAGATCTCTAGCTAATGAAGAGGTTGCTGCTAGGAAACAACTTTATATTTCATTGTTTCATCTACAAATAATGTGGCTGTTGCCCTTGAAGGATAAATTGCCTATGTTACATTAAAAATGATAAGCTAGTAATATTGCAATAGGGAATGGACAGCAAACTGATGACAGGTTCATAGTTACTAGGTAACTCCTCCGAAGAAGAGCATCCACTCCCTTTAAAGTACAACACTACAGTATCAGCAATCCTTCTGCATACTGCGGGAGTAGAACCACAGCCTTCAGCATCAAAAGTAATGCTACTACTTTGTGCTACTAACAATGCAAACAGATTTGGAATAAGCAGCACTAAACTTCTCTTCCCCTGAAGATCTCAGCTCCTTGTAAAATGTTTTATTTAACATTTGTTTACCAGGAATGTCTGGCTTGGAACAAAGCCAATTTTTAGTAGACACCAGGGAGAAATGCTCCAGATGTATATTTTTGTAAGATGGGAGGAAACCCCAACAAGCACCAGGAGGACATACAGACTCTGCACAGAAGGCACTCCAGCCAAGAATCAAACCAGTGAACCTCTTACTATAAAGCAGCAACACTATCACTGCACCATCCACTTGACACAACTAAATCACTCCTTTCTGGAAAAAGCCAAAATTTATTTGGAGGGCAGAGGGGACAAAGGCCCAAAACCATGGACACATACATATTGCTTGTATAATCTTAGAAAGTTGCTGAAATAGTGTTTTGTGATTCTATGTGTTTCCAAAAAAAGATAGGAAGATTGAAACTTAAAGGTGAAGAATTCCATTCTCACTGATTTGCCACAAAATCACAAATATTAAGAGCAACAGACCAAAGTCTTTCGGCTTTTTCCAGATAGGGGTCGCCACAATGTAACTCCGGTCCGCTAATGATTGGCAGTAGATTTGTACGTACCGAGTTGCCAGCCCTGACGCACAACCTTCAACGAAGGTACGCCCATTCACGCATGTCTCCACTCACAAGACGCTCTAGCTGAGAATCGAACGGGACAATGTCTTACTGTGAGACGACAACGCTACCGCAGCACCACCACTGCAGTTATAGCAACAGACCAAAGTATGAGCCAAATATTCTGTGAAAATCTAGGCAGTGACTGGTACCACAGGAAAATGGTTGTCAGAAGAAAAGAATTCAGGATACGGCTATATCACTTGAAGAAGTCAGTCTCACTTTACGTGTGTATAAAATGGCTTTGAGAGTGCAACCATAACTCAAGGAGCAGCACTGTATCAATAACTGAAATGCACTAAAACTCATCAGATTAATTTGCTTTATTGCTTGCATTTAAGTGTTCTATTTCTACAGTTTCCCCTTGCATGATTCATAATGTTTAATTCTGTCATTCTTCGCCAGGACATGAAAACAAGCTACATTGTTCATGATATTTAAGGTGGTTGTCTCTTAGTTTTTACTGCCAGTGGGATATATGCATATATGATGGTAACAATATAATGAGACAGAGACAAAAGTGTACACAACACTTATTTTTATACTTAAAAACTAGTACAACTTTTTCATGATATCATGTCAATACACAAAACAATGTCAAATGTATATTTCTAAAAACTATACATATTAAAATTAGTCACTGCAGAAACAGTGCAGATTTAATTAAATAATGTGGTTTTAAATATATGCAATATCTCATATCAAGAAAAGACACATAATTGCTTGCCAGTTACAACATGTCTAAAATTAAATATCAGTGATTTACAACCAGCAAATTTATGTTAATTACTTTTTTCTGTCAATGTAATTTTTCATTCATACCCTGAAGTGTGGTACTTAGATACTCCCCTTTCACTCCCTCCTACATGCTACAACCCTGTCACAGCCCACAATCACCATGGGCTCCAAATGCACTAGGATTGTGGTGCCAGTCTGCACAGTAAGGTTATCTGGTAGCACTAATTTAATTGATTTTATTACTCAAAGCTTAGGTTCCTCACAACTGTGTCATCTGATCAATACATACAATATTGATTGTAGGGGCTTTTCCCCTCGTGTCTCCACTGAAAATGGGTTTGCTTGCAAACTCAGTTGGACTAAACCAGTTAATATAAAATAAATATGCAGACCATCCTTCCAAGATATAATGGTGCATGTGCCATGCTGGATTTATGTACCCTTTAAGTCCAATAAAGAAATATGATTCTATCCACGACACACTTCATCTAGGTTCTGCCAGGTGACAGTGCTGTAGCACAAGGTCCCCACATCACTCTCTCCACGACACAAGAGCTGTTCATTAACCACTTCAACTCTTTCAGCCCTACCAGTCCTCTAAGGCTTGTTGCTAGTCAAACTCTAGTCATAACAGCCAGAAATAAAAGACCTGCATATGGGCTAGTTTCAGATCTCTGCTGGATTGCATTTTATGAAAGACATCCACATGCTTTTAATAGCAGCTTACCCTCAGGGTTTGATCTTAAATTTCTACAACTTCACTATTACTCACTTTCTGAAGATTCACATTGCAGCCAAATGGCTGCTGTACTTTATGCCAAATGGGCCACCAGTGTCCAAGCAACTTTAGACAAAAACTGTGATGAAACAATATGCTACTACAGCAAATGGGAAACCATTTGACTTGCTGTTCAGCAGAGAGGGAATACATACACACACACACACACACACACACACACACACACACACACACACACACACACACACACACACACACACACACCCCTTAGTAACATAAATGGAACACCAGCAGCCTGAATAACATAAACAGAGCACCAGCAGCCTGAATGTTACATAAACGGAGCACCAGCAGCTTGTATATTACATAAACGGAGCACCAGCAGCCTTAATATTACATAAACTGAGCACCAGCAGCCTGAATATTACATAAACAGAGCACCAGCAGCCTGTATATTACATAAACAGAGCACCAGCAGCCTGAATATTACACAAATAGAGCACCAGCAGCCTGAATATTACATAAATGGAGCACCAGCAGCCTAAATAGTACATAAACGGAGCACCAGCAGCCTGAATATTACATAAATGGAGCACCAGCAGCCTGAATATTACAGAAATGGTTCAGTCCTGGGTACTCTCCTGTTTGATATCTACTTCTCTGAAGTCTAGGCCAACATGAAGGGACTCTGGCTGACAAAGTTCACAGACAATTGCAAGTTGTGAGCTATTATTAACTCATCAAGTGATGTTGACATCCTACAGAAAGGCCTCACTGAGACCAACGACTGGTGTCAGAACCATGGCCTTAAGCTCAGTGCCCAAAAAATGTGTCGTCATCCCCTTTGGGAAAAACCCAGTTCCCATGGATTACCCCATCGATGGTAGTCCATTGAACACAGAAGGTGTTATGAGAGATCTGGGAACACAGGTTGACAGCAACCTCTCTTTTGACCACCACATTGCCACTGTGGTAAGAAAGTCCTTCTATGTGGCAATCTCATTACTAAGGGTTTTGCATCCAGAAAGAAAGAGGTCATTGTCTCCCTCTATTCTTCTCTCATTAGGCCAATAAGTGCAATTCCCCATTTAGCATGTACCTCACTAGACACTTGCAATAACTGGAGAGGCCAGAAAAGTACCACACAAAGAGGATCCTAGGACGTAAACACTTGTTCTATATGGACAGACACAAAAAATTCCTACTATTCTCTGTCTCATATCACCTACTTAGAGGCAATCTCTGCTTGACTTACAAAGTCATATCTGACCCAGCTCTATTAGAAATGCTACATGTAAAGAAATACTAAATCCTTTGTACCACATTCTCCAGAGACCTCAACCTCATTACCACAGTCAACAAAACAAGCTGGCGTGACAGGTTCATAACCCAGAGACTGCCTATGCTATGGAATAAACTTCCCATACATGTCAAACAGAGCACCTCACTGGCCCTCTTCAAGAGAAATCTTGATGAGTGGATGGGAAACAGAAAATTCACCCCAGGTACCACTCCAGTGGCTCTACTCAACAGAGGCACTGGGAACTAAGATCGGGTGGCACAATGCCAGATTAATTGTATGGGCTAGACTTGTAAAGGCTCCAGGGCCATTAGCCTAATTCACACCTATGAACCTATGTAGCACCAGCAGCCTGAATATTACATAAACTGTGCACCAGCAGCCTGAATTACATAAACTGAGCACCAGCAGCCTGAATTACATAAACTGAGGACCAGCAGCCTGAATATTACATATAAGAAGCACCAGCAGCCTAAATAACATAACCGGAGCACCAGCAGCCTGAATATTACATAAAAGAAGCACCAGCAGCCTAAATAACATAAACAGAGCACCAGCAGCCTGAATATTACATAAACAGAGCACCAGCAGCCTTAATAACATAAACGGAGCACCAGCAGCCTGAATATTACATAAACAGAGCACCAGCAGCCTGAATAACATAAACGGAACACCAGCAGCCTGAATATTAGATATACAGAGCACCAGCAGCCGGAATAACATAAATGGAGCACCAGCAGCCTGAATAACATAAACTGAACACCAGCAGCCTGAATAGCATAAACAGAGCACCAGCAGCCTGAATATTACATAAATAGAGCACCAGCAGCTTGAATAACAGAAACGGAGCACTAGCAGCCTGAACATTACTTAAATGGAGCAGCAGCAGCTTGAATATTACAGAAACGGAGCACCAGCAGCCTGAATATAACATAAACGGAGCATCAGCAGCCTGAATATTACATAAATGGAGCACCAGCAGCCTGAATATCACATAAATGGAGCACCAGCAGCCTGAATATTACATAAACGGAGCACCAGCAGCCTGAATATTACATAAATGGAGCACCAGCACCCTGTATATTACATAAACAGAGCACCAGCAGCCTGAATATTACATAAACGGAGCACCATCAGCCTGAATACTACATAAACAGAGCACCAGCAGCCTGAATAACATAAAATGAGCGAAAGCAGCCTGAATATTACATAAACAGAGCACCAGCAGCCTGAATATTACATAAATAGTTCGGTCCTGGGTCCTCTCCTGTTTGATATCTACTTCTCTGAAGTCTAGGCCAATACAAAGGGACTCTGGCTGACAAAGTTCGCAGACAATTGCAAGTTGTGAGCAATTACTAACTCACCAAGTGATGTTGACATCCTACAGAAAGGCCTCACTGAGACCAACGACTGGTGTCAGAACCATGGCCTTAAGCTAAATGCCAAAAAATGTGTCGTCATCCCCTTTGGGAAAAACCCAGTTCCCATGAATTACCCCATCGATGGTAGTCCACTGAACACAGAAGGCTTTATAAGAGATCTGGGAACACAGATTGACAGCAACCTCTCTTTTGACCACCACATTGCCACTGTTGTAAGAAAGTCCTTCTATGTGGCACATCTCATTACTAAGGGTTTTGCATCCAGAAAGAAAGAGGTCATTGTCTCCCTCTACTTTTCCCTCATTAGGCCAATCATCAAGTGCAATTCCCCATTTAGCATGCACCTCACTAGACACTTGCAATAACTGGAGAGGCCACAAAAGTACCTCACAAAGAGGATCCTAGGACTTAAACACTTGTCCTATATGGACAGACTCAAAAAATTCCAAGTATCCTCTGTCTCATATTACCTACTTAGAGGCAATCTCTGCTTGACTTACAAAGTCATATCTGACCTAGCTCTATTAGAAATGCTACATCTAAAAAAATCCCAAATCCTCCGTACCACATGCTCCAGAGACCTCAACCTCATTACCACAGTCAACAAAACAAGCTGGAGTGACAGGTTCATAACCCAGAGACTGCCCATGCTATGGAATAGACTTCCCATACATGTCAAACAGAGCACCTCACTGGCCCTCTTCAAGAGAAATCTTGATGAATGGATGGGAAATAGAAAATTCACCCCAGGTACCACTCCAGTGGCTCTACTCAACAGAGGCACTGGGAACTAAGGTCGGGTGGCACAATGCCAGGGTAATCGTATGGGCAAGGCTTGTAAAGGCTCCAGGGCCATTAGCCTAATACACACCTATGAACCTATGAACCTATGGAGCACCAGCAGCCTAAATAACATAAACAGAGCACCAGCAGCCTGAATATTACATAAATGGAGCACCAGCAGCCTGAATAACATAAACGGAGTACCAGCAGCCTGAATATTACATAAACTGGGCACCAGCAGCCTGAATAACAGAAACAGAGCACTAGCAGCCTGAACATTGCATAAATGGAGCACCAGCAGCTTGAATATTACATAAACGGAGCTCCAGCAGCCTGAATATTACATAAATGGAGCATCAGCAGCCTGAATATTACATAAACAGAGCACCAGCAGCCTGAATATCACATAAATAGAGCACCAGCAGCCTGAATGTTACATAAGCAGAGCACCAGCAGCCTGAATAACATAAACTGAGCACCAGCAGCCTGAATAACATAAACAGAGCACCAGCAGTTTGAATATTACATAAACAGAGCACCAGCAGCCTGAATATTACATAAATGGAGCACCAGCAGCCTGAATAACAGAAATGGAGCACTAGCAGCCTGAACATTGCATAAAGGGAGCACCAGCAGCCTGAATATTACATAAACGGAGCACCAGCAGCCTGAATATTACATAAACGGAGCATCAGCAGCCTGAATATTACATAAACAGAGCACCAGCAGCCTGAATATTACATAAATATAGCACCAGCAGCCTGAATATTACATAAATGGAGCACCAGCAGCCTGAATATTACATAAACAGAGCACCAGCAGCCTGAATATTACATAAATGGTTCGGTAATGGGTCCTCTCCTGTTTGATATCTGCTTCTCTGAAGTCTAGGCCAACACGAAGGGACTCTGGCTGACAAAGTTCGCAGACAATTGCAAGTTGTGAGCTATTATTAAATCACTAAGTGATGTTGACATCCTACAGAAAGGCTTCACTGAGACCAACGACTGGTGTCAGAACCATGGCCTTAAGCTCAATGCCAAAAAATGTGTCGTCATCCCCTTTGGGAAAAACCCATCTCCCATGAATAACCCCATCGATGGTAGTCCACTGAACACAGAAGGTGTTATAAGAGATCTGGGAACACAGGTTGACAGCAACCTCTATTTTGACCACCACATTGCCACTGCGGTAAGAAAGTCCTTCTATGTGGCATATCTCATTACTAAGGGTTTTGCATCCAGAAAGAAAGAGGTCATTGTCTCCCTCTACTCTTCCCTCATTCGGCCAATCATCAAGTGCAATTCCCCATTTAGCATGTACCTCACTAGACACTTGCAATAACTGGACAGGCCACAAAAGTACCTCACAAAGAGGATCCTAGGACTTAAACACTTGTCCTATATGGACAGACTCAAACAATTCCAACTATTCTCTGTCTCATATCACCTAATTAGAGGCAATCTCTGCTTGACTTACAAAGTCATATCTGACCTAGCTCTATTAGAAATGCTACATCTAAAGAAATCCCAAATCCTCCATACCACATGCTCCAGAGACCTCAACCTCATTATCACAGTCAACAAAACAAGCTGGAGTGACAGGTTCATAACCCAGAGACTGCCCATGCTATGGAATAGACTTCCCATATATGTCAAACAGAACACCTCAATGGCCCTCTTCAAGAGAAATCTTGATGAGTGGATGGGAAATAGAAAATTCACCCCGGGTATCACTCCAGTGGCTCCACTCAACAGAAGGACTGGGAACTAAGGTCGGGTGTCACAATGCCAGGGTAATCGTATGGGCTAGGCTTATAAAGGCTTATAAAGGCTCCAGGGCCATTAGCCTAATACACACCTATGAACCTATGAACATATGGAGCACCAGCAGCCTAAATAACATAAACAGAGCACCAGAAGCCTGAATATTACATAAACGGAGCACCAGCAGCCTGAATAACATAAATGGAGCACCAGCAGCCTGAATATTACATAAACAGAGCACCAGCAGCCTGAATAACATAAATTGAGCACCAGCAGCCTGAATATTACATAAACAGAGCACCAGCAGCCTGTAAATTACATAAAGAGAGCACCAGCAGCCTGTATATTACATAAACAGAGCACCAGCAGCCTGAATATTACATAAACAGAGCACCAGCAGCCTGAATATTACATAAACAGAGAGCCAGCAGCCTGAATATTACATAAACAGAGCGCCAGCAGCCTGAATAACATAGATGGTGCACCAGCCGCCTGAATATTACAAAAACAGTGCACCAGCAGCCGGAATAACATAAAAAGAGCACCAGCAGCCTGAATATTACCTAAACAGAGCACCAGCAGCCTGAATATTACATAAACGGAGCACCAGCAGCCTGTATATTACATAAACAGAGCACCAGCAGCTTATATATTACATAAACAGAGCACCAGCAGCCTGAATATTACAAAAACAGAGCACCAGCAGCCTGAATTTTACATAAACAGAGCACCAACAGCCTGAATATACATAAACGGAGCACCAGCAGCCTGAGTAACATAAACGGAGCACCAGCAGCCTGAATATTACATAAACAGAGCACCAGCAGCCTAAATAACAGAAATGGAGCACCAGCAGCCTTAAATTTACCATTGGTGTTCTGGCAGCAATGATGTAAAGCAGAAGCAGTGCCCTTTTGTGTTTAGATTCACGTTAGCGTGCATGTGTCCTCCGTGTCATTGCAGGTCTTGCAGCTGTAAAAGTGTGGGGGGGGGGTGCTCCCTCCCCCTCGCTCTATGGTTTTGGAGCTTATGAAGACAAGCACCTAAATAATGAGCCCTCTGGCCAATAAAATGACTACATGATGAGTCCTTTTGTGTAGTTGCCACTTCAAACAAACAAGGCAAACACCTCCTGCCAGAAGATAAATATCTAATGTAAAAACACAGTAGAAGAGACCCACAAGTGCAATGCTGCCAGTGCTAACACACATCACTTAAACAACTAGCTGGAAATCCCTTGCCGAAGGCAACATCAAGGCAGTCTTATAGCAGTATCAGTGAGAGGAAGAGCATTTTTTTTACAAAATTCAGTGAATTTCAGACATAAAAGCAGGAAACAGTAGCAATCCCTCAAAATAACTTGTGTGATTTAGTAAACAAAGGTACTTAACTTTGCCTGGGTGGCACTGCATACAACTGAAACACTTATGGAATGCAGGCTAGGATTCCACGTTTTGCTGAGCTCCAGGAAAATGAGCAGTAGAAAAGGACAGGGGCTGTGGGTGCTGGCTTGTCTAAACATGGGCTAAACTCTTGGCTAGGCTTATAAGGGCCTCAGGGTCAATAGCCTAGTAACCTCCTATGATTCTATGATCTTATAACAACATATGTGATGCACAAAGTTTATAAACGTGAACTTGTTAATATGGTCTGATTATTTTTATATAAATGTAAATTTGCCTACGTCACAAGTGAAAATTCAATAAAGGTGTTCAAAAAAAAAAAACAGATTATTGATTGATAACGTACCTCAAGTAATCATATTTCTGTGTAATTGAGAGTTCAGCTTTGATCCTAAGATCACATTATCAACATGACCAAAAACCTGGACAGCGGAAACTGGTGTCAAGTAGAGGCTTAAAACTTTACCACGGTATGAAGAATTAAGACTGCAGTTGAGTAAGACCTTTACTATTCTAGCATGTCCAGCTAGGGTTTGAAAATGTTTAGTGCCTACAATCCTTGAGTTTGATGTTTGGCTTGGAAGTGAGGTCAAAGACAACAGGGATATCAAAACCAGAAAAAAACGATTTGGGCAGTTGAAGCAATTCTGAAACCCTGATAAATGTATTGTTACAAATGACAGCAGTTTTTAAACAGCACTGGTGAGAGGGCCAAACTTTAAGGAACTGATTCAACTTTAACAAAATATATCTGTGCTCATGAAAATGCAACATAAAAGTGATGGAAAGCATCAGTGACTTAAGTTTAAGGACCGTCTGAGTAAATATTATGCAAAGATATTTTCCAAGTTTCAAGAACAAAAAGAAAAATGAACAAGAAATAATTTTATAAGTAAGAGTAAAACTCCACAGCAGGCATCTAACAGAAGAAAGGCAAGACTATCAAGGGAGGAGACTAAATAAAACTTGCAAAGTATGAGACAGAAGATTCAGCTGTCTGGAAAGATCAGTAGAACAGACTAAAATAATTATATTTAAATATCCAGAAAAGGCACTAAAATTATATTCAAAACCCTAATAAAAGAACAGCAAAAGGCATTATGGGCTGTTTAGGGTTTTGACTGTGTCTTATGCAGGACAAATGAAATATAGAGAAAGGTTCTTAGTCATAAAACATAGTGAGTGAAAGAGGAAGGGCCAGGAGACCTGGGAAAGTTTCAGCTGCAGAGCCAAGTTTTGTCGGCCTTAGTCCTGAAGATGATGAAGAAGGAACTCCCAATCTCAGATATGTAGCTATCTACAACATACTTGCTATTTCAAAACAGAAAAGGAATTTATCTGAACTTCTAAGTGAGAAGCAATGTAAACAGAAATATTATTAATGAGAAATACTAGAAACGTACTTATTTTGAAGGAAGGGAAAAGAGGAAAAATATGTATTGACTATACAGCAAATGCCCAAACTGTCATAAATAAGCAACTGTAATTTATACAGCTGAAGCTATCAAAAATAATTGGAAGTGAGAGCATGACCTCTCAAACTTCCTTCATGTTTCTACTGGTTTCCCTTAAGAATCAGTGTTAGGTCTTTCTTATTTAACACCAAAGTGCTACAATAGTCCAAATGCACAGATGTGTCCAGTATCCTCTTACACTCTTAAAGCAAGAAATCGGGAAAAAGCCATAAATGATGGGGGTACAAAGGCCCAAAAATAGGGGCAATTTTTAAAAATTGTTCTTAGAAACTTAAAAAGTTGATATAATAACAAGTTTTCCATTAGCATGAATTTTTTGAGTGGTATGAAGTATGAAACTCAAACAGTTGTGATTATTTTTGGACTTCCATTCTCAATAATTTGCCAATCATTTGCCACAAAACTAAAGATTTATGAGGAACAAAAGAAAGATATGAGATAAAAATCTGGACATTCTGCAAAGATCTGGAGAGCTGAGAGGGCTATCTGCTCAGCCGTTACCCCACCTAAACTCCTATCAGTCACATAAGAATCCTTTTTAGCCATCGAAACCTGGCTGTAGAACTAATAATCAGATTTCAGCAAGGAATATTACTCATACGTGGGGAATGAGATGTGATTTGTAAAAGTGAAGATGTGTCTGGGGGCCCCAGAATGGAAAATATAACAAAGGAGGGTAAATTTTTAAAGAAATTTATGAAAATATTTGGCATGGAAGATGTGAATTCAGTAACAGGAGTTCAGAGTGAATTTATTTATTTATTTATGTATATTTGTTGACCGGGAGTGTCCGACTGGACATAGGTCCATTTTCAGCGGAGGCCAAGGAAGAAAAGCTCCACAGTTAAAACAGACAGTAGTTACACTGGATTACATAGCGATTAACAATTTACATAGCAATTACTTACAACATATTTACAGATGAAGAACATAGTACATCAGTAGACAACTAGAATCTATCTGTGAAGTGCATAACAGACATTAACAAATGTTACAATAAGAAGTTCCTGCTGTATAATAAGTACTAGGCTTATGAGCATCTGAGCTTGCTATAATCAAGGTAGTTAGTGGAGTGCATTCCCCAAGATAAAAAAGTACAGTTTTGTACCTACCATAAATGCAGATGTCCGAGAGGTATGCATCTGCAGTCCTAACATATGGGTTGTCCTGCCTCAGGCAGCCCTTCGGTCGGCCGGATTCCAAAGTCTGGGTCTGGCCTCGGCTGATGTCGCACTTCACCCGACGTCATAGCTGCTGTCAATTGGGTATAAAGGCATCAGCCGACACCATTTTCCTCAGTGTTTCTTGCCCCAGATGCCAGGTGCCCTCTAGGAAGGCTAAATTTGGATAAATGCAAATGGTTCCAAACAGTAGAGAGCAAATAAAAATAAACATGTATATACATATATACAAACAAATACACCATAATAGATTCTCCCACCTAGCTACAAGATGGGCAAATACCCTAGGAGTACCACAGAGGGGAAGGAGGGTGGGTAATCCTGACTGCAGATGCATACCTCTCGGACATCTACATTTATGGTAGGTACAAAACTGTACTATGTCCTTCAAGGATGCATCTGCAGTCCTAACATATGGGTAGAATACCATAGCCAAACTGGGGGAGGAGGCACTAAGAAGATTATGGTGTAGTTAAGATCCCTTGCAAAACAGCAGTGGCAAAATCTGCTCGGGATTTGGAGTATAAAGGCAGATTATAATGCTTGGCAAATGTATGCACGGAGCTCCAAGTAGCAGCCTCTAAAATGTCTTTGGTAGCCACTCCTCGTAAGAAAGCTGTAGTAGTGGCTGTAGCCCTTGTGGAGTGAGGTCTGATGTTTTCTGGAGTTGTCTTTCCATGAAAAGAGTAACAAAATCTAATGCAATTTCCTATCCATTTTGAGATTGTCTGTTTTGAAATTGCTTTTCCTTCCATTCCTGTTGCATATGCTACCAGAAGCTGGTCAGTTTTTCTATTGTTCTTGGTTCTGTCCAGGTAGTAGCGCAATTGCCTGTGCACATCCAAGGTATGCAGTAGTCTTTCCCCCTGTTCTGTGGGTTGGGGAAGAATGTTGGTAGGTGGATTGCTTGGTTTAATGATACCCTGGAGACCACCTTTGGCATAAAAGTAGGATTAGTTCTCAAGGACACTCTATCCTGATGGAAGATAAGGAAGGGCTGTACTGCCATTAATGCCTGTAATTCAGAAACCCTTCTTGCTGAAGTGATTGCAAGCAGGAAAGCAGTTTTCCAAGATAAGAACTGTAATTCTGCTGTTGCTGCTGGTTCAAAAGGGGGAAGTGTTAACTTTTCTAACACAAAGTTCAGGTCCCATGTAGGCAAAGGTGGCTTCCTTGGAGGCTTTACATTTTAATTCCTCTCAGAAACTGCCTGAGTAGAGGATGAGAGAAGACTGGAGGATCCATGTTGTATTCTGCTGAAATTGCTGATGCATGAATCTTAATGGAGGAGTAAGACAGGCCATTGTGGAAAAGCTCTGCTAAATATTCCAGGATGTTAGCTATGTTTGGCAATGATACATTTTCTCCTTTTGCTGCACTCCAAATGAGGTATCTTTTCCATTTTGCTGAATAAGTTTTCCTTGTGGAGGGCCTGCGAGCCTCCAGGATAATGTCTTTAACCCTTTGAGATAAATCTGGGTTATTTTGTTTTATGTAATGTTCCAAGCAGCTAGCTGCAGTGTTTTCAAGTTTGGATGCAGGATCTTGAAGTTGTTCTGTGTTAGCAGTAAAGGAACTAGAGGTAGAGGCCATACACGTGCCCGAGACATACTCCTCAGTAGCGGGTACCAATGCTGCCTCGGCCAGTCTGGAGCTATCAGGATGATCCTTGGGTGATCTTCTTTGATCTTCAGTAGCACTTTGTGCATCAAAGGAAGAGGAGGGAATGCATATGCTGTCAGGTTTTCCCAACTGAAGGATAGGGAGTCCACCTTCCAAGCAAGTGGGTGGTATGTCCTTGTGCAGAATTTTCTCAATTGGTGGTTGTGTGGGGATGCGAACAGGTCTATTTCTGGTAGTCCCCATTTCCTTGTAATGGATTTGAAGATGTCTGGATGCAGCATCCATTCGTGGGCATCCGTGGTAGTTCTGCTTAAGATGTCTGCTAGTATATTTTCTTTTCCTGGCACAAATATGGCCTGGAGCTGAATGTTGAGGTTCAGGGCCACATTCCAGAGGTCCATTGCCATCCGGCATAGAGGATATGAATGTGTGCCTCCCTGTTTGTTGATATACCACATAACTGTGGTGTTGTCCGTCCTTATCAGCAAATGGCCTTGTTGAAGAAACGGTCTGAATTGCCTGTTTCACTGCCAGCATCTCTTTTTGATTTATGTGTAGGTTCAGCTGGTCTTGTGTCCATAAGCCTTGTATGCACTTGTCCACCATGTGTGCCCCCCAACCGAGGTCTGTAGGCGTCCGTGGTGATAGTCTGGCTTGGGTGAGGGCTGTGGAAAGGCAGCCCTTTGTTCAATTGACAGGCCTGAGCCCACCACAGGAATTCTTGCTTCAGGCATGGAATTATTGGAATTTGGGCTTCTAGGCTGTGCTTGTGCTGAGACCATAAATTCCTTAGGTACCATTGCAATTTCCTCATATGTAGTCTGGCATGTGGAATCAATATTATGCAGGATGCCATGTAACCCAGGGCTTGCAGGACTTTCCTTGCTGTAAGCTGGTTTTGCGTTGTTAATGCCATGAAATAGAGTGGTAGTTGCTTTTGCTTTTCTGCTGTGAGGAATGCCATTTGATTTGATGTGTCCAGTTCTGCACCCAAGAAGGTTATCCTTTGGGATGGTATCAGCCTTGACTTTTTTATGTTGACTGTGTATCCCAGGGCTTGCAATAGGTGAATAACCTTTCTCAAATCTTTTGTTAATTTGTTTTTGTTGTCCGCTTGTAACAGGCAGTCGTCCAGGTATGGATAAATTTGAATTCCCTGAAGCCTGCAATGAGCAATTACTGATGCCAGGCATTTCGTGAATACTCTGGGCGCAGTAGATAAGCCAAAAGGCAATGCTGAGAATTGATAATGCTCTGATCCTACAAGAAATCTGAGGTATCTTCTGCAATCTGGTCGTATGGGGACGTGCAGGTATGCCTCCTTGAGATCTAGAGTCACCAGCCAAGACTCCTTGCCCAGCATGGGAAGAAGTTGCTGTAGGGTCAGCATCTTGAATTTTGGAACAATGAGATATGTGTTTAGAGCGGACAGGTCGAGAATAGGTCTCCATTGGTTTTCCTTTCTTGGTACCAGGAAAAGTCTGGAATAAAATCCTTGTCCTTGTTCCATAGACGGTACCTTTTCTATAGCTCTCATCCTTAGTAGATGGTCGATTTGTTCTAGAGCGTTTGTTTTTTGGTTTGGTGGTAGGTTTGGCATTCCTCTCTTCCTTGGTAGAGTATGGAAGTGAAACCTGTAACCTTTGTCTATTGTCTGTAAAATCCATTTGTCTCCTGTAATGTAATGCCAGTTTACTGAAAATAAGGCTAGCTTTCCACCTAAGGGTGCTTCTAGTTGTTCCCTGGTAGGCGGTATCAGAGCCAAGTCACTGTGACTGTCCTGTGGAAGTGGTAGTGGCTGGATCCGTGGCAGTACTTCTCTGGTTGTTAGGCTGCCACTGACGTCCCCTGTAGGCACCTCTGGATTGACCTCTGCCTCTTGGGTGCCTATTTCTGCCTCTCTGTGCTCTGGTGGTGTCTGGAAAGGACCAATTCTTCGAAGGCCAATTCCTACTAAACCTCGGAGGCTGGACCTGTAAGAAATCCTTGACTGTTTGGACAGATTTTGCTTTTTCTTCCACCTTCTTTAACACTTGCTGTGCAGGGGAGCCAAATAAACTGTGTTTTTCCATGGGAGCATCTAGTAGCTTTGACTTTACATGGTCTGGTAAGGATTGCTCTTTTAACCCATGCATGCCTTCTGATCACTGTACCAGTCATAGCTGATCTAAAGGAAGCCTCCAGTGCATCATAGCCGCATTTTAAGGAATGATTACTGACCTGCTGAATGTTATGTACCAAATCCTGAAGGGACTTACGGTCTATAGGTTCAGGAGAGGACAGTTTTTTATTTAGCTGATCTAACAAAAATTCCTGATACTGAATCATGTGGAATTGACAGTTTAAGGCCCTAGCCGAAAGAGTTGCAGAAGTATAAACTTTTTTACCCCATCTCTCTAATGCTCTAGATTCTCTTTCAGAGGGGAGGGGGTTCTTGGCAGAGGCAGCTGCTACAGCTTTGGGGCCCTGTGAAATAGTTTCAGGATCTGCAATAGGAGCCTTATACAAGTGATAATGTGTGTCCGGGACCCTGTAGTATCTGTCGGGCTTAGCAGGAGCCGGGGGAAGAGAGTCAGGGGCAGTACAAGCATCATTAAATGCATCATCCACAACTGTAAGTACTGGAGGAATGGCTAAAGGCCTATGCTGTGGCAAATGTAAAAAGGTCCTAAGCCTTTTCCTAGAATCTGAAAAATCCTGGCCCTGCCATTGAAATTGTTCTCTCATAGCATGCAAGGTTTCCCCAAAAGAAAATTCCTCAGGAGGAGAGGCAGAAGTCCTCATATGGAGAATAAGGGCCTTCTGGAGGATTTGAGTTTTCTGAATCATCAGAGGAATAATCTGTAGAAACTGGCTCAGGGGGCTCTGCTCTAGGCCTCTTCTCTGGAGGGGGATGAGAGGCCCTGTCAGGGTGAGGTTGGGATCCCCTGATCAAAGAAATGAGATCCTCTGCCAGGCTAAGCATTTGGGTACTAGAGCTAGGCCTGTGTGAGGGGGTTTTAGCAGGCAAGGCCTTAGAAGATTTAGCTGCTTTAGCCCTAGAAAAAGCCTTGATAGACATGGATGCAGGGGGCCTAGCAGCTCCACGTGCAGGAGTAGATATGTCTAAGGGAATAGTATCTGATAAATCCTGAGAACCTGCAACAGCAGGTGGAAATTCAGTAGCCGATTCAGCCATGCTGGATGAGGCCTCGGTTGTTGGAGGCATGCTTTCGGCCGAAGGAAGAACCGAGGACTCGGTTTCAGCCGAAACCGAGACACTCCCGGTTGGCTTAACCGCGGTTTCGTCCGAAACCGCGGACCGCGAGTGTCGGTCCTTTTCCTTACGCTTTTTAGCTAATTGTGAAGTCGGAGTCTCCGACTGCATGTTGTAAGCAAAAGCGGGGCCGAAAAACTCCTCTGCAAACTCCGACTGACGTCTAAGTGTCCGTCGGTTGAAGGAAGCACAGGCTAGACAAGCTGCTACGTCGTGGTCTGGGCCTAAGCAAGGAAGGCAGTAAGAGTGGAAATCCTTATGAGGTATTTGTTTCCCACAAGTTAAACAGTTATTTACTTTTTCTGACATCGGCTGAGGCAAGAAAGAGTCCCCAACGGGGTACTTAGCTTTTTAGAAGTCTTCGGTAGTAGTAATCTCTGGTTCTGACCGACCGGCACTTGCGAACAGCTTCTGCTTCGGGTGCCATGCGGCAAGAAAGACTGAGGAAAATGGCGTCGGCTGATGCCTTTATACCCAATTGACAGCAGCTATGACGTCGAGTGAAGTGCGACATCAGCCGAGGCCAGACCCAGACTTTGGAATCCGGCCGACCGAAGGGCTGCCTGAGGCAGGAAAACCCATATGTTAGGACTGCAGATGCATCCTTGAAGGACATCTGGGCTAGGCTAGACAGAATTTATATTTCACAGGAACATGCATTTAATTGAAGGTTTTGATACACACCCAATAACTATTCCAGATCATGCGCCAATAATAACAAAAATAAAGACACAAGGTAATGAAATAAAAATGAGACACTCACACTTTCCCACTTGTTGAAAAGAGAGGAATTTAAGGAATGGGTAGTTACTGGAGATTATTCAGGAGCTGTTAGAGAGGATAAATTTTTTTTTCTGAAAATATAGCTAGGGAGAGGGATAAAATTAATGTGATGTTTAAAAACATGGTGAAAATAAAAGAAACGGAAAAAAGGGAAAGCTATGGTTAAGAAGTAACAATTATTTAGAGGGACTAAAATGTTAAAGTAGTATAGAATAGTGAATCTCACAGAACAAGAGGAGGATCAACTGCAGAATGCTAAACAGAAACAAAGGGATTACCTCGATAATATGCATGAGTTTAGAGAGATCACTGTTAAGCAACTGTTTTTTGATAATAACAGTAGAGCACAAAAACTTTTAGCACACCAACTCAGGCAACAGAAAGTAGAAAGGGCTGTCACCAAGCTTAGGGAGCCTATGACAAGGAAGTTAACAAGAGATCCTGTAGAGGTATTAGAAATATTTCAGAAACTCTATGAAAGTATGTATAAAGCAGAGAAATATGGAAATCAAGAAAAGATACAAATGGAAATGTTTATGGAAGAATGAAATATGCCAAGGTTACAGGCAGATGAGGCTCAATTACTAACAGGATAGGAGGAGATGAGATAAAAATTGTGATGTATAACCAATCTGCAGAAAAGTCTCCAGGAATAGATGGTATTCCTGTGGAAGTTTGGAAACTAGGAGGGGAAAAATACTGATAAAGATTTGGAAGGTTTTTTTAACAGTATTTTAAGAGGAGGAGAAGTACCAACATCCTGGAAGAAAGCAGTGGTATCTGTGATAGCTAAAGATGGTGAAGATGCATCAGATCCAGTTTCATACAGGCCCATTTCAATACTAAAACATGATTATAAAGTGTTCATGTCTATAATGGCTAAAGGAATGACAAAAGTAATGTCAAAAATTAACAGATATGCATCAATGTGGTTTTGTGGAGGGGAGGCTAACATTTGACAACATTAACACAGCACGGATGATTCAGAGGGAAGCAGAATGTAAGAAAATACCATTGTTGTTGGTGGGTCTTGATGCAGAGAAAGCATTTAACAGAGTAAGCCGGGACTTTATGAGCAGGGCAATGGAAGCATTTACATCTCCTGAAAAAATTATAAGGTTGATTAGGAGGCTATATAAGGTATCAGAGATGAAAATTAAAGTGGGTGAGGTCCTATGTGATAATTTTTGCTTGAGCAGAGGAACCAGGCAGGGGTGTCCTCTTTCCCCTTTCTTATTTGCATTATATTTATAACCACTCGCAAAGAAAATAAAGGACTCAGAAATTCAAAGATATAATTGGTATGGTAGCCAAGAAAAGCTGGCTCTGTTTGCAGATGATGTTATTTTATATCTGACAACACCAGAAAGAGACATTACAGTTTTTGTGAAACATTTTGAGACAGTTTTACATCTTTTCAGGATACAAAATTAATGAAGCTAAAACAAAGGGAATAGTGGTGAATTATGTACCCACACATGAATTGGTTCAGCAATATACATATTTATGGGAATATGATAAAATGAAGTATTTAGGAGTATGGATTAAAAATGATTTTGGTGTGGCAGACAAAGATATGTGGGAAAAGACTAAACAAAAGATAATACAAAAAGTGAGAAAATGGAATGCTTGTATGGATATGAATAGTAAGGTAGAAGCAATTAAAATGTTTTTAGTACCTTTAGTTTTATACATAGGTCAGGCATTTTTTTACGGTCTATATTAGAACAACGAAGTTTCAAAACTTTGAATGTTCTAATATCGAATGCTATTCAACGAAAGCTGAAAACATCGAACATACAGAACAGCAACTTTTTTCCTAGGGAAACAATTTGCTGTTCCAAAACACATAAACACAACACAAGCACACCAAACAAACAGCAATCCACACACATACACCTAAAATCTTACACCCAACCCTACACTAAACTATGCACATACCACTAACTATCCACTTACCTTAACCCAAACCCTAATCCTAAGGTCCGTCACTATCGCACACTCACCTCACTCACTCCCTAACCCTAACTCACCTAACCCGCCCTAACCCTCACATCCACACAATCGCACACTTACCTGAACCCGACTCGCAACTTTCTACCACAGTGCTGAAAATACCAAAGCAACAGAAACAGACAACCAAATTCTTTCACTAGGAAAAAAATTTGGTTTTCTGTTGCTTTGATATTTTCAGCTTTCGCTGAATAGGGTTCAATATTAAAACATTTGAAGTTTTGAAACTTCAATGTTCTAATATAGACCCTTTTTTATCAACCAGAAGAGAAGTTGTGGAAAGCAATTAATAAAGAGCTGAAGGACTTTATCTGGGAGAAGAAGATGGCAAGAGTCAAGTGGGATAAGGTGATTCTTCTAGCAGAGCAGGACAGACTGGGATTACTGAATTTGAAGGGGTATTTCAGAGCTACACATTTAAGGCTCCTATACACAGCACAAGCAGAAAACTATAATTCAAATTCAAAGTGGAAAGGGATGATGATAAAACAGCAGGGAAGCTCAAGAAACAAGGAGAGACTGGGATTTTGGATGTAGGCCTTTAAGGAGTATAACAATAATCATACAGAATATCATATCTGAAAGTAGCAGAAAGTGTTTTAAGAACTAAGCCAATACGGGAATGGAGAAAGGAGATTCTGCCAATAGGGATGGCTGCAATTTGGGATACAGACAACAGACAAAAGGGGGCTGGAATTTATTGGAGAAAACTGGCAAAGGAAGTAAGGTATTGGGAGGAAATAACTAGAGAGGGAAAAGTAACAGAATGGGAAGATGCCAAGAACGTATTTGGACTGCAGGTTAGAGACTGCCTCCCCTATCAAGGACTGACAGAGTATAGACAAAGAGAAATAAATGGGAGGGGGGGTCCTAAATGAAAGACCGGCACTGGAAGAGTTTTTGTAGAATCTAGAACAGAAGCTGCCTTTAAAAAGAAATAATTAGTAGAACATAAACATTGCATGATAACTATAAGAATCAATCAGAGGAGGTTAGAAAGGATTGGGAAGAGAGACTGGATAAGCAATTCATTCACAAAGAAAGAATGGGAAGATATATGCATGTCACCCAAATATGCAACAAAATCTAGAAGATAAATAAATGCACCAAGTTAACACACAAACATACATTTATTCAAACCAAAAATAAAAATAAAAATGGTTAGAGCTTTCACAATTACACTAGTTGCTTCATCAGATTTTATTTCATTTTACGTATCTGTTTTATGCACCTTGTTTTTATCCTGAGTCGTTCGTATTCTTTTTGTTTAAAATCTAGAAGATTTAGGATTTTTGCTTGGAAATGTTTACATAGATATTTTTATACCCCAAGTAGACTCTGGAGAATTTTTCCTCAGGAAGAGAGCAAATGGAGGTGTGATGGGAAAGAAAGATGTACTGAGGAACATATTTTCTGGGAGTGCAATGGGTTGGTGGACTTTAAGGGTTCCCTGTGGGATGCACTGTCAGAGATGCTGGGTGGGCGGATTGGTGTGACGAGGTAGATGATTTTTCTGAGCTATGAACCAGAATTGGAATTGCCTAGAAATGATAAGGCTGTGCTGTGTCTAATTATGGTGGCTACCAAAAAAACAATTACTAGAAAGTAGAAATCAGAATCTAAACCAACTATATTAGAAGTAGTGAATATAGTAACAAAAATAAAGCAACTGGAATTGAGATCCTTAGAAAAGGGTAGGAGCAAACTACATAGGAAAAAATGGGAATAGTGGGAACAACACAAACAGGAGATGAATGAGGTTTAAAAGAAGGCGGGACTTAAATGAGCTATGTAATGTCTGACTGAAAATGATTGGGTAGATTATAAGTGATATATAATGTTTGCAACTGGGAGTGTGTCAGTGAGGTTTGTGATGTAAAATGCTTGCAACTAGGATTGTGTCGGTGTGGTTTGTTTTCATTTATATAAAGGTATGACTGCTTATGTTCTAAGTGATGATTTAATAAAGATGTTTATATTAAAAAAGGGGGTCAGGAGTTGAATAATTTATGTGATGTTGCTTAGATTATATGATATATAGCAATATATGTGAAGTATAATGTTTGTTAATGCAGTTTGATTACTTTTGTATAAATGGAAATTTGCTTATGTCACATGTGATAATTCAATAAAGGTGTTTAAAAAAAGAAACCTGGCTGTAAAACTCTCACCTCCTTCTCAACTCTCCAAAAACAAAAGTATTACTTTTCACTCTCAAACATTCCTTTACCCTAAAACAGACATTCCATACCACCTCCAATAAAATTAATATCTCAGTCCCAACTACTCATTATGGCAATAGACGAAAATATGAAGTTTGATCCTCATATACTATAAACCATAAAAAAAAAAAAAAAAAAAAAAAAATCACCAGAAACTTTGTTGCTTCTACAGATACAAGGCCTATCTCACCAACAAAGGATGGAAAACTTCATCAAACTACCTACTTCCCTTGCTACTATACTATACACAGCCCTCATCCTACCTAATCTCCACACCATTCAAAATAAAATTGGAATCATACTACAACAGAAATGCAAACATTTCTGCCAACTAGACTTTCTACTTCCACCACTGTATAGCAATAAAATAACTGTACTGGCTGGCTGATACTTCCATAATATATAATATACTCATAAATACTGACTACACATACCTCAATTTACAAACCTGATAACTATCCTGCCTTACAAAATATCCTACAAAAGTACTCACCAATTAGACATCTGTGCTCCATGAACAAACTGCTCACGCATGTAACCAAATCAAGTAATTCTGTAGTGCACTATCTATACTCTAATTACATTAACCAAAAACACCAGGCACATGTACTGCTTGGTGTAGGTAGGGAACTAACACTTCCTGGTTAGGGGCAAAAAAAAAATGCTTACTTTATAAAAAAAATATCAAACATAGGTTAAGGTCTTTCATCCTCTACTTGATTAGGACTTCATCAGAGCCAAAATTAACAAGTAAAGCCACTTCCTTAAATATCAAGAGTAAATGATCTTAAAGCACATCAGAGCTTCTTAAAGTGAACCTGTCACAATTCTAACGATTCACAAAACCGTTAAGTCTAAAAAAATACAATCCCTCCAAGCCCTCCTCCCATTCGAGAATACAGATATCTGTGCAGTTACTGAGACATGGTTTATAGTGGCAAAGAGTACCCTGGCAGTACAAGGTTTTAGTGCCTTCCACACTTTTAGACCAGTAGCTGCACAGAAAAGGGCTAAAGGAGGAGGTGTCTCACTATGCATCAACAATAAGCATACCTCTGGGGTGGTCAAACAGGATGACTCGCTAGAGTTCCTTCATGTGCAGATCACCATAGACGATCCATATCCTAGCTTGTTATAGGTCACCCTCCATGTCTCAAGAAGCTCATAATGCATACTTGGACCTACTGGAGACACTTACCATCCAGCCTAACACCCTAGCCATGTGAGACTTTAATTACCCTTCTATAGACTGGGAATTCTATACAGCCTGAAATCTACAGCCACAGAGATTCCTGGACTTATTAAATACAAACACACTTGGCCATATAGTGAATACACCCACTAGAGGCTCCAACAAACTGGACCTTGTGCTTACAAATACAGGAGAATGCTGCAGCCCCACCACCATCAACACTATCTATGTCTCATCCTCCCTGTTAAGGTCTGACCATAAAGCTATCTCCTTTGAAATCAAAATCAACTCTGCAATCCCATTAAAACCAGTAAAAGTTAGGAACAATTCCAAGGCAAATTACCTTTTATTAAGTGATGAACTGTAAAAATTCAATGCTCCTCCAAATCCAGAGAGCACAACAGCCTATGCTGAATTGCTCTTAGAAACTCTGGCTGCTCTACCTACCAGAAGTAAGCCTAGGACTACAAACCACCCTGGTGGCATCCCAAGTTAAACAGGATATACAACAAAATAAAAAAAATTGTGGCAGACGTCAGGAACGGTAATTCCCATAGAAATAGAAACTCTTTTATCAAAAGTACAAAGGCAGCTAAGAAGGCTAATTAGGTTAAGTAAAGGCAACTTTAAGGTTAAGATAGCCTCCCAGTTGAATGATAATCATAAGGCCTTCTAAAGCTATGTCAGAAACCTCAAGGGCAGCACACAGAAATTTGCTGAACTGGTGGTTAATGGTGCTGCATTCACTGAGCCTGGTGATATAGCAAACCTGTTAGTGGACTGATTTAGTTCCAGTCCTCCCCCCTCTCTCCCCAAGCCATCTCCTTAAAAATACCCTCAAATATAACCCCTCCAGCTATAACTAGGGAACATGTACTGGTTGCACTCACTAAAGCCAAGGCACATCCTTAATGGGCCCCAATAACATCCCAGGTTGCCTCCTGAATAGTCTAAAATTTGAGATATCAGGGCCCCTGGAATCATACCTTAACTATAGTCTTAAAACAGGATTTGTGCCATGTGATTGGAGGACTGCAATGGTCATTCCCCCTACATAAGGGAGGATCTTCAACAGATCCTGGAAACAACAGACCATTAGTCTGACTAGTCTTATTTGCAAAGCCACAGAAATAATTATGGAAATTATCAACAAGGATGTAGGAGGCCTCCAGACAATGGATCCATCCCAATTTGGCTTTGTCAAAGGAAGGTCATGCTTACTGAATCTGGTGGACTTCTTTGAAAAGGTCACTAAGGCAATGGATGAAGGGAAAATGGTGCATATTGACTACCTAGATTTGGAACTAGGTATATAACCCTTTATAAAGTGCTGAATAGCTAGCTGGCTTACTGATATGACCCAGGAGGTTAGAATCGGTGAGAACACCTCTACAAAGAGGCCGGTCATCAGCGGAGTCCCCCAGAGCTCTGTGCTGGGTGCACTCCTCTTTGGAATCTACTTTTCAGATGTCAAAATCAATGTCAAAGGCCTTTGGCTGACCATGTTCACAGAGGATTGCAAACTGGGAACAGTCATTGAATATATCCAAGATGAGAACACCCTTCAGGAAGTTCTAATACAGACAAATTCTTGGTGCCAAAGCCACAGCTTAAAACTCAATACCAAGAAATGCATTGCAGTACCTTTTGGTAAGTCTACCACCCTGGTACATCATCAATAAAACACCCATAAAAGTTGCTTCACTAGTCAGTAATCTGGAAACTCATGTAGACAGTAACCTAGCCTTTGACCAGCATGTGTTTATGGTAGTAACTAAATCCTTCTATGTTTCTCAACTTATAAGAAAGGGCATGACATCTAGGTTCAGAAAGTTCATTATACCACTGTACTTGGCCCTCATTAGTCCCATCATAGAGTATAATGCTTCCTTCTGTATGTACATGACCAGACACATGCAGCAACTGAAACGTCCACAAAGGTTCCTTACAAGAAGAAAACAGAGAGTAAACACAATCTCCTATGCTGCCTCAAAGCCCTGTTTCTTTACTCAGTATCATACAGACTTCCGAGAGGTGATCTTTGCCTGGGATACAAAGCATCCCTGGGTCGTGCTTTGATGAATCATTTGCACATCCATAAAACAAACAGCATCAGAACTACTAGATTAAAAGACCTAAATTTAGCTTATGGCATAAATAGGATAAGTTGCAGACACAGATATGTTTCTCAGAGAACTCCCAATCTCTGGAACAGGCTCCAAAACCATTCATCCCTATTCCTTTTTAAGCACAACTTGGACCATCGAATAGGTAACTGAAAATTCACCCCTGGTCTTGCCTCTATGTCTCTGATGAACAGAGGTAGTCAGTAAATCACCACTTATATAAATCAAATGTGTGGGTCACATTTAGTTTGCACGTGTGGGAGGTGGCCGTGGTGGTCCTGCAGTTAGCGTTGTTGCCTTAAAGCAAGAGATCCTCCAGTTCAATTCTTGGCTGGGAGTCTTCTGTGCAGAGTCTACATGTCCTCCTTGCTGTTGCATGGGTTTTCTCTGGGTGCTCCGATTTCCTCCCACATTCCAAAGACATGCAGTAGGTGGACTGGACACACTAAATTGGCCCGAATTCTATGTGTGTGTGTGTGTGTGTGTGTGTGTGTGTGTGTGTGTGTGTGAGTGAGTGAGTGAGTGAGTGAGTGTGTGTGTGTGTGTGTGTGTGTGTGTGTGTGTGTGTGTGTGTGTGTGTGTGTGTGTGTGTGTGTGTGAGTGGCACTGATGTACTACAGCAGCAGGGCTAGCCACCCGGTGGTGTAAACACTTGGCTCAAGATGATTGTCACTGTTAAAGCGACACCTCAACCCCATGTGTAAAAATAGAAAAAAGGGGTTGAGGATGGATTTCAGTTCCATGTCTAGGCTTATAAGGGCCCTAGTGGTCATTAGCCTAGTATACACACACACACACACACACACACACACACACACACACACACACACACACACACACACACACACACACACACACAAACATGTACTGAGTCAGTATACAAGATATCAGTAATGAGTGAATGAAAAAGCTGAGACACAAGATATATGTTCACCAGAAGTTGTCATATGACATACATCCCTGATGTGGTTGACCCCTTAAAGTGATATGCTTTCTCTCTCTCATTGCCTCTGTGAATGGAGAGATATAGTACATGGATAAGAAAAACAAACAGCTGCAGTAACTGTAAAGTGATTAAAAGTTAAACAATTTATGATATAAATGCTGATTATTGTTGAAATTTATATGCTTTGATTCTTTAAATAAGCATGACATATTAGCATATTGATGTGACAGGGTTTCTATCTTATTTTACGGCAGAAACAGTAATGACAGCTTTCAGTCCAACACACACAAAAGCCTGAGACATCCTTAATGAGTGTCCAGCTGCCAGTACCTGGTGCTTCTACAGGGAGCAGGGGTCCAGGGAAGTAAATACTGTGGGAAGAAATAGCCAGGGAATTATTATGGCTAGGCTTGTATAGGCCCTAGGACTAATAGCCTAGTACCAACCTATGAACCTATGGAAGTCAGAGAAGACCTCCTATTGTTCTGTCGGGGACAACAAACCTCTCAATCTCTTAGAGTAAGAAATCTGGACAAACCCATAAAAAAGTGGTACAAATAGGGACAATTTTGAAATATTGCTCTTAAAAACTTAGAAAGTTGATAGAATAACAGGTTTTGCATTAGCATGAATTTTCTGAAGGGTATGAAGTCTAAAACTCAAATTTCTGTCATTATTTTCTAATTTCAGCCTTTAATGATTTTTCACTAATTTGCCAGAAAGCCACAATTTTATGAAAAATGGACCAAAAATATAAGGCAAAAATCTTGACATTCTGAGAAAATCTGTACAGTTGAGGTATGGGGGACAATTATATTTATTTGAGGCAATCAGATGTCTTAGACATCAGGAAATCCCCCTGGTTCTTGTAACCAGAATGCTGAAGTAACTTCTATTTAGTTATAAATATTAACAAAGGCTTAAAATCTATGACTGTCATTTGTGGGGGTTGTGGTCTAGGCTGTACAGTGGTGGGTCCAAGCTAATTTAACTGACTTCACCATAAAACTCTTATTGTTACAGCAGCCGGCTGAATCGCAGGCCTAAAGCAGATGCCCTATGCTGACTATCTAAGAAAACTCCACCTATACTCTGTCGCATATCGTCTACTCAGAGGCAATCTCTGCTTAACATACAAATCCATGTCAAACCCAGAGCTGTTGGACATGCTACACTTAAAGAAACCCCAATCCCTCAGAGACACATGCTCTTGGGATCTAAACCTTGTCATCACATTGAACAAAACATGCTGGAGGGATAGGTTCCTGACCCAGAGACTCCCCAGACTTTGGAATAGACTGCCCATACATGTCAAGCAGAGCGCCTCTTTGGCCCTCTTCAAAAGAAACCTTGATGATTGGATGGGAGATAGGAAATTCACCCCGAGGATCACGTCAGTTGCCCTGCTAGACAGGGGTCCAGGGAAGTAAATACTGTGAGAAGAAATAGCCAGGGAATTGTTATGGCTAGGCTTGTATAGGCCCAAGGGCCGATAGCCTAGTACCAACCTATGAACCTATAAGATCAAGTCTGAATTAAATGATGGTTTACAATGTGACTGTCTAAGCAGCTTACTACCAAATGTTATCTTAGGAGAATTAGTGCACTTTCATTTTTGCATTTTACAACAGTGTCTTTTTTATGCAAGTCATTGTCATTTTATACAAATGCTCCAGTTTATTATTTTATCCCCATCAAGTGTCTCCTTTTCCCATTCTGTTGCTTGAGATTCCAGAGCACTGCCTCCTGGAAATTCATACATGAGAGGAACTTCATCAATTTCCCCCAAAAGATAAAATGATATGGTTTTAAATATGTTTAGTTTTATTTCAAGGGCCATTTGCAGTGCATGATGGCTGAAAGGAAACCCAGGGTGTATAAGAATACCTTCCTGAGGGAAAGGAACAGAAACACCGCACTTAGTAGGCTAACCCCTACAACACAGTGCTAAACATCACTCAGCTCTTGTAATGCAGATCCAACGAAAAGTGGCCAGTAAAGATCTGCACCAATGACCAAGTGACTGCAATGCACACAGTGGAGTTTCTGAAGCAGATAATGTAAGCAACATCCCCTGTACAAGAGTGGCCCTTAATTGCACTGTCAATGGATGACTGGCTGTCTGGGAGCAGTATACTAGACAGTTGTTAATCCATTCTGCTAGCACTTGGGCACAGGTAAGCCATGCAAAAAAATAAAAAAAAAAACAGGTCTATTTTCCAAAGATCTAGCATCCTCCTGATAAAACCTAAGATGACAGAGCACATCCAAGATATGAAAGCCTCTGCCAATCACAAACTCTGTCTCTAAGAACAGCACAGTCTCACAGATGTTCTAGAAAGCTCTAAAACAACTTGTATGAAGAAGTGTGAGTTTCTTCTCATGGACACATCTTTATAAAACATCAAGTAGAATTCTCAACAGATATGGGCTTGCAGCTCTATTATCCAGCAGGTAGAGATAATAGCCACCAAGTATAAGGTCATCCAGAAAATGACCTTCATGTCTACCAAGTTAGTTAAGCCTACCAATTACAACACTTAAGTGTAAAGGATGAAAATGACTCTTCAACAGTGGTCAAAAATTAAGTACCACATAGAGGAGCTATACAGCAAGCCTGTCCCAAGACACAATCCTACTAAGTCATGATGCTTTAAAATGGCCAAACAAATTAATACTTACAATGATGTTACTTTAGACTTGATCAAGCAGATGTCTAAACTAGAACAAACAGACCTGCAAGTTCTGAGAATAGGATGGAAGAAAATCTTCTCTGCACACATAGGGAACCAATTCTATTTGGCAGAGTATGTCTGATTAGGTCAAGAT
This sequence comes from Protopterus annectens, assembly GCF_019279795.1. Classification (NCBI taxonomy): domain Eukaryota; kingdom Metazoa; phylum Chordata; order Ceratodontiformes; family Protopteridae; genus Protopterus; species Protopterus annectens. The sequence continues at coordinate 1,232,127,657 of NC_056726.1, read as the reverse complement.
TTCTTCATAACCTCTAGGACTTCTGAAACCCCAGTCAAAAGATGCACAATAATTAATGGATCCAGTAGAATAGCCAGTCCCTGAGATGGACCAAGCTGTTCCCTAAGATTAGAGGGTCCCAGGTCAGCAGAGGATAGTTTTTGAACTGCCAGAAACATGATTTCCTGAAGACAAACTTTTTTGGCCATCAAAGAACAGTGTAGATGAACTTTGGCCTTTCTTCTCCGAACTTAGCCAACAGCTACATAAGAAAAAGGTCTGGAGGAAAGACAAACAGTAATTTTCACCACCACTCAATGGAGAATCCATCCACCGCCCACTGCCCTCTGCCCTCTGCCATCAAACAAGACAGCAGAACTTGGAAAGGATTACATTTTCCCGTGTTATATACAAGTTGATTTCCATGGTGTTCCACACCTAGAAGACTTTCTGTATCAAAGAATCCCTGATTTATGGCTATAGGGGAGGGCTGAAGCTGCAACACAAGGCACTTAGGAACATAGAAACAATATTAAGGACAACCGCACCCACAGACTCAAAACACATTTATTTCATCATGGTTTGGTGTTTCCTACATTTTAACACCACTCTGGGACTATTTAGAGATTTTTAGATATTTTTATACACAATTTCTGACTCTGACCACATGGGGTCTGGCATCTTGAAATAATTCTGACTGTTTAGTTGGCCTCTAAGTATCCCAGAATGCATTGTTTGTCTCCAAAAATTTGCATCAGATCTGCCACATTTTCCCTAAAGCTCCTGTCAGTGCAATGATTTTACAGGCATTCACTGCTATGTTATAGCCACCTACTTTTGGTTAAAATGTTATCCTTTTTCAATGACTACTTCAAACACAGGCAGTACAAATGCTACAGAACAGAACTGAAAAGTGCATTTTATTGCTCTTTCTTCTTAGAAATGCTAACTTGATTTCTTTTGTGAAGGCTGAAATCTAGTCCTTCAAGGTATCTCCCCTCCCCCTTCACACCTACCTTCCCTAGCTGGCAAAGAGCTAAGGGTAATTTGTCCCATTATCTGCATGTGATTGATAGCTCACAGCAGGTGACCAGACTAATGTAGTACTGCTTTCTTGTCAGCCTTTCCTTCCTTACAGTGGGAGACTTTTTTTTGTTGCACTCCTCCTGTCAAATTTAGAACCAAGCTCCATAGCACTGGAAATAATCACTGTTTTGCAAAGCATCAAACTCCCATTTATTTTTCCTTCCTGTTTGGTTAAATTGCTAACAAATGATGCACTATAAACACAAAATGTTTCACAGACTTGTATGAGAGCACCCACATGCTTTTTTTAAGTGGTAATTTAGAGAGAAATTACAGTATTGCATACTTCTTGTAATCTGATGTAGTGTTGTTGAATTGTGACAAACATCTGCTTCTTATGTAAAAATATGCAATTAATGTCTACGCATGGTCATTGCAAATTTATGCTCTTAGTTTTTGCAGCTGTTACTGTGCTTCTGCCTGTACTTTGTCACATATCGGTAGGACTCTTCAGAAAAGTGAGATTACAGTTTGACATTTTTTCTAGGTTAAGAGTGGGCTGGGCAAGGCAGATCTGATATTACAATGTGGGGGATCCACTGGCTCTTCTAAACAGCATGCAAATCAGGTGGGGATTGCATCACTTTGAGGGAGGAAATGTCCCTGTAGCTAGAGCAAGAGCTCTGGCAGATGTGATATCATCATTTCAGAGGCAACTAGACATTTTTCAACTTGGTTTTCAAAGTGAAAGTAAAACAGTATGGAAAGGTAGGAAGCCTAACAGGGAAAACAGTTGAGTGGATTCATTTTTAAAGCTGCATGGGTAATTTTTCGAGGCTGTGTCAATGAACAGGGACTAAAAGCAACAGCAGGTTGAGCAATCTGCTTTAATATCCCATTGTTGTCCTTTAGGCAAGTAATAACAGGAACCATAAGATGTCTAGCCATATAGACCTTTAAGAAGACACACTTAAAAGTTCCTGTGACCCTTTACAAGCAGGGCCATGCTTGACATGCTTAGTATAAATTTGTGTCCACACACCCAGCTTCGTGTAAATTTGAGTCCTCATACCCAACCAAGACAAACCTTAAAGGCAGACAACGGCTTGATTTGTAGTGGCAGTAATGTATTCCATAAGTTGGGAATACTTCAACCTATTTGTAAAGCAAAAGCTTTTGTAAAGAAATAGGAGGTCAAACAAGACTTGCTCAAAATGCAAGATACAGGTCACCTTTTTATTACTATATATCTATATATGTGTGTGTGTGTGTGTGTGTGTGTGTGTGTGTGTGTGTGTGTGTGTCTATACACACACGCACATATATATATATATATATATATATATATATATATATATATATACATATATATATATATATATATATATATATATATATATATGTGTGTGTGTGTGTGTGTGTGTGTATAATATATACATATATATATATCTGTCTGTAGATATACATGTGTCTAAACAAAAACCTCCATTTCCTAGAAGCTCTCTTCAGCCTAGAGAATGCTGACATCTGTGCAGTCACTGAGACATGGTTTAAAGCCATGGAGAAGACACCAACAGTGCAAGGTTATAATGCTTTCCACATATTTAAACCAGATACTACACAGACAGGGACTAAAGGTGGAGGTGTCTTGATTTACATAAAAATTAAATATACCTCAAGGCTGGTCAAATGGGACAATACACTTGAGCTATTCCATGTTCAAATCACCATAGGCAAAATCTAATACCACTTCCATGCAATCTATAGGTCCCCCTCTATGCCCATGAAACACATATCATGTATTTAAACTTGCAGGAAACACTCATCATCCATCCTAATACTATATTCAAGGGTGACTTTAATTACCCCACTATTAACAGGGAATCATATACAACACCAAATGTACAGACACAGAGATTCCTGGATTTTATAAACACAAACTCCGTGGACCAAATTGTCAATACACAAACCAGGGGAGCAACCATTTTGGATCTGGTCCTCACTAATATGACAGAGTGCTGAACACCCCCTAGTGTAGTGTCTTCCCTGGTAAGGTCAGACCACAAAATGGTCTCCTTTGAAGTAAAAATAAAACCTGGACTCCCAGCAAACCCTGGAATATTCAGGAGATACTCTAAGGCTAACTTCCTGCTATTAAGTGATAATCTGGCAAAATTTCAAGCCCCCATAAACCCTGAGAACACTGTTGCCTATGCAGAACAGTTCACACAAACCCTACCCAAGCATGTTAATAGTTGCATAGAGGCAGGTGTACACACCAGGAAGAAGTACAGAACTAACTTGATAAACAAGCCACCCTTGTGGAATTACAAAATCAATAGGCTGTATAACTGAAGGAAGAAAATCATGGCAAAAATTAGGAGGTACAGCACCCAGCAGTATAAAAGGACTCTCATCAAAGTAAACAACTCAGAGGACAAATAAAGTCTACCAATACCAAATTTGAAGTAAAATTGGCCTCCCAGGCCATGGGCAACCACAAGGCATTTTTTAGCTATGTCCGCAACATCAAAGGTAATACACAATTGTCTGCAGAGCTCTTTGTGAATGGAACCGCCTATACTGAGCCAGAAGATATAGCAAACCTACTGGCTGAAAAATTCAGCTCCAACTTCACTTCTATCTCCCCCTTAACCTTCCCTCTGGAAACACTATCAAATATAACCCCCCCCCCCCTGCTATCACTAGGGAACAGGTCCTTAATGCTCTCCTTAAGGCCAAGAACATTGCATCAATGGGCCCAGATAATATCCCAAGATGACTTCTAAATAATTTAAAACATGACATACCAAGCCCTCTGGAATTGCTATTTAACTGTAGCCTCCAAACAGCCTTTGTGCCTCATGAATAGAGAATAGCAACAGTCGTCCCTCTGCACAAAGGTGGTCCATCTACAGATCATGGAAACTAGAGACCCATATGTCTCACTAGTCTTATATGCAAAGCCATGGAAAGAATTATCATGGAAATGACGAATAATGATATAGTAAACCTCCAGACACTGGATCCAACCCAGTTTGGTTTCATCAAGTGCAGGTCATGCCTACTCACCTTGGTGGACTTCTTGAGAAGGTCACCAAAAGCAATGGATGAGGGAAAAATGGTTCACACTGCCTACCTTGACCTGCCCAAGGCATATGACACAATGCCCTACTCGGGTATTGTTGACAAACTCAACAGGTTAGGCACAAACCCATATGTTACCCAGTGGATAGCCAACTGGCTCACAGACAGGATCCAGATCTTAGAATTGGGGAGTCCACCTCTATAAAGAGGCCAGTCACAAGTGGAGTCCCTCAGGGATCAGTCCTTGGACTGCTCCTTTTTGGCATTTACTTCTCAGAAGTCAAGCTCAATGTCAATGGTCTATGGCTGGCTAAATTTACAGATTATTGCAAATTAGGAGCTGTCATTGAATCCCACACCAACGCAAATGCTCTCCAGGAAGGGCTGACACAAACAAGCAACTGGCATCAAAGTCATGGACTAAAGGAGGTGGAGGGAATAAAACCATCTACCCTTGGTTACAGGAAGCAGCTTATTAAAGATTTCAGAGCCTTAATCCTCTGGGCCAGAAGAAAACTGATCTTGGAGCAGCTGGTAGACTACTGTGTATAAGGAGAAATGTGCTAATCCATCAAGATAGTTGAAGGATTTAAGGCCTTTAACTTTCTAGGTTAATAACTGTTGGGGATTTTCTAGATGAGCAATATGTTTAGATTTGTACATACCAAGCGGGCACTGTATTTGATAATGGGACTGATAAGGAAGAGTACAGTGATAAGATGACTTATTCAGATCTTGCAGATATTTTCTTTAAAATTAACTTGGCCAGATAGCAGGATTTCCTGACTATGGTGGAAAAATGATGATCAAAAGTACACCAGGGTTGTACATATTCTACCCATTATTGGTACAGTTTAGTATCAGTGGATGAGAAGATAACAGTGCTTAGGTTGCAGCCATCAGCAAACTTTATCAACCAGACTTCTGCGATATGGCTTGCATGTCTGTAAAATAAATACCAACCAATATATAGCCAGCACTGATCCCTGCATTACCCCATGTTACAATTTTAAATTAGGAGTGTATGACAGCAATTTTAAAACCAAACTGATTAGGGTCTATGTCTCCACAAATTAGTTATTTGTAATCTCTAGCTTTGCATATAAGGCTGGTGAGGCTGAGGGACCTATAATAACTTGAGCCTGTTGAGGGGCCAAACTTGTGTTGGGGAATCACAGTGACTCTTCTCCAGACATTGGGCACAAACCATGTGGCTAGATTGAGGTTGAACAGTTTATGTAGAGGCTTGGATAATGCATGCTTGGCACTGACGAGAATGCAGCCAGGTTTGTTATTTGTCCCATAGAGGTATTGTTTTTAGCTTTTGAGAGAGATTCTCAGACATATTTCAGTAGGGTTTCAGGGGAAACAAAGTTTTCCATGAAGTGGGAGCAACAATGTGGATAAGTAGGGTAAAGTTAGTACTCAGTTTGTCTGCCAATACACTGGTCATATCCTTGGGATCAGAATATGTGATATTATTATGGATAAGCTCAGTGCAGTGCTGGAAATTATTTCTTAGTTTCCTGACATAACTGAAGAAAGATTTATAGTTTCATAGGTCCATAGGTTCATAGATAGGTACTAGGCTATAGGCCCAAGGGCCTATGCAAACCTAGCCAACACGGTTCCCTGGCTTTCGCCACCCAAGAAAGTTATTTTCCTGTGCCCCTGTCTAGCAGAGCCACAGAAGTGATCCCCGGGATGAACTTCCTATTTCCCATCCACTCATCAAGATTTGTCTTGAAGAGTGTCAATGAGGAACTCTGCTTGACATAGATGGGTAGCTTGTTCCGGAGTATGGAAAGTCTCTGGGACAGGAATCTATCCCTCCAGCATGTTCTCTTTACTGAGGTGACAAGGTTTAGGTCCCTAGAGCATGCTTCCCAGAGGGATTGGGATTTCTTTAGGTGTAGCATGTCTAACAGCTTTGGGTTTGACATAGCTTTGTATGTTTGGCAGAGATGACCTCGAAGTAGGCGTTATGCTACAGAGTAAAGCTGGGATTTTTTGAGATGGTTAGCACAGGGCATCTGTTTGAGGCCCATAATCCTCTTTGTAAGGTACCTCTGTGGCCTTTCCAGCTGTTGCAGATGTCTTGTGAGGTACATTACAAAAGGGGCGTTGTACTCAATAATGGGTCTAATGAGAGCCGAGTAGAGGGGAACAATGACTTATTTTTTCCTGGATGAGAACCTTTGCATGATAAGGTGTGCCACATAGAAGGATTTCCTGACTACTGTGGCAGTGTGATTATCAAAGGAGAGACTACTGTCCACCTGAGTCCCAAGGTCTCTTATCATGCCCTTGGCATTAAATGGACTGCCACTTATGTGGTAGTTCATGGGTACAGAGTTTTTACCAAAGGGAATGACAATGCACTTTTTGGCGTTTAGCTTGAAGCCATTGCTCTGATACCAGGCATCTGTCTCAGTAAGGCCCTTCTGTAGGATATCCACGTTGCTTGGGGACTCAACTATGGCACCCAGTTTGTAGTCATCTGTGAACTTCATCAGCCAGAGGCCCTCTGTGTTAGCCCTTACTTCAGAGAAGTATATACCAAACAGGAGAGGACCCAGGACTGAACCCTGTGGTACTCCACTTGTCACTGGTTTGAAGTTAGATTTGGAGTTGGCAACTTTTACAGTGTGGGTTCTGTCAGTGAGCCAGTTGGCATCCCGGTGATGCATGGATTTATACCAAGTTAGTGAGTTTATCTATAATTCCAGAATGGGGAATGGTGTCAAAAGCCTTGGCAAGATCAATATAGGCTGTGTGAACTACCTTACCCTCATCTACGGCTTTGGTGACTGTTTCAAAGAAGTTGATCAGGTTCAGGATGCATGATCTGCCCTTCACAAATCTGAACTGGGTGGGGTCCAGAGTTTAGAGGTTACCAATGTCTTTGTTTATGAGTTCCATGATGATATGTTCCATGGCCTTACAGACCAGGCTCGTCAGGCTAATAGGGCGATAGTTCCCAGGGTCCGTGGTGACTCCCCCTTTGTGGAGTGGTATAACTACTGCTGTGCACCATTCAGTGGGTACAAAACCTAATGTGAGGCTATGGTTGAATGTGGTGCTTAGGTGGGGGGCTAGTTCATTCTGCAGTTCATGTAGAACGCAGCCTGGGATGTTGTCCGGTCCCATGGAAGCTGTGTTTTTGGCTTTGGAGATTGCAGTTTTTACCTGTGCAGTTGTGATTGCAGGGGCTCTGCATTCTTCTGGTACAGATATGGGCCCTTTAGAGGATGAGAGGGGGTAAAGTTAGCACTGAACCTATCAGCCAGGATGTCGGTGATATCAGTTGGATCTGTAAATTTCGTGCCATTGTGCTGTAACTCAGAGAAGACCTGAGTGTTGCCATTGAGATTCTTGACATAGCTATAGAATGCTTTGTGGTTGTCTTTAGAATCAGTGGCAATCTTGTTTTCATAGCTAGCTTTGGAAGATTTTATGATGTATCTCAGCTTCTTGCTGAGGCTGACCAGGGAGCTCCTCCACTCATGGGATTTTACTCTCTTCTGCAACAGTTTCTTCCTTCTGTTGTAGAGTTTGTTTATAGCAGGGGACCACCAGATTGGCTTCCTTTTTTTGGAGGATAGCGTTTTGGTTCTGTTAGGGCAGCACGATCCATGCACTCATGTAAGTGCTTAGAGAGTGCATTTGTGTAGGATTCTACAGACATAATTGTATTGTCCATCTGCATGGGTGTCATGAAGTTTGCCACTTCTGTCTTAAGAAGCATGAAGTTGGCTTTGGAAAAATTCTTTACAGTGGTTTCCTTAATGGGGGTGGGGGCGGGATGTGGATATCTATGGTGATTAGCTTATGGTCGGATCCGACCAACGAGGAGTTGACTCAGATGTGGAACATTGGCCATTCATGTTGGTAATGACTAGGTCTAGGATAGTGTTGCCCCTGGTGGGGGTGTGGATAAGTTGATCTAGGGCATTGGAGTTTATGAATTCCAGAAAGCGTTGAGCGAAGGAGTTGGTACATGAGTAGTTTTCCCAGTTAATGGTAGGGTAGTTGAAATTACCCATAATTAGGGTGTTTGGTTGAACCCTAATATTTTCCAGTATATCAAGAAAAGAGGAGTGGGAATCCTGGAGCATAGTGGGGGATCTGTAGCAAGCTACAGTTTGGATTGCAGTTTTGCACAGAGTTAGTTGCACTTGGATAATTTTGGATGCATTATGCAGGGCAACTAGCCTGGAGGTGTGGATATCCTTAATGAATATGAACATGCCTCCACCTTTGGTGTTCCGGTCCAGGTTAGATGGCCGAAAGGTATGGTATGAGTTATAGCCTGGTAATGCAGGGGTGCTCTCTGGAGCCTTGAACCAGGTTTCAGTTACAACACAGATATCAATGTTCTCCATTTTGAGGAGTGCTTTGAGTGAATCATTTTGAGCTTTAGACTTCTAGAGTTGAGTAGCATTACCCTCAGTTTTTGTTTGCCTGTACCTGTTACAGTGGTGGGTTTGTCATTTGAACATTGCCTAAAAATGGCACTACAGGGGTGGCAAGAGCCTTAGCCAGTATCCAGAATCCCAGGGCTGACAGGTGCAGGCCATCTCTGGCAAAGCATCGTGGCCTGTCAGCCATGTCATCCCAGGCAGATAGATACTGGATCCCCTTAGAATTACACTAGAAGCTTAGCCAATTGTTGAAGTCAATCATGTTGTCCTTGTACCGCGGTATATTTCTGGGCAAAGGTAGGATGCTACTCAGGGCTAGGGTCATACCTGCCTGGATTACAAGATCGGAGAGCTCTTCCATGTCTCTTTCCATGTAGTCTAGGGAGGTATGTCTCAGGTCATTCACACCAACATGGACAATGACTGAGTCATATTTGTACTTGTTGCTGAGTGACCTGAGTGTGTGGGTTATGTGGCAGATCCTGGCATCCAACAGGCAGCTAACAATAACCTTCTCCTCGTCTAGTCTGGTGAGTGGAACATCAGTGTGCCTGACTATAGAGTCACCTATTATTTATTATTTATTTATTTATTCCAGTTTGATGACCGGGCAGGTCCACTGGGCCTGGGGAGCCCGTTTTCAGTGGAGACCCGGGGAGAAAAGCTCCATAAAAGTTACAAAAATACAATAATACAATAATAATTAACAAAGAAATTAAGGATTACAAAAGGTAGCATTCAAAAGTAGAAAATAGAAAACATATTTACAATTCAGTACACTGGGCTAAGTGAGCCTACATTCTGTGGAGGCTTGGGGAGAAAATAACATAGTACAAAGTTTAATTACATGAATACATTTGGAGGGAGCTTGGGCAGTCGAGCTCCGTATTTAAAGTTTAAATAGCATGCTTAATAATATAGGAAGTTAGGAATGCAAGCAACAGGAGGCATTTGCAGGAGTGAGAAACAAATAACTGATGTATTGGGTACATTGTTTTGCCTTATGGGCTGTGGTTGAGTGGCACACTGAGTCTGTGGGTTATGTATCTTTTGGCTTGTGTTGAGGGGTGGAGGTTGCTTACGTTTCTGCTTGGGAGGTCTCTGTTGCTTGGGCAGATTATTATTGAGAGCCTCCGTGAATGTTTTTGTGTATCTATGTGTGGGTATAGGTGGTGTAGGTTTAGTGGGAGGATGTGTTGAGTGTGGTGTGATGCAAGTGTTTGCCTTCTTCTCTTGACTGACAGGTTCAGTCTTGGGTTGAGAGAGCTTTGCCTCCAGTTAGGCTAGATAAATGCATCTCTCACAGGTTGTAGTGTCAGGTGGTAGGAGGAGAGGTTTATCAGTGTACATGAGGCAATTGCTACATTGCCCCAAGATGCCCAGATTCATCAGGTAGACAGGAGAGAACACCGGGAGCTGACCCGTGGACATGCCTGGGTATCACTATTTCCCAGGAAGACAGGAGAGAACACCGGGAGCTGTCTCTTGGACATGCCTGGGTAAGAGAACACCAGGAGCTGACCCTTGGACATGCCTGGGTATCACTATTTCCCAGGAAGACAGGAGAGAACACCGTGAGCTGTCCCTTGGACATGCCTGGGTAAGAGAACACCAGGAGCTGACCCTTGGACATGCCTGGGTATCACTATTTCCCAGGAAGACAGGAGAGAACACCGGGAGCTGTCCCTTGGACATGCATGGGTAAGAGAACACCAGGAGCTGTCCCTTGGACATGCCTGGGTATCACTAGTTTCCTCTAGACAAGTGAGGGTAGTACGTACTAGAGACATTTTCCTCTAAGCAGCTGAGGAGAAGTACTATAAACTGTTATGCACTAGGTAATGAGGAAGGTTGAGTGCTGTAGTAATAAGTTGCTTGTTTAGTGCTTACAACAGTTCTGAACCAGTGCTGAGCCGAATAAGCAGATTCAAGTGCTAAAATTAAGAATATGGCTAGTTCTAAGGGAAAAACTGAAGAGCTGACTTTATGGTGCTGGGAATAGGTGCTGGGAATAGTTTAACCCTAGCTAAGTGGTGCTGTGCGATGCGCACACTCATGCAAACCCATGCAAACATGGATTTTTAACTCAGAAAGTTGAAAGGGATTGAAATCAGCCCAAAACGGACAATAAGGTTAATTTGAGAGTTGGAAACCACTCCTCTTGCAACAGATAGACTTCTCTAATGCTTACCACTCTCACTGATAAGCAGAAAGACTTCTCACCACCACAACAAGGTCTGGGCCACTCAGAAACACAGACTAAAGTCCTGAAACCAACAGATCTGAGATCTGGACTATTCTAGTATAGGAAAGGGTGGGAAATAAGCAATACAGATAGTTTTTTTTTTTGTTTGTTTTTTGTTTTTAAGAAATGAAATAGCATAAAACAATTTAAACAGTAAAAATGCACAGAAAAGGCTGCCACACTTGAGTGTGATACCTACAGTATTAAATGCAGTTAAAATTAACTTTTAAGCAGAAAAATCAAGTGCACACACAGTAAAATGATTTAGCAGTAAAACGCAGCAGAAATATACAGAACCACAGTAAAAACGGCTTTTTAAAGTGCAATAAGCAAAAACAGTTACGAGAAAGCCAAAAAAGGTACTTAGATCAACAAAAAGTCTCTATTTCTCGTTTCTGGTGCTGTAGTAGTCTGCAGGATGCCCAAACAGGATCCACCGAGCTAAAACAAGTGCAAGCCCACACAAACATGAGTTTTTAACTTAGAAAGTTATTGATATCTATATATATTAAGTTTGTACTCTACATTTTCTAATAGTGTTCATAAGTTCTTTGCTGGCATGATTCACTGTGCTCTTGAGATAGGTGTAGAGGGATTTCTTACAACTTTTTATTATTTTCATTATTTTGTTACACAGTTTACTAATATTCGACTTCTAACAGACAGGTTTATTCTTGAATTTACCATTATATTTACAGCAGACAGATGTGGACTTTTCTATGGAGCTATTGAGATACTGGTAGAGACTACAGAGGTGAATGCAGCAGCCATCTCAGTAGGGCCCATTTGAAGAGTATTGTTGGGATATTTGTGTAGCTCATTACAAACTGAAGAAGGTTTATCTTGCACAAGTCTTTAAAGATGGTCTCATTTGGTGGTAAGGTGATACCACCAGGCCTGATAGATAAGATGACTGATTTGTGGTCAGACTTTATCAGGGATAAAAAGATCTGGGTTGAGGTACAGACAGGGTCTAGGTTGGTCAGGACCAGGTCAAGGATCTTAAGGCCTCTAGTGAATGATTTTACAATTTACTTTAATGTATTGCCATTAACAAAGCCTAGGAAATGCTAAGCATATCCATTTTTTGAGGTATAAGTGTGCCAGTCAATGTTTGGGTAATTGAAGTCCCCAAGTAAGAAAGTATTTGGATTGATATTTAACTTTTCAATGACATTAAGGTGATCTTTGGAGGATACTGATGGGGATCTGTAGCTAGCAATGAAGTGATACTTTTTGGATCTGTTACAGGAGATTTGAATCTACAGGAGCTCCAAGTTAGGGTTATGGGTAATTTGCCATGAAGTGATGATGTTTCTGAACAATACAAACACTCCCTCACAGTTACCTAACAGCCTGAAAGTGTTGTAGATGTTGGAGTGATGTCAATGCATTGAAACTATGTCTACGTGACCACACAGATATAAATGTGTTTCAAGTTGCAGGAGGGCATCAAGTTCTGGTATCTTTCCATTTAGACTGCTAGCATTGAATAGTGTCACCACGGTGTTCAAATCTGAGCTGCAGTTTGCTATGCTGGAATGTGCAACAGGGAGCATCTGCTGAAAAAAAAGGTACTACAGGGGCAGCAAAGGCATTAGCTAGTATGTAGAAGTTCTGGTATGAGAGGTGTAAGCTATCCTTGGTGAAACAGGATGTCTTAGCTACCGTCTTATCCAAGACTGACACATACTGGATCCCTTAAAATAATGCCAACTACTTAGCTAAAGCCAATTATCTTGTCTTGTATCAGGGCATCATTTTGGTGAAGCCAAGATATTACTCAAGATCTGTGTCTTTCCTGCTTCTGACACATTCATGGTAAGTTCCAGCACGTCCCTCTACATTCCCTTCTGGGTGGATTGCTTCAGGTCCTACACCTCACATGAGACACCACTAGGTTGTAGTGATATTTGTCATGTGCCATGACAGATCCTGACACTGAACAAGCAGCTTACAGTCACCCTGTTTTTGTCAGTCTGGTGGGGTCTGTGTGTCTAACTATACAGTCATTCATGAGTAAAGCATTTTCCTGTGTGGAAGCAGACTTTGTGGGCCTTATGGCTCTGGGCCTCCTTTCCTGGTGACTCTTGGGTGATCTGTTTGGATTTACAGAAGGAGTAGGTGTTGCAGTGTATGCTGAAGGCTGGAATCTTACAGAGTGTGTTTTAGGAGGCTTTGGCAATTTTTTCTTTACAGTCTCAGCATAAGTTATGGGTTTAGTGGTGTGTTGTGACTGATTTGGTGTTGTGGAGGTAATATGCGTAACAATAGTGAGTTGATGTAAAAGGTTTGCCTCCATGTTTCTTAAATATCTGCATCTCTTACAGGTTGTATTATCAATTGGTTGAAACAGGGGATGATCTGTAAGCATAAGGCAGTTTTACACTGATTTAGAACACCCAATGCAACCAGACTTCCGACAGATCAGGTGAGAGGAGACTGCTAAGCCAAGTTTATGTACTTATTTCTTTATTTACTTGCTTACTTAGTGACATTTGTTTTCCAGGAAAGTCTGGCTGGGCCCAGGTGCCCTTTTTCAGCAGAGGCCCATGGAGAAAATCTCCAAAGTATCATTTAATGCAACTAATATTTACAATAACACATTTTATAATGCAGTTTCAGTGAGTACATAGCATAATAGTCAGTATAATAACATTTGTATTGATATTCACAGACATTAATATACAAGATTTGTATTGAGAATTTACAGATAGAAGTGTGTCTCCTTTTAAGCAGGTGACGTTCTCTGGTAATCAGTATTCATGTTCCAGACATTTGGTAGAAGAGTCACTTCCTCCAAGATAAGAATTATATTAGAAAGATGCAGTGTTTGATGGCTCACAGTCTCACACACACACACACACACACACACACACGCACACACGCACACACACACACACACACACACACACACACACACACACACACACACACACACACACACACACACACATACACACACACACATCTTCCCTGCATGGGAAGAATGAATGCACCTTCATGGATTGTGCAAACCCCCATTTGTCTGACCTTACCAACAGAGGTTCATGCTTTTATCTGTGCTAGCATGACTGGCTGAAGTTTTGTAAATAATTGTAAATTACCCTGTATTGCATATGCCAGCATGACCAGCTATAATTTTGTAAATAAGTTTATGTCTTTTGATTATCACTCTGATTTAAGCAAGATGTTTGAATGTTCTTCTGGCTGACCAAATGCACATATTTTTTAAAGAGAATTCTGAATGTATGTTAAGCCAGAGTCAACTGACCTAAATGTGATGTCATTGTGTGCAATAGCTGGGAGAACAGAATCTTCACTGCAGCTATTTGTTTACTTTTCAAAATCTGATATGAGAAAGTAGAATTTTCATAGCACCTGCCTGTTACTTTTAAAAAAAAACTGCTATAAAAGCAGGTTCTGAGTCTGTTGTTCAGTTATCATTCAGTTGTTTTTCAAGAGCTGTTCAGCAGTAGTATTCTAGTTGTTTCCAGAATAGTTGTTCCAGTCGCGGAGGACAAACAAACCTTTAGAGTTAGAGTTGACTCAGTAGTCAGGAACTTAGGGACACACATAGATAGTAATCTAGCCTTTGATCATCACATATCTACAGTGGTGAGGAAATCATTCTATGTTGCACAACTTATAAACAAAGATATGGCATCTAAGTCCAAGGAAGTCATTGTTCCACTGTATTAGATATTCATCAGATCTATCATTGAGTACAATGCCCCCTTTGGTATGTACCTAACCAGGCATATCTAACAACTGGAAAGTCCACAGTGATTCCTCACTAAAAGAATACAGGGCATAAGTAATATGTCCTATGCAGACCGCCTCAAGGCCCTATCCCTGTATTCTGTCTCCTACAGGCTTTTGAGGGGAGATCTATGCCTGGCATACAGAGTATTGTCAGATTCCACTCTGATGGACCTCCTGCATATCCACAAAACAAACAGTACCAGAATTACCCATTCTAAAGACTTAAACCTTGCCTGTGATATAAATAGGACCTGCTCGAGAGATAGGTATGTATCCCAGAGACTACCCTGTCTATGTGATAGGCTCCCCATCCATGTGAAGCAGAGTTCCTCCCTAATCCAATTCAAGTGCAACTTGGACAATTGGATGGGAAACCAGAAATTCATCCCTTGTTTGGCACCTATGTCCCTGATGCAAACAGGTAACCTATAAATGGTTCATCTCTCACGCCCATGCTTACGCTTATCAAGGGTAACCGAACTCGTCAGAGATTTTGGATGCATGGCTAGGCTTAAAAAGGCCCTTTTGGTCATTAGCCTAGTAAACACCTATGAACCTATAAGTGTGGATATAACTCCTCATTTTACCTTGCAGAAGTAAGAGTATAATCTTGCCTTGTTGAGTTATTTAGATTAGATAGAGACAGTTAATCTTCAGATAGTCAGGGAACTACAGCTAGTTAGATGTTTTCTAAAATCACTGTGAGACCTATCTTACAGTATTATTTTCATATTTCCTCTGTGTGAAACTCTGTTGTTTACTGGAATCAGTTAATCAGTATTTACTTGTTTTAAATCTTTTTATTTATTATTACATTTTTACTACCTCTTATTGTGGCTGGTTGTTTAGTGAATATTTTAATAATTTAAGTGTGTGGATGGGAGATCGGAATTTCACCCCGGGGATCACGTCAGTCGCCCTGCTAGACAAGGGTCCAGGGAAGTAAATATTGTGGGAAGAAATAGCCAGGGAATTGTTATGGCTAGGCTTGTATAGACCCTAGGGCCGATAGCCTAGTACCAACCTATGAACCTTTGCTTATTGTGATAACACCAGGGCCATTCTGAAAAGCCTTACTGCTTGGGATACATGCTACCATTTGTTTCAATATCTATTTTACCCAATATAACTGAACACCCCTTTGAAGGGTTCTGTAGTATTTGACTGGCGGCAGCTGTTACCTTGTAATTTGGGCAAGGAAACATAGCAGGTGAACCTGTGTCAGTTTTTCCCAAGAGTGCATGAATGTGTAAATATCAGACATTTAAGAGTGAGTGTGTCAGATACCTAGAACTGGGACACAGTGCTCTGCAGTCGTTAGTGTGGAGACGCATTTTACTGGAGTGAAGCATATAGTCTAGTCCCAGGTTTGGAACCTGTTCTCTGTGTACTCTTAGGGGAAACCGTGTATTTCTAGCCCTGCTTTTGGTGATAACCCTTACCAGAGACAGTGGTGAGGATTGAGACTCCTTAGTTACTGCCCCAGAGCAAAGAGGGCTTCATCACACTTTCATTCCCCCCATAAACCTGAAGATGAAGAAGCACTGTCCTCATCCTGAGCTGGCTACTATGAGGCCCATATTCATGGATGTTCCACATTCCTTGCACTAGCAAGGAATGCAAGTGTGGTCCCCAGCCTACCAGTGTGTGATGGGTTCCATAGTAGGAAGGGAACCTCCCATTCAAACTGGCAGGTATGGTAAAACATTCTAGGGCTTGGTGCTAGGGAGGATGACATCAAAAGGAGATCCACAAGTGTATGGTGGCCGTGAAGCCACTAAAACATCATCATACACAGAAGCAGCATATTTACATGGAGATGAGCTATTGGAATTGTGAAAATTGTGACGGACATCGACCATAAGAGGTGCAACTTTGTGCAAGCATGTACACACACTTTTTCCCCTCATCTACAAATGCAAAATAATAATTTAATTTGGCCTTCTCTTTTGTAGAAAGGACCAGAACATGAGAAAGCTTACTTCCATCCCAATGACCACAGCTGTCAGTATCAAAATCAGAGCAAACTTAACCCAACTTATAGTGGCATCCAGAGTCTGCAATCACAAAAGTATTCAAGAAATAGCCCCTGCCATGCTGATCTCCATGAAAGCTGTCAAGGGACAGCTATCTAAATAAAAAGAGAAGACTGCCTCTCCTGTTGGGTGTCTGCCACCACAGTTAACATTTTGTTGAAGATTCTGAGGGCAGGAAACATGCCAAAAGACAGTGTCCTATACTAACAATGGTGCTAGCCAATGGAAAACCATAGACAATTCCTGCAGTTAGATCACTGTGCCAAAAGCACTCCTTACATTTAGCAGCACTATACAGACTCCATCCTGTTGCAACAGAGGCAGGACTGATTATACCATCCAGCACTTGGTAAACTGTGCAGACTGCCTGAAACTGCTGAGGTCTACAATCAAACTGAAACCCATGTCATCTTCAAGATAAGGAAGAAACAGGAAGAAACAAACAATCTTTTTGAAGCATCAACAAAGTCTCTGACCTCTCTGAAGAGGAAAGACTAGGAGCGTTAAAGGAGTTCTACAAAGACAGCAGCAGAGTCCATGACACTGAAAGATCCAACAGAAGTAAAAACTCATCTCCTGTGACCATGTACAGAACCCATTTGCCCTTTGTTACAGTTTCCCAAGCTGAAGAAAATGTGTAAAATTAGCTCACAATAGGCAGTTCTGGTCTACAGTCATTGAGCAGCTTGCTTTCTAAAAGACTTGTCTGTTAGATCCAACTTAAGCAGTCCTCTGTACAGTTAAAAAGCATCCTCTAGTAAGCATGCTAGGCTGTCCTAGGCTGTCCAGATAAAGAGGAAGAGTCAGTGGGAATGCGGTACTGTAGATACCCCTGGTGGTGACACTGATTTAACCTTTCTCTAAAGCTTGTCTGTCTGAGGGTAGGCTTCACTGAAGATCTCCTCTTGAAAAAGGACATCTGCAATGGCATGACAAAGATCTTCATAGAATGAAGACAGAGCCAAGCTATCCAACTCAAACACATATCTGAGGCTACTGCCCTTACATTGTGTCACCAAATTCAGAATTACAGCTTTAAATCCTTTAATTCTAGCTCACCACAGAGCAGGGTATTATTTATTAAGGCAAAAAGTCCACGAGCAAGAAACTATTGCATATGGCATCCAAAACCTATCAAAGCAATCAACAGCCATATAAAAATCATAAAACCTTCAAGTTTCAAAGCACTTCCTCTATAACAAAATTAGCATTATTCCTAAAAAATAATTACATCTCACTGACTATATATAAACTTTCTATGTATAAATCACTAGGATCTTAGACAACATGTGAATTATAAAAAAGAAGTATTATAGCTAGCTCTATGACATCTGAATCAGGAAGGTCTGCCAACTCTTCAAGCACTTGATTTACAAAATGGGAAAGGAACTGAGACGTTGCCCAACTTATTTAAAATCTCAAGACCTAAACCATTGTGTAGAAAGCATTTTGTTAAACACATCCATAGGCTTAGATTTTATATCCAGCAATAATGCAGACTGTTTTTGAGGCCTCTGAGCTCTATGCTGGGCTGAAGATATCATGGAAGAATCTGCCTTGGGATGCTGGAAGATGGATGGCAGGCCAGTTCATAGGAAGTTGCATGAATTTGAAGGTTTTCCAAAGAAGGACTCTTCCAAGTAGGTGCTGGAGGAAGGATAATCTATTTCTATCCATCTCAGACACAAACACCTCAACTTTCTCTGTTTCCCTTGCCAAAGATTCACATGGAAAGAAAGACATCTCTCTTGTGACAGACCATAGAAAAGTAGGTCTGCATCCCCCTCCTATGAAGCAAGCATCAGCTGAGAGGGTAAATGTGTGTGCTTGGGGAAGTGATAGACCCACAATGTGGTAAAAATGGTGGTAAAAGCTGGCAAAAGTATATGAAAGGCCTGCACTGGTCCTTGCACTTGGCATCAGAATATAATTTTATACCCTATTTAATATAAGTTCATATATGATTACTAGGCTAATGGCCGTAGGTGGCCTTTTTAAGACTAGCCACATTTTCACCTGTGTAAATGACAAGATAAATTATCTGGGGGGATGCAACTGCTGTGGAGTAGAGGTATAAAGTTCTAACTATGGTCCAGCTAACCTGGCTTCAATTAGTGGCTTGGATGTCTGAAGAAGCAGCAAGGAGGGATGTGCAGTCCTTTGGGCTTCTCTTCTGAAAATCCCCAGTACTGGCTGGGGATGTAACTGTTGGGAGGTGTGGTCTAAATGGGGGAAAGGCTGGAAACTTGGCTGAGCTGTGAGGGAGGCAGAGCAATATGCTCGTCTCCACTGCATGCCCATCCCTCAGATGGGACTATGAGGGAGGGGTGATGGAAGAAGCAGGGTAGGTCATAAAAAAGACAAAAATCCCTTACTAGAAAATGAACAGTACCAACCCGCAGGAAGCCCGTAAGATCCTTGCTGGCCCTGGCTCAAATTTAGACATTGGACCTGGGCTGGCTGGAGTGCTAGGCAATCCAGCAAAGGATGAGGGGCACTGGGACTGCTGTCAGAGTGACGGAAGAGAAGAAAGTAAATAAATAAATAAATAGATTGCCCTTGGGCATAAACTTGGGTTTAGGTGGCCGAACATTTACAAGTTGCCTCTGTCAAACAGGGACATAGGTGCCATTCCAGGGGTAAATTTCCAATTTCCCATCCATTGATCCAGGTTCATTTTGAGTAGAGTCAGGGATGAACTCTGCTTTACATGGATGAAAAGACTGTTTCAGAGTAGGGGTTGTCTCTGAAAAACAAACCTGTCTCTCCAACATGTTCTGTTTATGTTGCACACAAGGTTTAGATCTTTTCCCTGTACAGTGACTTGCAGTATGTTATGGCAGACAAGGTGCTGTAATTTACCACTGAAACCAGCTACCATGTCTAGTTATTGGGGGAACCCTGTCTTAAGCACCGACCTGATAATTGGTCAATTATGTGTGTAAGTTAGCCCCTTCACTAAATTAAGGACAACTTGTGGCCTAGAAAGGAGTGGGGACCACCTACAAGGCAGACTTATGAAAAGGATTTAGTGGTTAACTGATCTGTTGATACATTATTTCCTCCTTCCTCTCTCTATACTACCTATAATCACATGAGGATCCTTACTGCTATTTCATGCACTTGCTCTCCTCCAAAACAACCATCTTTTTGGTCTAAATAAAAGTCTCTAATGTCTTTCTGCACAGCATTAAATGGCTGTGATGTTCCTGTCCCTGCACAACAAAGGCTCCTTTGTTGTAGGTCCTGGCTGGTGATTTATTGAATGTAGGCACACTTAGAAATGGGTAATATTTTTTGGCAGATACAGTGTGGGAACATTCAGACAATGCATGTTAAGCTCTTGATCTCAACTTTTGTGAACTGGTGAGTGCAGGATTAGACATGCCCTTGTAACAACAAGGTTATACCACAGCATGCACTAGCAGGGCAGGCACATAAACCCTGCACACAGCAGCTACAGATCTCCCAACAGTTATGCTAAAAAGTACAGTTTTGTACCTACCATAAATGTAGATGTTCGAGTGTACACCCTGCTGCAGTCATCACACTTGGGTTATCCTGTCATCAGGCGGTCCCACAGTCGGCCGGAATTTCAAAGTCTTGGTCCGGCGTTGGTTGCTGTTGCTTCTTCCCTGATGTCAGTGCGCCAGGGGGTATATATAATGCATCCGACGCCATTTTCTTCAGTTTTTCTTGCCCCAGATGTCAGGTGCCCCCAAAAAGGTGGTCAGTAATTAGTACCAAATTAAGTAATTTTTGCACAAACAAAAAATCCCTCCAGCTATAAGCAAATACATCAGGAAGGTATTGTAGAGATTTAGCCAGTTAGATCAGAGGGGATGGAGGGAGGGTAACCTGGACTGCAGCAGGGTGTACACTCGAACATCTACATTTATGGTAGGTACAAAACTGTACTATGTTCATCGTGTTACCCTGCTGCAGTCATCACACTTGGGTAGAATCCCAAAGCTAAGGATGGGTGGAGGAGTTATAGATGGTTAGAGGAGGCTAGAAGGCCCTGCAGAACTGCAGTGGCGAAGCCAGCTCTAGTCTTAGAGTAAAGAGGTAAGTGTTAGTGTTTGGTAAAGGTGTGTACTGAACTCCAAGTTGCATCTTCCAAAATCTCCTTAGTTGGAACCCCCCTGAGGAAGGCTGTAGATGTAGCTGTTGCCCTGGTAGAGTGGGGCCTAATGGTAGCAGGAACTGGCTTTTCATGATGGGTATAGCAAAAACGAATGCAATGTCCTATCCAATTGGAAATGGTTTGTTTTGATATAGCCTTCCCTTGTGAAGCTGTAGCATAGCATACAAAGAGCTGGTCAGATTTTCTGAAAGCCTTAGTTTTATCCAAGTAGTAACAAAGTTGCCTGTGAATGTCCAAGGAATGATGCAGGAGTCTTTCTCCTTTGCTCTGTGGATTTGGGAAGAAGGTGGGTAAGTGGATGGTTTGATTTAAAGCTACACTGGAAACCACGTTAGGCATGAAGGAAGGATTAGTTCATAAAGAAACTCTGTCTTGATGGAAAATGAGGAAAGGTTCCACTGCCATTAGTGCCTGCAGCTCTGAGACTCTTCTAGCTGAAGTTATTGCTAGCAGCAGGGCAGTCTTCCATGATAGAAACTGTAGATCTGCAGAGAAAGCTGGTTCAAAGGGAGGTAGCGTAAGTTTTTCCAGAACAAAATTGAGGTCCCATGTTGGTGTGGGTGCTCTCCTGGGGGTGCCTAATGTTTTTTGCCCATCTAAGAAACTGCCTTAGAAGTGGATGCAAAAATAAGGGTGGATCCGTGTTGTAGTGGGCTGAAATAGCTGATGCATGGATTTTAATGGAAGAAAAAGAAAGTCCTTTGTGCAACATCTCAGTTAAATACTGAAGAATCTGAGGCATGTGAGGCTGAAGTGTGTTTTGGCCTTTAGCTTGGTTCCAGGTGCAAAACCTTTTCCATTTATCCGAATAGGCCTTCTTGGTGCTGGGCCTCCTAGCTTCCAGAATAACATCCATAACTGCTTGGGAAAGAGGATCTGGCTGGATGCTTAGGTGATTTGCCATGCAGCCAGATTTAAGGTTTTGAGCTGGCTGTGAAGAATCTGATTGTCTTGCTGTGTGAGCAAATGAGCAATTTGTGGTAAAATCCAAGGTGGGCCATGGGTCATATTCCTCAATAGTGGGTACCAGTGCTGGCGTGGCCAGTCTGGGGCTATGAGTATCAGTCGTGGTCTCTCCTTTCTGACTTTCAGAACACCTTTGTGAGGAGAGGCAATGGAGGGAAGGTATATACTGTCAGGTTTTTCCAACTGAATGAGAGTGCGTCCACTTTCCAAGCTTGATGGTGCAGTGTCCTTGTACAACATTTTGTTAGCTGATAATTTTGAGGACTGGCAAACAGGTCTATGTCTGGAAGGCCCCATTTTTGAGTTATCATTGCAAATACTTGTGGATCCAGTTTCCACTCGTGGGGATCCATGATGTTTCTGCTGAGGTCGTCTGCCAATGTGTTCTTTTTATCTGGCAGGAATTGAGCTTGTAACTGAACTTGGTAAGCCAGAGCTGTGTTCCACAAGGTCATTGCTTGCCTGCATAGAGGGTAGGAGTGTGAACCCCCTTGTTTGTTTATGTACCACATTACTGTGGTGTTGTCCGTCCTTATTGTAAGTTGTCCTGGATGTAATAGATTCTTGAAGGCTGTCAGAGCATTCTGTACAGCTAGCATCTCTTTTTGATTGATGTGCAGATTCCTTTGGTCTGCAGTCCATATGCCTTGAACGCACTGTCCTGCCATGTGTGCCCCCCAGGCATAGTCCGATGCATCTGTTGTCATAGTTTGCCTGGCTGGGGGCAAGGTGAAAGGCTGACCCTTGTTGAGGTGACATGCCTGTGACCACCATAGAAACTCCTGTTGTAGGCAGGGAATGAGAGATATTATTGTGTCCAAGCTGTGGCTGTGTTGAGACCATTCGCTTTTTAGGTACCACTGTAATTTCCTCATATGCAGCTTTGCAAATGGTATTAGTAGTATGCAAGATGCCATGAAGCCCAAGGCCTGCAGAATTTTTCTTGCAGGTAGTTGGGTCTTTGTTGCCATTGTTTTGAAATATTGAGTCAGTTGTAGTTGTTTGTCTGGCGTCAGGTAAGCCTTCTGGGCCGTTGTATTCAAGCTGGCACCCAGGAATGTCATATTTTGTGAGGGTACTAGTTTTGATTTCTTTTCATTTACTGTGTACCCCAGGCAACTTAGAAGATGTTTTACAAAAGCCAGATGTTGTAAGAGGATGTCCTTGCTTTCTGCTTGGATGAGGCAGTCGTCCAGATATGGGTATATTTGAATTCCTCTTTCTCTGCAGTATGCAATTACTGGTGCCAGGCATTTTGTGAAGACCCTGGGCGCAGTAGATAAGCCAAAGGGCAATGTAGAGAATTGGTAATGGGTTGAACCTGCAATGAAGTGGAGGTATCTTCTGCAACTTTGTCTGATAGGGACATGCAGGTATGCCTCCTTGAGGTCCAACGTTACTAGCCATGCTTTCTTGCCCAACATGGGAAGAAGCTGCTGTAGTGTTAGCATCTTGAATTTGGGTACTTGTAAGAAGGTGTTTAGAATTCAAAGGTCCAGAATTGGTCTCCAGGCATTGTCCTTTCTGGGAACTAGAAAGAGTCTTGAGTAAAATCCTTGGCCTTGCTCTCGAGTAGGTACCAGTTGAATGGCTCTCATGTCCATGAGAGCTGTAATTTGTTTTTGTGCCTCTGCCCATTGATTTTGTGGCAGGTTTGGCATTCCTCTTTTCATTGGCAAGGTGTGAAAATGGAATCTGTATCCTCGTGAAATTATGTCTAGGACCCATTTGTCCTTTGTGACAATGTGCCAGTTGTCTGAAAAAAGTGCGAGTTTTCCTCCCAAGGGGGCTGTCAAGATAGTGTTGTTCGGCCAGATGAGGTGCAAGTAATTGAGTTTGCCTTCTGGTAGTCTGGGACCTGTCTTCTACTCCCTTCTGTGTTGCAGTGCCCCATAGCTGAGGTTTGTACCGGGCTTGTGGTTGTCCTCTGCCTCTTGGACGTCTGTATTTACCCCTCTGTGGTCTGTCAGTAGCTGGAAAGGACCAATTTTTTGTTGGCCAATTTCTGCTGAAGCGAGGGGGCTGTACCTGTAGAAAATCTTTGACTGTCTGCATAGATTTTGCCTTATCCTCCATTTTCTTTAAAACTTCTTCTGCTTTAAATCCAAAAAGAACATCCTGTTGTAAGGGAGCATCTAGAAGCTTTGCTTTAACATGATCAGGCAGAGTTTTTTTCCTTTAACCAAGCATGCCTATGTATAACAGACCCAGTGACAGCTGCTCTGTAGGAAGTCTCCAAAGAATCAAACACACATTGTAAAGTATGTTTGCCCACCTGTTCAGTTGCATGCAAGAGATCCTGCATTTCTTTCAATTCAGACTGCTGAGGGAGTGTGCTCATTTTTTGTTTTAACTGAGACATTAGAAATTGCTGATATTTTAGCATGTGAAATTGGCAATTTAGTGCCATCATAGCTAGAGTGGCTGAGGTGTAAACCTTTTTCCCCCACCTGTCTAGTGCTCTGGAGTCCCTTTCAGAGGGTACAGGATTTTTTGCCATATAAGCCTTAGCCCCTTTGGGACCCTGGGAGATGGTCTCTGGATCAGCAACAGGGCTTTTATAAAGGAATTTGTGGGAATCAGGCACTCTATAGTATCTGTCAGGTTTGGCTGGAGCAGGAGGCAAAGAATCTGGGTTCAAACTGGATTCTAAGTAAACATCATCCACAATGTCTAAAACTGGGGGGATGGCAAGTGGTCTGTGCTGGGGGAGTAAAAGAAACTCTCTGAGCCTTTTCTTTGAGTCAGAGTAGTCCTGACCTTCCCAGTGAAAATGTTCCTTCATAGTGTGTAAAGTTTCCCCAAAGGAGTAGTCTTCAGGAGGAGAAGTTGAAGGAATAGAATCCTCACCATCAGAATCTTCATAAGGGGAGAAGGAGTAATCTTGGTCCTCAGAGGAGCCTGAGGAAATAGACACTTGTTCAGAGGAGGCATAATCTTCCTCTTGTCTAGGCCTTTTGTCGGGTGGAGGTTGGGAACCCCTGATTAAAGAGATCAAATCTTCAGCCATTTTGTGCATCTGTTTCTTAGGCATGGGGCCTTGAACTGGAGACTGAAGTGCAGTCTTTTTAGGTTTAATAGGAGTCTTAGTCTTAGTCTCTGGAAACGTTTTTATGGTGAGCATCGTCGGTCTGAAGACGCCTTCAGAAACCGAAGGTGTTTCTGCAGTACCGACATCTCTATCAGCAGTGTCGTTGGTAGGGGCTAAACAAAATGGCTGCGTCGGCCTAGTACTTTCCGACAAAAGCTCCGAAGCAGTCTCGGGTTCCAGATCTGCAGTAGTCAGGGGCTGCGTCGGAGCCTCACTGAAGACCGATGAACCAGAGACCGGACCAGCCGAGGCCTCGGAGTCTGGCTTGGATCTAGGCTGCCTGTCCTTATCCTTGCGTTTTTTGTGCACGCCGGTAGTCGGTTGCTCCGACGGCATAGTGTAGTTAAATTTTCTACCGAAGTAGTGTCGTGCGACGTCAAAGCGTCTTTTAATAGTACGCTTATTAAACCTAGTACAAAAACGACAACCAGTGACGTCTTGGTCTGGGCCTAGGCAAGGTATGCAGTAAGAATGAAAATCCTTATGAGGTATTTGCTTCCCACAAGAAATACAATTGTTAACTTTTTCTGACATCGGTCTGAGGCAAGAAAAGTTTCCCCAATGGGGTACTTAGCTTTATTGAAGACTTCGGATCTGAAATTCGACTTCGAAAATCTCAGGAGTCAGCCGACCGGCACTTGCGAACTGCTTCTGCTTCAGGCACCATGCGGCAAGAAAGACTGGAGAAAATGGGGTCGGATGCATTATATATACCCTTGGCGCACTGACGTCAGGGAAGAAGCGACAGCAACCGACGCCGGACCAAGACTTTGGAATTCCGGCCGACTGCGGGACCGCCTGATGACAGGATAACCCAAGTGTGATGACTGCAGCAGGGTAATACGATGAACATCAGGGCTTTCAGAAAGGAGTTCCCAGCTGTCACCCATCTCATACGGACACTAAAAATAATAAATGTTTTCTCAACAAGATATAAACAGAAAAGGTTTTCTTATGTACAGATTGAATGATTTCATATTAGTTTTCTTATAAGAAAAAAAAATACTTCACAATACCTATATTTCACAAGTTTATTTAATTTGTATTTATTGTTCAGATGTTTATTCTAATTTCAGCCTCAGTCACTCAATAGGCAACATGTTCTACTTTTGTGTAGGATGATCAAATTTTGTGGGTTCTATTCTCACTTCAGGAGGTTGGATTCATTTTCAAATTGTTTACACTGTAATGTAGCATTAGTGGTGTAATGCATTCCTAAGTGTGTTGTCCTTTGGATGAGATGTTAGACAAGAGGTCCCACCTGCTTGAATTTGTGGTAGCTCTGATGGATGTAAAAAATCCCACAGAACTTATTAAAACGAATAGGGGAAGATCTTTGATGCCCTGACTAAATGACTCCAAGTAGTATAAATACTACCTCGGGTTTCCCCTGAAAACTGGACACTAGCCCAATAGAACTAACACTGTCAATGAAGAATACATTCCAAAGACATGCATCTGGAGCATTTCTCCTTGGGCCTCTGCTGAAATTGGGCTCAGTCCCAATTGCAATTTCCCAGTAAACAAATGTTAAATACATACATACATACATTTTATTTTACTGAATTTGTTAGTTGGAGTAAAGCAATGATTTCAGCGGACCATTTTTAGACAGACTGGGCTCACTGTGTGTGAATCCTAACATAATCAGTAAGAAGGTGGTTTTCTTCAAAGTTTTATACACATTCTGTACTTCAGAAAGATTCTCCGTCCAAATTCAGGGATTACTGTAAAAAGGACACTGTATACCATATTCCACAAACCTTGTTCTTGGTGTAAGTGACTTAACGCTGGTGTAAGTCTGCGTCATAGCTAGACCTTACACTGGACTGGAGTAAGTCACTTCAATGACAGCATGTCTTTTGGAATATGGCCTAGAATCTCAAATCATTCCAGTTATTACAACAAGTTCCATACTCTAGTAATACCACATTACACATTTTCCTGGATACAACTTTATAATAGTTTTTCATCAGCTTTCATACATAAACTTCTTTGACACAATACTACCACTAAGATAGTATCTCATAAATATTTGAAAAAACAAAATCAAACTAATACTACAATGCTTGCTTCTCGTGGAAGTCAGATGTAGGTAAATTAAACTTTCATCGCACATAACACTTGTCCTTATTACATTTAAAATGTTTATTTTTTTTTTTCAAAAGTGAATTTGAAAAGGCTAAGTGCAGTAAACATTTTAGCATGTACATTTTAAATGGTTTCTATTTTACATTAACTGTATTTGATGTTTTGTTAAATTTTCAGGAAAACAAAATGTCACTTTCTACAGCCATATTAGACTGGGAAATTGGAAGCAAATTAACCTCAATATTGAAACAGCTAAACTATATCAATTTCACATGAGCAGTGAACTCTTACAAGAATTCACTAAAGCTTTGTATATGGCAGACAGATTTTCCATTTCATTCTATGTTTCAAAACCCTACATTCTGCAAATTTATAAAATTAAAAAAATCAGTGTTCCTTAAAGAATAGCAATTCACCTTTTTGGTTTGGATTGCTGACAACATGAGCCTGAGGAATGCATGAAAACATTTACAAAGCATGCAGTCAAGATTCGGCAATCCGATTAGGTAATCCAATACTAACCATGAATATACGTTGTATATACACAGGCAGTAAGTCACCAAATACTAACCTAATCACAAACAAACTAGTAAACACTCAGAATGCATTGTCTGTCACAAGCAAGTTTTCTGTGTTTACACTGACCAAAACTTCAGATGGGCCCCAAAATTAAATAAAAATAAAATAATAATAATAATAATACAACAGTGGTTCAAACTCTTATTTAACATTTAAGCATGTTAGAAAAATCAGACTGTTTCCATATCTTTGAACAAAACTGTTTCTCTGTTGCTAAAGGAAAATCTTTCCTACAAACTTATTCAGCTTATTAAGGAAAGGTCTCAAAATTGAAATGTAATGCTAGGTTCCAAGATAAATATTTCATGATCAACATTTGGTGCCCTCAGCATTGTGAAAGCAAAGAAAAAACTGAATTAAATAACAGGCAATGACACTTCATAATCAGTGGCGGCTGGTGACTTCAAATTAAAGAGGGGCTGCAGGAGACAGCTGAATGGGTGGGGCCAATTGGAAGGGGTGTGGCCAACTAGAAAGGGGTGGCGTTATGCTCAAAACCACAACAACTGGAACTTTAATTAAATATGCTGCCCTGGGTGCCAAACCATTATCACAAGAGTCCAATCAAGACAAAATGAAGTGTAGAAGAAAAAAATATTTCAATGCATTGGCTACATGACAACTTACTTAATATCTAGACGGAAACACAAAGGTTATGAGACATGAAAAAATAAATTGCTTTTTAAATACATTACTGGAATGCCAGTCAAAATCAAGTATAAAAAAAAAACAAGCAGCACTCAGCTCAAACCACTTCTCCTTGCACTGCAGTTCTAATTATAATTTATATTCAGCTTTATAAAATTACCAAGTAACATGCTGAAAGTGGCAATCTCTGTGACACCCCCACTTGTAAAAATGTTTCTTATCCAAAAAAGACCTGCTGCCTGACAACAACTATCTACTTGTTTCATGGAAAACACATGATCAAAGTAAAAAATGAACAGCGAACAAGAAACAAGCTCAAGATAAATTGCTTAAAGGATTACTGCACAAGTTATGGACCATACATGATAGATTGGCATTCTGTTTAGTTTATGGGTAAAGCCTGCAAAGATAACTGCAAGTCTCCAACAAATGTAATGAGCTTCTGAAAATACTGTAATCCTGTCCTTTATTACAAATACTGTCATATGCATTTCAATACCTAAGGCTTATACGTTATCTAGTTATGTAAACATTCTCTGCATGGCAACAATGAAAAGGCTTTCAATGTTGGTAATTCTTTAACAGTATGCTTATTAAAGCTTACTTGCATCTTACAATCTCCGACAAGCTTACCTGATGGTCATTAAAGCATTGCTACTTTAATACAGAGCAACAGGGCACTGCAACAGCATGCATTTTCTGAATAATAAGAAGCATAAATCAACAGTATAAAATATGACAGAAAACCAGAACATTCTGCAAAATCAAGGACAGATGAAAAGCCATGGTCATACTTGTGGTCTACCTTGGATGGGGGAATATTCTGCACACTTACACTGCATAACTGCTCCTTGCCTTGCTTGGACACATCCAGATCCACTACATGGGGAGTGGAGTGCAACAAGTAGGTCACAGTTTGAAATGTCTCTGGCTGACGGTGACGGCTCTGACACTCATACCTCTCAACCTCAGAGCAAGAAATCTGGACAAAGTCATACATAGAAGTGGGACACACGCCCAAAAATAAAGACAATTTTTAAATATTGCTCTTATAAACTTAGAAAGATAATAGAATAGTAGTAGGTCTTGCATTAGTATGAATTTTTGAAGGGTATGAAATCTGAAACTCAAATGTCTGCCATTATTTTCTAACTTCAATCTTTAGTGATTTGCTACTAATTTACCAGAAAACCACAATTTTATGAAAAACAGACCAAATATGTTATGCAAAAATATAAAATTGCCACACAATACAGCTGGGAACCTGTCAAAGAAGGGACACCTTTTTAAAATTAGTACTGTTAACTTGAGCAGCTGACAAAATAAGAGCATCTACATGCATTTCTGAAATAAAAGTAATCTATAACTCTGATCATTACAGTTATTTATAATTGTAAACCCTCCACGTTTTCTTCCAAAACTGCCATTTTGTAGAGGGATTATTAGGGGGAGAGCAACATTTTGAGCCAAAATTGGGAGGTTTGGATATTCCTAATTCTATAAAGCGATTTATCTGCACATATCTCTCAACCTCTTAATGCAGGAAATCTGGATAAGGCCAAATATATTGGGGGAACATACAAACAGTACTAAAAAGACAGTTGATAGAATAACAGGGCTTGCTTTAGCATGCATTTTTCTGAAGGTTATGATGTCTGAAACTCAATGTCTGTCATTATTTAGCAACTTCATTCCTAAATGATTTGGCAGAACACCACAAATTTTATGAGGAATAAACCAAAAATAAGAAGCAAAAATCTATTCATTCTGCAAAATTCTGGACAGTTGAGAGGTATAGTTCAGCCGGGGCTGTCTGAGTTTGCTGCCCCCCCTCACAAAATCATGGTCAAATGGAGCGTTTCCCCCCTGCAGCCATTCCAATGTCCCATTCCTTAGTTCGTCCCATTTGCCATAAACACTGTAATGTGCATGCTGCTTTACTTCTGCGATGATATGGATTTCATTTGAAAGTTTTATTTTATATTTTACAGCATAAACCCTAATAGATATCTGCTAAACAAAGCAATGCAGCCTCACAATGAAAATGACTTAGCATTAAAACTTCTCTGCCCTTGAAACTCACATTCAATGAAACAGCATTGAAACCCACATTCAAAGAAAATACATTTTGCCAGTGGAAGATAAAGATTAATTTTGGGCTGTTTTCAAATCATAGGCCCCTTGAACACGAAACATACACATGCTCTTTGATACAACCTTCCTGACTGTATTAAATTATATTCCTTGTACAATACAGTACAGTTGTTAGAAGGCATTTTACATTTATTGTTTTGAACATTTTTCCAGTAAACAATGAAACAAAATGCATACACCAATAATGACAAAACTGCCCAATTCAGAACATTTCCATCATAAAAGTCTACTCAAACTTCTACAGTCCACCAGTATCAGTAAATATGTATGATCTCTGAAGAAGTAAAAGTCATCTAAATAATTCCACATTAAAGAGATCTGTTAACTAATGAAGAGGTTACTGCTAGCAAAAAACTTTATATGTCATTGTTTCATCTACAAATAAAGTGCCTGTTGCCCTTGAGGAATAAATTGCCTATATTGCATTAAAAAAATGATAATGCTAGTAATATCACAATAGGGGATGGATGGCAAACTGATAACAGGTTTATAGTTACTAGGTATCTTCGCCAAAGAGGACTGCAGCATCCATCCCCTTTACAACAGAGTACAGTATCAGCAATGGATCTACCTACTGTGGGAGTAGAACCCACAGCCTTCTGCATCAAAAGCAAGTACACTACCTGTTGTGCTATTTACAATGTAAGCAGATGTGGCATAAGCAGCACTAAAAAAGAAGTTATGTACTCACCATAACGTTCCATCTGAGTAGGTAACTTCATTTGTCAGCAACCTGTGGGTATCGGATCTGACCTGGATCCGAGCCGGCAGCTTTCCAAGCTAGAGATCCGAGCTCCAAGCTCCTCCCCTTACCCATAATACCCTGCTACCTCCTTCCAATCCTCAGATCGCGTTTCCCCACCTATATAAACTCACAACCACAAAACAACAACCTGAAGAATCCTAACCTAAGGACCTGATAAACCATCCTAGGGTCCAGGAAATCAAAGAACCAGGTTAGGGGGAAGGAGGGAGGGTCGGTTGCTGACAAATTAAGTTACCTACTCAGATGGAACGTTATGGTGAGTACATAACTTCTTTATCTGAAGTAGTTAACTTCATTTGGTCATCAACCTGTGGGACTTGGGAGGTCCTCAAGGAAGGATATTCCGGAGCACTGCAGAGCCAAAAGCCGCCCTTCCTCTGGATATTAAATCCAATTTATAGTGAGAGATAAAGGTATGAGAGGATGCCCAAGTAGCTGCAGAGCAAATGTCATCCAAGGGAACTCTAGACCAGAATGCAGCAGATGAAGCCATACAGCAAGTAGAATGAGCATGAACCCCTATAGGCTCTGGTAGGCCAGATAGTTTGTTATGTGAGCAGAATGCAATTAGAAATCCATCTTGCCAGAGTCACCTTCGAAACTGGCTTACCCAAGAAGGGTTTGCAAAGGAAACAAAGAGCTGATCAGACTTGTGGAAGGCAGCTGTTCTGTGTAAACAAAAGTGGAACAGTCTATGAACATCTAACAAATGAAGTTTGTACTCCCCTTTGTTTTGATAGTTAGGGAAAAAAACTGGGAGATTAATGGACTGACTGATGTTCACCTCAGAGGCCACTTTGGGTAGGAAAGATGGGTTAGTCCTGAGAGAGACCCTGTCCTTATGGAATATGAGGTAAGGGGGCTTAACACAGAGGGCCTGAAGCTCCGACACCCTTCTAGCTGAGGTAATAGCTACCAAAAAGGCAGTTTTCCAGAACACAAATTTCAAATCAACAGAAGCTGCAGGTTCAAAAGATGGTCCAGTCAGATCCTGAAGGACCAAAGTTAGATCCCATGGAGGGACGGAGTTCCTAATAGGAGGTCTCAAGAGAAACATACCTTTCAGAAAGGTCTTACAAATCTTGGTGGAAGTGAGGGGATTGAGATTGTCTTCAATGTGAAAATAGGAGATGGCAGCCATTTGAACCTTTACAGTAGAAGAACTGGCCCCTTGCCGAAAAATATGAGATAGAAAATCGAGCACTGCTGGAATGGGAGCAGTGAAAGGGTCCAATTTCCTATGAGATGCCCAAATGGAAAACCGCTTCCATTTACTATTGTAA
The DNA here is from genome assembly GCF_019279795.1 of Protopterus annectens. NCBI lineage: Eukaryota > Metazoa > Chordata > Ceratodontiformes > Protopteridae > Protopterus > Protopterus annectens. Next base: position 1,232,095,370 of record NC_056726.1, on the reverse strand, counting down.
ACCTTCCTGGTAGAAGGCTTATGCGCCGTTACCAGGATAGATCTAACTACAAACGAGATACTGGGAGTCCTAGCAACTAATGGAACTGGATCAACCAAGCTGAGAGCTTGAGATCGACCAGATTCGGGGGTGTCAATCCCGAAGGATGAGATATCAGATCTGGGATGGGATCCAAGATCCAGAGAGGAGCTATAAGATGAGACCGTAGGCACGGGAACCAGGCTTGACGAGGCCAGAATGGGGCTATGAGCATAATCTTGTTCCCCAACCGACGAGCTTTCTGTAAGAATTTTGTCATCAATGGAAGAGGAGGATAAGCATAAAGAAGACCGGGTGGCCAAGCATGGACTAGAGGGTCTCTGGGGCTTTCCCCGGAGGGGGGATTAGAGCAAAAAACTCGCTGCACTTCGCATTGGAAGGCGACGTAAAGAGATCGCAGCAAGGCTGACCCCACTTGCGCAAGATCTGTTTTGCTACTAAAGGATTCAGAGACCACTCGTAGGGCGAGAGGATAGTTCGACTCAGTTTGTCCGCTAGGATGCTGGACCAACCCGGAATGTGCATGCTAACAGAAAATGGTTGGTGGATATCGCCCAATCCCAAACTCTCATGGACTCTCGGCAAAGAGGGTAAGATCTGTTTCTCCCCTGTTTGTTGATGTACCAGACCACTGACATGTTGTCTGACTGAATTGCAATAGTCCCTGGAGGGAGAAAGGCATGAAGGGCTTGCAACGCTAGAAGCACCGCCCTCATCTCCAGAACATTTATATGCAGAACGGTCTCTGTCTGAGTCCACATACCTTGGACAGTTCTGCCCACGTAATGCCCCCCCCCCAAGGCAGAAAGAGTCCGTGGTCACCGTGGCTTGGGGTTGCGGCATAACAAACAGTTGTCCTTCCCAAAGCTCTTGAGATTGGAGCCACCACATGAGGGAATTTTTGCAAACTCTGCTGACAGGAATCGGTAAGTCCAACGGGTGGTGAAGGATGGACCACTGAACCTGCAAAGTCCAATGGAGAACCCTCATGTGCAAGCGAGCTAAGGGCGCGAGATTGATTGCTGCTGCTGCCATGGACCCTAAAGCTCTCAGGACTAACTCCGCTGGCGGGGCAGGTGACTGAAGAAGGGCTAAAACATGTAAGGTCAAACTGCAAAGTCTGTCTGATGTCAAGAAGGCCTTGGTCAGAAGCGTGTCTATTCTGGCCCCTATGAACTCCAAGACTTAACTGGTTGAAGGGATGACTTCTTGAAGTTTATGGTGATCCCCAATTGGGATGCTAGTAGTAGGAAGAAATCCCAGGCTAAGCAGAGTAGATGCCTGGTGGGGGCAGTAAGGAGCCAGTCATCTAGGTAAGGAAAAACTTGTATTCCCTGAAGTCTCCGGTGGGCCGCTACAACTGCTATGACCTTGGTGAACACCCTGGGAGCTGTGGTGAGACCGAAGGGTAGGACCCTGAACCGGTAATGACTGGCCCCTAGCCAAAAGTGGAGGAACCTACCGGATCGCCTGTCCATGAGAATGTGATAGTATGCATCCTTGAGGTCGTTGGAGCACATCCAGTGCTTCTCCTGCAAAAGGGGCAGGATGGATTGAAGCATGACCATCCAGAATTTCTCCTTGGCAATGAAGAGGTTCATTGTTGAAAGGTCGAGGATCGGCCTTAAGTCCCCCGTCTTCTTTGGCACCAAAAGGAACCTGGAGTAATTGCCTAAACTGGACTGGCCTGGGGGACGTGCTGGATGGCTCTTTTTTCTAGCAGCTTTTTATCTCTAAAGCTGCAGCCTCCTCTGACTGGGTGGTACATCGGGGAGGTGCCTCGACTGAGGAGGTTGGTTTATGAAAGGGATTGAGTAACCTCTGGATATTATTCGAAGCACCCAGCGATCTGTTGTGATGGACTCCCATTGAGCCAGGTGCTTCGAAAAACGCCCCCCGACTGCCTCCAGAGAGGAGCAGTCAGCCAACCCCTCAGGGCTGCTGCGTGGGTTGGTCAGAAAAAGGTTCCTGAGACCCAAAATTATTCGCCCCCCCCCTCTGCCTCTGGTCCGGAATCCACCTTGTCCCCCTCTGCCTCTGAAGGATGAAGGGTCCGGAGTGTAATGGGACTGCTGAGACTTCTGGAACCACATCTTCGTTTGTCCTCTCTGGTTCCTGGAAAAGGACCTTTGAGGAGCCGAGAAGTGGATTCTGTCGACAGACAGCATCTTCGCATCTTGTATCAAGATGCTTTCTCGCTCTGAACCAATGTGTTGCGGATGGTCTTCCCGAACAGGGTAGAACCATCAAAGGGTGCGTTTGCGAAGGACGCCTTGAACAGTTCCGAAAGTCACAAAGCTGGAGCCGGGGCATGACGCCTTAAGGCGATGCTGGACCCGCTGGCTCTAGCGGCCCCTTCCGTGGCATGGGAAAATAGCCACATAGACGTGTTTGAAGCAGATTTTAGAGTGGCCATCCGAGCCGAGAATGTCCGTTTGTCCTCGGGTGACATGGACTCAGGGGAAAACTCAGTGTATTCTTTCACCAGATCCCGCTGAAGTCTAATTACATGGGCCAAATAATTCAGCGCCCTTATGGAAAAGGTAGCTGAAGCAAACATCTGCTTCCCAATACGATCCATCGTCCGAGACTCCTTATCAGGGGGATGGAGCGAGGAACTATCCTGGGCAAGTTCCTTCTTGGTGGCTGCCGTCACCACCATGGCATCTACCGGAGAACCCTTACTCCAAGCCGCCCTATCTGCAGGGGGGCTAAGAATCCTATGTGGCCTCCTGAGGATTGGCTCTATAGTATCTGGTTCCTTCCACGCCCTGGTAGTGATGAGGTCAACCAGGGGGTCGGCCGGAGAGGACACCCAAGAGGTAGACGGGCCTGCGTCGAACGCCTCCAGGAACACCGACTCATCCGAGGAAGGTTGTTGGGCTGACCCCCCCCTTTTGGCGAAGCATTTCTATAATGTCTCCAAAGGAGACGCCTTTGGGGGGTGACCTGGGGGAACCTTCTCCTTCCTCCAAATTGGTGTCCTCCATGAGGGACTCAGGGGAGTCCAAGTGCATCCTCTTACACTTACGTTTGTGAGGGACCTCCTCAGTGGGGCTGTCCGAGGAGGGCTCACCAACAGGGTCATGTTCCGCCAGTGGAACAGGCTGGGGCGTCAACGCAGGCTGTCCCTGGGACTGGACGATGGAAGACAAGTCCAGCTGCAAGGGAGTGGGGGCGGATCCTGAAGAAAGACTAGGGGGTCTCAAACCTCTCGAGAGAACCTTTTCCACCACGTTGTAAGCCGAGGGTGAACCAATCTCTCTGGACTCCGTAGTTAACACCCTCGGATCTGGCGCGGGGATCGGCGTCAGAGCCGAAGCGCTTGGACCAAAGAGAGGGAAGTGTGCTCCAACCGAAATGGAGCCAAAGACACACTGGCCCCCTCGGATCCGACGCACGGCTCTCGGCCCCGAGAGTTCGGATCTGAAAAGGGATCAGACAAACTTGTGGGCATGGCCGGCGTCGAGGTAGCGATAACCATCAGCACTGACTCCCTGACTCCGAGACTCCTCAGATCCAAAGGCTCCGAAACCCGATAGTGGATCGGAGAAGGAGCTATTGGGGCAAAAACTGGGGCTGAACTCCCCCACGGAGGGGGGGGGAGACAGCAGCACTCCCATCTGCAGTTGGGTTTGGAGAAAACGACGCATCATCCGGTCCATATCAGCGTCGGAGAGGCTACGGGTTGACCTTGAAGAGGCCGCCGAAGCTGGCTGGGAGGGCCGCCTCGCAGACCTTGAAGAGGGTTGGGCCTCCTCCTCCGGCTCCGTGGAGAAGCGTGGAGAACAGAGCCGAGGGGAGGAAGGCCTGGAGACCTTCTGGGGTGAGGAGAGCAGCTTGGCAGGTAGGGCCGAGGGGGCTGAGTCAGCCCGCCGCTTGTGGCTTCTGTGCCTCTCTTTCTCTCTTTCTCTCTCTTTTTCTCTCTCTCTTTCTCCCTCTCTCTCTCTCTCTCTCTCTCTTCTCTTTTTTAGAGTCCCTCTCTCCCTGGGAAGAAGTGGGAGGATGAGTCCCAGCCAGGGAAGGGAGGACAGCAGGCTGAGCAGCCGCAGCCATGGCTGTAGCCACCGAGGGAGAGGCCTACTAGGATTTAAACTATGAGGGAATGAGGGAGTAAATCTCAGGGATTTAAACTATAAAATTAAACTAACCACACACACTAAAAACTAAGAGAGATTTTAGGAACAAACACTTACAAATCGCCTGAAATGCTAGGAGCTCGAAAACTCGTGCTTGACAAAGCCGTGGCAAACGAGATCTGAGGATTGAAAGGAGGTAGCAGGGTATTGTGGGTAAGGGGGAGGAGCTTGGAGCTCAGATCTCTAGCTTGGAAAGCTGCCGGCTCGGATCCAGGTCGGATCCGATGCCCACAGGTTGATGACCAAATGAAGTTAACTACTTCAGATCTTTTGTTCCCCTGCAGCTCTCAGCTCCTTGTAAAATCTACTCGACACTCAGCTGTATCTCTGAACTTTGCAGCACAAGAAAACTGGAAAAAACCCAAAATTTATTTGGGAGGGGGCAAAAGCCCAAAAACCAGGGACACATTTTAAACATTGCTTGTATAATGTTGGAAAGTTGCTAGAATAAAATGCTATGTTACCACCATACATTTCACTGCCAAATATTGAACCTAGGACCCTGTGCAAAACAGCCAGAGCAACATACCGCTATGCCAAATCATCTATTTTTATGAAAGAAAGGAAGACTGAAACATAATTGGCTACCATTTAGTGAATTCAGTTCTCACCATAGCTGTCAACATCTTAGCACAAAACACCTGAACAAAGCCAATAATGGGGGAATACAGCCCCCAAACATATTCAGTGAGTTCAGTTATCACCATAGCTCTCAACCTTGGCACAAAAAACCTGGTCGAAGCCAATAATGGGGGAATACAGTCCATAAAATAGGGACAAATACCCACTGAGCACACCAGAGTAAACCCACACAAACACAGGGAGGACATGCAGACTCCACACAGAAGGCACCCCAGCCAAAAATCAAACCAGACAACCCGTAGCTGTCAGGCAATACTGCTACCACTGCACCACTGCACTACTGGCTGTGTTAAGTAAAGTAACAAAAATACAGAAATCACAGATTTTATGAGGAACAGAACAAATATGAGGCAACAATCTGCAAATGTTTTACAAATGGTGGTGGGTAGGGAATTCAGGCTCTTGTCACTTGGGCCCAAGGTACAGGGTTCAAGCCTTACTCTCTACCCACCACCATGAAGCAACTGAGGCATCACACACACACACACACACACACACACACACACACACACACCAGATTCTCTGTCCTTCATAAACACCCTACCTGTCTCTGTACTCAGCTACGTCCTCCGCAGCGATCACCTGTCCTCAGACCATCTCCTCTATAGCGATCCTGCAGTCCTCCATAATGGCCTGTGCACCCCGTTGGGTCTTCCGTGAGATGTGAGGAGGCTGGAGCCTCCTGCTGTTGGTCCAGCCTGTGGGTGATGCAGTCCGGTGACCTTCCGGTTTGTGCAGTCGTCACCGCACAGACCTCTGGGCTGGAAGGGTGGAGGTTCCTGCCTTCCCTATCCGGACTGCCTAATAGAGCAGTCTGGAGCATGGAGTTCTGGTCTGCCTAACACAGCAGTCAGGAACTAAGCACGCATGCGCGGAGTCCGAGAATTTTTATTTTAATATGTTCTACGGTGGGGGGAATGGGGAATGTATTTAATCCATTTTACAGGTGGAGGGGCTGCAGTCCTGCAGTCCTATAGCATGAGCTGCCCTGTTCATAATAAGCTAAGAGAAAAGTAGCAGCACACATACCTATATGTGCAAAACTGGGCAAAAACATTTAACAGTCTTATACAAGCATATGTAGATTAATTTTGTCTGGATGTTTTCGACGAGAACCTATTACCACTGAAAGAGGCATTGTAGAAAGTGTACAGTTCTGAATACACTTGCATTAATAAATAAGTAGTTATTTTACAGGTATGAAAAGCAAACATGACTTAGTAAAGAAAATGCTGCATTTGATGTGATATTTACTACAGTAAAAGTATGCTTAACATTCAGTGTGGTGACTTGTCAATACAAAAAACTACATCTCAGTAGTAAATAAAACACAGCACTCCCCACTTTGTGAGTGAACCAAGGCATAAGAGATAGTTGTAAGCCATTGTCCTTTGGCCCATTATTACACAGATATACATTACCACATACAACCATTCTCCTGCGTTAATGCCTGTTTAATGCGCACTGTTTGTGGATTTACTAGCTAAACTAAGTTGTACTGTTTATCAGTTGGAAAGCTCTGGTTAGAGAATAAGAAAACTGCATTTTTCCAAGAAATTGCACATCTTTTTTTATATCAAGCCAGCTGAACAAGCAATTTAATAATATTCAAGGCATTTGTAGTACTGTCAAATACGCCTTTATTACAAAAAACAACAATGTATTTGTTGTTGGGTTTCATAGGATGTATAAAACCCCTCCCCCAGTGCTATACTAACAGACAGCATAGACAGTGTAACTAGCACGTAATTCATAGATACAGCACACAGTCGAATTTCACAATTCTGAGACCATACATGCAATAACATTGGCAACCACTTTTCATCATGTCTTTCCCTGTGGAGGGTTGCCCCCTCCATGCAATGAAATCTGTCCCCTGTACTTGTTATCTATTATTCTTCCCTTTGAATTTCTTCATCTTGGACGTAAGACATATCACCTTATCCCTTTAAATATATGGTCTCAAAATTCCAACATTCAGAATACTGAGGCTTCGCTATTAGTATGTTTAACACATGTCAAGTGCAACATTTGTTATAATACAAAAAGAGTCAAAGCTTATTTTTTTGCAGAAACAAAATGACAATGTATCAGATTATTTTTATATCACAAACTCATTCCACATAATTTACCTTTAATAGGGTATTTCCCTCCCTTTGGCTTTAAGGTGCTTTTAAGTTCCAGAAAACACACTGAATAACTACACAAAGCAGCAAAGAAGGATACAATGGTTTGTATGGTCTGACTTATATCTTCGCCATTTTATTTTATTTTTAAAATTGTTTTTGGTGGTTAAGGTTAAACTAATAAGAAAGTTCCTTGTTCTAATCTACTCTATGCCTCATAGATTCAACTGACATAAATTACTCTTACTGGCTTCTTATTCTGATTTGTCCTTCCAGGTTAAATCTACCACTCCCCTATCGCCAAACAGATTAAAAATAGGTGCAGTGCAGTATTAGGTGCAACCCAATGGACACTTTCGGAATGAAACTATGACTGTCCCTTAATCTACCCTGTTTCATCCCATTCTCATACTGCACTATTTCTCAGAAGAAAAATATACTGAGATAACATCATATAACTGTTGCTTGGTGTGGACTCCACCTCACAAATCTATTTGCAATAGGCAAATTAACTCTAGCGACCTTCTGAGCCAAATGTTTTAGTAAGAGAGATCTCTCCACTCATCATCAATGAAGTGCAGTTAACGGGTAGTCCATTCCTTCCATACATAGTTAGCGGTCTAGTGACATGAATCTGTCCTCAGATCAAAGATACAAATGTCACACAAAACAGAGTCATGTATTTTTGTTTCTAAAAACTGAAAAAAAATTTATTATGGTGATGCCACACAAACCCACCTGAGTTTTCTTGTTGCTTAAATTCTATTCTACAATTTCTGAGCTTATCTCCCCACACAGAGACTAGATTTTAATGATGTGAATTTCTTCTTCTTCTTTTGGCTTTTCCCAGTTAGGGGTCGCCACAGCGGATCACCTGTCCGCTCATGATTGGCAGTGGAATTTTACAGTGTCGAGTTGCCAGCCCGGCGCCCAACCTTCCACAGAAGGCACATACGCACACACTCACACCTAGGGCCAATTTTAGAGTGTTCAATCCACCTACAGCATGTCTTTGAGATGTGGGAGGAAACCGGAGCACCCAGAGGAAACCCACGCAACCACAGGGAGGACATGCAGACTCCGCACAGAAGGCGCCCCAGCATCGAACCGGAGAACCTCTTTTGCTGTATGGCGGCAACGCTAACCGCTGCTCCACTGTGGCTGCCCATTTTAATGATATGAACAATTGGCAAAAATACTGTACCCTATATCATTTACTTGGTTAAGATGTGATTAAATAAGCATGCATGGAGTTCATATGTTTAAATCTAATCAAGACAGTATGCCTATATACCTACCATGCACTTTCAGCTCTGTTGAGAACAAAATCAGACAATACACTCAGCTATACCAATAAACTTCTTAAAGCAGAAAAGCTATAATTAAAGACTGGCATTTCAACTAGAAATAGTATAATACGGCAAGATGCCAGAGCATTTCCTTAAAGTGCTTCTAGATCTCCTTTGGTGACTAGTAGAAATATATTTTTATTAACTGTCCTCACACACAGTAATTTTTATTGAAGTCTCATCTGGATGAATCAGCTGATGGCGGGCCAGAGATTTACGGTATGCAAAACTCTTTTCACAGTGCATACAAGTAAAAGGCCTTTCTCCTGTATGAATACGTTGATGCTCAATTAAAGAGTTACGATGTGCAAAAGTCTTCTCACAGTACTTACATTTCAGAGGCTTGTCTCCCGTATGAATCCGCTGGTGTGTACTAAGAAGGGGTTTTGTCACAAAACTGTCTCCACACTCTTTGCATACAAAAGGTTTTTCACCAAGGTGAATGTACTGATGACGAGACAAAGATTTTCTATACGCAAAACAGCTCTCACAGTATTTACATTTGAAAGGTTTCTCGCCTGTGTGAATGCTCTGGTGCTCTGTCAAGGAATTGTGATGTGCAAAACTCTTTTCACAGTACTTACAATGAAATGGCTTTTCCCCTGTGTGAGTACGTTCATGTCTAGTCAGAAAAGTTTTTGTAACAAAACTTTCTCCACAAGTGGTACATTTAAAAGGCTTTTCACCTGGATGAATCTGCTGATGGCGTGATAGAGACTTCCGGTAAGAAAAAGTCATTTCACAGTAATTACATTTGAAGGGCTTTTCTCCCCTGTGAATTTGAAGATGTTCACTCAAAGAATTCTGGTGTGCAAAACTCTTTTCACATTCAGGACACACAAAGGGTTTAGAACCTGTGTGAATCCACTGATGGCTAATAAGAAGGGGCTTTGTTACAAAGCTCTTCTCGCACTCCAAACATTTAAATGGTTTTTCATCCTTATGAATCAATCGACGAGCTGTGAGATGGCCACGGTTTGAAAATGATTTTTCACATTCAGTAAAATTAAAATGTTTTACACATGGATGGGACCACTGATGTTGTATTAAATTTCCAAGCAGTGCAAAGCTCTGTTTACAGTGATCACATTTAAAAGTTTTCTTTGCTGTTTGAATACCAAGATGATATGGAGGCACTGTTTTTGATCTGATGCTGCTGTTACAATCACCAGTTTGTTTCTCAGCATTGACTTGGGTATGGTATGAGAGATTATCGTGCATTGGTGAAAGACCCTCAGTAGCTGTAGAAAGCAAATTGAAATTCTGGTCATGGTCACTGTGCTTGTGTTTAGCAAATGTAGAATCATCTGGAATACTTTTCTCAAACATGCTAAACTTACTATTTGCCTTCTCTGTGATGCTCTGCTGGCCTGCAGAAAGAAGAAGTAGGTTATTTTAGTCATGTTTGAAATAGGCACTAAAAGAATACAGCAGAAGAAAGTGATTGACAGAGAGGAAATATGGAGAAAACAGGTATTCTATTATCTAGTTTTATTAGCTTCATGATAAGTACACAAAATAAGTCTATTAAGAAAATGTGCCTTCATTCATTCTTTTTTGATTCATTTTAACTCTTACATAATGTAGTATTCAAATGTAATATTTTTACTACAAATACAGATTGCGCATTGTATAGACCCACCAACAAATGCAAAAAACGTGAACTTATTAAATGGATGAAAACTAAGAACAGCATGCTGCAAAATGATAGTTGATAAAAATAACCACATAATGTACTTTGGTTTTGGTATTAGTTTGTGTTTTGATAGTATAAAAGAAAAAAACTCTTGTTAAGGTCTGAACACATTCCAAGCTGGTACCTTTTCCAGTAAGTTAACTCTAACTCTGACCCATCATCTTGGCCACTTAAGTGTGTTCCTACTTCTGGTTTCTGGTTTCACCCAGAGAAGTCAGTTTGGTGCTATGAAGAGTAGTTCAGAATTAAATCTATGGACGCTCACTAAAAGTAAGCCATAACTATTACTAACTCCAAAAGCTATACATGTAACAGCAACCATTACGTCAAAATATGTACAAATACAAATCTGCAAAAAAAAAAAAAAGCTTTCTGAGAGTGGTAATACTGACGATCAGCATATACATGCAACTGACGTGTATGGCTACATGCCTTCCTGTTATTTATGGTAATCAAGGATTAATGTGGAAAAATGGCAAGTAAGCAGGCGAGCAAGTTTTGAACAAAGCTACATTTTTCTTTCTACCACAAACATTTTACAAAAAGATGACTTTTGACATAGCACTATACTTGCAAGCTCAAAAAGTAGTGTTGTTTATATAATTTATATATATATATATATATATATATATATATATTTATATACACACACACACACACACACACACACACACACACACACACAAGTCCTGGTCTAGCAAGAATCTGTGGTCCCAGACTGGATCACTGAGAGTAAGAACAGACTGTCCTCACATCAAGGGACTACTGCAGATTATGGTAATTACCTGTAGCTAACTGTAGCAGGTACTCATGGTCTTCAGTATAACAAGGGACAGCGATGTAAAGTTGTGATGAATTTATTGTCTTTGATGGGTTTTACCATTTGCATAAAACAGACTTGCTGTCTATTCCTGCAGACTGTATTTAGTTAAGCTGTACAAAAAACAAACCTTTGACGACAAGGTTTGCTTTTTGTACATTTTAAATTGTTTTCTTTGGTGCAATACCTCTGTGGTGCATAGTTGAGGGAATTAACACTGAACTTGAATATAACCTGCTGCTTTTGGTATGAACCAACGATCAGATCGGTTTAACAGGCTACTCAGTATTGAAGGCAATCCACTGCTGTGTTTGAACTTAATAGATGCTGTTAATGGCACTGAGACTGCAACTCCAAATATGGATGCATGTTTATCTGCGCTAAGAAAACTTGAGAATAAACTCTACAAAGTTAAAAGGCTACAGTGGCAGTGTCTGCATTTGGAGGCATGCTTACATTATAGGGTTATACCCAGGGGGCTTTGGATCCTCAGGTTGCCCACCTATGGTGAGCTCTATCCGGAGCTATTGAGATGCTGGCAAGTACTTAATCTTGACTTAGTTTCAACTGTATGAGATTACATATTGACTATTTTCAACCAGTTGAAGCTGAATTATTGAGAAGCTCAGAAAGATATCAAGAGTAGGCACAGTTTGGATGCCTGTCTATTGAAACTGGATGATGTCTTTAACAACGTATGACAGTAAACTGCAGCAGCAGAAGCAGAAGAAAATCGAGCAGGACTACGCAGACTTCAAAGCAGGCAATATCTTTGTATGGCTACGCACAGCTCCCAATAAGGTTGTAAGTACAGCTGTGTCCACTACTATGAACTTAGATGGGATACAACCTGCCTCAACAAAACGTAATATGACTGCCACACTTGATACTAATGCAGACCATCCTGTACATTATGCAGAATCTGCAGCCCAAATCAAGGAACTGGTCACAGCCACTTCTTCTTTTTCTACTTCAGTTTCTCCAGATCTACCAGACTCCACAAAATAAATGAATGCATTCGGGGGGGGGGGGGGCTCACTGAGCAGAGGGAGAAAGAGACAAAAGGACCACTGGTTTCCACTGATATTTAAAAGCTACTAAGCCCTTCGGGTAGATTTAGGATTTTAGGAATCCAAGAAGTTAGGAAGTTAATTACATTGTCCCACTCCATCTGCTCTGGGATGCCATAGATTCTTATGTTGTTTCTCCTGGTTCTATTCTCAGTGTTGTCTATCTTTTCAATGAGTCTGGTGTTTTCTTGAAGAAGAAAGTCTGTTTTTATCTCTTTCTGTTAACCTGTACTCTATATCTGTTACAGAATCTTCCAAAGCAGCAATCTGGTCAGTTTCTTGTTTAAAGACTTTGTTCAGTAAAGTTATTTGTTTGGTGGAATCTTCTTTTACATTGTCCACTTTTAAGTTTAATTTGTCTATTTTAGCCAGCAAGTTTTGAACTGTAGTAAGGATTGCCTGTATTTCGAATTTTGAAATATGGCATTTGCTCCTTGGTAAATATTTCCCAGCAATTTTGCCAGTTCATCTAGGAAATGATTCATTCACAATAATTTAAATAGAAAAGCCAAGTTTACCCTGTCAAACACGTTTTCTGCATCTACATTTTTCACCATCACTTGCTACTTGGTTTGTTCCTTCTGGTGTATTGCCAAAAATGTTTTTAATATTGTCTGAGGTCTGCCTATCTTTTACAAAGCCATACTGGTCTTTCTCTATGAGCCTAGTAGTATTTCTGAATTCTTTCAGATATTATGGCCATACAAATTGTATAGTCATAGGATCATAGGAGGTTACTAAGCTAATGGCCCTAGGGTCCTTACAAGCCTAGCCAAGTACAACCCCTGTTCCCAAGAATATCAAGGTATTAAGCAGAACTAAGTCAACAATTACAGGCCCTGTCCAAGAGGGACATGGTGAAACTCCTGGGGTGAATTCATGGTTTCCCCTCCAATCATCCAAGTTACGCTTAAATAGGGTCATTGAGGGGCTCTGTTTCACCTGACTTGGAAGTTTGCTCCAGAGGAGAGGCAACCTCTGTGAGACATATCTATCTCTCCAGCAATTTCTGTCGCTGTCACATACTAGGTTGAGTTCCCCAAAGTGACTGCATCTTATACCATTTGATTTACGAATGCACAGCATTTCCATTAGAGCAGAATCTGAGATTGTTTTATATGCAAGTCGCAGGCACAGTCCTGGTTTAATACAGATATTGGCCTATATGAACTAGGTATCAAAGAGTCTTTCCCTGATTAGAATTGCTGATAGTATAGCTTCTTTCCAAGATGGAGGTGCAACTTGTGACTCCATTACCTGATTTAATATGGCTAGTAGTCTTTCCTTTAATTGAGCACCCTCCATTAAGTACAATTCTATTGGTATCCCAAATGGACCTGGGATCTTCCCCTTGCCATCTTGTTGCATACCTCTTCCAGCCCATTAATTGTAATATGTCTCATTACTCTGTTAATCTGATTTGCATGTCATTTCTGCTAAGTAACAATCCAGTTGCTCATCCTTGAGTACCTAATCTGGTTGCATTGTATAAAGATTCTGAAAATGGCCCTGAATGTTACGTAAACTCTCCTTCAGGTCATTCATAATGTTAATACTTGTGCCATTTCTTGCAGTTCACACTCATTTTTCTACTTTGCTGTGGCTCGTCATCACCAGTGAATGTTGTGTGGTGCACACTCATTTTTCTACTTTGCTTTTGCTCAGTGTCATCACCAGTGAATGTGTGGTGCACATTCATTTTTCTACTTTGCTTTGGCTCAGTGTCATCACCAGTGAATGTTGTGTGGTGCACACTCATTTTTCTACTTTGCTTTTGCTCAGTGTCATCACCAGTGAATGTGTGGTGCACACTCATTTTTCTGCTTTGCTTTGGCTCAGTGTCATCACCAGTGAATGTTGTGTGGTGCACACTCATTTTTCTACTTTGCTGTGGCTCAGTGTCATCACCAGTGAATGTTGTGTGGTGCACACTCATTTTTCTACTTTGCTTTGGCTCAGTGTCATAACCAGTGAATGTTGTGTGGTGCACACTCATTTTTCTACTTTGCTGTGGCTCAGTGTCCTCGCCAGTGAATGTTGTGTCGTGCACACTCATTTTTCTACTTTGCTGTGGCTCAGTGTCATCACCGGTGAATGTTGTGTCGTGCACACTCATTTTTCTACTTTGCTGTGGCTCAGTGTCATCACCAGTGAATGCTGTGTGGTGCACACTCATTTTTCTACTTTGCTTTGACTCAGTGTCCTCACCAGTGAATGTTGTGTGGCGCACACTCATTTTTCTACTTTGCTGTGGCTCATTCTCGTCACCAGTGAACATTGAGCTTTAAGGGAGTTCCCAAGAAAGTGTTTATTAATTACTTTATTTTCAATTCTGTTTCTTCTTCCAAGACATTATCTAGTTGCCTCTGAATCTTATTTATTTCTGCCTTGAGTTTTTGTGAGATTCTAAGCTAAGCTTACCATCTCTCTCTCTCTGTAGGCCCTATCTGCTGCTCTCATCTGATCAATGTCATACTTGAAGGCCGCCTTCCTTTCACATTTTACCCTGTCCCATTTGTCTGTTATTTCTGCATATCCTACTGTCCCTAGTGTACTGGATATGTTGTGCCACTGTTGTTGGAAGTTTTACGCTTTGTTATATACCATTGGGATATGTCAGTGTTTTACCTTTATTCTGCTATTTTTAATTCCAACACCAGTTATGCATAATCTGAAATAAATATTGGGGAAACTTCTTTATTGGTTTCCATATAAGAGTCTTCTCTAGATATACAAATCCTGTCTATTCAGGAGTACCTATGTACCAGCGGGGAGTGATACATTTATATGTGATACATTTGTTTCTGAAACTGCCTTCCTCCCACACATCCTAAAGCCCCATGATCCACAGTCCATTTTAAATTGGGGCAGCTTTTACTTTAGCAGGGTCCATTCCACAAATGTTTAAAAAAATATCACATTGTACTGTTTACATTGTGTCTGTGCCCTGTTCCTTTGTCACACATTTTACAGATTTCAGCAACCACAAGTCCAGTCCAGTCCAACTTTAATATTTCACTCCTCTTTGCCAACTACTTATACACCCCATTATTATGCTGCCTCCTCAGACCTCAGTTAGTGTACAGAACTTGCACCCCTGTTCAAATTCTTACATCATCTTCCCCGTTATTTTTTCTTTGCCTTTTGCTAGAACAAGGAAATATCTGTTGTTGCCCTCTATTTCCAGGTGCTCTTTCTTTCCACATTTTTTTCACAGTTCATCTTCAGAGGTCCCACTTTCTGCATCTATGACTGCCTTCATTTTTGAGTCCACGCAGCACTTCTGTGAAATCAGAATGAATTTTAGTGCCGATGGGGGAAAATACTTTGAAAAATGCAAAATCAACTTAAAACATAAGTCCTTGTGCTCTGCACAGTTTCATTGTGAGGATGAATATATTTCTCTAGCATCTGTGCTGTAGTCCTGCTGTGTATATTCTATCCTCCCCATGGCACAGTCTCTTCCCTGGTTGTCACAGTTTAGTAAGCACTTTTTCTTTTAATTCATAAGTGGTAAATCGTTTTATCATTTGCCTAGGTGTTTTGCTATTTACCACTGCTCGAGGTGAATACAGTCTAAGCAACCTTTCAAAATTAATTTCTTGGCTGGAAAGTTCTATCCATTCTGCCAGCAGGTCTTGCATAAATCTATGTGGGTCTTTCCTACAGACAAGCATACAAATATTTCAAACACAGGCATTAATGCCCTTCTAGCTTGCCAGTATACCAAAACATTTGTTCTCATAATAAGTATCCAGGCTGTTCTTAAAAATATCTAAACTAGCCCTTGCTTTAATGTCATTTGGTAGTCTGTTCCATGCATCAGCTACTCTGTCAGAGAACCAGTTAGTACACTTCTCATTTCCTTTCCTTCTTTTCTGGTATGCGAGAAAAATCTTAGATTCTTTATACTTGCTCTGTCTTCCATGTCTACAATTTTCATTTCCAACTGTTCTAGTCATACCTGGTTGTCTGTAAAATATGTATGTGCCTATATTAAGTCCTTCACCATGTGTGTATGATGGCACTGGAATGCTGTGTAAGGGCTTGCTACATCTCCTTTAAACACTTCTCAGTTTTCATCTCATAAGAATCGAGTTTGGAATATATTGTGCTTAATTTTTCTAATATTTGCTGCAGTGGGAGATCCACATCTTCTATATCTCGCTCTCCACTGGCATCAGTTTCTATCATCTTAGACGGCTCCTCCCCTAATCCCACAGTTGTTGAATCTTGAAGCTGCCTTTAGAAGGAATTTCGGAGCACCACATCACCGCCCTTTACTCCATGACATAAAATCAATGCAATCCTTATTTCATCACTGCTATTTCTCCTTGTGCTTTAATTTTAGTCTGTCAATTTTGGTGTGCCTTTTAGTTCTGTAATTGGGTGGAGTGCATTGTTTTATCTTGGAGCTATGGAGCCAGTTGTTGTTACTCCGTCACTGTTATCAGTAGTCCATATAAACACATTTTTTACAGTTTTCCAGGGTATATTTCAGTGGTATCATGCAATTAGTGTAAAATTTGCATAAATACAGTCTGTGAAGTACAACGCAGCCTACCTCCAACACCAATATCCTGTTATCTGATTTTTTAAATGACCAATGATATGGACTGGCGATGTTTCTTGCTGTCTTCCCATTAATCAGGTACACCAACCATCTACCAAAAAATACAATTAGAGCAGAAAATGCCATAGCCAAAACGTGGTTAAGTCTGAAACAGATTAAGTGGAACTCAAAATTACCTCATCTATCAACCACTTAACTACATTTAAATCCATACTTCTGTTTGAGTGTTCAAGTATTTGGTTTAAGGTAAGAACCACACTGTTTAAATTTCTGAGAATTAAACAATATGAATCAATGAAAGGCCCAATGGCACCGTAGGAATGCTATTGCTTACTGATTGAGTTGTGTTTATTCTTATTTTTCTAAAATACTTTTTGTCCTTTACAACTCCTGCTCTTATCTTTGACAGGGATTTTCTGTAGTTTTCAGTAGAGTGGGCTAGGCTTGTAAAGGCTCCAGGGCCATTAGCCTAGTACACACCTATGAACCTATTCCCACCAGTGGGATAAGGTCAGTCCAAGCAACAATACCTACCAGGATAGACGCCACAGGGAAATAAGAGACTATTCAGTAATATTGTAAGGACCAATTCTGCAGGTAGAGGGCATCCCCAACCCTGACAGGTTTGTTATTTCCCAGGAATGCCCACTCTGGAAAGCATTAGTTCATTTAGAAAATTGGTTGTCTGTTAAGCTGTCTTGCATTTGTTTATTTGTTTTATTACATATATATATATATATATATATATATATATATATATATATATATATATATATATATATATAAAAACAGTATTTAACAGTAACACTCTTTCCTCCACAATCTTTATTGATCTCTCAAAAGCCTTTGACATGGTCAACCATCAGCTACTTTTGAATATACTTAAGTCCCTCTCACTTGATACACAGGCATTACTGTGGTTCAAGTCCTACTTAGATAATAGGCAACAGGCAGTGCTTTGGGATAATAATCTATCTAGCCACCTTCCTGTCACCCTTGGTGTACCTCAAGGTTCTATATTGGGCCCTCTTCTATTCTCAATTTTTATCAATGATCTAAATGCAAATGTCCCTCAAGTTACCTGCATACAATACACAGACAACTCCACATTAATATGTTCTGCTACTGGTCCTTCTGAACTACAGTCCCTCACCGAAAATGTCTTTGAAATAGTATAAAAATTGTTCTTACAGCGCTGCCTCCTCCTTAACCCCAAAAAGACAAAATTATTGCTCTTTACTCCCACACAAAAGTCTACCCCAATTGACTTCACTATCAGATCTAATAATGGCACTGTCATATCTCCTGATACTACAACCTAACTCTTAGGAGTAATAATAGACCACAACCTTAACTTTGATACTCACATCAACACCACAATAAAATCAGTTAACAGAAAACTAGGCTCCCTTTATAAGATTAAACCCTTCCTTACTCCTACAGCTAGAACTACTATTGCCCACACCCACCTTATCTCAACTCTCCTCTATGCCTCACCTATTTACACTAATCTATCTAAAAGCAGCCTCACCAAACTGGCAACATCCTACAATTATATTGCCAGATTTGCCACTGGCTCCCCATTTAGAACCCACAACTGTCAAACTCTAAAACAACTAGGTTGGCTGGAGCTGCATAATCAGATTCAATTCCACCAACTCATTATTGCCCATAAGAACCTTTATCATCCTAGTAATACACCAATACCCATGAGTCTAATCACCCCATATAAAAATGTTATAAACCTACACTCAGCAAATAAACTACTGGTATCTAGACAAAAACCGAACAATAAAGCAGGGGGTTCACTTTTCTCTAACACTGTGGGAAAAACCTGGAACCTACTTCTCTGGGAACTCACATCTCTTTCTTCAACTCCACTATTCAAAAAGAAACTCAAAAATTATACCTTACAACTCACTGGCTATGCCCATGTACTAACCCAGACTAAGAACCCCCTTCCTGTTATCTTATGTTCTGTGCACTAAATACTCATTTCTCTATTGCTACATCAAGTCCATCCCTTTCTTACACCTCTGTGAATCTGATCAGTTAAGCTACTTTAAGACTGTATAAATTTCATCCTTCTTACAAACTATTTTAGTCTATGATGATGTTTACCCAGCTTGGACTTTATGAATGTCTTACTGCCTTGTAAATATTTTTTTTCATGAGGTATATCCAACTTGTACTTTAGGAATGTGTCACTGCCTTCTAAATAATTGTTTCTTCTATTATTGTTTTGTCTTTAAAAAAAAAATTGTTATCTCTCATGATTACAAAGTTGCTATGTAAACAACTGTATTGTCTGAAAAGTATACTGTATCTTAGTTGCAACTAACCCCGGGCCTCTACTGACAATGGACATATTTCCAGTTAGACTAGCCCGGTCAACAAATGTAAAATAAAATAAAAAAAATATATATATATATATATATATATATATATATATAGATTCACTTCATAACACTGAAAGCTCAAAAACACTGAAACTCAAACACTGAAACAATCCTATTTACATATGCTACCAATACATGTAACTCCATACAAATTGCCGAAGGAGTCATTACTGGGCACATTGCGGGTGCTGCAAAGAACACTTTTGGCTGACATCAAAGGGTGAAACAATGCTGATTTCATGAACTTTAATCGTACTTTGACTTAGGAATAGGTTCCATCTCCGGCATGGTATTAGAAACCCAAGAGATTTGGAGAAATTAAAAAAGAGACACATATGCATACAAAAATGGTTAAGGTGTTTGCCTTACAGACACAAGGTACAGGGTTTGATTCCTACAGGGGGTAATTGGCTAGGCTTAAAATGGCCCATAAGGGCAATTAGCCTAGTACTAATCTATGAACCTAAAACACACCCACACAAATATGCTCACACACATAAACATAAATGTTTTAATTGTATACACCACAGATGCCTGATTATATTCAGATCATAAATATGAGCTGTAATAATACATTTTAGCTCATTGAGATATACAGTGCAACTCCCCACCCAGACACACACACACACACACACACACACACACACACACACACACACACACACACACACACACGCACACGCACGCGCACACACACACACACACACACACACACACACACACACACACACACACACACACACACACACACACACACACACCTTTGTAACTGTTGCAGCTACTAGCATTACATTTTATTTTACTAACTGCAGCTTTTTAAGAGCAGTAGTTACCAAAAATGTGATGGAAACACTTAAAAACGTCCATCTCAGGACACAGATTTTATGACAGAATAGGTATACTTCTTTTTTTACAAGGCTCTTCCTGTGCATTAATTCGCCCTTTGGAATGCCAACTGTCCAGTGGTGAATTGCTGGTTCTCCTAGCCCATTTTCCAAGCTTTATTAAATGCATCTCTCCATCTCTCTCAACTTTCTGATTTAAAAGCCCACATTTGCACTTGTTTCCCCCTTTCCTGTAACTAGTTTAGTCCAGATACAGATTCTTAGTTTTAGCACTTGAATTTGCTTATTCGTGATCAGCACTTGTTCAGAACTTGTAAGCACTAAATAACCTACAAATTACTACAGCACTCAACCTTCCTCATTACCTAGAGGAAAACAGTTTTGGTACTTACTTTCCTCACTTGCTTAGAGAAAAACAGCTCTTGTACTCACTTTCCTCACTTATCTAGAGGAAAATAGTTTTTTATTCAGGCATGGCCAAGGGTCAGCTCCCAGTGTTCTCACCTGTCTATCTGATGAATCTGGGCATCTTGAGGCAATGTACAAATTGTCTCATGTACACAGACAACCCTCTCCTCCTACCACCCAACACTACAACCTGTGAGAGATGCACTTATCTAGCCAAACTGGACGTAAAGCTCTCTCCAATCAAGACTGAACTTGACAGTCAAGAGGAGAAGGTAAACACTCACACCACACCACATTCATCACATAGTCTCACTAAATCTACACCACAAAATACACACATAGAAACACAAAAACATTCGCGGAGGCTCTCAATAATAATCTGCCTGAGCAACAGAAACGTCCAAAGCAGAAATGCAAGCAACCTCCACCCCCCCCCAACACAACCCAAATGACACACAGACAGCAGACTCAGTGTGCCACTCAACCACAGCCAATAAGGCAAAACAACGTACCCAACACACTAGTCATAGGCGACTCTATAGTCAGGCACACTGCTGTCCCACTCACCAGGCTAAACAAGGAGAAGGTTACTGTCAGCTGCCTGTCAGGTGCCAGTCCACCACATAACCACGCACTCAGGTCACTCCACAACAAGTACAAATATGACTCTGTCACTGTCCATGTTGGTGTGAACGACCTGAGACGTACCTCCCTGGACTACATGAAAAGAGACATGGAAGAGCTCTCCGATCTTGTAGCCCAGGCAAGTATGACCCTAGCCCTGAGTAGCATTCTGCCATCACCCAGAATGATGCCACAGTACAAGGACAAAATGACTGACTTCAACAATTGGCTAAGCTTCTGGTGCCATTCTGAAGGGATCCAGTATCTGTCTGCCTGGGATGACATGGTCGACAGACCACAATGCTTTGCCAGAGATGGCCTGCACCTGTCACCCCTGGGATTCTGGATACTGGCTAAGGTTCTTGCCGCCCCTATAGTGCCTTTTTTAGGCAAGGTTCAAATGAGATAATTCACCACCGTAACAGGAACAGGCAAGCAAAAACTGATGGTGATGCTACTCAATGCTAGAAGTCTAAATCTCAAAATGCACTAACTCGAGGCACTCCTTAAAATGGAGAACATCGATATCTGTGCAGTAACTGAGACCTGGTTCAAGGCTCCAGAGAGCACCCCTACACTACCAGGCTATAACTCATACCACACTTTTTGGCCATGTAACCTGGACCAGAACACCAAAGGCGGAGGTGTGTCCATATTCATTAAGGAAATCCACACCTCCAGGCTAGTTGCTCAGCATAATGCCAAGTGCAACTAACTCTGGGCAAAACTGCAATCCAAATTGTAGCTTGCTACAGATCACCCACCATGCCCCAGGATTCCCACTCCTCTTTTCATGATGTACTGGAAAATATTAGGGTTCAACCAAACACCCTAATAATGGGTGATTTCAACTACCCCACTATTAACTGGGAAACTACTCATGTACCAACTCCTTCGCTCAATGCTTTCTGGAATTAATAAACTCCAATGCCCTGGATCAACTTATCTACACCCCCACCAGGGGCAACAATATCCTAGATCTAGTCATTACCAACATGAGTGTTCCACACCTGAAGTCAAAGCCTCATTGGTCCGATCTGACCATAAGCTAATTACCCTAGATATCCACATCCTGCCCCCACCCCCCCATTAAGGAAACCATGGTAAAAAACTTCTCCAAAGCCAACTTCATGACAGAAGTGGTAAACTTCATGACACCCATGCAGAGGGACAATACAGTTGCGACTACTGAATCCTACACAATTGCACTTTACAAGCACTTACATGAGTGCATGGATCGTGCTATCCCAAACAGAACCAAGACGCTATCCTCCAAAAAAAGGAAGCCAATCTGATGGTCCCCTGCCATAAACAACAAGAAGGAGAAAACTGTTGCAAAAGAGAGTAAAATCCCATGAGTGGAGGAGCTCCCTGGTCAGCCTTAGTAAGAAGCTGCGATCCCTGATAAAATCCTCCAAAGCTAGTTACAAAAACAAAATTGCCACTGATTCTAAAGACAACCACAAAGCATTCTATAGCTACGTCAATAATCTCAATGGCAACACTCAGATCTGCTCTGAGTTACAGCACAATGGCACTAAATATACAGACCCAACTGATATTGCCAAAATTCTGGAAGATAGGTTCAGTGCTAACTTTACCCCCCCTCTCACCCCCTAAAGAGTCCATCTCTATACCGGAAGAATGCAAAGTTCCTGTAATCATGGCTGTACAGGTAAAAAACACACTCTCCAAAGCCAAGAACACAGCATCCATGTGACCAGACAACATCCCAGGCTGCATTCTACACGAATTACAGAACGAACTGGCACCCCACCTAAGTACCATGTTCAATCATAGCCTCACCTCAGGCTTTGCGCCTGCTGAATGGCATACAGCGACAGTTATCCCACTCCACAAGGAGGTAGCCACCACGGACTCCGGGGAACTACTGCCCCATTAGCCTGATGAGCCTGGTCTGCAAGGCCATGGAATGTATCATCATGGAACTTATAAACAAAGACATTGGTAATCTCCAAACTTTGGACCCCACCCATTTCGGGTTTGTAAAAGGCAGATCATGTCTCCTAAATCTGATTGCTTCACCAAAGCTGTATACAAGGGTAAGGTGGTTCACACAGCCTATCTGGATCTTGCCAAGGCTTTCGACACCATCCCCCACTCTGGAATTATAGATAAACTCACTAAACTAGGTATAAATCCCTATGTCACAAGGAGGGTGGCCTAATGGTTAAGGTGTTTGCCTTGTAAGCACAAGGTGCAGGGTTTGAGTCTCACAAGGGATAATTGGCTAGGCTTAAAATGTCTCGCAATGGCAGTTAGCTTAGTATGAACCTATGAACCTATGAACCTATAAAAGGCTCACTGACAGAACCCACACTGTGAAAGTAGCAGACTCCAAATACGACTTCAGACCAGTGACAAGTGCAGTACCACAGGGTTCAGTCCTGGGTCCTCTCCTGTTTGGTATCTACTTCTCTGAAGTACAGGCTAACACAGAAGGTCTTTGGCTAAGGAAGTTCGCAGATGACTTCAAACTAGGAGCCATAATCAAAACTCCTAACGATGTGGACATCCTACAAAAGGGCCTCACTGAGACAGATGCCTAGTGTCAAAGCCATGGCCTCAAGCTCAATGCCAAAAAGTGCATTGTCATCCCCTTTGGTAAAAACTCTGTACCCATGAACTATAACATAGGCGGTAGTATACTTAACACCGAAAGTGTGATAAGAGACCTTGGGACACAGGTGGACAGCAGACTCTCCTTTGATAATCACATCACCACAGTAGTCAGGAAATCCTTCTATGTGGCATACGTCATCACAAAAGGTTTCTCATCCAGAAAAAAAGAGGTCATTGTTCCCTTCTACTCGTCACTCATTAGACCCATTATAGAGTACAACGCCCCTTTTGGTATGTACCTCACAAGACATCTACAACAACTGGAAAGGTCGCAGAAATACCTCACAAAGAGGGTTACCGGCCTCAAACAGATAACCTACGCAGACTGTCTCAAAATACTCCAGCTTTACTCCGTCGCATATCACCTACTCAGAGGTGATCTCTGCCGAACATACAAAGCTATGTCAAACCCAGAGCTGTTGGACATGCTCCACTTAAAGAAATTCCAATCCCTTCGAGTTACATGCTCTAGGGACCTAAACCTTGTCACCACAATAAACAGAACATGCCGGAGGGATAAAATCCTGTCCCAGAGACTTCCCATACTCTGGAATAAGCTACCTATCTATATCAAACAAAGCTCCTCATTAGCACTGTTCAAGAAAAATCTTGATGATTGGATAGGAAACAGGAAATTCACCCCGGGGATCACCTCTGTGGCTCTGCTTGACAGTGGCAGAAGAAAATAATTTTCTTGGGTGGCAAAAGCCAGGGTACCTTTTTGGCTGGGCTTGTATAGGCCCCAGGGCCTTTAGCCTAGTACCTACCTATGAACCTATGCAGGTATATACTATGCTCTTGCTGTGAAACAGGCAGAGACAAAGCTCAGTACTCTCCTGTTTGGCATTTATTCTGCAAACATCCAATCCAATATCCCAGAAGTGTGGTTGAACATGTTTGCTGATGACTGCAACCTGGGCACTGTTATCCAGTCACCCAGTTCCAGCAAGGGCTGGAATATGCACATGCCTTGTGTACTGAAAATGGTGTCAAGCTAACTGCAAAAAAGTGCAGCATAGTAGGGTTCAGCAATAAAAGCTGTTTTCACCTCATATGTTATAGACAGTACTTCTTTTCAGGAGCACACTGTCATAAAAGACCTGGGTACCTTTACGGACAGCTCTCTCTCATTTGATCATTATGTTTCCACCATAGTCAGGAAGTTCTCCTGTCTGACCCAATTAATTTCAAAGGGAAGATCTTCACAATCCAAAGAAGTCATCATCCTACTACTGTATTATTCCCTTATCACAAAATACAGCATTCCCTTTGGTATGTAGAAATCCAAGCATATTGCTCAATTCCAAAGGCCCCAAATATACCTAACCAAGAAAATGAAACACCTTAAATCATTTAACTTTCTCAGTAGTTCAGCATGATTCTCCTTATAGTCAGAAGGCTACAGCTGTTCTGAGGTGACCTGTTTCTCTTTTTTTGAGCCATGAAAAACCTAATTCTATTTAACCTTCTATTTATTTGCAAAACCAGTGCTTCTAAATACACCCAGGCTAGGGACCTAAATTTGCATCAACACATAAATAAAACTCACTGGAGAGATAGGTTCCTAATTCAATGTATTCCTAGCGAATACATGTCAAAGTACTACCTTGATTACCTTTACAGCATGTCTTGATGATCAGATGGGAAAACACAGATTTACACCATGGTTATCATGGATAGCCCTACTTAATTTGGGAGGGGATCACTCTCGAAGTGCTTGAAAGGAGAGGCATTAACTTTTAAGTGGTCTGCTTAAAGGTGTATATGGCTAGGCATGCCACGGTCTTCATGATCACATGCCTAGCATTGTTCTTATGTTCCTAATATTTTGGATATACACTGTTGTTGAGTCCCACAGTAACCCACTCTCAAAAAGAGAAAAGGACACAACACTCTACTTGCTTATGCCTAGTTAAACCTAAGAATGAAGTAAATTATATAAAAAGTGATCTATTGCAAAGTTACATACTGGCAGAAGGGTCTTGCTCATGATCCAGATCCTGTTCAGACTCTTCCTCATTTGTCACATCACCAAGGGGAAATTCTTCATCACTCTCTGACTGTAATAAGTGCTCTGATGGGGCTGTATGATCTGAAATACATTAAAATATAGACAATATAAATATAGCACACTGAAATGTATTGAAGCAAGGCTGTTACTGCCCATGTAGGAAAAACTAACACTTTATCTACCTCTATCTATAACAGAAAGACAATATCTGTAGATCTGTTGACATGAGATAGCTGCCATCCACAGTGTCAAGCTACTACAGGACTAAGGCTTGCAATACAACCAGTACCACCGCTGTCTTATACTTATCCAAATCTTCTTTACAAACAAGACAGGGATACAAATCAATGAGGATCCCCTTGCTAAAGGGGTTATGACTTTACTAGAGAAGTTAGCACCAGGCACAACCTGGATTTGTATCAATCGTTTCTTGCTGTTTTCCCTGTTAATACACCTGAAGTGCTGCGCAAAACCAGCAACAAGACTAAACTGACTGAACTGTTATATAAGTGCAGATGCAGCTTCCTTCATGAATGTTTTCAGAGGAAACAAATGGTACATAGACAAATGACAGTTATACCATAATAAATGTTCCTCTTCGTGTAAAGCTAGGCAAAAGCCCATACTGCCTCTCTGACACCTCCTCTACATACCGTGTTTTACTGCTAATCTATATTTTATTTCATTAGGAGGAAGTATGAGGGATCGGAGGCAAAAATTATTGTGGTTGGGGTCCTCTCTGATAAGCTCTGCTTGAGCAGAGAAACCAGGCAGGGGTGTCCTCTCTTCCCTTTGTTGTCTGCATTATATTTACAACAAATGGCAAAGAAAATAAGGGACTCAGAAATTCAAGGATATAATTGGTGTGGTAGTCAAGAAATGCTAGCTTTATTTGCAGATGGTATTATTTAACACTTGACAAAACCAGAAAGGGACATTACAGTGCTGTGGAACATACTGAGACAGTTTCACATCTTTTCAGGCTACAAAATTAATAACACCAAAACAAAGGCAATAGCGGTAAATAATGTACCCACATACAAATTGGTTCAGAAATATCTATACTTAGGGGGACAAGATAAAATTAAGTATTTAGGAGTATGGATTAAAAATGGATAAAAAATGACCAGCACCAGTCTTTGCTACCATGTATTTTGTAATTTGTTGATATGGATTGTGTTTTTTTTCGTGTGTCCTATATGCATGCCCAGCTGTAATGCTTTATCCCTACTGTGCCCCAGCAAGGGCCCTGGTACTACCATTGACTTAGAAGAACAGTAAAGAAATATAAGACAGGACATATAGAAACCTGGGTTTTAAGGGAAAGTTTTTTTTTCCAGTAGTAGGGGTTATGTGCTGTTGGAATAGCTTTCCTGAGAAAATTTTGGTATTTGAAATAATGATTTATCAAGACTTTACCTGATATACATAAAATAGCTTTAGTGGAACATAAAAAGAAATTATATTGGTTAAGAAAGATATGGATTTAGTCCATTAGGTAGCATAATGGCCAGGCTAAGTGAACAAGTGCTCTTATCAGTGTATAAAAATCTGTGCCTCTGTATTGTTGTTTACTAAAGTTAGATAATTTGTGAATGTTTAATGCAGCATTATACATGGTATTCTGTTTTGTGACAGTTGATGGCCAGCTAACTTGAGTAGATGGCTATTCTGAAAGTGGTTCTGACTGCAGCTTTTATGATTTGTAGCAGATGTAATGAGTTTTAGATGTCACCTGTGTGTTCTCATCACCTATGTCAGCTGGATGTAGGGATCATGCCATGTTATGAGCTTTGAACCCAGGGATTTTTGGTACCTACTAGGCCACCAGGAGAAGTGGAATGTCCAGATGTATAAGGCCATTTTGAGAAGAAATTCTGTGACATGAACTAAAATATAGATTAAAAAAAAAAAAACAAGAAACATCTTTATTAAATTATCATATATGACATAGGCAATCTTATATTTATATAACTGACAATAAAGCATGCCGACACAGTCCCAGTTGCAAACATTATGCATTACAAAACAGCTGACACAACTGTAGCTGCAAACATTACATATCACTTATAATATATCCACTCATTGTCAGTCAGCCATTCCATAACTCATTCAATTCCTGCCTTCTTTTAAACCTTGTTCCTCCTCTGCATGTATTGAGCCCACACTTTCCATTTTTCCTATGTAATTTGCTCCTACCCTAAAGAACCCAATTCCAGTTGTTTTATCTGTATTACTAGCTTTGCTACTTCTAGCAAAGTTGGCTTAGACTTTGATTTCTGTTTTCTAGTAATTGCTTTTTTGGCAGCCATCATAATTAGACTCAGCAAGGCCTTACTATGTCTACGCATTTCCGATTCTGTATCATAACAAATTATTTCCTTAGTTACACCAGATTGCTCACCCAGCATTTCCGACAGAGCAGTCTGCAGGCAATCTTTAAAGTCTGCCAACTCATTACACTCAGAGAAAATATGTTCCCAGTTACCTCTTTCTTCCCTATCACACCTCCAACATTTGCTGTCTACCTGAGGAAAAGTTCTTTGTAGTCTAATTGGGGTATACAAATACCTATGTAAATACTTTCAAGCAAAGATTCTAAATCTTCTAGACTTTGTTGTATATGTCCTTCACTGGATCTACCAGCATTTGAGTTTCCCCCCATCAATACTGAATTTCAGCCAGATTCAGCAATGAATTTAAAAGCATCCAGTGGAGGAGGATGGTCATGCCATCTTCAATCCATTTTTGATTTTCTTTCTGACCTACCCAATATTCTCCCTCCCCTGCTGACTAGTCATAACATCTGTAGGTGGGTGTTCAATTGAGGATGTCGCAACACATCACTCCATCCCCACAGCAGCTCAGCCATATCCACCTACTGACCACTGGGAATACACCTTCCAAAGCATGATGTTTACAGTCTCCATCATCACGAGAGGCACCCACATTACCACTCACCTTGCCAGGACAGTAACATCCATCTCTCCCTGATCTCCATCAGTCACCAGAGTCACTAACTGAACCCAGGGCCAGGGCCATAGTTAGGGATTTATCCCTCTATGCCAAGAAGCAGCTGCACAGAGAACACTTGACAGTTTCTACTGTACCAGAAAAATTGGAAGAAACAATCTGTACTATTTTTATGAAAGCACAAATAAGCAAAAGGACTGGAATTTGTTAATTGAAAGGGCACATCAAGTGTATGCTCTAAACATAGCCATGACAAAGTAGTCCACAACCGTATTAGTAAAAATGTTATCATACCAGCATGCCAAAATTGTGGCATAAAGGTACATTATTAAAAACTGCAGACAACAGACTGGTTATGGAAAATGATTGTTTACTACACACCAGGGCTTATCTCAGCAATCAGGGAATGTGGAGAAGCAGATGTGAAATTCAGGCTGCTATATCTAGCTCTCTTCAGACTATTTTATTCGCTAAGGAGCAAAGACATTTTTTATGCCAAACATGCTGAGGAGGAAATCATTTTAATCCAAAGAGTGAGCCAGCAAACAAGGGAAACTCTGCTTCTCATTCTTTTGACAACCAAGTCTACAGAGAGACTTTGCCAGTGAAACCTTTTCCATTGTTCCAAATGAAAATGCTTGAGAGACAGAAAAAAAGCACAGGAATTGATTAGAAGAATCATGAGTACCTTGGAATTGAACCAGAGTCTGGTACTGGGAGATGGAGGTGATCAGGAAGGAGACCAGCAGCACTGTAATTAGTGAATAAATGGGAGATTATAATGTATCAGTCCCACTGTATATAGGAATAAACATGTAAAATATGTCTTTGCTAGAAAAAGTGGTTGAGGAAGACTGAAATTTTGTTGATTTTGTTAAACTTAAGGGTGAACTGTAAAGCATGTACCACACTTTGTCATTAATGTTTGAAGGGCACCAAAGTGAATGAAGAAACAACTGCAAGTAAAACAGCTTTTGTTCTTATTAATATTTGTATCAAAAAGGATGCAAAGCATGTTATATTATAAAGCAGTTTTGTATATTGTGCATTCAGGGGTATTTTACTGTGAGGTGGAGTGTCTTATCAGTGGCTGCTATACATGTTAAAGACATTAAAGCATGCATGTACTTTTTTACTAGTATGATGTACTGTAACAAGATATGAAAGGATGGTCAGAAGCAAGTAATGTTAATATAATGTTGTGATCATGAGCTGCTGCAAAGGGATGGGGTGTAAAAGTATATTTATTTATTATTTATTTATTGCATTTGTTTACTGGGAAAGTCCACTGGGCGTAGGTGAGCCCATTTTCAGTGGAGGCCCGGGGAGAAAAGCTCCACATAAAAGTCACATTACAGAAATCCAAAATCCAAAAATACAAATAACAAAAATGTAGCACTATTTACAGTTTTTTAGCAATTCCATTGCATTTTTATGGTAGTCCATCAATGATATTAACATGTACTTTTGGTCATACAGATGCCATAGACATTACTGGTTAGGAGGCAGAAAAAAACAGTAACATTGTATACAATTATTTACATGCATTTAAATCTGTGTAGGCAGTGTAGTAACAGTCATAGGTATGGCTGCAGACCTGCTAAGAGTGCATACCTGTAGCCCCAGAGAGTGGGAGGAGTGAGAAGAGAAGAAGAGTTATTTTTGGCCTGGGCATAACCAGCAGGTAGAGAGGTATTGTCTGAGGGATTTTTTTAAAGAAAGCAGGGTATGAAATGGAGGTTAGTGAGGTTGGGAGGTTATTCCAAAGTTTGGAGGTAGTGAAGGAGTAAAGCATTGGCCAGCTGGAAGTTGAGGTTTATTGACTTTAAGTAGAATTTTGTTTTCAGATCTAAGGTGTCTGTTTGGATGGTACAGAGTTAATATAGAGGAGAGAGCTGGACAAGCTGTTGGTTTATATATTATTTTATGTGCAGTAATTAAGTGGAGGTAGTTGAGATAGAGTGGAAGTTCAAGCCAGTTTAGTTGTTGCAGTGAGGAACAGTGATGTGATGAGGATCTAGCATTTGTTGCAAATCTAGCAATTTTATTGTAGCATATAACAAGTTTATTTTTTTAGTGAAGAGTGTATATTAGTGAAGATGGCACCATATAAGAGGGATGGAAGTAGGAAGGCAGAGGCTAGTGTTCTTTTGGCATTGTTATTTGGGTAATAGCTATGTATGTTGAGGGTACCTAGTTTCTGATGTGTCTTTTTGATGTTACTCAGTATGTGGGATTCAAAAGTATATGTAAAATTAAGATAGTAACTTCCCCTGTTTTTGCAAAGGTGGATGTATATGGTAATATCATTGGTTTAAACTATAGACATAAAAAAATAGGAGTGTAAATACAAGAAAACAATGAAAGGTATGGAAGCGATCTTTGTTAACAATAGGTTATGAAAACAGAAATAGATTTTTACATGCAAAATGTATATGTATATATTTATATATATTTTTTGATTACCAAATGAACTAAGGTTGATATATTTCCAGCCATGTAGTATATTGTCTTGGATAAAATCACAGACTTAATAATCTACTTAATAATCTGTTTAAATAAGAGGTGCCACATCATTATAAATTTGATTTAAAGTACATAAAGGTTTATATATTATTATGACAGTTACTAAGTAGGGCAGGACCAGCTTGAATGTCACACTGATGGGGGAAGAGATGTGAATTTAACATGTGTACCAATAACACTTTGTTTTTCAGCACAATAAATCACTCCCATGCCTGATAAAAAGTATATATATATATATATATTTAGAAAGCTTGTGAGGAAATTATTACTCTATTTTTGTTTTACTTGGATCGCTTGTCTGCCTACCTTGTTTGGATTACTTTCGAATACTTAGTAATGCTGTACAATTATATATTTTCTATTATTATTTTTTGTTTTGTTTTGTTTTGACTTAAGACGAGTTTACGTTCGCTACTTCTACTACTATTGTCGGATCTGATTAATATACAGTGATTAACTAGAAATATATGGAGTGAAAATCTTCCACACAGAGAAGTTTTTTACACTGTCTTGAAATTGGTAGGTTTCATGCATCTGCAAAGTTTCAACTTGTTTTCTTCTTTCTCCATCAGCAAATGCTATCAGTGGGGGCCATAAAGATGATAAAGTGGATTACTGAGGATAAGAAAGAAAATATGCACGTTACTATTATGCAAAAAGCCCATAATATATGCACAACGATTACGAGAGAAATTAGAGGAAAGAAAAATACTTCCACAAGAACAACTGTCAGAAGCTTCAAATAAAAATTTGTGTTCATTAATACAACAGATTTGTGAAAAACAGTACATAGCTCAAGAAGCATTCATCTGTTTGGAAAACTAAGCATCTGAGGAAGTGTGAAAATATAAACAACAAAACCTAGAGCTTTTTGAAAAGTATAAAAAAGAAATATGGATATGGGTAAGAAAGAGAGATTTGATATGGTGCAACATTTATGCAAAGGAGAAAGCCAAATTAATCAATATAAAGAAAGCAGTCCCAAAGATATTCAAATAGAAATATGGGCAAAGGCATCCAGATATGGAAAATTTTACAATAAAGAAAATAATATCAAAAAGAGGGAATGTAGAAAAGAAGATTAGTAAAGTAGAAGTTAAAATACTAGAAATTGAAGTTATGGAGTGCCTGCAAAGTGAAGGATTTGGTGTAGAAGGTCTAACACAGGTTACATCACAGCATGATGGAGTGAGTCCCCAAAGTAAGGAGAAGCAGGAAGATCAGGAGACATCTGAAGAAGAAATATGGACATGGGAAAGGAAAAGAGATTTAATATGGTGTAATATTTCTACAAAGGAGAAAGCAAAACTAATCAATACAAAAACAGCAGCACCAAAGATATTTGAAGAGAAATACAGGCAAAGGAATCCAGACATGGAAAACCTTACAATACAAAAATAAGAAGACAAAGAGGAAAAGGAGATCAGTAATGGAGAAGTTAAATAAACAGAAACTGAGGTTATGGAGTACCTTCAAAGTGAAGGATTCAGTGTAGAAAATCTAATTCAGAAAGTACACAACAGGATAGAGCAACAGATATCCAAATTAAGAGGAAACCAGTGGAATGGGGAAAAATTGGTCAGGTGCCATATAAAGATATTTTGCAGCCTTCCACAGGAAACCAGTATAAACGTTCATTTGAGAATGGGCAGCAAGGGAAGGAACAGGAAACTATGGAAACTGACACAATCAATGTTGAAGAGTGATAGGCCAGTAAGTTCCCATATAACAGAGCAATGGATGGTACAGGATGAAATTGAAGTGAATGGGCCACAGGAAGATGCTACAGAACTTTCTATAGAATGCCCGCAGGAAATGGAAAACAAAAAATTTGCCCTCAGTTTAGAAGAAAACAAGCTAAGAGAAGATTTGCTTGATTTAACAGAGATAGATAGACATGTTAAGATCAATGAAAGAAATAGACTGCAGAAGGTCAATAAAACCCCAAAAGTCAGAAGTTTGATAAAATAAATGAACAAAGTAATTAGGACTGTCCATAGAGATCCATGCAATATAACAGAAGTAAACGGGATATATTACTGTGCTGCTAAATTAATAACAGATAAAGTCCTACTGCAAGAACACAGGGTAGTGAGAGAATGGAAGGGGAAAATCAAATACCATTATGGAATTATTGAACAGAGAAAACTATAAGACAAGAAGTGTCACTGTTAGTAGACTATAACAGATCAAGAAAAATACTAAGAAAGATAGACGTAATAAAAGCAATGCGCAGTATTAGAACAGACCAGGATCTAGCATGCACTAGCACAAATAACAAGCTAAAAATCTCTGCATAGGTGGAAAAACTTAGAAGATGCACAGTGGGACACCAATTGGGACCTGGAGAAGGAGAAGCCAGCCTGTTGCCGCCTGTCTACGCTAGAATCCACCACATGCAAGTTAATTAGTCTCTACCACAGCAGCATAATATGACTCTCAGTCAACCACGCGCTGTAGTGTAAGCGACCTGAGGCATTACCCTGGGACGCATGAAAAAGAGATTGGAGGAGCTCTCTCTGATTATGTAGCCACAGGCAGGTATGACCCTGACCCTTGAGCAGCATCCTACCTTCACCATCATCACTCATCAGACCAATGATTGAATACAATCTTGTTCAAGAAATCTTGACCAATGGATGGGAACCTATGAGATAAATTTAAAGGAAAAGTTACAAAAATAAGCAACTTATTGATTACCTAAAAAAGTTCCACAGAAAATTGGGAAATAAGGTAAAAGGAATTGAAAGACCACCAAAAAAAGAATAAATAGATACAGTTTGTATTTATGAAGTATTTATGAAGATCCTGTGGAACATAACAAAGGTGCTAAATGGATAGAAGAAGTGAAAGAAATAAGTTTAAAGGTACATGATATGAAATGGGATGAAGTAACAGCCAGAGAGATTGAAACAAAGTTAAGAAAAGTCTCCAAATGGAAAACTCAAGGCCCAGACACAGTACTTAACTTCTGTTAAAAGTATTAACATCTTAACACAAAGATTTAGCTATGAGTAAGAACTATTTATATGCACACCCTGAACAGACACCAACCTGGCTAACAGGAAATACAATGCTACTACTTAACAGTGAACCTGCAAGCTACCATAAAAACTATAGACCAATAACTTGCCTTCTGATGACATATAAACTATACACTGGAACTGATGCCGACAGTTTATAGTCATTTAGAAGAAAACTCAATTATGGCAGTAGAACAGAAGGGCAATAAAAGAAAGTCATATGGAACAAAGGATCATTTGTTGTTAAATAAAGTCTTATTGTACTGTAAAAATGAGAAGAATCTAAGTATGGCATGGATTGACTATAAAAAAGCATTTGACAGTATCCCACATTCGTGGGTAACAGAGTGCTTAAAAATGCATAAGATACAGCCTATACTGATCGAACATTACAGTGACCATGAAACAGTGGCAGACCACTTTGCAATTAAGCCACAATAAGGGACAAATTATTATTTCAGGGATACAAATTCAGAGGGGGAATATTCCAGGGTGACTCTCTGTCACCGCAGTTATTATGTCTTACCCATTAAGCTGTCTACTTAACAGCTTAGGCCATGGCTATAATTTGGCTCCTAGAAAACAACAAATGATCCTTTGTTCCATATGACTTTCTTTTATTGCCCTTTTATTGCCCTTCTGTTCTACAACTTTTGTTGTAGAGCTTGTTTATGGCTGGGGTCCACCAGACTGGACGCTTGCCTTTGGTACAAAGAGTCTTAGTTTTGTTTGGGATTGCCTGATCCATGCAGTCCTGTAGGTGCTGGTAGAAGGCATTTGTAAGTGATTCAGCGGTTTGAGTAATGTTTATCACTGGCTCAGCGGCCTTAAAGGAGACCACACTAGTTTTTAGAAGTGTGAAGTCGGCTTTTGAGAAGTTTTTCACTGTGGTCTTTTTTATTTCAGGTGGGGGCGGGATGAGGACCTCCAGCGAGATTAGTTTATGATCTGATCTCACCAGTGAGGGGTATACTTCCGGTGTTGAACATTGTGATCCCATGTTCATGATGATGAGATCAAGTATGTTTTCTCCTCTTGTGGGGATGGTGACTAGTTGTTCCATGGCATTTGAGTTTATGAACTCCAGGAACCTTTGGGCTAGAGTGTTTGGGCTTGAGTAGTGTTCCCAGTCTATATTAGGGTAGTTGAAGTCACCTAGTATGATGGTGTTTGGAGATACATTTATTCTCTCCAGTGTTTTCAGGAAGGCCATGTGAGGTTCCTGAGTTTGAGAGGGTGGCCTGTAACATGCTACAAATTGCAGAGCAGTCTTGCCTATGGTTAATTGCACCTGGATGGTCTCCGATGCATCGCGCGTTGCCACCAACCTAGAGGTGTGGGTGTCCTTTATGAATATGGACACCCCTCCTTTTTGGTGTTGTCCGGATTTTGGGGCGGAACGCATGATATGAGGTGAAACCTGATAGTGCTGGGGTGCTCTCAGGAGCCTTGAACCAGGTTTCTGTCACAGCACAGACATCGATGTTCTCCATACTGAGAAGGGCCTCGAAGTGCGTGCATCTTGAGATTGAGACTTCTGGCATTGAGCGGCATTACCCTTAGTTTTTCCTTTTTGTGTTCTAGGGTGGTAGGTTTAGAATTTGAGCCTTGCCTAAAAAGGCACTATGAGGGTGGCAAGAACCTTTGCCAATATCCGAAGCCCAGGGTGACAGGTGCAAGCCGTCCCTGCGAGAAGCAGCTTGGCTTGTCCAGCATGTCATCCCAGGCAGACAGACATTGGATCCCCTTTGAATGACATCAGAATTTAAGCCAATTATTAAAGCTGATCATCTTATCACTGTATTGTGGCATCATTCTAGGTGAAGGTAGGATACTGCTCAAGGTCAGGGTCATACCTGCTTGGGCTACATAATCAGAGAGCTCCTCAATGCCTCTTTTCATGTAGTCCAAGGAGGTACGTCAATGACTGAGTCGTACTTGTACCTGCTGTTGAGAGACCTGAGTGCTTGCGTTATGTGGCGGATTCTAGCGCCCGACAGGCAGCTTACTGTGGCCTTCTCCTTACTCAGTCTGGTGAGCGGGACGTCAGTGTGTCTGACTATGGAGTCACCAATGACGAGTGTGTCTGGCATTGTGTTTTGCTTAAGGGCTGTGACAGTTTGACACTCTGACTGTGTGGTCTATGTGTTGCATGTGTTTGGTCATGAGGTGGTTGTTGTTTGGGTGTCTGCTTTGGTGGCCTCTGCTGTTTTGGTAGATTTTTGATCAGAGCCTCCGAGTATGTCTTTGTGTGATTATGTGTATGATTTGAAGTTGTGATGGTACTATGTGTGACTGGGTATGTAGTGTGTGTGGTTACCTTCTCCTCCTGTCTGGTCTTGCCAGTCCTATGTTGAGAGAGCTCAGCCTCCAGTTTGGCCGTATAGTTGCATCTCGCATGTATTTGTGTTTTGTGGGAGAAGGAGAGGATTGTCTGTGTACATGAGGCAATTGTAACATTGCCTCAATATTCCCAGGTTCACCAGTTGAGCAGGAGAGGACACTAGCAACTGATCCTCGACATGCTAGAAGTAACAGATAAAAAACTTACAAAAGACTCCGGGGGATGTGGGTTCTAGGCTGGTGGGGTACTATCTATAATAAAAGTGCTTTATCAAGGTGCAAGTACTGTAGGAGCAAGTGCCAGGCTTTACAGATAGAGAATAGTCTACTTGGGAATCAAGTAGAGATGAACTTTTTAGTTATAGGATACGCTGGTTAGATCAGCAGTACAGTTCGAGGAAGGTAGTTATAAGGGAAAATTTGAAGAGTGGAATTTAGGTAGCCCGAATAGTTTAACCTTGTTTAACCGCAGCTGCTCTTGTGTGCAACAGTGGCAACTCTGCGCTAAAGCGGGCTAACGCGTGCTTTATAGCAGGGGGCTGGAAAAAACAGGAAATGACCCAAAATGGCCAACGAATTACTAGTTGCTGTTTCTAACCACTCCTCTGAGGACAAACAAGCAGCTCAGTACTCCCCACTCCCACTGGTGAGTAAAGAAACTACCTCTGGCCACACAAGAAAATGGAGGAACACAGGAACCAAATACAAAGCCCAGGGATCAGCAAAATCTGATCACTGGAACAACTAGCTAGGAAAGTTTAGGAAAGGAGAAGTATTTTTTTGTTTTTTTTTAGTTTTTTTGCAAACAGACAGAAAAAATACAGTAAATGCTTTGTGACAGAACCCACAGGGTCAGAGTTGCTGGAGCCATGTCAGACTCAAAGCCTGTCACAAGTGGTGTCCCACAGGGCTCAGTCCTGGGTCCACTCTTGTTCGGCATCTACTTTTCTGAAGTACAAGCAAACACAGGAGGGTTATGGCTGACAAAGTTTGCAGATGACTGCAAACTGGTCGCCATAGTCGAAAACACTTCTGACACAGATATCCTTCAGAAGGGCCTCACAGAAACGGATAACTGGTGCCAGAGCCATGGCCTAAAATTAAACGCCAAGAAATGCATAGTCATACCCTTCGGGAAAAACAAGGTTACCCCTAGCTACCATATAGGCGGCAATCCACTGAGCACAGAAGAAGTCATCAGGGACCTGGGGACCCAGGTTGACACTAGCCTTTCGTTTGACACTCATGTTGCTAAAGTAGTCAGGAAAACCTTCTACATTGCCCACCTGATCATGAAGGGATTCACATCTAGAACAAGGGAGGTCATCGTCCCCCTGTACTCATCACATTAGACCTATGATTGAGTACAATGCCCCATTCGGAATGTATCTGACCCGACACCTGCAGCAGCTGGAAAGGCCCCAAAAGTTCCTCACCAAAAGGATAAAGGGTCTCAAAAATATGTCTTATGCTGCCCGACTGAAAGAACTCCAGCTCTATTCAGTCTCATACCGCTTGCTCAGAGGTGACCTGTGCCTGACACATAAGGCCATGTCAAACCCAGATTTGATGAATATGCTTCACCTCAAAAAATCTAGATCCCTCAGAACAACAAGGGCGGGAGACTTAAACCTTGACACGGTTATTAATAGAACGTGCTGGAGGGACAGATTCATCACCCAGAGACTCCCTATGCTGTGGAACAAAATCCCGGTACATGTGAGGCAGAGCACCTCGCTGGCCTTGTTCAAGAGGAATCTTGACCAATGGATGGGAGATCGCAGATATACCCCAGGGATTACTTCAGTGTCATTGCTTGACAGAGGCACAGCAAAATAATAGGCATAGTTTTATTCAAACTAAAGGGGTGGCGAAAGCCACATAACTATGGGCTAGGCTTATAAATGCCCTTGGGCAGATAGCCTAGTATGAACCTATGAACCTATGAACCTATATCTGTGCCGCAGCAAACTAGATCTGAGGTAATTCCAGCAGTTCATCATGGGATAAGGGATTTGGTCCCGAGCTACTGGCAAACCTTGAGCTTTGCTATCAGCCGTGTCAGAGCCGAGGATCATCTCCGAACCCATCAGCGAGAATAAACGGTGAGATTTAACAACTTCACATGCAGAGTTTAGCTGTTTACAGATCACACACATGGCATCCTTGAAAGCTGGATCCATGAGAGGAAATAAACCAATGCTCCTCCTTCTTCTTCACTGCATACTCAAGGAGGCATTTATGTGTAGGGGTGGGGGGGGGGCAGAGCCCAGACAATGAAAGATTCCATGAGCCTCAAGGTTTCTCCAAAGAAGAGGTAATCCAGGAAAGGAAGGGTAGCTTCAGGATATGGTAGGGAAGAGTCACTGTCCTCACCTGAATAGAAGACAATAGCCTCCAGGTCCTCAGATGATGCTTGGGAAAAGCCAAAATGTAAGGAGCTCTGTGTTGGCCTTGAGGAGCACCTCTCTAGGATCTGCCCATCTGTGAGCATGCTCTGGATGAATAATCCTGGGATAGATGGCACTGAAACATTTCCAAAGGTGAGAGCTGGGGGTTCATCTCTTCTAGGTACCTGATTATCCATCAAAGGCTAGACTTAAAATGACCCTTCAGGGAAGTTAGCCTAGTATTCACCTATGAACCTATAATAATAAAGTGAAAGACAGAAATCTAAAGTCTTACTAGTCAAGAACACAAGTGTGCGTGCGCGCGCGCACACACACACACACACACACACACACACACACACACACACACACACACACACACACACACACATGGGGACAAGAGGGTGATTTTTGAAATAGACTTGCCACTGGAATGGCTTTACAGAGGCCTACTGACTGCTTCTCAGACCATGAATGATGCTTCAGCAAAGATCTGTGGCAGCACACAGGACTCTCCCCATCAATCACTTCATAAAGAAAGTTCATTTTCAACCACCTTTTTTATAGCAAAACTGACCAAGCAGTTTCTCTTTCTCTTTCTCCCTCTCTCTCTCTTAAGTCATTGTGTCATTGAGTTGAATCATTCATACTTCTGACAATTCTTCACAAAGTGTGTCTCTCTCAAGCAACAGACAGGGTGCAAGTGTGCCTTGACTCAAAATCTATCAGCCACAAGGTCACTTTGAAGGTTTCACTTTAAGCCATGACTACGGGAACTTTTCATTGTTAAAACTGGGATATGAATTGTGTAAAGAGCATAAAAAAGACAGTCAGTCAAAGGTTCAGGGGATAGGTACTCTGTCTTTGAGTGCAGCACATGATATTACAGTTTGTACTAGGACGGGAGAGGGACTACATACAACTCCAAACATAAGCACTTCAGAGAAAAATGTTGAAATGCAGCCCAAGAAAAGATAGATTCAGCTGCAAGCACAGCAGGAGGGGCCCTTATTTTAAATGTTAACATTTTGTTAGAGTCTAAATGGTTGAGTCCAGTAGCCTATGGTTACAACATTTTACAGCAGCTTACCTTCAGACTTCTTAAAGTACTCTGCAGTGTCAGAAAATTTTACTCTTACCAAACAAAAAAAATCTGTTTAACATACAACTGACTCTAGAAAGCAAATATGTCTGAATGCACCAAAACTGGACAAAGACATAATCTTATGACATGTGTGGTCTAGAGTCCCTGTCTCTTCTGCAAACAGATAAACCTAGGTGCAGAGCTCCCCCAACAAAAAGAACTAGGCAAATAATTGTGTTTCTGTCCCTGCCATAAATATTTTAAATCAGAATTCAAAGCAATATTATCTTTTTTCCTGTCACAAATTCTTAAATCATGCCTAATACATGGGTTGTTAACTTGGATATATCTGATTTATATCCGCAATTTCTGAGAGAACTAATAGAGGATATTACCAAATATTTTCAAGTTCTGCTTACCTAACAAAGTTGTAGTAACTTCATTGTGCAGTGCTTCTTCTATGGGCTGAACTTTCTCCTTTTGTTCTGAAATACCAAGTGCAGCATCGAGTACCTGAAATATATATTTATTTAGTAAATAAGATCAGATAAATGTACAACAGTTAAAACACTGTCAAGCCAGTTCAGGTACTGCTGGACTAACGGTGTTAAGGAAGTTCTCATTTGCAACGCTGGTGACTACAGTTTGATGCAGGCCTCAGTATAAAATAACTCACCTTACAGTGTAGGCAATAATTAGCCAATGGACAGCTTGCATTTTTCACTGGTAATGGCAGCTGGAAGAAGATGACACAAGTGGTCCACCCATAGGTCTACCATAATGCCACAGTTGCTAATTCAACAGTCTGCAGACCACACAGATAAATGGGATTAGGAGTGGAACAGTATGAAAGTATGTTTTTAAAGTCAGTCTTTAGGTACCTCATATTCAGGTACAGGAGATAACAGGCAGTGCACTGCAAAATCCTTACCTCCCACTGCAATGGTCCATGAAACACCTTCCAACTATTGTCCACAAGAAAGAAGAAATGGGCACATGGGCAATGAATTACTCAAAGGAAATCAGTGGAAAGTGAAGGGAACCAAAAATCAAAAAAAGTACAGTTTTGTACCTACCATAAATGTAGATGTCCGAACAGGATAGCATCTGCAGTCATAACAAATGGGTTGTCCTGTCGTCAGGCAGCCCTTCGGTCGGCCGGATTCCAAAGTCTGGGTCCGGCTGATGTCGCACTTCACCCGACGTCATCTCTGCTGGTCTTCGGGTATAAAGGCATCAGCCGATGCCATTTTCCTCAGTGTTTCTTGCCCCAGATGCCAGTTGCCCACTAGGAAAGCTAAATTTTGGATAAATGCCAATGTTTCCAAAATAGTAGAAGGCAAACACAAAAAAAAGCATGTATGTACATATATACAAACAAATACACCATAAGAGACTCCCCCCCAGCTAGCTATTAGGAGGGTAAATACCCTA
The DNA here is from genome assembly GCF_019279795.1 of Protopterus annectens. Classification (NCBI taxonomy): domain Eukaryota; kingdom Metazoa; phylum Chordata; order Ceratodontiformes; family Protopteridae; genus Protopterus; species Protopterus annectens. Next base: position 1,232,054,213 of record NC_056726.1, on the reverse strand, counting down.
GGAGTACCACAGAGGGGAAGGAGGGTGGGTAATCCTGACTGCAGATGCTATCCTGTTCGGACATCTACATTTATGGTAGGTACAAAACTGTACTATGTCCTTCAGGGATGCATCTGCAGTCATAACAAATGGGTAGAATACCATAGCCAAACTAGGGGAGGAGGAAGAAGAATTATGGTGTAGTTAGGATCCCTTGCAATACAGCAGTGGCAAACCCTGCTCGGGATCTAGAGTATAGAGGTAAATTATAATGCTTGGCAAATGTATGCACGGAGGTCCAAGTAGCCGCCTCAATAATGTCCTTGGTTGCCACTCCTCGTAAGAAAGCTGTGGTAGTGGCTGTAGCCCTTGTAGAATGAGGTCTTATGTTCTGTGGAACTGGTTTTCCATGGTAGGAGTAACAGAATCTTATGCAATTTCCTATCCATTTGGAGATTGTCTGTTTGGAAATTGCTTTTCCTTCCCTTCCTGTTGCATGGGCTACTAAAAGCTGGTCAGTTTTTCTGTTACTTTTGGTTCTGTCCAGGTAGTAGCGTAACTGTCTATGTACATCCAAGGTATGCAGCAGCCTTTCCCGCCTGTTCTGTGGATTGGGAAAGAAGGTAGGTAGGTGGATTGCCTGGTTTAAAGACACTCTGGATACCACCTTAGGCATAAATGTAGGATTAGTTCTCATGGACACTCTATCTGGATGGAAGATTAGGAAGGGTTGTACTGCCATTAAGGCCTGTAGTTCAAACCCTCCTTGCTGAAGTAATTGCCAGTAGGAAAGCAGTTTTCCATGATAGGTGTTGCAGATCTGCTGTTGCTGCTGGTTCAAATGGAGGGAGTGTCAATTTTTCTAGCACAAAGTTCAAGTCCCATGCTGGTAATGGTGGTTTCCTAGGAGGTTTTACATTCTTGATCCCTCTGAGGAATTGCCTGAGTAGAGGATGCGAAAAGACAGGTGGATCGAAGCTGTATTCTGCGGAAATAGCTGATGCATGTATCTTGATGGAGGAATTGGACAGGCCCGTATGTAGAAGCTCTGCCAAGTACTCCAGGATGTTAGCAATATCTATGTTCGAGACATCTTTTCCTCTTTCAGTACTCCAAATGACAAACCTTTTCCATTTTCCTGCATAGTTCCTTCTTGTTGAAGGTCTGCGGGCTTCAAGGATAATGTCTTTAACCCTTTGGGATAAGTCTGGGTTAGTTGTTGTTATGTGATGTTCCAGGCAGTCAGTTGCAAGGTTTTTAGGTTTGGATGCATGATGTTGTAGTTGTTCTGAGTTAACATCAAAGGCATCAGGGGTATTGGCCACATTCTCCCCTGAGACATGCTCCTCAGCAAAGGATACCAGTGTTGTCTTGGCCAATTCGAGCTATCAGAATTATCCTTGGGCGTTCCTCTTTGATTTTCAGTAGTACCTTGTGCATCAAAGGAAGAGGTGGAAATGCATATGCTGTCAGGCCTTTCCAACTGAAGGATAGAGAGTCCACCTTCCATGCTAGTGGGTGGCATGTCCTTGTGCAGAATTTTTTGAGCTGGTGATTGAGTGAGGATGCGAATAGGTCTATTTGTGGCATTCCCCATTTCTTTGTGATGGCCTTGAAGATGTCCGGGTGTAGCATCCATTCGTGAGCATCCGAGGTGGTTCTGCTTAACATGTCTGCTAGGGTGTTTTCTTTTCCTGGCACAAATATTGCCTGTAACTGGATGTTGTAGCTCAGAGCCATATTCCAAAGGTCCAGAGTCATTCTGCATAGGGGGTATGAATGAGTGCCTCCCTGTTTGTTGATGTACCACATGACTGTGGTGTTGTCTGTCCTTATCATTAAATGGCCTTCTTTGAGGAATGGTTTGAATGTCTGGATTGTTAGTTTTACTGCCAGCATTTCTTTTTGGTTTATGTGCAGGTGCAGCTGGTCTGGAGTCCACAATCCTTGTATGCACTTGTCCAACATGTGCGCCCCCCAGCCTAGGTCTGAGGCGTCCGTTGTGATGGTTTGGTTTGCTTGAAAGTTGTGGAAGGGCAAGCCTGGGTTTGACTGGCATGCTTGAGCCCACCATAGGAACTCTTTTTTCAGGCATGGGATTAGTGGGATTTCGGTTTCTAAGCTGTGCCTGTGTTGAGACCATAAATTCTTTAGGTACCACTGTAGTTTTCTCATATGCAGTCTGGCATGGGGGACCAGGATTATGCATGATGCCATGAAGCCCAAGGCCTGCAGTACTTTTCTTGCTGTTAGTTTGTGCTGCTTTGTTAATGCCAAGAAGTAAAGAGGGAGTTGTGCTTGTTTTTCTGCAGTTAGGAATGCCATTTGTTTTACTGTGTCCAATTCCGCACCCAAGAATGTTCTTGTCTGGGATGGAATCAGTCTTGACTTTTTTAAATTGACTGTGTATCCCAGGGCTTGTAGTAAGCAAATGACTCTTTGTAAATCTGTTGTCAGCTTGCTTTTGTTGTCCACTTGCAACAGGCAGTCGTCCAGGTATGGATAAATTTGGATTCCCTGTAGTCTGCAATGGGCGATTACTGATGCCAGGCATTTTGTGAATACTCTGGGCGCAGTAGATAAGCCAAAGGGCAATGCTGAGAATTGATAATGCTCTGATCCTGCAAGAAATCTGAGGTATCTTCTGCAATTTGGTCGTATGGGGACGTGCAGGTATGCCTCCTTGAGATCTAGAGTTACCAGCCAACACTCCTTGCCCAGCATGGGAAGAAGTTTCTGTAGGGTCAGCATTTTGAATTTTGGTACAATGATGTATGTGTTTAAGACGGACAGGTCGAGAATAGGTCTCCAACTTTTCTCTTTTCTTGGTACTAGGAAGAGTCTGGAGTAGAATCCTTTGCCCTGTTGTGTTATTGGTACTCTTTCCACAGCTCTCATCTTTGTTAATTGAGCTATCTGCTTTAGAGCTTCTGTTTTTTGATTTGGAGGTAGGTTTGGCATTCCTCTTTTTACTGGTAAGGTGTGGAAGTGGAACCTGTAGCCTTGGTCTATGGTTTGCAAAATCCACTTGTCTTTTGTGATATAGTGCCAATTTTCCGAAAATAAGGCTAACTTTCCGCCTAAAGGTGCTGCTATTTGCTCCCTGGTAGGCGGTGTCAGAGCCAAGTCACTGTGATTGTCCTGTTGTAGTGGCAGTGGTTGTGTCTGTGCCTCTCTGGTTATTGCCTTGCCACTGGCGTCCTCTATAGGCACCTCCTCTGGATTGATTTCTGCCTCTAGAGCGTCTATTCCTGCCTCTTTGAGATTTTGAGGAGTCTGGAAAGGACCAATTTTTGGCAGGCCAGTTCCTACTAAACCTTGGGGGCTGAACCTGTAAGAAATCCTTAACTGTTTGTACAGATTTTGCCTTCTCTTCCATTTTCTTCATTACTTGCTGAGCAGGTGTACCAAATAGACTGGCCTTATCCATAGGAGCATCTAACAGCTTTGCTTTAACATGATCCGCAAAACCTGTTCCTTCAACCATGCATGCCTTCTTATCACTGTGCCAGTCATGGCTGATCTAAATGAAGCCTCCAGTGCATCATAGCCACATTTTAAAGAATGGTTACTAACCTGCTGAATGTTATTCACCATTTCTAAAACATATTTCTTATCTAAGGAGTCATCAGAGGACAGCTTCTTAGTTAACTGATCAAGCATAAACTCTTGGTATTGGATCATGTGAAACTGACAGTTTAAAGCTCTAGCTGAGAGAGTAGCAGAGGTGTAAACTTTTTCCCCATCTCTCTAAGGACCTGGATTCCCTTTCAGAAGGAGAGGGTTTTTGCTGAGGTCGAGGCTACTGCCTTAGGCCCCTGGGATATAGTCTCAGGATCTGCAAGTGGGGCCTTGTATAGGTGGTGATGAGTGTCTGGCACCCTGTAAAATCTATCTGGTTTGGCAGGGGCTGGAGGTAAAGTATCAGGAGCAGTGCAAACATCATTAAATGCATCATCCACAACAGGCAGAACTGGAGGTATAGCTAAGGGCCTATGTTGTGGTAAGTGCAGAAAGGTCCTAAGCCTTTTCTTGAATCTGAGAAATCTTGTCCCTGCCATTGGAATTGTTCTCTCATGGCATGTAAGGTTTCCCCAAAGGAAAATTCCTCTGGTGGAGAGGCAGATGGAATGGATTCTTCAGCATCGGAATCTTCATAAGTAGAAAAAGGAGCCTCTGGCTGATCTGTAATGTCTGAGTCATCCAAGAATCATCAGAGGACACTGGCTCGGGGGGCTCTGCTCTAGGTCTCTTTTCTGGAGGCTGAGAGGCCCTGTCTGGGTGAGATTGGGATCCCCTAATTAAGGAGATTAAATCCTCTGCCAGAGTAAGCATTTGTGAACTAGAAGTGGGCCTATGTGAGGGGTCTTAACAGGCACTGATTTAACAGTTTTGGCTGCTTTAGCCCTGGCAAAGGCCTTTATAGACATGGCTGCAGGAGGCCTAGCAGCACCACGTGCTGGGGTAGAGACATCCAAAGGGATGGTGTCTGATAATTCACTAGGAACCACAGTAGTAGGCAAAACTTCAGAGGCCGATTCAACTAAGGTAGCAGGAGCCTCAGTAGTAGTCATGGATTCGGCTGAAGATTGACCCGTTTTCTCAGTTTCGGCCGAAACCGAGACACTCGCGGCTTGCTTAACCGTGGTTTTGGCCGAAACCGCGGACCGCGAGTGTCGGTCTTTTTCTTTGCATTTTTTAACAATTTGGGTAGTCGGAGGATCCGACGGCATAATGTACGCAAAATCTGAGCCGAAAAACTGTTCAGCAAACTCCGATCGACGCCTAAGCGTTCGTCGGTTGAAGGAAGCACAGGCTAAACAGGCTGCTACGTCGTGGTCTGGGCCTAAACAAGGTAGGCAGTAAGAGTGGAAATCTTTATGAGGTATTTGTTTCCCACAAGTTAAACAGTTATTTACTTTTTCTGACATCGGCTGAGGCAAGAAAGAGTCCCCAACGGGGTACTTAGCTTTTTAGAAGTCTTCGAAGTAGTATTCGGTAGTAGTAATCTCTGGATCTGACCGACCGGCACTTGCGAACAGCTTCTGCTTCGGGCACCACGCGGCAAGAAAGACTGAGGAAAATGGCATTGGCTGATGCCTTTATACCCGAAGACCAGCAGAGATGACGTCGGGTGAAGTGCGACATCAGCCGAAGCCGGACCCAGACTTTGGAATCCAGCCGACCGAAGGACTGCCTGACGACAGGACAACCCATTTGTTATGACTGCAGATGCATCCTTGAAGGACATCAGCAGATTATTCCACATAAACACAGACTGCTAAACTTGAATACCAAATTATTGATAACAGTCCAACTCTGAAGACATCCATGACTTTTGCATACTTTCTCAAAATGAGAACAGAAACACAGAGATGAAACGCAAACATAATAGCAGAAGACATGAAGACATGATCAAGTGCACAATCAGATTATGTAGCATCAGCAACTGGCAGTTTAATGCAGTTAAGAAAGTTTAAGAAGGAATAAGTCATAAGACAAAATGTTATGGACTATACACAATTGATAGCACAATCAATGCTACTGATAAGCAGAAGGCCAAAGGTCCAGCGTCTTTAGCTCTCAGATTTCTAATCAAACCCAACCACATATAAATGTTTCACACCATTTATAAAAGTTACAAATTTTAGTCACATTTACAGAAAAGAAGAACACACAACACATTTTCTTCAAAAATAATTCTCTCTAATAATTTATGCTGAAACTCGTTCTTTATCAGACGAACAATGCTAATGTACAACAGTGAGACAGACCGAAAGAACAAGATTTGTTGTGGGGTGGGTGGGGGCAGATTTCACATTTCAACACATGATATATAAACCTACATATTTGTACACTTGAGAAACTGAATTTTCAATACTTATTTTCTGTAGCTGTCAAAGTCACCAATTCTCATTCTCAAATCTTCTTTATATCTGTTTGATGGTACATGTTGGTGAATGAACACCGGTAATCCATTCAAGTGCTGTGGCAAGCCCCAATGCAATTGCCCTTCTCATATTCACAACCCATCCCTTGACCATACTGTCTTAAGCAGCTTTAAGCCCATCTGATGATTATACAACAGTAATGCTTTGGGAAATACATTCCTGGAACCTACCATAATTTATGTGAAATAGTACTTTCTCTTGAACCTACAACAATTTATGTGAAGTAGTATTTCCTCTGGAACCTACCATGATTTATGTGAAGTAGTACTTTCTCTGGAACCTACCACAATTTATGTGAAGTAGTATTTTCTCAGGAACCTACCACAATTTATGTGAAGCAGTACTTTCTCTGGAACCTACCACAATTTGTGTGAAGTAGTACTTTCTCTGGAACCTACCACAATTTATGTGAAGTAGTATTTCCTCTGGAACCTACCACGATTTATGTGAAGTAGTACTTTCTCTGGAACCTACCACAATTTATGTGAAGTATTTTCTCTGGAACCTACCACAATTTATGTGAAGCAGTACTTTCTCTGGAACCTACCACAATTTATGTGAAGTACTACTTTCTCTGGAACCTAGCACAATTTATGTGAAGTAGTATTTTCTCTGGAACCTACCACAATTTATGTGAAGTAGTATTTTCTCTGGAACCTACCACAATTTATGTGAAGCAGTACTTTCTCTGGAAAATACCACAATTTATGTGAAGTAGTATTTTCTCAGGTCTGAACCATACTGTGTGTTCAGATGTTATGCCACCAGACAGTGTCATGTTTACATACTAATTATTTACTTGGTTATGCACCATGAAATCTGTAGCTTGTTAAATGTAGTACAGCCAAGTCAAGCTCCTCTGTTTTGAGTATCTGTTTTATAAGAGTCTTGTGTGCTAAGTTGTTCACATTGCTTCTGCTTGTTATTGAGCCCAGATTAGTTATTAACACTTCTCTTGAGCCATTACTAGTAAATGAATTGTCTTCTGACATATAACTGGTTTTGATAAGAAGAGAATTTAGGAAGAGGAAGAAAGAAAGAAAAGCAGAAATGGAATTTAAGGGTACTGTCTATATGTGGTATAATAATCTAGACATAACAGGAATAGAAATAGCATGGAAGAGCAGACTTTTTTCCACTATGACTACAAATAAAGAAGACAAGAAAATAGTAGTACTTAGTATGTCTGAAACTGAATCTTACTGTCTAATGAGGGACCTCCTGAGTCATCACACACCCAAGGTGGAAACCTACACTCATCTGGTAAGCTTATTAAAATCATTTTAACCTCAAACCTGCCCTAAACCTGCAAAATATTCATACGCACAGGTTTTAGTCCCATATTAGAAAAAATACGGATTGTATAATTGAGTTGCTATGTGGTTAAATACAGAAAATTAGTCCAGGATTACACTTATGAGAATACATTATAGCAGGTTTTGAGAAACAAAGCTGAACATAATTAATGATGACTGCATACAAAGACGCTCTTAGGCAGAACTGATTTAACTTCTGAAAATGCCTTAAAGGTGGCTATAGTAGTAGAACCATCAAACAAAAATGTATAAGTTTTCAGATAAGGCAGTTAGATGCAGCTAGTAAAAGAAGAACAGAAATATACATGATGTTTTCTCATTAATAAACACATTATCTTTTTATAGTGTATTTCCCCCTTACAAAATGATCATTAAATTTCTGTCTAAAAGGAAACAAGCATAGCATAGCTGTTTCTTCCCCTCTGTGTCATTCCTATCCTATTCACTTTTTTCACATACACAAATTCATCCTTCAGATGACATGTTAAACCAAGGTCCCATCTGCCCAATTTAGAGGTAGCGCGAGTGGATATAAAAGATCTCAGAGCATTTATTGAAAAGAGTCGGGAAACTTTATTTCAAATTCATTTCTAAGTTTTAAAAGAAACAAAGCAAAAGACAAGAAACACAAAAGACAATATTTACACCGTAGTTCACACACACACACACACACACACACACACACACACACACACACACACACACACAATCCTACAATTTATTGTAGAGCAACTCATCACATCCACATTTCTACTGAATCCATAATGCACTAACAACTACTTTTTCAAACATATCTTTCTCTAAATGTTTAGTTGAGAGATAGAAATTATATATTATATTAAGTGTCAAAGGTCAAAGATGCTTCATTTGATAAGAAACAACTACTTTTCACTAAAACTGTTGTACTCCAAGATGGGTTAACAATGCATGTTCTAATGTTTCTTCAGTTACACATATGTTAAACATCCTTTACTAATCACTTTATACTTCATTTGGCCACTGACAGGCAATTTTCCTTTCATCAAACACCAAAGAAAATCCTGTATTTCAGCCAGTTTTTAGAATCTGTATTGTTTAGCTTTAATGGAATACTCAATATTAGTGGATAACTTTTCTCAAGGTCTTACATAAAAAGAATCCATTATACAAGTATACCATAATGTTTTTTTTTTTCTGAAGTGCATCTCCAAGAACTGGTTTATATTCACATATTTTATAAAAATATTCTGAAAGACTATAATTAGTATTTACCTATTTTCACTCTGGAAGAAAAATAAAAATCCCCCCACAAAAAAATATATATTTTTCCCAAAGAAGTGTGCTAACAGCATCTGAACTTCTAACCTGTAATCTTCTCACAACAGTATGTATGTGAAGTAAGACAAGGTAAACAACAGAGTTTCATAAATCTAGACCCCCATCTTCTTTTTACAATAAGTAATTCCTCACTTAACAGGGTTAAGTTTGTACCCCATAAAATCCCCAAAATATTTCCAATAACTGTTTTTCTCTACATTTAGGAAAAAGGAAAACCATTACCAATGTAGCTGAAACAATTTAGAGCAACAGAATGCAACGTAAAATGTTATTCTTAAATGACATAAGAAAACAATTTCACAAACAAATATTTTATTTAAGCTTGTCTAACAGCAGATTCCACTGACTAAGAAAAACAGAATAATATCCAAACTTAATAGCCAAGATATATAATGGACACCCTCTAAATAGTTAAAACACTCTAATCTCCTTCTGTTCTGTTTATTGATGTATAAACCTACAACATGTAAGTTATCTTGTATTTGTGTTAAGACAACAGGAATCTATCTGCTTGAACTTGTGATATTCAGAAAATCAGCATAGTAAAGAATACGGGAACAGACATCCCTGATAACAATTCCCAAACTGCATTCTTTATACATTACACATACATTTTCACTGAATGCATGCATAACTATACTAGGTGGCGTCCTTGTTTCTCTCCCATAAGAAGCTTAATATGCTTTCATGAACAGGCATTCACTGAAACCCTAATCTAGAAATTATCAGAAATAGATGGCGTTCCGAAAAACATGCGTGAATGGGCGTGCCTTCGTTGAAGGTTGGGCGTTGAGCTGGCAACTCGGCACCGTGAAAATCTACTGCCAATCATTAGCGGACCGGAGTTCCACTGTGGCGACCCCTAACCAGGAAAAGCTGAAAGACAACAACAATACTTACTGCCCTCAGAATAGAAGAACTACTATTGTAACTTTCCAAAATATGCCATCAACTAATTTTAGCAATATAACTGAATATTTAATAATGGCACAGACTAATAACAGGGCTTCAGTATTAGGAGAATAAATACTATCAATTACTTATCTCAAAACCAATAAAATATATTTACTAGGCTTCCATTATATCCCATAAACACCAGGATTATAAATGTTTTGGAAATGTTTTGATAATCTCTCATATACTGTTTTATAAAATATGTTATCATCAATGCAGGTAATGGTGATAGGTCTCCAGATAGAAATGTCTTCTCTAAGACCTTTTTCATAAACAAATTTCATCAGACCTTTATATGCATCTCTATCTGTAATACCATTAAAAGAACAACATTTTCATACATTTAAGAAAATAAGTTCAATATTCATAAATTTGTTAAAGGCATATGGTAATCCATCTGGACCAGGGGCTGAGTCTATAGAAACATAATTTAAACAATCCTTAATCTTGTCAAGCCTAATAGATTTATCTAAAAAAGCTTTCTCACCTGAAGATAATGTTTTAACATTCCAATTCCACACATCAACCTGCTTGCAAGAAAAATTTCTAAGAACACAGTTTTCTACTTTCTAGCCCTTTCCTTCACATACAGAAGATTCATAATGTACAAGCATACAAAAAAGAAGATATTTCTTCTTCCCTTCCTTTAACAACATACTTCTGTCCATATAACAGTTGAGAAATTTATTCTGAGTTAAATCATCTCACTTCATTTTCCATAATTTTATATTTTCTAAACTACAAGACTGTAAATTAACTTCATTTTTTCATTATTAAAGAATAACAGTGTTTTTTTTCTCATGCCACATGTTTTTGAACCATAAATATAACTGCTTAGAAATGGAAGATGATCACACTATAAAGTATTTGAATATACCTGCCACAGCCGGGCCTATAATAGGCATCCATTTAATTTTTTAAATCATTTCTCTCTATGAATTACATCTTTTCATGTCTCTGTTCCAAAACATAATGAAAATACTCAGTCATATCAAGTTTTGATTTCTGATTCTACAAAGGTACTAAAGAATCTGAAAATATTAAATAATTTCTTTCTTCAAATTACCTCTCATATAAGTATGAGCCATAGTAGGGCCAATAAGTATTTTACCAAATTTTATAATGTCTTGAAAAGTTTTTATATCCTTAGATATTTTCTTGTTTGATTTTTGAGGTGACAAAGTTAAATTTCCAGCAGTAAATACTTGAAGATTAACCATAACAAAATATTTCTAAACATGGAATAATTCTGTCATATCATTTAAATTAGCAGTAGCATATATTATGATCAAATGCAAAACTTCCATCATAATTATCAAGTCACAAACACTCTACCAGGAATACTATTTATTTTATTTTACTTATTCATGCTGACCATGTTATTCTCACTAGGCTGTTGGCCTCTTTTCAGGGGAGACCCGACATGATACTTATACTACTAGGGGAAATGTGTGCAGGGCATCAATGAACTTCATTTACTCTTTTTGATATGTGCTGTGGTATCTTTTATAGCCACCTGAGCTACCACCAACTCAGGCAGCTGAGACTTCGGTTTAACATCTCATCTGAAGGATGACACCTTTGGGAGTGCAGCACTCTTCCTTATGCTGCACTGCAGTGTCAGCAATAGATCTTCCTGGTGTGGGAATAGAACCCACAGCCTTCTGCATCATAGGTGAATATCTTACCAAAGGCTCATTCTGAACCCAAGTAAAACAAAGCTAGTACTCTTTAGCTCCCACAGAGCCACACCTCCCACTGATTCTTTCTTCATCTCCTCCTTTAACAAGACCACAATCACCCCCACAAATCATACCAAACTCTTAGGGGTTGAAATAGATAATCACCTTAGAGTTGACCTACATATTTCTATAACCATAAAAAGTACATAAAAACTTGGCCTACTGTATTGCAATAAATTCCTCACTGACCACTCCAAAACTACAATAGCGAGGACTCACCTACTATCCACTCTACTTTATGCCTCCCCCGTGCTTACAAATCACTGCAAATCCGATCTAAACAAACTTGATAGTTGTTATAATAAGATAGCCAAATTCGCTACAACCTCTCCCATCAGGACACATCACTGTGAACGCCTAAAATAACTCTACCACTACTATTTCAACTCAATCAACTATCACTAGCCCACAAAATAGTACATAATTCTGAAAACACTCCAGCCCTACAAAATCTTTTGCAACCCTATACAACTGCCAGGGCCTTGAGGTCTAGCACACAAAACCTCCTCAAAGTAACCAAATATAACAATGAAACTGGTAAGTCTGTCTACAGCCACTGTATAGCAAAAAGCTGGAACTTCCTTCCTGCCCACATAACTGACAACAAATCCCCATCACAGTTCAAGAAACTTGTTAAAACTCACTTTTTGAATAATCTAATGCACTCCTGTATCCCCCCTGGCTAATGTCTCATTAGAACACTTCACATAACTTAAGTAACTCTGCTAAGTCAACCAATCATAGTACTGTACCCACTTAGGACTGTTAATCTATTACTCATCCCATCTCTCCAGGAGTTAGGGGAAACTATCCCAGCAATGTTGTGCTTTCCATAAGCAACTAAAACCAGGAGAAGACATATTGTAAATCAATGTGTTATCCTTCTCAACTAAAACCAGGTGAAGACATATAGTAAATCAGTTTGTTATCCTTCTCAACTATAGCGAGCATCATCTGCTCTCTCGGAGCCTTATTCTACGTCTCTCTGCTTTTACTCTGATAGTAAAGCTATCACAGGAATCCTAAACTTAGGAATATCTTCTAAAATTTAATATTATATTGTAGAGAATGAATGTATCCTATATGTTAGTTAATATGTATGTCAAAGAGTCTTCTATGGAAATTGTATGTCAAAAGTCTGTCCTTAAAACTATTGTTTTGTAAAAAATGTTTCTCTTGGAGCTTTTCTCCCCGGGCCTCCACTGAAAATGGACTTGTAATCCAGCTGGACTCTCCCAGTCAACAAATGTAAATTAAATAAATAAATTACCTGTTATGCCACTGACACTGCTTGCCAATAATACGATCTAAGATCGGAAAATTTTTAGCTTTGTAGAGGAAAGCTATTTCACAATAAAGAGCTTGTTCAAAAGACCATACAAGTTTACCTTGCCATAATAACTCAACTTGTTTCTGTTCTATTTTGGCAAGCTATCAACTAAAGACATAACATTTTAGCAGTTTTCTTGATGCTTTGTCTATTTTGTCTACTCTTAACTTTTTTCCTAATCCTTCACTGATGTCAACATGCAAGTTATCACTCAAAACTTTGTAATTTTTTATCATATCATTTACAGAAGCTAAATTACTGTGGCGAATATCCTGATCGGCATCACTGTCTTTCAAAATAGTATCATCTACGGGGTACACCTCAATAGATTGTGCTGCACATAAGAAATTACTCCAAGTGATAAAATTCCATCTCACTTTTCCATCATTTAATAAAGGACAATCAAATCAGAAGTGTCCTGTCCAGCAGTTGTACATTGTTTGCAAAATCCAACACAATTTGTTACAGAATGTCCCATTCCTCCACACTGAGAACATTTGCATCTATTGCAGTCCTGAAAAATGTCTTCTGAAGACTCACAGAAAACATGTTTCATGTTGTTCTTTATAGAAAACAGGCATTTTCCATTTGTATTTATAACACTAGGAAGGTGTACTACCTTGCTGTCACTAATTTGTAAGATAGCCCGCATCTACTGCACCACATTACACAAAACTCTATCCTCATATACATATTATTTATCTTTTCTATAGAATGACAACATATTTCAAACAATTTCTTCACTATTCCGAAACAGAATGAGAAGATGTAGTTTCAAATTAATATGATGTTTCATAACGTCATAATCAGCCCAAGTTAAGTTTAACATTTTGAAACCAAATTTAGCCAAAATAGATTCAGCAATATGAAGATTTTCAAAGGTAATATCACAGACTGTCTCTTTACTGATCTGAATAAATGCTCTTACATTTGTTACAGTAATACCCAAGGGCAAAACAACTATATCCCAAACAGAATATCAGTTAATCAGAAGACAATTCTCTGCAGTTGTTCTTATCACAGGCACAGCAGAAGAAAAATGTTCCTGTGGAGTAGAAAGACCATAACCATTTAATAGCGTGGGCATATAAAATATCAGAAGAAAAGACACTGTTAGGAGCATCCTTAGTTGTCAGGCATTGTAATGCCAAAGTCAAAAAACAGATGTCATAGCTCTCAACTGTACAGATTTTTGAAGCATATCCAGATTTCTTCCTCATGCTTTAGGTCCGTTTCTGATAAAATTGTAGTTTTCCATCAAATCACTGGCAAACTGTTGAGGGTTGAAGTCAGAAAATAATGACAGACATTCGTGCTAATACAAAACCTGTTATTCTATCAACTTTCTGGGTTTGTAAGAGCAATATTTAAAAAGTGTCCCTAGTTTTGGGCCTCTGCCTCCCATTATTTATGGTTTTGTCTAGATTTCTTGTTTTACGAGGTTGAGAGGTATGACAGAAGAAAGTTTCTTGCCTTTTAACATCTGAGGTCACGTTGCAACTGTCAACACATCTGGAAACATGATCAACATCAAGATCACAGTATTCCATAATTAGACTCCAAGGAACTGCAGAAAAGTTAGAATGTTCATTTCATTAAATATTTGAGCAAAGTCTCTGTAGGTAATCCATCAATATGAATTTCAGATACTGAAACATCATCTGTAGTTGCTTTACAAATATTGTCTTCCATGGTTCTTTACTCCTTAGTGTAATCACCCTCCAGTTCACTACAGGAAGCAGAAGCCAGAGTAGGGCTTTTTATTGATATATACATTACATATTATTTACATATTTACATCTATTTACAAATCTCCATACATTATAAATTTCAATTTAAGCATTCCCGCCCACTCTTTTATCCACAACCAAAACATTATTTTTTTCCAAAATCTTTGTCAAAGTCCATTTTTCAGTGTATTTAATTTCATTTAGTCTCTTGTTCCAGATAGTCCATGAAGAATAAAATGTTACTCTGTCCATTTTCTTCACTTCTTCCTGTTTACATACACCATAATAGCCAAATTCTATTATGCCCATATTTATTTGTTCAAATTTTAACAAACATTTCACCCTATTATCTTTACATATATTTCTTTCCACAAATTATTAACATTTCAAAAACACATACTCAGTACTCTCAAACTCTCCACATTTATTACATATGGCATATTTGCCTTAACTGGCAATTTTCTAATAGACAATCTCCATAAAAATTCATTATATTCTTTAATCTTTTTATAGTTATTATATTTCATAATTATGGCTTTTTTCTTATCTATTTCTAAATCTTTCCATGGATCATTACAATAAAATGCTTTCATAATATTTAAGTACCATTCCTTTCTATTTTTCTCACATATATTCTTATTTTCCATAACACAGTTTTGTTTTGGTACTCTTTCATTTCTTCATTCACAATGCTTTTACTTCATTTTTTAACTTCCATTTCTTTCCACAGTTCTTTGTATTTATAATATACTATCATTTCTATCAAGTTTTTATTTTCCTTCATAATTCCTTTTAACACTTTATATAAAATTAAAGATGCTGCATGTACTATTGGGCTTATTAAATCCAAACCTCCTTGCTCTCCTTTCATATAAAGAATCCCTCATTTGACTGAATTCAGTCTAGAGTCCCATATAAAAGAGAATATAATCATCATTAATTCCTTTTTGTACTTACTAGGAATCATACAGATAATAGCAACATAAGCAATTTTCCTATTACCATGATGTTCAACAAGTGTGCTTTTTTCTATATGAAAATATATATGATTTCCAAATATGAGTCTTATCCTTTAGTTCTTTGAGTACATTATCCCATTGTTGTTGTCTGTATTCATTTCTTCCATATCTTATATCTTTTTCTTTTCTTCTTTTCTTCCTTATACATTCTAAAAATACTTTTTTTGTATTTTCTTCTTTAAAATTAAGCCACCAAACAGTCCAATTCTCAGAAAACTCCCTCATAGTCCTATGATTTTCCATAACTCCACAAGTTATTTTTTCTCTTCTAAATCTAATTCATTTTTCATTAATTATATTTATTCCTTTTCGTATTCTTATATATTCTTCATTTTCCTGTACTTTAACTCATACTGCCACATGATCTGAAAATACGGCATACCCAATTCCTTTTTTGTAACTTTCAGTTTCTGTCTTAATTTCATTCCTTTTATAGGTCCAGTGGTTATTAACTTTCTACTTCTCATAATTTCTTTAGCCATTTTAACATCGTAATTGCTCTCATTTTTCCTTAAATTACAATTAAAATCACCCACCACTATAATGTCCATAACTACACAAACATATTCAAAAATATTTTAAACATTATTTCTGTCTGTTTTTTGTTACATATGCATATAAAGCTATAATTCTATACACATAGTTTCCATCTCACATCTGTTACTGTAGTCTGGCCAAGTTCCACTATGTTTACATCTAATATTTTAATGCTTTCTTGACATAATATACATTTGCCTGAGCATGTTTCTTTCCCCATGTTCCAAACTACCACACCATTCCAAAATTTTTCAGTTTGTGTTCTTTCTTCCTCTGTTAATAATCTGATATCTTCTAAAACAATAATAATTACATCTACTGCAGCACACCATTGTGATATACCTGTTCTCCTTTTAAGATTTTTCATTCTGTTTACATTTAAAGTAATATTTTCAGCTTTTAAGAACAGTTACTATAATAAAATGTTTAAACCTTTCCTTTCTTATTTTCCCTAAGCATTGTTTTTGAATGATCTTTTTCTTCCTTTAACTCTTTTCCTTATTGAATTATTTTTATTTCGTACTGTGCACCCATCCCCTTCTTCCTCACTTGTCCCCTCTGTTTCTTTTTCATTATTTTCTTTAACTTCATGTCTAACCTCTTTATCAGTTACATATTTTTGTACATTTACTTGTATAATACTTCCTACTATATCTTTATCCTGTATAACTTCATTTTCATTTTCTTGCACACTCATTTCACATTCTAGCCATGAATGACCAGTACTGCCACATTTTATGCACTTTAAATCACATTTTTTGCATTATGTCCTGTTTTAGCACATAAATAACATATTTTTTATCACATTCATTGACTAAATGACCATTTTTCTACAAAAATAAGTTTTTGGTTGACCCCTGTATTTCACATAACCCCTATTACCATGAACATTAATAATGCTAGGTACAAGCATAACATGATCATTTTCCATTTTCAGTATTACTCCACATTCCCATCCCCCAGTCCATAGTCCTCTTTCATCATATACTTTTGTAGTGTTCATTACTTCTTTATACATAGTTAACAAATGTTCTTTCAGTTCTTTTGCTTCAACTTCAGTTCTAAACTGGATCATTATTCTTCTTTTTTGTTTATCTGTAAAAAGCTTGTATATGCTGACCATGGATAAATATTTTTCTTTTGTTTATATGCACCCAAAAAATTTTCCATGGCCTGCCCAGTCTCAAATATCAAGTCACAAAAAGTCTCTTTATTAATTAAAATGAATGCTCTTATCTCCTTTGCTTTGACACCCACAGGTGCCAAACCTTACACCTGTCCAAACCTTGTTCTTTTTTACAGCTCACATGTATTGTATACTTCTTTTTTGTTTCTTTCATTTCTTCTTCTTTGCTCCTCCTCCCACAGTTTGTGCATAATTGTTTGTCTCTTGAACTTTTTCTGGCAGTCTCTTCTCCTTTTTCTTCTATTTTTTTCCATGATGTCACTCCATGAAATTGCTGCCCTACTTTCTGGTTCACTTTGGTTTACCATTTCTTCCAAATAATCATCCCGCAACCCTCCTGATTAGAGGGTTGTAATTATGCATTTCTCAGAGATAACTGTCTCTCCTTCAAACAATCTCATCTGAAAGTTTTCCTCTGAATCCATCTCTGTTACAGCTACAATCTCCTTTTCTGCCAGTATCACTGTTATTTCTGCACCCACAGCATCAGAAATAAAACTTCTGGTAGTGATTCTACCATTTTAGCTACATTTTAATCAAGTTTCACTTCATTTTCAGCCAAAGCTGAATCAGCCATATTTTCTTCCTGTTCCTCCTGGCTGCCTCCACACCTGGACAGGAAACAGGAAGTCAGGATGTGTAAAACACAAACCCTTCCCCTGACTACCAAGAGTAGGGGAAGTTCCCCAATGCCCTGGTCAAATTTCCCTAGTGAGTATAAATACCACCTCGAGTCTCCCCTGAGAAGAGGCCACCGGTCTGCTGGGATTAACTTAGTCAACAAAGTGTATGCAAAAAAAATGCTGGGAGAAAGGGGTTGGCAAAATGTTTAAGGTGTTTATTTCATAGACACAGGACACCGAGTCTGATTCTTTGAGGGAAATTGGTTAGGTCTAAAATGGCCTGCAAGAGCAGTTAGCCTAGTACTTACCTATTGTCTGTGAAAATGATGAGAATGACAGCATAGACAGTGTTTAACAAACATTACCGCTGCAGTAGCGTTGTTGCCTCACAGTAAGACGTTGTCCTGTTCGATTCTCAGCTAGAGCGTCTTCTGTGTGGTGACATGCGTGAATGGGCATACCTTCGTTGAAGGTTGTGCGTCAGGGCTGGCAACTCGGCACGTAAAAATCTACTGCTAATCATTAGCGGACCGGAGTTCCGCTGTGGCGACCCCTAACGGGGAAAAGCAGAAAGACACAACAACAACAACCAAAAAAAACCATAAATAACATTAATAAATACATACATTTATACAATTTACAAGATCAGAATACGTACAAATTTAATGCATTCCTGGAAAAACTGAAATTAGAAAGGAATGGCTGTCCATACCAACCTACACAGCATGTTTCCTTATAAAAATTAATATACAGCCTTAGAATGTATATTTTCAATTACACAATTGATTAATTCTCTCTTGACATCACATTTTAAAAATGAAATTCTGCTCAGAAGTGAGTTTAGAGTACTTTGAATGAAAACATGAATTTCACCCACACCTGGTACTAAGAACATTAATTCTGTGTGGAATACATGCTCAACAGTATCTTACACCAGTAAGGCCTTGTTACGTTTAATTCTGTTGGCTACCAAAAAAAGCAGTTATTGAAAATGGAAATTAAAGTCTAAAGCAACATATCTAAAGTGCTGAATATTATAAAATAAATAATATAAATGGAAGAGGGATATTTAGAAAAGGGAAGAAATTAATGGAAATTGTGGAAACAATACATGCAGAATAATGTTCAGGAGAAGTGAGTTTTAAGGGAAGGCAGGAATTGGGAAATTTATATAATATTGGACTGGTGACAGTTACAAATTTAAAAAGATATGCATTGTATAATGTATGTAAATGAGAAAAAATGATAATATGGTTTGTTTTCTTTTCTATTAAGTATGTTTCCCTATGTCTTAAGTGATAATTTAATAACATTGTTTAAAAATAGTGTCTTATACCATAAGGAAAAGGTTCTACAATCCTTCTTTATCACTTGCTCAAACCCTTAAATGGACTTAATGTTACATTTTATTTATTTATTTACATTTGTTACCGGGTAGTGCCCGATTGGGCCAGCACCCCACTTTCGGCGGAGACCTGAGGAGAAAAGCTCCACAAACAGAAAAGATACAATTAATAATATGTAAATTATACAATTAATAATCATATGTTAACAAAAGTAACTAAGTAAATTATTTCGATAGCAAACATAGAGCATAGCAAGTACAGCTATATTGATAACTGAATATTTTAAAAACTATCAGAGACCAAACCAATCAAAGAAACATATGTTAACAGAATTAACTAACAAAGAAATTTACATAGCCACATATATCATAGCATAATACACAGATATTTGATCACTGAAGTACTTTAAAAATCTATCAGAGAGCATACCAAAACATTTTAACTCATTGGCGAGATAGTTTGAGCTGTTTAAAGGTGAAGAAGAGAATTATGAAGTACTAGGACAGAGGAATTATCCAGGAGAACTACAGCGGCAGAGCCAGTTGTTTTTGAGATATTCTTTTGTGTTGTTTTAAAAGAAGAACAACTGGGAATGTTTTGTACATGCTGAGGGAGAGCATTCCAGGTCTTAGCTATTTTATTTGAATAGAGGGATTCACCATGGTAGTTGTGAAACTGGGTTATTTTTAGAAGTAGCCTGTCGGAAGACCTAAGGGACCTGCTGCTGACATGTGGTTGGATCAGATCAAAACTCCTGGGCAGTTACTGGGGTTGTGAATAATTTTGTGGGTGAAGGTAAGTTGGTTTAATGTTAACAGGTTGGGAAGTTCTAGCCAGTTAAGTTGTTGAAGAACAGAACAATGATGATGTTTATGGGGATGATTGCTGGCAAACTTTGCTATTTACTTCTAGCAGGATTCTATGTTATTAAGGTCGGCCTTGCACAAGTTGGTGAAAATGTGTGAGCAGTACAGAAAGGTAGATAGAAGCTGAGATCTAGCCGTGGCTAGTCTGGCTTGGTATGTTAGATAAGGTTTGGCCCTGTAGAGAGCTCAGAGTTTGGCAAGGACTTTTTTGATTGTTAGAGGAAATACGTATATCAAATTAAAGCCTGTCATCTATTGTAACACCCAGGAGTTTTGTCTGATTTGTAAGCTCAATTTTGGTTAAATTGGTGGACTGAATAAAGAGAGGTGGAGAGCAGGGCTTGGAAGTTTTGTCTATGAAAATCATTAACTTAGTCTTATTTGGGTTAAGAATGAGTTTGTGCTTTGATAGGTAAGTTTCAATTTCCTGAAATTATTTTTGTGACTTATCTTGAAGTTCTTGGCGGGAAAGGGCAGAGCAGATAAGAGCTGTATCGTCTGTGTATTGTATGATTGTAGCAGGTTGCGTTGCTGAATTTAGGCTGTTGGTAAATATGATAAAGAGGAGGGGACCCAGTATTGGATCCTTGGGGTACTCCAGTGGATACTGACAGTAGTGGTGAGAGATTGTCAATTTAGTCTTCTTATTTCGTTTTCTCTTCAAACAGACAGTCACTGCTGCTTAAAGCAAGAACAGCCGAGGGTGTCACCCACCATGCAACAGCTAAATCATGTACCCCTGTTTCTATTCATTAAAATATTTTCTTATAACCCCTCTTTTTAAACAATTTTAAAATGACTTCAAGATAGCACTATCTATTTACTGGTTGGTCTGCACTGCTTTACTTAAGTGGTCATTTTATTATTCTTGGGGTTAAACTTTTGCAGTCAGACACTTGAACCTAAAGAGCTTCCTGTTATGCTAATTCCAGGTGTATGCCAGTTTTATTCAGTATATGAGTGTTGCAAGCCTGCAACACTCAGCAAGACATACAACTCACTGGGATTGCATTTCTCCATACATATTAGACAGCTTACTTGTTTTTCATAAGTTCATAGGTAAGTACTAGGTTAGCTGCCCTTGTGGACTATTTTAAACCTAGCAGGTTTCCTCTTAGTGAGAATCAAACCTTGTACTTCTTATCTGTGAGGCAAACATCTTATCCATTATGCCAACCCCCAACTTCCTCTGATTTACTGGAGCTCCAAATAAAACTGGGCATTCAAATTCAGGGCACAAGCGCTCAAGTTGAGAATGAATTATTGCTCTCTTGTGATTGCATTTGGACACTAAAATGTAGCCGCCCATTCTGACCTGTTCAGAAGTGAGTTAACAGTATCTGAAAAAGAAACAAGAACTTTACTCGAACCTTGTACTAAGGAAGCTAATTTCACAAGGGATAAGGGTTAAGTACACACCTTATACCATTAGGAAAAGGCTGGATGCACCTCATCTATTTTATCGCTCTAAATGTGACTATCTAATGTGCAATGGTAGTGTAGTGCAGTGCAGTTTTCTCCCTCTTCTCAAAATTCTCAAATTTTCTGACTTTAAAATAGACAAGATTACATCCAAAAGTAGAACAAGAAATTAAGAGGTTTGTTGTAGTCAATTATTTTATGTTACATTTTTAAAATCTCCTGGGATTTGTACAGTTTACTCCCATTTACTGAGCTGCGGGCTTTCCAAGCCCTCTAGTGATGTCTTAAGGTGTGTGTGCCACAAAGAAACTACCTCTGGTGCTTAAATCAATATGAACAAAGGATGTCACACTGAGGCAGTTGCTGATATATGCAAAAAAAGCATAATTATGTGCAATTAAATTTGTGCATGACAAAGTCACTGTTTGTTTTTATAGGTTCATAGGTTCATAGATTACTACTAGGCTAACTGCCCTTGCAAGCCATTTTCAGCCTAGCCAAATATCCCTTGTGAGACTCAAACCCTGCACCTTGTGTTTATAAGGCAAACACCTTAACCATTAGGCCACCCTCCCATTGAAAAGGATGAAAAATGTACTTAAAATGAAACTTGAGGAATAAATGTTCATTACACTCCTCACACACATTGCTGAAAAAGTATTTTACTCTTAAGTTACAATATGTATTAATAGCTGTACAGGACTTACTGCTGTCTTCAACCTCCCACCATTACACTAACAACAGGTAATGTTTACAACTACATTGTAACTTGACTACCAATGATACTGTAATTGCTTGTTATTTTATTTAGCTGCTTTGTAACCATAGTTAGGTGTTATGGAGACTAATGCAAATAATTATATCATGTACTCCTGTTCAGGGCTCAACTTAGGTGAAACTGCACCCCTGGTGAAGGAGTCCATGCCCACCCCCCTGCCTGCCCACACCTCCATCCACGAAGAGATATCCCTGATTTTCCCAAGTCATCACCCCAGTTTCTCCATTAAGTCCTCTTCACATTGTCCAGATTACTTTTTATACCTTCTTTTACATTCAGCCTTATTCCTCAGGTTTTTTCCACATCCTTTCAATACACTCCAACTGGTAAAGATTGCACTGTAATAACTGTGAAAGAAACAGCTGCATAAAACCGAGGATCTGGGGGTTCATAGGTTGGTACTAGGCTATCGGTGCTATGGCCTATACAAGCCTAGCCATAACAATTCCCTGGCTATTTCTTCCCACAGTATTTACTTCCCTGGACCCCTGTCTAGCAGGGCGACTGACATGATCCCCGAGGTGAATTTCCTATCTCCCATCCAATCATCAAGGTTCCTTTTGAAGAGGGCCAAAGAGGCACTCTGCTTGACATGTATGGGCAGTCTATTCCAGAGTGTGGGGAGTCTCTGCATCAGAAATCTATCCCTCCAGCATGTTTTGTTCATTGTGATGACAAGGTTTAGATCCCTGGAGTGTGTGTCTCTGAAGGATTGGGATTTCTTTAAGTGTAGAATGTCCAACAGCTCTGGGTTTGACATGGCCTTGTATGTTAAACAGAGATCGCCTCTGAGTAGACGATATGCGACAGAGTGTAGGTGGATTTTTTTGAGACGGTCAGCTTAGGGCATCTGCTTTAGGCCTGTGATTCTTTCAGTGAGTTATTTCTGCGGCCTTTCCAGTTGCTGCAGATGTCTTGAGGGGTACATACCAAACGGGGTGTTGTATTCTATAATGGGTCTAATGAGGGATGAGTACAGTGGGACAATGACCTCCTTTTTTCTGGATGAAAAGCCCTTAGTGATGAGGTGTACCACATAGAAGGATTTCCTGACTGTTGTGGCGATGTGGTTATCGAAGGTGAGACCACTGTCCACCTGTGTCCCTAAGTCTCTTATCACACTTTTGGCATTTAGTGTACTGCCACCTATGTGGTAATTCATGGGTACATGTTTTTTTCCCAAAGGGGATAACTATACATTTCTTGGCATTGAGCTTGAGCCCATGGCTCTGGCACCAATCATTTGTTTCTGTAAGGCCCTTTTGTAGAATATCTACATCATTTGGGGATTCAATAATGGCTCCCAGTTTGCAGTCATCTGCGAACTTTGTTAGCCAAATCCCTTAGTGTTGACCTGTACTTCAGAGAAGTAGATGCCTGTGTGTTGCAGGAATATTAACTGAACTGGAAGTTAGTCAGTGTTTGCTGAATTTTGTTATTTGCTAGTAATTACAGGTGTGGGGGTAGCCACATTCTTTGATTTCCTGTCCTTGCCTATTTAAGTGGTACAGTGTGAAATATTTTCTGCTTAAAAACCTCAGCTTTGGCCGGCTAAGAACTTGCTGTATTCAACTGGACGTATAAGAGAATTTAAGTACCTTTATCTGCACTTTTTTCAAAAAAATACAGTATTTAAATTGATTTTAACTGTGTGTTGCAGGAATATTAACTGAACTGGAAGTTTTGACTCTGCTCTTCAAATCTTAGTGGCCTTGAAACTGCCAGCCCCTCTTGTAAATTTGTGTTTGGATACTCCTTCTGGGCCCATCTCATTTGCTCACTCAACTGAGTGCAGTGAGATCATATTCTGATTTCAGGCACTCCTACTGTGTACAAAGAGAGCATCTGGGAAACAGAAAAAAAAATTTAAGCTTGTTTCCTGCCTTTCCTGTTAAGTGGTATAGACTATTTGTAGGCTTCTGAGCGCCCAAGCCCTTCTGTGTTGGAGGGAAGCCTTCTAGCTTAGTATTTTTTTTTTTTATAACTAGACAGTTTTCTAGTTTCAGCACTCAAATCTGTTTTTTTGATCTCAGCACTTGTTCAGAAAAAAAAAAATTTCATCTGCTTTTACTGTACTTGTGTTTCTACCTACTTTATTTTACTTTTGTATCATCTTAAAAGTACTCAATTGTATTTATTACTGCTTGGTGTAACTCATTCTAAGCCTTTTGGTTTAAACACTTGGGCTTCGGACCAGTTGTTTTGCACTGAGAGGGTTTGTGGTCTGCACTGTAGTGGCAGAACAGGTAGCTTACATCCTTCTAGGTTGGGAACTGCTGATTGAGGGCTCAGTATCTGTTATTCTAAAAGTGTATTAATTCTGGTTTAAGCACTTGGGCTTTCGGGCCAGTTATTTTGCATTGGGAGGGTTCGGGGTCTGCACTCTTGTAGGAGGAGAGGCTGGACTCTGCCCTTCTGAGCTGGGAATTTCTGGTTGAAGGCTTTTAGTGCATGCATATCTGAGCTGCTTCTTACTGGGGTTGGTGCGCCTTGTTTGCTGTGGCATAAACTGGATTCGGGCCTGCTGGATCTGGCTTTGTTTGTGTAACATGAGCACTAATCCAGGCATTCTCTAAAGTATTCAATTGTATTTATTACTGCTTGGTAGTAACTTGATTAAAGTGTAGCTATCATTCTAAGTCTTTTGGATTAAGCACTTGGGCTTCAGACCAGTTGTTTTACATTAGGAAGGTTTGTGGCATGCACTGTGGTGGCAGGACAGGTAGCTTTCATCCTTCTAAGTTGGGAACTGCTGATTGAGAGCCCAGTGTCTGTTATTCTTAAAGTGTATTAGTTCTGGTTTAGGCACTTGGGCTTCAGGCCAGTTATTTTACATTAAGAAGGCTTGTGGTCTGCACTCTTGTGGGAGAAGAGGCTGGACTCTGCCCTTCTGAGCTGGGAATTTCTGGTTAAAGGTTTATAGTGCCTGAATATTTGAACTGTATCTTACTGAAATTGGTACACCTTGTTTGCTGTAGCATAGACTAGATCCAGGCTTGCTGAATCTAGCTTTGTTTATATGCTTGTTGTTTGTTTGCTTGTTATTTCCCTGGAATGCTAATTCCACCTAATACGCGGCTTCTCAGTGCTTCTGTGGATCACTAGTGATATCTGCATTGCTTACTGTACTTATTTTCTTGTTTCACTTGAAAGAAAGTTACTGTTTGTCGTTTTTGCATTTAAGTTACCTGTAACACACTGCACTTAAGTTACCTGGCACTTGCGCGCTAAAGCAATTATATAAGTCAGCACTAAAAATTAAAAGAACTACACCCTCACTCTCCACTGGCCCTTGTTTTCAATTATTAAGGAATTCCCAATATTATTCTAGCATGTCCAAAGGTCAGTTGTCAATCTCCTCTCCGGTCCAGCTGGTGAATCTGGGAATCTTGAGGCAATGTTACAACTGCCTCATGTACACAGACAACCCTCTCCTCCTCCCAACAAATTCCAACACATGTGAGAGATGCAACCATATAGCCAAACTGGAGGCTAAGCTCTCTCAACTCAGTACTGGCATAACCAGTCAGGAGGAGAAGGAAACCACACTCACTACAATTCAGGTCTCACATAGACCTACCACGACAGCAAACCAAACACATAATCACACAAAAACATACTCGGAGGCTCTAAATAAAGATCTGCCTAAGCAGCAGAGACCTCCAAAACAGACACCCAAGCAACCGCTACCCCAAAACAAAACACGTGCAACACATATCTCACAAAGCTAGTGTGCCGAACAGTCACAACCCTTAAGACTAAGCAACACACCTGATACACTTGTAATAGGTGACTCTATCGTCAGGCACACTGACGTCCCGCTCACCAGGCTGAACAAGGAGAGGGTCACAGTGAGCAGCCTGTCGGGTGCTAGGATCCGCCACATAACACAAGCACTCAGGTCACTCCAAGGCAAGTACAAATATGACTCAGTCATTGTCCATGCTGGTGTGAATGACCTGAGACGTACCTCCCTGGACTACATGAAAAGAGACATAAAGGAGCTCTCTGAGCATGTAGCCCAGGCCGGTATGACCCTGACCTTGAGTAGCTTCTTACCCTCACCAAGAATGATGCCACAATATGAAGACAAGATGATCAATTTCAACAATTGGCTTAAGTACTGGTGTCATTCAAAGGGGATCCAATGCCTGTCAGCTTGGGATGATATGCTCGACAAGCCACGTTGCTTCGCTAGGGACAGCTTGCACCTGTCACCCTTGGGCTTTCGGATATTGGCAAAGGCTCTTGCTACCCCCATAGTGCCTTTTTTAGGCAAGGCTCAAAAGACAAACCCACCTCCATAGGTATCACAAGGGATAAGAAACTAAGAGTAATGCTACTCAACGCCAGAAGTCTAAACCTCAAGATGCACTTTTCGAAACTCTCCTTAGCATGGAGAACATCGATATCTGTGCAGTAACAGAAACCTGGTTCAGGGCTCCCGAGAGCACCCCAGCACTACCAGGTTATACCTCATACCATGCTTTTCTGCCCCAAAACTTGGACCGAACCACAAAAGGAGGGCGAGTATCGATATTCATCAAAGATACCCACACCTCCAGGTTGGTGGCAAAGCACGAAGCATCAGAGACTATCCATGTGCAACTAACAGTGGGTAAAACTGCCTTCCAGTTTATAGCCTGCTACAGACCAGCCTCCCAAACCCAGGAACCCCACTCGGCCTTTCTGAGAACACTGGAAAATATGAAGGTCTCTCCAAACACCATTATATTGGGCGACTTCAACTACCCAAACATAGACTGGGAGCATTACTCTAGCTCCAACACCCTAGCCCAAAGGTTCCTAGAATTTATAAACTCAAATGCTATGGAACAACTTGTTACCACTCCCACAAGAGGGAAAACATACTGGACCTGATCATCACTAACATGGGGACTCTATGCTCCAGACCAGAAGTGTATCCCTCACTGGTAAGATCAGACCATAAACTAATCTCACTGGATATTCACATCCCGACCCCACCCCCTGCCCAGAAAACCACAGTGAAAAACTTCTCTAAAGCAAATTTCACACTCCTCAAAACCGAGGTGGAATCCTTCAAAGCCCCGGGCCTGTGGAAAATACGGCCCAGACCGCAGAATCCTTTATAAACGCATTCTATGAACACCTTCAGGAATGCATGGATCATGCGATCCCAAATAAAACCAAGACCCAATCCTCCAAAGGCAGACATCCTGTCTGGTGGACCCCAGCCATAAACAAACTATACAATAGAAGGAGGAAGTTACTAAATGATAGAGCAAAATCCCAAAAAGGGAAGGCATCACTGATCAGTATTAGCAAAAAACTACGGGCACTCATAAAACTGTCTAAAGCCAGCTTCAAGAGAAAAATTGCACAGGACACTAAGGATAATCACAAGGCTTTCTTTAGTTATGTTAGGAGCCTGGGTGGTAATTCCCAGACATGCTCAGAATTAGTCCAAAATGACAAAAAATACACTGAGCCCACAGACATTGCCAACATCCTAGCTGACAGGTTCAGCACAAACTTCTCCCCCCCTCCCCACCAAAAGGGCAAATATCTATCCCAGCAGAGTGCTGCCCCCCTGACATCTCAGATGCTCAGGTAAGAGCCGCCCTCTCCAAAGCAAAAAACACAGCATCAATGGGACCAGACAGTGTCCTGGGCTGCGCCCTACATGAACTCCAAGAAGAGCTAAACCCAAACATAAAACTACTGTTCAATCTCAGCCTTACTACAGGATATGTGCCCAAAGAGTGGCGTACAGCAACAGTGGTCCCTCTCCATAAAGGTGGTGCCTCAACAGATCCTGGAAACTATCGCCCCATAAGCCTGACTAGCTTGGTCTGCAAAGCTATGGAAAGGATCATCATGGACCTCATAAATAAAGATATTGGGGACCTACAGACACTGGATCCTACCCAGTTCGGCTTTGTTAAGGGCAGATCCTGCCTCTTAAACCTGGTTGATTTCTTTGAAACAGTCACCAAGGCCATTGACGAGGAGAAGGTGGTCCACACAGCCTACCTGGACCTCGCAAAAGCCTTCGATACAATACCCCACTTGGGCATTATAGATAAGCTCACCAGCTTAAATATAAACCCCTATGTCACTAGATGGATTGCAAACTAGCTCAAGGACAGAACCCACATGGTTAGAATTGCTGGAGCCATGTCAGACTCCAAACCAGTTACAAGTGGTGCCCCACAAGGCTCAGTCCTGGGACCTCTCTTGTTCGGTATATATTTCTCGGAGGTACAGGCCAACACGGAAGGACTGTGGCTGACTAAGTTCGCAGATGACTGCAAACTGGGCACCATAATCGACTCTCCAGCTGACACAAGCATCCTTCAAAAGGGCCTCATAGAAACAGACAACTGGTGCCAGAGCCATGGCCTCAAGCTAAATGCCAAAAAGTGTATAGTCATCCCCTTTGGCAAAAACAAAGTGCCCAGAAATTACCACATAGGTGGTAATCCATTAAGTACAGAAGAAGTATTTAGGGACCTGGGGACCCAAGTTGATAGCAATCTCTCATTTGACAACCACGTGGCCAAAGTGGTTAGAAAAACATTTTATATAGCCCAACTAATCGTGAAGGGATTCACATCTAGATCAGGGGAGGTCATCGTGCCTCTTTACTCATCCCTCATCAGGCCCATAACTGAGTACAATGCCCCTTTTGGGATGTACCTTACCAGACACCTGCAGCAACTGGAAAGACCCCAAAAGTACCTCACCAAGAGGATCAAAAGGCTCAAACAGATGCCATATGCTGCCCAATTAAAGAAACTCCAGCTCTACTCAGTGGCATACCGCCTGTTCAGAGGCGATCTGTGCCTGACGTATAAAGCCATGTCCAACCCGGAATTAATAGATATGCTGCACCTCAGAAAATCCAAATCCCATCGAGCTACGCGCTCAAGAGACTTGAACCTCAGCACTGAAATAAATAGGACATGCTGGAGGGACAGATTCATAACCCAGAGGCTCCCTTCACTCTGGAATAAAATCCCAGTCCAGGTTAGGCAGAGTCCCTCATTGACTCTCTTCAAGAGGAATCTTGATGAGTGGATGGGAGATCGTAGGTTTACCCCGGGTATCACTTCTGTGTCACTGTTAGACAGAGGCACAGTATACTAACCTAGAAAAAGGGCATAGCAAAATAAATTTAAAATGGGTGGCGAAAGCCAAACACATTCTGGCTAGGCTTATAAATGCCCTAGGGCAGATAGCCTAGTATAAACCTATGAACCTACGAACCTATGAAACAAGAGCCAGGACTGAATCCTGAGGTACTCCACTTGTCATTTGTCTGGAGCTGGATTTGAAGTCGGCTACTTTTACAGTGTGGGTTCTGTCAATAAGCCAGTTGGCAACCCACAGAGTGATGTAGGGATTAATGCCCAGCTTAGTAAGATTATCTATGATTCCAGAGTGGGAGATGGTGTTGAAATTCTTGGCAAGGTCAGGATAGGCTGTCTGGACCACCTTACCCTTGCCCACGGCTCTGGAAATTGATTCAACAAAGTCAGTCAGGTTCAGGAGACAAGTTTGGCCCTTCATGAACCCAAACTGTGTGTGTTCCAGTGTTTGAAGGTTGCCAATGTCTTTGTTTATAAGTTCTATGATAATACGTTCCATGGCCATGCAGATCCGGCTCGTCAGACTGATGGGGCGGTAGTTCCCGGGATCCAAGGTGGATCCCCCTTGTGGAGTGGGACAACTGTAGCTGTGTGCCACTCAGTGGGCAAAAAGCCTGAGGTGAGGCTATGATTAAATGTGACACTTAGGTGAGGTGCCAGTTCATTTTGTAGTTGATGTAGTCCACAGCCTGGGATGTCATCTGGTCCCATGGATGCTGTATTCTTAGCTTTGGAGAGTGCATTTTTTACCTGTGTGGCCGTTATTACCAGAATTTGGGAAACCTTTCAGTACTGAGATGGGCCATTTAGGGGGTGAGAGAGGGGTGACGTTTGCACTGAATCGATCTGCAAGAATATTGGCAATGTCCTTGGGATCAGTATATTTAATGCCATTCTGTTGTAGCTCAGAGCATATCTGAGCATTGCCATTTAGATTCTTGACATAGCTATAGAATGCCTTGTGGTCGTTTTTGGAATCTTTGGCAATTTTATTTTCGTAACTAGCTCTGGAGGATTTTATGAGGGGACCTCAGCTTCTTACTGAGGCTGGTAAGGGAGTTTTTTGCATCCTGGAATTTTCCTCTTTTGTGCAACAGGTTCTTCCTTTTGTTGTAAAGTTTATTTATGGCAAGGGACCACCAGATTGGCTTCCTTTTTTGGAGGAGAGTGTCTTGGTTCTATTTGGGATGGCACGATTCATCCATGAGTGGATGTGCTCGTACAGTGCCTTAGTGTAGGATTCATCGGTCAAACTTTCAGTTCCCATCTGTATGGGTTTCATGAAGTTTGTCACTTCTGACTTGAGTAGCATGAAGCTGGCTTTGGAGAAGTTTTTTACAGAGGTTCCTTACTGGGGGGTGGGGGTGGGATGCGGATGTCAAGGGTGATTAGCTTATGGTCAGACCTGACCAATGAGGGGGTGACCATAGGTGTGGAGCATCGATTTCCCATGTTGGTAATGACCAGGTCTAGGATATTGGAGCCCCTGGTGGGACTAAGGTTTAGTTGATCCAGGGCGTTGCAATTTAAAAATATCAAGAACCGTTGGGCAAAGGTGTTGGTACACAAGTAGTTTTCCCAGTTAATGGCAGGGTAGTTGAAATCACCCATTATTAGGGTGTTTGGTTGTATCTTAATATTTTTCAGTATGTTTAGAAAGGCGTAGTGAGAATCTTGGGGCAAGGTGGGGGATCTGTAGCAAGCTACAGTTTTGATTGCAGTCTTAACTAGTGTTAGTTGCACCTGGAGAATTTCAGATGTATTGTGTTGGGCAGCTAGCCTGGTGTTGTGAATATTCCTGGTGAATATGGACACTCCTCCACCTTCAGTGTTTCGGTCCTGGTTTAGTGGCCGAAAAGTGTGGTAAGAGTTGTAGCCTGGTATTGCAAGGGTGCTATCTGGAGCCTTGAACCACGTCTCAGTTACTGCACAGGTATCGATGTTCTCCATTTTTAGGAGTGCCTCGAGAGAGTGCATTTTGAGGTTTAGACTTCTAGCATTGAGTTGCATTACCTTCAGATTTTGCATGCTTGTACCTGTTACGGTGGTGATTTTTGTGACGACTGTGCCCTGGCCCAGCAATCAAGGAGCCTCAATCCTCACCACTAATACCAGGGAGGTTGTCTCCTAGAAAAGGAAAGGATAACTAATACACACAGTAAAGTACAAAGTGCACACAGAGATCACAGTCAGTCTGGGGCTGGTTGCTCCCTTGCTCACCAGGTCCCCAATAATACTCCCCACTGGCACAGCTATAGGGTCAAGGTCCCAGCCTAGCTGGGCAACATACTTTGAGATAAGTTTTTATATTACTTCACAGACACTCATGGGAAAGGCTGGCACAGATTCTCCAGCTGTGCCCTTTTACCCAGACTATACAGTAGTAATTACTGCCATCACCCAACTAATAATATCAGCTACTAAAAGGCACTTTAAAGGGTGTCCAATTATTACTGTGCAATATTACTATCCAATGGTAGTACGACTAACAGTCAAGGCTTACTTTAGAGTGGCCTATTACAATAACCTCTATAAATACGCAATGTACTCTAGAGCTTATCTCTACACAAATCAGCCACAGGTAGAAGGTTTTAAAAATATTTAATAATAAATAATTAAAACACAAGACAAAATTACTACACCACAGAGATATCTAAGAGTTCAGAGATCACACAGAAATGTAATACAGAAGAACAGGTCTGAGTTCAAAGAAAACTACCTAATTAATCTTTACTAGCTTTAACTATTCCTACAAGAAATCGCAGTGTTAAAACTTACATGTGAGCACAAGGCAGAGTGCTGATAAGGTAGATGTCCAAAGTCAAAATGCTTCCAGTCTCTTGTGAGAAATAGTATTTAAACATTACTAACAAACATGTCTCTAAGGCCTTCCTAAATTACATAATTTTTGACACTTAGGTTTTCCCAGGCAAACAAATTGCATTATTTAGCAATCTAACACCTGCACAGAAATGTACAACAATAGAAGACATTTCACATGTATATTCTAACAGAAACTAGAGCAATAAAGCACATTCCACATCTAAATTCTGGTCATAAACTTTAGCCTTAAAACAATGGGCATGAAACCTTCATCCAGCCGCACTGGAGCCGAATTGTAAAACCTTAAAGAGATTCATAACACATTTTCAACTTAAAAAGACACATCTGAAATACTTGGCTTGATTTTCCTTACAGCAGATGACAATGTTGCAACAAACTTGAAGTTCACATTTTACAGTGTTTTCTTACATTTAAAAACACAAGCCTGTATTTTACATTTATTTATACAGTTGACAGAATTATGTATCAAATTCTATTTGACTAGGCTGGCAGCCTTTGCCCATCTCTCCCCAGTCATCACATCTCTTCCCCCCAGGGATCTCAAACAAGTTTTTCAAGTGCCCCTTGAGAAACATCGCTTGAGAGTGTCAGGTCTATCTGGGTGTAACTCACCCCATTCCCTGTCTTGAGAGCCCATCTGCATTGGCATTGCTACTCCCACTGCAGTGCTGCACTGACATATCATATGCTTGCAATCCCAGACTCCATCTTAGCAACTTGGCATTTTGCTGACTGGCTCTGTTTAACCATGTTAGAAGGTTGTAATTTGTCATCACAGTAAATTTTCTTCCATACAGATAAGGCTGAAGCTTTTGTAGTGCCCACACTATGTCTAGACATTCCTTTTCTACTGTTGCATAGCATTCCTCCCTGGGTTGGAGCCTATGACTGAGATAAACCACTAGGTGCTCTTCTCCCTCTGAAGAAATCTGGCTAAGTACAGCCCCCTCCCCATAGTTTGAAGCATCCACCTGCACAACAAAGTCTTTGCTGTAGTCTGGACTGGCTAACACAAGGGGTACTCCAAAAGCTTCCTTAAGCTTCTGAAATGCCTGCTCACATGCTGGGGTCCACACTACCTTACCGGGCCTGTTCTTCCTTGTCAGGTCTGTGAGGGGAGCAGCTATGGTAATATAATTGGGAACAAACTCTCTGTAGTACCCTGCTGTTCCTAAGAATGCCCTCACCCGTTTTTGGTAACAGGTGCAGGCCACGCCTGAATAGCTTCCACTTTGGCAGGTTCTGGCCTTATCTTACCACTCCCCACTCTATGTCCTAAGTAGGAGACCTCTGCCATTCCCACCTGATATTTGTTCAGCTTAATGGTCAACCTGCCCTCTGTAGCCTGCCCAGCACCTCCCTGACATGCTGAAGGTGCTCTTGCCAGGAATGGCTGTAGATAGCAATGTCATCCATGTAAGCAAGGACAAACCTTCCTTCTCCTGCTAAGATATAATCTACCAGCCTCTGGAAAGTCACTGGGGCATTCTTCATCCCAAAGGGCATCTTTGTGAACTCATACAAGCCAAAAGGAGTCACAAAGGCTGACTTCTCTCTAGCACTGGGAGTCAAGAGCACCTGCCAGTAACCCTTGGTAAGATCAATGGTTGTAAGATACTTAGCCCCACCCAGCTGCTCTAGGGCCTCATCTGTCATAGGCATGGGGTAAGCATCCGACTTTGTGTGACTATTTAATTTCCTGTAATCCACAAAGAACGTGGTGCTGCCATCCTTCTTTGGCACCAGTACCACTGGTGAGGCCCAGAGACTGTTGGACTCTTGAATCACCCCTAGTTCCAACATCTCCTGTACCTCCTCCCTCAGAGTCTGTTTGACTCTCTCAGGCACCCTAAAAGGGGGCTGCCTGATAGGCCTTTGGGGTCCTGTATCCACCTGGTGCTGCACCAGTTGGGTGCTCCCTAGTTTCCCAGTGAACATGCCCCTGAACTCCTGCAACACTGCTCGGATTTCTCGAACCTGGGTAGGAGATAACTGCTGGGACATTGCTACCCCTTCCACCGAGGTGTCAGCCTGAGCCTCACTGAGGAGATCAGTCCCCAGATCTCCCTCAGACTCCGCCTGCAATCCACTGCAAATGCTCAGCACAAGGGCCTCCCTATCATGGTAAGGTTTCATCATGTTAACATGGTACAATTTGTGCCCCTGCCATCTGCCTAGCACTTCCACCATGTAGTTAACATCACTTACCTTTCTTACTACCTTGTAGGGTCCTTCCCAAGCTACCTGCAACTTGTTGTGTCTGACAGGAATGAGAACCATCACCTGCTGCCCTACAGCATACTCTCTAGCTCGAGCATTCCTGTCATACCTCACCTTTTTCTGTTGTTGGGCTTCTGCCAGGTTCTCCTGGGCCAGGCCCATGAGTTCCCTGAGCCTTGTCCTGAGGTTCAGGACATATGCCACAACTCCTTGTGAGACTCACACTCACCTTCCCACACATCTCAAATTAAATCTCGAGGTCCCCTCACCCTATGCCCATACAGCAGCTCAAAGGGTGAAAAACCTGTGGAATCCCGGGATCCTCTCTGTAAGCAAACAGCAGATGGGGCAAATATTTGTCCCACTCCCTCTTAAACTGATCTGCAAATGCCCGTAGCACAGACTTGACTGTATAGTTTAACCTCTCAACAAGACCATTAGTAGGGGGTGGTCTTCATGTGCTTCACCCCACAGGACTTCCACAGACTAGCCAGCAGGTCTGACATAAAATTGGCACCTCTGTCAGACAGTATTTCCTTTGGGAAACCTACCTTGCTGAAAATCTCAAGCAAAGCGTTTGTCACCTTCTCTGCCTCAATGGAGGACAAAGCCACTGCCTCAGGGTATTGTGTAGCATAATCTACAATCACTAGGATATACTTTTTCCCTGAGGAACTTGGGGTACTCAGAGGACCCACAATATCCATAGCTACCCTTTGAAATGGCTCATCTATCACAGGCAAAGGCATCAAAGGAGCTCTCACCTTGTCTCCTGCCTTGCTTACCTTTTGGCACTGCTCACAGGTCCTGCAGTACCCTGTTACATCTCTGCAAATTCCAGGCCAATAGAAGTTTTGCATAATACACCTCTTTGTACGTTTTATGTCCATATGACCTGCAAAGGGAATATCATGGGCTATGGCTAGAAGCACCAGATGGTAAGCTCTAGGCACTACCAACTGCTGTACTCTCTCACCTTCTAGCCCTCCCTCAGGGGTCCACTCTCTGTACAGCAACCCTTTGTTCCAGTATAAAGATTCCCCCTAACCTTGAGAATCAGGTGCCTCCC
This sequence comes from Protopterus annectens, assembly GCF_019279795.1. Lineage (NCBI taxonomy): Eukaryota > Metazoa > Chordata > Ceratodontiformes > Protopteridae > Protopterus > Protopterus annectens. The sequence continues at coordinate 1,232,018,851 of NC_056726.1, read as the reverse complement.
TATCTACCTGCCTCCGGCCTTGAATGTAGGGTCTGAGAGCTGAGCCTGTCTCAAGTCTCTCCTTGTAACCCTTCCCAGCTCCCCTTCTACAGGAAGTCTGGCATCCTCTGACAGCAGTGCCTCACTGGCAGCCTGGGTACTACTACTCACTGTCAGCCTGGGTACTACTACTCACCTCTACCTTTGCAGTTACCCCTGTCCAAGGGAACATCAGTACCCACAAGCAGCTGTGGCTCACATTCAGTCTCACTGCGACAGCATAGCTCACTCCCTGAAGTAACCACCTCAGCAGTCCTGGCTGCAAGTATGCAGTCTGTCTGGGTCTCCCCCAGGCTACCAGACCCACATGCTTGTCTCCTAGCCTTACTGCATGTAACTGCATAAGTACATAGTACTGCCTCATCCAGATCCTTCCCTCTCAGGATATCTGCAGGATGGTAGTTCCATACCCTGGTTGTCTCAAGACAACCCACTATTGGCATTTTGTCTTTCCCACTTACTGGCTCCCTCACCCTTTGGTTCCCCACCTTGCCTCTGTGGACACCTGTATGCCACATGGCCCTACTGGTTGCATTCAAAACATTTCACCCTAGTTCCTAGACGTGTACCTGGACTAGTGGCTTCCCCTGCTACTGGCAGATTATGTTGGGGCAGTCTGTGCTCCCCACCATTGGTTCCTTTAGTCCCATGAGCAGTACTGGGGGTCCCTTTCCTGTGCAGGGCTGCCCTGCTTGCTAGGTATAGGTCTCTCTTCTTCCCCAACTCCTCTGAAGTAGCACACTGTCTATCAGCTAACCAGATCCTCATGTCCTCAGGCAAAGTGCTAAGGGTTTGTTCCCTTACCAAAAGGTCTGCCAGTCCTTCAAAAGTGGTGATCTGACATCCACTCACCCAGCTATGAAAATAAGTGCTCAGTTCAACAACATATTCACATACATTTTCATCTGTCTTGCGTCTATGCTCACAAAACTTTTTCCTTTACATTTCAGGTGTTAGCTTAAAGCATTTTAATAAATGTCTTTTTACAGCAGTATAATCAAAACAGTGTCATGCATTTTTGCTAAAGACGTTAGAGCTTTACCATGGAGTAAGGGGGTCAGGAACCGTACCCAGAGCCCTTGGTCAACTTTATACTGTTTATATACCCACTCAAACATATGAATGAAGCTATCAAAATTATCCACCTCTTTAAACTGTGGAAATAATTTACTGACCTTCTGTGCTTCTGGGGTCCAGTAACTCCCTTCCCCATTACCTCCATGACTCTGGCAAAGAGTCAGCATTTCCCTCTCATGCTTTCTCTGCCATTTCTGTTCTTCAGCTTCTAGACTCCTCATTCTCTCAGCTGCTTCTAGTTCCAAATGCCTGGCCTCAAACTCAAGTCTCTTTAGCTCCAGCTGGATTTTTATGTCCACTGCAGAAAGGTTAAGCTGTCCATTCTCCGCAAGGATATTGTATCTTCACTGTCAGTTGGATTGTCCTCCAGGCTGCTGTTTTCTGATGCAGCTGTAACCAAGGCTGCAATCAGGTCTACCTCAGTCAGGTTTCTATGCACCAGCCCCCCCTAGCCTGGCACATCTCCGTCAGCTGGCTCTTTGTCAGCTTTCCATACTCTTCTGCTGACATGCTGCCTGCTCACCCTGAATAACACTAAGCTAACAAAAGAAATAAAACAATTGTGATCTGAACTCTGAGTATACACTGCATGGCTGTTTTAGAGTACAAAACACTTTTAGAGATCACTGTACATAAGCTACAGGAATTCGCTCTACCCCACACCACTACAAGCCAATTAGTATGTGAAGTAGATCTCACCACTGCCAAACACTCGTGATGACCGTGCCCTGGCCCAGCAATCAAGGAGCTTCAATCCTCACCACTAACACCAGGGAGGTTGTCTCATAGAAGAGGAAAGGATAACTAATACACATAGTAAAGTACAATTTCCATTAAGTGCACACAGAGATCACAGTCAGTCTGGGGCTGGTTGTTCCATTGCTCACCAAGTCCCCAATAAAACTCCCCACTGGCACAGCTATAGGGTCCAGGTCTCAACCTAGCTGGACAAGCTAAAACCTCCAGTACCCTCTCTGTCCAACCAGTGCTTCACGTCCCTGCCCAAGTAGCTGACACACACACACACACACACTTTGAGATAAGTATTTATACTACTTCACAGACACTCCTGGGAAAGGCTGACACAGATTCTCCAGCTGTGTCCCTTTACCCAGACTATACGGTAGTAATTGCTGCCATCACCCAACTAATAATATCAGCTACTAAAAGGCCCTTAAAAGGATGTCCAATTATTACTGTGCAATATTATTATCCAATGGTAGTATGACTAACAGTCAAGGCTTACTTTAGAGTGGCCTGTTACAATGGCCTCTATAAATATGCAATGTACTCTAGAGCTTATCTCTACACAAATCAGCCACAGGTAGAAGGTTTTAAAAATATTTAATAATAAATAATTAAAACACAAGACAAAACTACTACACCACAGAGATATCTAAGAGTTCAGAGATCACACAGAAACGTAATACAGTAGGAAGGGTCTGATTTCAAAGAAAAATACCTAATTAATCTTTACTAGCTTTAACTATTCCTACAAGAAATCACAGTGTTAAAACTTACATGTGAGCACAAGGTAGAGTGCTGATAAGGTAGATGTCCAAAGTCAAAATGCTTCCAGTCTCTTGTGAGAAATAGTATTTAAACATTACTAACAAACATGTCTCTAAGGCCCTCCTAAATTACATAATTTTTGACACTTAGGTTTTCCCAGGCAAACAAATTGCATTATTTAGCAATCTAACACCTGCACAGAAACTTACAACAATAGAAGACATTTCACATGTATATTCTAACAGAAACTAGAGCAATAAAGCACATTCCACATCTAAATTCTGGTCATAAACTTTAGCCTTAAAACAATGGGCATGAAACCTTCATCCAGCCGCACTGGAGCCGAATTGTAAAACATTAAAGAGATTCATAAGATCCTTTCAACTTAAAAAGACACATTTGAAATACTTGGCTTGGTTTTCCTTACAGCAGATGGCAATGTTGCAACAATCTTGAAGTTTACATTTTACAGTGTTTTCTTTCATTTAAAAACTCAAGCCTGTATTTTACATTTATTTATACAGTTGATAGAATTATGTAGCAAATTCTATTTGACTAGGCTGGAAGCCTTCACCCATCTCTCCCCAATCGTCACAGTTTTGTCCTTTGAACTTTGCCTAAAAAAGGCACTATAACGGTGGCAAGAGCCTTAGCCAGTGGGGCGACAGGTGCAGACCATCTCTGGCAAAGCACTGTGGTCAGTCAATCATGTCGTCTCAGGCAGATAGATACTGGATCCTCTTTGACTGACACCAGAAGCTTAGCCAATTGTTGAAGTCAATCATTTTATCCTTAAACTGTGGTATTATTCTGGGCAAAGGCAGGATGCTACTCAGGGCTAGGGTCATACCTGCCTGGGCCACATGATCCAATAGCTCTTCCATGTCTCTTTTCATGTAGTCCAGGGAGGTACATCTCAAGTCATTCACTCCAACATGGACAATGACAGACTCATATTTGTACTTGTTGTGGAGTGACTTGAGTGCATGTGTTATGTGGCAGATCCAGGCACCCGACAGGCAGCTGACTGTAATTTTCTCCTTGTTCAACCTGGTGAGTGAGACATCAGTGTGCCTGACTATAGAGTCACCTATGACTAAAGTATTGGGTACGTTGTCTTGCCTTAGGGGCTGTTGTTGGGTGGCACACTGGTGTTGTGAGCTATGTGACACTTTTGTTGTGATTGTTTGCGTTTCAGCTTCGGAGGTCCTTGTTGCTTGGGCAGGTTAATGTTAAGGGCCTTCACATATGTGGGTTTAGTGTTGCTATGTGTGGGTGTTGGTGGTGTGGGTTTAGAAGGGCTATGTGTTGCTTGAGGTGTAGTGCGGGTGTTAACCTTCTCCTCTTGACTGTCTAGCACATTCTTGGGTGGAGAGAGCATTGCTTCCAGTTTGGCTATGTAAGTGCATCTCTCGCAGGTTGTAATGTTGGGTGGTAGGAGGAGAGGATTGTCTGTGTGCATTAGGCTATTGCTGGATTGCCCTAGTATGCCCAGATTCACCAGGTGGACAGGAAAAGTCACCGGAAGCTGACCCTTGGACATGCCTGGTTTTGTGCCTTTTTTTTTTTGTAAAGTACAAGAGCTGTTTTCCCTTACCTTAGCAAGGTACTTCTCAATTATGGGCTGTTTAGTGCCTACAATTAATTTCTTCTTATTAACAAGAAGAGCTGAGTGCTTGTATTAGTTTAGGACGTCCTAGTGCTTTCCAGCAGGTTTTAAAGCAAGTGCTATTCACAGGGCTGCTTAAAGGTAAGATGAAAAAAGATGGTTTATCCTAAACACTGAGGTGTGCACTAGAGGAGTTAGATGTGAAAGTAGGTAACTTAAGTTTTACCTGTCTAAAAAGTTAAGTTTTAGTGGAGAGTCACTATTTTTAAAACAGCAAGACAGATTGAAAGGGGGTGGTCACTTTTGTATTCTGGTACTATGGAATACAGTAGGATGGCCAATAAATTTAAATAGTTGAAGGGGAGTGATTTCACAAAATGATAAGTTTGTGCTTACTCACACAAGCCAGTAAAAACAGAGAGTAAATGAGAGATATGGTCAAATTAACATAAGGGGAAGGCAACTAGAAAGACAGTGGTGTTTAAGAACAATACAGTAACCGGGTGAGAGGGTGGGGAAAAAATTTCTTCCTGACTCACAAGAGACAGAGCTGTGGTTTCTTTCAAGTTTTAATATGCAGTTAAAAGCAGAATACAAGTAAAAGACAAGGTAAATATAACAAATTACATTATTCAAAATAGAAAAAGGCAATAAAGTAATACAACAAATAAAAAGCAAACTAACCTTTCCCTCACAGCAAAGTGTAGAAGAGTCTGTTGCTATGCTCCCAGAAGCCATGGGGATTATAGATGTTTTGAGGTGCATTTTACAGATTTTTCCAACCTTGCAATTCAACGATGTCCTAAAAAAATTGTGACTAAGGAACAAGAGAATTCCCTATACTAGTGACATTCCATGGGGCTTGGTACAATGACCTCTCCTATTTGAAATACACTTCTATGAAGTCAAGGCAAATGTAGATGGCCTTTGGCTGACCCAATGTAATGATGGCTGCAAGCTGGGTATAATCACTGAATTCCCCCAAAGATATACACAACCTTCAGGAAGGTCTGACACAGACAAAATAACAGGTGCCAGAACCATGGCCTAAAGCTCAGTGCAAAAAATGCATATTTATACCTTTAAGGAAGATGAATAACCTTGTAAATTACAACACTGACAACACTCCCCTAACAGCAGACCCTGTGCCAGTAACATTAACTTTGATCACCATGTGTCCATGGCAGTGAGAAAATCCTGTGAAATGGTGCAACTTATAACGTAAGGGCATAGGTTCATAGGTTGGTACTAGGCTATCAGCCCTAGGGCCTATACAAGCCTATCCATAACAATTCCCTGGCATGACATGGCTTCTAGATCTAAGCAGCTCACAGTCCCATCATACTCAACCCTCATTAGACCAATAAGAGAGTACAATACACCCTTCAGTATGTAACTGACCAGCATTCGCAATAGTTGGAGTAGCCACAGAAGTTCCTCAATAAAAGAATACAGGGTGTAAATAACATGTCCTGTGTGAACCACCTCAAAGTCCTGTCCTTGTACTCAGTCACCTACAGATTACTGAGGGGTGATCCTGCCTAACATACAAGCCATTCTCTGATCCAGCCTTGATGAATCTGCTACACAATCACAAAACAAACAGCACTAGAGTTACCCTATCTAAGGATCTACACCTCATCTGTTACATAAACAAAACATGTTGGAGGGACAGATATGTGTCTCAGATTACCCCTTCTGTGGAACCGACTCACCATTCATGTGAAACAGAGCTCTTCACCAAGATTACTGAAATGCAGTTTGGACCAATGGATGAGAAATCACAAATTTCCCCTAGCTTGTCATCTGTGGCCCTTACTGACAGGGGCAATTTGTAAGGCACCGGCATACACCAAAGCCATTTAGGACATTAATGGCTAAGCTTAAAAAGGTTCTAGGGTTGTTAGCCTAATAACCTCCTATTTGTTGTTGTTGTTGTGTCTTTCGGCTTTTCCCGGTTAGGGGTCGCCACAGCGGAACTCCGGTCCGCTAATGATTGGCAGTAGATTTTTACAGGCCAAGTTGCCAGCCCTGATGCACAACCTTCAACGAAGGTACACCCATTCACGCATGTCTCCACACAGAAGACACTTTAGCTGAGAATCGAACAGGACAACGTCTTATTGTGAGACGACAACGCTACCGCAGCACCACCACCGCAATAACCTCCTATGATCCTAGAAATTCAGACTTGCTTCTCATCTATGCTTTTTCCTCCACCATCACACCCTAAATGATCTAGACTGCCTCTGTTATAAATGAGGAATAAATATTTAAATGAAGTTAGAGATCTGATGGACACTAGGTCGCCACAAGTCATGGGTTAGAGACACTCTGAAAAGTATTTTAGAGTTTATTCCAACTTTTTAACCCAATGATGGCGTGAACAAACACCATGAGTAAGGAAAGAAATTTTGTATTTTTTTATACTTCAAAAAATGGCAGTCCTCAAATTGAAAAGTCAGATGCTTGCAAGGATATGTAAACTACATCCAAGAATAGTGCATGTTTCCATACCCCCCAAAAAAGATAGTCACCTTATATTTATCTATCTAGTATTCACAACGGAGAAAGGCACAAATGGACACAGTCATATATTTCAAACAGCTGGTGTCAAATATATATATATATACAGCATGCCTCCTCACCCCACCACCAAAAGACAACCACCTTTGTATCAGACTCTTCACTCCTACCACTAAAGGACAGCTACCTTCTTATCAGACTCCTCACCCCCACCTCCAAAAGACAGCCACCTTCTTATCAGACTCCTCACCCCACCACCAAAAGACAACCACCTTCTTATCAGACTCCTCACTCCTGCCACCAAAAGATAGCCACCTTCTTATCAGATTCCTTACCCCACCACCAAAAGACAACCACCTTTTTATCAGACTCATCACCCCACCACCAAAAGACAGCCACCTTTTTATCAAACCTCTCACCTCTACCACCAGAAGGCAGCTACCTTCTTATCAGACTCCTCACCCCTACCACCAACAGACAGCCGCCTTATCAGACTCCTCACCCCTACCACTAAAAGACAGCCACCTTCTTATCAGACTCCTCACCCCTACCACCAAAAGACAACCACCTTCTTAGCAGACTCATAGGTTCATAGGTTGGTACTAAGCTATCAGCCCTAGGGCCTATACAAGCCTGGCCATAATAATTCCCTGGCTATTTCTTCCCACAATATTTACTTCCCTGGATCTCTGTCTAGCAGGGCGGCTGACGGGATCCCCGGGGTGAATTTCCTTTCTCCCATCCAATCATCAAGGTTCCTTTTAAACAGAGCCAGAGGTGCACTGCTTGACATATATGGGCAGTCTATTCCAGAGTCTGGGGAGTCTCTGGGTCTCTTCATCCCTACCACCAAAAGACAGCCACCTTCTTGTCAAACTCCTCGCCCCACCATTAAAAACAGCCACCTTCTTATCAGACTCCTCACCTCTACCACCAAAAGACAGCCACCTTCTAATCAGACTCCTCACCCTACCACTAAAAGACAGCCACCTTCTTATCAGACTCCTTAGCCCTACCACCAAAAGACAGCCACCTTCTTATCAGACTCCTCACCTGCACCACCAAAGGACAGCCACCTTCTTAACAGACTCCTCACCCCTACCACCAAAAGACAGCCACCTTCTTATCAGACTCCTCACCCCTACCACCAAAAGACAACCACCTTCATATCAGACTCCTCACCTCTACCACCAAAACAGCCACCTTCTTATCAGACTTCTCACCCCTACCACCAAAAAACAGCCACCTTCTTATCAGACTCCTCACCCCTACCACTAAAAGCCATCTTCTTATCAGACTCCTCACCCCTACCATCAAAAGACAGCCACCTTCTTATCAGACTCCTCACCCCTACCACCAAAAGACTGACACCTTCTTATCAGACTCCTCACCCCAACACCAAAAGACAACCACCTTCTTAACAGACTGGGACAAAACTGGAAGAACAAACAGAACAAAGTAATATATTTCAACCTGTTGTTGTCAGATGTATATAGCACCATTACACCTTACACTGCCCACCAAAAATAAAAATCTGTATATGCATCTAATGTTTGGCTGTCAGGAAACACTGCCCCTAGACAAGCTGCAGTGACCTTCTGTTTGCATGCCAGAGGATTGTCAGGAATCATACTGTCCTCAGTCCCCAAATAAGCTACAGCAACATTCTGTGCATACCTCCGAGGTTTAATTGTAAGGAAAATTATAGTAATAATGACCACAGTGACTCTAGAATTCTCCCACATAAGCTACAGCAAACATCTAGGCACATCTCTTAGCAAGGCTGGTATTAGACTCGATGAGGTTCAGGGCAGAGGGCTCTACTAAGCATGTGTCAAAATCTATACAATGTGCGTGGATGTGGACAATGCCAGGCCCCAAGACATTGTAAGGGTCTGGCTGAACTGTGATGCATTTTATGCCTTATTCCTGAAAGATAATGACTTGCTGTTTTTTTTGTGCTATCCCAAAAAGAGATGTATGTGATTGTCATTATTGTGAGTATCCACAGTTAAAATCGCTGACATTATTATTTTTACACACACACACACACACACACACACACACACACACACACACACACACACACACACACGCACACACACACACACAAACACACACACACACACACACACACACACACACACACACACACACACACACACACACACACACACACACACACTGTCCCTGAAAGCCAGATTTATCACATGCTGCACTAATTTTTTCACACAAATACACACATACTTAAACTGTTTAAGTGTTAATTAGCTTGGGGGGTTTTCTGATAACATTAAAACCTGTGTTGGTTACATCTCTGGTAATCATTTTAAGTAGAGTTGCTTGCTACTGAGATTTGTCTGCATACATCAACTGGACATAAGCTGATTTAAGTATATTTCCTTCATTTTATTGTGGTTGTTATAACTTGGACTGATTTCTCAGATCTAGCTCTGTTGAAACTGTCTTGTGTGTGTGTCTGAAGCTCTGCACTAGTTGTTAAACTGCTCTGAAATTCCTTTAAGTGTTAATTAGCTTGGGGGTTTTCTGATAACATTAAAACCTGTGTTGGTTACATCTCTGGTAATCATTTTAAGTAGAGTTGCTTGCTACTGAGATTTGTCTGCATACATCAACTGGACATAAGCTGATTTAAGTATATTTCCTTCATTTTATTGTGGTTGTTATAACTTGGACTGATTTCTCAGATCTAGCTCTGTTGAAACTGTCTTGTGTGTGTGTCTGAAGCTCTGCACTAGTTGTTAAACTGCTCTGAAATTCCTTTAAGTGTTAATTAGCTTGGGGGTTTCTGATAACATTAAAACCTGTGTTGGTTACATCTCTGGTAATCATTTTAAGTAGAGTTGCTTGTTACTGAGATTTGTCTGCATACATCAACTGGACATAAGCTGATTTAAGTATATTTCCTTCATTTTATTGTGGTTGTTATAACTTGGACTGATTTCTCAGATCTAGCTCTGTTGAAACTGTCTTGTGTGTGTGTCTGAAGCTCTGCACTAGTTGTTAAACTGCTCTGAAATTCCTTTAAGTGTTAATTAGCTTGGGGGTTTTCTGATAACATTAAAACCTGTGTTGGTTACATCTCTGGTAATCATTTTAAGTAGAGTTGCTTGCTACTGAGATTTGTCTGCATACATCAACTGGACATAAGCTGATTTAAGTATATTTCCTTCATTTTATTGTGGTTGTTATAACTTGGACTGATTTCTCAGATCTAGCTCTGTTGAAACTGTCTTGTGTGTGTGTCTGAAGCTCTGCACTAGTTGTTAAACTGCTCTGAAATTCCTTTAAGTGTTAATTAGCTTGGGGGTTTTCTGATAACATTAAAACCTGTGTTGGTTACATCTCTGGTAATCATTTTAAGTAGAGTTGCTTGCTACTGAGATTTGTCTGCATACATCAACTGGACATAAGCTGATTTAAGTATATTTCCTTCATTTTATTGTGGTTGTTATAACTTGGACTGATTTCTCAGATCTAGCTCTGTTGAAACTGTCTTGTGTGTGTGTCTGAAGCTCTGCACTAGTTGTTAAACTGCTCTGAAATTCCTTTAAGTGTTAATTAGCTTGGGGGTTTTCTGATAACATTAAAACCTGTGTTGGTTACATCTCTGGTAATCATTTTAAGTAGAGTTGCTTGCTACTGAGATTTGTCTGCATACATCAACTGGACATAAGCTGATTTAAGTATATTTCCTTCATTTTATTGTGGTTGTTATAACTTGGACTGATTTCTCAGATCTAGCTCTGTTGAAACTGTCTTGTGTGTGTGTCTGAAGCTCTGCACTAGTTGTTAAACTGCTCTGAAATTCCTTTAAGTGTTAATTAGCTTGGGGGTTTTCTGATAACATTAAAACCTGTGTTGGTTACATCTCTGGTAATCATTTTAAGTAGAGTTGCTTGCTACTGAGATTTGTCTGCATACATCAACTGGGCATAAGCTGATTTAAGTATATTTCCTTCATTTTATTGTGGTTGTTATAACTTGGACTGATTTCTCAGATCTAGCTCTGTTGAAACTGTCTTGTGTGTGTGTCTGAAGCTCTGCACTAGTTGTTAAACTGCTCTGAAATTCCTTTAAGTGTTAATTAGCTTGTGGGGTTTTCTGATAACATTAAAACCTGTGTTGGTTACATCTCTGGTAATCATTTTAAGTAGAGTTGCTTGCTACTGAGATTTGTCTGCATACATCAACTGGACATAAGCTGATTTAAGTATATTTCCTTCATTTTATTGTGGTTGTTATAACTTGGACTGATTTCTCAGATCTAGCTCTGTTGAAACTGTCTTGTGTGTGTGTCTGAAGCTCTGCACTAGTTGTTAAACTGCTCTGAAATTCCTTTAAGTGTTAATTAGCTTGGGGGTTTTCTGATAACATTAAAACCTGTGTTGGTTACATCTCTGGTAATCATTTTAAGTAGAGTTGCTTGCTACTGAGATTTGTCTGCATACATCAACTGGACATAAGCTGATTTAAGTATATTTCCTTCATTTTATTGTGGTTGTTATAACTTGGACTGATTTCTCAGATCTAGCTCTGTTGAAACTGTCTTCTCCTCCCCCCTCCCTGTTCTTGGATGTAGTTTAAATTTGGTGGCTTTTGCAGTGCCCGCCCCACTGTAGATTTGATCTAGGACACTCCCCCAGTCCCTTCTCTTTACCGCATTCTCTCTAATAAACCCTTTCTGCACTTGCTTTTAGTCCTTTTTAATTTAATTACATTTTTTTCATACTGTGTGTGGACTAATATTGCTACATACTCAAGTGTGCCAGCTTGCACTGCATGTGAATTGTTGTTATAGCATTTACTGTCTGTTTTTTTCCTTGTCGCTGTAAAAAAAAAAAAAAAAAAAAATCTCTTGTTTTCCTGCCTTACTGAACTAGAGTAGTCCAGTTTCAGAGTTGCTGATCCCTGGGCTTTGTTTTTAGTTCCTGTTACTGATCCATTGCCTTATTAGGAAGGAGGGAAGTTTCTTTGCTTACCAGTGGGAGTGGGAAGCACTGAGCAGCCTTTTTGTCCGATTTGGTGAAGTTTCAGCCAGAAACTAGTAGTCCATTGGTCGTTTTGGGCCAATTCCTAGCTCCTTTCAGCCCCCTGCTATAAAACACGCTAAACACGCGTTTTCCAGCTTGTACCAACTCAGCACAGATCCTTGTGGTGGCCTGCAGAGTGATCCAAGCAGCAGAGAGCTAAAAGAGTGACTTTCTACCAGATATAAGTATTTTTGTGGCTTTCCCACTGTTATTAAGCTAGCGACTGCATTTCGCCTGTTTTACTGCTACTTTAAGTGATTTCTGCATTTTACACTGTTTATTGCACTTTAAGTTACTAATTGTTGCAAATTGTTTCTGTAGGCTACACACTAAAGTGCGCTAGCCGATTTACAGCATTTATAGCATTTACTGTCTGTTTTTCTCCTTGTCTCTGAAAAAAAACAAAAAAACCTCCTGTTTTCCTGCCTTACTGAACTAGAGTAGTCCAGTTTCAGAGTTGCTGATCCCTGGGCTTTGTTTTAGTTCCTGTTACTGATCCATTGCCTTATTAGGAGGGAGTGAAGTTTCTTTGCTTACCAGTGGGAGTGGGAAGCACTGAGCAGCCTTTCTGTCCGATTTGGTGAAGTTTCAGCCAGAAACTAGTAGTCCATTGGTCGTTTTGGGCCAATTCCTAGCTCCTTTCAGCCCCCTGCTATAAAACACGCTAAACACGCGTTTTCCAGCTTGTACCAACTCAGCACAGATCCTTGTGGTGGCCTGCAGAGTGATCCAAGCAGCAGAGAGCTAAAAGAGTGACTTTCTACCAGATATAAGTATTTTTTGTGGCTTTCCCACTGTTATTTAAGCTAGCGACTGCATTTCGCCTGTTTTACTGCTACTTTAAGTGATTTCTGCATTTTACACTGTTTACTGCACTTTAAGTTACTAATTGTTGCAAATTGTTTCTGTAGGCTACACACTAAAGTGCGCTAGCCGATTTACAGCATTTATAGCATTTACTGTCTGTTTTTCCTTGTCTCTGTAATAAAACAAAAAAATCTCTTGTTTTCCTGCCTTACTGAACTAGAGTAGTCCAGTTTCAGAGTTGCTGATCCCTGGGCTTTGTTTTTAGTTCCTGTTACTGATCCATTGCCTTATTAGGGAGGAGGGAAGTTTCTTTGCTTACCAGTGGGAGTGGGAAGCACTGAGCAGCCTTTCTGTCCGATTTGGTGAAGTTTCAGACAGAAACTAGTAGTCCATTGGTTGTTTTGGGCCAATTCCTAGCTCCTTTCAGCCCCCTGCTATAAAACACGCTAAACACGCGTTTTCCAGCTTGTACCAACTCAGCACAGATCCTCGTGGTGGCCTGCAGAGTGATTCAAGCAGCAGAGAGCTAAAAGAGTGACTTTCTACCAGATATAAGTATTTTTTGTGGCTTTCCCACTGTTATTAAGCTAGCGACTGCATTTCGCCTGTTTTATTGCTACTTTAAGTGATTTCTGCATTTTACACTGTTTATTGCACTTTAAGTTACTAATTGTTGCAAATTGTTTCTGTAGGCTACACACTAAAGTGCGCTAGCCGATTTACAGCATTTATAGCATTTACTGTCTGTTTTTTCCTTGTCTCTGTAAAAAAACAAAAAATCTCTTGTTTTCCTGCCTTACTGAACTAGAGTAGTCCAGTTTCAGAGTTGCTGATCCCTGGGCTTTGTTTTTAGTTCCTGTTACTGATCCATTGCCTTATTAGGGAGGAGGGAAGTTTCTTTGCTTACCAGTGGGAGTGGGAAGCACTGAGCAGCCTTTCTGTCCGATTTGGTGAAGTTTCAGCCAGAAACTAGTAGTCCATTGGTCGTTTGGGCCAATTCCTAACTCCTTTCAGCCCCCTGCTATAAAACACGCTAAACACGCGTTTTCCAGCTTGTACCAACTCAGCACAGATCCTCGTGGTGGCCTGCAGAGTGATCCAAGCAGCAGAGAGCTAAAAGAGTGACTTTCTACCAGATATAAGTATGTTTTGTGGCTTTAACACTGTTATTTGAGCTAGGGTCTGCATTTAGCCTGTTTTACTGCTACTTTAAGTGATTTCTGCATTTTACACTGTTTACTGCACTTTAAGTTACTAATTGTTGCAAATTGTTTCTGTAGGCTACACACTAAAGTGCTAGCCGATTTACAGCATTTATAGCATTTACTGTCTGTTTTTTCCTTGTCTCTGTAATAAAACAAAAAAATCTCTTGTTTTCCTGCCTTACTGAACTAGAGTAGTCCAGTTTCAGAGTTGCTGATCCCTGGGCTTTGTTTTTAGTTCCTGTTACTGATCCATTGCCTTATTAGGGAGGAGGGAAGTTTCTTTGCTTACCAGTGGGAGTGGGAAGCACTGAGCAGCCTTTCTGTCCGATTTGGTGAAGTTTTAGACAGAAACTAGTAGTCCATTGGTTGTTTTGGGCCAATTCCTAGCTCCTTTCAGCCCCCTGCTATAAAACACGCTAAACACGCGTTTTCCAGCTTGTACCAACTCAGCACAGATCCTCGTGGTGGCCTGCAGAGTGATCCAAGCAGCAGAGAGCTAAAAGAGTGACTTTCTACCAGATATAAGTATTTTTTGTGGCTTTCCCACTGTTATTTAAGCTAGCGACTGCATTTCGCCTGTTTTATTGCTACTTTAAGTGATTTCTGCATTTTACACTGTTTATTGCACTTTAAGTTACTAATTGTTGCAAATTGTTTCTGTAGGCTACACACTAAAGTGCGCTAGCCGATTTACAGCATTTATAGCATTTACTGTCTGTTTTTTTCCTTGTCTCTGTAATAAAACAAAAAAATCTCTTGTTTTCCCGCCTTACTGAACTAGAGTAGTCCAGTTTCAGAGTTGCTGATCCCTGGGCTTTGTTTTTAGTTCCTGTTACTGATCAATTGCCTTATTAGGAAGGAGTGAAGTTTCTTTGCTTACCAGTGGGAGTGGGAAGCACTGAGCTGCCTTTTTGTCTGATTTGGTGAAGTTTCAGCCAGAAACTAGTAGTCCATTGGTCGTTTTGGGCCAATTCCTAGCTCCCTTCAGCCCCCTGCTATAAAACACGCTAAACGCTGTAAAGCTGATTTAGCTGAGTTACCACTGTTGCACACAAGAGCAGCGGTGGTTAAACAAGGTTAAACTATTTGGGCCATCTAAATTCCACTCTTCCAATTTTCCCTTAAAACTACCTTCCTCGAGCTGTACTGCTGATCTAACCAGCATATCCTATAACTGAAAAGTTCATCTCTACTTGATTCCCAAGTAGACTATTCTCTATCTATAAAGCCTAGCACTTACTCCTACAGTACTTGCACCTTGATAAAGCACTCTTATTATAGATAGTACCCCACCAGCCTAAAACCCACTTCCCCCGGAGTCCTTTGAAAGTCTCTTTATCTACTACTTCTAGTATGTCAAGGGATCAGTTGCTAGTGTCCTCTCCAGCTCAACTGGTGAACCTGGGAAAATTGAGGCAATGTTACAACTGCCTCATGTACACAGACAATCCTCTCCTTCTCCCACAAAACACAAATACATGCGAGAGATGCAACTATACGGCCAAACTGGAGGCTGAGCTCTCTCAACATAGGACTGGCAAGACCAGACAGGAGGAGAAGGTAACCACACACAATACATACCCAGTCACACATGGTACCATCACAACTTCAAATCATACACATACTCACACAAAGACATACTCGGAGGCTCTGATCAAAAATTTACCAAAACAGCAGAGGCCACCAAAGCAGACACCCAAACAACTACCACCTCACGACCCAACACATGCAACACATAGACCACACAGTCAGAGTGTCAAACAGTCACAGCCCTTAAGGCCAAACAAAATGCCAGACACACTTGTCATTGGTGATTCCATAGTCAGACACACTGACGTCCCGCTCACCAGACTGAGTAAAGAGAAGGTCACAGTAAGCTGCCTGTCGGGCGCTAGAATCCGCCACATAACGCAAGCACTCAGGTCTCTCAACAGCAGGTACAAGCACGACTCAGTCATTGTCCACGCTGGTGTCAACGACCTGAGACGTACCTCCTTGGACTACATGAAAAGGGACATCGAGGAGCTCTCTGATTATGTAGCCCAGGCAGGTATGACCCTGACCTTGAGCAGTATCCTACCTTCACCTAGAATGATGCCACAATACAGTGATAAGATGATCAGCTTTAATAATTGGCTTAAATTCTGGTGTCATTCAAAGGGGATCCAATGTCTGTCTGCCTGGAATGACATGCTGGACAAGCCACGCTGCTTCGCAAGGGACGGCTTGCACCTGTCACCCTGGGCTTCCGGATATTGGCAAAGGCTCTTGCCACCCCATAGTGCCTTTTTAGGCAAGGCTCAAATTCTAAACCTACCACCCTAGAACACCAAAAGGAAAAAAACTAAGGGTAATGCTGCTCAATGCCAGAAGTCTCAATCTCAAGATGTACGCACTCGAGGCCCTTCTCAATATGGAGAACATCGATGTCTGTGTTGTGACAGAAACCTGGTTCAAGGCTCCTGAGAGCACCCCAGCACTAACAGGTTTCACCTCATATCATGTGTTCCGGCCCCAAAATCCGGACAACACCAAGAAAGGAGGGGGGGTGTCCATATTCATAAAGGACACCCACACCTCAAGGTTGGTGGCAACGCACGATGCAT
Organism: Protopterus annectens; assembly: GCF_019279795.1. Classification (NCBI taxonomy): domain Eukaryota; kingdom Metazoa; phylum Chordata; order Ceratodontiformes; family Protopteridae; genus Protopterus; species Protopterus annectens. The sequence goes on along the minus strand of NC_056726.1, from coordinate 1,232,002,416 downwards.
CGGAGACCATCCAGGTGCAATTAACCATAGGCAAGACTGCTCTGCAATTTGTAGCATGTTACAGGCCACCCTCTCAAACTCAGGAACCTCACATGGCCTTCCTGAAAACATTGGAGGGATAAATGTATCTCCAAACACCATCATACTAGGTGACTTCAACTACCCTAATATAGACTGGGAACACTACTCAAGCCCGAACACTCTAACCCAAAGATTCCTGGAGTTCATAAACTCAAATGCCATGGAACAACTAGTCACCATCCCCACAAGAGGAGAAAACATACTTGATCTCATCATCACGAACATGGGATCAAAATGTTCAACACCGGAAGTATACCCCTCACTGGTGAGATCAGATCATAAACTAATCTCGCTGGAGGTCCTCATCCCCCCCCCCCCCCCAACAAAAAAGACCACAGTGAAAAACTTCTCAAAAGCCGATTTCACACTTCTAAAAACTAGTGTGGTCTCCTTTAAGGCCCCTGAGCCAGTGGTAAACATTACTCAAACCGCTGAATCACTTACAAATGCCTTCTACCAGCACCTACAGGACTGCATGGATCAGGCAATCCCAAACAAAACTAAGACTCTCTGTACCAAAGGCAAGCGTCCAGTCTGGTGGACCCCAGCCATAAACAAGCTCTACAACAAAAGGAGGAAGCTACTACAAGATAGAGCAAAATCCTTGAAAGGTAAGACACCTTTGATCATTATAAGTAAAAAACTAAGAGCTCTCATAAAATCATCCAAGGCAAATTTTGAGAGAAAAATCGCCAAGGACTCTAAAGAGAATCATAAGGCCTTCTTTAGCTATGTTAGAAACCTAGGAGGAAACTCCCAGATATGCTCAGAATTAGTTCAAAATGATGTGAAAATTACTGAACCTACACACATTGCCAACATACTGGCTGACAGGTTCAGTGCAAACTTCTCCCCTCCCCAAAAGGAGAGATATCTATTCCAGAGGATTGTAGCCCCCAAACATCTCCAACGCCCAGGTGAGAACTGCCCTCACTAAGGCAAAAACACAGCATCCATGGGACCGGATGGTGTCCCGGCTGTGTGCTTCATGAACTCAACGAGGAATTAAACCCACAGTTAGGACAGCTGTTTAATCTTAGCCTCACCTCAGGATACGCATCCAAGGAGTGGCGACGGCGACTGTGGTCCCACTTCATAAGGGCGGTGCCTCCACAGACCCTGGAAATTACCGCCCATTAGCTTGACAAGCCTTATCTGCAAAGCCATGGAGAGGATCATAATGGAACTCATAAATAAAGACATAGGGAACTTGCAGACTTTGGATCCAACTCAGTTTGGCTTTGTCAAAGGCAGATCCTGCCTCTTAAACTTGGTTGACTTTTTCGAGACAGTCACCGAGGCCATTGATGAGGGAAAGGCAGTCCATACAGCCTACCTCGACCTGGCAAAGGCCTTCACACAATACCCCACTCAGGTATCATCGAAAAACTCATCAGCTTGAATGTAAACCCATACATCACAAGATGGGTTGCAAACTGGCTAAGTGACAGAACCCACAGGGTCAGAGTTGCTGGAGCCATGTCAGACTCAAAGCCTGTCACAAGTGGTGTCCCACAGGGCTCAGTCCTGGGTCCACTCTTGTTCGGCATCTACTTTTCTGAAGTACAAGCAAACATAGGAGGGTTATGGCTGACAAAGTTTGCAGATGACTGCAAACTGGGCCATAGTCGAAAACACATCTGACACAGATATCCTCCAGAAGGGCCTCACAGAAACGGATAACTGGTGCCAGAGCCATGGCCTGAAATTAAACGCCAAAAAATGCATAGTCATACCCTTCGGGAAAAACAAGGTTACCCCTAGCTACCATATAGGTGGCAATCCACTGAGCACAGAAAAAGTCATCAGAGATCTGGGGACCCAGGTTGACAGTAGCCTTCGCTTGACACTCATGTTGCTAAAGTAGTTAGGAAAACCTTCTATATCACCCACCTGATCATGAAGGGATTCACATCTAGATCAACGGAGGTCATCGTCCCCCTGTACTCATCACTTATTAGACCTATGATTGAGTACAATGCCCGCTCGAATATATCTGACCAGACACCTGCTGCAGCTTGAAAGGCCCCAAAAGTTCCTCACCAAAAGGATAAAGGGTCTCAAAAATATGTCTTATGCTGCCCGACTGAAAGAACTCCAGCTCTATTCAGTCTCATACCGCTTGCTCAGAGGTGACCTGTGCCTGACATATAAGGCCATGTCAAACCCAGATTTGATGAATATGCTTCACCTCAAAAATCTAGATCCCTCAGAACCACAAGGGCGGAGACTTAAACCTTGACACGGTTATAAATAGAACGTGCTGGAGGGACAGATTCATCACCCAGAGACTCCCTATGCTGTGGAACAAAATCCCGGTACATGTGAGGCAGAGCACCTCTCTGGCCTTGTTCAAGAGGCATCTTGACCAATGGATGGGAGATTGCAGATATACCCCAGGGATTACTTCAGTGTCACTGCTTGACAGAGGCACAGCAAAATGATAGGCATAGTTTTTATTCAAACTAAAGGGGTGGCGAAAGCCACATAACTATGGGCTAGGCTTATAAATGCCCTTGGGCAGATAGCCTAGTATGAACCTATGAACCTATGAACCTATAAGCCAGGTCTATCACAAAATGCACAAAACAAACACAAACACATACAAACACATATATGTGCTAAGCACTTAGCTACTGGCAAATTGGAGGAACTCTAACTCAACTACAGTACATCTTTGGCGCACTTACATAAACCAACACAGATACAAGGACTTGAAGGAGGGCACACAGACTCCTCAAAGAAGCCACAGCCAAGAACTAAACCAGAGCCATGCAGTGTGAGATGGCAATGCTACTCATTGTGTCTCTGTACCAATTATACGTTACTTTCATACACATCTTGCTCCTGCTGGACCACCAAATATAGCCACTTGTGTGCAGTGCTGATGCTTGTGATCGAAAGTGAGGGAAATTATGGCCATTGTTACTCTTAAATACTCCGTAACCTGCTCCTCCAACACATACATAAGCCATAGTGATGATACCTTTACTCTGAATTTAGCAAATACATTGTTTCACACTACTCCTGCCATGACAGATCACTGATTACTGTTTAACAGTTATAAAACAACAATAAGGTAAGTCACGTGTATCCACAGATGGCCTCTGTACCCATCAATTGCAGCCACTTTACATCTCAGATGTCAGACTGAGATAAATAAATACATAAAGGTCACAATAATAAAGCATTCCATCTTACTTTACCCAAATGCACATTATTCTTGAAAAGTCAGATCTGGGATTATTTAATTAATTTAATTATTTAATGACAAGAAGGTCATTAACTTTCATCCACAGTCAGCTCCACCCCCATCCATTAGTTATAACCACTTCTGTGTGCATTTCAGACATCTGTTTGTGGTAAAAACTGATGTCAATGTAATGAATTTTAACTTTGTTCCATACAGACAGTAGCCACACACTAAAGTATTCCAAGTTGCTTCATGCAAATCACATTAATATTAGTCATCTTATTTGACAGACATTCCCAGCAATTATACGCAATTTGTCTATATACATTTCACATGCCTGACTCTTAAAAAAAGTAACTCTCTCAACCCTTTTGCAAAAAAAAAAAAAAAAAAAAAAAAAAAAAAACGGGCAAAGCCAAAAATGATGGAGAAACAAATGCCCAAAACCTGTTTGGGGAGTTGACATAACAGGTTTGCACTGCAATTCATTTTTGAAGGATACAAAATCAGAAACTCATGCCTGTCATTATTTACTGACTGCAACCATCTATAAAGTACAGTTGTGTATACTAACCATAAATGTAGATGTGCGAGTGTATTCACTGTTGCAGTCATTACATTCGGGTTATCCTGCTGGCAGGTTGCCCTCAGTCAGCCTGAATTCCAAAGTCTTGGGTCCTGCGTCGGTTGCTGTCTCCTCTTCCCTGACGTCAGGTCGTCAGGGGTATAAAAGATGCAGCCGACGCCATTTTATTTAGTTTTTCTTGCCCCAGATGTCAGGTGCCCCCAAAAGGGTAGGCTAAAATTTATGTAAATAAAACATACATGCACCAAAATAAGCTTTACCTTCATCTATAAGCAAATACACCACCCAGGTTGTATAGATTACAGAAGTAAAGATAAGTTCCAGCAAAAATAAGGGGGATGGCGGGGGGTAACCTGGACTGCAACAGTGAATACACTCGAACATCTACATTTATGGTAAGTGTACACAATTGTACTATGTTCTTCATGTTTCACTGTTGCAGTCATCACATTTGGGTTGAGTCCCAAAGCTATGGTTGGGGGGCTGGAGTTAAACAGCATTAGAAGCAGCTATGAGACCCTGCAGAACTGCAGTGGCAAAGCCTGCCCTGGATTTAGAGTAAAGAGGCAGATTGTAATGTTTTGTAAAGGTATGCACTAAACTCCAAGTAGCAGCCTCTAAAATGTCTTTGGTTGGTACTCCCCTGAGAAAGGCTTCAGAAGTGGCTGCAGCTCTGGTTGAATGTGGCCTAATGCCCTTAGGCACTGGTTTGCCAAGCTGTGAGTAGCAGAATCGAATGCAGTGACCTATCCATTTTGAAATAGTCTGCTTGGAGATAGCCTTTCCTTGTGCTGCTGTGGCATATGCCACTAGTAAGTGTTCTGTCTTTCTGAAAACTTTAGTTTTGTCCAAGTAGAATCAAAGTTGTCTGTGTACGTCCAAAGAATGCGGAATTTTCTCCCCCTTGTTCTGTGGATTTGGATAAAAAGTTGGCAAATGAATTGTTTGGTTAAGGGCTACACCGGATACCACCTTAGGCATAAATGTAGCTTTTGTTCTCAGAGAGACCCTGTCTGGATAAAAAATGATAAAGGGTTCCACAGCCATGAGAGCCTGTAGCTCTGAAACTCGTATTGCAGAAGTTATTGCTAGGAGCAGAGCTGTTTTCCAAGATAAGAACTTTATATCCACTGTAGCAGCTGGCTCAAAAGGAGGTAAGGTGAGTTTTTCCAAGACATAATTGAGGTCCCATGCAGTTATTGGCGTTCTCCTTGGAGGCTTTAAGTTTTTGGCTCCCCTGAGGTACTGTCTTAATAAAGGATGAGGAAAGAGTGGTGGCTCTGTATTGTAATAAGCCGAAATGGCAGAGGCATTGATTTTAATTGATGAAAAAGATAGACCTTTGTCCAGCATCTCAGTTAAGTATTGTAAAATCTGAGGAATATTTGGAACCGCTGTATCTGTTCCTTGAGCTTGGTTCCAAGCGCAAAATCTTTTCCATTTCCCAGCATAAGATTTTCTAGTACTTGGCCTTCTGGCTTCTAAAATGACATCCATCACAGCTTTTCTGAGAGGTGTGGTTTGTATGGCTACATTATCCGCCATGCTGCCAGGTTTAGGGTCCTGAGTTGGCTGTGTAGAATCTGATTGTTTTGCTGGGACAGTAGATGAGGTATTTGAGGTAAGGTCCAGGCTGGGCATTGGGACAAGTTCCCCAAGATCGGATACCAGTACTGGCATGGCCAGTCTGGGGCAATCAGAATCATTTTTGGTTTCTCCTGCCTGACCTTTAGGAGTACCTTGGGGAGGAGAGGCAGTGGAGGAAAGGCATACACTGATAGGTTTGTCCAGTTGAAAGATAAGGCGTCCACTTTCCAAGCTTGTCTGTGATAAGTCCTTGTGCAGAATCTTTTTAGTTGATTGTTTTGAGAGGGGAGGCAAATAGATCTATGTCTGGGCATCCCCATTTCTTTGTTATCATGCTGAAGACTTGTGGATCCAGGTGCCACTCGTGGGGATCCAGGAGGTTTCTGCTTAGTTCGTCTTCCACAGTACTGTCCTTTCCTGGCAGGAATTGTGCCTGCAGATGAACTTGGTAAGTCAATGCTGTGTCCCATAAAGTCATGGCTTGTCTGCACAGGGGATAAGAATGAGTGCCCCCCTGCTTGTTTATGCACCACATGACCGTGGTGTTGTCTGTCTTTATCAGTAGTTGTCCCGGATGAAGTAGGTCCTTGAAGGCTGTCAGGGCATTTTGAACAGCTAGAATCTCTTTTTGATTGATATGTAGATGCTTTTGGTTTGAGGACCAGGTACCCTGAATGCCTCTCCCTGCCATGTGTGCCCCCCAGGCATAATCTGAAGCATCCGTCGTTAGGCTCTGCCTGGCTGGGGGTAGTGAGAATGGCTGTCCCTTGCTTTGGTGACAAGCCTTTGACCACCATCGAAATTCCTGTTGCAGGCAGGGAATTAGAGTAATCATTGTTTCCAGACTGTGGCAATGTTGTGTCCAGACACTTTTTAGGTACCATTGAATTTTCCTCATATGCAGTCTTGCATATGGAATTAGTAAGATGCAGGATGCCATGAAGCCCAAAGCCTGCAGAATTTTTCTTGCAGATAACTGGGCCTTTGTTGCCATTTCCTTGAAATAGGTAGTGAGTTGTCTTTGTTTGTCTGGAGTGAGATAAGCCACCTGGGCAGTTATATTTAAGCTTGCACCCAGGAATATTATCTCTTGAGAGGGTACTAGTTTTTATTTCTTTTTGTTGACTGTGTACCCTAGGTATGTTAAAAGTCTTATCACAAAAGTCAGATGCTGTAATAGAATGTCCATGTTCTCTGCTTGTATGAGGCAGTCGTCCAAGTAGAGATATATTTGTATTCCTCTTTGTCTGCAGTAAGCAATTACTGGTGCCAGACACTTTGTGAAGACCCTGGGTGTAGTAGATAAGCCAAAGGGCAGTGCAGAGAATTGGTAATGCTTTGAGCCAGCCTTGAATCTGAGGTATCTTCTGCATGATTGTCGGATTGGGATTAGGTCTAAAGTCACGAGCCAAGCCTTGCTGCCCAGCATGGGCAGAAGCTGTTGTAAGATCAACATCTTGAATTTTGGTATATCCAGGAAAGTGTTTAGAATAGATAGGTCCAGTATTGGTCTCCATGCTTTGTCCTTTCTGGGTACCAAGAACAGTCTTGAGTAAAATCCTTGTCCCTGCTCTTGCTGTGGCACTTGTTGAATAGCCCTCATGTCCATAAGAGCTGTGACTTGTTTTTGAGCCTCTGCCCATTGATTTTTTGGCAGGTCTGGCCAACCGTTTGCCCTTGGCAGGGTATGGCAATGGAACTTGTAGCCTTGTGACACTATGCCTAGAACCCATTTGTCCTGGGTTATAATGTGCCAATTTTGAGAAAAAAGTGCTAGTTTTCCCCCTAAGGGTGCTGCCAGAAGATAAGCGCTTGGTGCAGGCAGGGGGAAATCATTGGGACTGTTTCCTATATGATTGTGCTTTGTCTTCTCCACCTTTGGAGGTAGCACTCCACTGCTTAGGCCTGTAGGATCCTTGCGGCTGTGATCTGCCTCTAGGGCATCTGGATCTGCCCCTTTGAGGTCTGTCTGAGACTGGAAAGGACCAATTCTTTGTAGGCTAGTGTCTGCTAAATCTAGGTGGCTGTACCTGTAAAAAATCCTTGATCGTTTGCATAGATTTAGCTTTGTCCTCCATTTTCTTTAACACCTCTTCTGCCTTAACACCAAACAAGGTATCATGTTGTAAAGGAGCATCTAATAATTTTGCTTTAACATGGTCAGGCAGAGTTTGTTCCTTTAACCAAGCATGCCTCCTAATGACAGAACCTGTAACAGCGGCCCTGCAGGAGGCCTCCAGAGAATCAAACCCACATTGCAAGGTATGCTTTCCAACTTGTTCAGCTGCATGCAATAAAGCCTGCATTTCTTTGTTTTCTGCACAATCAGAATTTGCCATCATTTTCTGTTTAAGCAGTGTCATGATATATTGCTGATATTTAAGCATATGAAATTGGAAACGTAAGGCCCTTATAGCCAAAGTAGCAAATGTGTAAATCTTTTTTCCCCATCTATCCAGAGCCCTAGAATCCCTGTCAGAGGGGGTAGGGTTTTTTGCAGTAGAAGCCTTGACCCCTTTGGGACCCTGAGAAATAGTTTCTGGGGCTGCAGTAGGGTTTTTGAAAAGGAATTTATGAGAGTCAGGGACCCTGTAGTATCTGTCCAGCTTAACAGGAGCTGGAGGTAAAGAGTCAGGGGTCAGACTAGACTCCAAGAGCACATCATCTACAATGTCCAACACAGGTGGAACAGCTAGAGGCCTGTGTTGAGGAAGTAAAAGGAAGTCTCTGAGCCTTTTCTTAGATTCCGAAAAATCTTGGTTCTCCCAGTGGAAGTGCTCCCTCCTAGTATGTAAGGTTTCCCCAAAAGAGTAGTCCTCAGGAGGAGAAGCTGAAGGAATTGATTCTTCAGCATCAGAATCCTCATGGGGGGAAGAAAATATTCCTGATCAGAAGAGGAATCAGAAGAAATGGAAACCTGATCTGAAGATTCATAGTCTGTCTCTTGCCTAGGCCTCTTATCAAGAGGGGGATGGGAACCCCTGATCAAGGTAATTAAGTCTTCAGCCATTTTGATCATCTGTTTTTTGGGCAAGGAGGCCTGTCCTTGTGGCTGGTGAACTTGTTTCTTTACCTTTAAAGGTGTCTTAGTCTTTGAAGTCGGTTTTATATATAATTGTTTATGTCTGAAAACACCCTCAGAAGCCGATGCCTGCTCAGTGGCTCCAGACCCATCTGAGGGAATAATCTCCGAGGCTCCAATACCTTGAGTTTCCAGCGGCCTATCCGACTCCACGTGGGAGTCGGTAGTGGCCTGCGACTCTAAAGTAGTGGGCATCAGGGGCTGCAAAAGTGCCTCACTGAGAACACTTGCTTAGGAGAAGCTTCGTCGTCAGTTTTGGACCTTGATTGCTTGTCTTTTTCTTTATCTTTGCGTTTTTTTGTGAACTCTGGTAATCGGATGGCTATCCGATGACATTGTATAATTAAATCTTCGCCCAAAATAGCTTAATGCAAAATCGTACCGACGCTTAATAGTGCGTTGGTTAAATCTAGCACAAAACCGACAACTAGCAATGTCCTGGTCAGGGACTAGGCAAGGAATACAGTAAGAATGAAAGTCCTTATGAGCTATTTGCTTCCCACAAGAAATACAATTATTAACTTTTTCTGACATCGGACTGGAGCAAGAAAAAAGTTTCCCCAATGGGGTGCTTAGCTTTTAATGAAGACTTCAGATCTGAAACTCGAACACGAAAATCTCAAGAGTCGGCCGACAGGCACTTGCGAACTGCTTCTGCTTCGGGCACCGCGCGGCAATAAAGACTGAATAAAATGGCGTCAGCTGCATCTTTTATACCCCTGACGACCTGACGTCAGGGAAGAGGTAACAGCAACCGACGCAGGACCCAAGACTTTGGAATTCAGGCCGACTGAGGGAAACCTGCCAGCAGGATAATCCAAATGTAATGACTGCAACAGTGAAACACGAAGAACATCTGACCAGAAAAATACACATTTTATGATTCGCAAACTAGAAATAGAGACAAACTTAGGGATATTCATAACAATTAAAATTATTAATCAGAGACAAATTCAAACATAATGGGGAAAGGTCCAAAATCAGGGATAATTTTTAACTATTACTTTAAATTGCTTAAAGTTAATACAGCAATAGGCTTTGCGGCAACATGCATTTTCTGGACAATAAAAAGTATTAAAATTTAATGTCTGGCATTACTTACTGACTGCAATTCAATTAAGAGTTAATAGAACATCAAACTTCACATCAGCTTGTATTTTCTGAACCACAAGAAATATGAAACTATAATATCTGGCATTGATGACTGAATAGAACATGCTATGCCTTACTGACTAACTATAATCCCTACTGATTTATCAGAAAAAAACTAGAACTTTACAAGGGACAGGATAACAGAACAAGCTTTGCATCAACAAGCATTGTTGTACACAGTAAAGTAGGAAACTCTAATGCTGGTATTACATATTGACTGTAGTCTGCAGAGATTTGCCAGAAAAATCAAGGATTTTAAGAGGGAAAGGACAAAAATGTGGATTATACCAGGGATGCTCAGAAAAATCAGAGACAGTTAAGAGGAATGAGAACATTCTGTGAAATCAGGGACTGTTTCCAGAGAGCACATTTGCATGGAAAATGGAGTACCTAAAACTGTCTACTGGCCTATTTGGTTGCCTGCCAGAATTAAGGAAAAAACTTACCTCATATTGTCTCTAAATGCTGCTACTGCTGTCCTTCACAGCTCCAGCCCACTTCTTTTTACGTTTTAATGTGCAAAGGCTTTCTATTCCTTGCTGTCAAAAGCTCCATGCTTGGCCAGTCAAGCTGTGGAGATTTTTATTCCTTGTCATAATGGCAAGGTGTAGAAAGTCAGCACATTCCCCCATAGGATGCTATTCAGCTAGGATCACATTTCCATCCTTTATTTGTCTGTTGTTCCTTTATTTTTTAATTAATAAAAAATGGAAGTAAATACATAAAGGCAGAAAGGCACCCACTGATGAGTGGTGTTCTAAACAGCTGCCTAATTTGCCTACATGTAAGGCCAACAATGCCCTGATGCTATTTGCTAAAATGATTTCTTATATTTGTTTCTATTCAAACTACATTAAAATTAATGTTTGTATTCTTTTCTGTTGAAAATATGCACAGTGTAGTATTATCTAGATGCCGGATGGTCTGCATCGCTTCAATTAAGTGCTAATACTATTCTTAGAAGAGGCTAGTGAAGTCAGTCACCTGAGGCTCTAAGAACACTCCATTGAGCTATTTCCAATCTGTACTTATTTTGTTCAAGGCTACAGTGGTTGCAAAACTACATAACTCACCATCAATAGTCACGTCACAAAATGTCAGGTGACCTACTCATGTTTCCTCTCATATATAGGCTCCCAAGAAAAAACAAAACCTGGTACTAAAAATGACAAACTCATGAGATAAGGCTACAGTAACAACCTTGTGCCACCAAGAAAAAGCTTCCATAAATCTTGTGCACTTATGGATTATTTGATGTTCACTGGCAGTGTACTCTATTTTCCAGTTTTTTCACACTTGCTTAAAATTTAAAATATACTGATTTACATAATATTAGTCCATTACCATGGCTCTTAACTGCCCTAATATTTTGGTACATCCTTCAACTTGTCTCATATTTTTTGTCCTGTCACTCACATTTGTTTTTTTTTTAGTAAATCGTTGAGGATTACAGTTCATCAATAACGCCAGACATTAGCATTACATATTTTTCTACAGAAAATGTATATTGATGAAAACCTGTTGTTCTAGTAACTTTCTGTGTGAATTACAGTAATACTTACAAAATGTCCCTGATTTGGGACCTTTATTCCCCCCACCATTCATTTTGATTTTGTCAAGAGTTCTTGAGCAAAGAAGTTGAGAGCTGTGTCCATTACCTTGTGTTTTTTGAGCTCTTTTGTATCACAGGTGGCCAGGATTCACAGAAACTATTGCAGTGCTTAAATCCATGTGAACAAAGGGTGTTGCACTGCGTGGCATTTACCAGCACATGTACAGTTACAGAAAAGCAGGCACAATGAATGCCTTTGTTTATAACATATTCAGTTATTAAAACTGAAGATAAGAAAGTCACATTTTTATCTTTTGTTTTCTTTACAAAGCAAAAAAAAAAAATCCAAACTTAAATGGGGCTCAAGCATCAAATCACCACTAGGCAACCCCTATTTCTGAGGCTCTGAAAATCTGTTTTGATTCCTTTAATCCCTATACGCAGTAAAGTATATGCTGCATAGTCTGCTTACCTCTTAATCTCTTATTGTAAATCTATGCAAAGCCAAAGATAGTGGGGGAACAAAGGCTAAAAATAGGGATGGATTTCAATTATTGCTCCTATAAACTTAGAAATCTGCTACAATAAGAGGTTTCATGGGTGCCAGAACAATAGGGTGAGGGAAGGTGACAGCCCCGCCACTTTCAACAGCTGCTCAATGTGCCCTCATACTACAGCCAGAGTAGCAATTACATAGAATCATTCACATTGGTATTTCCCAGGTTACTGCAAGCTCAAGCAGATTTGAGTGCAGTTACCATGGAAATGCCTATGCAAGTATTTCTGAGGCATACCATTCAACTTCTTTCATCAAGTATTTTGGATAAAGCCAAAAATAACAGGGAAATGAAAGCTCAAAACTAAGGACAATTTGTAACTATTACTTATTCATTTAAATTTTTAACAGAACAGGGTTTGCATCAACATGCTTTTTCTGAACAATAGAAGTATAAAACTTTAATGTGACACTTCCAGCCCAGCTATCTGGAATTCTGTAAATAATCATACGTCATTTGTGAATATTAATATGATTCATATGCTTGTCTTACTAATGTAAGATAACTACACAGGGGGTTGGGCGGATGGCCTAATGGTTAAGGTGTTTGCTTTACAAACACAAGACACAGGGTTTGAATCTCACAGGGGATAACTGGCTAGGCTTAAAATGGCTCACAAGGGCAGTTAGCCTAGTACTAACCTGTGAACCTATATGTTATGTGTATATTAAACTACTGGTGTAGAAGTGTGTGTTGAACAGGGTTTGCACAGTACTGAGCTTCAAGGATGTGTCCACGGTGTACCCTACTGGAAAAGAACAGAAATGTATATAAATGATATACCTGTACAAATGTATGTTTTAATAGTAAAAGCTGGAACATACAGAGATAACTTACAAAACATCAAAAAAATAAGTTGAATTAAGTGCTTTACAATGTGCTATAAAAGTTAGTTTCAATGCAGCACAAAGACAGGATGTCTAGAGCTAGACGTTTTTTCTATTGCTCTGGACAGAAGTAATTCCTAGGTTTAAAATGTAAAAGTGTTTTATTGCTTCATGATTTCCTAGCAGTCACACATTTGAGAGAGATGTATTTTTAACACAGATATGTTAGTTTCTGTTAACCTGGGAACTGAAAGCAGGTGACAAAGAGTGATGTCATCCAGGCTAACCCAGCAGTAAAATGTCTGATATTAATTTAAGACCTCTCTTGGAGAGAGACTAGGCATTTTGAGTTTTGTCTTGGACCTATCAAGAGCATCCACTTATGTGCGTTTGATTTGCTCTGTAAGTAAGACTTACAGCATAGTATCTCTCTTAGATATAGATAGGAATATGGTAAAGATTAATTTAGATGCTTTCTGTTTTTATTTGAGACTGTCTTGCAGTGTTGTTTTTAAATATTTCCTGTGATGCTGAACTCTGAAGTAACTGTGTTGACTGAATATTATCTTGCTATTTTATTATTTATTACTAAATATATTTAAACCTATCTTTGTGGCTGATATTTGTGAGACATATTCAAGCTCTTAGAGTACCTGCATATGTATTTGGTGACACTGTACAGGTCACTCCTAAATAGCCTCGCTCTTGGTCACACTTACCATTTGGATAATAGTAACATTACACAGTAGGATTGGTCACCCTTTGGGAAGGGGCTTAAAGTAGCTGATAAGGGGTTCTGGTGGCAGTGACAATTACCCTATGGTCTGGGCAGAAGGAGGCACGGCTAATAAACCTGTGCCAGACTTTCCCAGGTGTGTATTTGTGTATAAATCAAATTTCAAAGAGTGTGTGTGTGTGTGTGTGTGTGTGTGTGTGTGTGTGTGTGTGTGTGTGTGTGTGTGTGTGTGTGAGCTACTTGGGCAGGAACACAAAGCACTGGTGGACAGAGAAAGTGTTGGGAGTACTTGGCTTGGCACCCTGGCTAAGGACTCGACTCTATAGCTGTGCCAGTGGGGAGTCTTATTGGGGATCTGTAAAATGAGAGAGAAACCAACCCCAGACTGACTATGTGCTCTTAAGGGAAATTGTACTTTACTGTGCGCACTTGTCATCCTCCCATTGTGTATGTCCCTCACTGTTGCCAGTGATGAGGATTGAGGCTCCTTGATTACTGGGCCAGTGCAGGGCCATCACATCTGGTATTAGTGAATGACTGTAATCCTCTGCATGCCTCTCAACATTTGCTTAAGAATTCTGGAATAGCCAAACTAATGGGGGAAATAAAAAGCCAAAACCAGGGACATATTATAAATATTGCCCTTATAAACTTAGAAAGCTGCTAGAATAACATTTTTTTTTCATTAGCATACATTTTCTAAAGGATATAACATCTCAAGCTCAAATTCTTGCCACACCATTTAATTCAGATTTTCCAGCATTGTTTCAATATATCCTAACTCTCCATTATTACAGCATAATAAATGAATCAGCACTCATTGAGGTTACTGTATTACAAGTAATAAAATGGAATTTAAGAGGATGTGATGTTTTGACTCTTTAAAACCACTTTTGAACCAATGATCATTAAGTAATAAAAAAAATGATATTTCTTGGTTGTCTGTGTTTGTGTTTTGCTATTTAATGACTTTTTAAAAATGTTCTAATTGTCTAAAGCTTGAAGAAGCACTTGTATGTGTGAAAGCTTGTTGCTTGTTTTGATAAAATTATTTCAGGAGTTGCCTATGAGCCGGAGTTGTACTTTTGTTCTTTGGTTTGATATTTCTCCTGCCTCTGTGTTACCTACTTCAGCTACCTTCTCTTTGCTACACGGTAATAAATGAGGAGGAAACAATCAAGTTAATCCAGAGGTCTCACCCCCCCCCCCCGAAGCCACTGGGTTTTAGATGCTCAGAGATGTATTTTAGAGCTTTTTTCCCATACCTTTTGAGACAAAAATGGCCTGAACAAAAATCATGGTTAAAGAAATTCATTCTTACTCTACATGTCCTTCCTGCATCTTTTCACCACCCATTAAATGGCCAAGACTGCAGTGTAATAACTGAAAAGGAAATAATAAAATTAAGCTGAGAATCTGGAGGCTGCTTGGGCCTCAGAAGCCATGGGATTCTGGATGCTTCGAGGTACATTTTAGGGATTCTTCCCCAGCCTTTTGTTACAGTTATGATCTGGACAAAAATCATGACTAAAGAAATTGAGTCATATTTTTCTTTCATGGAAGAAATAAGACATGCCCAATGCTTAATGATCAAAACTGACAAAAAAGTAGTTCTCTACAAATGATAAATGCTTGCAAAAATACCTGACAAATACCTTAGGAAAATGTCTATCTCCCTGTAGGAAAAACAAACAAAAAAATAGTCACTTCCTGTGTATCCCTTTCATGTCAGATTAGGATGAAAGTGAGCGAACAAACGGCCTCAGTCATGTATTTCAAGTTGCTGCTGCCACACATCATGCAGCTTGCATCTTCACCCCCACCCCAAAAAGACAGCTACCATCTGTGTATCCACTTGAAAAAAATATAGTAGCATATTTAACATGTTGATCACAGTTGTATACATACACAATATGCCAACTTACCCCTACCTCCCCAAAGGTAGCTGCCCGTATACTGTTCTGGTATGTGATTGTGAGATCAAAGAGACAAAAATGATCACAGGTATGTATTCCAGCCTGCTGCTCCTAGACAGTACAGTACACCTACATAAGCTATAGTGATGTGTAGATATCAGTGAGGTATGACTGCGTGAAAAGTTAAAGAAATAATTACCACACTGTGATAGCCCCACAAAAACTGCAATGACCTACTGTGCATACCTTTAAGTTTTAATTGTGAGGAAAAGTGAGGAATAATAACCACTCTTTTTCCCCAATTCCAAACAACTTATACCTCTGAGGTTTGCAAGGAGAATTTAAGAAATAATAATCTTGCTGTTCCCAGCCCCCACTGCCCACAATCACAAGCTATAGCAACCTTCTGTGCACACCTCTGAGCAGGGCCAGTTGTGCAACAGGTAAATCAATGCAGAAGCCTTCAATAAGCCTGAGTCAAACTCCATTTCTACAACCTGACCTGTGGATGCTGTCAGGATCTAGATGTTCTGCGATACATTTTATGTCTTATTTTTGAAAGATAATGACTTGTAGTGCATGGATCACTGTGATTATGCTCTGTATTGGGGGAATAAGCATGCTTGTTAAGTACCATTCTAACAATGGAAAGGTTCTTAACAAGATTTCATTAAGTACCTCCTACTACTGTTAAGCTCTATTCACACACTAGGGCATAAATAGCAATCAGCAGTCACCGCAAAGGAGCAGTGGAAAGCTGTTAAACACTTCAGTTAGACTTTTTTCTAAAGTTTGACTGAAGTGCTTAACGGTCTGAATGATGTGTTTAACAGCTTCCCAGCACTCTTCTGTGGTGACAAACCTCTATGTGACAATAATAGATGTGTTACAGTACTACTGCACTTTTTCTTCTAACTTTTATGGCTACTGAATCACATACCATGTAAGTGCAACCTTAGCTTCATTTGTGTTTTGACGTTTCTATGAAATATCTGTGCAGTCATTACAAGTATAACTCATACTTACAATGTATACATCTTGTGTCACAGACATACCTCTCAACCTTTGAGAGCAAGAAATCTGCATAAAGCCTCAAATAATGGGAGAACAAACACCCAAAATTCAGGAGACTTTTTAATTATTGCTTTTATAAACTTAGAAAGTTGACAGAATAACAGGTTTTGCATTGGCATGAATTTTCTAAAAGGTATGAAGTCCAAAACGCAAACGTCTACACTTATTTTCTGACTTCAGTCTTAAATGATTTGCCAAAAATTCACAATTGTAAGAGAAACAGACCAAAAATATGTGAGAAACATCTGGACATTCTGGGAAAATCTGGACAGTTGAGAAGTATGATCACAGATATGCTTCCATTACAGTAGTAGACAGCTAAAATAAATGTCATTTCAGACCACTAAGTGCCCCTTTTGCTTTCTGCACCCCACTCACCCTTCAGCAGCTTCCAGCACCTCTGACAGGTTTTGTGTTAGTGTGCATTTTCTGAAGGATATGAAGTCTGAAACCCAAATGTCTGTCATTATTTTGTGACTTCGGTCCTCAATGGTTTGCCAGAAAATCACAAATTTTATGAGGAACAGACCGAAAATGTGACATAAAAATCTGGACATTCTGTGAAAATCTGGACAGTTGAGAAAAAAGTGCAGAGAACTAAGTGCCGTTTCATCACCAGTTAATGTGTATGACTGTATTTTGTTCTGATTACATATGATACTGCAACTTTTCATTACTATACATAGAGAGAAACATGCTTGGAGCAGCCCAGTTCATTTCATAGTTGCTAGTGCACAGTGCTGGCTCAAGTTGTTATGTGCTCACGTTTGTTTGCTTGCTCCTTGATGGAACGAGTTTTTATATGCTCACTTCATGATGACCTTTAAGCGCTCCAAAGTCAGTGCACCTCACAAAAAGGATGGCACAGGCATTATACTGTCTGTCAATGACTGGTCTTTCTCTGAGGTGTAGTGACCTCAAAGTGAAAATCATAAAGTAAGGAGGATTGCCTGTTAGGAGACTGCCTATGCAAGTATCATTTTTTTCAGCTGTCACAGATGTTTGTAAATTGAGTGGCCTCAGTACATGCATTATGTGGATGTGCGTTTAGCTGTTATTTATAAGCTGCCATGACCAGGCTAGTGGGATCCAAGGTTCTGTGAAGCTGCTATGATAATGATAGGGTGAGTTGAAGGAGTCCCTATTAATTCATCAAATGAACTCCTCCCGCTAACTACATATACCAACTCCAAGATCGCACTACAGTGGGGAAAGGGCAAATGTCTTCACCCCTAACGTAATGTGATCTCAATCAGAAAAGCTTGACAAACGGTATTTCCAATGAAATGCCTTTCAACGATCTTTTCATTTAACAAATTAATTGGGACTCAAGTGGAAGTTCTACAAAGCAAATGTATTGAGTGGATCCACCATATTGTGTTGCTTTCTAGCTGTAACTGGTGCGTGTTACATATTAACACCATGTACTTCTACTGCTGTTTCTTAAAATGATTTCTTGGAGCCTGTTCCACTAAGACAAAGAACAGCAGTTATTGACTTACTGGACAGCTGGTCTGTACTGCCTCACTTAAGTGCTGACTTTGTTATTTTTAATCATAGTTTACTGATGTGCAACACTTGATGCTTGAAGTGCTCTCTGCTGTACTAATTCCATGTATGGGACAGTTTTTTTCCAGTACATGAGTGTTGCAAGCCTACAACACTTGGGAAGCCAGATAACTTCTTCTAGCTTACCAGATGGCTTGCTCTTTTTCATCTGATCTGCAAAGTCCCTGTGGAAAAAGTAGACAAAACTTTATGCATACTCTGAGATCCAGAATGAATTTAAACTCTCTCGTAATCACATTTAAAAAAGCAAATTAATTTCATCCAGACCATGGACTAAATACACTAATTCTAGAATTAAAAGCATTCTCTAGACTAGAGTCTTCTTCCTCCTTTATCTGTTTAACTTTCATTTAGTGGCTACAGCTAGTAGTGGTAATAGTGTGCATTACTGTAACTGCATTTTTACTGAATTACTAAACTGTAAACTACTTTTTCATATTGAGACTTGTATTTTCTGTTTGTGAGTTCTCTTTCTGTGCATTTATTGTGAGGTTTCTGTGTTCTACTCAGGTAATCTTGATAGAGGCCTGCTGTTGTCCAGGCCTGGTAGTTTTGTTTGTTGAGTTTCCTGTACTTCTGGCAGCCATTTTTTGCTGATAGTGTGTTGCCTTCATTATTATTGAGAGTAACAGGGTTTCCTGACCTTCTCTAGCACGAGTGATTGGTGTAATAGCAGGGGCTAGAAGGACTGAGTAGTAATTTGAGCTTCTAGATTCTTCCATCCTTTCTGGTATATAAACCCTGTGTCTGTAAGGGGCTGTGCTTGTATTTACCAGGCTGTGGAATTGATGATACATCAGTGGGACTAAGCAGAAATTCCTTAAGATTCCAAGAGCAGAATAAGTTATTTTTACATTTATTTCATTGAATTGCACTTCTTTAACTCTTATAATTGTGCTATGCAGCTAATCTACTACATTTTGGACTGTTTTAAAACTTTTTTTACTGTTTCATTGCATTTATGTACTATTGTAACTGTGTTTTACATTGCTAGATACTGTTTCACTACTCTAATATCATTTTTACTGAATTACTTAACTGTAAACTGCTTTTTCATACAGAGGGCTGTATTTTCTGTTTGTGAGTGGTCTATCTGTGCTTTTGTGTGTATCTCCCACTTTATTTCATTGTAGAAGTAATAGACTGTAGTTTTTCATTACACCACAAGGCGGAGTGCTTTTCAGGAATATAAAAAGACAATTTCGAAAGTGAAAGGGGAGACTGGATCACTAGCTGAAGGAGGGAAGACTGAAACAGGGAGCTGAAGGGAAAAAGGGCCTTGCAATATGACTGGATTTTCTTTTCTAGTGCTTTGGGGATAGGGAAGTTAAATAGCAGATTGTGTTTGTCTTTTGCTGAAATCCTGGATGATGGTATTTTGTGGAATCAGGAGAAAAGTCTGAAACCAGTAGTTCCACGCCTGCATATGATTCAGCAAGAAAGGAGTTCCTTTGGGCCTAGTACAGAGAAGCCATAGATGAGTAGCAGAGTTCTGGCAGGTGATTTTTCTACTTTTCTCATCAGAGGAACCACGGTGCTTGGTTACTAGGATATTCTAAACAGAGTGGTGAGAGGCTTTTGCCATCGTTTTATATTTTTATAAGATTGTGGATTCCCCCCCTAAATGCTTTGTGGATTACAAATAACTGGGATCCATATAAGCTACAACTTGGGCCCCATCATGCCGGAAGCAAGACTGTAAGTAGTCACTGGCCAGTGAACAGGATATAATGGGATGTTTCATAGTTGGTCTTTTTAGAATTGATCAAGGGGGTTGAGGGTGTTAGTACTGCTCAATTACATTGCATTTTCTCATATTTGTATTATTGTATTATAAATCTTCATTGTTCAATGACAGTGTATTTTGCTCGTTTTAGTACTGTTGCCTTCAAGAATTTTGTTGCTCAATGACATTGCATTTTCTCATATCTGTATTGTTGTATTATGACTCTTTTATTGCTTAATGACATTGCATTTTTCTCCCGTGTTTGTATTGCTGCATTATAAAGCTTTACTGCTCATTGATATTGCCTTCTTTGTGCATGTTTGAATGTCAAGACCTTTTTCTGTTGAGTTCTGGGGAAGAGGGTGGATGTATGGTTTCATTGCATGCATATCTCACCTTGCCTTATTGTTAACTGGTGCACTGATGAAATTATGTGGATGTGCTATTGCCTTTTAAACTAGATTTGTCACCTAGAAAAAAATCTGCCATTCTTGCCACCTTGGTGTGTTGGGCCTAATAGGGGTGTCACCAGAGTCAGGTAGGAAGGAACATATCTAATTCAGCTACACCTGTGGGTGCGCTACATTTGGGGGCTCGTCCGGGATTGCCTGTACTGCCTTGGACTCCACCCTATTCCCCTGTACTTGTGGAAAGCAAATCCAGCAGAAACATGAACCCAGAAGTAGCTGCTAAGTGGTACAAACAACACAATGCTCAGTCAGAGCACTGCTTTGTTCTGGTGTTGCCAAGGGTCACATGGAATGATATGCAAATACAGCAAGTCACAGGATCCTTACCCGTTGTAGGGTGTGGATTTTTATTAGACAGCACTATGGACCCTACTGAGCAGAGCACATTGGCCTTATTAGAATGGAAAGGTCCTTTAGTGTACGAACACATACCTTCGAGTGTACAAATTTCAGGTGAGAGTGCAGTCCATGTGGTAATCTCTGAGAAGTGTACCTCAGCAACAGAAAAAAATACCTGTGGAAGCTATCCAAGTAGGTCCAAGTTTTGAATGCTTTGGGAAGAATTGTAGAAAAATGCTTAAAGCCTACACAGCCATTCACTGGGTTTGGCTACTGCAAATTGTATTTCTTTTCTGGCAAACAACCCACACCTCAGGGAGACAAACATTTTGAATCCTGGATGGATCAGGTTTCACAAGTCCTAGAGGAGAGTGAAATCCCAGAATCTTAGAAGAAGCAGCGGATAGCTGAAAGTCTAAAGGAATTAGCTGCGGATACCATATGCAACCTAAGGATGGGTAAGCAAGACTGCACAGCCAAGGACTATTTAGGAGTACTGCAGGATGTGTTTGGAAGGACCGAGAAGGCTGCTGACCTACTGTATCAGTTTGAACATACATACCAAGATCATTGGCAATGGCAAAATACTCCACCAGATCATCCTAAAGAAGGGGGTGGATCCAAAAGTAGCTGACCAAGTATGGATTGGACAAATTTTTACAGGGAGCTCAAGCTATGGACCCCACTGTGTGGAAAATGAGGATGAGAAATAAGGAAGAGACTCTAACTTATTCTCAGTTGGTTAAAGAGGTGAGAGCTGTTTAGAGCAGGGGTACAAAACACTGGTTTCACAGACAGAGTGCTGGATAAGTTGGCTTGGACACTCAGCTGAGGTCTCATAGGTTCATAGGTTGGTACTAGGCTATCTAGGCTATCAGCCCTAGGGCCTATACAAGCTTAGCCATAACAATCCCATGGCTATTTCTTCCCACATTATTTACTTCCCTGGACCACTGTCTAGCAGGGTGACTGACGTGATCCCTGGGGTGAATTTCCTTCCTCATAATATCTGTGTTTTTCTGGCAAATCATCAAGAACTGAAGTCACTAAATATTAACAGTAATTTACGTTTCAGACTTTATAACCTTCAGAAAATGCATGTTAACACAAAAATCTTTTATTCTAGCAAATTTCTAGGTTTATAAGAACAGTACTTAAAATCTGTCCCTATTTTGGGGTCTTTGTTCCCCTATTTATATTTTTATTTATCTGTCTATATATTCTTTGTTGACCAGGTTAGTCCCAATAGGCTATTAGCATCTTTTCAGGGGAGACCTGAGGTGCTATGTATAGTACTAGAGGAAATTTGTCCAGCAACTCAAGGAACTTCCACTACTCTTTTCAATAGGTGCCATGAGATCTTTTACATCCACCATCAACTCAAGCAGATGGGGCCTCAGTTTAACATCTCATCTAAGGCACACTAAAGAGTGCAGCACTTTTCTTATGCTGGACTGCAATGTCAGCAGTGGATCTATCTGGTGTGGGAATAGAACCCACAGCCTTCTCCACCAATGACAAGTGTGCTACATGTTGCGCCATTGACACTTTTAGCTTTGTCCAGATTTCTTGTGCTAAGAGGTTGAGAGCTATGTTTGGGGAGGATCTCTTCCAGGATGGGAATGCTGTTACCAGGTGGTATGCATAGACCTATGATGGCTAGAGATGTGTGAGTAGTCAGTTTGAGGAGTGAGATGAGAAGTTCAGCATTATTGAAAGTGGGTACAGTATTGTGGTCAGTAGATAGATATAAAGCATTTATGTAGAAAATAGCAATTCCACCTGCTTTTTTGTTGGTTCTGTCTAGTCTGAGTATATTATAACTTGGTGGGAGTATTTCTGTATCTTTGCTAATTGACTTTAACCAATTTCTGTGGCTATGAAGAGATCGGTGGAGTAGTAGACTATACAGGCATGAACTTCTGTGATTTTGTTACACAGACTTCTTAGGTTACTGTGTAGTATATCACAACTTAGGTGGTTGGACAGTTAGCCTATTGCTGTTTCGGGATGTGTGGGTGCTGGTTTGGTGGGGACTGTGGTTAGATGATTGGGTCCAAGATCGGGATGTATATTCCCTCCCAGTTAGCATTGAGACTACTGAAGTACCACTTATATTTGAGCATGAGTATTTATACATGATTTTGGATAATGGTGGAATATGTAATGCTTGCTTGTACTTGAAGGTACTGATATAATTAACGCCGAGTAGGTTAGAGGAGATTAGAGAGGTGTGTATTATGTGGTAGGTGTAGGCAACAGTGGCAGACAGACTTGTGATACCTGGTTGAGAGTGTGAGTATACAGACAAATGTTGGTGACAGAATATGAAGTAGTGGAATACTTGAGATTTAGAATTATGTATGCATGGATGATAGTGTGTGGTGGGAAGAGAGTCCAGGGATGTAATTATAAGTGATAGAGTTTAATGGAAGGAGTAAAGTAAAATAAGATGATAGGTAGGATTGATAAATAGCTATAGAGATTGGCAGGTAGGTACAGGGAAATACTGACATGAATGAAGATGAATTTATACGTTGAGGAGTCTGTTAACAGTGTAGAATAGGTATGGTAACGACAAGTACTAAGAAAAAAGTATGTATTTAATTGTGTATGGACATTGAGAAATTATGGGTACAGAGGTATAAGCAGTACATAACTAAGGGGAAGGCTGACAGATATTATAGAGGAACAGATGAGAGATAAATATTAATCTGATTGTAGTATATGAGATAAGAACCCAGCCACTGGGGGATGCACAAGCCGGTGCATTTCTTCGTGCCGATCCCAAGCCTGGATAAATGAGGAGGGTTGCGTGAGGAAGGGCATCTGGTGTAACACATTTGCCAAATGACATATGCAGACAACAATACAGATTTCCATACCGGATCGGTCGAGGCCCAGGTTAACAATGACCTCCACCAGCACTGTTAGCCAAAAGGGTGCTGGTGGAAATTGGGCTACAGTTGGCTGAAAGAGAAGGAGAAGAAGAGGGGGAAGGCATGCCTGAAGGCAGAAAGAGAGGAGGAAGGGTAGTTGTGTGGTAGTGAGAGTAGGAACTTTGAATGTTGGCAGTATGATAAGTATAGGGAGAGAGCTAGCTGATATGATGGAGAGAAGGAAGGTTGATATATTTTATGTACAAGAGACCAGATGGAAGGGGAGTAAGGCCAGCTGTATTGGAGGTGGTTTCAAATTGTTCTATCATGTTGTGGATGGGAGGAGAAACAGAGTAAGGGTTATCCTGAAGGAACATTATGCCAAGAGTGTTTTGGAGGTGAAAAGAGTACCAGATAGAGTAATGTTTATGAAGCTGGAAATTGATGGTGTAATGATGAATGTTGTTAGTGCATATGCTCTACAAGTTGGGTGTGCGATGGATGATAAAGAAAAATTTTGGAGTGAGTTGGATGAAGTTGTGGTGAGTGTACCCAAAGGTGAGAGAGTGGTGATTTGAGTGGATTTCAATGGGCATGTTGGTGAAGGGAACAGAAGGGATGAGGAAGTGATGAATAGGTATGATGTTAAGGAGAGGAATGCAGAAGGTCAGATGGTATTGGATTTTGCGAAAAGGATAGACATGGCTGTGGTGAATACGTATTTTAAGAAGAGGGAGGAGCATAGGGTGACATACACGAGTGAAGGAAGAAGCACACAGGTGGATTATATCCTATGCAGGAAGGCCAGTCTGAAGGGGATTGTAGACTGTAACGTGGTGACTGGGGAAAGTGTAGTTAGATAGCATAGAATGGTGGTCTGTAGGATGATGTAAGAGATCAAGAAGAGGAGGAGGAAGAGTGTGAGGGCAGTGCCAAGGATCAAATGGTGGAAACTGAAAAAGATTGACTGTGATGTGGAATCCAAGGAAGAATTAAGACAGGCACTGGATGGCAGTGAAGAGTTACCGAATAGCTGGGTGCTTGGTGTCTCATCTGGACAGAGGAAGGAGAACAAGGAGACCTGGTGGTGGAACAAGGAATTATAGGAGTGTACACAGAGAAAGAAGTTGGTGAAGAAGAAGTGGGATTGTCAGAAAGATGAAGAAAGTAGACAAGTAGACAGGAGTATAAGGAGATGAGGTGTATAGCAAACAGGGAGATGGTAAAGGTTAAGGATAAGGTGTATGGTGAGTTGTATGAAAGGTTGGACACTAAGGAGGGAGAAAAGGACCTGTATCAATTGGCTAGACAGAGGGACCGAGCTGGGAAAGATGTGCAGCAGGTAAGGGTGATAAAGGATAATGAGGGAAATGTACTCACAAGGGAGGAGAGTGTGTTGAGCAGATGGAAAGAATACTTTGAGGGGCTGATGAATGAAGAGAATGAGAGGGAGAGAAGGTTGGATAATGTGCAGATAGTGAATCATGAAGTGCAGTGGATTAGCAAGGAGGAAGTAAGGATAGCTATAAAGAGGATGAGGAATGGAAAGGCTGGGGGCGGAGCCTAATGGCTAACTGAAAGCAGCTTAAATTTGAGCTCTTCAAACTCTTACTAGAAAATACAGGGAAAACTAAAAATATTTAAAAAATTTTGGGTAATTATTGAAGAAGAAGTAACATACAATAAAAATACCAACTTTGAAGAAAAAATTCTGAAATTTTCCTGTCAAATACTTCAGAGGACACCACAAGCTGTTGAAAATGAATAACTCAAAGAACTCACACTCAGATTCTATACTGAAAAAAGAGATGCAACAGATATCTGCTACTTTACTGGACTTGTTGTTAAAGATGGAAAGATTTTCTGAGAACTTAGAAAGTCTTAAAGATAACTGTCAAAAACAAACTGAAAATTTTAAAGAAATATTACAACAGCAACAAACAAAAATTTCTGACATTGAGACTTCCTTAAGTGATGTTGATGGGAGATTAAAAGAAGAAGAACTACAAACCCAATTTTTGTTACAACAAAATACATGGTTAATAAATAAAATGGATGATATTGAAAATAGAGAGAGAAGAACAAACATAAGGATTTTTGGTCTTCCAGAGAAAACTGAAGGAGATGACATTATCTCATTTTTGAACTCCTGGCTACCTGAAGTTCTAGGATTAAAAGAAGGATTATCTTATGGAATAGAAAGAGCACACAGAGCTATTGGTAAGCCACTTTCCATTTCTTCTAAGTCTGCTCCAAGATCCATAGTGATTAAATTCTTATCTTTTATGGACAAAGAACTAATATTGAGATCAGCATGGAGGAAAAATCCTGTTATGTATAAACAGTCATTATTAAGATTTGATAATGATTATTCCACAAGAGTTCTGGATTTAAGGAAGAAAGCATGGCCATTAGTAAAACTTCTAAAGCAGCATAAAATCAAGACATAGCTCTCTTATCCTGCCAAAATAAGAATTCAATACAATAATGACATGAGATCTTTTAATAACATAGAGGAAGCCACAACCTTCATAAAAAACAACAACATAATTCCACTTCCCGATGAAATGGACTGGGCAAATTCATCTTCCCTAAAAAGAGCTTCAGGAAAAAATATCTGGTCGGAGGTGAGGGAAACAAAGAAGCAGAAGACTGACATGAAGAATTCGGAAGATACTACCTCTCTCAAAGTATCAACCAAGGTATGACTACATTATCTAAAAGTTAATTCCCTTACTATATGACTCAAAGCAGTTTTTCTGCCCTTTATTAGTTATTTAGCCTATTATAATAATATTTTATTTAGTACTTAAAAATTGATTCACTAAGGAACTGAAATGCATAATTGCTTTTTTTAGGTTGTCGCATGAATATAAAATCAAGACAGTTTATTAGATGCTTATTAACATTGTTCTAGAAGTCCTTATAATAGTTTATCTTTTAGACTATTTCTCCTAGATAAGTATTTCATAGCTAAAATAAGTTACTAGCAACTGTCTGAATAAATTCCTTTATATTTTATAATAGTATGTTATGTTATTAAAGTGCACATTTTATACTTATCAACCAAAATTTAGAGATAAATATGTTAAAAATAGAAATGTTTCTAAATGCATCAGTTGTTCTTAGAACATCATTGAACCATTTAAAAGTAAATAGCATTCACGAACCTACTGCTTGGCTATTTTTAGATTTTTACACAGAAAGTTGTTCACCATCTCTTTCACAGCACGAGATATACTGAAGCATGCATACTTGTAGTTACAATTACTGACCAGAAGATGGCGCGAAAGTACACACTATCACAATATCCCTTTTCTAAACTCGGCTGTTCTGTTTGCTTGAAATGAAAGCGTTTAGCTTTCAGTTAATTTTACACATCATATATTCTCCTTTTATCCCCTGCTACAGCATTATTTCCTATTACTAACTTCAGATAAAAGTATACTTTAGAATAGTGCTAAAATAACTTTGAATAAAGCGCTATATATATGCTTACAAACACATTAAATTATCATTGCTACTAGTGGAGAATAGAATTGGAAAAGTCTAATGATAGTATTTCTTAAATTAAATTGGATGTTATCATCATTTTAATAAATTATTTAAGTATGAGCAGCAGTCATGAACTTTCTGTTTTAGATTTCTTTAGCTTTCTGTTAAGGAAAGTAGCTTGTCTTTACACATTTAACAAGTGAAATGCTGAAATGCATACAGCTGTAATTACAGCTACTTCCCAGAAGATGGTGCTCAAACACAACATTGTAAAGTTTTTTTTTTTTTTTTCTCTGCACAATATTATTCAATACTTTGAATGTGAAATGTTTACTTTTAAATTATTTCTAATTTCCCAAGTGCTTTCATTATTTCCCATTATTTAAAAAGAGAAGGGAGGAAAAGGGGAAAGAAAAAAGAAGGAAATAAAAAAAAAAAGAAGAAGAAGGAGAGTAAGGAAAAAAGAAAGTAATAGTGTTGTCAGTTGCTGTTAAATTTTACGAGTGATATATCCAAATATAGTGATACCTGCACTTTGAAGAAGGTGTTACATAAACTGACTAGGATAGAATGAACCATTTAAATACTGCTGTGATCTGGAGATTAATGTTTTGTATATATACGATGTACATGCTCTCCAAACTCATGTTATTCTTAATGTGTTAGATGGTTTAGTTTCATTTGTTGACTTAAAGTGACATGAAAGAAACTTCCAACTACTAGTTTAAAAGGTATTTCAGATGCTTATTTATTTAATAACCTGTTCTATTAAACAAGTTAACATACAAAAAGAAGCTTTATAAAAGGAGAAAAAGAAAGGGAAAAAAAACAATCATTATAAATAGTTGTATATGATACAACTGTGACTTCTTAGCATTATCATTGTAACTTACATTCATGGGCATAATGCTAGTTTATTGTTTACAGCCTACTTTAAATATGAGACTTTTATCAGTTATTAAATACTCGTTACATTTGTGTTTACAGATAATTAACTCTGTTATGTGTGGCTTTTACCTGGAACTAAATAGAGAAAATCTTCTGAATAATAGCTAATTAGTCACAGAGTTATAAAAGGTCACATATAAATAATGCAAGAGTTTAACTCTTCACACAAATTAATAATTTTTCTTTACTTTATTATATAGACAACAGAATTATAAAAGTCATGACATCTTGACCGGGTTTGATAAGTTATATTGTTCAAGTAGGCGTAATCTAATATGTAATAATTCTTATTGTTAATTATTAATATAGTAATTTATTTTAGAAGATTGTAATAATAATCAAATAATATGATATGTCTCATACAGTTTTGGAAAGAAATTATAAGAGTTTTAGTAACAATGTACCAATTCTAATAATGCAAATTCATAGCACAAGTATTAATTCTATTTCTAATAGCACAGTTATAATCCCTTATAGATAGTTTAATATTGTTGTTTGTAAATTAATACCATTACTACAATGTATGGAAAATAACTATATAAATGACTAATTAATTGAAGCATTGTACTCTATGGGTACAATATTATCTATACCAAGACATGAAATAATAACAAAATGACTAGCTATTTATTAATTAATCTATACTATGTTGATGGAATGCATTCATGTAGTAACAAGATTTTACAGTCAAGATTTAAATATATACATGCATGAAAGTATTTGATGTTCTCTGATTTTAGTTTTGTTTTCCTTATTGAAGAGCTCAAGCTAGAGTAATATTTCTTCTTTAATGCTAATGTTTATCTTGAAGGTAAATCTGTTTGAACTTTTAAGTTCAAACAGATTTGAGGTGTTAGACACTTCATGTTTGAGACTTGGTGTGGCTGAAGCACTATTTGTTTGTTTAAAATATGTCAATACAATGTTTTTCAATTTTTTTGTTTCTCAGTGGTCCAAATGGAAGATTTTTTTAAACACATATAAAAATAGTTATACTTGTTTTGTAATAACTTCTAAAAGAAAAGAGGATATAACTAATATACTAAATACCATAGGTCCTAAGACAAAGCAAACATCTAATAAAACAATCAACCTGAAAGCACATGATAAATATTTATAAAAATGACTGACACAACTTTGTTATCTATAAATATTAATGGTTTAAATAACCCTATAAAAAGGTCAAACTTTCTAAAATATCTGAAATTACAAAAAGTACAAATTATATTTATACAAGAATCCCATCTAAAATTAGAGGAAGATTTCATATGGAAACCCAATGACTATCTAATCCTCTCTCATTCCCAGTATAAAAAAAAACAAGAGGAGTTATAATCTTATGGAAAAGAAGTACCATTGTTCCACAGATCATTTACAAACATGAAGATAAAGAAGGGTTATTATCAACTGTAATAATAAAATATCAAAATAGAATTTGGACTTTAATAAATATTTATTGGATTCCTGGAGTTGGACTATCTACTGTTAAAAAACACATAGAATTGATTAACAAAGTATATAAAGGTATGATAATATTGGGGGGAGATTTTAATTGTATTCTGGATAGCTATGAAACAACTAATAAAAGAAATTTACGTCTTTCACCCGTTGGTAAATATTTCAAGAGATGGATAGAAAACTTAAATTTGATAGATGCATTTAAGTTTAAAGAATCTAACTCACTAAACTATTCACACAGTGATTATCGCTTTAATACTCAAACAAGAATAGATAAAATACTTATATCTTCTGACTTAAACAACAGAATAGTAAAATTTTCTATTATTCCATGTCCTCTTTCAGATCATAACGCCTTAATCATTACAGTACAAATGAATTTTAAAAGATTAAATCTAGTAACAAGAATACCAGCCTACATTTTTAAATTAAAGGAATTTAAACCTTGGCTAGATACAGAAATTAAATACTTTTTAGAAACAAACCTGATTAAAGATACAAACAATACAATAACATGGGACACAAAGGTCTTTTTATATGGCAAAATTGTTACATGGTTTAAAAATAAAACAAAAGAATGGGAATCTGAACTACATAATATTCAAAAACGAATAATAGAATTAAATATAAGCTATTATGATGTATCAGAAGATCAGAAAAAAAAGGAGAAGAAGTTAAAGATTTAAACAAGAAATATAATGAAATTCTTACCCATAAGACAAATCTAGCTTTGGAAAAACGAAAATTTGCCTCAATATCAACATCCCCAAAACACCTCCATAACTTAGCTATGAGAATTAAGAGACAGAATTCTGAAAATAATATCATAAATATAATACACGAAGGGAAAGGGAAAAAGAAGGTATCTGAAGTAAATGATGTTCTTGAAGCCTTTAAGTACAATTATGCTCATCATTATAGAAATAAGGCTAGCAATACTACTTCTTTAGAGCTGGAATTTAACTGTCCTTTATTAAATACATTACCTGCACAACTAAAAATAGACCTGGATAAACATATCTCCATAAAGGAAATAAGAGATATAATCAAAGTAAGTAAGAATAACAAATCACCAGGAATGGATGGAATCATAATGGAATTATATAAAATTCTCCCAAATGCAGCAATTTCTTTGTTCCATAATATGCTAAATGAAATTCAAACACAAAATATAATCCCACCATCCTGGAAATACTCACTAGTTACTCCTATAAAAAAAGATAAAAAAGATTTACCCAAGTGTAGCTCATATAGACCAATCTTTCTGCTTAACAATGATTATAAAATTTTTATGTCTATCTTAGTGACTAGAATTAAAAAATCCTTGACTCACGTTATAAATGAAGACCAAACAGGCTTTATATTTGGTAGACCCACGTATGATAACATTCAGAGAATATTAACTATTATTGAAGCTTTGAATAGAGATAACTTAGAAGCCCTTATAATTACACTTGATATAGAGAAAGCATTTGATTCAGTAAATTGGGATTACTTATTTAAAATTCTGGTATTTTTTGATTTTCCATCAAACTTTATAAATTTAATAAAGAACATATATAAAGATAATCTAGCTGATGTAAAGTTAGGTCCATTTACTTCAGAGGCTTTTAAAATAACTAAAGGCTCTAAGCAAGGCTGTCCTATGTCTCCCATACTATTTGCCTTAGTGATAGAACTATTTGCTTCTACAATACGAAGTGAACTAAAAATAGAAGGAATTAATTTCTATAACCAATATAATTCCAAAATCATGTTATTTGCTGATGACATCTTGTTGACTTTAAAACCAAAAGAAGAGACCATACAAGCATTAGAGGAAAAAATAAAAGAGGTTTTCCTCCACTTCAGGTCTTTATTTCAACAAAGCAAAATCAAAACATATACTCTTTAATAGAGATGATGTTTATCATCTGAGTGAGTATCAAATTATTGGAGAAAGAGTTTCATCACTCGAATACCTAGGAATTCTTATAGCTGACAACATAAATACTTCTATAACTTTAAATTATAATAAAATTCAAAACTTAATTCAAAAACAAATTGATACCTGGAATAAATTAACGTTAAAATTTGAAGATAGATTACAGATAATAAAAATGATATTATTACCCCAAATAAACTATATAGCATTAGCAATTCCTATCTTACCAAACAAAAAAATTATAAAAAAATTTCAGAAACTCTTGATGGGCTTTCTATGGTATCCAAAAAAAAATAGAATTGCTTTCACACACCATATTAGACCCTGGGACTTGGGAGGAATTAAATTTCCAGATATAGAGACATACATTAAAGCTTCCATCTTTAAACTTGTACTACAATGGATAAACCCAAACTACTCATCTAGGTCGAAAACTCTGCATACAACTTTTTTCTTAAATGAAAATAAAACATTAAAAAATACAGACTTGAAGAATCATAACAACTTATTTTGGCACTTATTAAGTAGCAATCTACAAAACAATACAACAAAACCTACCAATTTATCATACTTAAATAACATATATAATCTATTTAGAAATTTCTTAAAAACAAATTCTGATATAAAACTATGGTTTGAACTTTTGATACCTTTTATTCAAGAAAAAAAATGTATTAAATGGGAAACTAATAATTTTATTTGTTGGTTCCAATGCTTAAACAATTCTAGCACATTAAACATCCAACAAGTAATAGATGAATTTAAAATACTTGATAAAGATAGAGAAGATCTCCAAAAAGTATTGCATCACGCAAAAAGTTTGTGGGAGGTTATTAATAATTCAAGTTTTAATTCTAAGCCAAAACTCATAAATTATATACAAGAAATAATTTATGACAAGCATAACAAGTTAATTTCTATATCTAAAATATATAAAATATTAATAGTGTATAAAACCAAAATAACTCAAAACACATGGAATACTATAACAAAAGATCTGACTACGAGCCTATCTCCTGAAAGTAAAAATGATCTTCTGCAATCAGTTAAATTAATCTCTAACTTCCAGATATGGAAAATCTTCACATGGAAATTTTTGCATAGAGCTTTTTATACCCCAAACAAAATTGCTAAATTTAATCCTAATCAGAAAGCTACTTGTTGGAGATGTACTCTAAATTGTGAAGCAGATTGGTTACATATATTTTACGATTGTATTAAAAAGTTCTGGGATGACATTAATAAATTTCTTCAAGCCATTTATAATGATACATTTGTTTTAACAAAATCATTAATTTTTTTGAATGTTGATGCCTTAATAACTGTTAATAAAAGAGATCAACTTCTTTTATGGACTATTCTGGCTGTGGACAGAAAATATACAACAAGAAGATGGAAATCCACAATCTCTCCAAGTTATGAAGACTTTATTTCTCTTTTAAGGGAATCTGCACTAAAAGAAATAAAAGTTAAAGAAGAAAGAATTTTTCCCAGACGTTGGATTAACAACCCTTGGAATAGAGTCTTGATACTCATAGACACACTACAAAAAGACACAACTTTCTCTTCGTGAATTTAAAGGGGACATGGAATAATGTGAACTTAAAAGAATATATAATTATAAATGTCATATGTGTTTTTTTTCTCTCTGTATCCTTTCATTGGACCATTTGTAAATATTGTACATATTGTTATGATTATTAACTACTTCTGTTAACTTGATCTGTAATTAATAGTGACTGTATCACAATTTACTCAAACATAAAAAAAAAATAAAAATCTGTTGAGTAAAAAAAAAAAGAATGGAAAGGCTGTTGGTCCAGATGACATACCTGTGGAAGCATGGAGGTGTTTAGGTGAAATGGCAATGGAGTTTTTAACTAGGTTGTTTAACGAAATCTTCAAAAATGAGAGGATGCCTGAGGAATGGAGAAAAAGTGTTTTGGTACCGATTTTTAAGAATAAGGGTGATGTGCAGAGCTGTAGTAACTACAGAGGGATAAAACTGATGAATCACAACATGAAGGTATGGGAAAGAGTAGTGGAAGCATGGTTAAGAAGGGAGGTGATGATTAGAGATCAGCAGTATGGTTTCATGCCGAGAAAGAGCACTACAGATGCAATGTTTGCTCTGAGATTGTTGATGGAGAAGTATAGAGAAGGTCAGAAGGAGTTGCATTGTGTTTTTGTAGACTTAGAGAAAGCATATGACAGGGTGCTAGAGGGGAGTTGTGATATTGGATGAGGAAGTCAGGAGTGGCAGAAAAGTATGTAATAGTGGTACAGGATATGTATGAGGGTAGTGTGACAGTGGTGAGTTCTGCAGTGGGAGTGATGGATGCGTTTAACGTTGAGGTGGGATTACATCAAGGTCAGCACTGAGCCCTTATTATTTTCAGTGGTGATGGACAGGTTGACAGATGAGATCAGACAGGAGTCCCCATTGACTATGATGTTTGCGGATGACATTGTGATCTGTAGTGAGAGCAGGGAACAGGTTGAGAAGACCCTGGAGAGGTGGAGATATGCTCTAGAGAGAAGAGGAGTGAAGGTCAGGAGGACTAAGACAGAATACATGTGTGTGAATGAGAGGGAGAATACAGGAATGGTGAGGATGCAGTGAGTAGAGTTGGCAAAGGTGGATGAGTTTAAATACTTGGGATAAACAGTTCAGAGTAATGGTGAGTGTGGAAGAGAGGTGAAGAAGAGAGTACAGGCAGGGTGGAGTGGGTGGAGAAGAGTGTCAGGAGTGATTTGTGACAGACAGGTAACAGTAAGAGTGAAAGGGAAGGTCTACAAGAGGGTAGTGAGACCACCTATGGGTTGCAGACTGTGGCATTGACAGAAAAGCAGGAGTCAGAGCTCGAGGTGACAGAGTTAAATATGTTAAGATTCACACTGGGTGTGACAAGGATGGACAGGATTAGGAATCAGTATATTAGAGGGTCAGCTCAGGTTTGACAGTTTGGAGAGAAAGCCAGAGAGGCGAGATTGTGTTGGTTTGGACATATGCTGAGGAGGGATGCTAGGTATATTGGGGAAAGGATGCTAAAGATGGAGCTGCCAAGTAAGAGGAAAAGAGGAAGGCCTAAGATAAGGTTATGGATGTGGTGAGAGAGAACATGTAGGTGATTGGTGTGACAAAGCAAGATGCAGAGGACAGGAAGAAACAGAAACAGATGATCCACTGTGGCAACACCTGATGGGAACAGCCTAAAGAAGAAGAAGAAGTATATGAGATAAGGTTGCAAGGATGAAATAAAGAGGGAGGTTTGCTCAGGATGAATTAAATATGCAGTTGTGTAGGGATCTGAGTAGGAGAGGATGTAGTGCAAAGCAGTATAGGAGGGACAATGTCAGTTGGAAATGATGCTAAATGTTTGATGGAAGTATGGAAGAGGAGGATAGAAAGAGGAATGTGTTTTTTTGCTAGTAGTAAAGTTGTTTGGGATGGTACAGGTAATGGGAGTCATAATATGCACACTTGGGAAGTATAATGGTAGTGCACCTGTGAGGTGGTTGCGAATTGTGGGTAGAGTAGGGGATCAAATGAAAGCTGAGCACAGCAAGGCTGAGCAAGGTGAGGATAAGCATAGTAGGTTCCCACCTTCACGCCAATTATTACAGAGAGCAATCAGTTTATAGTAGGTAAGGGGCAATTAACAAGGAGGCACAAAGTAGAACAGGTTTTCTTTCATGTGCTGAATGCAGACACCAAGAAGATATGCAGATGAACTAACTGGCATAAACAGTGTAATCTACTGGTTAAGAGAAATGACAGTGGCCAACTTAGAATGTGGTCCATAGATTAGAAGGACGAGATCCTCCTTTGTGGGGAATGTCACAGCCACTTTCCAGCATAGGGCAGGCAAGTAACTGATTAGCTTAAGTTAATACACAGCAAGACTCCTCATATTAAATTTGCTTACACTGCACAATGACAATAATCTCAGTGATACCTTTTGCAGAGGTATGCCTTGTGGCAGTTCTCCTGCTATTTCAGGGTCAGGGACCAATGCAGTGACTACAGGTTTTAAAAGGAAAGAAAAGAGAAAAACTCTACTAAACTGAAATATCATATGGAGGAAATAAAGTTAATACATAGGTAGCTAGCTTATTCCAAGAGATGGAGGTAGGACCGCAGTGAGTCACAGCAAGAGAATATGGTCTATTCTATGAGTAGAGAGAAGGTAAAAAAGTGTATGAATGTAAGGTCAAAACAAGTTTAGCAGGAGGTACACTGATTGAGAACCACAGTAATACAGTGCATAGAGGTGTCTATAGTATGAGATTGAAACCTTAGGTAGTCGAATACCTAAAGGTAGATCACTAAATATCGAAATGTAAAAATTGCGAACAGACATTTCCACACAGGGAAACAATGCCATTGGCCAAACTAAAAAAAAAATTAAACAGAAATCAAGTTGGGGGGCTTTGCCCCCTATACAACCCGATGTGGGGGCTGTGCCCGCCACACACCCCTAACTAAATATGCCAACCCCAAGATAGCTTTACATTGTAAAAAGGGCAAAATCCACGTAACAGCCAAATTACTTGTTTTCCTGTGTGGAAATGGCCGTTCGTGATTTTTACATTTCGATATTTAGAGATCGACCTTTAGGTATTCGACTACCTAAGGTTTCGATCTCATGATATAGACCCTGCATAGATCTGTATACAGCAAATTATAAGAACATAGCACTACACCGATATGCATATTATTAAAACATAACCTCAGTAAACATTCATTGAATTAACCAGTACCTCAAAAGGATGCTGTATGTACCAAAACATCAGCAACTGAAATTACATGCATACTTGTTAAATGACCCAGACTCAGTGTACATAAAGCTTATCTGAGTAGAATAAAATCAAATAGAAATACAAGCACACTACCATGGTCTTTTCATTGGTCTATACAGTCTTCGAACAAATAGAAATGTAAGAAAACATCACACATAACCTGCCCTGAGAAGGAAGATGATAACTGAGTGGATGTGAAGACCAAAGTCACAGAAGATTTAGCAGTACTTTCTGCTATGGTAACCTCCCTAGCCACAAGCCAGTTATTACAGATGGCAATCAATTTATAGCATGTACAGGGCAATTAACAAGGAGGCACAAATATAACAGGTTTTCCTTCATGTACTGAATGCAGACACCAGGAAGCCAGGGAGACAAAGTAACTGCCATAAAGAGTGTAATCTACTGGTCAAGAGAAAAGACAGTGACCAACTTAGTAAGTGGTCTTAGTGTGTAAGGACTATTCCTTTGGGATGAATGTCATGGCTACTTTTCAGCACAGAGCAAGCAAGGAATTGATTAGTTAAAGTTAATACACTGCAAGGAAACAGGACCAGACAAGAAGGAAAAAAAAATGGAAAATCCACAAATATAGTGGCAAGTACATTGACCTACTAAAACAACCTCATGTTGACCAACATTTGATGCAGAAAGGGTTAAGGAGAGGTGAATTGAAACCAAAAGACAAAAGGTTAATAATGGCAACCCAGGATGGTGGACTACATACACACCAGTTTAACACAGTGGGAATATCAGGCAAATGCAGGTTTTGTAAAACAGAACTGGAAATAGTCATACATCTTGTTGCTGGGTGTGATACACTCATGCTGGAGTGTCTATAGACTGAAAGGCACAATAATGTGGCATGACTGTTGCACTGGGATCTGTTCAAACACTACAATACAGAAGTAGCTGAGAAACATAAGTATTAGAAACATGAAACAGAGCACTATAGAGAATGTTGAAGTTTACATGAAATGGGATCACACAACACAAACAGCTCAAAAAACAAATGTGACAAAACAGTAGTCCATGAAAAGAAGACAAACGTAGCATTGATCACTGAAATTGCTACACCCAGTGATTACAGGGTCTTATGTACAGAGATACAGTTACAAAATACCAGGATTTGCAAGCAGAGACCAAAACAATTTGGAAGATAGATCATCTGGCAGTTCCACTAAAAGTAGGAGCAACAGGTTTAATAAAACAGAAGTTGTAATCATACTTAAATATGCTACCAATACATGTAACCCTGTATGAGTTACAGAAGGAGACACGTTTGGGCACATTGTGAGTGCTACGAGCAGCACTTCTGGCTAACATCAAAGACTGAAACAATACTGATTTTATGAACTTTAATGATACTCTCACTTAGGAATGTGGTCTGTTCCCGTTATGGTATTAGAAACCAAAAACACTTGGAGAAATGAAACCAGTGATTTTTTATGGAAGCATAGCTCAACCCAGACGCTCAAATTTGAGCAGAGTGTCCTATAACTGCAGGAAACAGAACCAAAGAGGGAACCAATAATTTTTTGTAAGACCTAAACTGAAAAATATCTCCATCTCCTCCTGTACAATTCCTGGTACTGACCTTCAGGTGAAATGAGGATATGGATAACCCTGTCAGGGTAATCAGTGTCCATGACCATCATTGGAACTGGAGAAGTCAAGCAACTGTCTTGATGTTGTGTAGGTTTGGTGATTTTTTTTTTTTCAGACACGTGCATTAGCAGGGTTCTGGAAGGTCCTCAGTGTGAGAGGCTTCCCCAGAAGGAGAGGGCAAGCAAAATGAACCCAACCTGTCTCAGCTGAAAGGGGACTATGACAATGACCATTAGTTTTGCTTAACTGTGCTTTCTGTATCAATATAGGAATGACAGGAAAGAGAGGAAAGGTTTAAAGAAAACCTAGGGGTCACTCCTGGTCTTTGGTATCACTGGGCTATTGTCCCAGAACAGAAATCATGAAAATAATGCTCACTGTATTTGTTACTGGTCAGAAAGGCAAACAGATTGCAGTAAGCCTTCCCCTATCAATAGAAAAGATATTTTACTGCCATCAAGCTGAAGGAATCACTCATATGGCATCAGCAAACATCTGCTGATCCTATTTGCCATGTAGTTGGCTTCTTCAGGAATGTTATCAACTCCTAGAAAATGGTCCAAAGAGATGTCCCACTTCTGTAACCTCAATGACTCCCCACAAAGGGAGTAGGAATGAGTCTCTCCCTGCTTGTTGATCCACTATATAACCACCATCTTGTCACAGTGACCATCATTCACTCTTTCAGGAAGTGAATCCTGAAATGTATATATAGAGTAGGAAAAGCCACTTTCATCTCCAGGACATTGATATGAAAGCTAGCACTGCTCTGTGACCAAACATCTTGGACTGTCTGCACTTGATAATGCCCCCCCATGCTAGAGCTGATCTTTCCAGGGTGACAGTCACCTGTTGGCTGGGAAATTGGAAGGGACTGTTCAGGAAAGGTTTGGAGTCAAGAATCTGCCATGTCAGCTTTGCCTGACTCCCCTTAGAAATACTGATTTACTCCACTGTTAGGTCTCAGCAAAGGCTCCACTGATTCCTTAAGGTCCACTGAAGGGCCCCTGTGTGATACATCACTGAAGGGAATAAGAAATCCCATAACTACCACGAGAACCGATGTCCTGAGGTATGTAGCCTCTGACAGGAAAATTACTTGGTAAATCCTGAGTGTTGCCTGCAAAATGGGAGCAAACCTTTCCTGCCAAAGACTGGCCTTGCAAAAACAATGACTTAAGAATCTGATGCAAAGTACAGAGGGTGAATGGGAAAAGATAGTTTGATCTATCAGGAAAAACAGGGTGCGAAAATATAATTGAGAGTGGAGATTAAACTGAAGTGAAGGGAGAATAACGATGCAAAAAGAAGGTGGGTGGCTAAGACTATTTTATGTTAGTCAGATAAAAATATGTACTTAGAGCTATTTATGGGACACTGATAATGCCACAGGATTCTTTGAGATTCTTAAACAGAGAATTTGGGTAGTCTCTTTGTAGTAAATGTGACAACAGTGGCAGTACTCAGAGGTAAGAGTAAGAACCTCCTTATGTCCTTGGTAATCCTGACATGCAGGTATACATCTTGGAAGTTCAAAGAGGACATCTAATCTCCTCCTTAAAAGTGACAAAGAAATGACTACACTGTGACCATCCAGTTTTGTTTTGGTATTAAGTGGTTGAGGCCACTTAGGTCTAGAATGGGCTTGAGGTACTTGGTAGTTTTGGGGCACTAAAATAACATGGAGTAGAAGCCACACATTCTCTGCTCTGGTAGGATCTCCTGGATGGCTCTGTTTTGGAGGAGGTTTGACACCTCTAGTAATAGTAATGTTGCCCTCTCCTTACAGGATGAGATATTAGGAAGTGGGAGTGGGTCTGGGGTGGAGAGAGGAAAGAGATCATCCTGCACCTGTCATAGGTGATGGCCTTCCATG
Organism: Protopterus annectens; assembly: GCF_019279795.1. NCBI lineage: Eukaryota > Metazoa > Chordata > Ceratodontiformes > Protopteridae > Protopterus > Protopterus annectens. The sequence goes on along the minus strand of NC_056726.1, from coordinate 1,231,962,978 downwards.
CTGGCAGGTGGAGGGAGACATGACCCTAGATTGCCTCTACAGTGAAGCAGCTGGGTGGCTTCAGTGATTCTGCTTTGCCCCCCAGAAATGAGGCTGAGAATTTAAACTATTTGGTGGCTGTCTACATAGAAACCACCACTATTGTCCGCACTAGTCCTTCTCTTTTTGTGGAAAACTTTGCTGCTGTTGGCCATGCTTGGATCACTTCTGATGTGAACTCTTTGACGAAGGGGCAACATGGATCTGCAAGGTTCACACCAACTGCTATAAAAGGTTTATCTTTCTTTTCCACTAGCCTTCAGCTGCATCATAGCTTGTAGTCTAAAAGGACAAACAATTGAACCTGTATAGCATTAAGGAAAAACGTCTTGAAGTTTTCTGGCAAAAATCTAAGAGGCAAATCCAGATATGAGTATGTATATTCACTAAGGTGCTGGCCGTCCTCATTCCACCATCCACTACATTATGAGCAAGGTGTGTGGTGAGACTGCTCAGAAGTAAGAGTATCTCCCTCAGTTGAGAGCACTTTATGCAGCACTTAATATGATAACTTTTCCATCATGTTAGACATCTCATCAATAATACTACATTGGAAACTCAGCATGTGTTCCTGGTAGCCAAGTATCCCTATTGCAAAGGTAGATTGATTGTTGGGCTGTGTTAGGGGAACAGCTTTCTTTAGAGCTGCTACAGTCGCAATACAGTCCACTACATGATTCTGTACCCAACAATCCCAGTTGGTAAGGGGCCGGAAGATAATGTCGAGCCTCCTAGATATGGGGACCACAATACCAGCTTCCTTCCTCACTTTCAGGGAGACAAACACCACCATGTCATCTACGGGGGGGGGGGGATACCTAGGAAGGTGAAGAAGACATCTGAAGGCTTCTTGCAGAACCTTCCCCACAGCAGAAGGAGGGAGACCCTGGCCACCCCCCCCCCTGCACATACAATTTTTCATCAAGTGTAAAACTCCCCCAAACTTGGGTTTATCAGAAAGAAACCAGGTAATTAGCCTTGCATTCAGTATTTGTGTCTGGTTAGGGAGATTCCAAAGCAGAGTCCTTATGCTCCCTCTTGCACAGCCTCTTTACATGTCACCTTGGCAGACAGCTGTCCGAGTAGGATGACGCAGATGCAGAGTTGGGTTCAGACTCCCTAAGGAACTTCTAACAGATACCTTCAGTCATTCTATCCTAGTGTTAACAAGGTCTCAAGAGCTTAGATGTAGGTGTGAAACAGTCTCTGGGTAAGGCTAGTACTTTAGCAAACCCTGGGAGTAGACAATGTTGTTGCAACATTGACACAGATACTGAGGCTAATGCATCTTCTGGAACCAATGATCCTGGTACAAAGAGATTGTTTCTGGCCTGTACTGATTGTGAGGCAAACAGGAGACCAGCAGTTACTTATACTTTGGTATAGTAAGACAGTAAGGTTGTCTCACTAAACTGCTATGGTGATTTAAATGTCTTTGTTTCCTGAGCATAATTGTTGGCATCTAAATGTCTGGCTGCTGCTTGCATGCTCAGCTGAGCTTATTTTTCTGCCAGTCGTAAGTTTGCCTGCCAGAATTTTATCTCTGCTCTGGGAAGGTGAGAGTAAGTTGTTTGCTTTTATTGGGAGATGAAGAAGCTGGGACATTGTATTGTATTTTGATTTTGGACTTAGATGATAGAGTTTTCTTGTTTTTTGGTAGCACTAATTATTATCTTGCATTATTTATTATGTTTCAGAGTATATTACATTGTAACATTGTTTTATATGCAGCCTAAATTGTTTTGCTTAGCAAGAACTTCTATGTAAAACATTGCATGTTTATGGTTAATTGGTCATATTAGTTGTTTCAGTAGTTATGTTTTTGTTGTGAAGTGCTTAGACAGAGAGCACTATAATAAATTTGGACTTGAGCATTGACTACAATGCTCTGGTCAAAGAGTTCAATGTCTGAAACTCTAACCTCAAGACCAGCACCAAAGAAGTCAGTACTAATATAAGGGCTCAGTCCTTAATGATGAAGCAGCAAGCCATGGAGACTATGGGCACTGAAGGAACTGACACTGAATCCACAGGAACCAATAGAAGCACTACCAAAGAAGGAATGAGCCTTGTCAATTTTGGCATCCGCAGAGAACTAGATGGCTTTGATATCTTCTAGCCTGCTCTGTTTTCTTCAAACTCCCCAACTTAATATTCAGTTTAATATTTATATAAAAAGTACTAACGTCTAACTTCACCACCACCAGGTACAAATTTTAGACAACAAAACCGACAAAATTTCAAGCACGTCATGGTGATAACATACCTTATTCTCTATGTACCGCTCACCTAAACATACAATTCATTTCAGAATAATCTTTAAATATTTCCATTGTTTAACACTCAGCCCATAACATTGTTTTTACTTGTATCAGTCTTGCTCCAACACAGGTCCTCAGAGCAGCCCCTTCAATTACAAAAAAAAAAGGCTTGTGCCAGTGGTGTGATAAAAGAAAGGAGAGCCCTGACTACAGCTAAGGAGGCAGGAGTCCACCTAGCTGCTGAGGCATTTAGTGGTGCAGGCAGGGTGGAGAGGCATGCCTCTCCTCAGGTGGAGGGACTGTGGCTCCTGCATGGCTCACTATGCTGATCTAAAGACAAGATCTCAGCTGAAGAGTAGAAGCCAGCCATGATGCAGGGAACCAGTGTTGGAAGGACTTAAGCATGGTCACCCAAGCCAATGACACTACCTTTGTCAGTGGACGTAGGGAAAAATGCTTGCACAGAGTGGGAGGCATCTGAGACCCTTGTGGTGGCATTAAAGTCACCAATGGGGAAGGAATAGGCAATACAAATGAAAAAAGCTCTTGTTGCGAGATGATACCTAGAGTACAAAACACCCTTATGGCTGCCTGGATGCAGAAGTTGGATAATACTGACTAGGCACTGGTGAATATGCAAAAATATTGCAACTTATCCCTTCAATGTTTTCTTATAGATCTTTCTTCCTCTTATATTTTCCTTCACATAATGAAACTAAGCAGAACACTGAAAAAAAAAGGTAAAAAAGAGTGCACAATGGTACAACTACATAACAGATCAATCTCCTCAGTACTGAGAAGAATACTGCATTTATTTATTTGTTTAGTTATTTGGAATTTGTTTAATGGGAAAGTCAGACTTGGTCATGAGATACCCATTTTCAGCAGTGGCCTGGGGGGAGCTCAGGATACATACATTTAACAGAATGAAAAATTAGACAGACGTAATAAAGTCATAACATTCAAGCACAAATATGAAAACAACACATTAGTTTTTCAGAATGAGAATTTAACAGACATAATAAAGTCATAACAACCAAGCACAAAATGTTGAAAACTGCACATTAGTTCGTCAGAATAAAAACTCAACAGACATAATAAAGTCATAGTGTTCGAGCATAAATTATATGGACAGTTTAAGCATAAATTATATGGAAAGCCTGATTATTGGAAGATGCAGCATTATTTTCATAATAGATGATTATCATAATGATTATTAATATTCTAGAGGTCATGAAATATGGTAACATATTATATTGGTGAAGGCATAGGATGGTACGAGTAGAGAAGGGTAGGGTGTGATAGAGGGGATAGTAAGAATAGATGTTGAAAAGGTATGATGAGTAACCTCAGGGGAGTATGTGTAAAGGAAGGGAGGGTAGGGTAAGTTAGTAGTGGGTATATATATATATATATATATATATATATATATATATATATATATATATATAGAGAGAGAGAGGGGTAGAAAATGGTATAAGATTACATCAGACTGAGCTCATACAGGAACAAATTCAAGGCTTGTTGAACTATTCTTTTATAGTGGTTTTGAAGGTGTGCAGGTTAGTAGCAGTTTTGATAGTCAAAGGAAGGGAATTCCATAGTTTTGCCACAGATCAGGAGTAAAGGCTTAGGCCCGGGGTTTTGTTAGGTTTATGTCCTCCCTGTGGTTGCGTGGGTTTCCTCCAGGTGCTCCGGTTTCCTCTCACATCCCAAAGACATGCTGTAGGTGGATTGGATACTTTAAATTTGCCTTAGGCATGAATGCGTGTGGCCTTCTGTGGAATGTTGGGCACCGGGCCGGCAACTCGACACCATAAAACTCCACTGTCAATCATGAGTGGACAGGTGATTCACTGTGGCAACCCCTAAATGGGAAAAGCCGAAAGAAGAAAAAGATAAGTTGTGAGTAGATGTTTGTCTTCAGATCTGAAATGTTTATTTGGGATATAAAAATTGATTAATGGGCTAAGAGCAGGACAAACTATTGAGTTGTAGATGATTTTGTACACCGTAGTAAGCTGCACATATTGGAGGTGGCTGGGGAGTTCAAGCCTTCTTACGGAATGTAGGGCTTTACAGTGATGAGTTAGAGGGGTTGCGTTTATGGCAAATTTGGCAATTTTGTTACAGCAGCTTTATTGTTTTTTTTCTCTTAGGAAGGTCTGTAAATTAGTTAAAAGTAAGGGCAAGAGGTAGGTTTTGGTCAGGGTAATTTTGGTAGCTGCTGTGAGGAAGTTTTACTTCTTGTATAGTATGCATAGTTTTTGGTGTTTTTTTTATACTGTTTTGTACATGTAGGTCAAACTTGAGAATATTGTCAATTGTGACACCTAGTACTGTGGTATGCTGAACCAATTCAATTATTGTTGGCTGAAAATATATTACCGTTTGTTTTGTCGGAGTCATTGGGTTTGTGATTGAAGAAAAGGAGCTTTGGTTTTTACTTTTGGTTTCAGCAGGAGTTCAGCATTGGACAGCCATGGTTCTATGGAAGAGAAAGCTTGTTGTGTTATGTGCTGTAGGTCAGTTAATGTGCCTGATATGCAGATGATAGTGGAATCATCAGAAATAATTGCCAGAAAACCAATTATCAATGTGGAAACCTATATTCATGAAACACAAACTAAATTCTCTAAAAGCATCCCAAACTGGTTATGGAAAGAAATAAGCAACATCTCCCATGAAATAAATCTTAGACTCACTTTCTCCTTTCACAGTACATTGTCTCAGCCTAGGCACTTAGGTCTTTCACAGATTTGGTAGTACATTTTGCCAATGTTAGGTTCCGAAGTACAACTAGTCTCATTCGGTCTTGACAAATCTCCTCTGGAGGCTACAAACACAAACTGTCCCAGAATATTTTTAACTGCTAAATCATCCCTCTGTCCACCATATACAAATGGCATAAATGACTCAAATAATATGGTTATCCTAGTTCTGATGGCCTATATATGAAAGTTATGTAGTTTCCATAATAAAAGATCTGTGTTGTCTGCTTCCACCCTTCTACAACGAATGGGTCTTTGAATCAGACCACAGATTCAACTTCAGTCCCAAATTCAGGCTCCTCCCTTTATCCATAACCCCATGCAAAGCACAGCATTACCTCAGATCGATTTTTCCAGAGAGAAAAAAATATCTTCTTGTAATACACAGGAATTACAACAATGCTATAAAACATTATCCAACAGCTTAAGAATGCTCAGAAACTAATCTGGAGCTAAAAAGTGTACCTGAAGGGCCTTGAAATAGGTCAACCCAGTCAACCAGGATAAAGTAACAACAAATTCCATAATAAGGCAGGGGGTAGGTGGAAGGAAAGCTAAGAAAGGACAGAAACAGATAACACAGATCTGTTGTTATGGTAAGTACATAATTCTTGTATCTGATGTTGTCTCTTCTGTCCATTCCTCAATGGATGGGACAGAGTCCTCAGGTAATATAAACCTTGGGTGGATTCATGAAAGGATATTCCAGAATATTTCTGAACCAAATGCTGCCCCTACTTCTGGAAAGAAAATGCAATTTATAATGCGATATGAATGTATGAACGTCAGACTGAGTGTATGAAGCACAAATGTCATCAAGAGATGGCCTGAAAAGGAAGGTTGTAGAGGTTACCAAACAGCTAGAAGGGTGTGCTTTGACAGGGTTTGTCAAAGGGTGACAGGCTCCTTTGTATACATGAGTTATGCAGGCAGACAACCACCTAGATAAGATGACTTTGGAAACTCCTTGATCCAATTTACTTGCTGAAAAGGACATAAAGAGCTGATCAGAATTTCTGAATGATTTCATCTGGTGAAGGTAAAATCAAAACTGCCTATGAACATCTAATAAATGTAGCATGTATTCTCCTTTGTTAGAAAATTTCAGAAAGAAAACTCACAGATTAATGTGTTAGTTTATGCAATTGGAAGATATCAACCATTGCTAAACCATCATGGCTTCTCGACATAATGATTAAGATTGTTTTTCCCCTTGCTTGTTGATGTACCAGGCTACTGACATGTTGACTGTTCGGACAGATAAAAGTCCTTGGGGGAGGGAGTCCTGAAAGGCCTGCAACACTAGGAAGACTGCCTTCATTTCTAGAATGTTAATATAGATATTAGCCTTGGAAGTGGACCATGTGCCTTTCATGGTCTTTCCCTTGTAATGCCCCACACCTCAATAGAGAAGTGTCATTGGTCATGGGTCTCTGTTTAACCTTGAATAATATTTACATTGAATGGCTAAACACTGAATCCTGACCATCAAATGTTCATTCAGTGAACATTCATTTTAGCAAAGGGAAAGTAGCTAGTTGGCCAACACTTCTCCATCTGCTATATTCCTCACTATAATGTGGTCTCGGAGTTGGTATATATATCATAGGGGGTGAGGGGTGAAGCCCCCCACCTGGGCAGGTATACAATGCTGCATTTTTGGGGTAGGAAAGTGTTGGCTAACTATTTACTTTCCCTGGTGAAAAAGTGAACGTTCACTGAAGGAATGTTTGGTTGTTAGGGTTCGTGTTTAGCTGCTCGTTGTAAATATTATTTGATGGTTAAACATAGAACCATTGGTCACAGTGGCTCTGGGCTGGGGGAAAAACAAATGGGTGACCTTGCAATACCACAGGGGATTCAAGCCGCCAGTGGATCTGATATCTGTAAATGTATGTAAGACATACAGAGAAAGACATTAGTTGCCACCAGATAGACCACTGCACTGCTAATGTCCCCTGTAGTACTGTCATGTTATATCTGCTGAGAGAGACTAAGGTAATGGAGGCTGACATCAAACCCAGTAAGAGAAAGACCATTTTTGCCATTGGTTGTTGGGATGAAGAAGACAATTTGAACAAGATTGCAAAGTGCTGATAACCTGTTCAGTGGAAATTTTGCTGTCTGACAGATTGCGTGACTCAATGAACTCAGTTAGTTGTACATGGCAAAGCTGACTTGTTTGGACTGACTATGATTACCAACATCAAACAAACTTGGAGCAAAGAGTCTCTCGCTTAGATAGGCAGAATCCTGGTAGGGATGGAAAGGAGTCAGTTGCCCAGATACGGAACACTCAGAACCCTTGTAGGCCCCTGAGGTACACTGCTACCATAGTATGCCTTTGGTGAACACCAAGGAGGATGAAGAAAGGACAAAAGACAGGGCTCTGAATTGGAAGTGACTGGCTCCCAGATGGAAGCAGGGATGCCTTCTGGATAACCTGTCCATCTTGACATAGTAGTACGCATCCTGAAGGTCTATGGAGATATCCAATTGTTCACTCTCAAAAGTGAGAGAATGGATTGAACCATGATCAACCAGAACTTTGATTGCCTGAAATATTGATTGAGGTGGCTGAGGTCTAAGATTAGAATGAGGTTCCAGGTCTTTTTTGGCACCAAAAAGAATCTTGATTAAGTTCCCGATTCTAGTTGGTCTGATGGAATCTCTTGGGTGACTCACTTGTTTACCAGCTTTTGCACTTCCTTGAGTGCTGCTTGCTTTTAAGAGGGTGCAACATGTGGTAACTTACATTTGGTTAATTTTTTTGAATGTGGGAGAATGGACAGATAGGGATTCTAATAGCCTCTGGTTATTATCCTCTCCACCCATCTGTCATTTATCATGGACATCCAGACTTTGGGGTGCAGAGGCTGGTGCCCCGAAATGGCTACCAGAGAAAGGTAGTTGTGCCCCACAACTGCTCCCAGAGAAAGGCAGTTGGACAACTCTTCAGAAGTGCTGATAAGGCCTCTCAGTGAAGGAACCTCTGAAGCCTTTGTTCAGTGGTCCACATCTGCCTCATGGGTGAAGTCCACTGTTGGACCTCTGCCCTCTGCCTCGGTGGGGGGGAGGTCTGTCTGCAGAAGTGTCAGGAACGAACCCTCAGGATTCCCAGAACCACAGTTTCTTTCCTCCTTTTTAATGCCCAAAGAAATACCTCTAGGGACATAAAGAGACATTCCATCTTGCTGGTTACTGTGTCTTTAACTTCAGGCCCAAAGACTGTTGAAGCCAAAAAAGAGTAGAGCCAGCATAGTGTGCTCCAAAATATCTTTATTAATATTTTAGAACACAGTATGCTGGCTCTACTCTTTTTTGGCTTCTCCTATTTGTCATTGAGCCATGCATTTGCCTCTCATGCAGGAGTTCTTTTTTGACTGTTACAAAGACTGTTGAGCCATCAAATGAGGAATTAATAAAGGATGTCTTGAAGTTCTTAGCATAATCACACAAACACATTCAGGCATATCTTCTAACAGTAATGCTCATTCCTGCTGCTCTCAAAGTGCCTTCAGCATTAGACATAAGACAAATTGAGACATTTGACAATGAGTGTAGGGTGACCAACTGATAATCTAAGTTTTTCTTGTCTTCTATAGATGTAGACTCAGAGAGGAACTTGGAGATTTCCTTGGTCAAATCCTGCTGAACTCTAGTGGCATGTGCCAAACAGTTCGGTGGCCTCAAAGCGAAGGTAGCTGAAACATATGTCTACTTCCCAAACCTTTCCAGTGTCCTACATTCCCTGTTAGGGAGACAGACAGAAGAACTTTCTACTGTGAGCACTTTCTCAGTGGCCACTGCCACTAGAATGGAATCCATGACAGGCCCCTTGCTCCAATGCCGGTAATCTCAGGGAGACAAAGTACTTATCTTACTTATGAGAAATTGGTTCAATCATGTCCGGCTCCTCCCAATCCCACTTAGAGACGAGGCCCACCATCTCATCTGTGGGCATCCCCCCCCCCAGATGTAGCCAAGCCAGATTCAAAGGCCTCATGGAACACTGACTCCTCTGGGAAGGGGGGCTTCAGATGATCACCCACCATTCTGAGAGGTTTCAGAATTTCTATGAATATATATATATATATATATATATATATATATATATATATATATATATATCTTTAAGAGGGATCTGGGGGACTCATCCCCCTCATCAAAATCTGTGTTCTCTGAGAGAGACTCCTGGGGGGAGTCTGTGTGTCTCCTTTTACACCTATGCTTCTGAGGAGCTTCCCCAGTGAAGTGTTCCGTAGAAGACTCAGAAGAACTTAAGTCCCTATGGGAACTGACTCAAGGATCATTGGGTCCAGCTGTCCCATGTGCACCATATGAGAGGGATCAAGACCCAGAAGCATTCTCTGATGGATGGGTAGAGCCAAGCTGTGGTGAGTAGTCCATATCTCCAATCAGGAGAGTGCACTCTCAACAGCCTCAAATGCCGATGCCAAGGGAGATCTGAAGATCTGAATAGTAGGAGCCAAAGCTCCTCAATAGGCAAATCCAGAACTCCACCAGGCTCTGATCCAAATCTGAGACCATGTCTAGCTGCCCAGCATCAAAATTCTGAGTGGAAGGGATGGCAAACTCTCCAAGTTGAATCCAACACTATCAGAGCCATATGGGTCAGAGATACTCCCCAAGTAGAAGATAAATCTTCATGTCCAGGGCAGACAAACTCTGGGTAGCACTTGGATCTATAACTCCTGAGTCCAGCAAATGGTTTGGGGAAGGAGCGACTACTGGATGAGGAGAAGGGAAATAGTTCCAGGGTCCAGTAGAGGCAGGAGCTGGGAGGACCCCTAAATGAATCTGGATCCTGAGAAATTTCCTCATCATGTGGCCCACATCAGCTTCAGAAAGGCTCCTGGTTGACTGAACTGACCACAGGGAAGAGACAGTGGAAGGAGGTCTGGGTGAGCAATAGATAATCCTCTCTTGCTAAAAAAGAGATCAAAGCTCTGGAGAAACTAGCTCTAGTAAAAATCATGGCTCCAGAAGAGAGGGAGTCTTGGAGCTTATCAAGATCAGCTCAGAGAAGAGAACTGGGTCTGAAGTTTTGATTTATGAACCTGAGCTGGGGATGCCAGGCAAGAAGAACTACTTGCAGAACATTTCCTAGACTCCTTATGAAGAACGATTTGGAGAGTGTTTCTTAGACTCCTTATGAAGAACGATTTGGAGAGCATTTCCTAAACTCCTTAATCTTTTCTTTAGAGGTTTTGTCTCCTGTAGATTTGCCTACAGCCTTTTTTGATGAATGGGAAGCTCCAGTACCAGTTTGCTGAGCCTTGGAATTTTCTCTCACAGGGACACAGAGAAGTCCCTTAAGGATTAATTTACTTCTTCTCTCTACTACTGCCCAGGTACCAAAGGCAAAGTACATCACACTGTTCATCCAAAAAGAAGCTCTGAACCAGTAAACTCACTTAGGGTGTGCTTCCAAGTTTGGTATCTCGTGACTGCAGGCCACACATTTTTTAAAACCTGAAGGTTTACCTGACATATTGAAGAATGTCACAGAATATTGTTAATATAACACAATTCAACAGAAATGTAAACGGCTAAATTGTTTTTTTTTTTGGAAAAATGACTGTAAATGAAGTTTTTTGAGTTTAGATAATCTAGCAATTTAGATATTGTACCTAACCTACAAAATGGCAGGTAGGGAAAAGTTATAAGACACTAGGGAACAAAGTGAAAAATGAGAGTGAATCGAATTTACAGTTCTTACTAAACTTCACCCACACCTAAGTAAGGAAATGTGTATCTGTCTCAGATGAGTGGCAAATGAGATCTGAGGCAATGTTGTGCTTTCCTGGGAGTTTTGAGTACAGGGAGCATCCTGAGCTTGGGATCCAAAGTCTAGAGTGGCCAAAGTTGGAGCTGTGGTAAGATCCAATGATCCATCTGTTGAGGAACAGTTGGAAGAGACAACATCAGATCCTAAATTCATACCTGCATGCAAAACATTTACTGCAATACATATTCAGAATATTCTATACACCTCTCTAACCACAAGGTCATTCTCTAGTATGGAACTCCTCTGTTGTCACCCCCATTCCAAAAGTATCAAAATCACACAACCCTGACTATTACTGCCCTATATAGCCATTCTTTGTGCTCTATCTAGACTATTACAGAAAGCCACCCCCGACCAGCCGACAAATTAAGCTTCCAAAACAAACTATGATATGACAATCAGCGCAGACTTTAAATGAAACATGACATCACCATTGTTCTTCTTACAGTCACTGGCAGGACCTATAAATATATGGACCAAAGCTACTTCAAAAGCCTGCTGTTTCTCAGCTTGGTAAATGCATCTGACTCTTATCCTACTGTACATTTCTACACATTCTTGTTAACTTTAACTCTGGTAACATCTTACTCCAACAGTTCTAGCAATAAATGACTAACATTACATTAATCTTCCTCATCTTGTCATACCCTGCCTCTAATGCCCTTTCCTGTTTCTATATCACAAGCCTCCTATTAATCCCTATGTTCTTCTCTTTGTTCATAAATGACTTTTCTAAAATGCTAACAACTCTTAACAGCTGCTCTATAGAGATGACCTAGTGTTCTGATCATCCCACCCACTACATATCCTCTATTTTTAGTACCTTGCCTATAACAGGGCTCTCACTCTGGTACTCCCTTCCATAACATATAACCTCAAAACTCACCTTAACCAGCTTCAGAACTAACATCACTATATATCTATGTACACTGGATGCCTCCGACTGATTATAACCATATGCCTGATGCTAATCTCACCATCTCACTGCACTATATATAAAACATTTCTCTCATCTTGTGATCTTATGGCCTGAAAGTGTTCCCTGATCCTGTCCTTAAGTTTTCTTGTTGTTTTTCCTGTGTAATAGACCTCACAGTGTGTGCAGATATCTATGTACACAGCACTGGTAGATTGACAATTACAGTGGCACCGAATTTGGATTCGGTGCTTTGGGGGTTTCAGAGCCACTATATCTGTGGCCAGTACCTTTTTGCACCAGTTATAGTGCCCGCATTAGTTCATGGCTGGGGGTGCAGAGGGGGTCTGCCCAATCTGTGTGGTGGTTTCAAGGGTGTGCTTTAGATTGCATGACCTTTTGTAGCTAAATGAGGGTGCTGTCCCAAGTAACGGGGCCAGACTGGGGTGCTTTCAATGATCCTGCAGTGTTTGCCAAAGATTTCCCTTGCGTCCACAGAAATGGGGATTGGGAATCTTGGTGTGCTTTCTGGAGGTTTTCGGGGGGGTGCTGGTGTGAACCCATTTTGAAGAATGGGTGGGTACTTGGTGTCCCTGTTTTGGACCACAAATTGAATTTGGGAGTTTATGATATGGTCTGCATACTGTCTCTCTAGGAATAACTGCATCAATGGCCCCAGCTTATGCTAACCTTGTGCTCAGTTCCTGGGAAGACCAAACAGTCACTCACATCAAACGGTTCAAAAAAGTCTGTCTATATAAAAGATGTATAGACAATATCTTTTTCATCTGGGAGGGCATCCACACAGAACTTGAACTTTTTCTTCAGAAAGTAGATTCCAGCATACAGTTCTTGGAGGTTCCCCCTGTCTGGCAAGGGCCATTTCTTGGATCTCACCATTTTCTTAGACACTGAAAAGATAAACATAAATTCTTGCAATGGTCTTTCACTTTTGTTTGTTGCATTAAGAAGAGATGCCAGCATGTCTGGAGATTTACACATTTTTCAGGTATTCGCAGTAATCTGATGTTCAGAAAAATATTTTTTTCACATTCTTAACAATGAGAACACACACTGCAGATGAATGTTAAAAAAAAAAAAAAAAAAAAATGCATCCTGTATAATTTGGCCTGGCATTATCTCTAGCCTCACAATAATTACAAATCTTTTACATCTGATAAGAGATGGTCTATCCTTGGTAATTCATAGGACAGTGACCCAAGATATTCCTATGGGGTTGTTCCCTAAAAGAACATCATTTTAATATTTGTACCCCAAAAATAAATCACATCCAAGAAATGAGATCTAGCTTATAATATTTTGCAAAAGTGTCAATGGAAAACTAAGCCACTGAAACATTACCATTAAAGACTGCAGTCTGAAAAACATCAATAGCTCTAGCAGCATGAGTATTAAGTAACTTGTGCCAATGGCTAACCATGCTTAATACAGCAAAATGTTACACAGTCAGATGGCCACCCGGTGAGGGTGAGGTTAAAAGCTTTGTGTCCCACATAATTAGAGAAAAAGAAATAAAATGCGAGATATCTTTACATGCGGGCCTGGGTCTGTCCACATATCATCTGATGTAGTGGAGAACATCCACGAAGTGTAGCAAGTACTCCCCATGATTTACAGGCTAGAAAGAATTCAGTCACATGTATGTACTAGTTTAAATTTCATTGATTTGCAAATTTAAATACAAAAATATGAATGATTCTAAGAAAACTATGGCGTAGAGAGAAAAAAAAAAGAGAAAGTGATTCATGAGAAACAACATGAAACTCAGAAATCAATTCTGGCTGAAATAATACCTACCAAGAAAAACATCTACCAAGCAAATGACTTTAGCTCTGCTGCGCCAGCAACATCAAGGGGAACCTGAGTCAGTCATTTTAGGATTGAAGTACAAGTTCCATGGAGTCACTGGATCCCACAATGCCTCTCAGGATGACTCTGCATGCTTTCAATGAAGCTATGAAATTACAATCCTGGCTTTGTTGAAAGTTAGGGATGGTAGCTTAATACACGTGAATGGAAAATTAATTGATTCTAGTCTCTGTCACTACTAGACAGAGGCACAGTAAACTAAACCCTAAAAGGGCGTAGTATTCTCATACTAAGGGGTGGTGAAAGCCACACACACTCTGGCTAGGCTTATAAATGCCCTAGGGCAGATAGCCTAGTACGAACCTATGAACCTATGAACCTAAAAATATATTTGAGACATTCCAGGACTGTGGGAACAGCAGCAAGAAAGCAATCTAAGCCCATGAAATTATCTCACACTGAAAAGCAGGCCCATTCACATATAAGTTCTCCTCACACTGTTTTTGTTTTCAGAAGAGGACAGTAAACTGACTACTTTAGAAAAGGTTAGGAATATTAGCAACGCTTGAAACTGGAGAAGCCATATAGCAAGGTGTATGGAGTAGATGGCTAGATGAGACCTGCCCAAAGGATAGATCAGCAGCTTTCTCAGGAACAATGTTTTTCCACAAGATAACGCAGAACTAGTGGGCATCAAATCTGAGAGGACTATTACAGAGCTATGAATATGGCACCGGCCTAGAAGAATTGTCCCTTCTGGCTATGAATATGGCACCAGCCTAGAAGAATTGTCCCTTCTGGCTATGAATATGGCACCGGCCTAGAAGAATTGTCCCTTCTGGCTATGAATATGGCACTGGCCTAGAAGAAGTGTCCCTTTTGGACAAATCTCATCATGAGAGGAAAATGGAGAAAAGCTCACAGGAGTCCGGTGGCCACACACGGAAGCTTAGTCAGAGATGAAATGAAAGAAAGTCCTTGTGCCTTGTATTGGCTGTGAAACTGCAGAACTAAAAAGATCACAGTGGGATTTCTCCCCATTTTCAGAAAACCTTCCTTGCCCCTGAGGTGCTGAGAAGCCACTTGTGGGATAGAAGTAAGCATCTACTCAGCTTGTCCACCAAGAAAGCAGCCTCTCAAGGGATACAGACAGCAACTGGAAAACATATGCTTGACATTGCAAATACCACTGAAGTGTGTTCGACTAAGTTTGGTGATGATTGCAAGTTGGGCACTGTTATCTGCTCATCCATTAATACAAAACTGCTCAAAAAAGGGGTAGAATATACATATACACCTGGTGTACTGAAAACTGTCTCAGTCTAAATGCAGAAAAGTGCATCATAGTAGTGTCTGACAACAAATCTTTTCCCTCCTTATATATAAGTGGTACTGATACTCCTCTTTAAACAAGATATGGTCACAAGAAACCGTGGTACTTATATGGACAATTACCACTCAGCCGATCATCATATTTACCATAGTCGGGAAATCCTTCTATATGGCCCAGTTAATTTCCAAGGGAATAGCTTAAAGATCCAAAGAATTCATATTACCAGGCTCATCACTAGATACAGTGCCTCCCTTTGGTATGTAAAATCTACGCATATCCTTAAAATGGAAAGACCTCGACAATTAAAAAAAAAAAAAAAAATGAAAGCCCTTAAATATTTCAACTATTCCAACAGATTTGAAATTTGTAACAGTTGGGAGGGTGGCCTAATGGTTAAGGTGTTTGCCTTATAAACACAAGGTGCAGGGTTTGAGTCTCACAAGGGATAATTGGCTAGGCTTAAAATGGCTCACAAGGGCAGTTAGCCTAGTACTAACCTATGATTTGCATGACTCTCTTTGTACTCAGTATCCTACCAGCTGCTCCAAGGTGACCTATGTCATGCTTTTTGAACCCTGAGAAACCCAGTCCAATTTAGCCTCC
Source organism: Protopterus annectens (assembly GCF_019279795.1). Classification (NCBI taxonomy): domain Eukaryota; kingdom Metazoa; phylum Chordata; order Ceratodontiformes; family Protopteridae; genus Protopterus; species Protopterus annectens. The sequence goes on along the minus strand of NC_056726.1, from coordinate 1,231,947,413 downwards.
TATTTCTTCACTAAACTAGTGGCTCTACAAACACCCATACTAGGGACCTAAATTTATACCAACAAATAAACAAGATTTACTACAGGGATGGGTTCCTAATTCAACGTATTCCCAATCCATTAAATAAGTTACCACTACAGGTCAAGCAAAGTACTACTTTGCCTGACTTTAAGGCTAGTCTTGATGACTGAATGAGTAGACATAAATTTAAAAATCGTAAAAATAAAATACTGAGGAGCAAAACAATGAAGGAGTATATGTACCAAAGTCCCATTCAAAGAAATATTCGTTGTAAGGATGTGATAAAATCCAGGACACTCAAATAAAACTGGATAAATTTATTGTAGTAATTGAATAGGTTAGCGCTTTCGCTGGTTAGCTTCTTCAGACCTCATACAACAAAATACTCAAGACACGGATTAAATTTAAAAATGTTTCTCATATACAGCCCTGCTTGATTTGAGAGGTGGACACTATTTAAGTACTTGTAAATGGTGGCAAGAAATTTCAAGTGCATCTACTTAAAGATATATGTGGATAGGCTGTGTGATTGCTTGACTAATATTGTTCCTATGTTCTAAATTCCCAAGCTCTCAAAACTTCCCAGCATAACAAGGAAGGCTGGTTACTCCTTGCTTGTCGATATACCATAAGCTGCCATGTCATTTGTCTTTATAAGTGTCCTAAAATGCTTGGAGGGTAATTATTCTCTCATTTTTAGTACATTCAATGGAAATGGAAAGGTTTAATGATATCCAGACATCTTCATAATTTGTCTAATAAAATGCCTCCCACTCTCCATCCCAGGGGTGATACATCTGTGCTGACTGTTGCCTTAGAAAAAGACAGACAAAAGAACTGTAAATGTTTACTTTCATTGGTTCAAACGTATATACTAGGCTGCCCACCATCAGGGCGTTTATAAGCCTAACCATTCAACCCAACCCAACTGTTTCCATATGTATCATGGACATTTATTAGGAGGGAGTATGTTAGATAGGAAGCTTCTAGAGGTTATGTGGGGGTATGTTAATTTAGGCATTACTATCTGCCTCTGTCGATCACAGAATTCCCCATCCATTGGCCAAGGTTATGTTTAAATAGGGTTAGGGATGGACTCTGTGTCACATTGATGGAGAGCCTGCTCCAGACCATGGGGTTCCTCTAAGATACAAATCTTCCTGCCAATGTGTTTTATTTATGTCATAAGCAAAATTAAAATCTTTAGATGTAGTGGTTCTTTTTTGCAGATGTGCAAGAGGTCCATCAGAGCTGTATCCAAATTTCTTTTTTGTCAGTGATAGGTTATCTCATAATTTCATAGGGAAGCACTAGGCAAGCCTAACCAGTTTTCCCTTTCAAAGGTGAGAATCAGATCCTGTAACTTGTGTTTGTGACTTAAACACTTTAACCTTTTTGCCAACCTCCTATGTCATTCGTTTTTATTAAAAATATGTAATTACAACTTTTTTTCATTAAAAACTGTGTGATTACAACCGTAAATGTCAGTGAAAATGCAGCACAGCTGTAAAAGAGTGAAACTGGCATCTGAAATGCGCACACATTGCCAATGTTTACAGCTTACTGCTCTTTGAAATTCTACGTTAGGTCAAGAGAATGCAATACCTTATTTGGACTCTCCCAAAAGTATATAATTAAGGAAAAAGGAAACATTACATTTAAAATTAAGGCAAATGGGAAAGATTGCATGTGACTCTTAAGTAGAGAGAAAGAGTCAGTTGTTAGTGTCAACCTTGCTTCTGAAGTACATGCACAATGTACCATACTCCTGGACACAGCACAGTTCATCCTGGGAATTATATTGCCTATTAAACTGCTCAACTGCTGTTTGGACTTAAAAGTCAGAAATGGAAAGAAATTAAGTAAACCTTTAGCTAATGGTAGTAACAGGTCTAGATAAAAAGTTAGTGATTCAAAGGTTCATAGATTAGTACTACACTAATTGCCCTTGGGGACCATTTTAAGCCTAGCCAATTACCTCGTGTGAGAAATCAAACCATGCACCTTGTGTCTGTAAAGTAAACACCTTAACTATTATGCCAGTCTCCCAACCTGACAACAGACTAAACACATTTATTCTATATTTTCTTTGTGCAAATTTCTAGCTTGGAAATTTTATTTAATAAAGTGCATTGTGGTTTTGCTTGTATCTGCTAACTTATGTGCAGGAATAATCTTCTCTTACTCTTGGTAAGACAGCAATGGTGAGTACAGGGCCAGGGCCAATTGAAATTATTTATAACTATTCTCTGCAGCTTGTCATTGTAAAGTTTTGGATGCGGCATGTATTGGCTATTACGTGAGGCAACAGCTTGTGTTTACTGCACAGTGTTAAGGCCAAATGTCCCTCAGGTATTAAAGAGGTGGCTAGCAGCTAGCAGTTCATATTTACAGGCTGCAAACTGACTGAAGGTCCGCGTCCATGACAATCCCTAACAACTAGAATACGTTAACCTGGGGCTATGACAACCGCAAATGACTATAATATCAAAATAAGATAAAAAAAGCTTAAAAACAGCCAAATACAGCTGACAGAGGAAACCATCCCAAAACTGCAAAGGTGAAAAGGTGGGCCTAGACCCAAACTAAAAAAAAAAGATAAAATCTGGCAGAACATTTGTAAATATTAAAAATAAGTAGCAAAATTGATAAACAGTAATGGACCCTCTCATTGGATCTTATATTTGGTAAATAATACACTTATATGCCCTTTTATATATGAGCAATGATCCTCTGGGCTTTCTGCATGGCAGTGAAGATCTGGAGAGAAACAGCAACAAGATGCATTATGGCTGAAGGGAAGCTGCTTAGAAGCCTGGAAACGTCTGGATTACTAAGTGGTCCTAATGTCTGTAGCAAGAGTACTGTGAGTTATCAAGAATAGATGACCCGTTGTCATATCATTGATTCTGGCAAATCAAAAATCATATCATGGTACTGGGCTGCAACAAAGTCAGCAAGTTAATCAAATGATATTAGAAAATGGGCAAAACTCATCCACTATACTCTGTTGTAGAATGTCCGTTCTCCAATAGGGTATTAATGGACAAGAAGTGTCCAGTATCAAGCCCAGAGCTTCATGGAAGTATATTAAGCTGCTGTGAAGTACAGATTGACAAAAACACAATGGCTACCACTACTCTTCTCTCACTATATGTGACTGTATACCAAGCATCAGTTAAAAAAAAGAAAAATACCAAAAGTAACTGCAATAGCAGTTACAAATTGCTGTCACTGCTATTTTACTTCCCCCTCAATATCCATGGCACTTAGAAAGCCATGTTTAGTGAGTGTGTGAAAATAAAATACAACTAATGTAGTTAACTGCATTAGAAAAGTGTGTGTGTGTGTGTGTGTGTGTGTGTGAGAGACACTGAGAGAATGTGTGTGTGTGTGTGTGTGTGTGTGTGTGTGTGTGTGTGTGTGAGACACTGAGAGAATGTGTTTGTGTGTGTGTGTGTGTGTGTGTGTGTGTGTGTGTGTGTGTGTGTGTGTGTGTGTGTGAGACACTAGAGAATGTGTGTGTGTGTGTGTGTGTGTGTGTGTGTGTGTGTGTGTGTGTGTGTGTGTGTGTGTGTGTGAGAGAGACACTGAGAGAATATGTGTGTGTGTGTGTGTGTGTGTGTGTGTGTGTGTGTATGTGTGTGTGACACTGAGAGAATGTGTGTGTGCGCATACATATGCATGCTACTTTTCTTCTTTGCTTAAGAAGTCTGGACAAAACCAACAATGCAACAATAATGAGGGGATATAGATCCCAAATCAGACAAAATTTTAAATTTTACCATAAATCACTTAAAAATAATAGTCTAATATGTTTTATATCAACATTTTTTCTGGATAATAATAAGTATGAAAACCAATTTTATGTTAATGAGCAAAAATTAAGCAAAATCAGAAAGATTCTATAAATGCGGGACAGTTGAGAGGTATGCAGTGTGAAAGGGGTATCGAGAGGGAGAGCAGATGAATTGCTTTGCATTGCACATACTTTTTCATTTATTTCATCATAATGAGACATCTTAGGTGTGTGTGTGTGCGTGTGTGTGTGTGTGTGTGTGTGTGTGTGTGTGTGTGTGTGTGTGTGTGTGTGTGTGTGTGTGCATATGTACAGGAGAACTTGATTTGGTTTGGTCAACATTTGTTTAGTCGACACAGTTTGATCGACTAAGTAGATGGTCAACAGGTGTGCAAGACTGCACAATTCTCAGGGTTGGGGAATATGCCCTTTCCCTGATATTATATGGTGTTGGAGTTTAATATATATAATTAGTGGGGGTGTGGAAGGCACAGCCCCCCCCTCACATGGGGGGGGGGGTAAAGTGGGGCATGTTCCCTTACAAAAACATTTTTTGTTGTTCTATTAAGTTTGATTTTGCATGCACCAAAGTCAGTGCTTGATGCATGAGTAATACACTGTAGACGTGTTTTTGATGTTGTTTTGTTTCCATTGATGATTTTCAGTAGACACACAGATATACAGTCATGTCTTTATATATAGATACATATATATAGACATAGACAGATATATAAAATAATTATAACAAAATGCTTCCTTCCTCTCTGTGGCTATGCCAACTTGAAATAAATTATCCGTTGAGACATAGCCCCTTACACATATATGCAGGATGGCTTGCCCTACACAAATGAAACTGCTACTTTCTGTACAGCCTGTGATACGAGTGTGAAGCATGGCTTGCTTTACCCCCCCCCCAATTACACTGCTATGCTCTGTAGAGTGCTATAATTTCACTATTTTGCTATTACGCTATAGTGCAGTGACCCCTACCATGTATGAATACATCTAACGGACTTCAAGAAGAATTCAACAGTCAAGCTTTAGCATCATAATACCAATGACTCGAAAACAGAACTAATAATGTTTAGCACTAGCAAAACGAGCAGCAGCAATCGCTGCATCTTAGCTAGAAAGTATCTTAATACACTGTCATATCATGGTTTTTGCATCATCATTCAGGACCTGAAATGTCAGACAATGACTTTATTACCTTGGTTACTCCAGCACACATAATACACTCACACTCATGTCCACAGTCCATTTAGCACACAGACAAAGGTGCCACATCCGTGTACTTTATTTTTTTGTTTTCCTGTTTCTGTGCTCTAACCTTCAAGTCACTGGGCACTGTAAACACCTATCCACCATGAAGACGTGACAGCTGAAATGAAGTGGCTGAATGCACTTTACTTTTACTTACATGGCAGTAATGTCCTATACACTTTCCAAGGGAGCCATGACGACAACTGTTCTGGGGTCTATCCATGCATGCAAAAAGTGTCTTCCTTTAATTCCATCCTCCATCCATACACCCACCCACAACCCCTTTTTCCCATTTTTGCACATGGGGTTGGTGTGTCACTTCAACAGTGACAATCATCTAGAGCTACGGTTTACGCCATTGGGTGGCTAGCCCTGCCGCAGTCTTAATGAAATAACAAGTTAAGTTTTTTATTCCTCTGTTGACAGAAGTCAGCTCATGTACATAAACGCTTGGAGCACTATCTGGTTAAGTGACTTGCTCTGAGTCACAGGGCAGACAAATGAGGTGGAAGGAATCAAACACTGTACTCCAGACACAGAAGCAGCTCACTAACAGTGAGCTAACTGCCACAAAGGCATTATTCATTAGTTGGGGTTGGGAGGGTGGCCTAATGGTTAAGGTGTTTGCCTTACAAACACAAGGTGCAGGGTTTGAGTCTCACAAGGGACAATTGGCTATGCTTACAACAGCTCCCAAAGGCAGTTAGCTTAGTACTAACCTATGAACAGTTGGCACAAAGGGCTATAGCTGTGAGCTGTAGCTCCTGAAATACAGGGTTTGAGTCCCCTAGCCTCCATCTGTGCACTGTGTGACCTTGACCAAGTTACTTAACCAGATGGTGCTTTGGAGCAATTGGAAATTTGGGCCAGGCTCATTAATGGTCTCCTGGACTGTATGCCTAATGTCTGCCCATGAATCTAAACAAACTGTGTTTGCAGAGTTACCAACACTATAGCAAATGCATTATCCTATTTTAATTTCCCTTACCTCGTTTCTGTTTAGACCCGACATCATCACCTCTTGAGAAGAGTCTTCTTTCTGTTCAAACTCTGCTTCACTGTCTGAAGACCTCTCTTCCATTTCTGATTCACCAGAAGCAGATCCTGAAGAATGACACTGAATCTTGCTTTTGGTAAAGACTGGCACAGTAACCATGATCATTTCCTCAGTCTCCTATGATAAAAAAGAAACATCAGAGATTGTTTTACTTCTAAATGTATTTATTTATTTATTATTTGTTAGGTTAGACTTTATTTACATAAGTCCTCCTTTTCAAGAATAACAAAGGATCTTTGCACTGGCTACTAACTTGCTATGGGCCATTAGTATGGAATTGTGATGTAGGATTTAAGCCCATGACTGCAGGCATTGCTCGTTAACAGCCAGTAGCCCTAGCCTCTCGATGCTATACTACTGAAAGGAAAAAAAAACTCCATTTACATTCTGTACAGCAGCAGGGCAGTTTCTTGCATAGAAATAATTTATCGCTTATTTACTTTATTTACTTATTTATTTCAGTTTGATAACTAGGCAAGTACACTGGTTAACAGACCCTTTTCAGTCACAACCAAGTTCCAGAAGTACAATGTAAAATATATGACAAGTGAACAAGACAAAAGGCACGCAAACAGCTGAAAACACATTTTATTTATTTTTATTTAACATTTGTTGACCGGGAATGTCCAACTAGGTTCCACAGAGCCTGTTTTCAGAGGAGGCCCGGGGAGAAACGCTCCAGAAACATACATACTGAAAACAATTTTTTTAGTATATACAGTTATGATTAGAATTTCTAGAAACATCAAGCTAAGCTGTTACAATTTTACAAATAATAGATTTGACTTAGACATAAGATGCAAAGATTAGCCCTTCTCCTGAAAGCATGAGCATTTACAGGCTAATAATATGTGCTCTTTTAGTTTAGTTTTGATGTTTCTAGTGTGTTTTGTTGTCTCTATAGTGCTGGGAGTTCATTCCAATCCATATTTGTCAACCCCTTAGTGCAAGAATTCTGGATAAAGTAAAAAAAAAAAATAATAGGAGGACAATTTTTAGATATTGTTCTTATTAACTTAGAAAGTTGATAGAATAAGTTTTGCATTGGCATACATTTTCTGAAGGGTATGAAGTCTGATACTCAAATGTCTGTCATTATTTAATGACTTAATCAGCAATGATTTGACAGAAAACCACACATTTTATGAGGAACAGACCAAAAATATGAGATAAAAATCTGGACACCAGGAGAAAATCCAGACAGTGGAGAGGTACGTTTCAATCACTGGGCCTGTCTTTGAAAATACTCCTTCTGTGGAGGCTTAGAATCAGGATCTAATGGGGGTTAGGATGTCTTTCTGACTATCTGTCAATACATAGTTTTGTTGTTTAATTTGCAGTTTTGTTTTGGAGGAGATCAGTGTTTTATTTTTAGCAATTTGTAGATATGTAAGATAAGAAGCAAAATTGCTCTTTAAATAAGAGGCAGCCAACCGAAACACTCTTTTAAGAGTTGGCAGTGATCAGTATGTACATCGGCTAGCAGAACAAATTTACAGATTTTGTTTACTGGCATTTGTATTTTGTGTGTATTTGTGCTTAAGTACAGAGTTATTAAAGGGAGGCCATATTCAGGTTTGGGGGATAACAACATTTCTTGCTATAGTAAACAAGTAAACGACAAAAAGCAAGAATAACCACTTTAACAGAAAAATGAACTGCCAAAAGGAAACGCTAAGTCATGTCAACAAAGTAAGATGAGTGTTTTCTTTCGTTTATTGTATCTGGAACTTCAACAGACAGCTTACTCAGTAATTCTGAATGGAAAGATAAATCAACAAGCAAAGGAGAGTAGCATTGCTGAAATTGAATTCATCCTCAATTCTTCATGAGGTGGGCACTGTTTTTCACAAAATCTCATCAAGATGACACTGATATATAGACTGTATTTTATATAGCACAGGTCAAAAATTTAAAAAGATAGCTGGGTGCACAAGACCTAGGATAAGAAAATGCCCAATCCTGGTAGGCGAACTGGTGCCAGGATTGGAAAAAAATGACAGTGTATAATACTCAAGATATAGAAACATTCCTACAATCAGGCCAGACCCAGGGGGAGGAGCCCCCCTCCACACACTGTAGAAGAAAGTAGCAGTCCACAAAAGTCAAAGGCCAAAGAAGAGCCATAAAGATTATAGAGTGGACTATTGAGGATAAGAAAGAAATTATCAATTGTTACAAAATCTGAAGGTAATGCTACTCAATGCTAGAAGTCTAAACCTCAAAATGCACAATCTCGAGGCACTCCTAAAAATGGTGAACATCGATATCTGTGCAGTAACTGAGACCTGGTTCAAGGCTCCAGAGAGCACCCCTGCAATATCAGGCTACAACTCTTACCACACTTTTCAGCCTCCAAACCAGGACCAAAACACTAAAGGTGGAAGAGTGTCCATATTCACCAAGGATATTCACACCACCAGGATAGTTGCCCAACACAATGCATTAGAAATTCTCCAGGTGCAACTAACACTAGGTAAGACTGCAATCCAAATTGTAGCTTGCTACAGATCCCACACCATGCCCGAAGATTCTCACTACACCTTTCTAAACATACTGGAAAATATTAAGATACAAACAAACACCCTAATACTGGGTGAACATGTGATACTACCCTGGGAAAACTACTTGTGTACCAACACCTTTGCCTAACGGTTCTTGGAATTCATGTATTCCAATGCCCTGGATCAACTAATTTACAGTCCCACCAGGGGCCCCAATATCGTAGACCTGGTCATTACCAACATGGAAAATTGATGTTCCCTCCCTGGTCACACCCTCGATGGTCAGGTCTGACCATAAGCTAATCACTCTTGACATCCACATCCCTTCCCCACCCCCAAGTAAGGAAACCTCCATAAAATACTTCTCCAAAGCCAACTTCATGCTACTCAAGTTAGAAGTGACAAACTTCATGACACCCATGCAGACGGGAACTGAAAGTTTGACCGATGAGTCTTACACTAAGGCACTGTACGAGCACATCCACTCATGGATGAATCGTGCCATCCCAAATAGAACCAAGACACTCTCCTCCAAAAAACGGAAGCCAATCTGGTGGTCCCCTGCCATAAACAAACTTTGCAACAAAAGGAAGAAACTGTTACAGAAAAGAGGAAAATCCCAGGATGCAAAAAACTTCCTTACCAGCCTCAGTAAGAAGCTGAGATCCCTCATAAAATTCTTCAAAGCTAGTTATGAAAATAAAAATGCCAAAGATTCCAAAGACAACCACAAGGCATTCTATGGCTGTGTCAAGAATCTAAATGGCAATGCTCAGATCTGCTCTGAGCTACAACAGAATGGCATGAAATATACTGATCACAAGGATATTGCCAATATCCTGGCAGATCGATTCAGTGCCAGCTTCACCCCCCTCACCCCCTAACAGGCCTATCTCAATACCAAAAGATTACCAAATTCTGGTAATAGTGACCACACAGGTAAAAAACACACTCTCCAAAGCTAAGAATACAGCATCCATGGGACCAGACGACATCCCAGGCTGTGTACTACATGAACTACAAAATGAAATGGCACCTCACCTAAGTGTCATGTTTAATCATAGCCTCACCTCAGGCTTCATGCCCACTGAGGGGCACACAGATACAGTTATCCCACTCCACGAGGGGGAATCCACCTTGGATCCTGGGAACTACTGCCCCATCAGTCTTACAAGCCTGATCTGCAAAGCCATGAAACGTATTATCATGGAACTTATAAACAAAGACATTGGCAACCTTCAAACACTGGACCCCACCCAGTTTGGGTTCGTGAATGGCCAATCTTGTATCCTGAACCTGATTGACTTCTTCGAATCAGTCTCCAGAGCTGTGGACGAGGGTAAGGCGGTCCACACAGCCTATCTGGACCTCACCAAGACCTTCGATAGCATCCCCCACTCCGGAATCATAGATAAACTTACTAAGCTGGGCATTAATCCCTATGTCACTCGATGGATTGCCAACTGGCTTACTAACAGAACCCGCACTGTAAAAGTAGCCAACTTCAAATCCAGCTCCAGACAAGTGACAAGCGGAGTACCTCAGGGTTCAGTCCAGGGACCGCTCTTGTTTGGCATCTATTTCTCTAAAGTACAGGCCAACACTAAGGGACTCTGGCTAACAAAGTTTGCAGATATCTGGAAACTGGGAGCCATTATTGAATCCCCAAATTATGTGAATATTCTACAAAAGGGCCTTACAGAAACAGATGCTTGGTGCCAGAGCCATGGGCTCAAGTTCAATGCCAAGAAATGTATAGTTATCCCCTTTGGGAAAAAAACATGTACCCATGAATTATCACATAGGTGGCAGTACACTAAACACCGAAAGTGTGATAAGAGGCTTAGGAACACAGGTGGACATTGGTCTCACCTTTGATAACCACATCTCCACAACAGTCAGGAAATCCTTCTAAGTGGCACACCTCATCACTAAGGGCTTTTCATCCAGAAAAAAGGAGGTCATTGTCCCACTGTACTCATCCCTTATTAGACCAATTATAGAATACAATGCCCTGTTTGGTATGTACCTCTCAAGACATCTGAAACAACTGGAAAGGCCGGAGAAATACCTCACTAAAAGAAACACAAGCCTAAAGCAGATGCCCTATGCTGACTGTCTAAAAAACTCCAGCTATACTCTGTCGCATATCATCTACTCAGAGGCAATCTCTGCTTAACATACAAGGCCATGTCAAACCCAGAGCTGTTGGACATGCTACACTTAAAGAAATCCCAATCCATCAGAGCCACACGCTCCAGGGATCTAAACCTTTTTCATCACAGTGAACAAAACATGCTGGTGGGATAGGTTCCTGACCCAGAGACTCCCCAGACTCTAGAATAGACTGCCCATACATGTCAAGCAGAGTGCCTCTTTGGCCCTCTTCAAAAGGAACCTTGACGATTGGCTGGGACATAGGAAATTCACCCCGGGGATCACGTCAGTCGCCCTGCTAGACAGAGGTCCAGGGAAGTAAATATTGTGGGAAGAAATAGCCAGGTAATTGTTATGGCTAGGCTTGTATAGGCCCTAGGGCTGACAGCCTAGTACCAACCTATGAACCTATGCAAAAAGCCCAGAATTTCCAGACACAAAATATACAAAAAGATTAAGAGAGAAATTATAGGAAAGAAAATACTTGACAAGTAAAACTGTCAGAAGCTTCAAATAAAAATGCGTGCTCATTAATACAACAGATTTGTGAAAAACATTATAAAGACCAAGAAACTTTGATCGGTTTGGAAAAAGAAGCATCTGAGGAAGTGTGAAAATATAAACTACAATACCTACAGATTTTTGGAAAGTATAAAAAAAGAAATATGGACATTGGAAAGAGATATGATATGGTGCAATGTTTATGCAAAGTCGAAAACCAAATTAGTACTACAAAAAAGGCAGCTCCAAAGATATTCAAAGAGAAATACAGGCAAAGGCATACAGATATGGAAAATTTTACAATAAAAAATAATATCATAAAGAGGGAATGTAGAAAAGAAGATTAGTTAAGTAAAGTTAAAAAATAGAAACTGAAATTATGGAATTCCTGCATAGTGAAGGATTTGATGTAGAAGGTCTAACACAGGTTACATCACAACATGATGGAACGAGTCCCCACAGTAAGGAGAGACAGGAAGATCAGGAGACATCTGAAGAAGAAATATGTACATGGGAAAGAAAAAGAGATTTAATATGGTGTAATATTTATGCAAAGGAGAAAGCAAAACTAATCAATACAAAAAGAGCAGCACCAAAGATATGAAGAGAAATGCAGTCAAAGGAATCCAGACATGGAAAAATTTGCAGTACAAAAAAGACAACAAAGAGGAAAAGTAGAAAAGGAGATCAGTAATGGAGAAGTTAAAGAAATAGAAACTGAAATTATGGATTACCTGCGAAGTGAAGGATCCAGTGTAGAAAATCTAACCCAGAAAGCACCACAGCAGGATAAAGCAATAGACATCCAAATTAAGGAGAAACCAGTGGAACAGGAAACAACTGGTCAGTTGCCATACGAAGATACTTTGGAACCTTCCACTGGAAACCAATATAAACGTTCACTTTAAGCTGGACAGAAAGGGAAGGAAGAGGAAACTGTGGCAACTCTGATGCAGTCAATGTTGAGGAGTGATAAATCAGTGAGTTCCCATATGACAGAAAACAGATGACACAGGATGAAATTGAAGAGAATTTTCCACAGGAAGATCCTATAGAACTTCTATAGAATGCCCGCAGGAAATGGAGAAGAAAAAATGTGCCTTCAGTTTATAAGAAAATGAGCTAAGAGAAGAGTTGTTTGATTTAATAGAGATAGATAGACATATTAAGATCAATGAAAGAAATAGACTGAAGAAGGTCAATAAAACCCCAAAAGTTAGAAGTTTGAAAAAACAAATGAACACAGTAATTAGGACTGTATATAGAGATCCATGCAATATAACAGAAATAAACAGGATATATTACTGTGCAGCTAAATTAATAACTGATAAAGTTATACCACAAAACACAGTGTAGTAATGGAAAAGAAGAGGAGAAATCGAATACCATCATGGAAGTATCAAATAGAGAAAAGCAAAAACCAGTTAAGACAAGAAGTGTCACTGTTAGAACAGTATACAAGAGGGAGCAGATCCACAAATGTACTCAAACATACATGATAAAAGCAATGCACAGTATTATAATGTATCATGATTTATCATGCACTATCGCAAATAATAATCTAAAAATATCAGCACAGGCAGAAAAACTTAAAAGCTACACAGATAAATATAAAAGAAAAGTACAAAATAAGCAATTTATTGATGACCCAAAAAAGTTTTAGAGAGAATTGGGAAACAAGGTAAAATTAATTGAAAGGCCACCAAAAAAAGAAGAAATAATACATTTTGGAGAAGTATTTATGAAGATCCTGTGGAACACAACAAAGATGCTAATGGATAGAAGTAAAAAAAAAGAATACGACATTTAAAGGTACAGGCTATGAAATGGGATGAAGTAACAGCCAGAGAGACTGAAACAAAGTTAAGAAAAGCCTCTAATTGGAACCCCCCAGGCCAAGATGCAGTACCTAACTTCTGGTTAAAAGTATTAACATCTTTGCACAGAAATTTAGCCATGAGTAAGAACTATTTATATGCCCACTCCAAACAGACATCAACCTGGCTAACAACAGGAAAAACAATTCTCCTACTTAAGAGTGAATCTGCAAGCTACCCTAAAATTATTGACAAATGACTTGCCTTCCAACAATGTATAAACTATACATGGGAATTGTTGCCGACAGAGTTTATAGTCATTTGGAAGAAAACTCAATTATGGCAGTAGAACAAAAGGGCAATAAAAGAAAGTAATATATAACCAAAGATCATATCTTATTAAATAAAGTCATAGTAGAGAACTGTAAAAAAGGTAGAATATAAATATGGCACGAACTGACTACAAAAAAAGCATTTGACAGTATCCCACATTCATGGATAAAAGAGTGCTTAAAATGTATGACATATACCTTACACTGATAAATTACATCACAGTGACCACGAAACAGTGGCAAACCACTTTGCAGTTAAGCCATGATAAAGGACAAATTATTATTCCAGGGATAAAAATCCAAAGAGGGCTCCAGGGTGACTGTCACCGTTGCTTTTTTATCTTGCTCTTAACCCATTAAACTGTCTGCTCAACAGATTAGGTCCTGGCTATAATTTTAGCTCCCAGAAAGCAACAAAGTATAAAGACTTCTCATCTTCTCTTTATCAATGATTTAAAACTGTATAGCTCATCAGATGAGGAATTGAAAGCACAACTGCAAGTAGTCAAAACTTCTTCAATTGATATAAGAATGTCATTTGAGCTTGATAAATGTGCAGAAGCAACCTTTAAAGCAGGAAAGCTGCAGCACCAAGAAAACATCAGCTTGGGGCAAGAATGTGATATAAAAGAACTTGAGCAAGAGGGAGTATATAAATATTTGGAAATTGATGAAGAATCAACAATAAAACATGAGCAAATATGAATAAAACTTAGAAATATTTTAGAAGACTTACACTGATCTTTAAAACAGCATTAACATCTAGGAACAAAATTCAAGCTATAAACCAATTTGCTCTTCCTGTCCTAACTTACAGATCTGGAGTAACTGACTGGCCCCAAAACGTGTTGGATAGATTAGATAGAAAGATTTATAAAAATCAGTGCATACCAAGGTTATATATTCCACTGTTCCAAAGGAGGTAGGGCCTATTTGAAATTGATTAAATGTATAGATCTGCAATTGTGGGACTGCATACATATCTGCTGATCTCTCAAGACTCAAATATAGTGAAAGTTTTGGAGGAGAATAAATCTAAGATGACTTCCCTTCTTAGTCAAGCAGAAGCATATCAGCATCAAGTTGTTGTGTCTTTCGGCTTTTCCCAGTTAAGGGTCGCCACAGTGAAACTCCGGTCCGCTAATGATTGGCAGTAGATTTTTACGTGCCGAGTTGCCAGCTCTGACGCACAACATCAGCATCAAGCAGAATGGAAATCAAGCCAGAAGTAGATAAAAATTAGGCAGCAACCGAATGTGCCAAAAAACAAAAGAAAGAATATAAGGTGAAGGATCATATGAGAAGACAAGAAATGTGGAAAATGCATAAATATAGTTGCAAGTACAGAAAACTCCTGGAAGAACCTCATGTTGATCAGGATCAAACACAGGAATGTTTAAGAAGAGGTGAATTCAAACCAAAAGACGAAAGGTTAATATTGGTGGCCCAAGACAGTGGGCTACGTACACATTGGTTTACAAAGTCCATTGAACATGTGGGAGAAACAGAAAAATGTAGGTTTTGTAAAACGGAGTTGGAAACAGTTGCACACCTTGTTGCTGGTTGTGAAAGTTCTATAGCATCTTCCTGTGGAAAATTCTCTTCAATTTCATCTTGTGTCATCTGTTTCTCTGTCATATGGGAACTCACTGACAGAAGGACTATACACTAAAAGACATAATAATGTGGCAAGACTGTTGCACTGGGGATTGTGCAAACATTATAATTCTGAAGTAGCTGAAAAACACTGGAAATATGAACCACAAAGCATCATAGAAAATGAAGTCTACATCATATGGGATCACCCATTACTAACAGTTCAAAAGATATATGTGAGGAAACTAGATATAGTGGTCCATGAAAAGAAGACAAAAGTAGCACTGATCATTGAAACCACTCCACCCAATGACTACAGTGTCTTGTGTTTTATGACACAAAGTCATAAACTATCAGGATTTGCAGGCAGAAATGAGAGCAATGTGGAAGAAAGACACCCAGACAGTTCCAATAGTAGTAGGAGCAATGGGTCATATAAAAAAAATCTGCAATCATATTTACATATGTTACGAATTCATGCAACTCCATATGAACTGCAGAAGAAGTCACTACTGGGCACACTGTGGGTGCTGCAATGAGCACTTCTGGCTGACGTCAAAGACTGAAACAATACTCATTTCATGAACTTTAATCAGATTTTGACGTATGAATGGGGTCCATTCCTGTCATGGTAGTAGAAACCCAAAAGATTTGGAGAAATTAAAGGTAAAAAAATTATATAACCAATCACAGTCCTTCAACAATTAAGCCGCTTAATGAACTCATTGTCCATATGCTTCTTTTTTAAAAAAACTTGACACAAGTATTGAAAATACACTAAAATAAACAAATATGTTACTACTTTTCTGTAAAAAAAAAAAAAAAAAAATATATATATATATATATATATATATATATATATATATATATTATAGGTTCATAGGTGTGTACTAGGCTAATGGCCCTGGAGCCTTTACAAGCCTAGTCCATAGGATTACCCTGGCATTGTGCCACCTGACCTTAATTCCTGCCTCTGTCGAGTAGAGCCACTGGAGTGATCCCTGGGGTGAATTTTTTTTCTACTTCCCATCCACTCATCAAGATTTCTCTTGAAGAAGACCAGTGAGGTGCTCTGTTTGACATGTATGGGAAGTCTGTTCCATAGCATGGGCAGTCTCTGGGTTATGAACCTGTCCCTTCAGCACATTCTGTTGAGTGTGGTAATGAGGTTGAGGTTTCTGGAGCATGTGGTGTGGAGGGATTGGGATTTCTTTAGATGTAGCATTTCTAATAGAGCTGGGTCAGGCATGGCTTTGTAAGTCAAGCAGAGATCGCCTCTAAGTAGGCGATATGAGACAGAGAATAGTTGGAGTTTTTGAGTCTGCCCATATAGGACAAGTGTTTAAGGCCTAGAATCCTCTTTGTGAGGTACTTTTGCAGCCTCTCCAGTTGTTGCAGGTGTCTAGTGAGGTACATGCCAAATGCGGCATTGTACTCGATGATTAGCCTAATGAGAGAAGAGTAGAGGGAGACAATGATCTCTTTCTTCCTGGATGCAAAACCCTTAGTAATGAGATGTGCCACATAGAAGGACTTTCTGACCACAGTGGCAATGTGGTGGTCAAAAGAGAGGTTGCTGTCAACCTGTGTTCCCAGATCTTTTATACCGCCTTCTGTGTTCAGTGGACTACCATCGATGTGGTAATACATGGGAACTGGGTTTTTCCCAAAGGAGATGACGACACATTTTTTGGCATTGAGCTTAAGGCCATGGTTCTGACACCAGTCGTTGGTCTCAGTGAGGCCTTTCTGTAGGATGTCAACATCACTTGGGAAGTTAATAATGGCTCCCAACTTGCAATCGTCTTCGAACTTTGTCCCTTCATGTTAGCTTGGACTTCAGAGAAGTAGATACCAAACAGGAGAGGACCCAGGACCGATTCCTATGGGACTCCACTCATGACTAGTCAGCAGTCTGACTTGGAGTCAGCTACTTTCACACTGTGGGTTCTGTGAGCCAGTTTGCAACCCACCTAGTGATATAAGGGTTGATGCCTAGCTTAGTGAGTTTTTCTATGATTCTTGAGTGGGGAATGGTATCAAAGGCCTTGGCCCAATCAAGGAAGGCTGTATGAACCACCTTGCCTTCAGTGACAGGTCTAGTGACTGACTCAAAGAAGTCGACCAAGTTGAGCAGGCATGATCTACCATTCACAAAACCAAACCGTGTGGGTTCCAGATCAAGGTAGGCTGTATGAACCACCCTGCCTTCAGTGACAGGTCTAGTGACTGACTCAAAGAAGTCGACCAAGTTGAGCAGGCATGATCTACCCTTCACAAAACCAAACTGTGTGGGATCCAGAGTTTGGGGATTCCCTATATCCTTGCTTATTAGGTCCATGATGATGTGTTCCATAGCTTTGCATATCAGACTTGTCAGGCTAATGGGGCGATAGTTCCCAGGCTCTGTAGTTGCTCCTCCTTTGTGGAGAGGGATGACTACAGCAGTGCGCCATTTGGTAGGGACAAACCCTGAGGTAAGGCTATGACTGATCAGGGCACACAGGTGAGATGCCAGTTCACTCTGAAGTTCATGTAGAACACAGCCAGGGACATTGTCAGGTCCCATAAAAGCTGTATTCTTGGCCTTGGAAAGTGCTGTTTTAACCTGTGCAGCAGTAATACCGGCTGCTTGGCAATCTACTGGTATTGTGATTGGTCTTTTGGGGATGGGGGTAAAGTTGGTACTAAATCTGTCTGCCAGTATATTGGCAATATCTGTTGGCTCAGTACAGGAGGTACCATTGTTCAGTAGCTCAGAGCAAATCTGGGTATTGCCATGGAGATTCTTTACATAACTATAGAAGGCCTTGCGGTTGTCTTTACTATCTGCTGCAATTCTGTTTTCATAGCTAGCTTTAGAGGATTTAATGAGAGATCTCAACTTTTTGTTGAGGCTGATAAGGGAGTTTTTCCAGTCTTGGGACTTCATCTTATTCTGCATCAGTTTCCTCCTTCTATTGTAGAGTTTGTTTATGGCAGGGGACCACCAAATTAGCTTCCTTTTTTTTGGTTGTATTGGGTATGGTGAGATCAATGCATTTGTGTACATGTTCGTACAGTGCATTGGTGTATGATTTGGCAGTCAAGCAACTATTCTTCATCTGCATGGGTGCCGTGAAGTTAGCCACATCTGTTTTTAGGAGCCCAAAGTTGGCTTTGGAGAAGTTTTTCATGGTGGTTACCTTTGAAGGGGGGGAGGAATGTGGATTTCAAGGTGATTAGTTTGTGGTCAGATCTAACCAGGGAGGAGTTGACTATTGGTGTAGAGCAATGGTCGCCCATGTTAGTAATGGCCAGGTCAAGGATGTTGCTACCTCTGGTGGGGTAAGAGTGAGCTGGTCCAGGGCACTGGAATTAATGAATTCCAGGAAACGTTGGGCAAGTGTATTAGTACATGAGTAGTTTTCCCAGTTAATGGAGGGGTAGTTGAAGTCACCCAGTATGAGAGTGTTAGGTTGGAGCCTAATATTCTCCAGGGTGCTTAGGAATGTGGAGTGTGAGTCTTGGGACATGGTTGGGGACCTATAACAGGCTACGATCTGAATTGTTGTCTTACCCAATGTTAGCTGCACTGAAGTATCTCTCTCTGATGCATTATGTTGGGCTACCAGTATGGAGGTCTGTGCATCCTTTATGAATATGGAAACACCACTGTTTTTGGAGCTTCGGTCCAAGTTCTGGGGCCGAATGGTGTGGAATGAGTTACAGGCTGGTAGCGCAGGGGTGCTTTCTGCTGCCTTGAAAATGATCTCTGTTACAGCACAAATGCTGATGTTCTCCATTTTAAGGAGTGCTTTGAGCGAGTGCATTTTGAGATTTAGACTTCTAGCGTTGAGCAGCATCACCCTCAAATTGCATTTATTTGTAGCTGTTACAGTGGTAACAAAAACATTGAAGTATTTGAAAATAATGGAGACAATGGCCACAAAAGAAATATGTTGATAAACATTAACTTTCCCTAGGAACCAGCTAGACTTAAAAGTGTTAAATAATCCTAACTAAAGTAAATACTAATGAACAAAAAACATGTCATTGAAATCAACTGTAGTCATTAAAAGCCTATAAAGTTGCTCAATTACCTAATAAATCGTCTTATATTTTGTCAGCTCTCAGTGCCAACATGCTACTGATACCCTATCATTGATACCTGGGAATTGTGTGACATTAAGCAAAATCTGCCAATGTGTCTCTCCAAATTCAAAATAGGAGGACCAGTTCCATCCCCTTTCATTATAAGCCACCTTCTCTAACACACAAAAAATGAATTTTTTGAAATTTTGACAGGTGGTACTATGCCTTTAAAGGATGGTGTTATTGTCCTTCCCTGTAATTGCATAAGTGTGTTGATAAATTATTTTCTTGAGATGATTCTCCATTTTTCTGCTACCACCAGAACCAGAATAAAACTGTGTGGTCCTACTTCTGTAGGATGCTGCCCCTAAGTTTATAGCAGCTCCCTATGGAAACATTAGTACTTGTAAGACCAAGTACCAATGTGCAGAAAAAAACACTGAAAATACAGGAAAAGAGTAAATATCAAACATCACTCTTTTCCTTTAAACATTCTTGCAGGGGGACAAGACTCCCACACAACCAGAACTTATATATATATATATATATATATATATATATATATATATATATATACATATATATATATATATATATATATATATATATATATATATATATATATACCAATTCTAAGATCACCATACCTCAAGGAAAAGTGGATATTGCAAGAAATGGCCATCTTAGTATATGTCATTCCATTTTTTGGGCCATTTGGTCTCAGCATTACAGGACAGACATTTCAAACGGTTACTGTTTATGGCCTACAGGGTTAGTGCTAAATAAGGATATTCGGTGGTAGTGAAGACAGAAGTGGGGAATGGAAATGCAGGGAGAGGTTAGAGGAAAACTGGACAGGAAGTAGGAGTGGTATAGACAGGAAGTTGGAGTGGCTAGGGAAGCATAAATGTAATGATAGGAGGTAGATGGGAATAGGAGAGAAGGGTAAGGGTAATAGTTAAGAGAAGCTGCCCACAGCTCTGCTAAATAGAGCAGGCTACACCCCTACACGTTTTTTCTCCACATCAAACAAATATCCTCCTATTGCCAAGCAATTATACCAAAATAAGTATCGGTGATTACTGGCTTGTACAGTGAAGAATTTTGCCTACAGTGAAAGCAGGCAGCTCAGGAATGCATTAGGAGAATAAGGATCCACCCCTTTGGTAGCTTTAAGAAAATATCACAAGAGTTTCTTCCCTAATCAATTTTTCTCTCAATAGGAGAAACGACCATCAATACATCATGGGAGGATCAGCTGCTCACTGTGAAGTCAAACTCAGTAGCCATGTGGTATCTAGACTCCTAAAAAGTGACATCAGCTAGCCTTTATGGCTTACATAAAAGCATCAGTAATTCAGTGCACCAACTGTCCACTTATTGTATTTCTTTCAAGTAGTAAGCATGTTCATTTTTCATTTCCTTTACAAATATCTATAAACAAAAGTTGATGTTTTGTGCCACCTTATTTGAGGGATCAAAAGTCTACAAACTATTAGATTTAATGTACTAGAGAAATAAAACTAAGAAATGGAAAACTGTAAACAAGACAGCCCCAGTCATACTTGTAAAAAATAAATATTCTTGTATTTTTAACAAATGCCTGGAAATGGAGCATATATACTACGTTTCAAAGGCAGTGTCCTAAACAAGTACAATCAACACCAAGGCAGTCCTACATCTACAATTTCCTGAACTAAGGTGCAAGTCAGACAATTTGTGCAAGGGGTCAAGGAAAAAAAGCAAGAAGACATTGTAGCAAGAGATTCTTCTGCCTATCATATCACAATGTTTTACTTAGACTACAAACTAAGTTAGTTAATCAGTGGCATATACTGCATAAAAAGGTGGAGAGGAAACTGTTAAGTGTCTGTGTTCATTAATAATTGGCTACTACAAAGAATTACTAGAGATGGAGTAATCTGCTCCTAGGTAGTAGATAAGTAACAAAGGAAACAGAAAAAAGTGTGGTTTTATTTACAGATGTTGATATGTAGATTTCCCAATACTAGTATATTTTAGAAATCTTTAAAGGGAACTGGCATGCTGACATGACAATTATTTCTAAATTTACAGCTGTTTGAAAATTAACTTGAAATGATGCACATTTCTAAAAGCATTTGGTACTTGCAGTAAAACATGTTTTCATTGTAGAGAAACAGGTATCTCTTTCAAGCACAGAGAAGTATACAGTGATGATGTCATAGTGACACCTTTTATTTTAACTGAACTTTGTAGCAACTGGGAAAATAAAGGATTTTTTTTATAACGTTTGTACTGTATAGTCAGGAAGTCGAAAGTTAAACATTTGCCAGCTGACTGCAATAGAATAACCAAGTCACTGTGCAAACAAACAAAATGCCTTTCAACAGAAGCAAATTATTCAATGCTGAATCAAGGCTTGGCTCTTATCATCGCAGTACCGTTCATGAGTGTGAATTGGATCAGGGCTCTACAAATGTGACTGTTTATGCAGGATTTCCTGTCTCTCTTTTTTTAGTGAAATGAACTGCCAACAGACTACTACTATCACTTTTCAAAACAAACCCAAAAAGCATCATCGAACATTTTACCTTTCAGCACATTGCCTATGTAAACTTGTAAAAGCTTAGAAATCCATATCAGTACTGTGCTGACAGCCACAAAAAACACTAAGCTTAAATAAGGTTATGAAGTCCTTAATTAGATAAGACATTTTCACTCTTGAAAATGGACTGTTGGCATAATGATTAAGGTCTTTTCCTCAGGGATACAAAGTAGGGGGTTGATTATAACATCTAGTTATTGGTTGGGCTTGTAATTTTCTGCAGACTCTTAACCTAGCATTTACCTGTGAACTACATTAAACCAATATTTAATCTGTGTGATGAATTTGATCTAAAGAAGCAAATAAGAGTGCTTTGGTTTAGTAATTGTTTAGGTTCCAAACTGAAAAAAAAAAGTTTGGCATGAGTGTAGAACAATGGCACCGAATCAAGACGGTGAAAGTTAAGGACTGGAAGATGCCTTACCCTTATGATTTTTGCCTTTGGTGTTCCACAGTGAGAGATGCCCACAAAGAAATTTCTTCTTCCACATTTAGATCTGAATTTAGTGTATGAACTTGGAGATAGTGAAGATAAGAGAACTGCTGAATTTATGTTTTTAAACCTAAACTCTGCTTGTGCATGTGTACAAAAAGGGGAAAGGGGGAGTGATGATGATGGGTAAGGCTGAAGGTTTGACATGGAAATAATGAGGAGATCTTATCAGGCATACTTCCATGCCATGTTTACAACACAGCAAATATAAAAATATATCCTTAGTCACATAAGATGCTGCAAATATTACACACATTCAAATCAAGGCTATGTTAACATTTTAAGGTATGCAATGCTCATAAGACTCCCCTGTTACACTATGTCACCAAATCTGATAAGCATAAGTGCACTCAATAAACTGGAGTTCTAAATGAGAATAAAAACAAATCACTCAAAAAATGACTGATATTTACATTGCAATATCCGACATATGTTTTAATACAACACTTGTTGGATAATCTGCATAACAGGGAACCACAGTTTTACAAAGCACCACAGTTTTACAATGCAGCAAGGGCAACAACACATTCTTCTAGATTAGAACAGCTGGATGATCCCAAATGCAATCCCTATACACCCAGTGTGCGACACTCAATATCCTGCCACGGTGTTCTGAACAAGCGTTCAGATGATACTTTTATAATACGTACATAATCAACTTGTCAAAATAAAGTAACAGTCTGTAAACTGCCATCACCCCATTTCTTGTCCTTATAGGCTGTCCTCCCTCCATCATCTCTTGGAGCCCATAAGATTTTTCATCTTATTTCCAAGTACAAGAGCTGTGGTTGCAGTCTGGTAAATCGAAGGAAAAGGGAGAGTTTAAATAGCCAAGATTTTCTGCTTTGATGGCACATACAAATGTTCCTATTTCAAGGTGAGAAACTACAGTTGTGTACACTTACCATAAATGTAGATGTTTGAGTGTGTTCACTTTTGCAGTCATCACATTTGGGTTATCCTTGCCAGGGTAGCCCTCGGCTGAGCGGAATACCACAGACTTAGTATTTCTGCATCAGTTGCTGTCGCTTCAGGACTGACGTCAGGCTGTCAGTAGTATAAAGTAAGCCAGCTGACGCCATTACATCAGTTTTTCTTGCCCTAACCTGTCAAGAGCCCCCAAGTGTGAGCCAGGTTCTGGTGGAAGAACAACACCAGTAGAAAGTAAATACCAATATGTACCTTGTAAGGAAAGAGAACAAAGAAGAGGGGGATGGAGGGAGGGAAATCAGGACTGCAACAGTGAATGCACTCGAACATCTATATTTATGGTACGTGTACACAATTGTACTATGTTCTTCATGTTTCACTGTTGCAGTCATCACATTTGGGTTGATTCCCAAAGCTGAGGAAATGGGTGGAGGCAGTCAAGGAAACTAGGGGCTGGCTAGGATGCCCTGCAAGACTGCAAAGGCAAACCCTGCCCTAGATCAGGAGAAGTGAGGCAGGTGGTAATGTTTGGTAAAGGTGTGAACAGATGTCCAGGTGGTAGCCTCCAGGATGTCCCTGGTGGAGACTCCTCTGAGGAAAGCTGCAGAAGTGGAGGCTGCTCTGGTGGAGTGAGTCCTAACCATCTTGGGGGGAGGCCTTCCATGTTGCTTGTAGCAGAAATGGATGCAGTGTGCTATCCATTTGGAAATGGTTTGTTTGGACATGACTTTGCCCTCTGCCTCTGCAGCAAAGCTAACCAGCAATTGATCAGACTTTCTGAAGGATTTAGTCCTGTCTAGACAGAATCTGAGCTGTCTGTGCACATCTAGAGAGTGCAGAATCCTTTCCCCCTTGTTCTGTGGATTAGCAAAAAAAGTGGGCAAATGAATGGATTGGCTGAGAGCCACGCTGGACACCACCTTGGGCATTAAGGATGGGTTAATCCTGAGGGATACTCTATCAGCATGGCAGATAATGAAGGGTTCCACAGCCATGAGTGCTTGCAGCTCGGAGACCCTTCTGACCTGCTACACAGAGCACTGTGTAGCAGTTCAGCTACGTAATCCAGGCTGAGAGGGAGGGGAGGGCTGTGCCATATTGGCTCTCTTAGCCTGAATCCAGGTACAGAACCTTTTCCATTTGTCAGCATAAGACTTTCTAGTGCTAGGGTGTCTGGCCTCATGAATAACATCTAGAACCTGTTTACTGAGGTTGGCAGATTGATCGGGGTTTAGGGAATAAGCCAATCTGCCAAGTTGAGGATCTGCAATTGGGGATGCATGAATTGTCCTTCCCTCTGTGTCAGGAGGGTTGGAGTCTGA
The DNA here is from genome assembly GCF_019279795.1 of Protopterus annectens. NCBI lineage: Eukaryota > Metazoa > Chordata > Ceratodontiformes > Protopteridae > Protopterus > Protopterus annectens. The sequence goes on along the minus strand of NC_056726.1, from coordinate 1,231,922,960 downwards.
GTGAGATGTCATGGTGGCAGTGGACAGGCTGCGCAGCAGTGGGTACCAGTGCTGATGAGGCCAGGCTAGAGCAATAACAATTGTCTTTGGTTTTTCCTTCTTTATTTTGGGCAGTACCCTGGGGATGAGAGGTAGTGGAGGAAAGGCATAGACTGATAGACTGACCCAGGGAAAGGACACGGCATCCACTTTCCAAGTCATGCAGTGATGCTCCCTGGTGCAGAACTTGCTGAGCTGATGGTTGGTGTGGGAGGCAAAGAGGTCAGCCCTCGGGGTGCCCCACTTCTGAGTTATTAGGGTGAAAGTTCTTTTGTGGAGCTGCCACTCATCTGGGTCCAGAAGATTTCTGCTTAAGTGGTCTGTCAGAGAGTTTTGAGAACCTGGTAGGAATTGTGCTAACAGGTGAAGTTGCTTGCCAGCGGCTGTGTGCCAAAGGGTCATGGTCAGCCTGCATAGAGAGTAGGAGTGAGTCCCTTCCTGCTTGATGATATACCACATCACATTGGTAGTGTTTGTTTTGATCAGGAGAGCCCCTGGAGAGAGAAGAGGCTTGAAAGATGTCAAGTTGTGCTGGACAGCTATCATCTCTTTTTGGGTGAAGTGCAGATGGATTTGCTGTGGGCTCCATTGGCCCTGTATGCACCTGCTGTCCAGGTGTGCACCGCAGGCATAGTCTGATGCATCTGTGGTGAGGGTCTGGCAATGGGGGGGGGGGCATTATAAAGGTAGTCCCTTGTTGTGGAAGCATGCTGTTCCCCACCATAGAAAATCTCTTAGGCAAGGTATCATGGGTATAAGAGTCTCCAGGTCTTGAGAGCGTTGACACCAAATGCTTTTTAGCTACCACTGAAGTTTCCTTATATGCAATCTGGCATATGGAGTGTGTAGAATGCAAGATGCCATGAACCCAAGAGCTTGCAGGATTTTCTTTGCAGATAACAGGGGTCTGGTGGCTAGATGAGAGAAGTAGGCTGTCAGGAAAGTTTGCTTTTCTGGTGTAAGGAATGCAATCTGGGATGTTTTGTCCAGACTTGCTTCCAGGAATATAATCTTTTGGGTGGGCACCTGTTTGGATTTCTTTTCTTTGACTGTGTACCCTAGGGAGGTTAGGTGGGACTTTACAAAGGCCAGATGCTTGAGCAGCTTTTCCTGGCTGTCTGCCTGAATTAGTCAGTTGTCTAAGTATGGGTAAATCTAGATATTGCTTTGTCTGCAAAAGGCAATGGCCGGAGCCAGACATTTTGTGAAAACTCTGGGAGCAGTAGATAAGCCAAAGGGAAGTGCAGAGAACTGAAAGTGCAGAGATCCTGCCCTGAAACAGAGATATTTCCTGCATGATTCCCTGATAGGAATGTGGAGGTAGGCCTCTTTTAGGTCTAGGGTGGCTAGCCAAGCATCCCTGGAGAGCTGCTGGAGGGTAAGCATTTTGAATTTTGGTATCACCAGGAAGGTGTTTAGAATGAATAGATCGAGGATGGGGCACCAAGTGCCCTCTTTTCGAGGTACCAGAAAAATTCTAGAGTAGAAACCTTGGCCTTTCTGTTCTGCAAGAACATGCTCTATATGCATTCATTTGAATGTATAAATTTGAATGTTTCTGTCTGAATGTATAATCGGGAAACACTGTGGGACAATATTACTGTTTTTGTAAAGGTAAGATGTCACTTTAAATTTGGTGTATCATTTGTAATTTTGGGTGTTACTGCAATTAATCAATTAACTGTTGATTGATGTGGTATATATGGATTGTGTTTCTGGTGTATTAATTATCCCTTGAAGGCTTTTTAACCGAGGTACCAGGAGACACCTGTAAAGGACTTTTTACCCGGAAGACTCTTTGTTTTTGTTTGATTTTTGCTCTTTTTTTTTTTTATTAATTTGAAGTTAATATGTCAGTTGGAGCCTCTCTGGGTTTATCTATGTCCAGTTCACTATCGGGCAGTGATCATTTTTCCTTTTTGGAAGTATGGAGACTGAGAGGAGAAATTTGCTACTGGGTATTTGTGGTCCCTGGGAGACGTGAGTCTGTGGGTGAATGATTTTGATAGGTTGGAGAGACTTATGGTGAAACAGGTTACTCTTTTATATGACACCAAGCTCCTTGACAAGTATTTGGCTTCCAATCTGACTCCTCGCAGTCTCAGGGTCGACCACCTTCTGGCATTTGAGTTTACGGAAGAGGAATTAGACCTGCTAGAGGAGTGGAAAACTGTTTCGCTAGCTTACGCAACAGCATGGCTCAAAATTTTGGTTAAATGTAACCACAGGGCGCATGAGAAAGTGCAATTAGATATTTTGCACTTACAAGAAGAACTGTCAAAGACTGTTTCCAGTGAGATTTTCTCGGACAGAATGAAAAACATTAAAATCAAAGTGTCCAAAGTGGAAGGGGGCATCATCCTTCGTAAAAATCATAAGTTGGAGCGTGATGTCAAGGATTATGAAAACAATTTGATTTTCTCATGGCAGAGAAAAACTAAAAGGGGGCAGAGCGAAGAGCCAGTGAAGTGATGGAAGTTCCCGTGTATCACAGGTTTCATCTGTTTCTTCCAGTGAGACTGCATCTAGTAGCAGGAAGAGCATATCGTTCGAAAATTTAAACATGAAGACGAGCGAGGAGGCACAGCAACAATGAGGCAGTCCCCAGCAAATGACCCAGAGGAAGAGACCAGAAATGGCAAGGGAAAAACGGAGGTGTTGGGTCAAACAACAGAAGAAGAAGATAAAAAATTAATTTTTGGACATTGTTCCAGCTCATTTGAGGGCTGAGGACTTTCCACCCAATAGATATGTTTGGCCTGGGCAGTTTGACATTATTAAATTATCGTGTTTGAAATTAGATGAAGGTATTAAATGTTTATTGAGTAAGGGCATTAAGTTTGTACCCACATGTTTCCCTAGTTTAGCAGATTTATTTCTGGAAGTAGGGAGTTTTTGTAGAAAATTAAATTTGAGAATGTTTTTTCACAATAAAAGTGTTCAGAACAATTCAAATGAAATGCAGTTAACTGGTGCAACGGAGGAAAGTGATATACTGGACTTGGACAGCTCACTGTTGAATTTATCTTTGCATGATAACATTTTTGTCAACATTAATGATTTGGAATCATCTTATGAAGATGAATATTATAATAATTATTCGTTTGTTCATGAGCACGCAGTTGACAATGGTAATGATAATGGGGGGACTCATTACTGGTTATGGAAAGTTAAAAGTTCCTACTGTTCCTTATGTTAGTCACTTTATGCCTCCCAAGAATACTATTGCCATTAATGTTTTTGAAAAAATACTGTACAGAGAAATTGAACGTGAATGCAACATTTTTGTAAAAAAGCAGAAAGCATATAATTTAACTAAAGAGGAGTGGGTAACGTTGTAAACCATACAGAACAATAATGAGAACCTGTTTTTTACCCAGGCAGACAAATGTGGCAACTGGGTCGTATTATCCAAAGAAAAGTATAATAAGATGGCATATCAGTTGTTGAATGTTGAGAATGTTTATTCAAAGTTGGATCATGACCCAACTGCTGAGTTTAACTCCCTGCCATTAGAAATGTTGGAAAGGGGTGAAAGGTTAGGTTTTTTCAGTATGAAGATGTCAAGAAATTGTTTGTTAAGAGCCCCAAAAGAGCCAGATTTTTCACCATCCCCAAAATTCATAAATGTTTAATGGATCTCCCAGGAAGACTGATAGTGTCTGCAGTGCGGTGTTATTTACAAAATGTAGGAATTTTTCCTGGATTAACAGTTGAAAAATTATGTCTCACGGGTGCCTTCACATATTAAGAACAGTCAGGAATTTTGCGAATTGGTTGAGGGATGCCTTGGGAGGCGAAATTTTATTGGGCGTGTGTGGATGTCAAGGCTTTGTATACTAGTATTAGTCATTCTTTGGGCATGGAGGCCATAGCCAGGATGTTGGGTGAGAGTCCTAGAACTAGTTACATTTTATAACTATTGGAGTTCAGTTTAACACATAATTTTTTCGAGTTGGAGGATGAGTTATTTTTGCAGAAGGGAGGCACCACTATGGGTGCCTCATTTGCTCCTTCTTATGCCATTACATTCATAAATTTCTTTGAGAATACGTTTATTTGTAACAACAATTTTTTTAACAGTGTAATCATCTATAAGAGATATACAGATGATTTATTTTTTGTATTTGAAGGACAAATGGGATACTTTGAGGAATTCTTGGTGGATTTGGAAGGGAACAGTTTCAGGCTGTCATTTACTTTTAAGACCAGTAGAGAGGTGATTCAGTTCTTAGACTTGGAACTTTATGTGGGATGGGATAAATCTGTTCATTTCAGACCTTAACATAAAGAAACTGCAGCCAACAATTTTTTATTGGCCTCCAGTAAGCATCGCCCCCACCTATTGGATTCATTACCGTATAGAGAATACAAATGCATTTTCAACAATACTTCTGATAAAAACATGGTTGGTAGGGAGTTTGCTAAAGTAAGGAACAAATTGTTATCTAGGGGTTATCAGGTTGACTTGTTGGTTATGACAGAGGAAAGAATTTTAGGTATCCGTCAGAGGGGCAATGGTGGCATTAAAAGAAAGAGGAATGGTCTCACAATGAGGATGGTGATAGATTGTTTTTTGTTAGTAGGTTTTCTCCCTTCTCTTACACACTAATGAATTTAGTTAGAAAGTTTTGGCCTATAGTTGTGCAGGGAGATATGACCAAAGGTGTGTTTCCAGAAAACATAATTTTTTCATACAGAAAATTTTTGAATTTGAAGCAGGTGCTTAATAGGAAGAACAAAAAGGTAGGTAGTGGTGGTGGGGTAGGATGTTTCCCTTCCTCCAAATGTAAAGTTTGTCCCAGGGTAAGGAATTTACATGGTAATAAGATCAATGATAGAGTATATAAAGCAATGCAAAGTTTCACTTGTCTCTTTAGTGGAATGGTTTATACTGTGGGATGTGGTTGCTCTCTGAGTAAGTGGTATATTGGTCAGACTAAGAGACAAGTTAGAAAACGTATTTTGGCGCATATGGGGACATCAGACACAGGAGACTGGATAGCCCAGTTGCTCACCATTTTTGTCTTAACCATGGGGGTTCAGATTCCTCTTCATTTTTCAGTGCATTAGCCATGTCCATACATCAACATGGGGAGTCATATAGGGTCAAGTTACTGGCTTTAGAAACCAGGTTCATCATTAATTTTAATACATTATTTCCTTCAGGTCTTAACATGGAGGTTAATTTAAAAGTTTAATTTAAATGCATTACTTTGAGTGTATAAATTTTAATGCATCTGTCTGAATGTATAATCGGGAAACATCGTGGGACAATATTACTGTTTTTGTAAAGGTCAGATGTCACTTTAAATTTGGTGTATCATTTGTAATTTTGGGGGTTACTGCAATTAATCAATTAACCGTTGATTGATTTGGTATATATGGATTGTGTTTCTGGTATATTAGTTATCCCTTGAAGTCTTTTTAGCCAAGGTACCAGGAGATGGCAGTAAAAGACTTTTTACCTGGAAGACTCTTTGTTTTTGTTTGATTTTTCCTCCTAGGGGTAAGTGAAGGTGGGCAGTGGGAGGTGGGGGGGAATAAGAGTCATTGTGAGTTCTTACCATAAGGGGGTGACTTAGAATTCCCTGTTTTTGAAGTGGAGGAAGTCCACTATTTAGATCTCTGCATTCCCAGTGGCTGCTGTCTAGGGGGGTCTGCTTCCACGGAGTCTGGGCTGAACTGACCTGGTGGGAGCAGGAATGGACCAGTGCTTGGAGGGACATGCCTGCTGAACCTGGGTGGCTGGACCTGTAAGAAGTCCTTAACTGTCTGCATAGATTTTGCTTTTTCTTCCATCTTTTTTAAGACCTCTTCAGCCTTAGTGCCAAATAAGTTGTCTTTGTGCAAGGGGTCATCCAACAATTTAGATACTTGACTGGCAGAATGCATTAACTCTTGTAACTGTTTAGATTCTGCACAAGCAGGAAAGGAGTTCCAGGGTATGCTACTGAAAATTTAGCATATAGAACTGGCAATTTAGTGCTCTGATAGCAAGAGTAGCAGAGGTGTATACTTTTTACCCCATCTGTCTAAAGCTTGGGAATCCCTATCTGAGGGGTTGATTTAATTCCTTTAGGCCCTTGAGAAATTACCTCAGGGTCAGCAGTAGGATTTTTAAAAAGAAATTTGTGTGAGTCAGGGAGTCTGTAATACCTGTCTGGTTTTATGGGTGCAGGAGGGAGGGTGTCAGGAGTCAAACTGGAAAACATCCTCCACAACATCCAGGACTGGGGGAATGGCCAAGGGTCTGTGCTGTGGAAGATCTAAGAATTTCCTGAGTCTTTTTTAGACTGAGGGTAGTCCTGACTTTCCCATTGGAAATGCTCCCTTAAGGTATGAAGGGTGGAAATGCTCCCTTAAGGTATGAAGGGTTTCCCCAAAGGAAAAGTCCTCTGAAGCTGCAGTTGAAGGAATGGAATCCTCTGCATCAGAATCCTCATAAGCAGAGAGGGGATGCATGTCTTCATATTCATATGCATCAGAGTCATCAGACTCTTGTTCAGACAAAACTACAGGGGACAGATCTCTTTTTCTTTTGGAAGGGGTAGCTTGGCTTCCCCTGATCAGCATGATAAGGTCTTCTGCCATTTTAAGCATTTGAGACTGAGGCAAGGAGCAGGTGCCTGAGATTGGGTCATCGTTTTTTTGGGTGTGGTTTTTACCCTGGGCCTACGAAACTCTGTAGTCAATGCGAAAGAAGTCATCGGTTTGTGTCGGGAATTGGCAGTGTGAAGTACTTCCTCGGAAGCCGGTGCCTGCTCAGTGGTTCCAGACCCATGCAAGAGAGAGACAACCGCAGGATCCTTAGTCGAAGAAGAGTTTTGCGGCATACCGGATTCTGAAAGGGTCCCAGTAGCAGCCTGCAAATTCAGAGAAGCAGGAATCAGGGGCTGCGAAAGCACCTCACTGAGGACTAGAGAACTGACGACTAGCTTAACGGAAGCATCTTCGGTAGGTTTGGACCTGTGTGGTCTGTCTCTGTCTTTATCTTTATGTTTTTTCGGAAGATATGCGGTCGGATGGCTTACCGAAGCCATATCAGAATTCAAGGACTGTAAGCAAAAATATCCAGCTACAATAAGGGCCCAAAGACGTACAGGTCTGGTGTTGAACAAAGCACAGAAGTGACAGAGGGGAATGTCGTTGTCTGGGCCTAAGCAAGTGACGCAGTAAGAATGAAAGTCTCGGTGTGGTATTTGCTTTCCACAGGCGAGACAATTGTTAACTTTTTCTGACATTGGTTAGTGCAAGAAAAAAGGATCCCCAATGAGGTACTTAGCTTTAGAAGATTTCAGCTTCAATTTGGAAGATGAAACTCAGGTGGCGGCCGACCGGCACTCAAGCGAACTGCTTCTGCTTTGGGCTCCTTGGCAAGAAAGACTGATGTAATGGCATCGGCTGCCTTACTTTATACTATTGACGACCTGACATCAGTCCTGAAGCGACAGCAACCGACGCAGAAATACTAAGCCTCTGGTATTCGGGCCAGCCGAGGGCTACCCTGGCAGGGATAACCCAAATGTGATGACTGCAACAGTGAAACATGAAGAACATCAATAACTATGTCTGTCTAGTTGTCCAGCCTCTATTTGACACTGTGCATAGAGGAAGATAATAGGACTTCAACATACTGCAAGGATGCTATACCGCAAAAGAAAGTATATGTTGCTTCAAAAAAAAGTTTTGACTAATATAGCAATATAACATGTATGCGTGTTGGTAAACTTCTGTATTTTGCAAACTACCCAATGATATTTTAAATTAAAGCATACAGTCAAAATAATGTGTGAGTAGTCTATAAATGCCATAACCTCTAATGCAGTAAAGTTGATTCTACTGTGTTTTGCCTTCTCAACCTTTAATTTGTACCATGTATCTATCACACATTCTGGTGATTTAGAGACATTCTTTTGTTGCTCCAAATTCTGCTGCTAAAAAAGGAAATTTATTTGATCATTGAGGATGGCTCCAAATCAGTAATCCCAGTCTAGTTACACCACAGCGTGCTGGGTATGATACAAGAGGGGTGTCTGGGAACTGTAGAAGTGAAGGTCCTTACTCAAGGCTTAAAAGTGGTGCCCTAACACTAACACGGAAACAGAAGGTTTAAGCATGAGCTAGAGGAGACCTTTGACCAGAAAGGGATGGGTAATCAAAGTCAGCTAATAGTAGTGACTAGCAGCGACACTGGTATCACAGAATGTCCAATGGGAGTCAAGACCAGAGAAACTGGTGCTGCTGATTGCTGAGCAGGTGCAGAGGGGTAGATACACTGGTGTCCAGTGGGAATAGAAGAGCAGAGATATTGGTGTTACAGAGTGCCCAATGGGAGAAAGACACATGGACAATGGTATCACAGTGTGCCCAATGGGAATGGGAAGATACCCTGAAGGGCCTAGCTAGATCAATGTTCCATGTCCACTGGGTACATAGTGACACTATTCTTAATGCTCAAAGGTTTTCCCAAGAGGCTAAATTGGAGAGGGGTATTTTTTTTAATTATATAAAAATGCATATTAAAAATATTTCTGTCAATAAAAGAAACACTTTCACATAATATAACAATGCATATGACAGTGATGAAAAGCAACAAAAGTATTACTCATAACAAAAATATTCCAACTGTGTTTTAATGGTATTAATCAGAGACAAAAATGCCAACCTTAGTTTCCTGATCTATCTGAACAGTAGCCTCATTGCATAATTACCTTTTGGCAACATAACTTGAAATAGGTGTAAAGTCGCTGCTTTTGGTTACATCAATGCTGTTCTTCAAAAGTGGCTGTTTATAAAGGTGGTCACAGCACTTGAAGCAAACTTACTCCCTATCACTCTAGAAGAAGATATGCATCACTGAACTTAACAACTACTGTTTCAAGGCTACCCTGCAACTACTGCTTCTTATAGGCATTTTATACTCATGTGTACACTCATCACACTGCCTCCACACCAACCACGGTTTACAGACTGGTGTCAGAGTCATGGACTAAAACTAAATGCCAAGAATCCTTCAGGAGGTCATCCATCCCTAGTAACTATCATATTGACAACACACCCCTTAGAGTTGACCCAGTAGTCAGGGACATACATAGATAGTAATCTTGCTTTTGACCAACACGTGTCTACAGTGGTGACGAAATTATTACATGTTGCTCAACTTATAAACAAAGGTACAGCATCTAAGTCCAAGGAAGTCATTGTTCCACTGTATTCAGCATTCATCAGACATAGGAGTACAATGACCCCTTTGGTATGTACCTACCCAGGCATAGCCAACAAATGGAATGTCCACAGAAGTTCCTTACTAAAAGAATATAGGGCGTAAGTAATATGTCCTATGCAGACCGCCTCAAGGCCCTATCTCTGTATTCTGTCTCATATAGGCTTTTGAGGGGAGATCTATGCCTGGCATACAGGCCACTGTCAGATCCTACTCTGATGGACCTCCTACACATCCACAAAACAAACAGTACCAGAATTACTCATTCTAAAGACTTAAACCTTGCCTGTGATATCAACAGGACCTACTGGAGAGATAGGTATGTATCCCAGAGACTACCCCATCTATGGAATAGGCTCCCCATCCATGTGAAGCAGAGTTCCTCCATAATCTAATTCAATTGCAACTTGGACAATTGAATGGGAAACCAGAAATACATCCCTGGTTTGGCACCTATGTCTCTAAATGACACAGGTAACCTGTAAATGTTTCATCTCTCAGGCCCATGCTTACACTTAACAAGGGCATCAGAACTTGTCAGAGATTTGGGATGCATACCTAAGCTTAAAAAGGCTCTTGTGGTCATTAGCCTAGTAAACAACTATGAACCTATGATTGTCTTCCTTTTCCCATGTGATGGGTGCATATGGCAATGCACAGTAATACAGCCATGATATCTAATGTTAGTTTCACTTTCTATATATTAGATAAGGTTTTGGAGCACTGTCCTATATTACAGCGAACAAAAAAAATAGCTTATGGACCAGAAGACTATATGTTCAAATCTCTCCAGAGATATAAATAGCACTTAAAAGGCCACATAGCTTCAAAGTGCTGAAACGATACAAAACAGCAGTAGCCAGTAGCACATTAGGCAGATACTTCATATGAAACATTTTGAGTGCAAATCCTCAAGAAGCTGTCAGATATCTTTAAACATTGCCATCAATGAACTTTCAGCTTTTCCCGGTTAGGGGTCGCCCGCAGAGGAACTCCCATCTGCTAATGATTGGCAGTGGATTTTTAAGTTGCCAGCCCGACACCCAACCTTCAAAGAAGGCATACCCATTCATGCACGCACCTACCTGCATGTCTTTAACATCACACGACCACTGGGAGGACATGCAGACTCCACACAGAAGGCGCTCCAGCCGAGAATCAAACGGGAGAACCACTTGCTGTGAGGCAACAACGCTATTGTCATCAATGAACAATCTGTAAAAAGAATTCCCCTCAAGAATCTACTTAATACTAAAAGATCTGCACATGCTAATTAAATAATATACTTGCTTATTAAAATGATGGACCTTTTTTTATGTTTGTTCTTCACACCCTGCGCTTCTCTATAATTAATTCACTCCCCACCTTCATTTCCTTTCCAACTACTGACTGAGCAAAAGAAAATATCAAGTGACATTGTTGAAAAATAGAACAATTATACAAAAGCACAAAGATCCCCTCAGTAATTCATATCAGAAATAGTACATTACAGAGGAATGTCAGTGTACATCACAAGATACACTACCTCAGCGCTCAGTGCAGGGTCCTCTCCTTTTGGCACCTATTTCTCGGAAGTCAGTGCAACAGCCTCTGGCTGACCAAATGACTGCAAACTGGTAGAAGTCACAGAATCCCCCCCGACACAAATATCCTCCATGAAGGGCTAATACAGACAAATAACTGGTGCCATCGACACAGTTTAAAACTCAATGCCAAGAAATGCATAATAGTTCCCTTTGGGTAGTCAGCTACCCAAGGAAACCCTGTCACTAATGACACGCCCTTAAGAGTAGACCCAGTAGGCAGGGATCTGGAGATGTCTGTTGACGGCAGCCGGTCTTATGACTAACATGTGACTAAGATAGTAAGGAAATCATTCTATATTGCTCAACTTATAAGCAAGGGTATGAGACTGAGGTCCAAGGAAGTCATTGTTCCACTGTACTCAGACCCATTAGTGAGTACAATGTCCCCTTCATTATGTACCTGACCAGAAACATGCAACAACCAGAATGTCCACAGAGGTTCCTAACAAAACGTATGCATGGCTTTAACAACATGTCCAATGCAGATTGTCTCAAAGCCCTGTCCCAACATTCCATCTCCGACAGACTGTTGAGGGGTGATCCCAGCATCCCAGTCTGATGAACCTCTTGCATATCCATAAGACAAAGAGCATCAGAAGTACATGGTCAGGGACTTAAACCTTGATTGTGACAAATAGGCCATGTTGGAGGGACAGGTATGACTCAGAGAATACTCCTTCTCTGGAACATACTTTCCATCTATCTGAAGCAGACTACCTTCCCTGACTCTATTCAAACATAACCTGGACCAGTGAATGAGAAATCAGAAATTCCCCCTCGGTCCGTCACCTAGGTCTCTAATGGATACAGGAAACCTGTAAATGTTTGACCACTCATGCCCTGGCTTACACGTACTCCTAAAAATAACTTCTAGTGCACCAAACTTGTTTGATAATTTTAGGATGCATAGCTAGGCTTACTAAGCTACTAGCCTAGTATATACCTATGAATCATCAATGATAGTTTCTTGTGATGACATGCTTGACCAGTTTCTTCTGATGACATGCATGGCCTAGCATGTTGCACTAGCAAATGGTAGATTATCTATCCTAATTCTATCCAACTGATTTAATCCAAATAACTTGCACATAGGTTCATAGGTAGGTACTAGGCTATCTGCCCGAAGGTATTTACAAGCTTAGCCAGAATGTGTTGGCTTTCTCCGCCCCCTTAGATTAGTTCCCCGTGCCTCTGTCCAGCAGAGCCATTGAAGTGATCCCTGGGGTAAACTTTCTGTTTCCCATCTACTCGTCAAGGTTTCTCTTGAAGAGGGATAGCAAGGAGCTCTGCCTAATGTAGATTGGAATCTTGTTCCAGAGCATGGGAAGTCTCTGGGACAGGAATCTATCCCTCCAGCACATCCTATTTATTGTTGTGGTGAGGTTTAGATCCCTAGAGCGTGTGGGTCGAGGGGATATGGATTTCTTCAGGTAGAGCATTTCCATCAATTCTGGGTTGGACATGGCCTTGTATGTCAGGCAGAGATCACCTCTGAGTAGGCGGGATGCAACCGAGTACAGCTGGAGTTCCTTTAGTCGAGCTGCATAGGGCATCTGTTTGAGGCCAGTGATCCTCTTGGTGAGGTACTTCTGTGGTCTTTCCAGCTGTTGCAGGTGTCTTGTAAGGTACATCCCAAATAGGGCATTGTACTCTATGATGGGTCTGATGAGTGATGTGCAGAGGAGCACAATGACCTCTTTTGATCTGGATGCAAACCCTTTTGTGATTAGGTGGGCCACATAGAAGGATTTTCTAACTGCTTTGGCAATGTGATTATCAAATGAGAGGCTACTATCTACTTGGGTTCCCAGATCCCTTATTACGTCTTCTGTATTTAGGGGGCTACCACCTATGTGGGATAACTATGCACTTTTTGGCATTTAGCTTAAGGCCATGGTTTTGACACCAGGTATCTGTCTCAGTGAGACCCTTTTGGAGGATGCCTGTGTCAGCCAGAGAGTCAGTTATAGCCCCTAATTTGCAGTGGTCAGGGAACTTGCTCAGCCATAGTCCTTCTGTGCTTGCATGTACCCCTGAGAAGTATATGCCAAACAGGAGGAGTCCTGGGGAACGCCACTTGTAACCAGTTTAGAGTCAGACCTAGCTCCCGCTACTCTTACCATGTGGGTTCTGTTCGTGAGCCAGATGGCAACCCATCTAGTGACGTAGGGGTTTATGTTTAGGCTAGTGAGCTTGTCTATAATACCTGAATGGGGAATGGTGTGGAAGGCCTTTGCGAGGTCAAGGTAGGCTGTGTGGACCACATTTCCCTTGTCTATAGACTTGGTAACTGTCTCAAAGAAGTCCACCAGATTTAGGAGGGTAGGGGCCAGTGTTTGGAGGTTCCCAATATCTCTGTTAATGAGTTCCATGATGATGTGCTCCATAGCCTTGCAGACCAAGCTAGTCAGGCTTATAGGGTGATAGTTCCCGGGGTCTGTTGTGGCTCCACCTTTGTGGAGCAGGATAACCGTTGTTGTGCGCCACTCTATGGGTATGTAGCCTTTGGAGAGGCTGAGGTTGAACAGTGTGTTTAGGTGAGGGGTTAGTTCGTCTTTGAGCTTGTGTAGTATGCAGCCTGGGACACTGTCCGGTCCCATTGATGCTGAGTTTTTGGCTTTGGAGAGGGCTGTTTAACCTGACTGCCTGTGATTTCAGGGACTCTACATTCTTTTGGTATGGTTATGGGTCCTTTTGGGGGTGAGATGGGGGTGAAGTTTGCGCTGAACCTGTCTGCCAGGATGTTGGCGATATCGGTCGGTTCAGTGTATTTTGTGCCATTCTGCACTAACTCTGAGCAGATCTGAGCATTGCCACTTAGATTCTTGACATAGCTAAAGAATGCCTTGTGGTTATCTTTGGAGTCCTTGGCAATTTTTCTTTCAATGCTCGCCTTGGATGATTTTATGAGGGATCATAGTTTCTTGCTGATACTGATCAGGGATGTCTTCCCTTCTTGGGATTTTACCCTTTTCTGTACTAGTTTCCTCCTTCTATTCTATACCTTGTTTATGGCAGGAGTCCACCAGACTGGTTTCCTTTTCTTGCAGGAGTGAGTCTTGGTTTTGCTTGGGATGGCATGATCCATGCATTCTTTTAGCTGCCCGTAGAATGCATTAGTAAAGGATTTTGCAGCTTGGACAGTGTTATCCTTCAGCATGGGGGCTTTGAAACTTTCCACCTCGGTCTTAAGTAACGTGAAGTTTGCTTTTGAAAAGTTTTTCATGGTGGCTTTCTTGTGTGGGGGAGGGGCGGAATATGGATATCCAAAGTGATTTGTTTATGGTCAGATCTAACCAGCGAGGGGTTGACCTCTGGTAAGTGACACCGGTCGCCCATGTTGGTGATGACCAGGTCCAATATGCTGTCACCTCTGATGGGAGTGTTGACCAGCTGAACCAGGGCGTTTGAGTTCATATATATATCTATATATATATATATATATATATATATATATATATATATATATATATATATATATATAAACTTTATGTTGGCTTCTTCCAGGGTTAAGAATACTTGCAATGAGTGCAGTTCCATGTTTAGACTCCTAGAATTTAGCAGCATGACATTTAATTTACGTTTTGATGAAAATGTTATGTTTTTAGTTTTAACCTCATGGCATTGCCTAAAAAAGCACTATGGGGGAGGCAAGAGCCTTTGCCAGGAGCCTGAAGCCCAAGGGAGACAGATGCAGGCCATCTCTGGCAAAGCATCGTGGCTTGTCAATCATGCCATCACAGGCTGTCAGGTACTGGATCCCCTTTGAATGACACCAGAAATTAAGCCAGTTGTTAAAGTCAAAGTCAGTCATTTTCTGTTTGTATTCAGGCATCATTCTGGGTGATGTAGAATATCTTAAAATAGACCTATATATATATATATATATATATATATATATATATATATATATATATATATATATATATATATATATATATATATATATATATAGATAGATAGATAGATATAGTTCCCCTTCAGCACATCTAAATCTCATAATATCGAATCTCAAAACACTGAGACCACAACATCGAAAACCCAAAACATCTAAAACTCAGAACACTGAAACTTTGCATCACAACATCGAAAACTATAAAACACATGTAAATAACATCCCCTCCACCTATAACACCACCAAACTAACAAACACACATTTTAGTACGGCTCTGCGGGGGGTAGGCAAGCCCCCGGGAAAAAGTTAATTTCCTAATCCCACTGTACCACAATCACCATAAAGAATGTACATATAATGTCTAAATCACTTACCTGTATGGCCTAAAAATACATATAGAGTAGCAAAATAAACGCTATATAAATAGTATAAATTGCTACACTATATAAATAATAACTAAATAAATAAAAACCACACGGTCTGGACAAAACGATGAGCACTAGAACTGGTGTAAAGATAACTCCTTTAATCAACCAGGTATAAAATTAACACCACACAGAGTGTATAATACGCTTTTGTACAAGAATCAGTCAGACTTCATCTTTAAACATTTTTAAATTTGGCTACTTGTTGAGTGACAATCCTACTTAACTGGCATTGTATCACTAACTGTTTATTTGATGAAGTCTGAGTGATTCTTTGATGAAAACATATTATACACTATGTGTGGCATTAATTTTATACCTGGTTGATTAAAGGAGTCGTCTTTACACCAGTTCTAGTTTCATAGTTTCATAGTTTAGTACTAGGCTATCTGCCCTGGGGCATTTATAAGCCTAGCCATAGTGATGTGGCTTTCGCCACCCCATGTAATGGTACAAAAGTGTACAGAATAGATTTAGAATACTGTGCCTCTGTCTAGTAGTGACACAGTGAAGACCCCCTTACATAATAGAATTAGTTTACTGTGCCTCTGTCTAGTAGTGACACAGAGATGACCCCTGGGTTAAACCTACGATCTCCCATCCACTCGTCAAGATTTCTCTTGAAGAGAGTCAGTGAGGGGCTCTGCCTAACATGAACTGGGATTCTGTTCCAGAGTATGGGAAGCCTCTGAGTTATGAAATCTGTCCCTCCAGCATGTCCTATTCATATTTGTGCTGAGGTTTAAATCTTTAGCTCTCGTGGTTCTGATGGATTTGGATTTTTTAAGGTGGAGCATGTCCATCACTTCCTGATTGGACATGGCCTTGTACGTCAGGCACAGATCACCTCTGAGTAGGCAGTATGCTACTGAATAGAGCTGGAGTTTCTTTAGTCTGGCAGCGTATGACATATGTTGGAGACCCTTGATCCTCTTGGTGAGGTACTTTTGGGGTCTCTCTAGCTGTTGCAAGTGTGCTCATCGTTTTGTCCAGACTGTGTGCTTCTTAGTGTTTTTTTACTGGGCATACTCCTGTTTTGATTTGCTATATAAATAAAAACTGCAACATCTTATTGCGATACCACAAGATTAACAGATTAAACTATAACATTTACATGGTTGATGATACAATACTCAGTGTTATACATTTTCAATGTAATGAGTTTTAGATGTTTTGGGTTTTCAATGTTACGGTCTCAGTGTTTTGAGATTCGATGTTATGAGATTTAGTTGTTTTGAAGGGGAACTATATATATATATATATATATATATATATATATATATATATGTGTGTGTGTGTGTGTATATATATATATATATATATATATATATATATATATATATATATATATATATATATATATATATATAAATATGTATGTCTATAAAACACACACATATGTGTATGTGCAGATGAATGTGCACATATATACAGATATTCTGCCTTTACTCTTGCCATTGTATTCCAAGAGTTTACCAAGAGAGTCTGTGAAAAAGCAGTTAAACAAGAGTAATCATTAAAAGTGTTCCACTTCAGAGTGTCAGCCAAGCAATCGTCTGAAGCACACTTGGTGTTGCTAGCATGCAGACAGGTATATTGTACGTAAAAATAAATATGCAAAGCTTAAATGACCAGGGGGGGTTGTACTTGAAGCAGAACTCAGCAGCTATAATGAAAATACCAAAGCACTGTCTATGCACACATGCAAACTGCATGCACTGAGAAACTGAGTGCTTAAATCATAAACAAACACATGACTTTTCCTGCTCTCCTCTAAAAACAATTATTAAAAAATAGTTATCCAGTGAGTCTAAGTATCTAAATATCTGGGGAAGGATCCCCATCATGCCTACCCTTTTCTATACCACATCCATAGCATTTCAAAGAATTAAAGTTTCAAAGAAATAAAGTTAGAAGTATTTCAAAATCCAGTCACACACACAAAAATAATTTCTTATCTGACTGCTTTGATTACGACAATCTGGTTACTTTCATGGATTTTCAAAATAAACATTTCTGTGCACCAATGTCCTAAACTCATAACGATCCACTTTTTAGAAAAAGACATCTGCCTGGTACTGAAATCTAAAACTAAAGACAAAACAAACCTCCCAAGGAGCCACAGACTGTAAGCTCCCACCCATACACTAGTCCTTAAGTATTTGCACATTCCAGCTAATGTACAAATTAAAATATCTGCCCGCTCTGCATTGGTTCTTTCAGCAAAATCATCCTCCAGCTGATATTCATAACCTTTTATTTGTTTTTTACACCTGCTTTTATACAGTCACTTAAAAGCAAATCCTGCGCACAAGCATGTCAAACTGGCCCAGTCAGTTCCGCTTCAGTTCTGATTCTCAGCCTCCCTTACCTCTGGATTCATGGCTACCAGCTGAACATCAGTGCCTTGAAGCTCCAGCTGATAATCTCTTCAATGCAGGCAACAGAATAATTCTCAGTGCACACAGAGAATAAATATTTCCCACTGCAACCGTCTTTGTGGTTAACAGCTATTCGTTCTTAGCTGCTTTCAGAGACTGAAGTATACTTCCTGTCCAGCACCAAACTATGTCCCTATTTATTCTGAAAAATGAATATTCAGAGAGCAGGGAAGGTGGAGCTACAATGTTCAGTATACTTCTCACAACTGTGCAGGTCAGGCTTGTTGCAGAAAGTTCAAACCATCAAGGGACAATCATTCCTCACAGATGTGCCTGAGTAAGTAGGGAAAACCCTGATTTTGGGCCTGAATCATTTGTCTCTCATTTAAAACGTGTGTTTATGTGGCAAAAAAAAAAAACAGGTTATAATTAAAAGTAGAGTATAACTAAAAATAGAAGATAATATTTCTTAACATACACTGCATTAACACAAAGAATATTTTCAGCTTTCTAAAAAATAAATCATACTAGTCTCAGATTATGTTAGATCTCATCCTTCGAGATGGAAGCCTAATTATAGATTTACTGTACTTCCCTGCTAGTAAGAACTCTAACAAGCTGTTACAATCATTTGTATAAATGTTCTACTAGGCTACCTACCAATCAACTCTTCTATACAGTCATCAGTTTCAAAATCAGCTAGCTGGAGAAGTCTGCTACTGTACTGTTAATGTTTTGTTTTACTATCTTTCTCTCTTAAATAATGAATTTGTTTCTGAATAGTTTGCTTGTGAGATAATCTGTAGCTTTGCATAACAATGCCAGCATATTTCTCAACTGTCCATATTTTTGCTTATTTTTGATCCAGTCCTCATAAAATTTGTGTTTTTTTGACAAATCATTGAGGACTGAAATCACTAAATAATATTATATGATAGACATTTGAGTTTCAGACTTCAGAAAATATATAATAATGTAAAATCTGTCATTCCAGCAACTTTCTAAGCTTATAGGAGCAATATTTAAAATCTGTCCCTAATTTTGGGCCTTTGTCTCCACCACCACCCCATTTTTTTAGCTTTGTCCAGACTTCTTGTGCTGAGAGGTTGAAATGTATGAACACTAGGCTCACAATGTACAGGTCCAAGTAAAGATGGTAAAGTAGCTGTGACTTCACCTTTATAGCAGTAGTTTCACGGCAAAACAGATGTCTTTTCATACAAAACAAAAATAGTGTATTCAACGGAATGCTATTTGTCTGAAATGTTAAGAATTGCAAATGCACTCTGAATGAGTTCACTGTGGGAAGAATACCCTTTTTTCTTGAGGTGTAGCAACTCTGGATTTCACTATATATTTAAAATAAAAGAGGCTAAATAATTCTGCATTGAGCAGGGAGAAACTGTATACTTTTTAACATACTTTAAAACTGGTAGGTGTTTCTCATTTGTTAATTCTCTATGAATCTTAGTTGCCACAGCACTACATTTTAAACAATTTCAAAGGTCCCCACACAAAAAAAACAATAAATGCTTATTTTTTGTGTGCAAATGGAAAGTTAAAATGCAGTGGGAAGCAAAGGAAACAGTATATAAGCACTACCACCAAAATTGTCAGACCGTATCAAGGGGATAGAAGCCTGCCTAGGAATATGAAACCAAATTTGCCCTGGGAATGAAAGAATGGATGGATCCTGTTGTGCATTATGCAATAAGCATCCACTTTTCAGTTTATTTTTATATGTTTTGGTGACTGAGAGGTACAAGCATAATTCTCATAATTCCCACTCCCAGCACCAGCCAGCTCTTCCACCTCCCGGACCACTTACAGAACCAAGGTCGTCTGGGTCATAGCCGCTTCAACCAGCCACTGTGTTATTACCTGTATGACTTTACTGCAGTCTAACATGAAACCCACACCACATTCACTGGTAAACTAACTGCATTGCATTTAGAAATGAAGTATACTAAAGCAGACACCTTGCCTTTTATCACACAATGTGTAAAAATGTGCTAGTCTGAGAACTCTATAACTGGAAGACAGAAAAGAAAAAATGAAAGATGCAGAGAGTACCAAGCCAAAAAGAGTTGCAAAATACAGAACTGTGAGCACAGAGACGTCTGTAAATTGCCCTTTAGCACGTGACGCGCGTCATCATAATATATATGTAAATTATCTCTCATCTATGTAAATTATCTATGTAAATTATCTAGGCGACATGGTCTTTAATAATGTGAGGAAGGTAAACTATTCTTTACAAGATATGGATGTGTGGCTTTTGCTGCAAAACATTCAGCATTCAAGAAAGCTAGTGACTGCTGTAATGTACTAAATGGTATGCTGCAAACTTGACATTAAAAATAGACAAGATAATCAATATGGCACTCATATTTACATTACCTGATGTTTTTGTTGCTTTGTATTTCGACCTACATTATTTGTATCATTCCTATATCTCTTTTATAGATTGCTTTACTATAAATAAAAAGATGTACTTTGCTTAATCATTATGATCTTCACCTCCCATGACAAAGTACAAGGTACAACCTTGACCTACGGCCAGTCTGTTTTGGAGTCTGCATGTTTTCCATATATCTCTGTGATTCCATATGTCTCTGTCAGGTTCTTCCTATTTCCCCAAAACATGCTGAGTATTTACACCAAAACCTTACCCAAGAATGGAGTTGGGGGCAGCAGCACAGACTCTAAAGGATGCCTATCAGGTAAAAATTTCTAAAGACCAACTGCTTTGGACGATCAACTATTGATCGGATTGTCCTCTAGATCAGTGGTGCACAACGTTCTGCCCCGGGGCCAAATCTGTCCCTCGACGCAACACCATCTGGCCCTCAGAGAGTAACCAAAAATTTTAAAAAATGTGAAAAAATGCTATGCCTTACTCCAGTCACGCAAACTTTCCAGTATGTGCTTACTTACCTAATTGACTGTAGTTGTGCATACCTCTAATTTTAGCTGTGGAAGTAACTATTCTTTGTTGTTTAGAATTTGTAGTCTGTAAACAGTAGTAACTTTCTGCAAGAGTTTGTAATAAGT
This sequence comes from Protopterus annectens, assembly GCF_019279795.1. Lineage (NCBI taxonomy): Eukaryota > Metazoa > Chordata > Ceratodontiformes > Protopteridae > Protopterus > Protopterus annectens. The sequence goes on along the minus strand of NC_056726.1, from coordinate 1,231,902,354 downwards.
CATGGCTGCAAGCCAGAATAAAGTTAAATGCAAAGTTGATGTAGAAAACAGGCAATTTCATGACTGCTGTCTTAATGCTAGTCACCTGTACCTATTGTTAACTTGTGACGACTTACTATGCTTTGAGGTGGCCCGCAGATGCATTAAGAATTTGTGTAGTGGCCCTCCCCACAAAAAGGTTGTGCAACACTGCTCTAGACAGAACATGGATCACAGATGGTGGGCTGCATCAAGGTGGTGCTAAAACTGCCTCTATGTAATTTGGTCACATTGAGTAATGTCGCCAAAAATGGGGATGAGTATTTGCCATTGATAAGTGAGTTGAGGACCCTCAGTACTCTAGTCTACACCAGGGTCCCATGCTAATGGTGGGAGGGGTCTGTGTGCCTGCATTGGCCAGTATGTGTCTGCCCTAAAGCCTAGCAGCCTTGGGTCAAATAAGCTACTGGCCAGACAGTGTCCAGTTGCTCAGCTTGGTTTTCTTGTGATAGCTCTGCACAGCAAACAGATGAAAAAACACTCAACCTGTCAATCATGAAATAAGGATAGCTACACTCAGTATAAGTTCACTAACAGAATGCAGCTTGAGTGTGGATGACATAATAGCAAGGAGGAGACCAAAAATCCACTACATTCAGGAGACAAGATAGAAGGGCAGTGCAGCAAAACCACTTAGCTTGGGATGAATAGTCTACTACTCAGGAGGAGGACAGACTAGAAATGATGTAGAAACTGAGGTTAGGGAACTCACAGTTCTGTGTTTTGGAACTCTTTTTGGCTTAGTACTCTCTGCATCTTTTGATTTTTTTCTGTCTTCCAGTTAAGCAGTTCTCAGACTAGCACATTTTACACATTGTGTGATAAAAGGGAGATTGTCTGCTTTAGTTTACTTCATTTCTAAATGCAATGCAGTTAGTTTACCAGTGAATGTGGTGGTTCTGACGAAGTCTCCTTAGAGAGATGAAAGTGCTCAATCTTATTATTAAAATCCTTTTAAAATCCTTGATTTTACCATTTTGGATCCTCAGTGGTGTTTTTTTCTGCATGGTTCTTCCTTTAGCAAATAAATATTCAGTATGAGTTGAGAAGTCTGCAGATTATGGCAGCTGTGCATTCTGTTCTTATATTTCCATGGAGAAAAGCTAGCATGCAATAAATCTCAGGAGTCTGGGACATTGTTTGCTGATAGAAACATAAAATTAAAAGGTACAAGGGCAAATAGCTTAGTAAAAAATAAAGTTTGAAATTATTGTAAGTGAATAAGAGCAGCTTAACTGGTACCTAACTACTTTAGTGCATTTGATAGAATAGTGTATAATTTAAAGACAGCCAGTGCACTTATTTTTTAAGGCTAAAATTTAATGTTTTCTAAAAGCATACAAGTAGTTTTTCATATCTATGATGGGAATAGAACAAAGACAACAGACAGCAATTAGTGTAAGTAGCAGTGCAGGCTGTAACATGTGCCTTAGAATGGATAACCTTAAATTTATGCTAGGTAATGTGTGTGGGCATAGTTGTCAATTTTGCACAACTGTTCTTATCAGAAAGGTTAAACTTCATTATTTGAAGATGTACATAGTTTTGTGTATTTGTTTTAAGTTAATGTTATTGGGTACTCTGTGAGTGTGTGTGTGTGTGTGTGTGTGTGTGTGTGTGTGTGTGTGTGTGTGTGTGTGTGTGTGTGCGCGCACATCTATGTGTGTTGAGGGTTTTCGTTAAAACAAAAAGTCTTGTAAAATGTGACAGGTTCAAATAGAGATGACAACAAACACCTATATAAAGGATCAATCTGACAAACGTTAGTGGGTGCATGTAACACAAAGGCTGGAAAAATATAAAAGCGGTCATGTATAACAGGTGGGAATAATTTATTTTCATAATGGCCACCCTGTCCATATTATTTTGGAATGTGAAAGGTCTTACAGGTATACACAAAAAGGTAGGAGCACTAAATAGCACTGCAGCATGTGAGTTTGATAAAGAAAGGATTTCAGGATGGAAATTCAGCAAAATGTCACAGCAAAGGAAAAGGGGAGTACTACTAATTTCTAGAGGAGCTCCAGTGGTGATAGAAGAGGGGGAAAAAGATAACAATGGCAGATTTGCGATAATAAGGGGTTACTGGTAAGAGAGGAGAATTATGCTGACATGTATTTATATTCCATTTAACACTGTTTTTTTGCAGCTTAAGAACATTTTGGGAAAAATGTTCTGCATTCAGCAGGAAATATTACTTATTAGTTGGAACTGAGACTTGATTTGCAACAGTGAGAATGTATCTGGGAGACTTAGAAGGGAAAATATAACAGCCCATAAGGCAAACCAACATACCCAACACACTAGTCATAGGTGACTCAATAGTTAGGCACACTGATGTCACACTCACCAGGCTAAACAAGGAGAAAGTTACTGTCAGCTGCCTGTCAGGTGCCAGGATCCGCCACATAACCCATGCACTCAGGGCACTCCACAACAATTATAAATATGACTCTGTCATTGTCCATGTTAGTGTGAATGACCTGAGAGGTGTCTCCCTGGACTACATGAAAAGAGATATGGAAGAGCTCTCCGATCGTGTAGCCCAGGCAGGTATGACGCTAGCCCTGAGTAACATCCTGCCATCGCCCAGAATGATACCGCAGTACAAGGACAAAATGACTGACTTCAACAATTGGCTAAGCTTCTGGTGTCATTCTAAGGGGCTCCAGTATCTGTCTGCCTGGGACGACATGCTCGACAGACTACAATGCTTTGTCAGAGATGGCCTGCACCTGTTGCCCCTGGGATTCCGGATACTGGCTAAGGCTCTTGCCACCCCTATAGTGCCTATTTTAGGCACAGTTCAAATGACAAATTCACCACCATAACAGGAACAGGCAAGCAAAAACTGAGGGTAATGCTACTCAATGCTAGAAGTCTAAATCTCAAAATGCACTCACTCGAGGCACTCCTTAAAATGGAGAACATCAGTATCTGTGAAGTGACTGAGACCTGGTTCAAGGCTCTAGAGAGCACCCCTGCATTACCAGGCTATAACTCATACCACACTTTTCAGCCATCTAACCTGGACCAGAACACCAAAGGTGGAGGTGTGTCCATATTCATTAAGGATATCCACACCTCCAGGCTAGTTGCGCAACATAATGCATCCGAGGTTATCCAAGTGCAACTAACTCTGGGCAAAACTGCAATCCAAATTGTAGCTTGCTACAGATTCCCCACCATTCCCCAGGATTCCCACTCCTCTTTTCTTGATATACTGGAAAATATTAGGGTTCAACCAAACACCCTAATAATGGGCGATTTCCACTAACCACCATTAACAGGGAAAACTACTCATGTACCAACTCCTTCGCTCAACGCTTTCTGGAATTCATAAATTCCAGTGCCTTGGATCAACTTATCCACACCCCCACCAGGGGCAACAATATCCTAGACCTAGTCATTACCAACATAGGTTCATAGGTTGGTACTAGGCTATCGGCCCTAGGGCCTATGCAAGCCTAGCCATAACAATTCCCTGGATATTTCTTCCCACAATATTTACTTCTCCAGGCCCCTGTCTAGCAGGGTGACTGACATGATCCCCGGGGTGAATTTCCTATCTCCCATCCAATCATCAAGGTTCCTTTTGATGAGGCCCAATGAGGTGCTCTGCTTGATATGTATGGGCAGTCTATTCCAGAGTATGGGGAGTCTCTGGGTCAGGAACCTATCCCTCCAGCATGTTTTGTTCATTGTGATGACAAGGTTTAGATCCCTAGAGCGTGTGTCTCTGAGGCATTTGGATTTCTTTAAGTGGAGCATGTCCAACAGCTCAGGGTTTGACATGGCCTTGTATGTTAAGCAGAGATCGCCTCTGAGTAGACGATATGCCACAGAGTATAGCTGGAGTTTTTTTAGACGGTCAGTATATGGCATCTGCTTTAGGCCTGTGATTCTTTTAGTGAGGTATTTCTGTGGCCTTTCCAGCTGTTGCAGATGTCTTGTGAGGTGCATACCAAACAGGGCATGATACTCTATAGTGGGTCTAATGAGGGATGAGTACAGTGGGACAATGACCTCCTTTTTTCTGGATGAAAAGCCCTTAGTGATGAGGTGTGCCACATAGAAGGATTTCCTGACTGTTGTGGCAATGTGGTTATCGAAAGTGAGACCACTGTCCACCTGTGTCCCTACGTCTCTCATCACACTTTTGATGTTTAGTGTCCTGCCACCTATGTGGTAATTCATGGGTACATGTTTTTTTCCAAAGGGGATAACTATACATTTCTTGGCATTAAGCTTGAGCCCATGGCTCTGGCACCAGGCATCTGTTTCTGTAAGGCCCTTTTGTAGAATATCCACATCATTTGGGGATTCAATAAGGCTCCCAGTTTGCAGTCATCTGCAAACTTTGTTCGCCAGAGTCCCTTAGTGTTGGCCTGTACTTCAGAGAAGTAGATGCCAAACAAGAGTGGTCCCAGGACTGAACCCTGAGGTACTCCACTTGTCACTTGTCTGGAGCTGGATTTGGAGTCGGCTACTTTTACTGTCAGTAAGCCAGTTAGCAACCCATCGAGTGACATAGGGATTTATGCCCAGCTTATTAAGTTTATCTATGATTCCAGAGTGGGGGATGGTGTCAAAGGCCTTGGCGAGGTCCAGATAGGCTGTGTGGACTGCCTTACCCTCATCCACAGCTCTGGAGACTGATTCAAAGAAGTCAATCAGATTCAGGAGACAAGATTGGCCCTTCACAAACCCAAACTGGGTGGGGTCAAGTGTTTGAAGGTTGCCAATGTCTTTGTTTATAAGTTCCATGATAATGCGTTCCATGCCACATGAGTGACCGGTGTTCCACACCTGAAATCAAATCCTCGTTGGTCAGATCCGACCATAAGCTAATCACCCTAGATATTCGCATCCCACCCCCACCCACTATTAAGGAAACCATGATAAAAAATGTCACCAAAGTCAACTGCATGCTTCTTAAGCAGTTATGACTGCTGAATCCTACACAAATATACTCTATAAGCACTTACACAAGTGCATGGATCGTCCTATCCCAAACAGAACCAAGACGCTATCCTCCAAAAAAAGGGAAGCCAGTTTGGTGGTCCCCTGCCATCAACAGACTCGACAACAGAAGGAAGAAACTGTTGCAAAAGAGAGTAAAATCACATGAGTGGAGCAGCTGCCTGGTCAGCCTCAGTAAGAAGCTGAAATCCCTTATAAGATCCTCCAAAGCTAGTACGAAAACAAAATCGCCTCTGATTCTAAGGGCAAACATAAAGCATTCTATAGCTATGTCAAGAATCTCAATGGCAACACCCAGATCTGCTCTGAGTTACAACACAACGGCATGAAAAATACAGAACCAACTGATATTGCCAACATCCTGGCAGATAAGTTCAGTGTTAACTTTACCCTCCTCTCACCCCCTAAAGGGTCCATATCTATACAGGAAGAATGCAGAGTCCCTGTAATCACATCTATGCAGGTAAAAGCTGCACTCTCTAAAACCAAAAACACAGCATCCATGGGACTGGACAACATCCCAGGCTGCGTTTTACATGAATTTCAGAACGAACTGGCTCCCCACCTAAGCACCATGTTCAATCATAGTCTCATGTCAGGCTTTGTGTCCACTGAATGGCACACAGCAACAGTTATCCCACTCCACAAAGGGGGCGCCACCACTGATCCTGGGCACTATCGCCCTATTAGCCTGAAGAGCCTGGTCTGCAAGGCCATGGAATGTATCATCATGGAACTCATAAACAAAGACATTGATAACCTCCAAACTCTGGACCCCACCCAATCCGGGTTTGTGAAAGGCAGTTCATGCCTTCTGAACCTGATCGACTTCTTTGAGGCAGTCACCAAAGCTGTAGACAAGGGTAAGGTGATTCACACAGCCTATCTTGACCTCGCAAAGCCTTTTGATACCTTCCCCCATTCTGGAATTATAGCTAAACTCACTAAACTAGGTATAAATCCCTATGTCACAAGATGGGTTGCCAAATGGCTCACTGACAAAACCCATACTGTAAAAGTTGCAGACTCCAAATCTGACTTCAAACCAGTGACAAGTGGGACCTCTCCTATTTGGTATCTACTTCTCTCAAGTACAGGCTAACACAGAAGGCCTCTGGCTAATGAAGTTTGCAGATGACTGCAAATTAGGAGCCCTAGTCGAGTCCCCAAATGATGTGGACATCCTACAGAAGGGCCTCATTGAGAGAGATGCCTGGTGTCAAAGGCATGGCCTCAAACTCAATGCCAAAAAGTGCATTGTCATCCCCTTTGGTAAAAACTCTACCCATGAACTACCACATAAATGTCAGTCTACTTAATGCCAAATGTGTGATAAGAGACCTTGGGACCCAAGTGGAAAGTAGTCTCTCCTTTGATAATCACATTGCCACAGTAGTCAGGAAATCTTTCTATGTGGCACACCTCATCACAAAAGGGTTCTCATATAGGAAAAAAGAGGTAATTGTTCCCCTCTACTCAGCACTCCTTAGATCCATTATAAAGTACAGCGCCCCTTTTGGCATGTACCTCACAAGACATCTGCAGCAGCTGGAAAGGCCACATTAGTACCTCACAAAGAGGATTACTGGCCTCAAACAGATGCCCTACACTGGTCATCTCAAAAAACTCCAGCTTTACTCTGTAGCATATCTCCTACTCTGAGGAGATCTCTGCCTAACATATAAAGCTATGTTAAACCCAGAGCTGTTGGACATGCTACACCTTAAGAACTCCCAATCCCTCTGAGCTACACGCTCTAGGGACCTAAACCTTGTCACTACAATAAACAGGACATGCTGGAGGGATAGATTCCCATCTCAGAGACTTCCTATACTCTGGAACAAGCTAGCCATCTATGTCAAGCAAAGTTCCTCATTAACACTATTCAAGAAAAATCTTGATGAGTGGATGAGAAATAGGAAATACACCCCGGGGATCACGTCTGTGGCTCTACTCGACTGGGGCACAGGAAATTAACTTTAATGGATGGCGTAAGCCAGGGAACCTTGTTGGCTAGGCTTACTTAGGCTCTTGAGCCGATAGCCTAGTACCTACCTATGAACCTAAAAGTGGGTAGATTTCTGAAGAAATGTATAAAGATATTTGGTATGGAAGACATGAATTCAGTAGTAGGAACTCAAAAGAGAATTTACATATTATTCCCCAAAGTACAATAACTGAGCTAGACTAGACAGAAATTATATTTCACAGGAACATGTGTATTTAATTGAAAGCTTTGACACTCATCTAATAACTATTTCAAATCATGCTCAACAACAACTAAGATAAAAATGCAGGATAATGAAGTAAAAATGATGCACCGGTGCATCTCTGCCTACCTTTTAAAAAGAGAGGAATTTAAGAAAAGGTTAGTATAAATTATTCAAGAGTTTTTAAGGAAGATAGAAATTTCTTTAGAAGTTAAAGCTACTGAGTGGGATAAAATGAAAATGGAGTTTAAAACAGGGTAGAAATAAAATAAATAGAGATGTGGTTAAGAAGCAACAAAAATTATTTAAAGGAGCTGACAAAAGATAAAGTATTGCAGAGTAAGGGCAATCTCAGAGAAGAAGACATGCAATTGTAGAGTGCTAAAAAAATAATGGAGTATCCGTTATGCATGAGTTTAGAAAAATTGCTGTTAAGCTTTTTTTTTGTTTTGTTTTTTTATATAGTAACTCCAGAGCAAAAAAAACATTTAGCACAATGACTTAGGCAACAGAAAGTATAAAGGGCTGTCACCAAACCTAGGGGACCTATAACAAGAAAAACAACAAGACAGCCTGTAGAGGTAATAGATGTATTTCATTTTTTGTAAATTTTTATAAAGCAGGGAAGTGTGAAAATCATGAAAGAGATCAAATGGAAATATTTATGGAATACTTATGTATGCCAAGGTTAGAGGCAGATGATGCTCAATAATTAACAGTTAAGTTAAGAGAAGATGAAATAAAATTAGTGACATATACTCAATCTTCAGGCAAGCCTCTAGGAGTAAATGGTATTCCTGTGGAAATTTGGAGGCTTGGAGGGAAGAAAGTGATAAAGATCTGGAAGGTTTTGCTTAACAGTATTTTAAATGGTGGAGAAGCACCAACATCCTGGAAGAAAGCTATGGTGGCTGTAATGCCTAAAACAGTAAAGACCCATTAGACCCAGTTTCATATAGGCCCATTTCAATTTTAAACCACAATTACAAAGTGTTGTAAAGAATGGCAAAGATGTTGCCAAAACTGATAGATATGGATCAGTATGGTTTTGTGGATGGCAGGCAAACATTTGGCAACATTAAACGGTAAGCTGGGATGTTATGAGTAGGGCAATTGAAGCATTTGCATTTCCTGATACAATAATAAGATTAATAAGGTGCATATATGAGGGATAGGGGCAAAAATTAAAGTGTCTGATAAGCTGTGTCTGAAAAAGGAATCAGGCAGGGGTATCCTCCACGAAGGCTTTTGCCGAGGCGCTGGAGGTGTAATAAATGCTTTTGTCAATTTTTCATCCTGGTTGTATTTTTGCATCTCTGCAGTTCATTATTTGAATGTGGTTGTTTATTAGGGGTATGCTCTTTCCCCTTTGTTATTTGCATTATATTTAGAACCACTGGCAAAGAAAATAAGGAACTCTGAAATTCAAGGATATAATTGGTATGGTAATCAAGAAAGGTTAGCTTTATTAGCAGACGATATTATTTTGTACCTGATAAAACCAGAAAAGAACATCTCACTGTTGTTGAATCATTATAATAAAGGTTATTGCTGTAAACTATACACCCACACATGAATTGGTTCAGTAATACCAATATTTATGGGGACATGATGAAATGAAGTATTTAGGAGTATGGGTTAAAAATAAATATGTTATTATAGCTAAGGCTATGTGGGAACAGATTAAAAGATGATGCAAAAACTGAGAAACAGGAAGCTCTTGTTTATGGATAGCGAGATAAAAGCAGTAAAAAATGTTTTAGTTCTTTCAGTTTTATATAAGGCTCTGGCATAATTTCATCAACCAGAGAGAAGTTGTGGAGAGTAATGAATAAAGAGTTGAAGGATTTTTATCTGGGAGGGGAAGAGGTTAAGAGTCAAGTGGGATAAGCTGATCCTTCAAATAGAACAAAGTGGTTTAGGATTATCTGATGTGAAGGGATATTTCAGAGCTATACAGTTAAGGCTCATATACATGACACAAGCAGAAAGATATAATTAAAAGTTGAAAGTGACGATGATTTTTTTTTGGGGGGGGTGATTCAAGAAATAGGACAGAGTGTGATTTTGGATGCAGATCCTTTCAACAGCCATGACTGCGGTGGTGGTGCTACGTTAGCGTTGTCGCCTCACAGTAAGACGTTGTCCTGTTCAGTTCTCAGCTAAAGCGTCTTGTGTGTGGAGACATGCGTGAATGGGCGTACCTTCGTTGAAGGTTGTGCGTCACAGCTGGCAACTTGGCATGTAAAAAAAATCTACTGCCAATCTTTAGCGGACCGGAGTTCCGCTGTGGTGACCCCCTAACCGAGAAAAAGCCGAAAGACACAACAACATCCTTTCAACAGCCATACAGAATATTATATTCATAAAGTAGTAGAAAGTTTCTAAGAAATAAGCCAACAAGAGAATGGAGATTTTGCTGATATGAATAAATGTAATTAGCAGTACACAGAATAGGCAAGAGAGGACTGGAATTTACTAGAGAAAACTGGCAAAGGAACCAAGGTACTGGGAGCAAATAACCTAACCAACCTATGAGAGAGAAAGGTAGCAGAATGGGAAGAGGCCAAAAAGACATTGGGACTACAGGCTACAGACTGCCTTCCATGTCAGTGATTGATAAGCGAAAGACCCGCTACAGGTTCATAGGTTGGTGCTAGGCTATTGGCTCTAGGGACTATACAAGCCTAGTCATAACAATTCCCTGGCTATTTCTTCCCACAGTATTTACTTCCCTGCACCCCTGTCTAGCAAGGCAACTGATGTGATCCCCTGTGGTAGAGTTTTTAATTTAATCTGGAACAGATGATACTGTTAAAACAGGGATAATTAGAAGGGCATATAAAATACTGCACAATAGCTATAACTATATCAATCAGTCACAGGAGGTTAGAATAGATTGTGCGGAGAAATTGGAAAAGCAATTCACAAAGAAACAATGGGAGGACATATGTATGGCTCCTAAATGCAACAAAACAAATATGCAACAAAGTTTAAAAGATTTAGGAGTTTTGCAGAGGTATTTTTATACCCCAAGCAGATTCCAAAGAAGTTTTTCTCAGGTAGATGGCAACTGTTGGAGGTGTGATGGGAAAGAAACTGGGAACATATGATTTTGGAATGTAATGAGTTGGCAGACTTACAGAGTACTCTGTCAGAAATATTGGGTGAGCAAATGAGTATAAATAAGGAAGTGATTTTTTTGAGCTGGGATACAGGATCTGAATTGCCTAGACATAATAAGGCCTTTTTTAAGTGCAGTTCTGGTGGTTGCCAAAAAAGCAATTACTAGAAAATGGAAATAAAAGTCTAAACCAAATGTATTTGAAGCATTGAATGTTGTAAGAGAGCTAAAAGAGGTGAAAGTGCAATCTTTAGAAAAGGTACAAGTAAATTTATTTATTTATTTATTATATTTGTTAACCAGGAAATGTCCCACTGGGCCAGGAGTCTATTTTCAGCAGAGGCCCGGGGAGAAAAGCTCCAAAACAGTAAGACTAACAATAATAATAATAATTATTATTATTATTATCAACAAAACAAAACAAATAGTACAAAATTCAAATAGCGGTATGTATCAATACAAGTAAAAAAAAAAGCTGTAACAGACAAATACAAAATATGAATTAAAGTAACAGTAAGCGCATGCATCTATAGTGAAGCATTAACAGGGACACCAGCACTACTACCAATGCACGTTCACTTATGAGCAAAGGTTCACACAAACCCCTAACCAAACTGTGTGGCAGTATGAAGTTGTTACATATCAATTCATCAGAGAGATGGAGGGGAAAGTGGGAGGCTAGAAACAGCAGGATAGGGGTAGAGTTAGGATGAGAGATGTAGTAAGTGAGCTAGGGAGAATTAGCCAGGAGTATGGCAGCAGCAAAGCCAATGAGTAGCTAGGTCCTTTTTTAGGAGTTGTTTGAACTCGTGATAGTGAGGATTTTTTTGTGATGGGCTGAGGAAGAATGTTCCAAAATTTCAAAATTTTGTAAGAATTGAGGGAGTTGCCATGATAGTTGTGGGAGTTGGTAACCTTTAGCATTAAATCCAAAACATCCTCCTGCACGAACGGCTGGTGCACGGCTGGAAAACCAAACCAAAAGTGAAGAAAAGAAAGCCAGCACTCATCTCCTAGAATCAGGCAATCGTTATTTAATGTCCAACTTCAAGACAGCAAAATAACATAACTGTACACCAACATGGTTGTACTGGTTTCGGTAAATCCTTCATCAGCAACCAAACATGATGTACAAAATGAAAACAAAACCTAACTTGCTGTCTTCCAATTTATACAAATTTCATATAGAAAGCATGGAGTGCCCTCTAGTGCATCAATAAAATAGTGCACTAGTTCATAAATGCATGAAATGTAATGCAAATAAACACAATTATCCCAAATATATAAATTAATATATAAGCCCAAATATAACAATAAACATATGAATTGGATGCCTCAAAAATGATCATTCAAGCCAGGGGAAAATAGAGCCCCTAGTTTGATGATCCACATTTTCTCTTTGTAGGTGAGCCTATCATGTAAAAGATGGGATTGTACATGTTTGTCCTTAATGTGATCAATGACCATAAAACAAAAATTGCCCGTAGGGTGTTTGGAAATGTGTTTGTATAAAGCACTGGACCCCTTTTTGTTTTTAATATCACTAAGATGTTCCCCTATCCTAACTTTAAAAGGACGGGAAGTTTGTCCAACACAGAAAGCTCGACAATTGCATTGGGCCAAATAAATCACCATAGAAGTACTGCAATTGGCAAAACATAATATGTCATAAACATGTGGACAGTTTTGTGAGGAAAAGGTCCGACATTTCAACACCCTAGGGCAGTAGGTACAATGACCACATGGATAGCATCCAAATAAAGGGCCTGTAGAAAGGTGAGCTTGAGTAATAGAACATGTATCTCTATAATAAACCTTCTTGTAATGACTGAAAAGAAAACCCAAAGACTGCCCTTTCCGAAATGAATAGTGACACTGGTCCCCTATATATTTCTCTGAGACATTATCCGATTTTAACAAATACCAATGCTTACAGATAATGTTCATAAATCCAAATGTATTCCTCCCATAAGTTGTTACTAATCTAAGAAAATCAGACTTAGCATGATCCCGATTTTGATAGGATAATAAATCAGTTCTATCTTGCTGATTTGCAAAACGATTGGCCCTCGTGATGTCACCCCCTAAATAACCCCTACTTTTAAACCTAGTGATAAGATCCCTCTTGTAATGGTCGTATGTGGAGGAGCTGGAACAAATCCTTTTAGCACGAAGGAATTGGGACTTGGGGGTGTTCTTGATGACATGCCGGGGGTGGAAACTGGTGGCATGTAATAAGGTATTGAATTGGTAAAATTTTCTAAATATCTCACTCTCAAGATTGTTGATGTCCGTTCTTTTTACCAAAACATCCAAAAAGTAATTTCAGATCTAGAAAAAGTCAACTTAAACTCAATCCCCCATATATTACCATTTAGATACTCAAGGAATTCCAAAATGAATTCCTCATTACCTCTCCACACCATCCAGCAGTCATCAAGATACCTCCTCCAAATATCCATCTCTTTAATAAAGGTATTGTGGCTGATGTCATAAATTACCTGATCCTCCAAATACGCTATGAATAGATCTGCATAAATGGGGGAAAAAGAAGCCCCCATAGCAGTGCCCTGTGTCTGCCAAAAACACCTGTCCTTAAAAAAGAGCACATTATGAATCAGGACCTGTTCAGTCATACATACCAAGAGGGTATTAAAACCAGGCTTATAAATGTTGACCTTATCCAACCAATATTGCAGGGCCAAAAGTCCTGCCCAATGGGGAATACTGGTATATAGGGAGGTGACATCCAAGGTGCACAAAAACCAATGGGACTCTAGTTGGGTCTCAGAGATAATAGAAAGGAACTGTGTAGTATCTTGGATTCTAGAACGTATATGTACCAAAAGTGGTTTTAAATATAATGCAAGAAATTCAGAAAGGGGTCCCGTAAGGGAACCCCAACCTGATACAATCGGTCTCCCAGGCGGCCTTATGGGGTCTTTGTGGATCTTCAGGAGAAAATAGATATATTGCCTGCTGGGAAAATCAACCTTAAGTTGATGACACACTTCATCATTAATGATGCCCTCCTCTGTAGCCAAATCCAAAAACTTGTCAACATCCTTTTTAAATTGCAAAGTGGGGTCCACCTGTATTTCCTGATAATGATTATGATTGGATAACTGGCGATCAGCTTCAGCTTCATAGTCCCCCAGATCCTGGACCACCACTGCTCCCCCTTTGTCCACTGAAAGAACAACAATATCCTTGTTGTTAATCAGTTACTCCAAACATATTCTCTGATTTTTATTCAAATTATCTCTAAGCCTGTCCTGTTTATGTAGATATAAATGTAAATCTTTAAGGACAGCATTTTGAAATGTTTGGACAATGGGTTGCATAGGTGGCCTGAACCTGGAGGCCCGTAAGCGAAATTCACTAACCTCAGAGGCATCATAATCAGTCCCATGAAAATAGCATTTCAAATTCAAATTTCGACAAAATTTAACCACATCCTCAGCAAAAAAATGTTCTTGGACAAAAAACCCAGGGACAAAACTTAGTCCTTTATTCAATATATCAACTTGTTGATCATCCAATAACACTGAGGAAATGTTATGCACATTGTTAACATTGGATGCTAAATCCTGGTCATCTGTTGAAGGATGTCCCCCAGTCCATCTGGGTTTGTGATGCTTCCTCCCCCCTCGTCTCTGGGACTTGTACCTAAAGGGGTCTTTTCAATAAAACTTCTATCCAAATTATTCCTCTTGGAAACAGGGGAAATGCTAATATGAATATCCTCCCATTCAGTATTGGAGGATGAGTCCTCGCCAGATGGTGTGGACTCCCTGCTCCTTTTCTTCAGAATAGATTTAGGCCAAGTAACTCTCATTCTCTTAGATGAATCTGTGGGCATATCAAATTTGATTTGACTCTAGGTCGCAAATCAGACGGCTTCCCCCTATCATAGTCTCCCACATCCCTAGTAAATTTCTTGACCTTTCTATCCCTCAAACCTAAATCCAAAGTAGCCAATTCCTTACCAAGTTTTCCAATATTATCTTTATAGCAAGAAAGTGTGGAAAAAACCTCCACAGTTTTGCTAATCAATGATACATTGGCAATTTGCTGTTCAACCTTCCTCTCATAGAAACTACTCAGAAGATCCACAAAAGTCATGGAAACATTTTGTTGGGCCCCCACTCATTGTGTGAGAAGACATTCATCCGGTTCAGCCACCATAGGTTGAATCCTAACCCTAAGTCCTCTAGGAACTATTTTTCTACATTGATAGGCCCGGAATAGTTTTAAATGCCAAACATTTTTATGAAGAGAAATTAGATCTTTGGTCAATTTAGCAAAAGCTAAATTACAATCCTGAATAGGATCCCGGACACCCTGAACAGCATCACCTGAACCTGAAGCTAGGCCAAAAATACCCAGATCCTCAGAGTTTGAAGACAGACCTTTGATTAGGTTTGCTAGTTCCATCCCTGGCCAAAAATAAACTCAAGTTCAATACCAGGTACAAAGATATGTGTAACACCTGTGAAAAAAATATAGGTTCCACACTGAATATATTACATAAACAATTGGTTGGACAATCAGTATACTAAATGCATAATTCATGTAACCGACCTTAAATCTTAAATACACTCCAAATTAGGTGAAACCATATGGCCACCTTATTATTACACTTCATAAACCACAAAGGAACCATATATGATCACAAATATCAAAAATATCAAAAATCAAGGCCCAATTAAATACTATTATAGCCAACAAGCTTATGAAAAAAGCCTGTATTGAGCCTGCAAAAAGCTCACACTAGGTAATCAAAAAGGGGCCATATATATGTATCTTAAATCAGAAGTATAAAAAAACATATGGGTATCCTTGGCCAGTGGTGAAAAAGCAAAAAATAAAATAAATTAGATATGTTCAGAAGAACTGTACTGATGTCCAGAACAATAAGATAAAGATTATCCAATCTACTAATTATAAACCAAAACAATTTTTGATAAGCTGAATAATCCCTGCTAATATAACCCCCAAGGTATAGTATATCACATAGCATATACCATCAAAAAAAAAAATCCTAAACCTCAAAAGGGCCCAGAGACAAAAAGAGGGGCAGAAGACTTACACACATAACTCACTAACTCCACACTACCAAATACAGAAATAGAGAATAATACATATAGAATGCATATCAAAAAACATGTGAAACATGTAAACTCAAAAGCCCACCAATTTAACATATGATAAGCTATTCAACCTGTAGAAAACTATTATGGAGGACAACTTTTAAAAATAAGCCCAATGGAACAAACCCAAAGTTTGGCCAACAGCAGCACTTATGTGGAAAATAAACTGATACCTAAATATAATTCAAAAGAACAAACTTATGGCATGTCTAACCTTTAGCATTAGCCTGTTAGAGGTCTGAGGGACCTGTGATTACTACTAGGTTGGACTAGGTTAGAAAGAGCAAGAAGGTTGCTGGGTTGGTGAAGTATTTTGTGGACCATGGTAAGTTGGTTGAAGTATAAAGATTAGGGAGTTCTAGCCAGCTGAGCTGAGAGAGAGCAGTGTAGTGGTGAGTCCTATGTTGGTGATTACTGGCAAACTTAGCAATTTTGTTGTAAAAGGATTCTAGGTTATTGAGGTCAGTCTTACGAAAGTTTGTAAATATATGTGCTCTGTAGAGGATGGAAGATAGCAGGTGTGACCAAGCAATGGCCACCTTGATTAAGGTATGGTTTGGCCCCATAGAGAGTGCCAAGTTTGATGTGAACTTTTTTGATTGTCAGAGAAATACGTTTATCAAATTTTAGATTCTTATCTCTTGTGACACCTAGAAATTTAGTCTGGTTTGTGGGTACTATCTTGCTCCATTTGAAGAGAGGATTGTGAGAGGGGACTGGCATAATTTGGATTTGTTGTTACTGAAGACTATTATCTTAGTTGTTTGGGTTTAGTATAAGTTGATGTTCAGTAAGTTATTTTTCTATGTTAAGAAAAGAAGTTTGCGTTTTTGTTTGAAGTTCCTGGGGTAAGGGGGCTGAGCAGATAAGTGCGGAATCATCAGTGTACTGGACAATGTAGGCTAGTTGAGCTGCAGAGCTGAGGTTGTTTCATGCCTCTCAACCTGGAAACATCAAAAATCTGGACAAGGCCCATGAAAAATAGGTACAAATCTGTACGCTGATTAACATCTAATGTGCATACATAATTACGTAACCCCACCCACTCCAATGGAATTGTGGGATACCAACTTTCAAATGCAAACTGAAGAACAGACAACCAAAATATGGCACCAGTGTCCCCCTGCAGCCATTCCAATGTCCCATTACCTGGCGATTTCGCCCCATTTACCATAAACACTGTGTGCATACTGCTTTACTTCTACAATAATTATTTGGAATTTATTTTTACGTTTTGCAGCACAACAATGCACAAACACTAACAGACATCTGCTAAACAAAGCAATAATGTCTCACAATGAAAATAGACTTGGCATTAAAACTTCTCTGCCCTTGAAACTCACATTCATTGAAATAGCACTGAAACCCACACCACATCCAAAGAAAATGCATCTGTCCAGTGGAGGATAAAGATTACCTTTGGGCTGTTTTCAAATCAGTAGCCCCTTGCACACAAAACAAGAAACATACATGTGTTCTTTTCTTTGATACACCTTCCTGACTTTATTAAGTTATATTCATTGTATAATACAGCACACTTGTTAGACAGAGTGCATTTTAAATTTATTGTTTGAACATTTTTCCAGTAGGTTGTACTGTAGGCAATAAAACAAAATGTATGAACCAATAATGACAAAACTGCCCAACTCAGAACATTTCCATCATGAAAGTCTACTTCCACACCCACACTATAAATAGAATGACAGTAGTGTAAGCCATAGGCATCTTGCACAGCTTCTCACACGTATTTTCAATTTCATTTTTTGGGGGGGGGTTAAAAGGTCAAAAACCAGGACACATTTTAAACATTGCTTGTATAATTTTGGAAAGTTGCTAGAATAAAATGTTGTGTTACCACCATGCATGTCACTGGAAAGTCTTGAACCCAGAACCCCATTGCACTACAGTCAGAGCAACATACCACTATGCCAAATCAGCAGTTTCCTGAAAAATAGGAAGACTGAAACTTAATGGCTATAATTTAGTGAATTCAGTTCTCACTTCTCACCATAGCTCTCAACCTCTTAGCACAAAAAACCTGAACAAACAAAGCCAATAATGGGGGAATACAAATTCAGTTTTCACTTCTCACCATAGCTCTCAACTCTTAGAACAAAAAATCTGGACAAAGCTCACAAGTGGTGGTGGATAGGGACTTACCAGGGACACATTTTAAACATTGCTTGTATAATTTTGGAAAGTAGCTAGAATAAAATGTGTTACCACCATTCATTTCACTGGCAAGACTTGAACCCAGGACCCTATGCACTAGAGTCAGAGCAACATACCACTATGCCAAATCAGTAGTTTCCTAAAAAAATAGGAAGACTGAAACTTAATGGCTATCATTTAATGAATTCAGTTCTCACTTCTCACCATAGCTCTCAACCTCTTAGCACAAAAAATCTGGACAAAGCCAATAATGGGGAAATAAAAATTCAGTTCTCACTTCTCACTCACCATAGCTCTCATCTCTTAGCACAAAAAAATCTGGACAAAGCTCAGAAATGGTGGTGGCTTTGAGCCTGAACACCTGTAGCCACCAGGTGTATTACATGGGGGCATTTTCACACACACACACACACACACACACACACACACATACACACACTTTCCTTAGCTGAAAGAGTGCTGCTGCTGTTAATCCACTTGGGTCTTCCAAAATGAGTGCTGCTGCCATTAATCATTCCCGCTCACTGTTAATCCACTTGAGTCTTCCCCCAAACAAAGAACAAAACTCGCATTTGCAGCCTGATAATCCATTATCTGTTCCCGCTCGCATTTGCAGCCAGACCAGCCGGAAATTATGACATGAGCTCCTTGAGCTCAACTCCGACTGGCTGGTAGCCCTGACAGAGCTGATGCCATTGCGCATGTGATGACATTAGCTCCGACAGCACGATATTCGAAAAAATTAAAAGAACAAAAGAAAAAAATCGGAAATGAAGGGGTGCCACTTGGGAATTGTGGCACCCCTTTATTTGGACCCCAAAACTCAGTAAAAAATGAGTAATTCGGTGTGGCTGGGAGGTATGGGTTGTTTGTAAATATGCTAAACAGGAGAGGACAAAGTATGGATCCTTGGGGTACACCAACCAATATGGGGGGAAAGAGTGCTGCCTCACTTAGTAGCCTGCTGTCTATTGAAAAGATAGCTATGGAACCAGGTCAGGAATGCTGAGCTGAAGCTATAATATGAGAGCTTGTGTAGTAACACTTAGGAAATGGTGACAAAGGCTTTGGACATATCGAAAAAGTCAGAATAGACATGCTGGCCTTCATTTAAGAGATGGTGAATGGTGTTAGTGAAAGTTATTAGGGGAGTGCTAGTACTATGTTTAGGTCTAAAGCCATGATGAGATCTAGATAATAGGTTGCGAGTAAGGAGGTGGTCAAGGAATTGGTTATGGATGCATTTTTGTAAGCTTTTTGCAAGGGGGAAATGATGGCTATGGGTCAGAAGGTGGTCAATTCTTTAGAGGGTCCACCTTTGTAGAGGGAATAATGTGTGATATTTTCCAGAGAAGTGGGATGTATTGTTCTGCAATGGAATGATTAATCAAGATAGATATGGGGTAGGCAATAGAAGAAGTGGCAATTTTTAGAAATTAATTAGGAATTTGGTTAGCTGTAAGGCAGCAGGGTTTTAGTTTGGTTAGGAGAGTTTTTATGTTAGTAGTATGAATGGAGGTAAACTTGAGGGGTTGGGGTTACCTGGAATAGGAGTGGGGATAGTAAGTGGTTGATTAGTCTGGCTACATAGTAGGGAGGTTATAGTATTTATAAAGTGAGAGTTAATTTGAGTTGCAATAGGGTCAGAGTTGTTTGTGGTGACTGAGGCAGGGGTTGGGGTATGACTGGGGCTGAGAAGATATTTAATGCTTTGCCAGAATTTCTGGGGGTTGTTTAAGTGTTTCTGTTGACAGGTTTAGAAGTAAGTTTGTTTGTCTTTTTTGATATGTTTCTTAGCTAGATTCCGTAACTGTTGATATGATAAGAAGTTTGCTTTATCTTTGGTGGTATGGTAAGCTAAGCATGCTTTATCTCTGCATTTAAGTAGCAGTTTGGTGTCATTGGATATCCAAGGAAGCTGCTTTGCTTTAAAGCGTACTTTCCTAGAGGGAGCAAGATTATTAAGTATTTTAAGAAAGGTATTGTTAAAATACTGGACAGCCAGGTCTTGATGTAGGTTTTTTAAGTGGTGTCCAGTCACATTGTTGGAGCAGTAGGAATTACACAGAAAAAAAAATGAAAACTGTGGAAACAATACATGCAATATTGCAGCATTTTTCCAAAAACAGCATTACTAGGAAATTTCTGCATAGTTTTGTGCCTTAATCTGTGGTGGGATTGCAGTAGTGGCAGTGTTGTGAATTCTGCTCCAGAATGTATGCTTCAATACTTCTACAGCTGTTTATATTCTAGTTTTGCTGCTAAAGTCTTATATTCTGCTTATCATTTACCTGCTTAAAATTGCATTCCAATGCCTTTCTGTTTACTTTGCTACTATTTTTCCCCTGCTCGTTGTGTCAGCCCAAGCCTCCACTGAGACATTAATGTAAACTATCTAGTATTCTAACCATAGGATTAGAGCTCCAACACTGGGTTTATTTGATTGGATCCCCCCTCAGGGAAATCTACTTCTTGCAGCTTGAATTTTTACCAAACTGTCCCACTCCTTTCCTGTTGTGGTTTGAAAAAATACTGTCTCTGGCTTCCACCCCTTATAGTACTCTGACTTCCAAAGTACCTCCCTCCCTCCTCCTTTAATTGCCATTGTCTATTGTGAAAACTGCTTAAGTAGTTATCCCACCCACGGTTTCCCATAAATCCATAATAGTAAGTGACCACTCAGCAAACCAGTACTGCTTTTGAGTAAACCTCCCTTACTACATTTGGTCTCCTGCTCATTTTCCAAGAGCTCCCATCTGCCTAGCACTCTCTCTCTCTAAACTCAGAGAGGGTCCTAAGTTAATCATGCCCATCCTTTACAGCAAAGAGATTTATTTTATTGTTTTGCACTTCATTTAACTGCTTCAGAGCACTACTGCTTTATTTTTGCTTTATTTCTTGATTTTTGCCTTTAAATCATTTTAAAGATCTCCACTACCTGAAAGTGCCTTGTCCAGTTAGTTCAAGTTATTTTGTTGTAACATTACACTCTGAGGCAATCTTTTTGGTGCTTTTACATTATGAGGTTAGCAGCGCCCTGTGCAGATGCAAAAGCCTACACAATAAATTTACTCAATAAAACTACCTTTAAACCTGAAACCTATAACATAGTATGGATAAAACAAATCCATTGCATGGAGACAAGCTTAGAGAAGCTAGTTTTCATGTTAATCAGCACTACTGTAAAATCTTTGCTGTTTATTGACAACCATTTAATCCTTAAAGAAAAAATACTGTGTGTGAGACATACACTGGAAGCAAAATTCTCACATTTAAATGAGAATGTCAAGACCACAGTTGGTGGACTTCAAGGATTCCCTGCAGGATGCACTGTCAGAGATGCTGGGTGGGCAGATTGGTCTGACGAGGGAGATGATTTTTCTAAGCTATGATACAGAATTGGAATTGCCTAGACATGGTAAGGCCTTGCTGTGTCTAATCATGGTGGCTGCCAAAAAAAAAAAAAAAAAAAAAACAATTACTAGAAAATGGAAATCAAAATCTAAACCAACTACACTTTAAATAGTGAATAAAGAGCAACAGAGATAAAACAACTGGAATTAAGATCTGTAGAAAAAGGGTAGGAACATACTACATAAGAAAAAATGGCAATTGTGGGAACAATGCATACAAGAGAGGAATGAGGCCTAAAAGGGAGCAGGACTTAAATGAGGTATGTAATATCTGAGTGAGAAAGATTTGGTATATTATACGTGATGTATAATGTTTGCAACTGGGAGTGTGTCAGCATGGTCTTATGTAAAATGCTTGCGACCAGGATTGTGTTGGTGTGGCTTATTTTCATTTATATAAATATATGATTGCCTATGTAGTAAGTGATGTAAGTAAGTGATGTAACTATGTAGTAAGTGATGGTTTAATGAAGATGTTTCTTTAAAAAAAAAAAAAACAAGAATTAAATAATTTATGTAATATTGCTTAGGTTATACGATATATAGCAATATATGTGAAGTATAATGTTTGTTGTATTAATATAGTTTGATTACTTTTATATCAATGTAAATTTGCCTATGTCACATTTGATAATTCAATAAATGTGTCTGAAAAAAAAAAAAAGAACACACACCACACATAGTGTCCACCACACACACAGACCAACTTATGCTGAGGCATTAAAAACAATCTTTCCAAACCTCAAAGTCCTCCTAAGCCTATAAACGGCAACAACTACCCTCAGAAATCTCTAAAGCACTCATTAAAAACAACACCAAACACCACACATACACCTACACCCACTGGAACCCCAACAGAAGAACCTATAAAGCAGCCAAATATATTACCCAGGATTCCTGTCATAGGGGAGTCCATTGTAAGAGTAACAGGTGCCCCACTCAAAAGACTGAACAAGAAAAAGCTTATCTGGAGCAGGATTCAAGACGTTATGCATGCACATAAGTCACTACACCACAGGTACCAGTATGATTCTATCGTAGTCCATGTGGGTGTTCAATCCATCCATCCATCCATTGACAACCCCTTTTCCTTTTTTTCTACTCATGGGGTCAGGGTATCATTTCAACAATGACAATCATCGAGAGCCCAGGTTTACACTGCTGAGTGGCTAGCCCTGCCATTGTAGTTATTCCACACCACACACTTGCATGCACACTCAACACCTATAGCTAATTTAGTGTCTCCAATCCACCTATTACATGCCTTTGGAATGTGGGAGGAAACCTACACAAACACAGGAAGAACATGCAGACACCACACAGAAGGCACCCCAGATGAGAATCGAACTGTGAGGTGATAACACTATCCATTATGCCACTGTGGGTTTTAATAACCTGATAAAATACCTCCCTGGACTATATGAAGAAAGACATTACTAATCTTTTTGAATATTTCTCTCAGGCAGGTATGTGCCTTGCACTGAGCAACATTTTACCTTCAAGAATGATGCAACATTATGAACAAAAGATGACTGACTTCAATAACTGGCTAGATTACGGTGTCTTTCCAGGGGGATTCAATATTTGTCAACATGGCAAGACATGGTTAACAAACCACATTGCTTTGCAAAGTGTGGTCTGTACCTGTCTTCCTCTCCCCAAGGCTTCTGAATACTAGCTAAAACTTCATCCACCCCCCTTACAGCCTTTTTAAGACAATGCCAAATTGACAAACCTACCAACATAGGAAATAAAACCCCCCAAAAAACTAAAAGGCTGCCCAATACTAGGATCCTAAATGAGACACTCCACACCCTACAAACTTTCCTCACTTTGGAGAATATAGATATCTGTGCCATTATCAAGACATTGTTACCCTAACCCAGCTTCAAATACCCCCTACATCAGTCCTCACATTTTTATTTCACTGTTCTCCCACTATCTCCTTCCCTTCCATTCTTTTCAGATATACCCTACCCTCAAATTCCTGTCCTCCCCTGTCTATCATAATAAACTTTTACCTCTCTGTCTCACTGGTTTTAACCATTTTATCTCTATGTTATCGTTTGTATACATGCTGTATATAACCTAACAGGAATTATGAAGGCATTATTCCTTCTATGACATTGTACCCTAATGTATTTTGCAGACGCTTGTAAATGATATTTTGTTAACTGTTTGTTTGTAGACGATATTTTCTTAACTGTTTGTTGTAAAATTTTTAAACTCACTGAGGAGCTTTTCTCCCTGCGTCTCCACTGAAAATGAGTCAAGCACTCAGTTGGACTAACCCGGTTAACAAATGTAAAATAAATAATAATAAATAAAATAAATCCAGAGAAAGTACTTCAGCAGTGCAAGGCTTCAGTGCCTTCCACAGATAGGGACAAAAGGTGGAGGTGTCTCAGTCTACATTAGCAACATGTACACCTCTAGGATGGTTAAACAGGACGATGCCCTGGAGTTTATCCATGTGTATATCACTACAGAAATCACCAAAGACCATATCCTAACAAGCTATAGGTCACCTTCTATGTTCCAAGAATGCCATAGCTCATACTTAGACCTACTGGAGGCAAACCATTAAACCAAATACCCTATTCATGGCAGGCTTTAACTACCCCCTATATACTGGGAAATATACACTGCCTCAGACTCTCAGACAATGATTCTTGGACATTAACACAAGTACTCTTGACCAGATAATGTGCACACCCACCACAAGTTCAAACATACTAGACCTGATACTCACCAATATGGGAGAGGGCTGCACACACACACCCAGTGGCACATCCTTTCTAGTGAATTGAGACCACAAAGCTTTCTCCCTTGAAATAAAAATAAACTCTGTAATCCCAGCAAACCTCGTAATAGTTAGAAACTACTCCAAAGGAAACTACACCCTTTTAAAAGAGTTTTTCAAAAATTAGTACCTCTCCTAACCCCAAGTTCACAGCAACCTCTGTGTATTTTTTTCACAAACACCCTATCCAACCATTAAATGGCTACATAGAGGCTGCTGTACCTACTAGACTTAAGCCCAAAACAAACTCTAAAAACAAACCACAGTGGTGGAATTCTAAACTTAATAAAGTATATAACAATAGGAAAAAAGTAATGGCTAAAATCAGAAAAAGCAACTCCCATAATGATAAGAGAGCCCCAATTAAATAAACAGGAAACGAAGAGAACTAATTAAGTCCAACAAGATTAATTACAAGGTCAAAATAGCCTCACAGGCTTAAGACAACCATATTGCCTTCTACATTTATGTCTAGAACCTCAAAGGCAGCACACAGCAATGGGCTGAACTGGTGGTCAATAGTGCCACCTTCACTGAGCACAGTGACATAGCAAATTTGCTGGCTAACAAATTCAGCTCAAATGTCAACTCCCACTCCCCCATCTCCTCCCATGAAAATACCTATTAGTACAGGCACCCCAACTACTAGGAGGGAGCAGGTCCTGGTGGCGTTCACTAAGACCATAATACACAGCCTCAATGGGCCCTGACAACATCCTGGGATGCCTCCTAAATAGCTTGAAACATGACCTATCAGGATAGCTTTTGTCACTTTTCAACTATAGCCTCAAACAGGCTTTATACCATAAGAATGGAGGACTGCAACATTTATCCCACTTCACAAGGGTGGACTATCAACTGACTCTGCTTCGATACAATGCCCTGCTCAGGTATATTGACAAAACTCCATGAACTGGTCATAAACCCCTACATAACTTGCTAGATTGCCAGCTAGCTCACAGACAGGACCCAGGATTCAGGATTGGTTAGAACACTTCTACTAGGAGACTGGTCACCAGCAGGGTACCTTAGGGCTGCGTGCTGGGACTGCTCCTATTAATATCTACTTCTTGGAGGGAAAGGCTAAAGTCAAGGGCCTTTGGCTGACCAAGTTCATTGATGACTGCAAACTGGGAGACGTCATAGAGTCTCCCCATAACACAAACATCTTAAAAGAGGATCTAACACAAACACATGACTGGATCCAAAGTCACAGATTAAAACTCAATGCCAAAAAATGCACTATAGGGCCTTTTGGTAAAATGCTCACTCAAGCTAATTATTACATCAATAAGACAGCCCTAAGAATTGATCAAGGTAGTCTTGGATCTGGGAATGTATGTGGATAGTAATCAACTCTTTGACCAACATGTGGCCAAGGTAGTGAGAAAAACATTCTATGCTGCCTAACTTATAAGTACAGGCATGGCATCCAGGTCCAAGGAAGTCATACAGCAACTTTATTTATCCCTTATCAGACCCATCATTAAATACAATGCCCCTTCAGCATGTACGTGACCATATACATGCAACAGCTGGAAAGCCAACAAAGGTTCCTTATCAGGAGAATCCAGGGTATAAACACAATGTCCTATACAGATCGCTTTAAAGCCCTATACTCTGTCTCCTACGCATCATTTAATAGGTGACCTATGTCTGACATACAAAGTATCCTTGGATCCAGTTCTGATGGAACTTTTACACATCCACAAAATAAAAGCATCAGAACCTTTAGATCCAAGGATTTAAATTTTGCTTGCAACATAAATAGGACATGGTACCAACACAGATATGTATCTCAGAGGATTCTCATGCTCTGGAACAGGCTCCCCATCCATATGAAGCAGTGTCCATCCCTAACCCTATTTAGGCATAACTTTGATCAATAGATGGGAAATTGGAAATTCACTCTGGGTCTGGCCCCCATGTCTCTGAAAGATAGAGGCAGACAGTAACTATGCCCAAACTAACATACCCCACCACCACATAACCTTTAGAGACATAACATACCCCCTTCTAATAAACACCCATGATACACAGGGCCACAATTAATTTGGGTTGCATTGCTAGGCTTATAAAGACCTTGGTAGTCATTAGCCTAGTATATATCTATGAACCCATAATGGAGAGACTTGAATTTACAAAAAAAAAACACAGGACAATAGGTACTTACTTTGCTATATTGCTTATGACTGACAGAAGTAGTGCAGAGGACTAAGACTATGAGCTGTTGGCAATCTGCTTCCTTTAGTCAAGAGTTTGATTCCCTGACCTTCTATTTGCTCAACTGTGAGATTCTGAATGGGTCACTTGACCAGACTGTGCTCTTGGGTATGGTCTGAAAAAGGTCCAGGAAATATGATATACCTAAGGCAAGCCAAGGATGAGTTCCAGTTCAAGTACTGTGAAACAGCGGAACGCACAGCAAGTATGATGCTACCATACCTCGAGTATTTACTTTCTTACTGCAGGATACAGCAATTTCAGAAATAGAATGCGTGTGTGTACATATTTTATATATAAATATATATATATATATATATACATACACACACACACACACACACACACACACACACACACACACACACATACACACACACATATATATATATATATATATATATATATATATATATATATATATATATATATATATATATATATGGATTTGCTTCAGTAGATCGAACATTTACAAGTTCGAACCAAATATGGCCGAGACCATATGTTCAAACCTGTAAATTTTCGAATACTGAAATAGAAACATAAAAAGCAACAAAACTAAACACTAAACATCTTTAGCAGGGGGGCTACGCCCACCTGCATCCCCCACACCCCCCTTACTTAAATATATCAACTCCGAGATCGGACTACATTGCAGAAATGGGAAATCTTCTCTTTCCGCTCTGCGCTCTGTACGGAGATCTCCATTCAGTCTGTTCGAACTTTTACAAGTTTGAACATATGGTCTCGGCCATATGTGGTTCGAACTTGTAAATGTTCGATCGACTTAAGGGGACTTATATATATATATATATATATATATATATATATATAGTGAGTAGTCTTTTATTTTTTAATATTTTTTTTTGCAAAAGTGCATTTTCGATAAATGCACTTTCGTGGAAGTGTGTTTGGTGGTTTGCATTTTGGTGAAACGTGTTCCATGGAGAGTCCTAGGTCCATCTATATGTACATATACACACACACACACACACACATACACACAGATATATATATATATATATATATATATATATATATATATATATATATATATATATATATATATATATTAGGACTTTCAAGGACATCTGTCTTCATTACTTTGATCTGATGTCTGTTCATTTTTCTTATCAGTAAACCACCTAGGTGTGTGGGCAGTGGTAATAATGCACACTACTTACACAATTGTATTTATTTTTTAATCTAATGTTTTATGGCAATAGACATGAGGTGGGGTACCCTATAGCAGTAAATGGAAATACATTATTGTGGATCTGATATATTTTACTCTCTTCTCAGTGAGACATGAGAATTATAAAAGATATGGATAGCAGTTTGTGATGCATGTGGAGTATGAAAACTAACTGCATTTACTGGATCCCTCAAAGGGTGCAGCATATGTTAAACAGCAACGTGATGTGAAGTCAGAGGTCGTTTTGGAAGGAGTACATTCCACTGAACACAGTGTGTGTGAGTGTGCATAAATATATATATATATATATATATATATATATATATATATATATATATATATATATATATATATATAATATATATATATATATATATATATATATATATATATATATATATACATATATATATATATATATATATATATATATATATATATATATAGTTTCATAGTTTATAGTATAGTACTAGGCTATCTGCCCTGGGGCATTTGTAAGCCTAGCCATAGTAATGTGGCTTTTGCCACCCCATGAAATGGCACAAAAAATGTACAGAATAAATATAGAATACTGTGCCTCTGTCTTGTAGTGACACAGTGAAGGTCCCCTTATATAATAGACTTAGTTTACTGTGCCCCTGTCTAGCAGTGACACAGATGTGACCCCTGGGGTAAACTTACGATCTCCCATCCACTCATCAAGATTTCTCTTGAAGAGAGTCAGTGAGGGGCTCTGCCTAATACGAACTGGGATCTTGTTCCAAAGCATGGGAAGCCTCTGGGTTATGAATTTATCCCTCCAGCATGTCCTATTCATACTTGTGCCGAGGTTTAAGACTTTAGCTGTCGTGGTCCTGATGGATTTGGATTTTTTGAGGTGGAGCATGTCCATCAGATCCTGATTGGACATGGCATTGTACGTCAGGCAGAGATCACCTCTGAGCAGGCGGTATGCTACTGAATAGAGCTGAAGGTTCTTTAGTCTGGCAGAATAAGACATATGTTGGAGACCCTTGATCCTCTTGGTGAGGTACTTTTGTGGTCTCTCCAGCTGTTGCAAATGCCGGGTGAGGTACATGCGAAATGGGGCATTGTACTCAATCATGGGTCTGATGAGGGAGGAGTATAGGGTACAATGACATCCTTGGATCTGGATGTGAATCCCTTCATGATGAGGTGTGCAAGGTAGAATGTTTTTCTAACCACTTTGGCAACATGGGTGTCAAAATAGAGGTCGCTGTTGACTTGGGTCCCTAGGTCTCTGATTACTTTTTCCATACTCAGTGGGTTGCTGTCTATGTGATAATTTGTGGGTACTTTGTTTTTCCCAAAGGGGATGACTATACATTTTTTGGCATTTAGTTTAAGGCCGTGACTCCGGCACCAGTTGTCCGTTTCTGTGAGGCCTTTTTGTAGGATGTATGTGTCCGCTGGTGTATTGACTATGGCGCCTAGTTTGCAGTCATCTGCAAACTTTGTCAGCCACAACCCTCCCATGTTTGCTTTAACATCTGAGAAATAAATGCCGAACAACAGGGGTCCCAGGACAGATCCCCTGTGGGACACCACTTGTGACTGGCCTTGAGTCTGACATTGCTCCAGTGATTTTAACTTTATGGGTTCTGTCCTTTAGCCAGTTTGCAACCCATCTAGTGACATAAGGGTTTACGTTTAAGCTGTTGAGCTTATCTATGATGCCTGAGTGGGGTATTGTGTCGTAGGCCTTAGGCAAGTCCAGGT
This sequence comes from Protopterus annectens, assembly GCF_019279795.1. Taxonomy (NCBI): domain Eukaryota; kingdom Metazoa; phylum Chordata; order Ceratodontiformes; family Protopteridae; genus Protopterus; species Protopterus annectens. Next base: position 1,231,873,299 of record NC_056726.1, on the reverse strand, counting down.
AGGCTGTATGGACTGCTTTGCCCTCATCAATGGCTCTAGTGACTGCTTCGAAAAAGTCAACCAGGTTCAAAAGGCAGGATATGCCCTTTACAAAGCCAAACTGGGTGGGGTCAAGTGTCTGTAGGTCCCCTGTGTCTCTGTTTATGAGTTCCATAACGATTCTTTCCATAGCTTTGCAGACCGGGCTGGTTAAACTTATGGGGCGGTAGTTCCCAGGGTCTGTAGAGGTACCCCCTTTGTGGAGTGGGACCACTGTTGCTGTACGCCAGTGTTCAGGTACATATCCTGAAGTAAGGCTAAGGTTAAATAGCATTTTTATGTGTGGGTTTAGCTCCTCTTGGAGTTCACGTAACACGCAACCCGGGATACCATCAGGTCCCATTGATGCTGTGTTTTTAGCTTTGTTTAGGGCGGTTCTCACTTGGACATCTGAGATGACAGGGAGATTACATTCAGCTGGGATAAGTATTTCTTCTTTTGGGGGTGAGGGAGGGGAGAAATTTGCACTGAACCTGTCAGCCAGAATGTTGGCAATATCTGTGGGTTCAGGGTTGGGAGGGTGGCCTAAGGGTTGGGAGGGTGGCCTAATGGTTAAAGTGTTTGCCTTACAAACACAAGGTACACTGTTTGAGTCCCACAAGGGATAATTGGATAAGCTTAAAATGGCTCGCAGGGGTAGTTAACTTAGTACAAATATATAAAACAGTGTATTTGTTGTGAACTAACTCTGAGCATATCTGAGGGTTTCCGCCCAGGTTTCTAACATAGCTGAAGAAGGCTTTGTGGTTATCTTTAGTGTGTGTATATATATATATATATATATATATATATATATATATATATATATATATATATATGGGTTCCTATCAGATAGCCGAATGCTCATTTGACCGAAACTCATTTCACCAACACCAAATGACTGAAAACTCATTTCGCCAAAAACTCATTTCACTGAAAATAGTACAGGCAGTGTATATGCCCTTTTCCCCACTGTAGTGCGACCCTGGAGTTAGAATATATAAGTGGTGGGGGTGTGTGGGGGGGCGCAGCCCCCCACATTGGGGTGTGTGGGGTGAGTAGCCCCCCACCTAATGTAGTTAAAAACTACCAACTTACCTAGTTAATAGGAAGTGGAAAGTATAAAATTAAGCTGCCCCCCCACACCTCCACTACTTATATATTCTAACTCCAGGGTTGCACTACAGTGGGGAAAAGGGCATATACACTGCCTGTACTATTTTCAGTAAAATGAGTTTTTGGCGAAATGAGTTTTCAGTCATTTGGTTTTGGTGAAATGAGTTTCAGTGAAATGAGCTTTCGACGATCTGATAGGAATCCATATATATATATATATATATATATATATATATATATATGAGTTCTGCACCGAAATATGTTATTAGAAGTTCCTGTTTTTTTTTTTTTTTTTTATTGTGAACTGCTTTCATGAAGCTGTCATAAGGTCTCCTTTATATACAGCCATTAAATACAACTTTCCAGAGGACTTTTGTATTAGTCTGGCACTATGCTTGGTTTCAAACTGGGAGGACTATTTGACCTCTGCAGTAAACCCAATCTCCACAATCTATATTTATTTTTTTTTTGTTTGTAACATACCATGAATATAGTACCACGTTTTCATGTAGCAAAAATTGCAGAGGCAAATTCAGAGGTGTATTGCAAAGGAAGGTGTAAGATATGAGTGGCATTCATAGGTGTGTTTTGCAGCTGAATAGCCTACTTTTCTTAGGTGAAGGTTTTGTAATGAAATCTCGGAGAGTAGCAGAGACAGAGACAGGGCTATGTGCCTTTAGCTAGGGCAACTTTACTGCAAGTCGATTATATTTGTTTTCTTTAGGAGCACTATCTCGTTTCTAAATAGAGCTCCTTGCCTAGGACCAAAATACAAACATTGCCACCCACTTTAGTTAACTACCTCCCACTTTGTGACATTACTGGTTATTCCTGTCCACATATCAATTAACTTTGCGTATTCAGTCCCATTCAGGTTTGGTTCCTATCTGCAAACTCAAACAATGTAGATCTAGTTCCGACAGACCGTCTCAAGCATTTTTTTTAAATAATTATTGGCCATCCTTGCATTAGTATGACAAGTTACCTAGACTACACCATGCAAGCATGATACAAAACTCGTTGTTCCATTAACTTTCAAAGTGAATTAACATTGTAGAAAAGTCCATAAGTGCATACAGAGCATACATTGCAAAATGCCAGTTCACCGTGTTTTTTTCCTAAGCTATCATTTTCAAATGTGTGGAGAAAAAAAATGCAGATTTGCGGAGAAAACAACCAGTAAAATAGCATGAAATTAACTTCTCTGGTTTAAGGGTTTGCTGCATTTGTAAGCACTAATGTGTTAAACAGTTAATGATAGCTAATCCCCAGCATTCTGTGATTTTATACACTGTGTATAATTACAAGTATACCACTACCACTTCATCGATTCCATTTTAATTTTATTTATTTTTAGTTGTGTGTGTGTGAGAGAGAGAGAGAAAGAGAGATAATGTGCAGCAGCTGATCTCGAGAGAAACACTGACTGGTGAAGTTGAAATGTTAAAAAAAAAATTAAAAAAAATCTCCATAAATAGGACAAAGCAGGTAAGAAATGTAAGGTGGGATAGATGTTATAAATCATTAAAATTCTAAGATACTCCAAACACCCACCGTTTGAAATAATGCCGTGGTTGTGGTTCTGTTTTTAGACCCATAATTGCGGTAAAAGTTTTACTTTGTTTCATGGTTCCGTCTTTTTTTTTTTTTTTTTTTTTTCTTAACTGTAGCACAGCTACAAGTCAAAGGACTTTTACAAAAGTTTCAAGCAGATGATTTTCCACATTTTGAACTACAAGAGTAATATGAGTAAACTTTGCATATCTGTTGTTGTTGTCTTTCGGCTTTTAGGGTTAGGGGTCGCCACAGCAGAACTCCGGTCCGCTAATGATTGGCAGTAGATTTTGATGAATGCCAAGGTGACAGCTCGACGTTCAACCTTCAACGAAGGCACGCCCATTTACACATGTCTTTCAAGTGCCCACCCAACCGCGGGGAGGACATGCAGACTCCACACAGAAGGCACTCCCCACACTCCAGCAGAGAATTGAATGGGAGAACCTCTTGTTGTGAGGCAACAATGCTACCGCTGCACCACCACGGCTATCTTAAAAACAGTTAACTGTCTAAATATAAAATCACCTTCCATTCTTGTCGGGGTTGATACTTTAGAAAACGTTTGCATTTTATTGCTGAAAGTTCTGTTGAAACTAGATGAGGGTTTTTTTTTTTGGGGGGGGGGGGGCATTTGGCACTGCATGGGGAAGACCAGTTAAAACGTTTGAGAACTAGGACTGCTTATAGGAAATTTAAGTAAGTGTTTAAAGACTTGGCCACACACCTGAATTAACACCTTCTAATGCTGTATTGCACACATTGTAGTTTGAAATGTTTTTCAATGTTATTTAACAGTATCTTGGTTTCCTTTGGTGATTGAATGTATGCCTGCCCTCTTTATGTGTATATCGTGGCTTTCTCAGAATGTATTTTACAGTATGATTTTACTGTTAATTTTGCTTTTTGTAGGTTATCTAAATCTGCTTTACAGGACCTGGCTAGCCATATCTCTCATCTGTATCTCATATGAAGTGAAGTGAATGCCGTCATCAGCATGGCTAGCGAGTCTGTATGTGGATGCAAAAACTAGCTGTGTTGTCATGATTCTTGTAATTAGAGATTTGATTATTAGAGGAAATGATACGTATATTTGCAGAGATGATAATGAACATCGAATAGTGTTATGCTTGCCAGGAGTGAAAATAGAAGATGCAAGACAAGCCTTGCATTTCCATACCACTTGGCTCTTCCAACACCCAAAGCAAAGCTCAGACTCTGGTCATCTGGGTCATAGTCAGGGCTTCATCCCTCAGTGCCACACAGCCAGCCATGTATTTTCACAGTTTTGAATTGTTCACTTCTTTTTACTTTTACTTTCAGATATTTTTTTGTTTCATGATCATGCATTTATTTTTGGCATTTAAAATGATCTGAGTCAGAAATGCTCTGGTTTAAATACTACTGAGAGTAGAGGAGGAATTAAGCCACGTTTAGGCCTCTAACTGCTTGTAGAACTTTGAATTGTGCTGTTTTTCTATTGGCCAATGGAGTCATTGAATTTCTTGCATTTATCTGCTATAATAATTTGCCTGTGTTTGCAAGGCACTGCTCCTTGCACAGCCATTTTAACTGTGCACTGTAAAGACACAGAACCTAATCTTTCCCAATACAATGTAGTCCAGAAATTCTGAGCACACTTAAAAGTAAGTAGCTATGCAAAGTGATTAATTCCTATTTGTGTATAGACTTGTATTGTTCATATTAGATATACAGCACTCCAGTTAAGCAACTCCTAATAATCTCTTAGGCACTACTCACCCCTCAGCCCACTGTAGCAAGCATTTGGAACCACGAAGCTACCTTCCAACTGCTTCTGCAGCCAACATGGTTGGAATATGCATCCTGAGACAATGTTGCAATTGTCTCATGTTCATTGACATCCACCTACTACTTAAAGGGACACTATTCCTTCCAAATAAAATTTCTTGCCTCAGAATGAAGCCTCAACATCCAAATTGTAATCCCTCCCTCTTTGCAATGTTTCAATAATCTCACTCACTGGATCAACCTCATAATCCCAGAGCTGCTCGTTTTCATAGGGGCGGATGCGCAGATCTCATGCCCGCACAGTTTGGAAACATCTTTGTTGCAGGGATCAATTAATTCCCTGGTGAAATGTCTCGACATTTAAATTATGTTCCTGCCATAGATCCCTTACTTCTCAACATGCTGGAAAATGCGCAGGTAATCTAGGCAAAGACTAAAGTTATTGGGGAGGGGGAGTTGGCAAAAATAAAAACGTTTTTCACATAAACTAAAGTTAAAAAGTTGATCGAATAACAGGAACTAAGTGTACATTTCCTAAAGGAGCTAAAGTTTGAATCTAAAATGTATGTCATTATTTTTAGTAGTGTCAGTTTTATGAAAAACAGACCGAAGGTACGAGGCAGAAATCTAAACATTCAGTAAAAATCTGGATAGCTGTGAAGGACTCTTACAACAAAGTCATTGATCTGTAGCCATTCAGGGATGGAAAATGCATGCAGGTTTGTTTAATTCAGTTTGGGAGTAAGACGTACTTTCTTTGGGAAGGTCATACTCCTCTGTTTTTTCAGGACTACCCATCTGTGTGTGTGTGTATCTATACCTATCTATCAAGATATATATATATATATATATATATATATATATATATATATATATATATATACACACACACACACACACACACGTGTGTGTGTGTGTGTTGGTGTATATTGACTTGACAATCTGGTGCAGGGAGGCTGTGTTTACAAAATTCAGGAGTCTATGTGTCTCTGTGCTTATATGTTTGGTGTCATATACGATTCACAGTTAATAGTGTGGTAATGAAAGTCACCCATGAATATTGTATTTGTTTGGATGGTGAGTGTTTCCAGTAAGTTTAAATATATGATATGGGTTTCCTTACTCTTATAGGGGGACCTATAGCTTGTAAGGGAGTGGTATTGGATTTTACCTGTGGTGATTAGAAAGCTCCAAGCCTTGAGGTACATTTGTTTTTGATGTAAATTTGACACCTCCACCTTTAGTCCCCGTCTGTGCAATGGATGGTCTAAATGTGTAGGAGGTATTATAACCTTGCACTGTCAGTATGCTCTACACAGCTTTAAACCATATCTAAGTGACCGCATAGACATCAGCATTCTCTAAAGTTAGGAGAGCTTCTAGGGAGTGAGGATTCTGTTTAGACTCCTAGCATTGTGCAGTAACACTTTTAGATTCTCTTGCTCCCCATTTGTTATTTCAAAAGTACTTTCAGTTTGGCATCACTGAAAAAAGCACTATGTAGGAAGGACAATTTTTTAACTAATATTTGAAAGCCTAGAAGGGTGAGATGCAATCCATCCCTGGCAAAACAGCATGGTCTGTTAATCATATCCTTCCATGTTGACAAATACTGCATCATCCATGCACACACACATACATGAAATAATTAGTTGCAAGTCTGCAATAATAAGATGGAGAAGGGTTACTAATGTTGATTTATATCTTCACAGAAAGCTAGCTGTAAACCCCCCACCCCCCACTAGCTGGCATTGTGTGCTGTAACTAGTGGTGAAGATAGATAAAAGATAAAATGATGTGCTAACAGCTTGTGTTTATATTGCACAGGGACCAGTTTGTACACATTTAAAGATCATCACTTGAGAATGTTCTTTGTCATTTCATGAGATTGCTTACTAAAGCTAAGACCAATTTGGGTATGAATATGTTTTGTGAGTAAATGACTTTGACCTAAACTGGCTGAAAAAATGCATTATGAACTGCGACAGACCGAGGTAATTCATTTTTATTATTATTATTGTTTTGTTTGTTAATCAAGCAGTACATAACACACCCAGATTCCCATTAGTAGTTTTTCCTGCTAGTAGATATAAAAAGGTAAGAAAAAATGCAACTCGGACTTCATTTACTTATTTATTTATTTAACATTTGTTTACAGGGATGGTCAGACTGGACAGAAGTCCTTTTTCGGTGGAGGCCCAGGGAGAAAAGCTGCACAATACGACAAAAGGTTTACAAAGGCAGCTATGACATAGTGCATCAAGACTCTATCATATCAGTTATACACAATAAGAAAGAAAAAAATTATACAACAGCAGTCACATAGAACATCAAGATTTTAACATATCAATTATATACAGTGAGAATACAAAACTTTCTACATTATTTTATCTGTGTAGTGGACCAGTGATAGGGTAAGGCATTTATAGCAGGAGTAAGCTGAGTAACACCCCAATTAGCAGTATAAATGTAGTGAGAAAGGTGTGTGTTCTCACATAAGAGACTGAAAGAAAATATTAGTAACTTTTCTTTGGGGAGGGGGAAACAACATATTTTTGAAAAAAATGGATTTGCTGTTTTTATTGGTTTTGTTCTGAATTATTACAGTTAGCCAAACTGTTTATAAATATTGGAAGAGAAGTACAGTGCTTGGCATGTAAAGTTAGCCTATTACTTCAACGATTGAAATACTAATTTCAGGAACTTTAATCATACTTTGACTTAGGAATGAGGTCCATTCACGTCATGGTATTAGAAACCCAAAAGATTTGGAGAAATTAAAAAGGGGAGGCATCCCTGGATGTTATCAGGGCTCATTGGTGTAGCATGTTTAGCTCTAGAGAGTGCAGTGAGGACCCGTTCTTTAATAACAGTGGGGGTATAAGTGGTAGAGGGTATTTCCTGGTGAGTAACTAATCATCTTCGAGTCATATAGACTCTGTCTTCTGCTTGTACCTTATTGCTCTTGTGTAACACTTTTGAGTAAAGTTAATCTCTTCAGCTCTTTAATCTTGGACTTTGGTAACTACTTTAGCCAATAAAGTGTTTCTGTCAAGGCTTTTCTCTCTGCACTATAAGGTTGAGAGGTATGCCTTCAATTATAACTGAAATGTCATGAAATCACAAGAAACAAATGGCTTTTATTGCATGTATATTTTTATACACTAGACAGACTTTTTTGTTTCTAATTAGAACTAGCCAGGACAACTTTATACCTACATAAATAAGTAAACAGACACACATATTCCATACAGATGTACAGTTTAATTTATTTTACAAAATAAGTAAGCAAGCAGACACAGGTCCCATGTGAAGTCATAGTTTTGTTTATTTGACTGGTTTAGAACTATCATATCTAGGCATAGATGGATATTTCTGATGTAATGTAACAGGTTTACAGTGAAAGTGTAAATTGCAAGTAAAAGGAAGTGTAATAGTTTGTTGCAATGAGACAATTTACTGATGAATCATGACAATGTAAGACATCTGTAATACACACTCACTAGTTTAGAACACCATTGCACATAAAACTAAAAAATAAATTAAAATGGAGAGAGCCTTCTATACTTAACATAGCCACTCTGCTAAACAGTGTATTTATAGTTATCTTCTTCTTCTTCTTGTTCTTTCGGCTGCTCCTGTTAGGGGTCCCCACAGCAGATCAGCTGTTTCCATTTCTTCCTGTCCTCTGCAACTTTCTCTGTCACACCAACCACCTGCATGTCCTCTCTCACCACATCCATAAACCTTATCTTAGGCCTTCCACTTTTCCTGTTACCTGACAGCTTCATCCTTAGCATCTTTTTCCCAATATACTCTGCATCCCTTCTCAGTACATGTCCAAACCAACGTAATCTTGCCTCTCTGGCTTTGTCTCCAAACCTTCCAACCTGGGCTGACCCTTTAATATACTTATAGCGTATTTATAGTTATACATTTTACATATGCACATACATACAAATATTGCAGGCATAAGCAATAATACCATTCTTGCCTGCAAAGTTGTAGTTATAGTTTGACCTCATTTCCATTTCTTATATTTTTTCAGCTATCATGTTGCTTGAATTCCACTTCTGCATTTTGCCAAACTGTTTGACATTCTTTCAGAAAATGGCATAACTATTTATTCCATTTACAATTATCTGTTTCTTTCTTGCACCATGGAGCTCAGGTTGTGATTCAAAAGCATGTCAGCCTCCCACTTACATGGTTATCAAGCCGAAATTAATAAGTAAACAAACAAATACAGTTGAATAAAGAAATAAGGGAAACAAATTAAATGATTTCAAGTTTAATTCATGGTACCTTGGAAAGTACAGTGCACATCTATTTGTTGTTTTCATTATTTATTAAAATAAACATATCCCTATTTCTGGACCTTTGTCCCCCATTTTGTTGGGCTTTGAACAGATTTATTGCAGTACGAGGTTGACAGGTATGAGTGTGTGTCCATGGACACAATTTAAAGGTTGTCCCTGTTCTGGGGCTTTTGTCCCCCCATCATGTATGCTATAACTGTGTCCAGATTTCTTAAACTGACAGGTGGAGACATATGACTATGTAAAGTGCCATACTGCACTTCTGTATTGCTTCCCATTGAGAAGCCTGCTTTCAGTGTCTGCACACACTGAAAGCAGGCAGACAATGCAGGGTGTATGTGACAATACCTGTCACCCCCCACCCCCTGCACTGCTTCCCATTGAGAAGCCTGCTTTCAGTGTCTGCAGACACTGAAAGTAGGTAGAAAGTGCTGTATGGCACTACGACAATGCGGTGTGTGTGACAATACCTGTCACACACCCCCTGCATTGCTTCCCATTGACAAGCCTGCTTTTGGTATCCGCGGACACTGAAAGCAGGTAGAAAGTGCCGTACAGCACTTTCAGAGTGCAGGGGGCATGTTTGATCTGCCAGCACCACTGACACATGCCCCTGCACTCTGAAAGTGTTTGTGTCCACATAGCCATTAACAGTAGCGTTCCTTCATTAATATGAATGGTGTGCTGCTGTTATGGCTATGCAGACACGGACACCATTCACTCCGTGTAGGAATAACACTATCCCTACATGGAGTTTATTGAATCCTGGGGATAGTCTTTGTGAAGAGCAAAGCAAGGAGGAGGAAGGTAGATGAATTAGTAAATAAAATTGCCTCTTTGAAATGTAAAAGAAAATTAGACAACAGTTAATTGAAAAAGAAATAGTGCATAGCTTCTCCCAGTTGGAGAATTTACTATTATATTTTCTTAATAACTTGTAAGATTTAAAATATGTTTTTATTGATGATGGAAAGTTTGGATACAGACGTAGCCTGTAACGAAGTCCATTCAGTAGGAATGGCAATGGTTAAAAGGATTTGGCTTTCCTTATCTGTCTGTGAGTCCCATGGGCCTACAGTGGTCTCATGTTGGTAATCTCAGATTGAACTGAATTAAATTAAACTGGCAATCATTTTCATTGTGGAATTTCAGAACTTCTGTGTATGTGGAGAGAAGGAAAAAATAAACCTTTTCCATTAGACAAACAATCCTTTGTTGTAATACCACCATCTGATCCAATTTATTTATTTTACACAATAGCCCTTTCCTGGTAATGTTGGATGCCATATTGGAAAGTTGTAAGCATGTAGTTATTATCTTGGTATTGTGTTAGCTAACTGATACTAATGTACTGGAAATGCATGCTGAAGAGGTAAATGTTTCCCAGAGGGGTTTCATAATGCTGCCTGTAAAGTGTTACAGCTGATTTTGTGGCAAAATTTCAGTTTGACATAAAGTAGCAAACCTGGCACTACAAGTTCTGCAATGAATCAATCCAACATTTGGCAACACAGTAACCATGGCAATAATTTTGAACTTAGTTTATCCAGAATCATTATGTGGCTTAGGTAGCCTTCAGCCTCTTATTGTTTATGCATTATCTGGGGTAACTTGCTCTTTCTTGATGTTTACTATCTCTAGACTGCTAAAGAGTACTGTAGTTTTAGCTGATAGCCTTTAATTGATGTGTTATACCATTTCTGGGTTTGCCCTTCAGTTCACCCCTAAAAGTAATATTTTGACAACCTAAACTGTTTCCTACTGTTTCTTTGCCATTTGTCAGGATTTTTCTTTAGACATAGAGTGGATGAGAAGTCCAAACATTGTTCTTATAATTAGAAATGACCCGAGTGCAAATGCCAATGTCTAAAAGTATTGCACATAGGAGTGCTTTTTGCTTTTAGTAGTGCATAGAACACTTACCTCACCCATGTCATAACTAATGTATCTCTAAAGAGACTTCATTCAGCTTAAGCAGAGGGTAGGCTGGTCATGCTTGCTGCCTTTTCTTTAGACATTCATTTAGTGGATCAGTCATCCATTTCCAACTGATTGCTGACCATCATGCATAAGTGTGACATCACTAATCTTATGGCTATTTCTTTGGTTGTTGAGGTGCACCTCCATACTCTGCTCGCTGTGAGTCATTACAGTCTACACTAATGTACCCCTACCACCAAAATCAGGTTAGTGAATCAATGAATGGAGAAAACACTTTTCATACTAGCTAGATCCTATGAGACCAAATGTATTTTTTTTTTTGGAGGGGGCTTATATCATGTGATAAACTATGGTTTCACAAATCCCAAGCAAGATTTGAAGAAAAAAAATCACTATTGTATGATTGTGCAAGCAATTTAGTTACCTTACTTTTAGATGAAACACTTGCTTCCTGCTGGCATATGTAAAAATCATTAATGACAGTAAAGTATTAACCTCCGCTGAAAACAGGCTCTGTGGAACCTAGTCGGACTATCCCTGTCAACAAATGTTAAATAAATAAATAAATAAATAAATAAATAAAATAACTGAACTCACACTTCCAACTGCAATATATTTTTAACCTTTTGTGCATAGTAAATCTAATAGTTCTTTGCAACTTGGTTCAGACAAGGTTAATTTTTTTCACCACTATTATATTGTGACCCAAGTTCTTTGTAATTCAGTGATATTTTACTGCAGGGAAGTAACAATTTCTGTAACATTCCAGTATATGCCCCTTCTTGATTTTGCATGTGTTCTTTGCCATCATATTCTACAAAGTACATGAGAAAATGCTGGATTGCCAGTCCCATCCAAGGAATAATAATAGTAATAATAGTATAATTTTGCTGCTTTTGTGTATTTTTTATTTCATTCTGCAAACTGTTTTATAAGGCGAAATAATTTGGTCAGTAATGAGGTGTACAGAGTACTGCCACAGTTGGTGTTTTCTGCCTAGAAGCTACATTTTACTGTCTGATCTAGTCATTTTGGGTTTCTTTTAAGTTGGTTTGGGTGAAGATGTCAGTAAAGATTGTGTAACTCTCCTTAGTGTTGTGCATATGTAAAAAACAGTAAAGAAAACATTATGTGAACCTGGACATGGTCTCCACAAATGCAATAGTTGTTGTTGTATCTTTCGGCTTTTCCAGGTTAGGGTCGCCACAGTGGAACTCTGGTCCGCTAATGATTGGCAGTTGATTTTTACATGCTGAGTTGCCGGCCCTAAAGCACAACCTTCAACAATCCACAAATGCAATAGTAATGCAGCTAAATTCAGTAGTAATTATTTTTAACTTATCTTTTCTTGATTGGCTATTCCAACTAGGTTAGAGTTTTTTTGTTTGTTTTTTTTTCCAGGTGAGAGTGGTATTTATCCAATTTGGAACAGGCACGAGACAACTTCCCCTATCTTTTTTTATAGGTGCCATCGGATATTTTACATCCACCTGATACAACCAGCTCAAGCAGATTGGACCTTGGTTTAACATGTCATCTGAACAATGGCACACTCAGGAGTGCAACACCCCTCCATTGCTGCATTGCAAAAAGAACCCACAGCCTTCTGGTCTTCCAGAACCAAAGGTAAGGGTGCTACCTGCTGTGCCACTGACTGATTGTGTCTGTTGTGACTAAATGCACCAATTCTTTTCTTCAAATTTACTTTGCAGGAATTAGCTGCTTGCAATGAGATACACTTGAGTTAAAAAAATGTTCATACAAAACACACTGGCCTTGGGCAACCCCCATGATATCAGTTTGAAATAGAGCCATTCATTCTTTCATTCATCAGCATATAAATAAGCAGTGGTGAACAAGATCTCATCCCCCTTTGCAGGCTAACCATGTTAGCACTGAATACAGCTTTACACAATCGCAATCTCTAGGCATCATACATGCCATCAGAGCAAAATTGTGTGTAAAACAAGCATAGCAGAACCAAAGCAGACTGGCATGAATGGAAGCGGAATCAGATAAAGGGGCCTTCCAGGACTTAATCCATCTGTGGGGAATACCTCTGGTAGATCTTTCTACCACCTCTCTAAACAACCAACTGACAAATTTTTGTTCCAGCACTCCATGCAAGAAGGCCTGGAAGACAGATGCCTTTTCTTTTCCAGGGACAAGAATGCTCCTGCATGCTTTTCCACCTGTTCTACAAATATCCAGGGTACTTCTGAAGATTCAGAAGAACTCCCTAAAGATCATTTGGTGACTCCTTTGTAGCACAGACAGTGGTGGTTCATGGCCAAGGGAAATTAACTCAAGCTTTCTCGCAGAATGGATTTACTCACACAGACAAAGGATGTTTGTGATACATCCTGACCTCAGACAACTGCAATTAACTGCATGGATGATAGGGTCTTACTAACTTTTAGGTAACTGTCTCCTGAGGATGTTTATCATGTGCTAATGGAGGCCAGAGAGCCTGCTACTAGAAAAGCATATATTAGTAAATGGAAAAGCTTTTCTAGTTGATGGCAACAAAATAATATGCACTCATTCAAGACTAGTGGTTCTCTGTTTTTAAAAAATTTACACGAGTTACCATCCTATTATCTTACTGCTTTACAAAGGTTTGTCTCTAATGCATTTCAACATATCTGCCCATAGATCCCCTCTTTCAATGGAGCTTCAGTTCATGTCAAAATATTTTGAAAGGGGTTTTACATAAGAGGCCTCCCAGAAAACACGTGGCTTCTCTTACCTTTGTGATAGAGAAGTTAACGTGTCCATTTGAACCAGTTCATCTGGCTGACTTGAGGTTCTTAACATGCAGATTTACTGGTCGGTCTGAAAGCTGCAAGAAGAGTATCAGAGTTGCAAGCTCTTGTGATGGGTCAACCTCATCTCTTCTTTCACAGAGCTAGGGTTTCTTTGAGAACTAATCCATCCTTTATGCTTAAAGTGCTATCCGGGTTTAACTTTAGCCAATCTATCCATCCTCCTGTTTTCTTGCCAAAATCCAAAAATGAGGGAGAAAAGATACTTCATACCTTGGATGTCGACAGACAACTCTGGTACTACAATGACAGCACAACATTTTATAGATATTCTGATTGGTTGTTAATTTTTTGTGAATATAATAATAATAATAAGGCACAACTGTGTGGAAACAGACTATTTCTAAATGGTTGTTTCCGGCAATTATTTTTTGATATTCCCACCACAACAAAACTATTTCAAGTAGGGTCAAGGCTCTCTTTACCAGGGCCTTGACTTCATCTTATGTTTTTTGGAAAGGTTTGGAATCTAGAGGCACCAGCTTGGTCCACTGTGCATACATTTATAAACCACTATAAACTAGATTCCTTTTCCAGGTCTAGGGCAGGCTTTGCTGCTAAGACCATTCTCCAGTGGCTCCTGGACCACCAGGAGGTTCAGATGTACTAAGAGAGACTCATCCCACCTTTAAAAATTTTATATTTAATTTAAGAAATCACACAAATTCCATTGACTGCATTGGAAAACATTTTCAAAGGGTTAAGCTGAACCTTTTTTTTAATGTATGCATTCTGTGTTGGAAATATGTAAGGTAAATGGTTTGTCTGTTTGTCTTTTCTGCTTTTCCTGGTTAGGGGTCGCCACAGCAGAACTCCGGTCTGCTAATAATTGGCAGTAGATTTTTTATGGTGCCGAGTTGCCAGCCCGACGCCCAACCTCAGCGAAGGCACGCCCATTCAAGCATGTCTTTCGGAGGCCACTCGACCGCAGAGAGGACATGCAGACTCCACACAGAAGGCACTCCAGCCGTGAATCAAACAGAAGAACTCTTGCTGTGAGGCGACAATGCTAATATGGTCAGTAATAGAAATAACTTTCTATTTAGGTAGTGTCACTTTTCAGGAGCTGCATTGCTTTGCAACATTGTGTGCTATCTGTTTAACTTGGCAACCTGACCTAAGCATGGACCACAAGGAAACATTGTAGCAAAGTTTGTAGAAACCTTTAGAGCCATAAGTGGATACATTTTAAGATGTGCTTTCACTATGAAAATGTAAAAACTTTTTCAGGCATAGCTTTGGAACATTATAGTAGATTAATTGAAAGAAAGAAATAGTCCCAGTCTAACATTTTATACATTTAGGGTCTCATTAATATAGCTATGGAGTATAGCACTTGGCTCGTAGGTTAGGGTTGTGAGCTGTAGTTCCTGCAGTATGTGGTTTGATTCTCTCAGCCCTTGTTTGCATACTGTGTGACCACGAGCAAGTCACTTAACCAGACACTGCTTCTGTTTTCACCCCTGAAAAGGGACTGTGTGTCACATAGTCCCACCTGGTTAAATAGAATTATTATTATTTTTTTAGTAGTATTATTATACTATGTCCCAGTTTGGAGAAATTTCTGGAGGCTGGGGCAGAGTGTGTATATTAAAGTAAAGGTGATTTGCCTGGTTTGTGTGAGGCTGTGTGTGTGTGTGTGTGTGTGTGTGTGTATATATATATATATATATATATATATATATTTTTATACAGTGGCGGCTGGTGACTTCAAATCACAGGGGGGCTGCAGGAGACGCTGAATGGGCGGGGTCAAAGGGAAGGGGTGTGGTCAACCATAAAGGGGAGGAGCTATGCACAAAACCACAAAAAAACTAACTTTAATTAAATACGCTGCCCTGGGTGGCAAACCATCATTATGAAAGTCCAATCAAGACAAAAATAAGTGTAGAAGAATAAAAATATTTCAATGCATTGGCTGCATGACAGCTTACTTAATATCTAGATGGAAACAAAAGGTTGTGAGGCATGAAAAAATAAATTACTTTTTAAATACATTACTGGAATGCCAGTCAAAATCAAGTATAAGAAAACCAGAAGCACTCAACTCAAACTACTTCTCCTTGCACTGCAGTTCTAATTATAATATATTCAGCTTTATTAAAGTACCAAGCAACATGCTGAAAGTAGAAATCTATGTGATGCCCCCACTTGTAAAAATGTTTCTTATCCAAAAAGACCTGCTGCCTGACCACGTTTCATGGGGAAAACATGATAAAAGTAAAAAATGAAAAGCAAACAAGAAACAAGCTCAAGATACATTGCTTAAAGGATTACTGTACAGGTTATGGACCACACATGATTGGCATTCTGTTTAGTTTACGGGTAAAGCCTGTAGAGATGACTGGAAGTCTCCAACAAGTGTAATGAGCTTTTTAAAATAATGGAATCCTGTCCTTTAATACCCAAGGCTTATACATTATCTAGTCAAGTATTCTCTGCATGGCAACAGAAAGGCTTTCAATGTTGGCAATTCTTTAACAGTATGCTTATTAAAGCTTACTTGCATCTTACGATGTCAGACAAGCTTACCTTATGGTCATTAAAGCATTGCTACTTAAACACAGAGCAACAGGCACTTTGAGTAATAAGCATAAATCAACAGTACAAAAATATGACAGAAACCAGACCATTCTGCAAAATCAAGGACAGATGAAAAGCCACTGTAGTACTTATGCAGTGTGTCCTCCCCATCCAAGGTAGATACAACTACTCCTTGCCTTGCTTGGACACATCCAGAGTCACTACATGGGGGAGTGGGGTGCAACAAGCATGTCACAATTTGAAATCTCTCTGGCTGACTGTGATGGCCCTGACACATTTGTCATACCTCTCAACTTCAAGAGCAAGAAATCTGGACAAAGCCATACACAGAAGTGGGACAAAGGCACAACAAGAAGGACAATTTTTAAATATTGCTCTAATAAACTTAGAAAGATAATAGAATAGGTCTTGCATTAGTATGAATTTTCTGAAGGGTATAAAATCTGAAACTCAAATGTCTGTCATTTTCTAACTTCAGTCTTTAGTGATTTGTCACTAATTTGCCAAAAACACAATTTTATGAAAAATGGACCAAAAATGTGATGCAAAAATATAAAATAGACACACAATACAGCTTCTACCTGTCAAAGAAGGGACACTTTAATATTAGTACTGCTACCTTGAGCAGCTGACAAAATAAAAGAATCTACATGCATTTCAAGTAATCTATAACTTTGATTATTACAGTTATTTCTTAATTGTAAACCCTCCATGTTTTCTTCCAAAATTGCTATTTTATGGAGGGATTATTAGGGGAAGAGCAACATTTTGAGCCAAAAATTGGGGACAGTTGAGAGGTTGGCTATGCCTAATTCTATAAAGCAATTTATTTGCATGTACCTCTCAACCTGTTAATGCAGTAAATCTGAACAAGGCCAAATATATTGGGGCACATATAAACAGTACTAAAATTGCTCTTGTATAAATTGAGACAGTTGATAGAACGGCTCTTACTTTAACATGCATTTTTATGAAGGTTATGAAGTCTGAAACTTATTATTTAGTGACTTCTGGCAAATCATTTAGGAATTAAAACTACAAATTTTATGAACAACAAACCAAAAATAAGAAACAAAAATCTATTCATTCTTTGAAAATCTGGACAGTTGGGAGGTATAGTTCAGCTGGGCCTGTCTGAGTTTGCTGCCCTACGAGCCCTGACAAAATAATGGTTGAACTGGAGCCTCTGCAGCCATTCCAATTAACCATTACTTGGCTATTTCACTCCATTTACCATAAACACTAATGTGCATACTGCTTTACTTCAATGATTGGACTTCATTTGAAAGTTTTATTTTGTATTTTACAGCACAAACATTAAGTAATCTGTTAAACAAAGCAATGCAGTCTCACAATGAAAACTTAGCATTAAAACTTCTCTGCCCTTGAAACTCACATTCATTGAAACAGCATTGAAACCCACATTCAAAGAAAATACATTTTGCCAGTGGCAGATAAAGATTAATTTTGGGCTGTTTTGAATCATAGGCCCCTTGCATATGAAACATACATGTGCTCTTTGATACACCTTCCTCATTGTACTAAAAATTATATTCCTTGTACAATACAGTACACTTGTTAGAGGGTGTTTTAAATTTGTTTTGAACATTTTTCCAGTAAGCAATGAAACAAAACATATGCACCCATAATGGCAAAACTGCCCAGTTGAGAACATTTATCATAAAAAGTCTACTCAGACTTCCACAGTCCAACATTATTAGTAAATATGCACAATTCCACAGTCCACCATTATTAGTAAATATGCACAATTCTACAGTCCACCATTATCAGTAAATATGCACAATTCTACAGTGCACCTTTATCAGTAAATATGCACAATTCTACAGTCCATATTCAGTGAATTCAGTTCTTGCCATAGCTGTCAACCTTAGCACAAAAACCTGGACGAAGCCAATAATGGGGAATACAGTCCCAAAAATAGGGACAAATTTAAAATATTCATCTTATAAACTTAGAAAATTGCTAGAAAAAGGTTGTGCTACTATGTATTCTGAAGAACATGAAGTTTGAAATTCAAATGCCGGTCAATTCTACTGCGGACAGAACAAAAACAATTTTCAGCAGAGACGAGGGATTAATACTGCAGACACGTCTTTGTAAAATGGCAGGGCATCAGAGCAAATCCACACAAACACAGGCAGGAGATGCAGACTCCAAACAGAAGCCACCCCAACCAAGAATCAAACCAGAAAACCTATAGCTATGAGGCAACAATACTACCACCGCACCATCAATTATGCAAGGAATTAAACATTCAGAAACCTGAAGTCTGAAATTCAAATGCCTGTCAATTTTACTGCGGACAGAACAAAACCAATTTTCAGCAGGGATTAAAACTGCAGACACGTCTTTGTAAAATGGCAGGGCACCAGAGCAAATCCACACAAACACATGGAGGAGATGCAGACTCCACACAGAAGCCACCCCAACCAAGAATCAAACCAGAAAACCTATAGCTGTGAGGCAACAATACTACCACTGCACCATCAAATCTGCAAGGAATTAAACATTCAGAAACCTGAAGTCTGAAATTCAAATGCCTGTCAATTTTACTGCGGACAGAACAAAACAATTTTCAGCAGAGATGCAGGGATTAATACTGCAGACACGTCTTTGCAAAATGGCAGGGCACCAGAGCAAATCCACACAAATACAGGGAGGAGATGCAGACAGAAGCCACCCCAACCAAGAATCAAACCAGAAAACCTATATTTGTGAGGTAACAATACTATCACTTCACCATCAATTATACAAGGAATTAAACATTCAGAAACCTGAAGTCTGAAATTCAAATGCCTGTCAATTTTACTGCGGACAGAACAAAAACAATTTTCAGCAGAGACGCAGGGATTAAAACTGCAGACACATCTTTGTAAAATGGCAGGGCACCAGAGCAAATCCACACAAACACAGGCAGGAGATGCAGACTCCAAACAGAAGCCACCCCAACCAAGAATCAAACCAGAAAACCTATAGCTGTGAGGCAACAATACTACCACCGCACCATCAATTATGCAAGGAATTAAACATTCAGAAACCTGAAGTCTGAAATTCAAATGCCTGTCAATTTTACTGCGGACAGAACAAAACCAATTTTCAGCAGGGATTAAAACTGCAGACACGTCTTTGTAAAATGGCAGGGCACCAGAGCAAATCCACACAAACACATGGAGGAGATGCAGACTCCACACAGAAGCCACCCCAACCAAGAATCAAACCAGAAAACCTATAGCTGTGAGGCAACAATAATACCACTGCACCATCAAATCTGCAAGGAATTAAACATTCAGAAACCTGAAGTCTGAAATTCAAATGCCTGTCAATTTTACTGCGGACAGAACAGAAACAATTTTCAGCAGAGATGCAGGGATTAATACTGCAGACACGTCTTTGCAAAATGGCAGGGCACCAGAGCAAATCCACACAAATACAGGGAGGAGATGCAGACAGAAGCCACCCCAACCAAGAATCAAACCAGAAAACCTATATTTGTGAGGTAACAATACTATCACTTCACCATCAATTATACAAGGAATTAAACATTCAGAAACCTGAAGTCTGAAATTCAAATGCCTGTCAATTTTACTGCGGACAGAACAAAACCAATTTTCAGCAGGGATTAAAACTGCAGACACATCTTTGTAAAATGGCAGGGCACCAGAGCAAATCCACACAAACACAGGCAGGAGATGCAGACTCCAAACAGAAGCCACCCCAACCAAGAATCAAACCAGAAAACCTATAGCTGTGAGGCAACAATACTACCACCGCACCATCAATTATGCAAGGAATTAAACATTCAGAAACCTGAAGTCTGAAATTCAAATGCCTGTCAATTTTACTGCGGACAGAACAAAACCAATTTTCAACAGGGATTACAACTGCAGACACGTCTTTGTAAAATGGCAGGGCACCAGAGCAAATCCACACAAACACATGGAGGAGATGCAGACTCCACACAGAAGCCACCCGACCAAGAATCAAACCAGAAAACCTATAGCTGTGAGGCAACAATACTACCACTGCACCATCAAATCTGCAAGGAATTAAACATTCAGAAACCTGAAGTCTGAAATTCAAATGCCTGTCAATTTTACTGCGGACAGAACAAAAACAATTTTCAGCAGAGATGCAGGGATTAATACTGCAGACACGTCTTTGTAAAATGGCAGGGCACCAGAGCAAATCCACACAAATACAGGGAGGAGATGCAGACAGAAGCCACCCCAACCAAGAATCAAACCAGAAAACCTATAGTTGTGAGGTAACAATACTATCACTGCACCATCAATTATACAAGGAGTTAAACATTCAGAAACCTGAAGTCTGAAATTCAAATGCCTGTCAATTTTACTGCGGACAGAACAAAAACAATTTTCAGCAGAGACGAGGGATTAAAACTGCAGACACATCTTTGTAAAATGGCAGGGCACCAGAGCAAATCCACACAAACACAGGCAGGAGATGCAGACTCCAAACAGAAGCCACCCCAACCAAGAATCAAACCAGAAAACCTATAGCTGTGAGGCAACAATACTACCACCGCACCATCAATTATGCAAGGAATTAAACATTCAGAAACCTGAAGTCTGAAATTCAAATGCCTGTCAATTTTACTGCGGACAGAACAAAACCAATTTTCAGCAGGGATTACAACTGCAGACACGTCTTTGTAAAATGGCAGGGCACCAGAGCAAATCCACACAAACACATGGAGGAGATGCAGACTCCACACAGAAGCCACCCCAACCAAGAATCAAACCAGAAAACCTACAGCTGTGAGGCAACAATACTACCACTGCACCATCAAATACGCAAGGAATTAAACATTCAGAAACCCTTAAGTCTGAAATTCAAATGCCTATCAATTTTATTTAACATTTTTAATCAGGACAGTCTGACTTGGAACAAATAAACAAATTTTCAGCAGAGGCCCAGGAAGAAATAATGCAGACATGTCTTTGTAACATGGGAGGGCACAAAAGCAAACCCACACAAACACAGGGAGAAGATACAGACCCCACAAAGAAGGAAACCCAGCCAAGAATCAAACCCAAGAACCTGCAGCTGTGAGGCAACAATGCTACTACTACACCATCAAATATCAAGCATTGCAACATTTACAAACCACAGATATTATGAGGAACAGATCAGATCGAATATGAGGTAAAAATGTGAAATTTTTTTACAAATGGTGGTGGGTAGGGAACTCAAGTCTTTAACACCTGCATACAGGGTACAGGGTTCAAGCCTGAGGCATTCCCTACCACACCACCATAAGCACCTGGGGCATTTTCACACACACACACACACACTCTCTCTCTCTCTCTCTCTCTCCAGTAAAGCACAAACTCCAAATAAACATTGTAAATTGAAAGGCACCTTACCTGAATGAATACATCCAGAGTTAACGTCCGTATGCACAGACGATGCGCGAAGTCCGCGAATTTTAAAAACATATATTTTTTTATTTTTCATTTTATTTTTCTTTCATTTATTATTTTTGAGGGGGCTGCAGTCCGGCAGCCCTATGCCACGAGCCGCCCCTGTTTTTATATATATATTTATATGGGTCTGCCTGATAATGGGTCTACCTGATAACAGCGACACGCGAAAACACTGACAACGAAATCACCGACACCACAAAACTGAAAGTTCAAAAACATAAAACTTCACATGCCTGACAAACCACAATCCCGACAATCAACAAACAAAACAAATCCCCTGTCCAAAAAGCACACACAACACAAGCACACCAAAAATCTTACAAACCTACACTAAACATTACATTCACAACTATCTATGCACTAACCTTAACCAAACCCTAACCCTAAGGTCCGCCACTATCACACACTCACCTAAACTGCGCCCTAACCCTAACTCACTTAACCTGCCCCTAACCCTACAGTCTGTCACTATCACACACTCACCTGAATCGCGCCCTAACTCTAATTCACTTAATCCGCCCCTGACCCTAACCCCACACTTACCTTAACATGTCGGTGTTCTCACCATCGGGATTTTCAATTGTCGATCATCTCCGTTGTCGATCTTCCGGTGTCGGTGTTCTCGTCATCGGCGTTTTGCAGTTTCAGCGTTATCAGCTAGACCCATATATTATATATGGTTCCACTTGCAAACCTCTAAAACCCATAACATCTAACCCATAACATCTACAACTCACGATATCGAATTTCATAACATCTAAAATGTGCATCATAACATTAAATACTACAAATCACATGAAAATAACATCCCCTCCACGTATAAAGACACCAAAGTAACAAACACACTTTTTACTATGTTTCTGCAGGGGGCAAGCCCCCCTGTAAATTAAATATGCCAACTCCGAGATCACACTACAGTGGGAAAAGGTTAATTTCCTAACTCCACTGTATCATGATCATGATAACGAATGTACACATAGTGTCTATATCACTTACCTGTATGGCCTAAAAAATACACACAGAGTGGCAAAATAAACACTATGTAAATAGTAGAAATTCCTGCACTATATAAATAACAACTATAGAAATAAAAACTACATCTCATAGTGATACCACAAGATAAACAGAATAAACTATAACATTTACATGTTTGATAATACACTAGTACATATTATACATTTTAGATGTTATGAAATTCGATATGAATTTTAGATGTTATGAATTTAGATGTTATGGGTTTTAGATGTTTTTAAGTGGAACCATATATATATATGACTAGCACAGATGACTTATTATTGTCTGATGAAGCCAACGTGAATCGAAAACGCAGTGTGGAGTGTTAATGCGTTAGCTTTTTCTGTGTTCCTCAATAAATTTCTTCGAACTTGAAGATGCAGCCTTATTTCCTCCAAGTGTTTTTTTTTTGTTTCGTTTTTGGATTTTCACACTTGGGTTCCATATTACTTGGATATATATATATATATATATATATATATATATATATATATATATATATATATATATATGTGTGTGTGTGTATTATATATATATATATATATATATATATATATATACATATACATACATACACACACACATATCTGATCAACAATAAATAAGAAATAGATTACTGCAATCATTGTTTATTTCACTTTATTATTCATCAGTCCTCAGTGCCAGTGGTTCAAGTATCTTGTTTGTTCTTCATAAACTGACATCACAGATGTACATAGGCAGGGCTACAGCTAAGAATTGTTGGAATTTTTTACACATCTTGAGTCAAGGCCTCCCTTGCTGGTTTGCTGGGAAATTATTGGCAAATCATTAATGACTGAAGATAGAAAATGAAGACCAGACAGTTGAGTTTCAGACTTCATACTATTAAGAAAATTATTTTTAATGTCAAACCTGTTATTCTATCAACCTTGTATGTATGTATGTATGAGCAATAATGAAAAATTGTCCCTATTTTAGGACCTTTGTCTCACTTTAATTTATGGCTTTGTTCAGATTTCTTGCTGTAAGAGGTGGAGATGGTACATGGGTGCCCACAGGCAAGGGCAAGGTGGTCCATTTGCACCCCCCTAGATTTTGACCGCTGGCCAGGAGAATTATTTACATTTTTTTCTGTGAGGAGTTTACATGTATACCCTGTCTGTTTGTGCATTTAGTCATGAGCTAAGATTAACCCCAGCAACACAAAAACATGCAGTAGGTGTATGTGTGTGTGTGTCTGTAAAAAAATCGTAATTTTTTAATTTACACACACACACAAAACCACAATACAGTCTAATGCCCACCACATGTCACTATGTATAAATGAATTTTGACATGGGCCTAGTGATAGCCTCTGCCCTCAACCACACCAATTCTAACACCACCCCTGCACAGAGGTGTATCTAGAAGGTTGATGAAGGTGGTGTGGGTGGCTGACGATTGTGTTTTCATTACTTCTTTGTCATCACAATCAAATCTTGGAAGTACACAGAAGAGGTCATTGTAGATTCTGTTGGGGATAGGGTCATTGTTTCTTTTACTCTTTTTCACAGACCTCCGAGTTGTACCAAACATTTAGTATTGCTTTTGTAAGGACAGTGTTTTGCATATTAGCCTATCAGTCTTACACCAGGCACAAATACTGGTGATTGCTTTTTTGCAGTAAGGGGTGAGGAGTTTGAAGCCATCCCATGTACATATGACAACGATCACTTAAAATACATGACCATGGCCATCTGAACTTCTGCTTTCATCCCAATCAAAGATCAGAGAGATGCACTGGCAGCCACTGTATTTTTCTTTGGGGGGTAGGTAGGCAGGCAGTATTCCCAGACAGGATTTGCGTCTTCTTACAACAATTGTATTGTTAGTTTATTGTGAGTTGCTACTTTGTCAGCTTTGAACATTAAACCTTTGGCACAACTCATCTTTCTTGTAAGACTGAAATTATTTTCTAAAGATGTTTTTAAAGCCACCATTCGATTAAAAGTTTGGAAGAATGTTATAAAATGCATCCCAGAGCTTCTATAACCCTTTGGTTTCTGGGCTCCCATGCTTAATTGAGTTATTTCCTATACTGTTATCCCTGTGCTGTTTTGGTCAATAAAGGTGTGTTGAAAGGATTACAGAAAAGCTAAAGCTGAACCGCAACGCTGAATTTTGTTCCTAAATCTTAGTTTCTATTCAAGCTGTCACTTGACGAAATGGTTGTATAAAAAGAACAAATTACATAAAATTCATGTTAAACCACATACAGTAGAATATCATGAATTATAGAAAAGTTGTTGAGTAAGTCAAACTATGAGAAAGGGAAGATAAAAGTACTGTGCATAATGTGGAGACCCTGGGGGGAGCACATTGGAGTACGTGTGTGTGTAAAGAATCGGCAGTGCTTAGGGCATCATTTCACCTAGGTCCAGCCCCATACACAGTATTCCTGTAATGTATCTTTGCTACAACTAAATGGCAGTAACTGTGAATGGTCTCCTTTGAGATGCCAAAAATAGTGAGGTACACAGGCCTCTCAGAACAGAAGAGCAATGTAACTACAGTTTGGTTTGTGTATACTACCTTTAAAACACTACACATGAACTAAAAGGTTGCTTAGGTGGGGTGGCAGTAACAAGGTGATACTTAGACTGGAAGTGTCCAAGGGGCCCCTAACTTGACATTTGCTGGGGGAGGCCCATAATGGTAACACTGGACCTGCACTTGCATAGCTGTAAATATTACTACAACAAGAAAGAATACGTGTGTGTGTGTGTGTGTGTGTGTGTGTATATATACATGCATGCCTGCGTCACTGTCTGCCTAACTGAAAGTTGTACAAATTTTGTTAGGAGCACTATGAGAAGACAGTAGAAAATTCATGTCAAGAGACTTTGAGTACATGTGCAAATCCATGGCTGAGGAAAAGGTTGGCAGGAATGCAGAGAATTGAAGTTGGAGAGAAGGGAAATGAAGCAAGAGAGAGGCCAGAAGCAATAAATAAACCTGCAGACCAAATGCCTCAATTTATTTGTTAGACTAAGTGTTAGGACAATGGAGACAACAATGAATTCAAGTGTGGTGGTGTGGGGGTGATGCAACTTCACTATTGTTGTCTGATTATCTTAGCCAAATTCCACAATTGGTGTGAAATGAGCTGAAAATATGTCCATTCATCTTGATAAGGCAGCGAAGATGGAGCTCTGCTCTGTATGACTGAGAGATGTCCTTGCTACTAGTGCTTCAACCTGAAAGGATTGCAGTTTCAGTGTGTAATACATAGTTTAGAAGACATTATTGGAGGGACATATTTTCTACTTTGAAAATATGTTTTGCCTCCTTTGAGAAGTAACAGAGCAAAAAGTTGGAGTAGAGTTTAGTGCAATCTTTTTATATTCTTGTCGTACAGTTACAACAAAGCTGGATGAGTTTTATGGAAAGACGAATTATGAGTTTAAACCCCTTGAGAAATAAATTGGGTGGGGAGTGTTTCAATTCCTTTGGCCTTGTTTCCCAATTCTCTATAAAACTTTTTGGTTCATCATTAGATTGCTTATTTTGCACTTTTCCTTTATATTTATGTACATATCTTCTAAGGTTTTCTGCCTGTGCTGACAGCTTTGATGTACATATTTATATCTATGTGTGTGTGTGTGTGTGTGTGTGTATGTATATATATATATATATATATATATATATATATATATATATATATATATATATATGGATCTAAAACTCTCCATTGAGCACACTTTTCACCAAAATGTAAACCACCGAATACACTTTCAATAAAATGCACTTTTGCAAAAAAAAAACCCCAAAATATTAAAAAATAAAAGACTAGTCATGTTTACGTGTGTGTTTACTGCGATCTAAGCAACAGTTTGTTTAGTTGTACAATCTACATCACATGTTGATGTACAACTAAACCTACATGCAAACAACTGTTTGCTTACTTACTTTCTGATGAAAATGCATTTTAGATAAAATGCACTTTCTCGAATTTGAGCTCGCCCATTTACATTTCGGTGAAACGTATGTTCAATGGAGAGTCCTAGATCCATATATATATATATATATATATATATATATATATATATATATATATATATATGAGATATGCAGTCACAGCAATGAGAGCAGTCACCAGAGGTGACATAATGAGTGGGAACACTGTTCTGTCACTGGCATGAGATATGCAATAACAGCAATGAGAGCAATCACCAGAGATGACATAATAAGTGGGAACACTATTCACTCACTGGCATGATATTTGCAGTTTAGCTGTCTAGACAATGCATTTTGTGTGAGTAGACTATTTCTTATTCAAGGACAGGGGTGTGCTTGTATGGTTTGGGTCATCCAGAAGTGCACTGGCAGGCCTTATCTAAATGTTGTTGCTCATTCATGTCACGCTAAGGTCTTCCAGGATGACAGTACTGCATCTTTATATGTTTTTAGGTTTTGTCACTTCTCTGAAAGACATAACACTGTGTTATATAATGGTATCATGTAGCAGATGTACACAAGTGGGTAATAGGTTTGTGAATACCATTCATGGGTCTGGTCAAGGATACTGGCTTGCTAGCATGTAGTGATGCCAAAATGAAAGAAGTGTGCACATTTAGGTTCATGGATTCATGGCTTAACAGTAGGCTATTGATCCAGCGGGACACTAGTAGCCTCGCCACAACATCCCATATTGTAAGTACCCAGTGGCATGACTAATTTATATCTAGTTTTAGGCCCCTTTCAGTGACAGCTTCAGGGGCCAGACCTGGGCTGTAATTGTGATTGCCCATCCATGCATCTAGGTTATGCTTAAAGAGGGTCAGGGAGCTACTTTGCTTTATATCCAAAGGAAGTCTATTCTGTTAATGGGGGGTTCTCTGAGATGTATAGCTATCTTGCCAGCAGGACCTATTTATATTATAGTAGAAAATGAGTTCTCTTGAGCAGGTATTTATCATGTTACTAGTTCTGCGGATGTGCAACAAGTGACAGTGGAGTGGAACTTTGAGGTTATGCAGTTTTGACAGAGATTACCTCTCCAGAGTCTACAGGAGAACAAAAAAAGACAAAGTGCTTTAAGGCTGCCTGGGTAGCTCAAGAAAGACATACACTTGATTATTGTAATGAGGAAACAATGCAGCCTCTCAAGGTTATGTGCTTAGAGAAGTACATACCAAAGGTGACATTATACTCTGTTAATCCTCCCTGGTGATTAGGTAAAAGGGTTTCCTAACATTAATGGATACATAATGATAACCCAGCCACTGGGAATGCACAAGCCAGTGCATTTCTTTGTGCCAGTCCCAAGCCCGGATAAATGGGGAGGGTTGCGTCAGGAAGGGCATCCACCGTAAAATTCTTCCAAATCATTTCATGCAGACACCAGTAAATATTTCCATACCGGATCGGTCGAGGCCCGGGTTAACAACGACCACCACCAGTACTGTTAGCCAAAAGGGTGCTGGTGGAAATTGGGCTACTGTTGGCTGAAGGCAGGAAGAGAGGAGAAAGGCTAGGACTGTGGTATTGAGGGTCGGAACTTTAAATGTTGGCAGTATGACTGGTATAGGGAGAGAGCTACCTGATATGATGGACAGAAGGAAGGTCGGTATATTGTGTGTGCAAGAGACCAGATGGAAGGCGAGTAAGGCTGGGTGTATTGGAGGTGGGTTCAAATTGTTTTATCATGGTGTGGATGGGAGGAGTAATGGTGTAGGAGTTATTCTGAAGGAACAGTATGCTAAGAGTGTTTTGGAAGTGAAAAGAGTGTCGGATAGAGTGATGTTTATGAAGCTGGAAATTGATGGTGTAATGATGAATGTTGTTAGTGCATATGCTCCACAAGTTGGGTGTGCAATGGAAGAGAAAGAAAAATTTTGGAGTGAATTGGATGAAGTGGTGATGACTGTACCCAAGAGTGAGAGAGTGGTGATTGGAGCAGATTTCAATGGGCATGTTGGGGAAGGGAACAGAGGGGATGAGGAAGTGATGGGTAGGTATGGTGTTAAACAAAGGAATGCAGAAGGTCAGGTGGTAGTGGATTTTGCGAAAAGGATGGACATGGCTGTGGTGAATACGTATTTTAACAAGAGGGAGGGGCATAGGGTGACATACAAGAGTGGAGGAAGATGCACACAGATGGATTATATCTTATGTAGGAGGGCCAGTTTGAAGGAGATTAGAGACTGTAAAGTGGTGACCAGAGAAAGTGTAGTTAGGCAGCATAGGACGGTGGTTTGTAGGATGACGTTGGTAATCAAGAAGAGGAGGAGGAGTGTGAGGGCAGCACCAAGAATCAAATGGTGGAAATTGAAAAAAGGTAATTGTGAGGTGGAATTCAGGGATGAGTTAATACAGGCACTGGGTGGCAGTGAAGAGTTACCAAACAGATGGGTAACTACAGCAGAGTTAGTAAGGGAGACGGCTATAAAGGTGCTTGGTATCACATCTGGACCGAGGAAGGACAACAAGGAGACATGGTGGTTGAATAAGGAAGTACAGGAGAGTATATAGACAAAGAGGTTGACAAAGAAGAAGTGGGATTGTCAGAGAGATGAAGAAAGTAGACAGGAGTATAAGGAGATGAGATGCATGGCAAAGAGAGAGGTGGTGAAGGCTAAGGATAAGGCATATGAAGAGTTGTATGAAAGGTTGGACAGTAAGGAGGGAGAAAAGGACCTGTACCGAGTGGCTAGACAGAGGGACCGAGCTAGGAAAGATGTGTAGCAGGTAAAGGCAATAAAGGATAATGAGGGAAACATACTCACAAGCGAGGAGAGTGTGTTGAGCAGATGGAAAGAGTACTTTGAGGGGTTGATGAATGAAGAGAATGAGAGGGAGAGAAGGTTGGATGATATAGGGATAGTGAATCATGAAGTACAATGGATTAGCAAGGAGCAAGTAAGGATAGCTATGAAGAGAATGAAGAATGGAAAGGCTGTTGGCCCAGATGACATACCTGTGGAAGCATTTAGGTGAAATGGCAGTGGAGTTTTTAACCAGATTGTTTAATGAAATCTTGGAAAGTGAGAGGATGCCTGAGGAATGGAGAATAAGTGTTTTGGTACTGATTTTTAAGAATAAGGGTGATCTGCAGAGCTGTGGTAACTACAGAGGGATTAAATTGGTCAGTCACAGCATGAAGTTATGAGAAAGAGTAGTGGAAGCTAGGTTAAGAAGGGACATGATGATTAGTGATCAGCAGTATGGTTTTATGCTGGGAAAGACCACTACAGATGCAATGTTTGCTCTGAGAGTGTTGCTGGAGAAGTACAGAGAATGTCAGAAGGAGTTGCATTGTGTTTTTGTAGACTTAGAAAAAGCATATGACAGGGTGTCTAGAGAGGAGTTGTGGTATTTTATGAGGAAGTCGGGAGTGTCAGAGAAGTATGTAAGAGTGGTACAGGATATGTACAAGGGTAGTGTGACAGCAGTGAGGTCTGCGGTGGGAGTGATGGATGCGTTTAAGGTGGAGGTGGGGTTACATCAAGGATCAGCTCTGAGCCCTTTCTTATTTGCAATGGTGATGGACAGGTTGACAGACGAGATCAGACAGGAGTCCCCATGGACTATGATGTTTGCAGATGACATTGTGATCTGTAGTGAGAATAGGGAACAGGTGGAGGAGACCATGGAGAGATGAAGATATGCTCTAGAGAGAAGAGGAATGAAGGTCAGCAGGACTAAGACAGAATATATGTGTGTGAATGAGAGGGAGGATAGAGGAATGGTGAGGATGCAAGGAGTAGTGGTGGCAAAGGTGGATGAGTTTAAATACTTGGGATCAATAGTTCAGAGTAGTGGTGAGTGTGGAAGAGAGGTGAAGAAGAGCGTACAGACAGGATGGAGTGGGTGGAGAGGAGTGTCAGGAGTGATTTGTGACAGACGAGTACCTGTAAGAGTGAAAGGGAAGGTCTACAAGAGGGTAGTGGGACCAGCTATGTTATATGGATTGGAGACAGTGGCATTGACAAAAGGCAGGAGTTTGAGCTGGATGTGGCAGAGTTAAAGATGTTATGATTTGCACTGGGTGTGACAAGGGTGGACAGGATTAGGAATAAGTATATTAGAGGGTCAGTCCAGGTTGGAAAGTTTGGAGACAAAGCCATAGAGGCAAGATTACATTGGTTTGGACATGTGCTGAGGAGGGATGCTGAGTATATTGGGAAAAAGATGCTAAGGATGAAGCTACCAGGTAACAGGAAAAGAGGAAGGCCTAAGATAATGTTTACAGATGTGGTGGTTGGTGTGACAGAGCAAGATGCAGAGGACAGGAAGAAATGGAAACAGGTGATCCGCTGTGGTGACCCCTAATGGGAACAGCCGAAAGAAGAGATGAGTGGATACATAACGATCAAAGGATACCTAATTGTCAGTGAAAGTGCTCGAGTCCCTAATGACTGAGTCAGTTTTGGCTGAAGACATAGTGCTGGTGCTGCCTTTTTTGGCATGTAGTTTTAGGCTGTACTGCAAGCACCACTTATTGCTGCATGCTAGCTCCTTCTGAAAAATCTGGAAGTCAGATGTGAGGTAGTTACAACTCCAAAATGTGGTCAGCTACAAATTCTTGATGTCAGCCTTAATACTGCAGAGGTAAACCAGTGGTTCTGGAATCTATCACTGTGGGATACCACATGTAATTGTATTGTATTGCTGTCCAAGACTAAGAAGGAGCAGGTGCCCAATTGGAAGCAATGTCTCCTTAGCCAGAATAAGCAAATAAGAGCACTTGTGAAATCCTCCAAAGCAAATTCCAAGTCCAAATTGGCCACATTTACTAGAGACAATCATAAGGCCTTCTTCACAAATGTCCACAACCTCAAAGAAAGCACCCAGATCTGTTCAGAACTGGTGGTCAAGGGCACCACATATACAAATGCCATAGATATAGCCAACTTGCTGACTGACAGATTCAGTGAAAACTTTGCCCCTCTGTCTCCCCCATCAATAAATCAGAACATCCCCAGTTCCTGCCCCCTTCCCCTTATATCTAGGGAACAGGTCATCACTGCTCCCTCAAAGGCAAAAAATGCAGCCTCCATGGGACCCAGTAACATCCCAGGCTGCATCCTACATGAACTCGGGCATGAACTTGCAGCCCCATTGGGCACCCTATTCAACCAAAGCTTGCGTACTGGCTTTGTCCCAGCTGAGTGTAGGACAGCCACTGTCATCTCTTTACACAAAGGTGGAATGTGCACCGATCTGGAAAATTATAGACCCATCAGCCTAACTATCCTGCTCTGCAACGCCATGGAATAGATTATTTTGGACCTCATTAACAAGGACATTGGCAACCTCTAAACACTTGATCCCACACAGTTTGGTTTAGTCAAGGGGAGGTCATGTCTGCTAAATTTGGTTGACTTCTTTGAGACAGTCACCAAAGCCATGGACGAGGGGAAGACTGTGTGCACACCGCCTACCTTGACCTGGCCAAAGCCTTTGACACTATTCCCCACTCAGATGACTGCAAACTGGGCGCCATAATCGACTCTCCAGCCGACACAAGCATCCTCCAAAAGGGCCTCATAGAAACAGGCAACTGGTGCCAGAGCCATGGCCTCAAGCTAAACGCCAAAAACTGTATAGTCATCCCCTTTGGCAAAAACAAAGTGCCCACAAATTACCACATAGGTGGTAATCCATTAAGTACAGAAGAGGTAATTATGGACCTGGGGACCCAAGTTGATAGCAATCTCTCATTTGACAACCACGTGGCCAAAGTGGTTAGAAAAACATTTTAAATAGCCCATCTAATCATGAAGGGATTCACAGCTAGATCAGGGGAGGTCATCGTGCCTCTTTACTCATCCCTCATCAGGCCCATAATTGAGTACAATGCCCCTTTCGGGATGTACCTTACCAGACACCTTCAGCAACTGGAAAGACCCCAAAAGTACCTCACCAAGAGGATCATAGGGCTCAAACAGATGCCATATGCTGCCCGGTTAAAGAAACTCCAGCTCTACTCAGTGGCATACCGCCTGCTCAGAGGCAATCTGTGCCTGACGTATAAAGCCATGTCCAACCCGGAATTAATGGACATGGTGCACCTTAGAAAATCCAAATCCCATCGAGCTACGCGCTCGAGAGACTTGAACCTCAGCACTGAAATAAATAGGACATGCTGGAGGGACAGATTCATAACCCAGAGGCTCCCTTCACTCTGGAATAAAATCCCAGTCCAGGTTAGGCAGAGTCCCTCACTGACTCTCTTCAAGAGGAATCTTGATGAGTGGATGGGAGATCGTAGGTTTACCCCGGGTATCACTTCTGTGTCACTGTTAGACGGAGGCACAGTATACTAACCTCGAAAAATGGCATAGCAAAATTAATTTAAAATGGGTGGCGAAAGCCAAACACACTCTGGCTAGGCTTGTAAATGCCCTAGGGCAGATAGCCTAGTATGAACCTATGAACCTATATGAGTTTACAATAACAGTAGTAACCTTGAAGTGCACTTCTGAAACAGTTATGTGCACTGCATACATAGTTTCATCAAAAGACCTGCATTATCAAATATGTAGCATATCTGAAATTTATAGACATTCAAGAATGCCTAGAATTTCAAGTCTGTCAGTAACACGTAGAGGCTGTTTTCAAACCACATGAATATAAACCTAGATTATGTGTTGCATACATACATACATACATACATACCTAGGGAAATTGCTACTGTTACTTGTCAAAATGTAGGGTTATCGATGGCATGAGATTTTGGTTGCAGCACTTAATTTTTACTGCCTTAGTAAAAGTACCCCTGTAATTACCTACTATAATACACTAGGAATGGTACTGAAAAGTATATGGGGAAATGTATAGACTGCATTTACTTCAACCTCCAAATACTAATCTGTGTAAAATAACTGTACTTCAAACATTCAGGAAAGATGTGAAAGTTGAAAACATTTTACCACAATGAATGATAGAAAAAAGTGAGAAAAGAATTCCGGTAGGATGGAATCAGTATTAGACAAACAGCTATGGTGTGATTTCTGAAGGACAACATACAGCATCAGCTAATGAGAAAATACTTTTAGAACACTGATTAGTTTTAGTTCCAAAGCTGCATGACATTTTTAGAGAAAATATGCAAAATATTTTATTCTTTAGAATATTTGGACATTTGTTACTCATGTTTCTTTGCAAGGCACAACTGTCCAAAGCAATGCTGTGCTGTAAAATGAGGGAAAATCTGAATGATTATAAAAGTGTACCTACGTCAAAACAGACACACACACACACACACACACACACACACACACACACACACACACACACACACATACACACACACACACACACACACACATAAACCCTAATAACAGACCATATGAAAAATAATTGCTAGTGGAGGGAAAATATTTGTAGCAACAAACATGAAAAATACTATTGCCTAGGCTTGAATAATTATTAGACACAGTTTTGCAAAACCATGTACATACTAAAGTAGCTATCACTTCATTGCTAAAGAGGCTCAACGTCTGTGAGTGAGAAGATAGCATCTCTAGCTGAGTAAAATCTAGCCATTCAGCAAATCTAATTACTCATGAGTGGGGGAAGGAAAATAAAAAAGGAGAAACTGCCACTGTAAATTCTAAGCACTTCCTCTAACAACCCCTACTGAGAGTTTGTGTAATCTGACCTGCAGTATGCTAAAAAGGCTCTGTGAAAACCTTGCCTCTAGGTGAACATGTGACTTGCAGAGTACTAAAATGTAAACAAACTCCTGTAGCAAGAAATCTGAGATAGTGCCGCTTTTAACCTGAGTTCTGTGGTGAACCACCGTTCACTGTGCAGAGTAATGTCCTATAATACTCATATTTATTTATCTTGAATGCATTATTTTTTTTTGGCACTGGAATTAGATACACACACCCAACCCCAGCCCCTGCTTTGATTAATGCAGAAATCTGCATTATTACAAAATAAAGTTCTGTATGTGTCTTTACAGGCAAAATGACCAGCTATCAGAGGGTTATAATATATTTTGAAAAATTTACTATAACACTTTGCACTGTTACATAGAAATAGTGCTCTAGTGCTAGGTACTACCACTAGTCCTGTGTAGCCATATGGATACTTTGCCATGTTTCACAAAAATGTAAGTTTTACATGTTTTCAAGCTGAAAAACGCAAGATGTACCACAATCAACTGCAAACAATGGTAAGAGAAGACTCCAAGGTCAACAGAGGCTAGGCTGAAGACCTAGAAGTTGATCAAAGAGGAAAGCACAGAAACTCGAG
The DNA here is from genome assembly GCF_019279795.1 of Protopterus annectens. Classification (NCBI taxonomy): domain Eukaryota; kingdom Metazoa; phylum Chordata; order Ceratodontiformes; family Protopteridae; genus Protopterus; species Protopterus annectens. The sequence continues at coordinate 1,231,838,499 of NC_056726.1, read as the reverse complement.
AAATTATCAGGGCTCTAGTACCTCAGGAAGAGGAGGAAAAATGTAGAGCTGAAGAAGAATAGCAGCTCCTCAAAACCACATGTATGAGGAATATGCCTAGAGTCAGTTAAAGTTAGAAAAAAAGAAGTTATGTCTTACCATAATGTTCCATCTGTGTTGTTGATCTTCTTCCATTCATCACTGATGGGTTCAGTTCCGAGCCCTCGGAACTGAGTCGGCCTAATACCAAGCTCGCGTACACCAAAAACTCTCGAGCTAAGCTGCTACCCACAATGGCCTTCTCCTAGTTACCTCGTATTGAGTTTGCATGCAACATATAGAAGAAAAAGCAGAGGCCATTTCTACGCAAAAACCCTGAAAACACCATAAGGACCCATAAGATCCACCAGGAGCCTTTGGTGGGGGATGGAGGGTGAGATGTGATGAATGGAAGAAGATCAACAACACAGATGGAACGTTATGGTAAGACATAACTTCTTTATCTGATGTTGTTAATCTTCTTCCCATTCATCACTGATGGGACAAAATCCCAAGCTACTTGAAAACCTGGGTGGCCCTTAGGGAGAACATTCCTGAGAACCATTGAACCGAAGGCCGCTCTTCCCCTGGAGACCGGGTCCAACTTGTAATGTTTGATGAAAGTATGGGGTTTAGCCCAAATAGCTGCTGTGCAAATGTCGTCCATGAAAGCTCTGGAGTGAAAAGCAACAGAAGTTGCAATGTCTCTCGTTGAATGAGCTTTGATATTAACAGGTTTAGTGGTGGTGCTGCGGTAGCATTGTTGCCTCACAGTAAGACGCTGTCCGGTTCAATTCTCAGCTAGAGCGTCTTCTGCGTCGAGACATGTGTGAATGGGCATACCTTCATTGAAGGTTGTGCGTCAGGGCTGGCAACTCGGCATGTACAAATCTATCTACCAATCATTAGTGGACCGGAGTTCCGCTCTGGTGACACCTAACTGGGAAAAGCCGAAAGACGCAACACAGGTTCATTTACCTGTGAGTATGAAAAAGTAATACAATTTCAGAGCCATTTTGATAAAGTGACTTTTGTTACAGCACATCCCATTTTTGGTCTAGAGAAAGAGATGAAAAGTTGATCCGACTTGTAGAAAGATTTAGTCCTGTCTAAGTAAAAACATAATTGTCTATGTACATCCAATGAGTGCTGAGAGGCTTCTCCTTTATTGGAATAATTTGAGAAAAACACTGGGAGCTCAATGGACTGGTTGACAGAGAAATCAGAAATTACTTTTGGGAGAAAATCTGATGTGACCGCCACCAGAAAGAGAGATTTCCATGAAAGAAATTTAAGGTCACATTTTGCAGCAGGCTCAAAAGGGGGTTAAAGAAGGAAACTGTAATACCAGAGAGAGATTCCATGTCTCTACAGGCTGCCTGATTGGGGGTCTGCTATGGAAAACTCCTTTGAGAAAGGTCTTGCAAATGTGAGTGGAGTTAAGTGGAATGCCTTCTAGACTGTTATGAAAACTGGAGATAGCTGCCAAGTGGACTCGAATAATGGAAGCTGAAGCTCCATTGTCGAAAAACTTATAAAGGTATTGAAGTATAACAGATGCAGGAGCTGAGAAAGGGTCTAGCATTTGTTTTTTTTGACCAGAGAGTGAACCTTTTTCCACTTCTCTCTCTAGAGTTTTCTGGTGGGTGGTTTATGGGAGGCTAGAATAATATCGCGAACAGGTGAGGAGAGGGATTCCTGCCTGGCAACTAACAGAAGTGGAGAAACCAAGCTGTCAGCTTGAGATTGGACAGATTTGGGGGAGTCAACCCTTGGGGGTGAGAGATTAGGTCCTGATGAGTGTCCAGGATCCATGGAGGTTGTAATAGGTGAGGCCGGAGAAAGGGGAACACTTTTTGAGGCCAGAAGGGGGCAATGAGGATCACCTTTTACATCAACCAAACTGCTTTCTTTAAAAATAGAGATTTCAAGGGAATTGGAGGATAAGTATAGAGGAGACCCGTGGGCCAATCATGAGTCAAAGCATCTCTCGCTGACTCCCCTTCTGGGGGAAAAAGGGCAAAGAAGCTGCTGCATTTGTTGTTTGAGGGGGAAGCAAAAAGATCGCAGCAAGGCTGTCCCCAATGGCTAAAAATTTCTGCCGTCACATTCGGATTGAGAGACCACTCGTGTGGAAGGAGGATGCATCTGCTCAGCCTGTCCGCAATCATGTTGGAGTTCCCCAGGATATGTGTTGCTATAAGAAAGCAGTTGGAAGCTACTGCCCAATGCAAAGTTCTCATGGCCTCTCGACACAGGGGGTAGGATTTCATCCTTCCTTGTTTATGTACCAGACTACTGACATATTGTCTGAATGGATCGCAATTGTTCCTGAAGGAAGAAGTGGATGTAGTGCCTGCAATGCCAACAGCACCACTCTCAACTCCAGAACATTGATATGCAAGTTGGCCTCCAAGCTGGACCACATGCCTTGGACTGCCTTTCCCCGAAAGTGGCCCCCCTTCACCCTATCAGGGAAGCATCCGTGGTCACCGTGGCGTTGGGGTGAAGGGTCTGAAAGGGGTGACACCAAAGAATTTCATCTGTCCTCATCCACCAAAAAGATCTTGCTTGCAGGAATTGGTGATGAGGATCTGTGAGTTTAGAGGGTGATGATTTGCCAACCACTGGGACAAAAGGAGCCATTGTAACAGTCTCATATGTAATCTTGCCAGAGGAACAATCGGAATGGCTGCAGCCACAGACCCCAGAGCCTGGAGAACTTCTCTTGCTGACACATTTCTTTGACAGAGTATCACTTGTACTTGTAATCCTAACCTCTGAAGCCTGTGAGGTGGGAGAGAAAACTGGCTTGTTCAAGTATTGAATACTGCTCCTATAAATTCCAATTGTTGTGTTGGATGAAGATTGGATTTTTCCCAATGGACTGTGATGCCTAGAAATTCCACCAGTGAAAGAGTGTAGTGGAGGGCCATGGTCAGTAGGCACTTGGTGGGGGCGGAGAGGAACCAATCGTCTAAATATGGAAACATCTGGAATCCCTGAAGTCTCAGATGAGCTGTCACCACTGCTAGGCATTTCGTGAACACACTGGTGGCCGTCGAGAGATTGAATGGCAGGGCTCTGAACTGGAAATGATTGGCTCCTAGCCAGAAGTGAAGGAGACTCCTGGAACATTTGTCCATTTTGATGTGATAATACGCATCCTGGAGGTTTATCGAGCACATCCAAACATCCTCCTGTAGAAAAAGGGAGAATGGATTGTATAGTGACCATGCAGAATTTGGTTTGAACCACTGACTTGTTTAGTTGGCTGAGATCCAAAATGGGTCTCCAGTCCCTGGTCTTTTTTGGCACTAAAAAGAATCTTGAGTAAAAAACGGATCCGCATTGGTCTGTGGGGACTGTTTGGATGACTCTTTTTTGACACAGCTTTATCTCCGAAGCTGCTTCTTCCCTTTGACTGGGTGGAACATCGGGAAGGTACTTTTAAGGTTTTGGGTGAGATACTGGAGGGATATAATAGCATCTGGAGATTATTCTCTGCACCCACTGATCATTTGTAATAGAGTGCCAGGCAGTTTGGTGCAGAGAAAAACGAGCCCTGACTGTTTCCAGAGGGCAGCAATTGGGCAACGCTTCAGGAGCGTTGATAAGATCATCCAGAGAAAGAATCCCTGGAGTCTTGGTTTCGGAGACCCCCTCTGCCCCTAAAGGGGCATCTTCCACCATTAGAACCCCCCTCTGCCTCTAGGGGAATCCTCACCATGTGCACTGCGGAAAGGGCCTTGAGATTTTCTATGCCATATTTTCCCACTCCTCTGGTTCTTGGAAAAAGAATGTTGAGGTTTGGAAAAACATAGGCCAATATCAGACAAGGTCTTTCCATCCTGTTCGCACCTGGCCAGTGTGTCCTTCACTTTAGAACCAAACAAGGCAGATGGTTCAATAGGGGCATTCAAAAAGGAGGACTTGAAGGAGTCCGCGAGGTCACAGATGTGCATCCTGGCATGGCGTCTCATGACTATGCCTGCACCCGCAGCTCTAGCCGCCCCTTCGGTTGCATGGGAGAGCAACCTCATGGGCGAGATAGACTCAAGGGTGGCAAGCTGAGAAGCAATCTTGTCATGTGCCCTGTCAGAAACTTGACCCCTGAGGGCTCCATAAAGTTCAGAAATCAGATCCCTTTGTACCCTTGTAAAATGTGCTAAGTAATTCAGAGACCTGACTGCAAAGGTCGCTGAAGCAAAAAACTCACTTCCCTAGTCTGTCCACAGCCTGGGAATCTCTGTTGGGCAGGTGAACAGTAGGACTTTCCTCCGCAAGGTCCTTTTTTGTGGCCGCCGCCACCAACATAGCGTCTATTGGCAAGCCTCTAGACCAGTGGGGATGCTCCTCTGGTGGGGAAAGAATCTTGTCTGGTCTCTGGGAATGGCCTCAACAGAATCAGGGCTCTTCCACGCATGCTGCACAAACAGCTGGACTAACTTGTCGGCAGGTGGGGTCACTCAAGAAGTAGAAGGCCGAGAGTGGAAAGCCTGCAGGAAGACGGACTCCTCCGAGGAAGGATTGGAGGGCTTCCAGCCACCTCTCTGTTTCAAAATTTACAGAATGTCTCCAAAAAAGACATCATCAGGGGGCAACTGAGGGGACCCTTCCCCCATCATCGTAGTCTGTATCCTCTGTGAGAGACTTCTCCGGAGAGTCAAGATGTTTCCTCTTACACGCCTTCTTCCGATGGGGGTTCTTCAGTGGGAATGTCTGAAGAAGACTCGGAAGGGAAATTACCCTGGACAGGGGTTTCCTGAGGCTTGTGCTCTCGGTATCCTGTGGAGGTGGCCCATGGTAGCTGTAGCTCAGAGGGAGCAGGGTAAGATCTGATGTAGGAGGAGCACTTCCAGAAGCAAGCACCCTCTCCATCACCCGGAAAGCTGGCCTGCCCCAAGACGAATGGGTGCTTGGAACAGAGTAAGACAATCTCAGAACTGGGGTCAAACCCCGCTCCATGGTGCCTCAAGCAAGATTGGGGCAAGTGTTGCCCCCAGATCCGAGGACAGAACCGATAAAAAACTTGGAACCATGCTGGGAACTGAGGATTCCACCCCCCAATCATGAGACTGAGGAAGAGACGGTTCTGTAGGAACCAAAACCCAAAGGGGAGGCCTCGGCTCAGAGAGAGTCACTGTCAGCACTGAGGAAAGGGTTCCCACAAAGGACGTCGGAGCTATGGGAGGGAGGAGAATAAGTGGGAGTCCTGGGAGCATTAGACCCAAACCCCGAAGTGGGATGAGTTTTAGGAATGTTTGTTATCCCTCTGGTCCAGCAGGCACACCACATCGAATTCAGACAGACTCTTGGTGGACCTTACAGACACTCTGGAAGGGGAGTCAGGCCAGTCCAGAAAGGGGCTATAAGCCTGGCCTAAGAGCAGGTCCAATGAAGGGATGTACTGGGTCCGTGGTGTTTGAAATGTCGGCACCAAAGATTCTAACTTGGACACAGGCAATAGAGGAACTAATGGTGCTGAGAAAGGACTTGGTGCCAAGGAAACAATTATTATCAGCTCCAGGGGGATCGTTGGAAGAGACTTTGGTGTGGTGAGAGGTAAAGTTGGTGTCGAGACTATAGAAGGCAATAAAATCGGAGCCGTAGCTGTTACTGTAGTTAAGGCTAGTGCCAAAGGTGGCACCTATGAAGTTATCGCAATGTGAACAGAAGCAACTGGAGCTGAGCTTGGAACAGAAGCAACCGGAATATTCAGAGCCGAGGAAGCAATCTTGTGTTCCGTAGAAGGCCTTGTGTTTGTGGGACTTACCCTTATCACCAACTGGTGAAGAGGGATCAGAATGTGGACATTTTTTCCTTCACTGGAGGGGTTGAGACCTCCGACACAGAAAGGGTTTTTGAGAAAGGTGAGGATAACAGGCCTTTTAAGATAAGCTTGTTTTTTCTCTCATTCAGCGTCTGCTGACTAAAACTCAGACAAATATGGCAAGGAGGTTTCACAGAGAGGTAAGAAACCACCATATAATACACACAATCATCGTGTAAGTCACTGTTGGGGAGTTTGCCATTGCAGGAAGTGCAATGTTTGAACCCCAAAGTCCCTTTTTTATCAGACATATCCAACACACAAAAAAGCACCTAACAAATTACTGATAGAAAGTACAGAAAAGAAGTAGAAAAAGAGAGATACCAATGATGGTATCAAATGATACCACAAGGGTAGGAGAGGGCGTTACCAACGATGGTACAAGAAATAGCTGAATAGTCTTTTAAACTTGAATTATCTCCTATTTTCTTCCATCCAACTTACTTAAAAATGCACTTCATTCAACTGCATTTACTGTATCTGTGCTTCTTACTACTTTATTACTTTAACATTTTGCTGCATGTGCTTGAACTGTTCAGTTACATTTAATCTGCTGCATTTATTACTGCTTGTTCGTAGCCTGATTAAATTGCAACTGTTATTCTAAGTCTCTTAGTTTTGATTTAAGCACTTGGGCTTAAAACTACTTATCTTACACAAGGAAGGTTTGTGGTCTACAGTCTTGTGGCAGGAGTGGTAGCTTGCATCCTTCTGAGGTGGGAATTGCTGGCTGAAGGCTTATAATGTATGTTCTTCTAAAAGTGTTTTAGTTCTGATTTATGTGCTTGGGCCCCAGGCCAGTTATTTTACATTAAGAAAGTTTGTGGTCTACACTCTTGTGAGAGGAGAGGGTAACCTCTGCCCTTCTAAGCTGGGAACTGCTGGTGAATGCTTATTGTGCCTGTTATTCTAACTGACTTTGTTCTGGTTTAAGCACTTGGGCTCCAAACCAGTTATGTTACTTTAGAAGGGTTTGTGGTCTATAATCTTGTGGCATTACTGTCTAGACAGATTTTTTTTTAACTACTAGAGATCTATTTTGCTCATAGTTGAGCATTGCTCATCAAGTTCCTTGTCTTACTGACTTGTTCAATATTTAAGTTTTCCTCATTCCTCCCTAGTAGATCAGTAGCCACAGATATGCACTTCCAGATTCTCTATCTGGCCAGTCTGGTTGATATGGGCATTGTAGCAATTGCCTCGTGTACACTGTCAACCTACTTATTCTTAATAAAACAGATACACTATGCAAGAGGTGTAAATTCATGTTAATGCTGGAGGCAAAACTGTCTCATACAACCAAAACTAATCATATAGTGGTTGTCAGTGATACTTGCACCACTCCTACTGCACTGGGTAAAGATCCTACATGTAAAATTACTTAGGCTGAGGCACTTAGAGATAACCTTCCTAAAACACTAAGACCTCATGCACAGTACAATCAAAGAAAGGGTCCTTTGTCATCATATAAACAGTCAGTTAAAACACCACCCAAAGCTACACATAGTAACACTGTATCCAATGCCTCCACTGCTAAGCTCTTAAGGCAAACCAGCACAAAGCCAAATTTCTTGGTCATTGGTGATTCTATAGTGAGGCACACTGATGTCCCCTTCACCAGACTGAGGAAAGAGAGAGTCGCAGTTAGCTGCCTTTCCTGGGCTAGGATGCATCAAGTCACACAGGCACTCAGATATACCTCTCTTGACTATATGAAGTGCAACATGATTGAGCACAATGATTATGTGTCTCAGGCAAGTATAAGCCTAGGACTGAGCGGCATACTTACCTTCCCCAACCAAGGATGATGCCACATTACCAACAAAAAATGATTGACTTTAACAATTAGCTTAGCTTCTAGTGTCAATCTAAGGGGGTACAATATTTGACAGCCTGGGAGGACATGGTTAAAAAAAACACACTACTTCGCCAGGGATGGTCTGCACTTAACTCCTCTAAGTTTTTGGATATTGGCAAAGACCTTTTCCACACCCATAGTGTATTTTTTAGGCAATTCCAAACTGAAAAACCTACAAAATTAACTGAACCTCTGAAGGACTATCTGAAGGTGGTACTGGTCAATGCTAGAAGTCTTAACAAAAAATTGCATTCCCTGCAAGTCTTTCTCTCCCTGGACAGTGTAGACATCTGTGTAGTAATAGAGACATGGTTTAAAGTCACTGAAAGTACCCCAGCAGTGCAAAGTTATAATGCTTTTCACACCCTTAGACCAGCTACTGCACAGGAGGGAACTAAAGGAGGAGGAATCTCAGTCTATATTAAAACCAATCTCACATCCAGAGTAGTTAAAGTGTTTGCACACTACTGGAACTCATGCATGTGCAACTTACCATAAACAGGATGTCATACCATATCCTTGCAACCTACAGGTCCCCCTCATTGTCCCAGGACACCCATACTACCCATCTCAATGTGCTAGAATCTCTCACTGTTCAACCCAATATGATATTCATCGGGGATCTCAAAGTACAGTTGCAATCCAAATTGTAGCTTGCGACAGATCCCCCACCATACCCCAATATTCTCACTACACCTTTCTAAACATACTGGAAAATATTAAGATAGAACCAAACACCCTAATACTGGGTGATTTTAACTACCCTGCCATTAACTGGGAAAATTACTCATGTACCAACACCTTTGCCCAATGGTTCTTGGAACTCAAATTCCAACGCACTCGATCAACTAATCCATAGTCCCACCAGGGGCTCCAATATCCTAGACCTGGTCATTACCAACATAGGAAATCAATGTTCCACACCTATGGTCACCCCCTCGTTAGTCAGGTCTGACCGTAAGCTAATCACCCTTAACATCCACATCCCACCCCCACCCCCACCCCCAGGTAAGGAAACCTCCATAAGAAACTTCTCCAAAGCCAACTTCATGCTACTCAGGTCAGAAGTGACAAACTTAATGGCACCCATGCAGACGGGAACTGAAAGTTCAACTGCTGAATCCTACACTAAGGCACTGTACGAGCACATCCACTCATGCATGAATCGTGCCATCCCAAATAGAGCCAAAATGCTCTCATCCAAAAAAAAGGAAGCCAATCTGGTGGTCCCCTGCCATAAACAAACTTTACAACAAAAGGAAGAAACTGTTGTAGAAAAGAGGAAAATCCCAGGATGCAAAACACTCCCTTACCAGCCTCAGTAAGAAACTGAGATCCCTCATAAAATCCTCCAAAGCTAGTTATGAAAATAAAATTGCCAAAGATTCCAAAGACAACCACAAGGCATTCTATAACTATGCCAGGAATCTAAATGGCAATGCTCAGATTTTCTCTGAACTAAAACAGAATGGCATTAAATATACTGATCCCAAGGATACTGCCAATATACTGGCAGATTGATTCACTACCAACTTCACCCTCCTCTCACCCCCTAAATGGCCCACCTCAATACGGGAAGATTGCCAAATTCTGTTAATAATGGCCACACAAGTAAAAAACACACACTCCAAAGCTAAGAATACAACATCCATGGGACCAGATGACATCCCAGGCTGTGTACTACATGAACTACAATATGAACTGGCACCTCACCTAAGTGTCGTGTTTAATCATAGCCTCACCTTGGGTTTCGTGCCCACTGAGTGGCACAGAGCTACAGTTATCCCACTCAACAAGGGGGGATCCACCTTGGATCCCAGAAACTACCATCCCATCAGTCTGACGAGCCTTATCTGCAAGACCATGGAGCGTATTAACATGGAACTTATAAACTAAGACATTGGCAACCTGCAAACACTGGACCCCAACCAGTTTGGGTTCGTGAAGGGTCGACCTTGTCTCCTGAACCTGATTGACTTCTTCAAATCAGTCTCCAGAGCCATGGACAAGGGTAAGGTGGTCCACACAGCCTATCTAGACCTTGCCGAGGTCTCTGACACCATCCCCCACTCTAGAATCATAGATAAACTTACTAAGCTGGGCATTAATCCCTACATCAATGCAAAAAACCTGCTTTGAAGCAGAGGTATAGTCTGCATGATTCCCTTATTGGGATATGCAGGTTCATAGGTTCATACTAGGCTATCTGCCCTAGGACATTTATAAGCCTATCCAGAATGTGTTTGGCTTTTGCCACCCATTTTAAATTTATTTTGCTATGCCCTTTTTCGAGGTTAGTGTACTGTGCCTCTGTCTAACAGTGACACAGAAGTGATACCCGGGGTAAACCTACGATCTCCCATCCACTCATCAAGATTCCTCTTGAAGAGAGTCAATGAGGGACTCTGCCTAACCTGGACTGGGATTTTATTCCAGAGTGAAGGGAGCCTCTGGGTTATGAATCTGTCCCTCCAGCATGTCCTATTTATTTCAGTGCTGAGGTTCAAGTCTCTCGAGCTCGTAGCTATGCCTCTTTTAAGTCTAGAGTCACTAACCAAGCAATCCTGCCTAGCATAGGCAGTAGCTTTTGTAAATTCAGCATTTTGAATTTTGGAATGTCCAGGAACGTGTTCAAAATTGATAAGTCCAGTATTGGACGCCATGAATTGTCTTTTCTGGTACCAGCAAAAGTCTTGAATAAAAACCTTGTCCTTTTTCCATTTCTGGTACCTGTTGAATAGCCCCCATATCCATGAGGGGTATGACTTGTTTCTGGGCCTCTGCCCACTGTCTTTTTGGCAGATCTAGCTATCTGTTTGGAATTGGCAAAGTATGGAAATGAAATCTGTACCCCTGGGATACTATGTTTAATACCCACTTGTCCTGGGTAATTAACTGCCAATTTTGAGCATGAAGTGCTAGTTTCCCCCCCAAGGGGGCTGTCAATAGATAAGTGCTTGATGATGGTAGAGGAAAGTCATTGAGACTGCTTACTGTAGGGTTGTGCTTTGTTTCCTCCAGTTTTGGAGGTGGAGGCACCCCATTGCTTTGACTTGTAAGAACCCTGTGATTGGTATCTGGAGCCTTTTGAGCACATGGATTTGCCTTGAGTGGCTCTGTTGGATACAGGAAAGGACCCATTTTTAGTAGGCCAGTGTCTGGTGAACCTGGGTGGTTGCACTTGCAAGAAATCTTTTACAGTTTGCATAGATTTAGCTTTGTCCTCCATTTTCTTTAAAACCTCTTCTGCCTTATTACCAAACAAAGTATCATGCTGCAAAGGGGCATCCAACAATTTAGCTTTAACATGAACAGGCAGATTTTGCTCCTTGAGCCAGGCATGCCTTCTAATCACAGATCTAGTAATGGCGGCCCTACAAGAGGCCTCCAAGGAATCAAAACCACATTGCAAAGTATGCTTTCCAACCTGTTCTGCTGAATGCAATAATTCCTGTAACTCTCTATTTTCCACACAATTAGAAATCAACATAATTTTCTGTTTCAGTAAGCCCATAACATGATGTTGATATTTAAGCATATGAAACTGGCAGTTTAAGGCCCTGATTGCCAAGTTTGCAGACATATAAACCTTCTTTCCCCATCTATCCAGCACCCTGGAATCTCTGTCAGTGGGGGTTGGATTTTTGGCTGTAGAGGCCTTTACACCCTTGGGACCCTGAGAAATAGTCTTAGGATCAGCAGCAGGGTTTTGAATAGAAATTTGTGGAAGTCAGGAACCCTGTAATATCTGCCTGGCTTACCAGGAGCCACAGGCAGGGAATCAGGAGCCATGCTTGATTCCGAAAACACATCATCAACAATTTCTAATACAGGAGGTATTGCCAAAGGCCTATGCTGAGGAAGAAGAAGGAAATCCCTAAGACTCTTTTTTGATTCAGAGAAGTCCTGACTCTCCCAGTAAAAATGTTCCCTTAAAGTATGCAAAGTCTCTCCAAAAGAGTAATCCTCAGGAGGAGATGCAGATGGGATGGATTCCTCTGCATCAGAATCCTCATAGGGTGGAATAGAAAATTCCTGATCAGAAGAGGAATCAGAAGAAATGGAAACCTGATCTGAAGATTCATAATCAGTGCCTTGCCTAGGCCTTTTAGTGGGGGGGGGGGGGTTGGGAACCCCTGATCAAGGTAATTAAATCCTCAGCCATTTTGATCATCTGTTTTTTAGGCATAGGGGCTTCAGCATGTGGCTCATGCATCTTTTTTTAGACATAGAAGATGTTTTTGACCTTGTTTTTTAGGCTCGCGTAAGTTTAATATAAAAATGTTGAGGCCTGAAAACACCCTCAGAAGCCGGTGCCTGCTCAGCTGCTCTGGACCCATCTAAGGGAGAGACATCCGCGGGTTCAATACTCTGAGAATCTCGCGGCATACCGTACTCCGAATGAGTCTCAGTAGAGGCCTGCGACTCAAAAGTAGCAGGTATCAGGGGCTGCAAAAGCACCTCACTGAGTACCAGCAAACCAGCGACTGGCTTAGGAGAAGCTTCGTCGTCGGTTTTGGACTTCAACAGTCTGTCTCTGTCTTTTTCTTTGCGTTTTTTGTGAACTCCAGTAGTCGGATTGCTAACCGACGACATTTCAGGATAATTAAATCTTGAACCAAAATATTTAGAAGCAAAAATATACCAATGCTTAATAGTGTGTTGGTTAAATCTAGCACAAAACCGACAGCAAGACACATTGTGATCTGGGCCTAGGCAAAAAATACAGTACAAATGAAAATCCTTATGAGGTATTTGCTTCCCACAAGTAATGCAATTATTAACTTTTACTGATATCGGTAAGGAGCAAGAAAAAGTTTCCGCAATGGGTAATTAGCTTTAGTTTGAAGACTTCAGTTCTGAAACCTGAATGTGAAAATTTCAGGAGTCAGCCGACCGGCACTTGCAAACTGCTTCTGCTTCGGTTACTGCGCGGCAAGAAAGACTGAATAAAATGGCGTAGGCTGCATGTTTTATACCCCTGACCTGACGTCATGAAAGAGGAGACAGCAACCGATGCAGGACCCAAGACTTTGTTATTCAGGCCGACTGAGGGCAACCTGCCAGCAGATTACCCAAATGTAATGACTGCAACAGTGAAACACGAAGAACATCTATCCCTCTATAGATTGGGAATCCTACACCACTTCTAATGCACAAGCCCAGCAATTCCTAAACTTTGTTAATACCAGCATCCTGGAGCAGTTGGTCATTTCTCTTACCAGGGGTACAAACATTTTTGACTTTGTACTCATGAACATGGGGAACTGATATTCCTCACCCAATGTAATATCCTTGCTCATCAGATCTGACCATAAGGCAGTATTACTTGAAAAAATTAAATCCGGGCAACCAGTGAAACCAAAAACTTTTAGGACCTATTCCAAGGCTAACTGCTCTCTACTAAGCAACAACATGGCTAAATTCCAAGCACCCCAAGACCAGCAAACACCATAGCATACACTGAGCAATTTGCAAAATCTCTGTACAGCCATATTGATAGCTGTATAGAGTGAGCTGTGCCCACTCGCAATTAAGAATAAGAAAAACTCAAAAGCCAAGCCACACTGGTGGAATCACAATATCAATTGGTTATACAACAACAAAAAAAAAATCTTGGCCAACAGTAGGAGGAACAAAGCCATACATAATTAAAGCCACCTGACCAATCTAAAAAGGCAGCTAAGAGGGTTAATTAATACTTCAAGGGCTAAATCTGAAGAAAAATAGCTTCTCAGGCAAAGGACAACCACAAAGCTTTCTACAACTATATCCTTAACCATAGGAGAAATACATGATGATGACGAGAACTTATTGTAAATGGCATCACCCAATCTGAACTGGAAGCCATTGCCAACCTTTTGGATGGTGGCTTCAGCTCAAATAACCTCCCTCCCGATAGTCCAAAGGAAATAACACAACATGATCCCACCAAGCATTACTAAGGAAAAGGTCATCAATGCACTTTCCAAAGCCAAAAACACTGCATCAATGGGCCCCAATAACATCCCAGGATGTTTATTAAATAGCAAGAAACATGACCTCTCTGGTCCACTTGAATCACTTTTCAACTGGAGCTTTCAGTCAGCTTTTGTGCCCAAGGAATGGAAGACTGCTACAGCCCCTGCACAAAGGAGGCCCAAACACTGATCCGGGTAACTATAGGCCCATGAGTCTTACCAGTCTCATATGTAAGACCATGGAAAGATCATCATGGAGATGATAAATTAGGATATAGGTAACTTGCAAAGGCTGGACCCATCACAGTTTGGTTTTGTTAAAGGAAGGTCATGCCTATTAAATCTGGTGGACATTTTTGAGAGGGTCACCAAAGTACTGGATAAAGGTAAGACTGCGCACATAGCTTACTGCAACCTGCCCAAGGCTGTTGATACAATACCCCACTTAGGCATTTTAGCCAAGCTCACTAATTTAGGTACAAACCCTTTTATCACCCGACGGATAGACAACTGGCTAACTGATGGGTCCCAGGAGGTCAAAGTAGGTCCCTCAGGGCTCAGTACTGTGCCCACTCCTTTTTTGCATTTATTTGTCTGAAATGGAAACAAATGCTGAAGATTTATGGCTGATTAATTTGCAGATGATTGCAATCTGGGGGTTATCATCAACTCCCCTGCAGACACCAGCATTCTTCATGAAGGTCTATCTCTAACCAAAAAATGGTGCCAAAACAAATGTCTTAAACTGAATGCTAAGAAATGAATTGTACCCTTTGGAAAAATCAACCACTCCACCTAAATACCATGTTGATAACAGACCACTAAGAGTCAACTCAGTGGTCATGGATCTGGGTATGCACGCAGACAGTAGCCTTAACTTCAACCACAATATGGCCACAGTGGTGAGGAAATTCTTTTATATTGTTGAATGTATAAGTAAGGGCATGGCAGCTAAATGAGGAAATTCTTTTATATTGTTGAATGTATAAGTAAAGGCATGGCAGCTAAGTCCAAAGAGGTCATTATCCCACTGTACTCTGTCCTTATCAGACCAATCATAGAGTACACTGTTCCCTTTGGTATGTACCTGACCAGGCATATGCAGCAACTAGAGTGAACTCAGAGGTTCCTTACTAAAAGAATACAAGGCTAACAAACCTGCCTTATGCAGAGTGCCTTAAAACCATTTCCCTTCTCTCAGTTTCCTACACAATGCTGAGGGGTGATCTATGCCTGGCTTACAAGGCATCTCCAAACTCCATACTTATGAATCTCCTATATATTCCTAAGTCAAACACAGAAATACAAGGTCTACAGGCCTGAATTTTTGCTGTGACTTAAACAGAACATGCTGGACAGAGAGATGTGTGTCCCAGAGACTGCCCCTCCTATGAACAGGCATCCCATCCATGTGAAGCTAAGTTAATCTATTACACAGTTTAAGCACAACCTAGACCAGTGGATGGGGAATAGGAAATTTACACCAAGCTTGGCACCCATGTCCCTTATGGAAAGCTGTGGCTTATAAATGCCTGGCTCTCCATGTCATATTTAGATACAGGACATAATTATTCTTTTGGGAAAACTGGGCTAGGCATAAAAAGGACCTGCCCTAGGTCATTATTCTAGAAACAGCTTATCAATCTATGAATAAGACATGCAGCCAAGCCAGGTATACAATTAAGGTACATAACAAAAGCTTGTAGTGTAATGCAGAAGTCCAGGAAATCATCAAACGAAAGGAGTGCAGGAAAGGGTAGTAGATAGAAAAGACAGACCAGGCTAAGATAGCCTCTTTGTTAGCCAACCAGTATTTTATGAGAGCAGTTGCAATAGCAAAGAACAAGGTATCACAGGCACTCTACTAGCTTCCGGAAAGCAACTTAGTACATAGCACAAAGAAACTCGTATCAGGTAAAGACAGAAAGATAAAGAAGATAGCCCAACACCTTTCACAAGGGATGCCAGCAATAACTTGCTCACCAGTCCACAGGACATGAAAGGTAGATGGAAGGAGTACCTGCACCAGCTTCTGAATAAAGAAAACTCCACAGAAGTTGTAATACCCCAGACACAGCCTATGATGAAAGAGGAGGAGGAGCCCAACAGTACTAATGAAAATGAAGTCAGGGAAAGCATTAGGTTCATATGAGATATGCAGATAAAAACAAGATGTTGGGTGAGATAGGAGAGAAAGTTCTGGAGAGGGTGATCGATAAAATGAATACGCTTAGTAGAAATTAAGACGGGAGATGAGCAGTTTGGATTCAGATCAGGATGCAGCACAACCAGCCCAATTTTGCAGTGTGACAGATAGCGGAGAAAAAGCTGGAAATGAGGAAGTAGCCCAAATGGGCAATCCTAGACTCTGAGAATGCATAACACAAGGACCCAAGAAAACTGATTTTGGCAGTCCTGTAATGGTTCAAAGTCCCAGAATCATTGGCAAAATTAGTGCAGGCTATGTACAAGGACCCTATGACTCAAGTACAGTGTTTGGTCCCACAGAGTGGTTCTCAGTGGGAGCGGGTGTGCACCAGAGTTCAGCTCTAATCCCACTACTGCTCATACTGGTGATGACTACATTAGCAAACAGGCCAGAGGAATCAGATCAACAAATCTGATGTATGCAGATGATGTGGCATTACAGACTCCAAAAAAGAACTTCAGCAAAGGATATGTGATTGGAATGAAACATTGAAGGCTCATGGGATGAAACAGAGCACAGATATGACCACTGTAATGGTAGCAGATGGGGGAAATCAGAAGACACTGAGAACTGAGATAGAAGGAAAGATAATGGAACACGTCAACAGCTTCAGGTATCTAGGAGGTGTGGTTAAGGAGAAATTAAGTGTGAATGAAGAGGTCAAAACTAGAATCAGAGGGTCTGCAGCCAACTGGTGCAGACTATCAGGGGTAGTATATGACAGAAGAATGCCAATGAAGCTGTAAAGTAAGGTGTACAAGACAGTGGTGTTATCAGTACTACTGTATGGTACAAAAACCTGTACAGTGAAGGCAGAGCAGCTGATGAAGTTAGAGGTGATGATGAAATGCCTGAGATGGGTGGTAGGATACACAGTTTGGGACACATAAAGAAATGAGCACATCAGAGCAGAAGCCAAAGTAGCTCCAATTGCAGAGAAGGTAACAAAAAAAAAGGCTGTTAAGGCACATGTGCAGAAAAGCAGAAGGCAATCTGTTGCAGATGACTTGGGACAGACAGGAAACAAGGGCATCCAGCAAACAGATGGCTGCACTCTGTGAAACAAGAGCCATGAGAATCAGGCATGACTGTCGAAGGTAGGAAAGTGCCACTGAACACAAGAGAGATGGCAACAGTTGACACGACACCCAGAACCATGTAGAAACTGTAAAGGGGTTGATGATGATGATTTTACTGGTACGTTCTTATGAAAACAAAACCAAAAATAATACACTTTTCTAGAAAAATGAAAAAAAACAGTGAAACGTTTACAAAATGGTCAGGTGAAAACAAATGTGTACTTTTTTGCTGTCCTTACATTCACTGCTGCAGTATTTAAAACATATGGGTTCCCTGTGGTGGTCTCTATGGGGAGTCTGTCTCCCACACTGGCATTTACCCTTCCTGGATGACATTAACCCAAAGGAACATAAAAACAAGAAAAAAATAAAATCCCCAATGGGGCCACTTATCTTGCAAGTACAGTAAACAGGTGGTGTTAGTCACTGAAGACAGAAAATATGTTCAACTGGCAGAAAATGGATGCAGGTAAAGAGGTTGACAGTGTAAAAGATACTTTCAGACTGGTGGCAAAGAAGTTCTGTTTCTGGTAGGCCTACATTATGCAGGGAGTGTTTAGTGACGTTTGGCGTACCTTTAAAATAACAGTAGACTTTAGCAGACTGGCTGGACATCGGGCTTCTGTGGCAGGGGGACCCATATGTTATGAATACTGCAGCAGTAAAGGCAAAGACATCTACCGTTATGGTAATATTTTACACAACTGTACTTTCTTTTCAGACTAATATAAACTAAAGCTGTCAAAACACAAATCCATCATGTTGGAGTGAGTTCAGCCATAAAAGGAGTTTTTCTGTACAGAGGTGAACTTTTTTATTCTTTGTATACATTTTGGGCATAAAAATGACATTAAACTATACTTTTTTTTAAATTATAATTCAAGCTGCAACTGTTCCTTTGTGTTCCTTGAAGGCAATTTGTTTTTATAGATAAGTATACCATTAACATTCTCCAAAAGCTTCATAAATAAAAGGTGAACCATTTTGGAGATCCAGGCTTTTAAATCAAAGAGCCAATACTAACCAAAAACAAATATTCTGGAGACATGCCTTCTGAAACTGTTCAGCAGTTAAGGAGTTAACTGTGGCATCAGTTGCTGTTGCATCTATTTCTATGATGATATCTTTGTACACATTTTCAGTTTTGAGTTTTCTGTAATTCAACTGGAGTTGTTCAGACATCATGCAGTACTGCAATTATTGTAAATTAAAATATTTTTGCAGTTTTTCTTTTTTAGTGTGTTCGAGTGTCATTGCTTATTTACCAGTGTCTGGGCAATTTTCAGCACTTGCATTCAGTGCACTGTATATGATAATTTTGGAGAACTGATTCATAGTCTTGCTGTCTCTTTCACATTATCCAAAATATACTGTTTGTCAGCTTCTGTTACTTCTTTTCTGTGCCAATGTGGAGTTCTATTAGCTCACTTTCTTGTGGTTGCTCATAGTTTGCAGTACTTCATTTTGTCTCATACATCCCCGTAGTGCTTTCCATTAGAGATGTGAATGACATATATACTCTACATTAACATTTTCATTGCTTTTGCTTACCGACAGTATTTTGTACATTTATGCATAAAATTTACACACAAGTATATCTAAAATGAGGTGAATTGTCCTTTAAAAGATCATAACACAATTCAATTGTTTTTGTGAAACTCACCACAGTGGATAGCAGACACAAGTGCTATCATGTTTTTTTTCAGGTAGAAGAGTCCACCTTTACCTATACATTCTGTGATCACTGAAGTAAGTTTAATTTGTTTTTGTCCTGTGATCTGACAAGTGCATCTTGATGAAATATACTAGAGTCAAATACAAAATCAGGCTTTTTTCCATCACAGCTGGTCTTACTATTCCAGACTTACTTCTGAAAGGTACTGAATGTGGTATGTTGTAGTAGATTATCGGTGTAGGCCAGGCACTAGTTTACCCTAAACATGACCTTTTAAAATCGGCCTGGTGAAAATGTGCCTTTGGCAAATTATCTGCTCATCTAACTTTGTTTTAACACTGCTTTTATTCCACAAGATGTTAATTCTAGGAAGACTAAGGTAATTTTAAGTGCACACTTTTGTTTTTCATATTATTCACATTACTGCTAATATAGTGCTTTATCACCAAAGTTTTATTATCTGTTCCATTACCCTTTGGCACTCTACATTTCCCATGCTGATCATGCATAACATTTAAGTAGACTTCCAAGATAGCTGCACATTGAGTAATAGCTTAATTTCAACCCTCACAGTGTGAAAACAAACTCAGAAGCATGAACCAGTAAACTCACATTTTTGGTACATTTCAGTAACTGGTTATTAGGTGCACTGTTTGTATGTCAGAAAAAAATGAAATACAGATAACCTGAAAGAAAACCAATATCAAAAAAAGGTGAGGAAAAACACTGTTTGGGAAGAATTCTGGAGCTGTTCTGCAGAAAGTAGTTTAAGCTCCAGCTCTGGTGCAAAATATGACTTCCAGTAACCTAGAGGAAAAAATAAGTCAAATGTACTCAGAGTTGATTAACATAAATGAAACACTGGAGTATGTATATCAACTCAAATAACAAAAGGCTGAAAAAATGGCAGAAAGTTTAAACAGACATTCAGATGAAGTGATAAAAATTCAAAAATCACAGGTCGACATGAAGAAAAAATTGAAATGAATATGAAACTGCTCAAGAAGAGATGTTTCAAAAATAATAGAATTAGAGGACAGAGCATATAGAGAAAACCTGAGATTTTCTGCTGTTCCAGAGAAGCTGTAAGGAACAGACTGTATTCATTTTATGAAAACACAAATAAGTATCTGAACTGGCATTCCACAACAGGAGCTGTTAATTGAAAGGGCACATTGTGTGTATGCTCCAAACCTGGCCATGAGAAATGCAATCCTACCAGCAGGAGGAGTTGATTCCAACAAAACTGTGGTAAAAGGACAAAGTACTAAAAGTGGGAGACAGTAGCTTGTTTGTGGAAAATGACTGCTCACTGTATACCACGCAGAAGAGGAGTAAACTTATTCCACTAATCAGGGAATGTTTAGAAGCAGGCATGAGGTTCAAGCTGCTGTATCCAGCTATTTCCAGAATATTTTCAGCATATTTTTTTCCTGGAGGGACAAAATCAATTTTTGATGCAGAACATGCTAAGGAGTAAATACAAATGTCTGTCCAACAAAAAGTGGACTATGAAACAAAAAGAGATTCTGCTTCTTGTTCTTCTGGTAATAAAGCCCATAGTTAGACTGTGCCAGTAAAACATTTTCCAATGTTTCAATGGAAAATGCTTCAGAGACAGAAAAAAGCACAAGAGTTGATGAGAACTGGCAGTATGTTGGAAATGAAGCAGAGACTGGAACTGGGAGATGAAGATCAACAGGAATAAAACTAGCTACTCAGAAATGGATACATTAATGTGAGATTACAAAGCACTAATTATATTTGTGAAACATGACAGAACAAGAAAACCTGGAAATATTGGACTTTTTTGACTTGTCAAACTTGTAGGATCTCTAAAGCATATGCCCAACGTCATGTCATTAATGTCTGGAAGAACATTTATGAGAGTGGAAGAGGAAAGAAGGAGTTTAATTGTAAGTAAAATAAAAGTTTGTTTTTAACAGTAGTATTTTTATGATGCAAGATAAAATCTGCATGCTATAAAGTAAACCTTTCACAGTTACCTTTGAGTGTAATGGGCACACAAAAGTAAACAGATGCCTATTTTTTCCTTCTTTCTTTCTCCTTGTTCAGTATTAAGAAATGTACCCACTGCACTGTAAAAAAGAAGAAAAGTCTCAAAAGAGCATGGTATAAGAAAATTTGATGTGCTTTTTCTCATTCTTGCATTGGGGAATGAGTGGATTAAGGCCCTTGGCTCGATCTAGTAACAAGTTTTAAGAGAAAGCAAATAAATAAAAAGAACACTGCATACAACAAAAACAACTTCCCCTAGCAAATAAATGAGTGCATGTAGACTCCGCTGTAGAGGCAGCTGTGTATCTGGTTGTCATTTCTCCACGGAGACAACCTGATAAACAGTAATAAAAACAGAATACTTCTTTTCAATGGCTAGGAGATATTTTCTGAAAGCATTCAAGTGTTTTCCCAATCTGGGACAGACAGCACTTAGCAGAAAGCACAGGCTGTACCACATGTCTTAGCATGGATAACCTTCCTTTTAGGTTAATCCAAGTGTATGATTATGGCTGTCAGTCTGGGACACTTGTTTCTATTAGGAGGGAAGATGTACATAGCTTTGCTAATGGGTTTTACAGGTGTGTGTGTGTGTCCTTTTTTTGAAGGGTTTCAATAAAACAAAACGTTTTGTAAGATCTGACATAGATTCAAATGTATGCATAAGACAAGAAACAGTATCAAAGATCAACCTGCCAAATAGTGTATGCATGTAACACAAGAGGAGGAACTAGACACTTAAAAAAGCTGCTACACATAAAAGGTGGGAATAATATATTTTTTTAACATATTGACACTTTCTATATTGTCTTTAAATGTAACTGATCTCACAGATGCATACAAAAACAGAGTAGTGAAATATATTTAGAAATGTAGAGAGCAAATAGCTATGCTATAGGAGACACATTTGGAAAGAAATAAGCATGCTAATTTGATAAAAGAAAGGTTTCAGGATGGTTATTCAGCTGAATATCTGGGACAAAGAAAAAGAGGAGTACTTATATTAATTGAAAGAGGAGCTCCAACAGTGATAGAAGAGGATAAAAAAGACTAATGGTGCTACTGTTAAGAGGGAAGGATTACACTGGCATGTATTTATATTCCACAGAAAACTGCTATAATGGAGCTTAAGAAACTTCTGCAAGAAATAATAATCTTTCAGCAGGGAATATTACTTATAGGTGGCGAATGGAATTTGATTTGCACAAGTGAAGATGTATCCCGGGGGCATGCAAAAAATATAACAAAGGAGAGTAGATTTTTGAAGAAATTTATGAAAATATTTGGCAAGAAGATACAAATTCAGTAGTAGGAGTTCTGAGTGAATTTACATATTATTCCCCAAGATACAAAAACTGGGCTAGGCTAGACAGAACTTATATTTCACAGGAATATAGCAGTCTTGATACACATACGATAACTATTTCAGATAATGTGCCAATAATAACTAAAACAAAAAATGCAGGGTAGTGAAATATAAATGAGACACTGGCACTTTCCCACATATCTCTTGAAAAGAGAATAATTTAACAAATAGGCAGTGGAAATTATTTGGGAATTATTAAACAAGACAGAATTTTTTTCTCAAAATATACCTAGGGAGGGGATAAAAATAAAGTGCAGTTTAAAAACAGGATGGAAATAAAAGAAAGAGAGATATGATTAAGAAGTAACATGACTTAAAAGCATTGCAGAATAGGGGGAATCTCACAGAACAAGAAGAGGGGAAATTGCAGAATGCTAAACAGAAAATAATGGATTACCTGGATAATATGCATGAGCTTAAAAAGATTGTTGTTATGTAACTGTTCTTTGATAACTCCAGAGCACAAAAACTTTTAGCACAATGATTCAGACAACAGAAAGTAGAAAGGACTGTCGCCAAGCTTAGGGAGCCTATAACAAGGAAGATAACAAGACATCCTATAGAGGTACTAGAAATATTTCAGAAGTTTTATGACAATCAGTTTATAAAAAAGAAATATGGACGTCAAGAAAAGGTACAAATGGAAATGTTTATGGAAGAATTAAATATGCCAAGGTTAGAGATAGATGAAGCTCAATTACCAACAGGATAGAAGAAGAAGATGAGATAAAAATGTTGATGCATAACCAATGTACAGGAAAGTCCCCAGAAATAAATGGTACTGCCATGGAAGTTTGAAAGCTAGGAGACAAAAAAAAACTAATAAAGATCTGGAAGGTTTTGTTTTAACAGTATTTTAAGAAGAGGACAACTGCCAACATCCTGGAAGAAAGCGGAGGTAGCTGTAATACTAAAGAGGGTACAAATCCATCAGATCTAGCTTCATACAGGCCCGTTTCAATACTAAACCATGATTATAAAGTGTTCATGGCTAAAGGAATGGAAAAGTGATGCCAGAATTGAGAGCTATGGATCAGTGTGGTTTTGTGGAGGGGAGGCAAACAACAACATTAATTGAACACTTAATGAAAAAGGCACAGATACTGGGCAAAATGCTCGGTATTCACCTCAAAGCGAAAAATAAAATAATGAACAAACCATGACTGAAGGAAGAAAACAACCAAAATTTCATGAGAAGTTAGCGCTTCCACGATCCAAACTGATCGGTTCTTCAGACTTAAATCATACAACTGAACAGCCAAATTTAAATTAAAAGACAGCCTATCACAATGGAGAATGTACTAACTAAATTAGAAAGTGCATTTATCTATAAACTTTAATTGCTTAAAAGCTAAAAATATTTAAAAAATGTACGAACTATTGGTAAAATGTATAAATAATACATAGTAGTACAAAAAACAGTTTACCTTTATAAAACCGAATCACAGTTGTGCGATTGCTCATATGAGCGAATCGTAACCATGAAAGTCAGAAAAGCGACAATTCCATATGTTCGAAAATCAGCAAATCGAAAAGCAGATTCGCTGATTTTTGAACATAAATACTGAAAGAAAAAACAAAAGAAGTGTAAAGTGGGGGGCAAGCCCCACTTCACTCCCCATGTGGGGGGCAAGCCTCACCCACTTCAATATTCTAACGTCGAGATCGCACTAGAGTGGGGAAAGGGACCATTTTCCGATCTCCACTCTAGTGCAATCCACCCTAAAATGTTGAATGTGGACTGAACAAACGTCACTGTGCATTCGCTCATTGCACATTCAAACCTTTTTCCGTTCGGCATTTGCAAACTTTGCAAACTGCCTTTTGGACAATTGCTGTTCACCCGTGTGCAATACGCACACATGAAGGTAAACCACAAAAAACATTTGATACATAATTTTAATGTTTCAATGGTCTGGCTTTCAAAAAAGGTTTAAGTGATACCATACCATTAATTTTAGGTCTATACTGAATTAGTGAACGCTTAGAAAAGTGAATGCTACTTCATCGTCCATTTTTAATTGAAAGCTTAAAATCTCGAACACCTGGAACAGCGATTTTTTTTTCCCAGGGGAAAAAAATGCTGGTCCACAAAAAAACAAACAAACAAAAAAACCCCCCTTAAAACATTATATAATGTGGGGGGGGGCTTCACCCCCACACCCCCCTACTTAAATATACCAATTCCGAGACCTCACCATAGTGGAGGAAATCGCGAACTCCCGAAACTGGATGAGCAATTTTTTGCCCTGTGAAAAAATCGCTGTTGCAGGTGTTCATGATTTTAAGCTTTTCTAAACATTCACTAATTCAATATAGACCCTAATTCCAGAGGGTTTATCAGCCTGCAGTTTCATAATCTTCTTCTGTTCAACCTCCTCTCTCCTGTTCTTAATATCTCCACCTCTCAAGCTTTCTGATAAAATCTCTAATACATAAAAGTTAAAAACATGGTGCATTCCTTTTTCTTGTACATGCTTAGCCAGTGCACTAGTTTCCTTATTTTTACAATATCCATCATATGTTCCAAGATTCTATCTTTAAGGCATCTATTTGTCTTCCCAATATAAAAAGCATCATAATATTTACAAAAACTAAAATAGACCACATTCTACATTTTACAATCTGCATAGACGTCAGCCTCAACGTTAAATTTCTGACTTCTGTGTGTAAAAGAAGAGCCTGAATATATGTACTTACAGGCTGTACAATTTTTGCAGGGGAAGGTGCCTACTCTGTTAGAGCATTTCTTGCTGGTCATTCCTGAAGACTTGTAACAAAGCTGCCTCTTAAGTGGCTTTCTATTAATAAATGAGAAATGTGGTACTGTATCAATTACATTGTCTAATTCAGTTATCGATGTTAAGATATTCCAGTTTTTTTCAAAAATGTTACAAAATAACTTAATGTCACTGGAGTATGATACTGGAAATCTAAATCTATCATTATTAGCCCTAGAATTACTAGGGCTCCCTTCTGTTGAATGGGAAAAATAGGGTTTGCCACTAGTATTACGTACTTCATACATATAACTGACATTTTCATCTATATCAGTTTGATTATAGCCCCTATTCATGAAGTATTTCCTCAGTGTAGAGACTGCTGCATTTAACCCATCATCTGCATTATGTATCCTGCTCATTCTCAAGAACTGCCCCTTGAGAACATTCTTACTCACATGTCTAGGGTGCATACTTGATTTATGTAGGATGCAATTCTTTCTGTTAGGTTTTCTGTACAGATATGTAGTTAATCCCCCAGGTTATATCTTACTAACTTTTACATCTAAAAACTCTATTCTCTCATTTGAGTACTTATAAGTGAACCTCAGGAAGTTGGTAGACATATGAAGATAATCAATAAATTGTTTTAATCTTTCTACTGTACTTCCTCATAAGAGGAAGGTGTCATCTACAAAACGTACATACCATAAAATTACATCACTAAAATCATTGCCTTGGAGTAGAGTATTGTGTTCCCATTGTAGCAATGGTAGGTTGGCGTAGCTATTGGCACAAGCCGTGCCCATAGCCACGCCAACTTTTTGCAAATAGAATGTCTCATTAAAGATGAAAACATTGTTCTCCAAGATAATCTCAAGTAGGTTACATATCAGGTAAGTTTTAACAGAAGTAAAAACTTTTTTAGTACATAGCAATTCACATACATTCTCAATGCCCCATTCATAAGGTATTGCTGTAAAGAGAGAGATACTATGTCCATCATAACAAAAAGAACTTAATTATTCAGCTCTTTCGTTTTAGCATAAAGTAAGCCAAGAAATGTCTTAGTGTCTCTTAATATAGTACCACGAGTTTCCAAAATGGGGTGCAAGCTCTTCTCTACAAAAATCAATATAGCCTCAGTTGCCCAGCCTCTGTCAAGCAAAGCCAAAGTGATCCCCAGGCTGAATTTCCTATTTCCCATCCAATCATCAAGATTTTTCTTGAAGAGTGCTAATGAGGAGCTCTGTTTGACATAGATAGGGAGTCTGTTCCAGAGTATGGGAAGGCTCTGGGATAGGAATCTATCCTTCCAGCATGTTCTGTTTATTTTGGTGACAGGGTTTAGGTCCCTAAAGCATGTAGCTTGGAGGGATTGGGATTTCTTTAAGTGGAGCATGTCCAACAGCTCTGGGTTTGACATAGCTTTGTATGTTAGGCAGAGATCACCTCTGAGTAGGCAACATGCAACAGAGTAAAGCTGGAGTTTTTTGAGACGGTCTGCATAGGGCATCTGTTTGAGGCCAGTAATCCTCTTTGTGAGGTATTTCTGCGGCCTTTCCAGTTGTTGCAGCTGTCTTGTGAGGTACATACCAAAAGGGCATTGTACTCTATAATGGGTCTAATGAGTGATGAGTAGAGAGGAACAATGACCTATTTTTTTCTGGATGAGAAACCTTTTGTGATGAGGTGTGCCACATAAAAGGATTTTCTGACCACTGTGGTGATTATCAAAGGAGAGACTACTGTCCACCTGTGTCCCAAGGTCTCTTATCACACTTTCGGTGTAAGGTAGACTACCGCCTATGTGGTAGTTCATGGGTACAGAGCTTTTACCAAAGGGGATGACAATGCACTTTTTGGCATTGAGCTTGAGGCCATGGCTTTGACACCAGGCATCTGCTTCAGTGAGGCCCTTTTGTAGGATGTCCACATTGTTAGGAGTTTTGATTATGGCTCCTAGTTTGCAGTGATCTGCAAACTTAGTTAGCCAAAGACCTTCTGTGTTAGCCTGTACTTCAGAGAAGTAGATACCAAACAGGAGAGGACCCAGGACTGAACCCTGTGGTACTCCACTTTTCACTGGTCTGAAGTCTGATTTGGAGTCTGCTACTTTCACAATGTGGGTTCTGTCTGTAAGCCAGTTGGCAACCCATCTTGTGACATAGGGATTTATACCTAGTTTAGTGAGTTTAGCTATAATTCCAGAGTGGGGGATGGTGTCGAACACCTTGGCGAGATCTAGATAGGCTGTGTGAACCATCTTAACCTCATCTATGGCTTTGGTGACTGCTTCAAAGAAGTCTATCAGGTTTAGGAGACATGATCTGCCTTTTACAAACCAGAACTGTGTGGGGTCCAAAGTTTGGAGATCTCCAATTTTTTTGTTTATGAGTTCCATGATGATACGTTCCATGGCCTCGCAGACCAGGCTCGTCAGGCTAATGGTGTGGTAGTTCCCGGGGTCTGTCATAACTTCCCCTTTGTGGAATGGGATAACCATCGCGGTGCACCATTCAATGGGCAAAAAGTCTGAGGTGAGGCTATGACTGAACATGGTACTTAGGTGGGGTGCCAGTTCATTCTACAGTTCATGTAGAAGGCAGCCTGGGATGTTGCCAGGTCTCATGGATACTGCATTCTTGGCTTTGGAGAGTGAGGTTTTTAACTGTGCAGCCATGATTACAGGAACTTTGCATTCTTCCGGTATAGAGATGGGCCCTTTAAGGGGTGAGAGGGGGGTAAAGTTAGCACTGAACCTATCTGTCAGGATGTTGGCAATATCAGTTGGTTCTGTATATTTAGTGCCATTGCTCTGTAACACAGAGTAGATCTGAGTGTTGCCACTGAGATTCTTGACATAGCTATAGAATGCTTTGTGGTTGTCTTTAGAATCAGTGGTGATTTTGTTTTCATAACTAGCGTTGGAGGATTTTATGAGGGATCTCAGCTTCTTACTGAGGCTGACCAGGGAGTTCCTCCAATCATGGGATTTTACTCTTTTTTGCAACAGTTTCCTTCTTCTGTTGTAGAGTTTGTGTATGGCAGAAGACCACCAGTTTGGCTTCCTTGTTTTGGAGGATAGCATCTTGGTTCTGTTAGGGATAGCACGATCCATGCACTTGTGTAAGTGCTTATAAAGTGCATTTGTGTAGGATTCAGCAGTCGTACCTCTATTGTCCATCTGCATGGGTGTCGTGAAGTTTGCCACTTCTGTCTTAAGTTGGCTTTGGAGACATTTTTTACGGTGGGAGAGGGATGTGGATGTCTAGGGTGATTAGCTTGTGGTCGGATCTAACCAACAAAAAATTGACCTCTGGTGTGGAACACTGGTCGCCTGTGTTGGTGATGACCAGGTCTAGGATATTGCTGCCCCTGGTAGGGGTGTGAATAAGCTGATCCAAGGCACTGGAATTGATGAATTCAGAGAACGTTGAGCAAGAGAGTTGGTACATGATTAGTTTTCCCAGTTAATGGTGGGGTAGTTGAAATCACCCATTATTAGGGTGTTGGGTCGTACCCTAATATTTTCCAGTGTATCAAGAAAAGAGGAGTGGGAATCCTGGGGCATGGTGGTGGTGGGGGGTCTGTAGCAAGCTACAATCTGGATTGCAGTCTTGCCCAGAGTTAGTTGAACTTGGATAATCTCGGATGCATTATGCTGAGCAACTAGCTTGGAGGTGTGGATATCCTTAATGAATATGGACACACCTCCTCCTTTAGTGTTTCAGTCCGGGTTAGGCAGCCGAAAGGTGTGGTATGAATTATAGCCTGGTAATGCAGGGGTGCTCTCTGGAGCTTTGAACCAGGTCTCTGTCACTGCACACATGTTAATGTTCTCCATTTTAAGGAGTGCCTCGAGTGAGTGCATTTTGAGGTTTAGACTGCTAGCATTGAGTAGCATTACCCTCAGATTTTGCTTGCTTGTACCTGTTAGGGTGGTGAATTTGTCATTTGAACCTTTCCTAAAAAAGGCACTATAGGGATGGCAAGAGCCTTTGCCAATATCTGGAATCCCAAGGACGACAGGTGCAGGCCATCTCTGGCAAAGCATTGTGGTCTGTCGATCATGTTATCCCAGGCAGACAGATACTGGATTCCTTTAGAATGACACCAGAAGCTTAGCCAATTGTTCATAGGAATCATAGGTATCATAGGTTAGTACTAAGCTAACTGCCCTTGCGAGCCATTGTAAGCCTAGCCAATTATCCCTTGTGAGACTCAAACCCTGCACCTTGTGCTTGTAAGGCAAACACCTTAACCATTAGGCCACCCTCCCAACAAACATAGGTTCATAAAGTAGTACTAGGCTAACTGCCCTTGTGAGCCTTTTCAAGCCTAGCCAATTATCCCCTGTGAGACTCAAACCATGTACCTTGTGTTTGTAAGGCAAACACCTTAGCCATTAGGCCACCCTCCCAACCCATGCTATTGAAGTCAATCATTTTGTCCTTGTACTGTGGTATCATTCTGGCGGTGGTGGTGCTGCGGTAGCGTTGTCGCCTCACAGTTAGACGTTGCCCATTTGATTCTCAAAGCATCTTCTGTGTGGTGACATGCGTGTAATGGGCATTCTTTCGTTGAAGGTTGTGCGTTAGGCCCGGCAAGCCAGTACGTAAAAATCTACTGCCAATCATTAGCGGACCAGAGTTCCGCTGTGGCGACCCATAACCGGGATAAGCCGAAAGAAACAAACAAACTGTGGTATCATTCTGGGTGATGTCAGGATGCTACTCAGGGCTAGGATCATACCTGACTGGGCTACATGATCGGAGAGCTCCTTCATGTCTCTTTTCACGTAGTTCAGGGAGGTATGTCTCAGGTCATTCACACCAACATGAACAATGACAGAGTCATATTTGTACTTGTTGTGGAGTGACCTGAGTGCGTGCATTATGTGGCGGATCCTGGCACCCGACAGGCAGCTGACAGTAACTTTCTCCTTGTTTAGCCTGTTGAGTGGAACATTGGTGTGCCTGACTATAGAGTCACCTATGACTAGAGTGTTGGGTACGTTATGCTTTATGGGCTGTAGTTGAGTGGCACACTGAGTTTGTGGGCTATATGTCATTTGGGTTGTGTTGGGAGTGGAGGTTGCTTGCATTTCTGCTTTGGAGGTCTCGGTTGTTTGGGCAGATTTTTATTGAGAGCCTCAGCAAATGTAGGCATGTGTTTTGTGCTTCTATGTGTGTGTGTTTTGGTGGTGTTGGTTTTGAGGGACTATGTGATGAGTGTGATGTGGTGCAAGTGTTTAAGTTCTTCTTTTGACTGTCTAGTCCAGTCTTCATTGAAGAGAGCTTTACTTCCAGTTTGGCTATATAAGTGCATCTCTCACAGGTTGTAGTGTTGGGTGGTAGGAGGAGAGGGATGTCTGTGTACATAAGGCAATTGCTGCACTGCCCCAAGATGCCCAGATTCATCAGGTAGACTGGAAAAAACACCGGGAGCTGACCTTTAGACATGCCTGGATAGGTGCTTATTTATTAAGTACTAAAAACTGTTTTCCTTTAGACAAGTGAGGAAAGATGAGTGCTGTAGTAATTTGTAGCTTATTTAGTGCTTACGAGTTCTGAACAAGTGCTGAGCTCAAAGAAACATATTTGAGTGCTAAAACTAAAAAGCTGGCTAGTTGCAAGGGAAAATTTGAGGAGCAGACTTTATGGAGCCAGGAATAGTTTAACCCTAGTTAAGCGGGGGGGGGGGGGCTCAGGAGCTTACAAACAGTCCTGGATACAGCAAATCTGTATCTGGACTACACTTTTTACAGGAAAGGGGGGAAACAAGCTTAGAATTTTTTTTCAGTAATGTGGAAATGGAGAAAGCTGGAACAGAAGTTACTTCAAGGTTAAGAATCTGAGTGGGTTGGCCTTCACAAATGTTCTCTATTAGATTGAATGAACTAATGACACTAGACTGGGAGGAGTGTCACAGACCAAATATACAGTATGGGCGGGCAACTGCAAAGCCACCAAATATGTATAAGAACACCACAACAATGGGGAGGGTGGGTGGGAAACTTACAGCTCCTAGCTGTAGCCACTAAATGAGGGTGGGTGGGAAACTTACAGCTCCTAGCTGTAGCCACTAAATGAAAGTTTTAAACAGATCAAGGAGCAAGGAACTGCAAACAGACTAGACCAGAACACAAAAACCTCAAAAAATCAAAAACATGGATAGAACACTCACAAACAGAAACTACAAGTCTCAGTATGAAAAAGCAGTTTACAGTTATAAGCATATCAGAAGTGCAAGTCAATGAAATAAGTGTAAGAAATAACTTATCCTGCTCTTGAAATCTTAAGGAATTTCTGCTTAGTTTCAGTAATGAATTACCATCCACAGCCTGATAAATACAAGCACAACCTTTTCTAGACACAGGGTTTATATACCAGTAAGGATGGAAGAGTTAGAAGATCAAATTACTACTCAGTCCTATTAGTCCCTGCTATTACCCAATCACTCAGAAGTTCAATTATCTGTTGCAGAAAAAACATTTTGTACATAATGACAACCCCTTCCCCTTTATCACTAAGACATTTCTTGGCTTACTTTATGCTAAAATGAAAGAGCTGAATAATGACTTTCTTTTTGTTACGATGAACACAGTATCTCTGTTTACAGTAATACCTAATGAATGGTGCATTGAGAATGTACGTGAATTGATATGTACTAAAAAAGTTTTTACTTCAACTAAATCTAACCTGATATGTTACTTACTTGAGATTATTTTGGAAAACAATGTGTTCATGTTTAATGAGACGTTCTATTTGCAAAAGGTTGGCGTGGCTATGGACACAGCTTGTGCCAATACAAATAGCTATGCCAACCTAGCATTGGTACAATGGGAACACAATACTCTACTCCAAGGCAATGATTTTAGTGATGTAATTTTATGGTATGTATGTTTTGTAGATGATACCTTCCTCTTATGGGGAAATACAGTAGAAAGATTAGAACAATTTATTATCTTCATATGTCTACCAACTTCCTGAGGTTCACTTATAATAATGAGAGAATAGAGTTTTTAGATGTAAAGGATAGTAAGATACAACCTGGGGGATTAACTACAGATCTGTACAGAAAACCTAGCAGAAAGATTTGCATCCTACATAAATCAAGTATGCACCCTAGGCATGTGAGTAAGAATGTTCTCAAGGGGCAGTTCTTGAGAATGAGCAGGATACATAATACAGATGATGGGTTAAATGCAGCAGTCTCTACATTGAGGAAAGATTTCATGAATAGGGCCTATAATCAAACTGAGATAGGTGAAAGTGTCAGTCATGTGTATGAAGTACGTAAAAGTAGTGGCAAACCCTATTTTTCCCATTCAACAGAAGGGAGCACTAGAAATTCTTGGGCTAATAATGATAGAATTATTTTCCAGTATTATACACCAGTGATATTAAATTATTTTGTAACATTTTTGAAAAAAACTGGAATATATTAACATCAATAACTGATCTAGACAATGTAATTGATACAGTACCACATTTCTCATTTATCAATAGAACGTCATTTAAGAGGCAGCTTTGTTACAAGTCCTCAAGAATGACCAGCAAGAAATGCTCTAACAGAGTAGGCACCTTCCCCTGCAGAAATTGTACAGCCTGTAAGTACATATATTCAGGCTTTTTCACACATAAGTCAGAAATTTAAAGTTGAGGCTGACTTCTCTGCAGATTGTAAAATGCAGAATGTGGTCTATTTTAGTTTTTGTAAATATTGTGATGCTTTTTATATTGGGAAGACAAATAGATGCCTTAAAGATAGAATCCTGGAACATATGAGGGACATTGTAAAAAATAAAGAAACTAGTGCACTGGCTAAGCATGTACAAGAAAAAGGGATGCACCATGTTTTTAACTTTTTTGTAATAGAGATTTTATCAGAAAGCTTGAGAGGTGGAGATATTAAGAAAATAATAGAGGAGATTGAACAGAAGTGGATTATGAAACTGCAGGCTGACCCTCCTGAAATTAATGGTATGGTATCACTTAAACCTTTTTTGAAAGCCAGACCATTGAAACATTAAAATTATATATCAAATGTTTTTGTACTATGTATTATTTATACATTTTACCAATAGTTTGTACATTTTTTAAATATGTTTAGCTTTTAAGTAATTAAAGTTTTTAGATAAATGCACTTTCTAATTTAGTTAGTACATGACAAGCTGCGGTGGTGCAGCGGTAGCGTTGTTGCCTCACAGCAAGAGTTCCACTGTGGGGACCCCTAACCAGGAAAAACCGAAAGAAAAACAACAACATACTGCACTGTGATAGGCTGTTTTTTAATTTAAATGTGGCTGTTCAGTAGTATGATTTAAGTCTGAAGAAGCGATCAGTTTGGATCATGAAAGTGCTAACTTCTCATTAAATTATGGTTGTTTTCTTCCTTCAGTCATGGTTTGTTCATTATTTTGTTGTTATTAACAGAACACTGATGATCCAGAGGGAAGCAGAATGTAAGAAAATATCACTGTTGTTGTTGGGTCTTGATGCAGAGAAAGCATTTGAAAGTAGGCTGGGACTTTGAGAAGAGCAATGGAAGTATCTGCACTCCCTGACAGAATTATAAAGTTGATTAGGAGGATATATGAGAGATTTGAGGGGAAAATTAAAGTGGATGGGGTCCTCTCTGATAATTTCTGCTTGAGCAGCGGAACCAAGCAGGCGTGCCCTATCTCCCCTTTATTTGCATTATACTTAGAACCATTTGGCAAATAAAGACACTCAGAGTTTCAAGGATATAATTGGTATGGTAGACATGAAAAGCTACCTCTATTTGCAGATGATATTTTTTACCTGACAAGACCAGAAAGGGACATTACAGTCTTGTGGAACATATTGAGACAGTTTCATATCTTTTTGGGATACACAATTAATGAAGTTAAAACAAAGGCAATAGCAATAAATTATGTAGCTACACACAAATTGGTTCAGCAATGTCCATATTTTTTATGGGGACATGATAAAGTGAAGTACTTAGGAGTATGGACTAAAAATAATTCCAATGTGGCAGCTAAAGATATGTAGAAAGAGACTAAACAAAAGAGAATATAAAAACTGAGAAATTGGAAACTTTGTTATATGGATATCGATAGTAAGATGCAGGCAGTTAAAATGTTTTTAGTCCCTTTAGTCTTATTATCAACCAGAGGAGAAGTAATGGATATAAATTAATAAAGAGCTGAATGATTTTATCTGGGAGGGAAAGATGGCAAGACTCAAGTAGGTCAAGTTTATTCTTCCAACAGAACAAGGTGGATTGGGATTACCCAATTTGAAGGGGTATTTCAGAGCAACACAATTAAGGCTCATATGTATGTGTGTATATATATATATATATATATATATATATATATATATATATATATATATAAAAAATGGGTTCAGTTTATAATCCCGAAATACTGAAATATCAAATTTTAGAATCTTGAGATCATAAAAGCTGAAACCTTAAAATCCTGAAACCCTGGCAGCATGAATTTCAAAATTGTGACTTGTACACTAACCATAGACCACACACATACACACACCGTCCCCCCCCCCACACACACACAAACCTACACTACATACAAAATGGAGGGGCAAGCCCCCCTGCACCCCCCATACCCCCTACTTAAATATACTAACTCCAAGGTCGCACTACACAGACAAACACACAAAAACACCACCACCATACAAGCTATATTCCCCTCGCACACACACATCACAGTAACAAAACACACAGACACACACTACAGCCCCTAACCAAAACCCTTAAACATAAATACTTAACTGAACTGCCAGCTATCCATTCACACAGCACAACACCAGAAGTGCTAATTCAACATCTCCATATTTTGGGATTTTGAAATTCGCGTTTCTGGGGTTTCGGAATTTTGAGCTTTTGGCTTTATAATCTCAGGATTCTGAAATTCGATATTTCAGAATTTTGGGATTATAAAGTGTTCCTATATATATATATATATATATATATATATATATATATATATATACATAAAAACACAAGCTGAAAACTATAATTCAAAGTGGAAAGAGATGATGAAACAGGGGGAGGGTTCAAGAAACAAGGAGAGACTGGGATTTTGGATGCAGGACTCTAAGGAGAATAACAACAATCATACAGAATATTATTTTCATAAATTAGCAGAAAGTATTCTAAGAGCTAAGCCAACACGGGAATGAATAAATGATATTCTGCAGATAGGGATGATTGCAATTAGAGATACAGACAATAGGCTAAAGAGGGCTTGAATTTATTGGAGAAAACTGGCAAAGGAACCAAGGTATTTGGAGCAAATAACTAGTGAGGGAAAGGTAACAGAATGGGAAGATGTCAAGATCTTATTTGGACTGCAGGTGAAAGATTGCCTTCCTTATCAAGGATTTATATCAGAGTATAGGTAATGAGAAAGAAATAGGGGGTCCTACACAAAAGACCAGCACTGGTAGAGTTTTTAATAAAATCGAGAACAGAAGTTGCCTTTAAAGGGGTAATTAGTAGAGCGTATAAAATATTGCATGGTAACTATAAGAATGAATTAGTGGAGGCTAGACAGGATTGGAAAGTGAGATTGGAAAAGCAGTTCACAAAGAAACAATGGGTAGATATATGTATGTCTCCCAAATATGCAACAAAGTCTAGAAGACTTAGGATCTTTGCTTGGAAGTCTTTACATTGGTATTTTTATACCCCAAGCAGACTCAAAATAATTTTTCCTCAGGAAGAGAGCAATTGTTGGAGTTGTGATGGGGAAGAAATAAGTATCTGGGAACATATTTTCTGGAAGTGTAATGAGTTGGCAGACTTTAAATGATTCCCCGCAGACTGCTCTGGCAGAGATACTGGGTGAGCAAATTGGTGTAACTAAGAAAATTATTTTTTTGAGCTATGGTATAGAATCAGAATTGCCTAGACATAATAAGGCCTTGTTGAGTCTAATTACGATGGCTGGCAAAAAAAGCAACTACCAGAAAATGGAAATCAAAGGCTAAACCAACTTTACTAGAAGTAGCAAAGCTAGTAATGGAGGTAAAACAACTGAAATTGGGTTGTTTAGAAAAGGACAGGAGCAAATTACATAGGAAAAAACCAGGAATTGTTGGATCAGTACATAAAGAGGAGGGAATGAGATTTAAAAGAAGCCAGGATTTGAATGAGCTATGTAATGTGTGAGTGACAATGACTGGATATATTATAAGTGATGTATAATGTTTGCAGCTATACTTATGTCAGCATGGTTTGTAATTTATAATGTTTGCAACTCAAATTGTGTCGGTATGGTTTATTTTCATTTATATAAATGTAAGATTGCCTGTGTCATATGTGATTAATAAAGATGTTTCTTGCTTAAAAAATAACGAGAGATCCTGTACAGGTATTAGAGATAAAGGTTGCAAAAAAAATGGAAAAAGCACAGATAATCAGATAAGGTGATAAAACTGCAAAACTCAGAAGGTGAAATGAAGAAAA
This sequence comes from Protopterus annectens, assembly GCF_019279795.1. Taxonomy (NCBI): domain Eukaryota; kingdom Metazoa; phylum Chordata; order Ceratodontiformes; family Protopteridae; genus Protopterus; species Protopterus annectens. Next base: position 1,231,802,278 of record NC_056726.1, on the reverse strand, counting down.
GTCTGGCTGAATACCAGACTGCTCAGAAAGAGATGTTTCAAAAATTAATATTAGAGGACAGAGCATGTAGGAAAACCTTGAGACTTTCAACTATGCCAGAAAATTTGGAAGGCGCTAGTCACCTTGGAAATCCACCCCCCCCCAGCAAAGGTAACCACCATGAAAAACTTCTCCAAAGCTAACTTTGGGCTCCTAAAAACAGAGGTGGCTAATTTCACAGCACCAATGCACTGTACAAACATGTACACAAATGCATGGATCTTGTCATACCCAACAGAACCAAGATGCTCTCCTCTAAAAAAAGGAAGCCAATCTGGTGGTCCCCTGCCATAAACAAACTCTACAACAGGAGGAAACTGATGCAGAATAAGGTGAAGTCCCAAGACTGGAAGAAATCCCCTATCAGTCTCAACAAAAAGTTGAGTTCCCTCATCAAATCCTCTAACGCTAGCTATGAAAACAGAATTGCAGCAGATAGTAAAGAATCTCCAAGGCAATACTCAGATTTGTTCTGAGCTACTGCACAAAGGTACCTCCTATACCAAGCCAACAGATATTGCCAATATACTGGCCGACAAATTCAGTGCCAACGTTACCCCCCCAAAGGACCAGTCACAATACAAGTAGATTGCCAGGCATGCAGTATTACTGCTGCACAGGTTAAAACAGCACTGTCCAAGGTCAAGAATACAGCTTCTATGGCACCTGACAATGTCCCTGGCTGTGTTCTACATGAACTATACACACTGAGCAGAGTGGAGGAGGGGCGTTGACTACAACTCTGATCTGAGATATACAAGTATCCTTTTTTTTGGCTTATTTGTACTGATTATTGTTTTCTAGCAATTTATATATAGTACTTTTTTATTGCCTGCTGCATAGTTTTTACTGCATTATATTGCTATTAACTAATCTGCATGGGTAACTAATTTGTTTGCAGTTAAAGCATTCTGTATAGTCTCTTTGCTCTTTTATCTGTTTAAAAACTTTCATTTTGTGGCTTTCTGTAGTGTTTACTGTCCAGAGTGTAGGCTAATAGCTTTAGTATTGGTTCCCACCCCCCCCTTCCTGTTGGTGTGTTGTTGTTATACTTGGTGGCTTTGCAGTTGCCCGCTCCTATGGTAAACTTGATCTGGGGCACTCCTCCCAGTCTAGTATCATTAGCTCATTGTACCTAATACAGAGAGGACATCTGAGAAGACCTTCTGTTCCTCCTTTCTCCCTTTCAAAAAAAAAAATTTGCCTGAATCTCCTTGTGCTCTGAGTGTGCTTCTCAAACATTTTGGAAATATAGAGTATATTTTAGAGCATTTATTATAACTGTATTTGCCTTAACATTGCTACAACTCAGTGCTGTAGGTTGCACTGCATCTGAATTGTTTGTGTATTTTAGCTGCTTTCTGTATATATAGACTTCTCTGTATATGTAGACTAGCTACTTATTCTGCTGTATTACTGCCTCTTAAATCATTTTTCAGTTGTGCACTTGCCTTGCTTCATTTAAAAAGTTTTAAATTGCTAATTTTGGAGAGTTGTAATTGCATTTACTGTTTAGGACTACACACTCGTGTTTTAGCCTTTTCTGTGATTATTTACAGTATTATTGCATTGTTTAGCCTGTTTAACAAAAAAAAAAAAAAAACAATATTATCTTGTTTGCTCGTTTCCCACCTTTCCTAGCCAGTCCAGATCCCAGGCTTTGCTTGTCTCAGGACTTTATTTTCTGTGTTCAGAGCTATCCAGACCTTGCTGTAGTAGAGGGAAGTCCTACTGATTTACCAGTGGGAGTGGTGAGCATTGTACTGCCTATCTAACACTAGAGGAGTGGTTTCCAGCTCTGAAATTGTAATTTTATTAGCCTTTTTGGGCTGATTTCTATCCCTTTCAACTCTCTGGCTTAAAAGTGTGTGTGTTTGCACATTTTTTGCATCGTGCAGCACTGCAAGGCTACAGTTAAACTATTCCAGGTGCCAGAAAGTCTGCTCTTCAAATTTTCCCTTAGAACTAGCTGGTTTCTCAGTAGTAGCACTACAATCTGAGCCCCTGTGACTAGCACTTGCTCTAGAACCTGCTGGAAAGCACTAGGAAGCCTGAAACTGATACAAGCACTTAACTCTCCTTGTCAATAAGGAGAAAGCAATTGTAGGCACTAAACAGCCTACAATTGCAAAGTACCTTGCAAAGGTAAGGGAAAACAGCTCTTATACTTTACAAAAAAAGCACCTAAACAGGCATGTCCAAGGGTCGGCTTCCGATGATTTCTCCTGTCCACCTGGTGAATCTGGGCATACTGGGGCAATGTGGCAACTGCCTCGTACACAGACAACCCTCTCCTCCTACCACCCAACACTACAACCTGCGAGAGATGCACTTACATAGCCAAACTGGAAGCAAAGCTCTCTCCGGCCAAGATTGTGCTAGACAGTCAAGAGGAGACCTGTACTACACCTCAAGCAACTCATAGCCCTTCAAAACCCACACCATCAACACCCACACATAGCAACACTAAACCCACATATGCAGAGGCCCTTAACATTAACCTGCCCAAGCAACAAGGACTTCCGAAGCTGAAACGCAAACAAACACCAGTCACAACCAAAGTGATACATAGCTCACAACACTAGTGTGCCACCCAACAACAGCCCCTAAGGCAAGACAATGTACCCAACACTTTAGTCATAGGTAACTCTATAGTCAGGCACATTGATGTCCCACTCACCAGGCTGAACAAGGAAAAAATTACAGTCAGCTGCCTGTTGGGTGCCAGGATCCGCCACATAACGCATGCACTCAAGTCACTCCATAACAAGTACAAATACGACTCTGTTCATTGTCCATGCTGGAGTGAATGACTTGAGACGTACCTCCCTGGACTACATGAAAAGAGAAATGGAAGAGCTCTCGGATCATGTGGCCCAGGCAGGTATGACCCTAGCCCAGAGTAGCATCCTGCCTTCGCCCAGAATGATACCACAGTATATGGACAAAATGATTGACTTCAACAATTGGCTAAGCTTCTGGTGTCATTCAAAGGGGATCCAGTATCTGTCTGCCTGGGAATACATGATCGACAAACCACGATACTTTGCCAGAGATGGTCTGCACCTGTCACCCCTGTGATTCAGGTTACTGTCTAAAGCTCTTGCCACCCCTATAGTGCCTTTTTTAGGCAAGGTTCAAAGGACAAAACCACCACCGTAACAGATACAGGCATGCAAAATCTGAAGGTAATGCTACTCAATGCTAGAAGTCTAAACCTCAAAATGCACTCTCTCAAGGCACTCCTAAAAATGGAGAACATTGATATCTGTGCAGTAACAGACCTGGTTCAAGGCTCCAGAGAGCACCCCCTGCAATACCAGGCTACAACTCTTACCACACTTTTCGGCCACAAAACCAAGACCGAAACACTAAAGGTGGAGGAGTGTCCATATTCACCAAGGATATTCACACCTCCAGGCTAGTTGCCCAACACAATGCATCTGAAATTCTCCAGGTGCAACTAACAAAAGGTAAGACTGCAATCCAAATTGTAGCTTGCTACAGATCCCCCACCATGCCCCAAGATTCTCACTACACCTTTCTAAATATACTGGAAAATATTAAGATACAACCAAACACCCTAATACTGGGTGATTTCAACTACCCTGCCATTAACTTGGAAAACTACTTGGGTACCAACTCCTTTTCCCAACAGTTCTTTGAATTCATAAATTCCAGCTCCCTGGATCAACTAATCCATTGTCCCACCAGGGACTCCGAAATCCCAGACTTGGTCATTACCAACATGGGAGATAGATGCTCCACACCAGTGGTCACACCCTCATTGGTCAGGTCTGACCATAAGCAAATCACCCTTGACATCCACATCCCAACCCCCCCCCCAAGTAAGGAAACCTCCTTAAAAAACTTCTCCAAAGCCAACTTCATGATACTGAAAGTCAGTAGTGACAAACGTCATGACACCCATTCAGACGGGATCTGAAAGTTCGACTGCAGAATCCTACACTAAGGCACTGTACGAGCACATCCACTCGTGCATGAATCGTGCCATCCCAAATAGAACCAAGATGCTCTCCACCAAAAAAAGGAAGCCAATCTGATGGTTCCCTACTATAAACAAACTATACAACAGAAGGAAGAAACCGTTGCAGAAAAGAGGAAAATCCCAGGATGCAATAAACTCCCTCACTAGCCTCAGTAAGAAGCTGAGATCCCTCATAAAATCCTCAAAAGCTAGTTATGAAAATAAAATTGCCAAAGATTCCAAAAACAACCACAAAGCATTCTATAGTTATGTCAAGAATCTAAATGGCAATGCTCAGATCTGCTCTGAGCTTCAACAGAATGGCATTAAATATACTGATCCCAAGGATATTGCCAATATCCTGGCAGATCGATTTAATGCCAACTTCACCCCCCCCTCTCACCCCCTAAAGGGCCCATCTCAATACCAAAAGATTGCCAAATTCCGGTAATCACGGTCACACAGGTAGAAACTGCACCCTCCAAAGCTAAGAATACAGCATCCATGGGACCAGATGACATCCCAGGCTGTGTACTACATGAACTACAAAATGAATTGGCACCTCATTTAAGTGTCATGTTTAATCATAGCCTCACCTCAGGCTTCCTGCCCACTGAGTGGCGTGCAGCTACAGTTATCCTACTCCACAAGGGGGGATCCACCTTGATCCTGGGAACTACCATCCCATCAGTCTGACGAGCCTGATCTGCAAGGCATGGAACGCATTATCATGGAACTTATAAACAAAGACATTGGCAACCTTCAAACACAGGACCCCACCCAATTTGGGTTTGTGAAGGGCCGATCTTGTCTCCTGAACCTGATTGACTTCTTCGAATCAGTCTCCAGAGCTGTGGACGAGGGTAAGACGGTCCACACAGCCCATCTGGACCTCGCCAAGGCCTTTAACACCATCCCCCACTCTGGAATCATAGATAAACTTACTAAGCTAAGCATAAATCCCTACGTCATTTGATGGGTTGCCAACTGGCTTACTGACAGAACCCAGACTGTAAAAGTAGCCGACTCCAAATCCAACTTCAGACAAGTGGAGTACCTCAGGGTTCAGTCCTGGGACCACTCTTGTTTGGCATCTACTTCTCTGAAGTACAGGCCAACACTAAGGGACTCTGGCTAACAAAGTTCGCAGATGACTGCAAACTGGGAGCCAGTATTGAATCCCCAAATGATGTGGATATTCTACAAAAGGGCCTTACAGAAACAGATGTCTGGTGCCAGAGCCATGAGCTCAAGTTTAATGCCAAGAAATGTATAGTTATCCCCTTTGGAAAAAAAACATGTACCCATATGAATTACCACATAGGTGGCAGTACACTAAACAGACTTAGGGACACAGGTGGACAGTGGTCTCACTTTCGATAATCACATCGCCACAACAGTCAGGAAAGCCTTCTATGTGGCACACCTCATCACTAAGGGCTTTTCATCCAGAAAAAAGGAGGTCATTGTCCCACTGTACTCATCCCTCATTAGACCCATTATAGAGTATAATGCCCCGTTTGGTATGTACCTCATAAGACATCTGCAACAGCTGGAAAGGCCACAGAAATACCTCGCTAAAAGAATCACAGGCCTAAAGCAGATGCCATATGCTGACAGTCTAAAAAAACTCCAGCTATACTCTGTGGCATATCGTCTACTCAGGGGCGATCTCTGCTTAACATACAAGGACATGTCAAACCCTGAGCTGTTGGACATGCTCCACTTAAAGAAATCCCAATCCCTCAGAGCCACACACTCCAGGGATCTAAACCTTGTCATCACAATGAACAAAACATGCTGGAGGGATAGGTTCCTGACCCAGAGACTCCCCATACTCTGGAATAGACTGCCCATACATGTCAAGCAGAGCACCTCCTTGGCCCTCTTCAAAAGGAACCTTGATGATTGAATGGGAGATAGGAAATGCACCCCAGGAATCATGTCAGTCGCCCTGCTAGACAGGGGTCCAGGGAAGTAAATATTGTGGGAAGAAATATCCAGGGAATTGTTATGGCTAGGCTTGTATAGGCCCTAGGGCCGATAGCCTAGTACCAACCTATGAACTACAGAGTGAACTGGCACTTCACCTGTGTGCCCTGTTCAATCACAGCCTCACCTCAGACTTTGTCCCTACCGAATGGCGCACTGCTACAGTCATCCCTCTCCACAAAGGAGGAGTGACTACAGACCCTTGGAACTATTGCCCCATTAGCTTGAGGAGTATAATATGCAAAGCTATGGAATGCATCATCATGGAGCTAATAACCAAGGATATATTGAATCTCCAAACTCTGGATCCCACACACTTTGGTTTTGTGAAGGGTAGATCATGCCAGCTCAACTTGGTCAACTTCTTTGAGTCAGTCAACAGAGCTGTGGATGAAGGCAAGGTGGTTCATACAGCCTACCTTGATCTGGCCAAGGACTTTGATACTATTCCCCACTCAGGAATCATAGAAAAACTCACTAAGCTAGGCATCAACCCCTAGGTGGGTTGCAAACTGGGTCACAGGTAGAACCCACAGTGTGAACGTGGCTGACTCCAAGTCAGACTGCCCACCAGTCACAAGTGGAGCCCACAGGGTTCGGTCCTGGGGCTTCTCCGGTTTGGCTTCTACTTCTCTGACGTCCAGGCCAACAGGAAAGGACTCTGGCTGACAAAGTTTGCAGACGACTGCGATTTGGGAGCTATTATTAACTCCCCAAGTGATGTTGACATCCTACAGAAAGGCCTTACTGAGACTAACAACTGGTATCAGAACCATGGCTTTAAGCTCAATGCCAAAAAATGTGTCATCTCCTTTGGGAAAAACTCAAGTTCCCATGAATTACCACATCGATGGTAGTCAGCTGAGCACAGTAGGCATTATAAGAGATCTGGAAACACAGGTTGACAGCAACCTCTCTTTTTATCACCAAATTGTCACTGTGGTCAGAAAGTCCTTCTGTGTGGCACATCTCATTACTAAGGGTTTTCCATTAGGGAAGAAAGAGGTCATTGCCTCCTCTACTCTTCCCTCATTAGGCCAACCATTAAGTACAATGCCACATTTCGTATGTACCTCATTAAACACTGCAACAACTGAAAGAGGATCCTAGGCCTTAAACATCTGTCCTATATGAACAGAAAACTCCAACTATTCTGTCTCATATCGCCTAGTTAGAGGCGATCTCTGCTTGACTTACAAAGCCATGTCTGACCCAGCTCTGTTAGAAATGCTACATCTAAAGAAATCCCAATCCCTCCGCACCACATGCGCCCGAGACCTCAACCTCATAACCGCAATCAACAAAACATGCTGGAGAGGCAGGTTCATAACCCAGAGACTGCCCATGCTATGGAATAGACTTCCCATACGGGTCAAACAGAGAACCTCACTGGCCCTCTTCAAGAGAAATCTTGATGAGTGGATGGGAAATAGAAAATTCACCCCAGGGATCTCTCCAGTGGCTTTACTTGACAGAGGCACTGGGAACTAAGGTCAGGTGGCACGATGCCAGGGGAATCCTATGGGCTAGGCTTTTAAAGGCTTCAAGGTTATTAGCCTAGTACAAACCTATGAACAGACTGCATTAATTTTATGAAAGCAAAAATAAGGAACTGGACTGGTATTCCACAGCAGTTGTTAGTTGAAAGGGCACATCATGTGTATGCTCCAAACATGGCTATGAGAAAGCAGCTTAGAACTTTAATAGTAAATATGCAATCCTACCAACAGGGGGAGTTGATTCTGATAAAACCATGGCAGAAGGACAAAGTACTAAAACTGGGAGACAGCAGAGTGTTTGTAGAGAATGACTACTCATTGTACACCAGGCAGAAAACGAGCAAATTTATTCCACAATTCAGGAAATGTTGAGATGCAGGTGTGAGATTCAAACTATTGTACTCAGCTGTCTTCAAGGTATTCTTCCCTGGAGGGACAAAATCATGTTTTGACGAGGTACATGTTAAGGAGGAAATACAAAAGTTTAACCAGACATCCAAATACAAAAAACAAACAAACAAAAAAAAAAAAACAGATAAAACCACACATGCAAGGCTACAGAGATTCTGACACACCAGCTCCAGCAACTGAAAACTTGTTGATAAGCACTTTTGTTTTATTCAATAGTAAAACTTCATCAGACAAACATAAAATGGCCTGACAACATTTAAATACACTTTTAAAATATCACATGACCAACATTTAATAATGTAAGCAACTTAAAGTCATGTGACAGCCAAATCGCTTTGCAAATCCTAAGTCAAAGACAGTAAAAATCACCAAGTTAAATATGCAAATATACAGAATACCAACCTGAATAGCTAGTTTTAGATAATTTAAAACTCTTGTCACTTAACTTGAATGCACACAAAACTATAATTAGAAACATTTTGATAAAAAATACTTAATCATGAATGAATAACTAAATTAATAAATCTGTTTGTAAACAATAGTAGCAGTGTCATCTTTGCAATGCTTTCAATTTAAAAAGGCAACTGACAGAAATCTGATCATTTATACCTGGCCAGAAATTTGCATTAAACATAAGTTGCCAATATAGCTCATGTTCTTCTAGTTTAAGCTGCCAAGGGCCACAATGTTTACCAAGTGTTACCTTTTCCATAACTATGAACTTAAACTCATGATCTGGGTGTTCTCCTGGATGTTTTGCTAGGGCATTATTTATTTTTATTTTTTATTTTGTCATATAAATGCTCAGCAAACTCTTTCTTTAAATTTGCATTTGGTTTTCCCTATGTAGAAAACCGAACATTGTTGGCAACATGCCACATATACACTCCCGATAGTTAAGCCGTTAAATATTTCTTTTATATTAAATGTAAAATGGTTTATAATTACTTGTTCTCCCACCATAATGTAAGGGCAAATGGAGCAACAACCACACTTGGGCATACAATGTTTTTTTTATGGCTGGTGGCTACTGATATTTTACTAGGGTGTTCAATTATATTTTTAAGGTTACAATACCTTCTATACGTAATGAGTAGTGTCCCCCCCACCTTTTCAATAATATACCCGTCTTCCCTTAAAATAGTCCAGTTTTTCCTGAATTATGCTCCTAATGATCATACTATCATTGTTATAGTTTGTGATAAAGGAGCTAGTAAAAATCTGTATTTTTTACAGCATGATGTATGGGCGGGGGGGGGGGGGTACATTCACCAGAAGGAGTAGTGTTGTTGACCATAAGTTCACCTAATGGTGCAAGTTTCCTCATGACTTAAAACTGGCTTGAAAAAAAATATCTTCTCGTGTTTATTACTCCATACATGAGTTAATTAACAAAAGTGTGGGGGCAACCTCTAGCCAGGAACATGCCCTTAAATTTCTTACATTCATCTAGAAAATTTTCAAAGCTTGGCACCATCCGTGCTGCTCTTACAAACTGGCCCTTGACCACAGCACATTTTTGGTGGGGGGGGTGTAAACTTGAATAATGCAGATGGGTGTTAGAGAATGTGGGTTTACTGTAAATCTGAGCATAACATTCACCTCTAACATTGTTTTTAGTTAGAAGAATGTCAAGATTAAAAAATACTAGATTCACTAGCCTCAAATGTAAACTTCAAAAATTTAGTGGTCGTACTGATGTAATCAAAATCATCATTCCATACAATAAAAATGTCATCCAAAAAACAGGTATACAGCATACAATTTTTCATGAACTTTGAACTGAAAAAAATATATATTCCCATGTTGACTTTACAATAGAATTATAGGAGGTTACTAGGATAATTTCCCTTGGGGCCTTACAAACCTAGCCAAGAGTTTATCCCCAAAAAAGAAACCTCAGTCAGCACTTGTCGCCCCTGTCAATAAGGGACACAGGCGGAACCCCTGGGACAAATTTGTGGTTTCCCATGCATTCATTAAGTTTGCTCTTGAAGAGGGGTCAGTGAGGTACTCTGACATGTATGGGAAGTCTATTCCAGAGATGGGGCAGCCTTTGGGAGACAAACCTTTCTCTCCAGCAGGTTTTGTTGATGTTGCATAGTAGATTTAGGCCTTTCAAGCGGGTAATGCTCGAGGAGTTGGACTTACAGATATGGAGCATCTCTAGTAGGGCAGGGTCCGATACTGCCTTGTAAGTGAGACACAGATCACCTCTGAGCATTATGTATGATACTGAGTAGAATGATAGTGATTTGGCCTGTCCACATAGGACAGGTGTTGGAGGCCATGGATTCTCTTTGTGAGGTATTTCTGTGGCCTTTCCTGTTGGTGCAAGTGTTTGGAGAGGTACATACCAAATGGGGTGCTATACTCAATTACTGGCCTAATGAGGGAGGAGTACAGAGAGATAATAACCTCCTATTTTCTGGAGGCAATCCCTTTACTTATGAAATGAACCAAGTAAAAGGCTTTTCTGACCACTGCCGCTACCTTATGGTTGAATGTAAGATTGTTGTCAACCTGCGTACCCAGGTCTCTCACCACAGGTTGTGTGCTTAGGGGGTTGCCATTGACATGGCAATCAGTAGGAGCTGTGTTTTTGTTGAATGGTATGATAATACATTTTATTGTGTTTAACTTAAGGCCATGACTTTGGCATTGGTCATTTGTTTCTGCGAGACCCTCTTCCAGTATGTTATCATCATCTGGAGAGTCAGCACCTAACTTACGGTCATCCATAGACTTGGTCAGCCACAGTCCTTTTGTCTTTGCCTGGACCTCTGAGGAGTAGATGCCAAACAGTAGGGGTCCCAGGACAGATCCCTGGGGAACACCACTAGTGTGACAGGTCTGCTGTCAGAGGTGGAGGCACCTATTTTGACCTTGTGGGTCATATTAGTGAGGCAGTTGGGCACCTACCTGATGAGATAGGGATTTGCACAAAGTTGTGTTAGCTTTTCGATGATGTCCAAGTGGAGGACTGTATCAAAGGCCTTGTCCAAGTCAAGGTAAGCTGTATGTACTGACTTCCCCTCATCCAGGGCCTTGGTGACAGTCTCAAAGAAGTCAACCAGGTTCAACAGGCAAGAACTGCCCTTGACGAATCCAAACTGTGTGGGGTCAAGTGCTTTGAGATTGCCTATGTCATCCATAATAATTGTTTATGACATCCATAATAATATGCTCCTTGGCTTTACAGATCAGACTTGTCAAGCTAACGGGGCAATAGTTTCCAGGGTCAGTAGTGGCACCACCTTTGTGCAAGGGGATGGCAATGGCAGTTCTCCACGCTGCTGGAATGAAGCCTGTAATTAGGCTGTGGTTGAATAGGGTGCTCAATGGCAAAGCTACTTCTTGCTGGAGATGGTGCAAAATACAGCCTGGGATATTATCAAGTCCGAAGGAAGCTGTGTTCTTTGTCTTGGATAGGACCTTTAACACCTGATCTATGGAGATGTGAGATGCAGGACAAATATCAGGGATGTCAAATGGGCCTTTAGGGGGGGTAGGAGTGAAGTTTGCACTGAACCTATCTGCTAGCAGGTTGGCTATGTCAACAGGATCAGTGTAAGTGGTACCGTTAAGTACTAATTTGGAACAAACCTGGGCTTTGCCATGGAGGTTTCTGTTGTAACTGAAGAAGGCTTTGTGGTTTCCCTTTGTTTTGGAGGCTAGTTTCAATTCATAATTGGCTTTGGTGGTTTTCACTAGTGATCTAATTTGCTTGTTGAGGCCGAGGAAGGAGTTTTTCCAATTTTCCTTTTTACCCTTGGACAACAATTTACAATTAGTAAAGATGTGCAGCAGGTAAGGGTGATACAGGATAATGAGGGAAACGTACTCACAAGTGAGGAGAGTGTGTTGAGCAGATGGAAAGAGTACTTTGAAGGGGTGATGAATGAAGAGAATGAGAGGGAGAGAAGTGGATGATGTGTGGATAGTGAATTATGAAGTGCAGTGGATTAGTAAGGAGGAAGTAAGGATAGCTATAAAGAGGATGAAGAATGAAAAGGCTGTTGGTCCAGATGACATACCTGTGGAAGCATGGAGGTGTTTAGGTGAAATGGCAGTGGAGTTTTTAGCTAGATTATTTAATGAAATCTTGGAATGTGAGAGGATGCCTAAGGAATGGAGAAAAAGTGTTTTGGTACCGATTTTTAAGAATAAGGGTGATGTGCAGAGCTGTAGTAACTACAGAGGGACCAAATTGATCAGTCACAGCATGAAGTTATGGGAAAGAGTAGTGGAAAAAGAAGTTATGTCCTCACCATAACGTTCCATCTGAGTAGTTATACTTCATTTTTCTGCAACCTGTGAGTATTCGGATCCATATCGGATCTGAGCCGGCAACTTATTTTCTAGCATCTGCTCTGAGCTCCTCCCCCTACCCATAATACACCACCATCTCCTATCTTCCCCTCAGATCGAGTTTGCTGCAACTATACACATTAGCAACTCAACTAAGTAAACCTAACATGTTTATGCACATGAAAAGGTCAGGGGGACGGAGGGTGGGAAGGTTGCAGAAAAATGAAGTATAACTACTCAGATGGAACGTTATGGTGAGTACATAACTTCTTTATCTGAAGTAGTTAACTTCATTTTACCAGAAACCTGTGGGACAGAGTCCCCAGCTACTCAACAAATCCTGGGAGGCCCTCATGGAAGGATATTCCTGAGCACCGCAGAGCCAAGGGATGCTCTCCCTCTGGAAATCAGATCTAATTTGTAATGAGAGATGAAAGTATGAGAATTTGCCAAAGTTGCTGCTGCGCAAATGTCATCCAAAGGAACCTTAGACCAAAAAGCAGCGGAAGTCACCATGGACCTGGTAGAGTGAGCTTTAATCAGACCAGGAGGAGATAAACCCTTGGCTTTGTAAATGTGTAGAATGCAAAAAGTGATCCATCTGGTTAAAGAGACCTTGGAAATGGCCTTGAGACAAATAATTGATCGGACTTAAAGAAAGATTGTGTTCTATGAAGGTAGAAACAAAGTTGTCCATGAACATCTAACAAATGAAGTTTATGTTCCCTTTTGTTCTGAAAATTTGGAAAGAAAACAGGTAGATTAATTGTTTGGTTTATGTTTGATTAAGATGCCACTTTGGGTAAAAACGAAGGATTTTTTCAGACAGAGACCCTGTCCTTATGGAAGGCCAAATAAGGAGGCATGGCAGACAAAGCCTGCAGCTCAGAGACCCTCCTAGCTGAAGTAATAGCCACTAGGAAGGCTGTCTTCCAAGACAAAAACTTTAAATCCACTGATGCAGCAGGTTCAAAAGGAGGAGTTACTAATGACTGGAGAACCAAAGTGAGGTCCTAAGGAGGAAATGAATCTTTGATGGGAGGGCGCAGAAGAAAGGTGTCTTTTAGAAAGGCTTTACATAGCCTAGAAGAGGCCAGTGCAATCTTATCCTCACCTGCATGAAAATTAGAAATGGCTGCAAGCTGTACTTTCACCGTGGAGGAACTAGCTCCTTGCTGAAAAATACTAGTTAAGAAATCCAACACTGCTGGTACAGGGGCTGTAAAAGGATCCAGGTTTTTCTGAGAGGCCCAGATAGAGAAACGTCTCCATTTACTGCGATAGACCTTCCCAGTGGAATCTTTAAGAGAAGCCACTAGTATAGATTTTACAGGGGATGAAAGACCGGGAGTCCTGGCAATCAAGGGAACTGGAGCAGCCAAGCTGTCATCTTGAGACTGTCCAGATTGGGAGGGTAGGTACCCGAAGGATGAGAGATTAGATCCAGGCAGGGATCCAGAATCCACGGAGGCGCTAGAAGATGAGATCAAAGGAAGGGGAACCAAACTTGACGAGGCCAGATGGGGCAATGAGGATCACTTTGCACCCCAGTCGGCAAGCTTTCTGAAGAAACTTCGGAATGAGTGGTAATGGTGGGTAAGCATACAGTAGCCCGGGGGGGGGGCAAATATGGACTAGAACGTCTCTGGGGGCATCCCCTGGTGAGGGAATCAGAGTGAAGAACTCGCTGGACTTCACGTTGGAAGGAGGTGCGAAGAGATCGCAGCAAGGCTGTCCCCATGCAAGGAATATCTCCTCCTGACTGTTTCAGAGTGCTAAAATGTTGGAGTGTCCCAGGATGTGTGTTGCAATCAGAAACCGACCAGTGGAAATCGCCCACCCCCACACTCTCATGGCCTTGCGACACAGAGGATAAGATCTGGTTCCCCCCTGCTTGTTGATATACCAGACAACCAACATGTTGTCTGACTGAATTGCAATTGTACCCAGAGGAAGAACAGTGTGGAAGGCTTTCAATGCTAAAAGCACTGCCCTCATCTCTAGAACATTTATGTGCAACTTGGTCTCTATCTGGGACCACATGCCTTGGACTTGCCTTCCAAACAGTGCCCCCCCCACCTGAGTTGGGAGGCATCCGTGGTCACTGTGGCTTGGGCTGGAGATGACACGAAAAGGCGTCCTGCTGCAACATTCGGTGAATGAAGCCACCACAGGAGAGACGTCCTGCAGGTGTGACTGATCCTTATCGGAAAAAACATGGGCAGGTCTAGCCAAGACCATTGGACAGCTAGAGTCCATTAAAGGACCCACATATGAAGGCGTGCACAAAGGAGAATAGAGATTGAGGCAGCCATGGAGCCCACAGCCCGGAGAACATTGTTTGCCTTTGGAAATTTGAGGTTCACGAATAGAGCGATGTGGTACCTGAGGTGTAAAATCCTGTCTGGTGTTAAGAAAACTTTTAGCTGCAAAGTGTCTAGCCGTGCCCCGATATATAAAAGTCTAGAACTTGTACTGGTTGGAAAAGGGATTTGTGAACATTGACTGTAATCCCCAGCTGATCTGCCAAGAGAAGAAAGTAGTCTTGGGCCAGACACAGAAGACACTTGGTGGACGCAGTGAAGAGCCAGTCATCCAGGTAAGGAAATACCTGAATTCCCTGAAGCCTCAGGTGAGCTGCTACTACTGCCATTACCTTGGTGAACACCCTGGGGGCTGTGGTGAGACCAAAGGTTAGAGCTCTGAACTGGAGGTGACTGGCTCCCAGCCAGAAGTGAAGAAACCCCTTGGAGCTTCTGTGGACCTTGATATGGTAGTAAGCATCCTGGAGGTCTAACGAGCACATCCAGTCGCACTCTCAGAGATAAGGTAGAATGGACTGTAGGGTGACCATCCGAAACTTTTGTTTGGTGACAGACAGGTTCAAGGTTGACAGGTCCAAAATGGGTCTGAAGTCCCCTGTCTTTTTTGGCACTAAAAAGAACCTGGAGTAAATGCCTAATCCAGACTGGTCGAGGGGGACTGGTTCGATGGCTCGTTTGTGAAGCAGCTTTGAAACCTCTAGAGCTGCAGCCTCCCTGTGAGCAGGTGGGACATCCGGGAGGCGTCTTGTAGCACTTGGTGGGGCAACAAATGGAATAGTGTAGCCTCTGGATATTATTTGTAGCACCCAACGATCTGCAGTTATGGACTCCCATGCCGCTGGGTGCAATGACAATCTCCCCCCGACTGCCTCCAGAGTAGGACAGTCGGGCAACTCCTCAGGGCTACTGAGTGGGCCTGTCAGAAAAAGGTTCCCTAGACCAAAAATTCCTGGGACCCCCTCTACCTCTGGGTCGGCGTCAACCCTGTCTCCCTCTGCCTCTGGGGGAAGAGTTGTCCTGAAACTCCCGGGAAAACTGAGATATCCGGAACCACATCTTCTTTTACCCTCTTTGGTTCCTAGAAAAGGACCGCTGAGGGTTAGAGAAGCGGATCCTGACGGCAGACAAAGTCTTCCCGTCTTTTTCACTCTGGACAAAAATGTCACGTACTGTCTTCCCGTAAAGGGAGGGAGCATTAGTAAATGATGCCTTGAAAGGGTCCACAAACTGACACAACCTGAGCCAGGCATGATGCCTCAAGGCTACACCTGTCCCAGCCACCCTAGCTGCTCCTTCCATGGCATGGGAAAGGAGACGCATGGATGTGTTTGATACCGACTTCAGAGTCGACATTTTCACAGAGAACAGTTGTTTGTCCTGCTGTGATAGACTCTGGGGGAGACTCAGCAAATTCCAAGACAAGGTCTCGCTGCAGCCATATCACATGTGCCAAATAGTTCAGCGTACGGATGGAAAAGGTCGCTGACGAATAAACGAGATTCCCAAACCTATCCACCGACCTGGACTCCTTGTCTGGAAGGTGGACTGAGGAACTCCCTTGCACCAGTTCCTTCTTGGTGGCTACTGCAACCACCACAGCGTCAATGGGGGCTCCTTTAGACCAAGGTTGTCTGTCGTGGGAGGAAACAGATTCTTGTCGGGGTGTTTGGGGATTGGTTCTATGGTGTCAGGCTCCTTCCATGCCCGTGTGGTGATAAGGTCCACCAAGGGGTCTGCTGGCAGGGACACCCAGGAAGTAGATGGGCCCGTGCCAAAAGCCTCCAGGAACATGGACTCATCCGTAGAAGGTTTTCGGGCTGACTAAACTCCCCTCTGGCGGAGGATCTTCATGATGTCTCCAAAGGAGACATCTTTGGGAAGTGACCTGGGGGAGCCCTTCTCCTTCATCTAAATCCATGTCCATAGTGAGTGACTCAGGGGAGTCCAAGTGCCTCCTTTTGCACTCGAGCTTATGGGGGCCTTCTTCAGTGGGACTCTCTGAAGAGGACTCGTGAGCCACGGGGGAGGGTTCCTCAAGGGGAATAACCTGGGGCTCCTGTGGCATGGGCTGCCCCTGAGACAGGATGAAGGGAGTCGTTGCCAAATCCAGTGGAGTCTGGGTGTAATCTGAGGAGATGGGCTGAGGTCTCAATCCCTGGGAGAGAACCCTCTCCAGCACTTCGAATACCTAAGGAGAGTGCACCTCCTTGGCACCCAGCAATGAAGAAGCTCTCCCCAGGTTTGAAGCAGGGATCGGAGCCGAGGCAAGGGTAGCCTGAGGTCCAAGGGAACGGTTTGGATCCAAAAAGGTCGGAGCTGAAGATGGATACATTTCCTCGGGTCCGACTCCCTGTCCATGCCCCAGAGAGTTGCTCGAATCCGAACTAGCCAGATCCGAGGAACTCAAGGTAACAGCTGGAGTTGAGGTTGGAGGAACCATTGGCACTGAGCTACCAGCTCCAAAGAGTCACGAATCCAAAAACACGAAGCAGCTGCACGGATCGGGGAAGGAGAGATGGGGTGGGAAAAAGGGATGGAGGTTCCCCCTCCAGAGGGAGGGGGGCCTGGCAAGACTCCCATCTGTATTTGAGTCTGAATGAATCTTTGCATCATCCTGTCCATGTCCAAGTCCGATAGGCTCCGAGTCGATCGCGAAGAGGTGACTGACTCGGATCTGGCTGGTCTGTGCAGGAAGGCCTTGGATTGGAAGATTCCATTGGCTCTGGCAAGAAACGGGGTGAGCGGAGCCTTGGAGAAGCTTGCCTCAAAGTCTTGGATGGTGGAGTAGGGAAGGGTTCCCTATCTGGAGACCTCTTGCGAGGCCTATCCCTGTTCCTCTCTTTGTCTTCCTTGCACCTTTATCTGTCCTTTTCTTTTTCTCTCTCTTTTGCTTTTTCTTTTTCCATGTCTTTATCTTCCCCAACACCAGAATGAGTGGGAGTTTGAGTCCCTGTCTGAGTGGGTGGTTGGGCGGGAGTACCAGAGACTGAGGCCATGGCAGAATCCAGCATGGAGACAGGGAGAAGACTCTTGGCAACCAGTTTGGCCTTCCTATCCCTGAGGGCCCTCAGGTTGAAGCCTGCACAGACTGTACACTGGGTGGATAAATGGGGCACTCCCAAACAGATTACACACAGAGTGTGACCATCAGCCAGTGAGAGCTTATGGCCACACTCTGTGCATTTTTTGAAAACTGACTTAGGCCGATCAGCCATAGTCTAAAAACTAATTGCCACTCCCTAAAGAGGGAACACAACAAGCTAGCACACACTGAAGGGAAGTGGGCCTAGAAACTACTCTCAGAAAGAAAAACTTTTTTTTTTTTTTAAAAAAGCTATAACCGACGAACAGCGTACACTAAAAGTGGGGAGGGAGGAAAAACTAACGACCACTTACACACAATATAGAAATAACTAACTTACTTATCCCTGAAGCTCAGAGCAAAGGAGAGCACGTGGCTTACTGTGGTGTAGCAAATGAGATCTGAGGGAAGAAAGGAGATGGTAGTGTATTATGGGTAGGGGGAGGAGCTCGGAGCAGATGCTAGAAAATAAGTTGCCAGCTCGGATCTGATATAGATCTGAATACCCACAGGTTGCAGATTTCATGAAGTTAACTACTTCAGAAGCAAGGTTAAGAAGGGAGGTGATGATTAGTGATCAGCAGTATGACTTCATGCCAGGAAAGAGCACTACAGCTGCAATGTTTGCTCTGCGAGTGTTAGTGAAGTACAGAGAAGGTCAGAAGGAGTTGCATTGTGTCTTTGTGGACTTAGAGAAAGCATATGACAGGGTGCCTAGAGAGGAGTTGTGGTATTGTATAAGGAAGTCGGGAGCGTCAGAGAAGTATGTAAGAGTGGTACAGGATATGTACGAGGGTAGTGTGATAAAGGTGAGGTCTGTGATGGAAGTGATGGAAGAGTTTAAGGTGGAGGTGGGATTACATCAAGGATCAGCTCTGAGCCCTTTCTTACTTGCAATGGTGATGGACAGGTTGACAGACGAGATCAGACAGGAGTCCCTGTGGACTATGATGTTTGCAGATGACATTGTGATCTGTAGTGAGAGTAGGGAACAAGTGGAGGAGACCCTGGAGAGGTGGAGATATACTCTAGAGAGAAGAGGAATGAAGGTCAGCATGACTAAGACAGAATATATGTATGTGAATGAGAGGGAGGATAGAGGAATGGTGAGGATGCAGGGGGTACAGGTGGCGAAGGTGGATGACATTAAATACTTAGGATCAACAGTTCAGAGTAATGGTGAGTGTGGAAGAGAGGTGAAGAAGAGAGTACAGGCAGGATGGAGTGGGTGGAGAAGAGTGTCAGGAGTGATTTGTGACAGACAAGTACCAGTAAGAGTGAAAGGGAAGGTCTACAAGAGGGTAGTGAGACAAGCTATTTTATATGGGTTGGAGACAGTGACATTGACAAAAAGGCAGGAGTCAGAGCTGGACATGGCAGAGTTAAAGATGTTAAGATTTGCACTGGGTGTGACGAGGGTGGACAGGATTAGGAATAAGTGTATTAGAGGGTCAGCCCAGGTTGGAAGGTTTGGAGACAAACCAGCGAAAAACAAAAAGACAGCTTGGAAACACCAAAGCAAATTCTTTCTCAGTTTACTTCTCTCTCAGTTTAATGAAGCGCTTTTCTTCTTGCACATGTGGCAAGACTTCATCAGAAACTGAACAAACTTCAACATAAACAATTTATACACACCCTTTTTGTCACGACACTTCTAGTTAAAATCTTGTGTCTTAAAGGCACATCCACATTATTGCTACTTAAAACATTTTTTAAAAACAAACATGACTGACAGTATTTTAGAACATCTCAACCCTTCCCTTGCTTCAGAATTTTTACCTGTAATGGTGATAGAAATATATATACAAACATACATATATTAACAATACTATATCTCAAATTATTGTGTTGACTCTCAAAATATGGTATTACTTAGTTAACTAAGAAGTCAGAAGCTTACATATCCAAGTCAAATGAAGTCAGATATCACAAATATGAACGCATTTTATAAAAATGCATACACACATTAATGTTTAAGATTTTTCAACTTCAATATACTGTTTAAAGATATTGTCTTATTCAAACTTTAGCAGTTGCCATCCATGGCACCAAAAGAAATCAGTGGTGAAGGGCCAACTCGTGAGAGCTGCCCGTATGGTCACGTTGGACCAGGATTTCATAGATGAATGTAATAATTTGAAGTCAATGTTTGTTAGGAGAGGTTACCCAGTGGACTTTTTTGAGTGTCTACTGGAATAAGTAAAATATAAGAGAGAACAGGGGTTGTATAAACCCATTTTGTCCATTGGTTTACAAAGTGTTATAATAAGTGACAGAGAATTACAACAAAAAGAAGTATGGAATTTAAGTTTAATAACATCCTATAGTAGTAATGCAAGGGAAATAATGCCAATTTTGGACAAAAATTGGGAAATAATTAGGAGAGATCCTCACCTTTCTTACAAGGTCAAAAGCAAACCCCGGATTATTTACAAGAGGGGGACTAATTTAAAGGAATTATTACAACATAAAAAAAACACTCCACAGTGGAAGTGTGGCATGTATAAATGCCAAATGTGTAACTACTGTAAATACATGAGTACGGGACAATATATTGAAGTTAAAAATATTAGTTTTAAAATCAAATTGAAGTACACTTGTCAGTCCAAGCTTGTGGTTTATGTAGCTCAGTGTCAATGCTGTGCAGCGTTTTACATAGGTAAAACGGATAGAAGGTTAAAAGAATGAGTATACGAACATCTATATAAAATAAAGACCCTTAACAGAGACAATGCACTGGCTAGACACATTATTTCCTATCCACAACATTCATTTTTGTTCAAAGCAATTGATTCAGTTGTTGATGATAGTCGGGGGGGCCCGCTTACACTTTTACTTGAGCAACTTGAGTTAAGTTGGCAAATACGCACTGGGGCAATGTTTTACCCGGGTTTGAATGAGACAATATCTTTAAACAGTATATTGAAGTTGAAAAATCTTAAACGTTAATGTGTGTATGCATTTTTATAAAATGCATTCATATTTGTGATATCTGACTTCATTTGACTCAGATATGTAAGTTTCTGACTTCTTAGTTAACTAATACCATATTTTGAGAGTCAACACAATAATTTGAGATATAGTATTGTTAGTATATGTATGTTTGTATATATATTTCTATCGCCATTACAGGTAAAAATTCTGAAGCAAGGGAAGGGTTGAGATGTTCTAAAATATTGCCAGTCATATTTGTTTTTAAAAAATGTTTTAAGTAGCAATAATGTGGATGTGCCTTTAAGACACAAGATTTTAACTAGAAGTGTCATGTGACAAAAAGGGTGTGTATATATTGCTTGTGTTGAAGTTTGTTCAGTTTCTGATGAAGTCTTGCCACATGTGCAAGACAAAAAGTGCTTCATTAAACTGAGAGAGAATAAAACTGAGAGAGAATTTGCTTTGGTGTTTCCAAGCTGTCTTGTTTTTCAATGGTTTGTCTTACTTTGGTTCCAGGTTTGGAGACAAAGCCATAGAGGCAAGATTATGTTGGTTTGGACATGTGCTGAGGAGGGATGCAGACTATATTGAGAAAAATATGCTAAGGATGAAGCTGCCAGGTAACAGAAAAAGAGGAAGGCCTAAGATAAGGTTTATGGATGTGGTGAGAGAGGACATGCAGGTGATTGGTGTGACAGAGCAAGATGCAGAGAACAGGAAGAATTGGGAACAGATGATCTGCTGTGGCAACCCCTAATGGGAGCAGCCGAAAGAAGAAGACCCTTGGGCAACAATTTCTTCCTTTTGTTGTAAAGCCTGTTGATAGAGGATGCCCACCAGACAGGTTTGTGTTTCCTTGAGCAGGTTTCACTTCTGTTGGGTATGGCTGAATCCATGCAGTTGTATAGGTGCTTGTATACTGCATTGGCGTAATGTTCAGCATAGTTGTCTGCATCCTCTGGGGGGGGGGGGTGAAACTACTGATAACCTCCCTTAAGAGGCTGTAGTCAGCTTTTGAGATGTTTTTAGCTTGGTTACAGCAATATTAGCAAAAAGTCTGCCACACACAGAACCCATTGCTACACCTGTGCACTGTTGGTAGTATTCATGTTCAAACAATATCAAATTGTTTAACACAATTACAATTGAGTTTCATAGGTGTTTGCATTGTTCTGGCTTATACCCTTAAGTATCAGATATTCAGAAAACCATTCAGTACCTTGTTCATGAGGGCTCATGGTTAAGTCCTGAACATCTACAGTTATAAGTGAACAATTTGTATTGAACTCGAGATTTATTTTCCCCAAAAAGTCCCAAGAATCTTTATAAATGTGTTTTTCTTGGGTGACTAAATGTTTTAATTTTTCACTGAGAAACTTGGCACATGAGTGTGTTATCAAACCTCTGGCATCCACGATCGGTCTCGCTGGTGGCTCCTCTATATTTTTATGATTTGTTAGGATGCCAAACATCGAGGGAATAATAGGTGCCTTGCAGTTTAAGTAGTAAGTCAATTTGTTTATCTATAAATAAATCATTAAGTGTATCCCTCATTTTTTTGTAAGCTTTATTAAGTTCATTCAATGACACCTTATCGTAGGTAGTTCCAGAAAACATATTAAGCATTTTTTGTTTATAGTTGGAACTACTATGTCAACTTACCATTTCATCAATGTTCAAAACAGCAAGACAAAAATGTTGCAAGTTTGCAACCAAGAACTCCCAAAACATCAATGATAGCATTACAAACAGAAGCAAATTACACCCACCAAAGTGGGGGGCTTCACACCCCACACTCCCTACTTAAAATATAATAACTCTGACATTGCACTACAGTGGAGAAAGGGCAAAGTTCACCATGGTGGCCAAATGGTTACTTTCTCAAAGAGGAAATACGTCAAGGGGGAGAAAGTTAACTGTAAGTAAAGATTTTTCTCCAATAGTACTATTTTTGTGGTGTGTGGCTTTCTTTACATGCTATAAAGTTTTCTCAGTTATTTTAAGTGTAATAGGGACTGTAAACAGGTGCTGATGTTCTTTTTTTTTCCTTTTCTTCTGCCTTCTTCTCTCATTCTTCTTCAGTTTTAAGACATGTAGGCACTGCAATGTAAAAGAAAAAAAATAGTTAAAAAAGCATGATGAAAAAAATGAATGTGCTTTTTCTCATTCTTGCATAGGGGAATGACTGGATTAAGGACCTTAGATTGATCTGGTAACAAGTTTTAAGAGACAGCAAGTCAATTAAAATATTTACTATTATGAGGCTTTTTTCTAGCAAATACATGATTTCTTAGTAGCAATTCTGCAGCTGGTCTTCATGTTTCCATGGAAACAATCTGATAAAAAAAATGTCTGGTTTTCACATCTCCATGGTGACAATCTGATAAAGAGAAACTGGCTACAGTCTGGTTGAGTGTGATTGGCTGAGGGAAAAAAAAGAAAGACAAGAGAAATTGGCTAGGAAATAATGTTCTCTGAAAACATTTAGGGGTTTTCCCAGCTGTGAGGGATATAAAGCTAAGACAAAACTACTTAGCACTTAGTAGAAGTATAGGCTGCACCATGCATTTTAGCATGTATAACCTTTTTTAGGTTAATACCAGTCTAAGTGTGGCTATTAGTTTGGAAATCTTGTTCCTGTTAGGAAGGTAAAAAATTCAATATTTAAAGATGTACACAGCTTTGTCTGTTAGTATTAAGTTAATATGTTTTAGGGGGTATGGGGTGTGTTTATTTTTTGTTTGAGGGTTTTCAATAAAACATGACATAGGCTGAAATGGATACGACAAGAAACCACTGTATAATGTATGCATGTAACAGAAAAGCTGGAACTAGACATTTAACAAAAAAGGTATTATACATAATGATACATATATATATATATGTATGTATACATGGCATTTCTACTCTACATTTTTTAATATAGTTCACTACTCTTTCTTTTTTGTATTTATCTGTGAGGCCATTAATGTTTAGAGGCATTACAGAAAGCATCATATTCTTCAAAAATTATTATTCCCACCTTTTGTGTATAACAGCTTTTTTGTTAAATGTCTAGTTATAGCTTTTGTGTTACATGTATGTAATGCTTGGCATGTTAATATTTTATACATTTGTTTTTTGTCATCTGCCTTTGAGCCTATGTCACATCTTAAATAACTTTTTGTTTTATTGAAAGCCCTCAAACAAAAATAAAAACACCCCCCAATACCCCTAAAACCTATTAACTTAACAGTAACACACGAAACCATGTACACCTTCAAGAACTGAAGTTCTACCCTCCTAAAAGGAACAAATGTTCCAAAATGATATACTTGACATAACCTAAAAGAAAGCTCATCTATGCTAAGATGCACGGTGCAGCCTGTTGTTCTATTTTGTTCCGTTTGGGTTTGTCTTATTTTTATAGTTCTCTCACCTGGAAAAACATTTCTCCAAGCCACTTCTCCTTATCATATTGTCTGCTAGAGACATGAAAACTAGACACAAAACTGTTTACTATAAAAGAAACCTTATACTGGAAAAGTTTACCCAGCCTTTGTTACAGCTTGCTGTGAGGGAAAAGTTACTTTGCTTTTGATTTCTTGTATTACTTTATTGCCTTTTTCTATTTTGTATACTGTGACTTTTCTCTACACTGTGTTTTACTTGTATTCTGCTTTAAATTGCATATTAAAACTTGAAGAGACGACAGCTCTGTCTCTTGTGAGTCACACAGAAGTTAGGTCAGTTAAGGTTAATCATCTGTGGACTGAGGGGGTGGAGTTAGGAACTAAACCATCTATTTAAGGGGTAAAATAAAACATTTCAAAGCTTTACTGGAAAAGCTCACCCAGCCTCTGCCACAGCTTGCTGTGAGGGAAAAGTTAGTTTGTTTTTGATTTCTTGCATTTTGTATTACTTAACTGCCTTTTTCTATTTTCTATACTGTGATTTGTTTTCTTTACACTGTGCTTTACTTGTAATCTGCTTTTAATTGCATATTAAAACTTGAAAAGAGACAACGGCTCTGTCTCTCGCGAGTCTGGCAGAATTGTTTCCCAGCCTTTTACCCTGTTATTATTGTGTTCTTAACTACCACTGTCATTCGAGTTGCCTGTCCCTTATGTTAATTTGACCATATATCTCCTTCCCTCTCTCCTTTCACTGGGTGGTGTGAGTAAGCACAAAATTATCATTTTGTGAAATCACTCCCCTTCAACTATTTAAATTTATTGGCCATCCACTGTATTCCATATTATGTTCAAAACAGCATAACAAAAATGTTGCAAGTTTACAATCATGAACTCCCAGAACATCAATGATAACATTACAAATGGAAGCAATTTACACCCACTGAATTGGGCTTCACACCTCCTACTAAAATATAACTCCTAGATTGCACTACAGTGGAGAAAGGGCAAAGTTTACCATGGTGGCCAAGTGGTTACTTTCCCAAAGAGGAAATATGATATTCCAGGAGTTCATGATTGTAAACTTGTGACATTTTCATCTCGGTGTTTAGAATGTTGAAGAAATGGTAAGTCGATGTTATGAAGGGGATCCTTATAGTCATGTCCTTTCATCCCTAGCAGACGACCACGTTTGTCTGGTTTCATCAACCTTACGTTTTGGTTATTTAGTTCTTTTAGATGTTTTTTCTCTCATCAGGTAGTAG
This sequence comes from Protopterus annectens, assembly GCF_019279795.1. Taxonomy (NCBI): domain Eukaryota; kingdom Metazoa; phylum Chordata; order Ceratodontiformes; family Protopteridae; genus Protopterus; species Protopterus annectens. The sequence continues at coordinate 1,231,777,041 of NC_056726.1, read as the reverse complement.
GTTATCATTTAAGAAGGATTTTTGTGTGTTGTTTTTCAAAAGTGCCTGAAAACTGAGTTGACATATCTTTTCAAAACACTGAATTGTGGGGTGAACTGGAGAGTTGAATCTATTATACATCCTGAGTGTATTTGAGATATTAGTAGGGGTGTCAAACGAAAAGTTCAGTTTTCTAATAAATAGTTTAAAATCCATTAGACGTTTTGCCATATTAGCATGTTCATTAGGGACAAAAGTGAGTCTGTGCTCAAACAAGTTCGCACACACTGAGGTTAAACAGTAAGCAGAATAATTGTATATGGTGAAATCCCCCTTACTGTTGGTAATCAAAGCACAAGAAGAACCATTGAAATTTGAAGGAGTTCTCACAATTTACCTATGGTTGTTACCTTTGAATTTCTGGTTCTGCCACCGTGTCTGACCTCTCTGGGGAGGTTTTGTCTGAAATCACTGATTCTGAGAGTTGTGATGTTGCTTCACCGGGATTCTCTCTGACAGGCAAATTAAAGGGGGTTCTAAATGGAAATTCTCAATATTGTTGGTAACACTGTTTTTGTTATGCACTGGTGAAGCACCTTCCATGACATCCCATGGTAGAACCCTGATAGATCGCAAATCTATGATTCCCATGCCTGAGAATACAGGGGGTCAGGGTATGCTGCATGGTTAAGGTAGGCTAACTTCTTTCCATTTTTTAAAATGTTTTTGTTTTTTAATGTTTTAAATATCTCATTGATACTCAAAGATTCTGCTGTAATCAAATTTATACGGTTCAAAGCTCAGCTGACTGGTAATCAAGTCATTAAGTATATTAATGCCCCCTCAATTCCTTTATTAGTTTGTTATTAAAATTAATAAGTACCTGCATATATTCACATCCTTGTCGGTGGAATAACTCCAATAATTCCAGATGAAGTGGCGAATCTTTGATGCATCCAGTTGGGTAGCAGCTCATGTGTAAACGTTTTGGAAATCGATGTTCTCTGATACAATCAGCCAAGAATGTGTTCTCTAATTGCAGTTTCTTATATTTCATGAGTTGATCAAATTGTAATACTGGAAGTAGAGACAGAGGAAACAGGCTGCTGTTGATAAAAAAAAAAAAAGTTATGTACTCACCATAACGTTCCATTTGAATTGTTCATCTCGCCTTCATTCTTACTGATGGGTTCGGAGCCGATCCTCAGATCCGACTCGACCAACTGCAAAAGCTCGAGGTCTTCAACCAGCTCGAGGCCAAATCCCTATCCCATAATGCACCCTGATCTTCTCTCAGATCTTGTTTGCTGCCAACTGACTACCTAGTAGTACAAATATGCCACTCAGAGAGCTGGATAAGAGACAATGCACCATATAAGAAAGGTGACGGACCTCAAGTAGACTGGATAGGGGTTGGAGGGTGGGACGTAAGAATGAAGGCGAGATGAACAACTCACATGGAACGTTATGGTGAGTACATAACTTCTTTATGTGAAGTTGTTCTATCTCTCCGTTCATTCTTACTGATGAGTAGCGTCCAAAGCACCATCTTTCTTGGGTGGCTCATGGGAGAATATTCCTCAGAACTGTGGAACTAAAGGAGGTCCTGTCCCTGGAGGCCTTGTCTATTTTGTAATGAGTGATAAAGGTATGAGGTCTTGACCAGGTAGCTGCTGCACAGATAAAATCTAATGGTAACCTTGCAGAAAAAGCTAATGAGGTTGCAACAGCTCTAGTAGAGTGGGCCTTTATTTTCTGTTGTAAGGGAGCATTCTCTGAACTACAAATGAAGGAAATGCAATCTGATAGCCATCTTGACAAGGTTACTTTTGTCACTGGGCACTTTTTTTTTACTCTGAAAAGGAAACAAAGAGATGATCCATTTATCTGAATTATTTTGTTCTAGCTAGATAAAATCGGAGTTGTCTATAAACATCAAGTTTGTGCAGCATGTGTTCCATCCTATTTGTGTACTGAGAAAAAAAAACAGGCAACTCAATGGATTGGTTAAGATTTGTCTCTGAACAATCTTTTGGTAAGAAGGATGGATTAGTTCTGAGCAAAACTCTGTCATTATGGAAAATCAGATGAGGAGGTTTGATGGTCAAGGCCTGTAACTCAGAAATCCTCCGAGCAGAAGTAATGGCTATCAAAAATATGGTCTTCCATGAAAGGAATTTCAAAGGACAGGACAAGACTGGATCAAAAGGAGGTAATATGATTCTGGAGAGAACAAAATTTAGATTCCATGGCATGGCTAAAGCTCTGGTTGTTGGCCTCAAATGAATGGTACCTTTAAGAAAGGCTTTAGCGAGTTGATGTGACATGACACTGGAGCCTCAGAAGCAAAGATGAAAGTTTGAGATTGCTGCTAATTGAACTCTGATGGTAGCTGCAGCAGCTCCTACATTGAAAAGTTTAGTTAGAAATTCAAATACAAATGGGATCAGAGTGCTAGATAAGGATCAACATCATTTTGAGATGCCCATAAAGAAAATCTCTTCCATTTGCTAAGATTTAACTTTCTGGTGGATGATTTATGACAGGATGTTATAATATGTTGGTCCTCATCTGAGAGGTTGTAAATCCTGGCTATTGTGGGAATTGGAGCAGCCAAGCTGTCAGTTTGAGGGAATGAAGAGAAGGATGAAGAGCCCCCGATGAATGGGTCAACAGATCCGGAACTGGATCCAGGGTTCTTCCAAGAGATGAGGCTAGAGGAAGGGGAACCAAATTTGCTGAGGCCAGTAAGGGGCTATTAAGATCATAGTCCTTCCCAGAAATTTTGTTTTCTGTAATATTTTGGGAATCAGAGGGAAGGGAGGAAAAGCATAAAGGAGACCCAGGGGCCAATTGTGCACCAGTGTATCCCTTGGGGCATCGACCGGTGGGGGAATCAGGGCAAAGTAGCTACTGCATTTCATGTTTGTTAGGGTTGCAAAGAGATCACAGCAAGGCTGGCCCCACCTGCAGAATATCTGTTTCACTACTTATCCATTTCACTACTTGTTTCTTTAGGGACCACTAGTGAGGCAGTAGAATTGCCCTGCTTAGCTTGTCTGCTATAACACTGGATTCCCCCGGGATGTGCGTTGCTACCAGAAAGCACTGGGAGGAGATTGCCCACTGCCATACTCTCATGGCCTCTCGACACAGGGGGTAATTTTTGGTTCCTCCTTGTTTGTTTATGTACCAGACCACTTACATGTTGTCTGTCTATATTGCAATTGTTCCTAGAGGTAGAGAGTCTTGAAAGGACTGCAATGCTAGAAGTACCACTCTCATCTCCAGAACATTTATATGCAGATGAGCCTCATGTTTCTTCCACGTGCCTTGGGCTGTTCTTACCTGATAGTGCCCCTTCCCACCCAATCAAGGAAGCGTCTGTGGTCACCATGGATATGGGATTGGGTAGAACGAATGGATGGCCCCAAGTTACATGTTGAGATGTCAGCCACCGTTGAAGGTCCTTCTTGCACATATTCATTATGATAACTTGGTGTGACAATGGAAGCTCCAGACAGGACCACTGAGAGAATACGAGCCATTGTAGAACTCACATGTGCATTCGAGCGAGCGGAACGGCAATGATTGCTGCCACCATTGATCCTAGCAATTTGAGTACCATCGAGACTAGGTTTTTTTTTCTTGGAACCAGGTCTAATATTTGTTTTCGTAAGAGACAAATTCTTTCTGGAGGCAGAATTAATGTCATTGAAACTGTGTTTACTTCTGCTCCTATAAAGACAGTCTGTTGCAATGGTGATAAGGCAGACTTTTTTGAGTTGATGGTAATCCCCAATTGATTGCAGAGATTTAAGGTTGTGTCCCTTGCCTGAATAAGCTGATGCTTGGTGGTGGCAGTGAAGAGCCAGTCATCTAGATATGGAAACACCTGGAATCCCAACCCATCTCAGGTGAGTGGTGATTACTGCCATACATTTGGTGAAGAGACTGGGGGCTGTAGTGAGACCAAAGGGCAGAGCACGAAACTGATAATGGCTGGAAGGTCTGTCCATCTTTATGTGGTAGTACGCATCCTGAAGATCTATAGAGTACATCCAACTGTCTTTCCCCAGAAAGGGAAGTATTGACTGAAGTGTAACCATCCAGAACTTCGTCATTTTTACTGACTTGTTTAGTCTGCTTAGGTCCAGAATAGGTCTCCAGTCCCCTGTTTTCTTTGGAACTAAAAATAATCTTGAGTAAGTTCCAGATCCTCTCTGGTCTGCTGGGACTGGTTGGATGACACTTTTGTCCAGCAACCTTTGGACCTCTAAGGCTGCTTGGTCCCTGTGACTGGGTGGAACATCTGGGATTTTCTTTATTAAAGGGGGGTGGCAAAGGTAATTGAGTATCATCTGGATATCATGCTTTCTACCCAGCTGTCTTTTGTTATTTTTAGCCAGGCATCTAGGTACAAAGACAGGCGTCCCCAGACTGCCTCCAGAGATGAACAGTCGGGCCTCCTCTCAGTAGTGCTGATAGGGCTTGCCAAAGAACTGATCTCTGTTGCCCTGGTTCTGCGGACCCCCTCTGCTGCATGGGCAACGCCTTCCATTATTACCTCCTCCTCTGCCTCTAGAGGGAGTTTCACCATGAGTGTTCTGGAAAGATCCTTGAGCTTTACGGAACCATATCTTTCCACCACCCCTCCCTTTGGGGTAAGGTCTATTTGGGGTAGAAAAATGTACTCCGACGGCAGACAGGGTCTTTCCATCTTTTTGACTCCTGGTGTTTCTTTTACCTTAGGTCCAAAAAGGGACGAAACGTCAAAGGGGGTGTTAATGAAGGAAGATTTAAAGGGTTTTGCAAAGGAACATAAGTGCACCCAGGAATGTTTCCTGAGAGAGATTCCTGTACCAGCTGCTCTGCTCGTACCATCAGCTGCATATGACAACAGATGCATGGAGGAGTTCACTATCGAATTAAGAGTGGAGAACTGGTGAGTTACCTTGTCCGAAACTCCCGCAGCTACTGAACCCTGCAGGGTGTCTCCTAGCTCCTTCAGAAGATCCCTTTGTAATCTAGTAACATGTGTGAGGTAGTTCAGCGATCGAAGGACGTTGAAATAAACATATGCTTCCCGTATCTGTCCATAATCCTGGATTCTCTACTAGGAGGATGAACAGATGAAGAGTCTCTGACAATTCCTTCTTGGTGGCTGCTGCCACCACCATAGTATCAACAGGTACTCCTTTAGTAACTTAAGGTCTATCTTGAGGGCTAGTTATAAATTTGTTAGAACTCCTGGGCACAGGCTCCGTGGTGTCTGGGTCACTCATGCCCTTTGAGTGAGTAATTCAAGCAACTCATCAAAGGGTGGAGACACCCAAGAGGTGGAGGGTTGAGACCCAAAAGCCTTCAGGAGGACTGACTCATCATCAGAAGGGTTACGGGATTTCAAGATACCTCTCTGTTTAAGAAGTTCTAAGATATCTGCAAATGAGATATCTTCTGAAGGGGACCGTGGGGACGCTTCTGACTCATCCATGTCAGTATCCGAAGTGACTGGCTCCTGTGGGGAGTCCAGATGCTTCCTCTTGCAGAGTCTCTTCCTAAGCACTTCTTCAGTGGGAGCTTCTAAAGAGGTCTCGGAAGAACATGGCTCACCCAATGGGGCTTCCTGAGGCTCAGGATCTCTATGCTTCAATGGAGCGTGTGATGAAGAGGCAGACACCGGTGCTTTCAGGGAGGGAGCTGCCTGAACTGATGGAGTGGTCATCGGGGTGGACAAAGCCCTCATCATAGCCTCGAAGACCCCTCGGTCCTGACGAGAGGAATCCCTTGGATCTGAAGAATCAATGGAAACCATCTACTCCGGTACTAAGGGCTCAGAGCAAGGGGCCAAACTCACTCGAGCTGAAGCCCTCACTGGTGTCAGCCCCGTGATCCTTTGGTTGGCGCCGAAGACATCAGAGCAGTCGGGGCCAAAAAATCTAGAGCAGGTGTTGGACCTGTGGGGTCCATGATCATCAGTTCTGTGCTCTCCGGCTCAGAAACTTCCAGTATCTGTAGAAGCTTCTTCACCACGCAATCCACATCCAAATCAGTCTACTTGAGGCCCGTGAAGAATGTGACAAAGCCACCGATTACAATATGGGAGACTTTAAAGTAGGAGATATCGGCTCCAGGGTCGGGGACCAGCTCCTAACCATAACAGCTGGTTCAGAAGGCTGTGGAACTGATGTTGAAGCTTTACTAGAAGCTGATTTCGAAGTAGATGGACTTTTTTGTCGGTTCCGAAGTCTTTTTGGAGTGCTTGTCTGACTTATCCAGCAACTCTTGAAAAGAGGATTTCAGCAGACCCTTATCCATGAGTTTTCTTTTTCTCTCATGCAACACTCTGGAGCTAAAGGAGTGGCATATAGCACAGATTTCCTGCAGGTGTACCATCAGTTAAAGACATCTTTTGCCCACATCTTGGGCATTTTTTGTAGCCAGACTTGGCTTTTTTCCTTCTCCTGCTGAGACATATTTTCAAAAGCAAATACTATAATAAATCACAGCAACAATGCCATATAGAAAAAGAGGGCTCTAACAGTAATATGCACTCAAAAGGACTAGTAAAGCCTTGAGAAAAAGAAGTTATGTCTTACCATAACGTTCCATCTGTATTGTTGATCCTCGTTCAATCATTACGCATGGGTATCGGTTCCGACCTCGGAACCGAGCCGGCCATTTTCCAAGCTCGCGTCAGCTACAAACTCTCGAGATAAATTCTTACCCACAATCCCCCTCTCCCTATTACCTCAGATTGAGTTTGCAAGTCAAAAGAAGGTAGAGGCTACCTCTGGTCAAATGACCTAAGAGACCTGGATGGTGAGATCCAATAGAAGCCACAGGAGGGGGAAGGAGGGAGGGTCATAATGACTGAACAAGGATCAACAATGATCCAGATGGAACATTATGGTAAGACATAACTTCTTTATCTGATATTGTTAATCCTCGTTCATTCCTTAAGCATGGGACAGAGTCCCCAGCTACCTCTATTCCTGGGAGGCTCTCATGGAAGGACATTCCTGAGCACCATAGTACCAAAAGATGCTCTTCCCCTGGAGGCTAAATCCAATTTGTAATGATTGATGAAGGTATGAGGTGTAGCCCAAGTTGCAGCTGCACAGATGTCATGTAAAAAAGATCTGGCATGGAAGGCAGCAGAAGTTGCCACCGACCTTGTTGAATGAGCTTTCATGGTAGTAGGCAATGAGATATTACGCTGTGTATAAATGAAGGTCACACAGTCCTTCAACCATCTAGCTAATGTGACCTTAGCAACAGCAGATCCTAATCTAGGTCCAGAAAAGGCCAAAAATAACTGGTCAGACTTACGAAAGGTCCTAGTCCTGTTTAAGTAAAAATGGATTTGCCTGTGGATATCTAGGGTATGCAGGCAATACTCTCATCTGTTTGAATGATTGGGAAAGAAAACTGGCAATTCAATGGTTTGATTAATAGACATTTCAGATATCACTTTTGGCAGAAATGAAGGATTAGTTCTCAAAGACACTATCTCTATGAAAAATCAAGTATGGACTCTTGATACATAAAGCCTGAAGCTCAGAGATACGTCTGACAGAAGTAATGGTGACCAAAAACAAGGTTTTCCATGACAAATGCTTGAGGTCGCAAGAAGAAGCTGGTTCGAAGGGTGGCATTGTCAGAGCTTGTAGAACTAATTATAGATTCCATGGTTGAATAGGTTCTCTAAAAGGTGGGTTCAGATGATTCACACCTTTTATGAAGGTCTTGCACAATTTGTGAGACATAAGAGAGGAATCTTGGACACCCTCATGGAAATTAGAAATTGCAGCCAAATGAACTCTAATGGTAATTATAATGGTATATTATTAATGGTAACGATAGACCCGATTGGAAAAGATCGACCAGATAGTCTAGTATTATCGACACTGGGGCTGAAAAGGGATCTACTTGTTTATCTTTCAGCCAACAGGTAAATCTTTTCCACTTGCTTAGATAAGTAATTCTAGTGGAAGACTTATGAGATGCAATGAGGATGTCAAGTACTGGTAAAGAAAGATCATTCTGCCTGGAAATCAAGGGAATTGGAGTTGCCAAGCTGTGAGCTTCAGGCTGTTCAAGTTGGGATGAATCTGGTTCTGTGGATGTGAGATCAACTCCGGGGTTGGATGGAGAATCCATGGTCGATCTAGTAGGTGAGGCCAAAGGAGGGGGATCAAATCTGATGAGGCCAATATGGTGCTTGATGAGGCCAATATGGTGCTATGAGGATCACCTTGCTCTTCAACCGACGGACTTTCTTCAGAAACTGGGGAATGAGGGGAAAAGGTGGGAATGCATAAAGAAGACCCGAGAGCCAATCATGGACTAGAGCGTCCCTGGGTGACTGTCCTGGAGGGGGTATCAGGGCGAAGTAGTTGCTGCATTTGTAGTTGGTTGGGGATGCAAAGAGGTTGTGGCAAGGACAGCCCCAGTGGTGGAAAATCTCCGCCGCTATCAAGGGATTCAGGGACCACTCATAAGGTTGTAGAATGCACCTGCTGAGTCTGACTGCTATCACGTTGGGACTCCCGGGAATGCAAGTTGCTAGAAGAAAAGAGTTGGTAGCCATGGCCCTTTGCCATATCCTCATGGCCTCCCGACAAAGGGGGTAAGATTTGGTTCCACCTTGCTTGTTGATTTACCAGACCACCGCCATGTTGTTTGATTGAATCGCAATTGTCCCAGATGGCAGCAGGGGATGGAATGCTTCCAATGCCAGAAGCACCGCCCTCAGCTATAGAACATTTATATGCAGATGGGCCTCCAGTTCGGACCAAGTGCCTTGGACTGTCTGCCCCTGACATAGCCCCCCCACCCCATCAGGGAGGCTTTCGTGGTCACTGTGGCCTTGGGTTGCTGGGAGGGAAAAGGGGCGAGACCATTGTGACAGATTGTGTGTCACCCACCAATTTAAATCCTGTTTGTGCCTGTGGGTTATTCGAATCTTGACTGAAAGAGGATGCTGAAAAAGATACCATTGGGTGAGCAGTAGCCATTGTAGAAGCCTCATATGAAACTTGGCCAGGGGGACAATGGTGATGGAGGCTGCCATGGAACCCAACAGCTGCAGGACAGAGTGAGCTGTGGATTTCTCCCTTGGAAGAATTGGAATCAGTTGTTGCTTTATCCTTAAAATTCTGTGCTCTGGAATGGCAGCTCTGCAGTTCTTTGTGTCCAAGATAACTCCTATGAATTCTGTCGACTGAGATGGGGTGAGATTGGATTTTTGCCAGTTTATGGTTATGCCTAGCCTTTGTGCAGTGAGGAGAGAGTATGCCAGGGTTTCTTCCAATAGATGTCTGGTGGGGGCGGAAATGAGCCAGTCATCTAGGTATGGACACACCTGGAATCCTTGAATTTGCAAGTGAGCTGACACGACTGCCATGCACTTTATGAACACTCTGGGGGCTGTAAAGAGTCCGAAGGGCAGTACTCTGAACTGGTAGTGACTGGCTTCTGCATGGAAGTGCAGAAATCTTCTTGATGGCCTGTCCACTTTTATGTGGTAGTACGCATCTTGAAGATCTATCAAGCACATCCAATCGTCTTTTTCCAAAAGTGGGAGGATAGACTGTATTGTGACCATCCAGAATTTTTGTACTCTCACAAACTTGTTCAATACACTGAGATCCAAAATTGGTCTCCAGTCCCCGGTTTTCTTTGGCACCAAAAATAGTCTTGAGTAGAATCCAGATCCTATCTGATCTGGAGGGACTATTTGGATGACTCTTTCTTAACAGCTTTTCTATCTCTAGTGCTGCTTCTTCCCTTTGACTGGGTGGAATGTCGGGAAGGTTTTTTGAAGGGACAGAACAAAAATCGAAGGGGATATGATAACTTCTGGTTATAATCCTTTGTATGCAAGAATTGGTGGTGATGGTAATAACCTCTGGTTATAATCCATTGTACCCAAGAATCGGTGGTGATGGTTAGCCAGGCAGAAGGGTACAAGGAGAAACGACCCCCAACCAACTCCAGAGGAAAGGAGTTGGGTCGCTCTTCAGGAGCGCTGGTAGGATTGGCCAGGGAAAGAGTTCCTGGGACCCTGGTTATGCGGACCCCCTCTGCCCCGAAAGGAGCGTCTTCCCTGTGAGTTTCCCCCTCTGCCTCTAGGGGAGAACTCGGCCTGTGTGTCATGGAAAGGACCCCAAGATTTCTTGAACCATATCTTCCCACTCTTTTGGTTTCAGGAGAAAGCACGTTGAGGAGAAGAATAACGGACACCTATGGCAGAAAGGGTCTTACCGTCCTGTTCACATCTGGCCAGTGTGCTTTTAACTTTGGGTCCAAACAACGAAGAGGCCTCAATGGGAGCATTAAGAAAGGAAGCCTTAAAGGGTTCTGTGAAATTGCACAAGCGTATCCAGGCATGTCGTCTCAAGACCGCAGCTGAACCTGCCACTCTAGCTGCTCCTTCTGATGCGTGAGATATCAGTCACATAGAGATACTGACTCAATGGTGGTCAGCAGAGAGGCCACTTTGTCACGGACCTCATCAGACACGGCACCAGCCAAGGTTTCAGAGAGCTCGGAAATCAGATCCCTTTGAAGCCTGGTAAAGTATGCCATATAATTCAGGGACCTGATAGTAAAGGTCGCTGATGCAAATGTGCGCTTCCCTATCCTGTCCAGGGCCCGGGACTTTTTGTTAGGCGGATGGACAGTCTGGCTTTCTTCTTCTGCCAGATCCTTTTTTGTTGCGGCCGCCACCCACCAAAGCATCCACAGGAATACCTTTTGACCAATGTGAATCCGTAGTAGGTGGGGACAAAATCTTATCTGGCCTGAGGGGAATAACTTTGATGGTGTCAGGAGCCTTCCACACATGCTGCACGATGCGCCGGACAAGTTCATCATCAGGTAGAGTAACCCAGGAGGTAGGGGGCCGGGCGCGAAAAGCCTGCAGGAACACAGACTCCTCAGAGATCGGATTAGAGGACTGCCAGTCACCTTTCTGTTTAAGGATTTTGAGAATATCACCAAAGGATACCTCAGAGGGTGACCGAGGGGATCCTTCCCCTTCATCAAAGTCTGTGTCTTCAGTGAGGGACTCCTCTGTGGAGTCCATGTGCTTCCTCTTACACGAACTTTTCCGGTGGACTTCCTCAGCGGGAGAAGCTGACAAAGACAGCAGAAAAGGGGTTTCCTGTGCGAATATGTCCTGAGGCCCTTGCACCCAGTGTCCGCTAGGTGCGACTTATGAAACCAGTGTACCAGAGGAGGGCGGGGGGGATAGACAGTCCAAGATTGCCAGCAACAGTGAAAGCCTTCTCCATCAGTTGGAAGGCTGGTCCACCTGAAGAGGAGTGAATGTCCAGGACAGGGGTCACCCCTCCCCTAAGTGGCTCAGCCTGCTGACTCGGAGACCCCGGATGGCTGTGGAGCAGCAAATTACACATGTCACAACTGTCATCCTGGGTCATAGCAAAACTTTCCTGCCACAAAGGCAACTGCGGTTCCATAGTGAGATCCATAAAGGGATCCATAGAGGGGGAAGACTGTTCTATATCCATGGACTTCAAAGGCAATGAAGGAGGAGAATAAGAAGGGGTCTTTGGAGATGAGTGATCACCTCCCAAGCAAGGATAGGTCCTGGGGTGTGGGATACCTCTGGCCAAGAGCACTTGATCCACAAGACGCAACACATCATGTTCGGAAAGGCTTGTAGTGGACCTCACGGAGACTGAGGGAGAAACAGGCCTGTCCACAGAAGAGGCAAACTCGGTGCCCACCTCACCAGTCCGCACTGAGAACAACGGTGTTGAGAGAAACTGGACTACGGGTGTCTGTACCGAGGAAGTCATCTGTGCCGAGGTCACGGTCTGCACCGACACAAGGATCGGTGCCGAAGTGGTTGTCGTTACCGAAGCTGGAACCGACAAAATTGGAGTCAGTTCCGAGTAAGATGTCAGAGCTGACGTGGTCAAGGTCTGCACCGACTGAGCGATCAGTGCCGATACAGTAGTAGTAATAGTCTGAACCGAGGAGCCCCTCGGTGCCGATATAGTGAAGGCTGCAGAAGACAGAGCCGAGATCACTAATGGAGCTGAAGGTCTCGGTGCCGAAAGTCTAGGCACCAAAAGCACTGGGACTGACTGAGTGAGCTCCGGAGTGGAAACTTTAGGCTTTTTAGGTTTTGGTTGGCGGGAGTCCCCAGCTGGGGATGAAGGCAAAGACTTGGCCTTAGAAGGAACATCCACAATTTTCTTATGGGCTCTAGGAGGGGTTGAGGCCTCCGACCCAGAAATAGTCTCTGAAAAGGGAGATTTAAGAAGTCCCTTCAGCAACAACTTGTTTTTCTTTTCTAACCAGGTTCTGTTAGAAAACTTTTCACAGATAGTACAGGGTGGGTCAACAAATAAATGGGATGTCCCCAAACAATAAACGCACAAAGAGTGTGCATCAGATGTAGGTAATTTGTGGCCACAATCAGAACACCTTTTAAAACCTGGACTCCCTTTCTTATCTGCCATGATAGAAAAAAGAGATAGTAGAAAGGGTACCAGCAATGGTACAAAAGAATACCCAAAGGTATGAAAAAAAGGGAAGATTACCAATGATGGTAAGGGGAGAAATACCTCGTGGTAAAAAGTGTAAAGAAAAGTGAAGACAAACTAAAGAAATTATGGTTGCTAGATGCGATAGGGTAAGAGACAACGAAATAGAAACTTTTCTGACAGAAAAAGTTATATAAATGACTATTCTGACAACAATTAGCTCAAGAGAAGCAGCTTGACACGACCGAATGGTAGCGCAGCAAACGAAATCTGAGGTAACAGGGAGAGGGGGATTATGGGTAAAAGTTTAGCTCGAGAGTTTGTAGCTGACGCGAGCTTGGAAAATGGCCGGCTCGGTTCCAAGGTCGGAACCGATACCCATGCGTAAGGAATGAACGAGGATTAACAATATCAGATAAGAAGGCTCTAAGAAATTTAGCATAATGCAAATACTTATCTGCCCTGTATAAAAAGAAGGGCTGAAATTTAACAAATGACACACACACACACACACACACACACACACACACACACGATGTAATACTACAGATAAGACAAGAAAGGGCTTAAAACACAGCCACTAACATCTAATTATAATATTATAGGTTCATACTAGGCTATCTGCCCTAGGGCATTTATAAGCCTAGCCAGAATGTGTTTGGCTTTCGCCACCCATTTTAAATTTATTTTGCTAGGCCCTTTTTCAAGGTTAGTATACTGTGCCTCTGTCTAACAGTGACACAGAAGTGATACCCGGGGTAAACCTACGATCTCCCATCCACTCATCAAGATTCCTCTTGAAGAGAGTCAATGAGGGACTCTGCCTAACCTGGACTGGGATTTTATTCCAGAGTGAAGGGAGCCTCTGGGTTATGAATCTGTCCCTCCAGCATGTCCTATTTATTTCAGTGCTGAGGTTCAAGTCTCTCGAGCGTAGCTCGATGGGATTTGGATTTTTTGAGGTGCAGCATGTCCATTAATTCCGGGTTGGACATGGCTTTATACGTCAGGCACAGATCGCCTCTGAACAGGCAGTATGCCACTGAGTAGAGCTGGAGTTTCTTTAACCGGGCAGCATATGGCATCTGTTTGAGCCCTTTGATCCTCTTGGTGAGGTACTTTTGGGGTCTTTCCAGTTGCTGCAGGTGTCTGGTAAGGTGCATCCCAAAGGGGCATTGTACTCAATTATGGGCCTGATGAGGGATGAGTAAAGAGGCATGATGACCTCCCCTGATCTAGATGTGAATCCCTTCATGATTAGGTGGGCTATATAAAATGTTTTTCTAACCACTTTGGCCACGTGGTTGTCAAATGAGAGATTGCTATCAACTTGGGTCCCCAGGTCCCTAATTACTTCTTCTGTACTTAATGGATTACCACCTATGTGGTAATTTGTGGGCACTTTGTTTTTGCCAAAGGGGATGACTATACACTTTTTGGCATTTAGCTTGAGGCCATGGCTCTGGCACCAGTTGTCTGTTTCTATGAGGCCCTTAGGAGGATGCTTGTGTCGGCTGGAGAGTCGATTATGGCACCCAGTTTGCAGTAATCTGCGAACTTGGTCAGCCACAGTCCTTCCATGTTGGCCTGTACCTCCGAGAAATATATACTGAACAAGAGAGGTCCCAGGACTGAGCCTTGTGGGACACCACTTGTAACTGGTTTGGAGTCTGACATGGCTCCAGCAATTCTAACCATGTGGGTTCTGTCCTTGAGCCAGTTTGCAATCCATCTAGTGACATAGGGGTTTATATTTAAGCTGGTGAGCTTATCTATAATGCCCGAGTGGGGTATTGTATCGAAGGCTTTTGCGAGGTCCAGGTAGGCTGTGTGGACCACCTTCCCCTCGTCAATGGCCTTGGTGACTGTTTCAAAGAAATCGACCAGGTTTAAGAGGCAGGATCTGCCCTTAACAAAGCCGAACTGGGTAGGATCCAGTGTCTGTAGGTCCCCAATATCTTTATTTATGAGGTCCATGATGATCCTTTCCATAGCTTTGCAGACCAAGCTAGTCAGGCTTATGGGGAGATAGTTTCCAGGATCTGTTGAGGCACCACCTTTATGGAGAGGGACCACTGTTGCTGTACGCCACTCTTTGGGCACATATCCTGTAGTAAGGCTGAGATTGAATAGTAGTTTTATGTTTGGGTTTAGCTCTTCTTGGAGTTCATGTAGGATGCAGCCCGGGACACCGTCTGGTCCCATTGATGCTGTGTTTTTTGCTTTGGAGAGGGCGGCTCTTACCTGAGCATCTGAGATGTCAGGGGGGCAGCACTCTGCTGGGATAGATATTTGCCCTTTTGGTGGGGAGGGGAGGAGAAGTTTGCGCTGAACCTGTCAGCTAGGATGTTGGCAATGTCTGTGGGTTCAGTGTATTTTTTGTCATTTTATTAAAGACAACTACCTGCCCTGTGAAAAAGAAGGGCTATAATCTAATACAAACACACTCTCTATATGATATTCAAAATAAAGAAAAAAAAAAGACATAAAAACACGGCCACTAATTTCTCAGTAATTAAACTAACTGAGATAGAGATAGGGAGAAAAGAAAGCCTAAAAAACCCCGGCCCTAATAACTAACTATATTATCTAATTAATCTAAGTATAGACTAAACACTCTATCTATCTATTTATCTATCTATCTAAATGAATAAATAACCAACTAAGCTATTTTAACAGCTATTTTTTTGAGAAAAAATAAAGTTATTCACTGGCCAGAGCTGGTGAACATCCGATCAAGTCGCACCGGCAAACGAGATCTGGGGGAAGAGCAGGGTGCATCATGGGATAGGGAGTTGGCCTCAAGCTGGTTGAAGACCTTGAGTTGGAGCCAAACCCATCAGTAACAATGAACGGCAAGATAGAACAACTTCAAATCTAAAGTTACCACAAAGCCATTCATTTAAAGCTGGAACCTGAACAGAAGTGTTGACCGTCGTAGTGTTACTGTCTGCAAAAACTCTTCCTGAAGCAATATCCACTGGCTGCAATAGCTGTGGAGTCAGTAAAAAGTTTCCATAAGGATTGTCTGCTTTGTCACACCCCCTACATACCTGGAGGTATAATGAAGGTGAAATGCTATCAACACTCTCAATTAATTGTTGAATTAGTAGGGTCAGATCCCCTACAGAGCATTGTAATAAAGTAATATCCCATTCAGAAGGTACTAGCTGGGAATCTGTCAACCCTCCTATGGCCATAGTGAAGTAAAAACAAAAAAACTGAAAAACCACACACGCAAGGCTGTACAGATTCCACCAAACTAGTTCCAGCAATCCAAAACTTGTTGATAAGCGTATTCATTTTATTCAACAAAAAAACTTCATCAGATAAACATAAAATGGCCAGACATTTAAATACACTTTTAAAATATCACATGACCAACATTTTCAAATCATGGGAGCAACTTAAAATTTTGTGACAGCTGAACCTCTGTGCAAATCCTAAGAGAAAGGTAATAAAAATCACCAAGTTAAATAAGTAAATATACACAAAAGCAACCCAAATACCTGAAAAACTACTTTTAACTAATTTTAAGTAATTTATTGTCACTTAACTTTAATGCACACAAAACTATAGTTAGAAACATTTTGACAAAAAAAAACTAATCATGAAAAAATAAATAAATAAATCTGTAAACAATGGCAGCAGTGTCATCTTTGCAATGCTCTCAATTTTAAAAGGCAACTGACAGAAATCTGAAAATGTATACCTGGCCAGGAATTTGCATTAAACATAAGTTGCTAATACAACTGACGTTCTAGTTTAAGCTGCCAAGCGCCACCACATTCACCAAGTGTTACCAAATACAAAAGTTTGTTCAACAAAAAGTAAGCTATGAAACAGAAGGCCATTCTGCTTCTTGTTCTTTTGGTAATAAAGACCACAGACTGTACCCGTGAAACCTTAGCCAATGTTCCTACGGAAAATGTTGGGGAGAAAGAAGGGAGCACGAGAGTTGACTAGAAGAAATGAGAGTACACTGGAAGTGAAGCAGAGACATGACTTGGGAGATGGAGGTGAACAGGAATAAAATCAGTAACAAAGTGGGCTTACAATGCAATAATTATATTTATGAAATGACAGAAAAAATCTGGAAAAACTGGACTTTTTCAGAATGTGTTGGACTTGTGGGACTCTGAAGCATATGTTAAGAAAAGTGCTTTTGGGAGGGGAACAGGGGGGCGAAAGTTAACAGTAAGTAAAGATTTTTTTTCTAAATAGCATTCTTTTTGTGGTCTGTGGTTTTCTTTATATGCTATAAAGTTTTCTCAGTTATTTTTAAGTGTAATAAAAATTGTAAACAGGTGCTGCTGTTCTCATAGGTTCATAGATTAGTACTAGGCTAAGTGCCCTTGTGGGCCATTTTAAGCCTAGCCAATTGCCCCATGTGAGAATCAAACCCTGCACCTTGTGTCTGTAAGGTAAACACCTTAACCATTATGCCAACCTCCCACCCTATTTCTTTCTCTCTTCTTCTCTTGTTCAGTTTTAAGAAATGTAGGCATTGCGATGTAAAAGAAAAAATGGTTAAAAAAAGCATGACAAGAAAAAATGAATGTGCTTTTTCTCCTTCTTGCATAGGGGAATGACTGGATTAAGGAAGTTAGACTGATTTGGTAGCAAGTTTTAAGAGACAGCAAGTAAATTAAAAAAATATTATTATGAGGCTTTTTTCTAGCAAATACATGTTTGCTTAGTAGCAATTCTGCAGTTGGTCTTCATGTTTCCATGGAAACAGTCTGATGAAGAGAAAATGGATGGCTTTCATGTCTTCATAGAAGCAAGCTGATAAAGAGAAACTGGCTACAGTCTGGTGGAGAGTAATTGGCTGAGGAAAAAAAAGAAAGAAGAGAGAAATTGGCTATGAAATAATGTTCTCAAAGCATTTAGGGGTTTCCCCAGCTGCAAGAGCTAAAATCCTAAGACAAAAGTAATTAGCACTTAGTAGAAGTACAGGCTGCACCATCCATTTTAGCATGCATAACCTTTCTTTTAGGTTAATTCAAGTCTGAGTGTGGCTATCAGGTTGGAAATCTTGTTCCTGTTAGGAGGGTAAAAACTTCAATATTTGAAGATGTACACAGTTTTGTCTGTACAAGTTAATAGGTTTTAGGCGGTATGGGATGTGTTTATTTTTTTGTTTGAGGGTTTTCAAGAAAACAAAAAGTTTTGTAAGACGAGATATAGGCTCAAATGGAATCGTCAAGAAATAACTGTATAAACGTTCAACCAGCCAAACAGTGTATGCATGTAACACAAAAGCTGGAACTAGACATTTAACAAAAAAGGTATTATACATAGAAGGTGGGAATAATATATTCCACCTAAAACTGCTATAATGGAGGTTAAGAAACTTCTGGGAGAAATAGTCAGTTTTCAGCATGGAATATTACTTATAGGTGGTCACTGGAATGTGATTTGCGGCAGTGAACATGTCTGGGGGCCCAGAAGGGAAAGTATAACAAAGGAGGGTAGATTATTGAAGAAATGTATGAAAATATTTGGCATTGAGGATGTGAATTCAGTAATAGGAGATGAGATTGAAGTGAATTTGCATATTATTCCCCAAGATATAAAAACTGGGCTAGGCTATACGTAAAAAGAAGTTATGTCTTACCATAACATTCCATATGTGTTGTTGATCTTCATTCATTCATTACTGATGGGTTAGCGGTTCCATCCTCGGAACTGAGCCGGCCTTATATCAAGCTTGCATTAGACAAAAACTTTCGAACCAAGATCCTACTGAGAATGCTCTGCTCCCTGTTACCTCAGATTGAGTTTGCAAGTTGATAGACAAAGTAGAGGCTACTTCTGGTCATAACAAACCTACAATAAAGGAGTACATGAGATCAACCAGGAACCTCCGGAGGGGGATGGAGGGTGGGAAGTAATGAATGAACAAAGATAAACACAGATGGAATGTTATGGTAAGACATAACTTCTTTATCTGATGTTGTTAATTTTCATTCATTCCTTACTGATGGGACAGAGTCCCCAGCTACCTGTATCCATGGGAGGCCCTCATGGAAGGACATTCCTGAGCACCACATAAATAAAGCTCTACCTCTGGAGGCCAAATCCAATTTGTAATGAAGGATAAAGGTATGAGGTTTGGCCCAA
Source organism: Protopterus annectens (assembly GCF_019279795.1). Classification (NCBI taxonomy): domain Eukaryota; kingdom Metazoa; phylum Chordata; order Ceratodontiformes; family Protopteridae; genus Protopterus; species Protopterus annectens. The sequence continues at coordinate 1,231,758,415 of NC_056726.1, read as the reverse complement.
GTCACAGCTGAGCAAATATAATTGAGGGAAGCCTTAGCATGGAAAGCTGCTGAAGTTGCCATAGACCTTTGATTTCACTCTGTGAGGCAAGGTAACATTGTTTTTGTTGTAGCTAAAAGGTAATACAATTTCTCAACCATGAAGTCAATGTAACCTTTGAGACAGGATGACCTTGTCGTGGTCCAGAAAAAGCCAGGAATAGTTGGTCTGATTTATGGGTAGTTTTTGTTCTGTCCAGATAGAATTGTTATTTGCCTATGAAGTGCAGGCAATACTCTCCCCTTGTTAGAGTGGTTAGGAAAGAATACGGGAAGGTCAATAGATTGGTTGACAGACCACTCTGACACCACTTTTGGTAAAAAGGAAGGATTAGTTCTCAGTGATACCCTATCCTTATGGAAGATAAGATAGGGAGGATTCATGCATAAGGCTTGAAGTTCTGACAAGCATCTGGCCGATGTGATTGCAATCAGAAACAAAGTTTTCCAAGAGATGCTTTAAATCACATGAAGACGCAGGTTCAAAGCGGGAGCTGTTAGGGCTTGCAGGACCAAGGCCAAATCCCAAGGTCGTACCGGTTCTCTAATGGGAGGTTTTAAGTGGATAACCCCCTTCAAGAAAGTTTTACAGAGTCTATGTGACATAAGCGAAGAATCCTGAAAAGCAATGTGGAAATTTGAAATGGCAGCTAAATGCACACAAATAGTAGAGGCAGACACCCCAGTGTGGAGAAGATGTGATAAGTAATCCAAAACTACCAAAACTGGGGCTGACAAGGGGTCCAATTGTTTATTCGCTGCCCATAGAGAAAACCTTTCCCATTTATTGAGATAGATTAGTCTGGTGGACGATATATGAGATACAATAAGAATATTGCGCACAGGAGGTGAGAGGCTTTCCTGCCTGGCAAACATTGGAAGTGAAGAAAGCAAGCTGTCAGTTTCAGAGTTGTTAGATTGGGGTGTGTCAGACCCTGCAGATGGGAGTTCAACGCTGGGGATGGATTGAGGTTCCACGGTTGATCTAGCAGGTGAGGCCAGAGGAAGGGGAACCAGACTTGTCGAGGTCAATATGGAGCAATGAGGATCACTTTGCTTTTCAACTGTCGTGCTTTCTTCAGAAATTGAGAGATGAGGGGAAGAGGAGGATAAGCATAAAGCGGACCCGAGGGCCAAGTGTGGACTAAATCATCTCCCAATGAGAGGGGGAATCAGGGCAAAATAGTTGCTGCACTTGAAGTTGGTTGGGGAGGTGAATAGGTCGCAGCAAGGCTGGCCCCAGCGGTTGAAGATTTTTGCCGCTATCACAGGGTTGAGGGAGCACTTGTGAGGTTGTAGAATGCACCTGCTCAATTTGTCCGCTATCATGTTGGAGCTCCCAGGAATGTGTATTGCAATTAGAAAGCAGTCTGAAGCTATTGCCCATTGCCATATTCTCAAGGCCTCTCAGCATAACGGGTAAGATCTGGTGCCCCCTTGCTTGTTGATGTACCAGACCACTGACATGTTGTCTGATTGAATCGCAATAGTCCCTGACGGAAGGATGGAATGAAATGCCTGCAACAATAGTGACATCACCCTCAGTTTCAGGACAATGATATGCAAAAGGGCCTCGGTCTCTGACTGGGAGCCTTGGACAGAGTTTCCCTGACACAGCCCCCCCCACCCCATCAGGGAGGCGTCCATGGTCACTGTGGCTTTCGGCTGATGGGGGCTGAAGGGGCGAGACCATTGTTGGGGATTTCAAGACATTCACCAGAGTAAATCTTGCTTGCATCTCTGAGTTACACTTATCTGAAAAGACAAAGGATGTTGTACAGGGTACCACTGAGTGAGAACCACTGAAGGAGCCTCATGTGGAATCTGGCTAGAGGAACAATGGTGATCGAGGCTGCCATTGACCCCAACAGTTGGAGTATAGTTCGAGCGGGAGAACTGTGGTGACAGCAGCGGTTGAACCTGTTGCCTTATTCTTTGAAACCTGTGGTCCGGAAGAGATGTTGTGCAATTTCTCGTGTACAACAGTACCCCGATGAATTCCAAAAACTGGGCTGGGGGTCGTGTTGGACTTCTCCCAGTTTATAGTAATTTCCAGGCATTGTGCTGTGAGTAGAGTGTAGTGCACGGCTTCTTCCAGTAGATGCTTGGTGGGGGCGGTGAGGAGCCAGTTGTCTAGATATGAAAATCCTTGGAATCCTTGAAGTTGCAAGTGAGTGATAACCACCACCATGCATTTGGTGAACACTCTGGGGGCTGTAGAGAGACCAAAGGGCAGTGCTCGAAATTGGTAGTGACTGGCTCCTATTCGGAAGCAGAGGTATCTTCTTGAGAATTTGTCCATTTTTATTTGGTAATATGCATCTTGAAGATCTACAGAGCATATTAAATCCTCTTCTTCCAGAAGAGGAAGGATAGACTGAACAGTGACCAGTCGGAATTTCTCTGTTTTACAAATTTTTTCAGTGTGCTGAGATCCAGAATTGGTCTCCAGTCCCCTGTCTTTTTGGCACTAAAAAGAACCTTGAGTAAAAACCGGGTCCTATCTGGTCTGGGGGGACCATTTGGATGACTCTTTTTTTGTAGCAGCTTTTGTATTTCATGTGCTGCTGCTTCCCTTTGACTGGGTGGAATGTCGGGTAATACTCTGGATGAGACTGGACAAAGATGGAAGGGGATGCGATAGCCCCTGGATATTATCCGTTGTACCCAAGAGTCAGTGGTTATATTTCGCCAGGCAGCAGGGCACAAGGAAAAATGACCCCTGACTGCATCCAGAGGTGAGCGGTCGGGCAATGCTTCAGGAGAGCTGATAGGGTTGGCCAGAGAAAGAATCTCTGGAACCCCGGTTTCGCGGACCTCCTCTGCCCCAAAAGGGGCGTCTTCCATTGGAGTTTGCCCCTCTGCCTCTAGGGAGAACTCGGCACATGCATCATGGAAAGAGCCCTGTGATTTCCTGTGCCATATCTTCCCGCTCCTCTGATTTCTGGAGTAGAATCATTGAGGAGTGGAGTGTCTGACATTAATGGCAGATAGGGTCTTGCCATCTTGTTCGCACCTTGCCAGCATATCTTTCACTTTAGGGCCAAACAAAGAAGCGGCCTCAATGTGAGCATTTATGAAGGAAGCCTTAAAGGAAGAGAGTCTTAAGGATACGATAGGGTAAGAGAATATTACCAGAAACTGTTTGAAAAACTTTAAAGTAGAAATGATATATAAAGCTTTCAAAAATTAGACACTTAGCTGAAGAGAGTGGCTTGACACGGCTGTACAGCAATGCGGCAAATGAGATCTGAGTTAGGGAGCAGTGCATTCTGGGTAGGTCATTGGCTCAAGAGTTTTTGGCTGACTCGAGCTTGATATTTGACCGGCTCAGTTCCTAGGATGGAACCGATAACCCATCAGTAAGGAATGAACGAAGATTAACAACATCAGATTAAGGGATTACCCTGATAATATGCATGAGTTTAGAAAGATTGGTATTAAAGGAGAACCGCACCCAAAGACTCAAAAACATGTTTATAGGTTCATACTAGGCTATCTGCCCTGAGGCATTTATAAGCCTAACCCGAGTGAGTTTGGCTTTCGCCACCCTTCGATTCGAGTTTACCGAACCCTTACTAAGGTTAGTTTACCATGCCTCTGTCTAGTAGTGACACTGAAGTAATCCCCGGGGTAAACCTACGATCCCCATCCACTCATCAAGATTCTTCTTGAAGAGAGTCAGTGAGGGGCTCTGTCTAATATGGACTGGGATTTTATTCCAGAGCAAGGGAAGCCTCTGGGTTATGAATCTGTCCCTCCAACATGTTCTGTTTATTTCCGTGCTGAGGTTCAGATCCCTTGAGCGTGTAGCTCTAAGGGATTTGGATTTTCTGAGGTGGAGCACGTTCATTAATTCTGGGTTGGACATAGCCTTATATGTCAGGCATAGGTCGCCTCTAAGTAGGCGGTACGCAACTGAGTAGAGTTGGAGTTCTTTTAACCGAGCCGCGTATGGCATCTGTTTGAGTCCTTTGACCTTTTTTGTGAGGTACTTTTGGGGTCTTTCTAGTTGCTGCAGGTGTCGGTTAAGATACATCCCAAAAGGGGCATTGTATTCTATTATGGGCCTAATTAGGGCCGCATAAAGGGGCACTATGACCTCCTTCGATCTAGATGTGAATCTTTTCATGATAAGGTGGGCTATGTAGAAAGTTTTTCTAACCACTTTGGCAATGTGGTTGTCAAAGGAGAGATTACTATCAACTTGAGTCCCCAGATCCCTAATTACTTCCTCCGTGCTTAGTGGGTTTCCACGTATGTGATAATTTGTGGGTACTTTGTTTTTGCCAAAGGGTATGACTATACACTTTTTGGCATTTAGCTTTAGACCGTGGCTCTGACACCAGTTATTCATCTCTGTGAGACCTTTATGAAGGATGCTTGTGTCAGCTGGAGAGTCAATTATGGCTCCCAGTTTGCAGTCATCTGCGAACTTGGTCAGCCACAGTTCACCCATGCTGGCCTGCACCTCGGAGAAGTATATACCGAATAAGAGAGGTTCCAGGACTGAGCCCTGTGGTACACCACTTGTGACCGGTTTTGAGTCAGACATGGCTCAAGCAATTCTGACTCTGTGGTTTCTGTCTTTGAGCCAGTTTGCAACCCATCTTGTGACATAGGGGTTTATATTTAAGCTGGATAGCTTATCTATGATGTCCGAGTGGGGTATTGTGTCAAATGCCTTTGCGAGGTCCAGATAGGCTGTGTGGACTACCTTCCCTTCATCTATGGCCTTGTTGACTGTTTCGAAGAAGTCGACCAGGTTCAAGAGCCAGGATCTGCCCTTGACAAAGCCGAATTGGGTAGGATCTAGTGTCTGTAGGTCCCCAATGTCATTGTTTATGAGTTCCATGATGATCCTTTCCATGGCCTTGCAGACTAGGCTAGTCAGGCTTATGGGGCGGTAGTTTCCAGGGTCCGGCGAGGCACCACCTTTGTGGAGAGGGACCACTGTTGCTGTACGCCATTCATTTGGTACATATCCTGTAGTAAGGCAGAGATTGTACAACATTTTTACATGAGGGTTTAGTTCTTCTTGGAGTTCATGTGGTACGCAACCCGGGACACCGTCTGGTCCCATTGAAGCGGTGTTTTTTGCTTTGGAGAGGGCGGCTTTCACCTGAGCATCTGAGATGCTAGGGGGCAACACTCTGCTGGGATAGATATTTGCTCTTTGGGGGGGGGGGGGGAGTTAGCACTAAATCTGTCTGCCAGGATGTTGGCAATGTCTATGGGTTCCGTGAATTTTTTGTCATTTAGAATTAACTCTGAGCATATCTGGGAGTTGCACCCCAGGTTCCTAACATAGCTGAAAAAAGCCTTGTGATTGTCCTTAGTGTCCTTTGCAATTTTTTTCTCAAAGCTTGCCTTGGAGGATTTGATCGTAATTTTTTGCTAGTACTGATCAGAGATGCCTTCCCTTTTAGGGATTTTTCTCTATCATGTAGTAGCTTCTTTCTTCTGTTGTACAGCTTGTTTATGGCTGGGGTCCACCAGACTGGATGCCTGCCTTTGGATGATTGGGTCTTGGTTTTGTTAGGGATAGCATGATCCATGCATTCCTGGAGGTGTCCATAGAATGCGTTTATATAGGATTCAGCTGTTTGGGCCGTAGCTTCCCCTGTCCCGGAGGCCTTGAAGGATTCCACCTCTGTTTTGAGAAGTGTGAAGTTCGCTTTTGAGAAGTTTTTCACTGTGGTTTTCTGTGCTGGGGGTGGGGAGGGGTATTGGATATCTAGCGAGATTAATTTATGGTCTGATCTTACCAATGAGGGGTTTACTTCTGGTATGGAGCACAGAGTCCCCATGTTGGTAATGATCAGGTCGAGTATGTTATCCCCTCTTGTGGGGGTGGTGACTAATTGTTCCATGGCGTTTGAGTTTATAAATTCCAGGAACCTTTGGGCTAGGGTGCTGGGGCTTGAGTAATGCTCCCAGTCTATGTTTGGGTAGTTGAAATCTCCCAATATGATGGTGTTTGGAGAGATCTTCATGTTCTCCAGTGTTTTCAGGAAGGCCGAGTGGGATTCCTGATTTTGAGAGGGTGGTCTGTAGCATGCTATAAACTGAAAATCAGTTTTGCCCACTGTTAGTTGCACATGGATGGTCTCCGATGCTTCGTGCAATGCCACTAACCTGGAGGTGTGGGTATCCTTGATAAAAATGGATACTCCCTCTCCTTTTGTGGTTCGGTCCGAGTTTTGGGGCTGAAATGCATGGTATGAGGTATAACCTGGTAGTGCTGGTGTGCTCTCTGGAGCCTTGAACCAGGATTCTGTCACTGCACATGTCGATGTTCTCCATACTGAGGAGAGCTTCGAGTGCATGCATCTTGAGGTTAAGACTTCTGGCGTTTAGCAGCATTACCCTTAGTTTTTTGTTCAATGTGTTGTTTATGGAGGTGGATTTGTCTTTTGAGCCTAGCCTAAATAAGGCACTATGGGGGTGGCAAGAGCCTTTGCCAATATCTGAAAGCCCAGGGGTGACAGGTGCAAGCCATCCCTAGCGAAGCAGCGTGGCTTGTCGAGCATGTCATCCCAGGCTGACAGACACTGGATCCCCTTTGAATGACACCAACATTTTAGCCAATTGTTGAAATCGATCATTTTGTCTTTGCACTGCGGCATCATTCTAGGTGAAGGTAATATGCTACTAAAGGACAGGGTCATACCAGCCTGGGCTACGTGATCAGAGAGCTCCTCTATGTCTCTTTTCATGTAGGCGAGGGAGGTATGTCTCAGGTCATTCACACCAGCATGTACTATGACCGAGTCATATTTGTACTTACTCTGGAGTGACCTGAGTGCTTGCGTTATGTGGCGGATCCTAGCGCCCAACAGGCAGCTCACCATGACATTCTCTTTGTTCAGCCTGGTGAGCGGGACATCAGTGTGTCTGACATAGAATCACCTGTTACGAGTGTATTAGGTGTGTTGTTCAGCCTTAAGGGCTGTGACTACTTGGCACACTGACTTTGTGAACTATGTGTTGCACATGATTTGTTTTGTGGTAGCGTTTGCTCGGATGTCTGCTTTGGAGGTCTCTGTTGCTTAGGCAGATTTTTATTTAGAGCCTCCGAGTATGTTTTTGGTGTGTTTATGTGTTTGGTTTGCTGATGTTGTAGGACTATGTGAGACTGGATTTGTGTTGTGTGAGGTTACCTTCTCCTCCTGACTGGTTACACCAGTTCTGAGTTGAGAGAGTTCAGCCTCCAGTTTGGCTATATAGCTGCATCTCTCACATATATTTGATCCTGTTTGGCGGAGGAGAGGGTTGTCCGTGTACATGAGGTAGTTGTAACATTGCCTCAAGATTCCCAGATTCACCAGCTGGACTGGAGAGGAAATCATTAACTGACCTTTGGACATGCTAGAGTAATATAGGGAACTCTTGTTTCTGAATTAAAAAGGACCAATGGGGGACAAGATGACCGTAAAGAGTCTGTGAGGATGTAGTGCTTTTTAGATTATTAGTGTTAAGATTGTAAAATTGCTTTTTTGTGCAAGTGCTGGGCCTTAGCTAGAGTATAGGGTGTTCAATTTGAGCGAATAGAGCAGCTCTAAGGGAAAAAGTGAAGAGCAGACTTTGTGGTGCCAGGAACAATTTAAACCCAATTAACCGCCACTGCCCGATGCTGCGCTATGCGCAGAATCGTGCAAAGCCGCGCTTAGGCGGGTTTTTTATGCAGGGAATTTCAAAGAGCTAGAAATGGCCCAAAACGGCCAATTACTACAGATTCTAGTGCTGAGGTCACTACTTCAGGGGCAGATAGGCTGTTCAAGACTCCCCACTCCCACTGGTGAGCAATGAAACTTCCTTTTGTCCAAGTAAGGAAATGGGCAACACAGGAACTATCCAAGAGTCCCGAATACAGCAAAGCCTGTATAGGGACTATTCTAGTCAAGGAAAGGCGGGAAACAAGGATTTTTTTTGTTTTGTTTTCTGGAAAACAGCAGATAAATCACAGTATACTTTATGCTCAGGCTAGCGCACTTGAGTGGGCAGCCTCGACAGTAAAAATACAACAAACAAACTTCTTAGCAAGTGCAGGTAATAAGAACACAAAAAACAAGCTTAGAACAGTTATAACAGCAGTGTAGCTCGCTTTTCAGCAAAAAAAGAAGGTCGCACAGGTAGATACAGAAAAAATATACTTAAATCTGGATAGCAGTCACTCTTTTCGTTTCTCTGCTGCTAGCACCACTCTGCAGGACCACGAGGAGCTGTACCTGAGTAGGATAAGCAAAAAAACCTCGCTTGGGTGGGATTTTTATGCAGGGAACTTCAAAGAGCTAGAAATGGCCCAAAACGGCCAATTACTACAGATTCTAGTGCTGAGGTCACTCCTTCAGGGGCAGATAGGCTGTTCAAGGCTCCCCACTCCCACTGGTGAGCAATGAAGCTTCCTTTTGTCCAAGTAAGGAAATGGGCAACACAGGAACTATCCAAGAGTCCCGAATACAGCAAAGCCTGTATAGGGACTATTCTAGTCAAGGAAAGGCGGGAAACAAGGATTTTTTTCTTTTTTTTTCAGGAAAACAGCAGATAAATCACAGTATACTTTATACACAGGCTAGCGCACTTGAGTGGGCAGCCTCGACAGTAAAAATACAACCAAAAAACTTCTTAACAAGTGCAGTTAATAAGAACACAAAAAACAAGCTTAGAACAGTTATAACAGCAGTGTAGCTCGCTTTTCAGCGAAAAAAAGAAGGTCGCACAGGTAGATACAGAAAAAATATACTTAAATCTGGATAGCAGTCACTCTTTTCGTTTCTCTGCTGCTAGCACCACTCTGCAGGACCACGAGGAGCTGTAGCTGAGTAGGATAAGCGAAAAATACACGCTTAGGCGGGTTTTTTATGCAGGGAACTTCAAAGAGCTAGAAATGGCCCAAAACGGCCAATTACTACAGATTCTAGTGCTGAGGTCACTCCTTCAGGGGCAGATAGGCTGTTCAAGGCTCCCCACTCCCACTGGTGAGCAATGAAACTTCCTTTTGTCCAAGTAAGGAAATGGGCAACACAGGAACTATCCAAGAGTCCAGAATACAGCAAAGCCTGTATAGGGACTATTCTAGTCAAGGAAAGGCGGGAAACAAGGATTTTTTTTTTGTTTTTTTTCTGGAAAACAGTAGATAAATCACAGTATACTTTATGCTCAGGCTAGCGCACTTGAGTGGGCAGCCTCAACAGTAAAAATACAACAAACAAACTTTTTAGCAAGTGCAGGTAATAAGAACACAAAAAAGAAGCTTAGAACAGTTATAACAGCAGTGCAGCTCGCTTTTCAGCGAAAAAAGAAGGTCGCACAGGTAGATGCAGAAAAAATATACTTAAATCTGGATAGCAGTCACTCTTTTCATTTCTCTGCTGCTAGCACCACTCTGCAGGACCACGAGGAGCTGTAGCTGAGTAGGATAAGTGAAAAATACATGCTTAGGCGGGTTTTTTATGCAGGGAACTTCAAAGAGCTAGAAATGGCCCAAAACGGCCAATTACTACAGATTTTAGTGCTGAGGTCACTCCTTCAGGGGCAGATAGGCTGTTCAAGGCTCCCCACTCCCATTGGTGAGCAATGAAACTTCCTTTTGTCCAAGTAAGGAAATGGGCAACACAGGAACTATCCAAGAGTCCCGAATACAGCAAAGCCTGTACAGGGACTATTCTAGTCAAGGAAAGGCGGGAAACAAGGATTTTTTTTGTTTTTTTCCCTTTTTTTTTTTCAGGAAAACAGCAGATAAATCACAGTATACTTTATGCACAGGCTAGCGCACTTGAGTGGGCAGCCTCAACAGTAAAAATACAACAAACAAACTTCTTAGCAAGTGCAGGTAATAAGAACACAAAAAGAAAGCTTAGAACAGTTATAACAGCAGTGTAGCTCACTTTTCAGCAAAAAAAGAAGGTCGCACAGGTAGATACAGAAAAAATATACTTAAATCTGGATAGCAGTCACTCTTTTCATTTCTCTGCTGCTAGCACCACTCTGCAGGACCACGAGGAGCTGTAGCTGAGTAGGATAAGCGAAAAAACCTCGCTTAGGTGGGATTTTTATGCAGGGAACTTCAAAGAGCTAGAAATGGCCCAAAACGGCCAATTACTACAGATTCTAGTGCTGAGGTCACTCCTTCAGGGGCAGATAGGCTGTTCAAGGCTCCCCACTCCCACTGGTGAGCAATGAAACTTACTTTTGTCCAAGTAAGGAAATGGGCAACACAGGAACTATCCAAGAGTCCTGAATACAGCAAAGCCTGTATAGGGACTATTCTAGTCAAGGAAAGGCGGGAAACAAGGATTTTTTTTGTTTTTTTTCTTTTTTTTTCAGGAAAACAGCAGATAAATCACAGTATACTTTATGCACAGGCTAGCGCACTTGAGTGGGCAGCCTCGACAGTAAAAATACAACAAACAAACTTCTTAGCAAGTGCAGGTAATAAGAACACAAAAAACAAGCTTAGAACAGTTATAACAGCAGTGTAGCTCACTTTTCAGCGAAAAAAGAAGGTCGCACAGGTAGATACAGAAAAAATATACTTAAATCTGGATAGCAGTCACTCTTTTAATTTCTCTGCTGCTAGCACCACTCTGCAGGACCACGAGGAGCTGTAGCTGAGTAGGATAAGTGAAAAATACATGCTTAGGCGGGTTTTTTATACCGGGAACTTTAAAGAGCTAGAAATGGCCCAAAACGGCCAATTACTACAGATTCTAGTGCTGAGGTCACTCCTTCAGGGGCAGATAGGCTGTTCAAGGCTCCCCACTCCCACTGGTGAGCAATGAAACTTCCTTTTGTCCAAGTAAGGAAATGGGCAACACAGGAACTATCCAAGAGTCCCGAATACAGCAAAACCTGTATAGGTACTATTCTAGTCAAGGAAAGGCGGGAAACAAAACATCACACAGGCATCTTTCTTCCTAAAGTTCCTGATACTGCATTGATTTTACATGCATACACTGCTGTCTTTCAGTCAGTTTTAAGTAACATTTCATGCAGCTACATTTTAACACCACTTTGGGATTATTTAGAGGTTTTTAAATATTTTTATACATTTCTGAGTCTGACCACATGAGGTCTGGCATCTTGAAGTAATTTTGATTGTTTAGTCTTCCTCTAGGTATCTCATGGTGCAGTGCTTGTATGTAAAAACTTACATCACACAGGCATCTTTCTTCCTAAAGTTCCTGGTACTGCATTGATTTTACATGCATACACTGCTGTCTTTCAGTCAGTTTTAAGTAACATTTCATGCAGCTCAAGTGACTACTTAAAACAGAAACAGCAAAATGCCACAGAAAACACTTTCAAAGTGCTTTTTATGCCATTTCTTTTTAGAATGGTTAAATTAGAGCCTTTTGTGAAGCCTGAATTGTACTACTTTGACTCGTCTCCCATCCCCCTTCACACCTAACTTCCCTGTCAAAGTGCTAAGGATAATTTGAGCTGTTACCTGCTGTGACAAACAGTTCACAGCAGGAGACTTGACTCATGTACTATTTCCTTGTTCTAGCCTTTACTTTCTGTATGGGTACGGGAAGGACTAGGGAGCTGTAACATCACAGCATGGGTGGGTTTTTAGGATAGTCATGGTTATGTCAGTTTGGGGAGGGAACTGTCCAGAAAACTACCTGTATTCCTTGGCCTTGATGGCATCAATGAATTGGAGACTGCAGCAAGCTTTTCCAGGGTGGGATAAAAGATTTTTGAAAGTGAAACCACCACAGTACAGTATGGTACTGTTCTAGTGGAGAGAAGCAGCCAATTTAAAATATTTTAAATGCTGAATTGTTGTTTATTCATAGCAGGGACAGTAAATAGGTTGAAAAAGGACAGAGAAGTTGAGCATTTAATAACAAAATCCCACTGTCCTTTAAGCAAATGTTTTTTGATAACACTAGAGCACAAACTTTTAACACAACGACTCAGGCAACAGAAAGTAGCTAGGGCTGTCGCCAGTCTTACGGAGCCTACAATGAAGAAGGTAACAAGTGATCCTCTAGAGGTATTAAAAATATTTCAGAAATTCTATGAAAGTCTGTATAAAGCAGGGAAATATGGAAATCAAGAAAAGATACAAATGGAAATGTTTACGGAAGAATTAAATATGTCAAGGTTAGAAGCAGATGAGGCTCAAATGCTAATGATTAGGACAGGAGGAGATGAGAGATAAAAATCCTGATGTATAACCAATCTACAGGAAAGTAAAGAGAAATAGATGGCATGCCTGCAGAAGTTTGGAGGCTAGGAGGGAAAAACTGATAAAGATCTGGAAGGTTTTGTTTAACAGTATTTCAGAGGACAAGTACTGGAAAAAAGCAGTGGTAGCTGCAATACCTAAACAGTGCAAAGATCCATTGGACCCAGCTTCATACAGGCCCATTTCGATACTAAACCATGATTATAAAGTGTTCATGTCTATAATGGTTAAAGAATGACAAAAGTAATGCCAAAATTGATAGACATGGATAATTGTGGTTTTGTGGAGAGGAAGCAAACATTTGACCACATTAATATAACAATGATGATCCAGGGAAGCAGAATATAAAAAAATGTCATTGTTGTTGGTAGATCTTTTTTTTTTTTTGGTGGGTCTTGATGCAGAGAAAGCATTTGACAGAGTAAGCTGGGACTTTATACGGAGGGCAATGGAAGCATTTGCATTTCCTGAAGTAATTATAAGGCTGATTAGGAGGATATATGAGGGATCAGAGGCAAACCTTAAAGTGGATGGGGTACTTTTTGGTAATTTCAGGGATGTCCTCTTTCCCTTTGTTAGTTGCATTATATTTAGAACCACTGGAAAAGAAAATAAGGGACTCAGAAATGCAAGGATATAATTGGTATGGTAATCAAGAAAAGCTGGCTGTAATTTGCAGATATTATTTTATACCTGACAAAATGAGAAGGAGACATTACAGTGTTGTGGATCATTTTGAAACAGTTTAAATCTTTTTGGGATACAAAATTAATGAAGCTAAAAACAATGGCAATAGCTGTAAAATATGTACCCACACACAAATTGGTTCAGCAATATCCTTATTTATGGGGACATGGTAAAATTAATTATTTAGGATTATGGCTTAAAAATGTTCTGGTGTGGCAGACAAGGATATGTGGGAAGAGACTAAACAAAAGCTTTGTTGTATGGATATGGATAGTAAGATACAAACAGTCAAAATGTTTTTAGTCCCTTTAATCTTATACACAGATCAGGCACCTTTTTATCAACCAGAGGAGAAGTTCTGGATAGCAATTAATAAAGAGCAGAAGGACATTATCTGGGAGGGCAAGATGGCAAGAGTCAAGTGGGATAAGCTGAATCTTCCAGTAGAAACGGGAGGATTGGGATTATCCAATTTGAAGGGTTATTTCAGATATACACAGTTAAGATTCCTATACACAGCTCAAACAGGAAAGTATAATTCAAAGTGGAAAGGGATGATGTTGAAACAGGGGTGGGGTGGGGCCAAGAAACAAGGAAAAACTAGGATTTTGGATAGAGACCTTTAAGGAGAATAAAGTACAGTTGTGTACCTACCATAAATGTAGATGTTTGAGTGTATTCACTGTTGCAGTCATTACACTTGGGTTATCCTGCTGGCAGACGACCTGTAGTCGGCCCGAGTTCCAAAGTCTTGGTCTGGCGTCGGTTGCTGTCGCTTCTTAGGTTCATAATTTATTACTAAGCTAACTGCCCTTGCGAGCCATTTTAAGCCTAGCCAATTATCCCTTGTGAGACTCAAACCCTGCACCTTGGGTTTGTAAGGTAAACACCTTAGCCATTAAGCCACCATCCCAACCCTGAAGTCAATGCGCCAGGGGTATAAAAGTTGCAACCAACGCCATTTTCTTCAGTTTTTCTTGCCCCAGATGTCAGGTTCCCCCAGATATGAAGGCTGTAAAGATAAAAATATGCCAAACCACCATGCATATATCACTGAAAACATTTTCTTCTTCTAAAAGCAAATACACCACATAGGTTGTATAGAGTTGAGAAGTACAGAATAGTCACTGCAAAGAGGGGGATGGTGAGTGGGTAACCAGGACTGCAACAGTGAATACACTCGAACATCTACATTTATGGTAGGTACACAACTGTACTATGTTCATCGTGTTTCACTGTTGCAGTCATTACACTTGGGTAGAATCCCAAAGCTGAGGTAGGGTGGCTGTATCTAGATTGGATTTGGTGAGGCTAACAAGCCCTGCAGAACTGCAGTGGTAAAGCCTGCTCTGGATTTCGAGTATAGAGGTAGGTGGTAGTGCTTGGTAAAAGTGTGCACTGAGCTCCAGGTTGCAGCTTCTAATATGTCTTTGGTTGGTACCCCTCTGAGGAAAGCTGTTGAAGTGGCTGCTACTCTGGTAGAATGAGGCCTAATGCTCTTAGGCACAGATTTGCCATGTTGTGCATAACAGAAGCGGATGCAGTGTCCTATCCATTTGGAGATTGTCTGCTTTGTAATAGGTTTTCCTTGTGATCCTGCAGTATATGCTACAAACAGTTGCTCAGTTTTTCTGAAAGCTTTTGTTTTGTCCAAGTAAAATCGTAGCTGCCTGTGTATATCCAAAGAGTGCAGAAGTCTTTCCCTTTTATTCTGGGGATTTGGGTAGAAAGTAGGCAAATGAATAGTTTGGTTTAAGGCCACATTGGAGACCACTTTTGGCATGAATGTTGGGTTTGTCCTTAGAGAAACCCTGCCCTGGTGAAAATGAGGAAAGGTTCCACAGCCATCAATGCCTGTAACTCTGAAACTCTTCTTGCTGAAGTTATTGCTAGGAGCAGAGCAGTTTTCCATGACAAGAATTTTAGATCAGCTGTGCTGGCTGGTTCAAAAAGAGGCAGTGTTAGTTTTTCTAAAACAAAATTGAGGTCCCAAGTAGGTACTGGTGCTCTCCTAGGGGGTCTTATATTCTTTGCCCCTCTGAGGTACTGTCATGGTAGAGGATGTGAAAAAATAGGAGGATCCGAGCTGAAATGGCAGAGGCATGGATTTTAATAGAAGAAAAAGATAGGCCTTTGTCCAACATCTCAGTCAGGTATTGTAAAATCTGAGGCATATTAGGGACCAGTGGGTTGAGCCCTTGTGCCTGGTTCCAAGCACAGAATCTCTTCCATTTTTCCGCATAAGATTTCCTAGTGCTGAGTCTCCTGGCTTCCAAAATTACATCCATAAAAGCTTTAGAGAGAGGTGCAGTCTGAGTGGCTACATTATCTGCCATGCTGCCAGGTTTAAGGTTCTGAGTTGACTGTGCAGAATCTGATTGTTTTGCTGTGTCAGAAGATGAGGGATTTGACGTAGAGGCCAAGGCGGGCCTTGGGACAGAATCTTTAGGACTGGGTACCAGTGCTGGCGTGGCCAGTCTGGTGCAATCAGGATCATTTTTGGCCTCTCTTGTCTGACTTTTAGAAGCACCTTGGTGAGAAGAGGCATCGGAGGGAAGGCATAGACTGTCAGGTTTTTCCAACTGAAAGATAGAGCATCCACTTTCCATGCTTGAGAGTGATAAGTCCTTGTGCAAAACTTCTGTAATTGGCAATTGTGAGGGGAGGCAAATAGATCTATGTCTGGGCGTCCCCATTCCCTTGTTATCATGTTGAACACTTGTGGATTTAGCTTCCATTCGTGAGGATCCATGAGATTTCTGCTTAGTTCGTCTGCCAGTGTATTTTTTGTTCCTGGCAGGAATTGTGCTTGCAGGTATACCTGGTAAGTCAGTGCTGTGTTCCACAAAGTCATGGCTTGTCTGCATAGGGGGTAGGAATGCTTGTTTATGTACCACATAACTGTGGTATTGTCCATCTTTATTAATAATTGCCCTGGATGTATAAGGTCCTTGAAGGCTGTCAGGGCATTCTGTACAGCTAGCATCTCTTTTTGATTGATGTGAAGATGCATTTGTTCCTTGCGCCACGTGTCCTGAATACATTTTCCTGCCACATGTGCTCCCCAGGCGTAATCCGATGCATCCGTTGTTATTGTCTGCCTGGCTGTAGTAAGGTAAAAGGCTGTCCCTTGTTGAGGTGACAGGCCTGGGACCACCATTGAAACTCCTGTTGTAGGCAGGGAATTAAGGTTATGATTGTCTCTAGGCTGTGACAATGCTGAGTCCAAACACTTTTTAGATACCATTGTAGTTTCCTCATATGCAGTTTGGCATATGGAATTAGTAGAATGCAAGATGCCATGAAACCCAGGGCCTGCAGAATTTTTCTTGCAGGGAGCTGAATCTTTGTTGCCATCATTTGAAAGTAATGAGCCAGTTGCCTTTGTTTGTCTGGCGTGAGATGAGCCATCTGGGTAGTTGTATTTAAGCTTGCACCCAGGAAAATTATCTCTTGAGAGGGCACTAGTTTTGATTTCTTTTCGTTTACTGTGTACCCTAGGCAAATTAGTAATCTTTTTACAAACTCCAGGTGCATTAGAAGAATGTCCTTGCTCTCTGCTTGAATAAGGCAGTCGTCCAAGTAGGGATATATTTGAATTCCTTTTTGTCTGCAAAATGCAATTACTGGTGCCAGGCATTTTGTGAAGACCCTGGGCGCAGTAGATAAGCCAAAGGGCAGTGCAGAGAATTGATAATGCATCGAGCCTGCTATAAATCTGAGGTATCTTCTGCACGATTGTCTGATTGGGACGTGCAGGTATGCCTCCTTGAGATCCAAAGTAACTAGCCAAGCCTCTTTGCCCAGCATGGGCAAGAGTTGCTGTAGTGTTAACATTTTGAATTTTGGAACATCCAGGAAAGTATTTAGGATTGACAGGTCCAGTATTGGTCTCCATGCTTTGTCCTTTCTGGGTACTAGGAAAAGTCGTGAGTAAAATCCTTGGCCCTGTTCTTCTTGTGGAACATTTTGAATAGCTCCCATATCCATAAGAGCTGCAATCTGTTTTTGTGCCTCTGCCCATTGGTTTTGTGGCAGGTTTGCCATACCTTTTGGTTTTGGAAGTGTGAGGAAGTGGAACCTGTACCCTTGAGAAACTATATTCAACACCCATTGGTCTTGGGTGATCATGTGCCAATTTTTTGAGAAAAGTGCTAGCTTTCCCCCTAGGGGTGCTGTCAACTGGTAAGAGCGTGGCATTTGCAGAGGGAAGTCATTGTGACTGTTTCCTATAAGGTTGTGATTTGTCTTCTCCTCCTTTGGGGGCGGAAGCACCCCATTGTTTAGGTCTGTAGGAGCCTTGGGGCTGAGATCTGCCTCTTGGGCGTCTGTATCTGCCTCTTTGTGGCCTGTCTGACATTGGAAAAGACCAATTTTTTGAAGGCCAGTTCTTGCTAAATCTAGGTGGCTGAACCTGTAAGAAATCTTTCACAGTTTGCATTGACTTTGCTTTATCCTCCATTTTCTTTAAAACCTCTTCTGCCTTAACACCAAACAAAGTATCATGCTGTAGAGGAGCATCCAATAATTTAATTTTAACATGGTCAGGTAAACTTTGTTCTTTCAACCAAGCATGTCTTCGAATAACTGAGCCTGTAACTATGGCTCTACAAGAAGCCTCTAATGAATCAAAACCACATTGCAGAGTATGCTTTCCCACTTGTTCAACAGCATGCAATAAATCATGCATTTCTTTACAGTCAGGACCTTCTATATTTGTAACCATTTTCTGCTTTAACAATGACATGAGATACTGCTGATATTTAAGCATGTGAAACTGACAGTTTAAAGCTCTTACAGCTAAAGTAGCAGAAGTGTAAACTTTTTTCCCCCATCTGTCCAGAGCTCTGGAATCCCTATCTGAGGGGACTGGATTTTTGGCAGTGGAAGCTTTAACCAATTTTGGACCCTGAGAAATAGTTTCTGGGTCAGCAGCAGGGTTTTTGTAAAGAAATTTATGAGAGTCAGGGACCCTGTAGTACCTGTCTGGCTTTACTGGTGCAGGGGGTAAAGAATCTGGAGACAGACTGGGTTCAGGAAAAACATCATCAACAATATCAAGCACAGGGAGGATAGCCAAGGGCCTGTGCTGAGGCAATAGAAGGAAATCTCTGAGCCTTTTCTTGGATTCTAAGTAATCCTGGCTCTCCCAATGGAAATGCTCCCTCATGGTGTGCAGGGTTTCCCCAAAAGAGTAATCGTCACGTGGTGAGGCTGAAGGAATGGACTCTTCAGCATCAGAGTCCTCATAGGGAGGGAGAGAATAGCCCTGGTCAGAAGAAGAATCAGAAGAAATGGAAACCTGATCAGAGGAATCATAATCAGTGTCTTGCCTAGGCCTTTTGTCAGGAGGGGGATGGGTGCCCCTCATTAAAGTAATAAGATCTTCGGCAATTTTAAGCATCTGTTTCTTTGGCATGGATGACTGTTCTGGAGAATGCTGCACTTGTTTCCTTGTCTTTAATGGTGTTTTTGACTTTGCCTTTGCTGGTGTAGTAGCTTTAATTGTAAGCTGTGAAGGTCTGAAAACACCCTCAGAAGCCGGTGCCTGCTCAGCGACTCTGGACACATCTGAGGGTATATTTTCCGTAGGCCCAATACCTTGAGTTTTCACAGGCCTCAGTGTCTCCACGTGGCTGTCGGTTGCGGCCTGTGGCTTTGAGGTAGCGGGTGTCAGGGGCTGCGAAAGCACCTCAATGAGAACTGGCGAACCGGCGACTGGCCTAGAAGAGGCTTCTTCGTCAGTTTTGGACCTCGGATGCCTGTCTTTTTCTTTGTCTTTGCGTATTTTATACATTCCGGTCGTCGGTTGTTCCAACGGCATTATGTAATTAAATCTTCGTCCAAAATAATGTAAAGCAAAATCAAACCGATGTTTAATAGTGCGTTTATTAAATCTAGCACAAAACCGACAACTAGTGACATCGTGGTCAGGGCCTAGGC
Organism: Protopterus annectens; assembly: GCF_019279795.1. NCBI lineage: Eukaryota > Metazoa > Chordata > Ceratodontiformes > Protopteridae > Protopterus > Protopterus annectens. The sequence goes on along the minus strand of NC_056726.1, from coordinate 1,231,739,548 downwards.
AAGGAATGCGGTAAGAGTGAAAGTCCTTATGAGGTATTTGCTTCCCACAAGAAATACAATTATTAACTTTTACTGACATCGGTCTGGAGCAAGAAAAAGTTTCCCAAACAGGGTACTTAGCTTTATTGAAGACTTCGGTTCTGAAATTCAATTTTGAAAATCTCAGGAGTCAGCCAACCGGCACTTGCGAACTGCTTATGCTTCGGGCACCGTGCGGCAAGAAAGACTGAAGAAAATGGCATCGGTTGCAACTTTTATACCCCTGGTGCACTGACGTCAGGGAAGAAGCGACAGCAACCGACGCCGGACCAAGACTTTGGAACTCGGGCCGACTATGGGGTCACCTGCCAGCAGGATAACCCAAGTGTAATAACTGCAACAGTGAAACACGATGAACATCAATAATTACACTGAATATTATAACCATAAAGTAGCAGAAAGTATTAAGTCAACATGGGAATGGAGAAAGGAGATTATGCCAATAGGGATGACCGCAATTAGGGATACAGACAATGGGCAAGAGGGGGCTGGAATTTATTGGTAAAAATGGCAAAGGAACCAAGGTATTGCGAACAAATAACTAGAGGAGGAGAGATGATAGCTTGGGAAGATGGCAAGAACTTATTTGGACTGCAGGTTAGAGACTGTCTTGACTGATATCAGAGTATAGGCAAAGAGAAATAAATTGGGGGGGGGGGTACTACATGAAAGACCAGCACTGGTAGTGTTTTTAGTATAATGTAGAACAGAAGCTGCCATTAAAAAAGAATAATTAGTAGAGCATATAAAACATTGCAGGATAACTATAAGAATCAATCAGAGGAGGTTAGAAAGGATTGTAAAGAGAGACAGCAATTCACAAAGAAACAATGGAAAGATATATGTGTCTCCCAAATATGCAACAAAATCTCGAAGATTTAGTATTTTTGCTTGGAAATGTTTATATAGATATTTTTAGGCCCTAGCAGAGAATTTTTCCACAGGTAGGTAGCAAATGTTGGAGGTGTGGCAGGGAAGAAAGAGGTAATTGGGAACATATTTTCTGGGAGTGCAGTGAGTTGGTGGACTTTAAGGATTTCCTGCAGGATGCACAGTCAGAGATGGTGGGTGGGCAGACAGGTTTCACGAGGAAGATGATTTTTCTGAGCTACGATACAGAATTGGAATTGCCTAGACATGGTAAGGTCTTGCTGTCTCCAATTATGGTGGCTGCCAAAAAAAGTAATTACTAGAAAATGGAACTCAAAATCTAAACCGACTACATTAGAAGTAGTGAATATACTAGCACAGATAAAACAACTCCAGGTAGCAGCTTCTAGGATGTCTCTGGTAGGAACACCTCTGAGAAAGGCAGCCCCGGTTGAATGGGGTCTAATCCCCTGTGGGATAGGTTTTCCATGGTGTTTATAGCAGAAATTAATGCAATGGCCTATCCATTTAGAAATGGTTTGCTTTGAAACAGCCTTCCCCTTTGCCCCTGCAGCAAATGCCACCAGCAGTTGTTCAGATTTCCTTTGAGGTTTAGTCCTGTCCAAGTAGAATCTAAGTTGTCTGTGCACATCTAAAGAGTGCAGTATCCATTCCCCTTTGTTCGGTGGATTAGAAAAGATGGTTGGCAAATGAATGGACTGATTATGGGCCGCACTGGATACCACCTTGGGCATGAAGGAGGGACTGGTCCTGAGGGACACCCTGTCCGTATGAAAGATGATGAAAGGCTCCACTGCCATAAGGGCCTGTAATTCAGATACTCTTCTTGCTGAAGTGATTGCTAAAAGGAAAGCTGTTTTCCAAGAAAGGAATTTTAACTCTGCACTTGCAACTAGCTCAAAAGAAGGCAGAGTGTGTTTTTCCAATACAAAGTTAAAGTCCTAGGCTGGAGTTGGGGCTCTTCTGGGTGGTCTTAAGTTTTTGGCCCCTCTGAGAAACTGCTTGAGCAGTGGGTGAAAAATGAGGGGTGGTTCTGTGCTATAATGAGCTGAAATGGCTGAGGCATGAATTTTGATGGAGGAAAAGGAAAGGCCCTTGTGAAGCATCTAAGTTAAGTATGAAGAATTAGAGGTAAATTGGGCGCTGCTGTGGCCATCCCTTGAGTTTGGTTCCAGGCGCAGAATCTTTTCCATTTTTCAGCATAAGATTTTCTAGTACTAGGCCTCCTTGCCTCCAAATGACATCCAACACTTGCTTACTGAGGGATGGTAACGGAGACATTAGGTAACTAGCCAGGCTGCCAAGTTCAGGGTTTGAAGCTGGGGGTGCAGAATCTGGCTCTCCTGCTGTGACAGCAGGGTAGGGGTCTGAGGCAGGTTCCATGGGGCTAGCTGTGACATACTGCGCAAGAGGGGGCACCAGTGTTGGCGTGGCCAGTCTGGTGCAATCTGTATCATCCTTGGTTTGTCTTGTATGATCTTTAGTAGTACTTTGGAGAGGAGAGTCTGAGGAGGAAAGGCATAGACTGATAGATTTTTCCAGCTGAAGGACAGAGCATACACTTAACAAGCTTGCTTGTGGGGAGTCCTTGTGCAGAATTTGTCCAATTGGTAGTTCTGGGGGGAGGCAATCAGGTCTATATCTGGGCTCCCCCATTTGTTTATCAACATGTTGAAAAGTCTTTGGTTCCAGTTTCCACTCGTGTGGGTCCATGAGATCTCCGCTTGATTCATCTGCCAGTGTATTTAGTTTTCCTGGCAGGAGTTGAGCCTGTAGATGCACTTGGTAGCGCAAGGCTGTGTTCCACAGAGCCATGGCTAGTCTTCAGGGGGGTAAGAATGGGTACCTCCCTGCTTGTTTATGTACCACATAACAGTGGTGGAGTCCGTCTTTACCATTAATTGTCCTGGAAGAATGTGGTCCTTGAAGGCTGTCAGAGCATTCTGTACAGCTAACATTTCTTTTTGATTGATATGCAGGTGCATTTGACTTGGGTTCCATTTGCCCTGAATGCACTTCCCTGCCAAGTGAGCCCTCTATGCATAGTCTGATGCATCTGTTGTTAGGGTTTGGGCAGCAGGGGGTAGAGTGAATGGTAGTCCCTTGTTTTGGTGGCAGGCCTCTGTCCACCAAAGGAATTCTAACCGTAGGCAAGGTAAGACAGGGATCATTGCTTCTAGATCCTGAGAATGTTGACACCATAGGCTTTTTAGATACCATTGTAATTTCCCCATATGCAGTCTTCCATATGGAATTAGTAGAATGCATGAGGCCATGAACCCAAAGACTTGCAGTATTTGCCTTGCAGATAGCAGGGTTTTTGTGGCCACAAGTTTGAAGTTGTCAAATGAGTTTGTTTCTCTGGCAAGAGGAAAGCCATCTGGGAAGTTGTGTTCAAGCTTGCTCCCAGCAATATAATTTGTTGACAGGGCACCAGCTGTGACTTCTTTTCGTTTATGGTGTACCCCAGACAAGTTAGCACCTTTTGTACAAATGCCAGATGATTCAAAAGTATGTCCTGGCTTTCTGCCTAAATTAGACAATCATCCAAGTATGGGTATATTTAAATATTTCTTTGCCTGCAAAATGCAATGACTGGAGCTAGGCACTTTGTGAATACCCTGGGTGCAGTAGATAAGCCAAAGGGCAGTGCAGAGAACTGATAGTGCATGCAGCCTGCTTTGAAGTGTAGGTATCTTCTGCAAGATTCCCTGATTGGGCTGTGCAGGTAGGCTTCCTTTAAATCCAGTGTTGCCAAGCAGGCATCTTTGCCTATCATGGGAAGCAACTGGTAAAGAGTTAGCATCTTGAATTTTGGAATCACCAAAAAGGTGTTTAGGACAGCAAGGTTCAGCATAGGACGCCATGAGTTGTCTTTTCTGGGTACCAGGAAAAGTCTTGAGTAGAAACCTTGTCCATTTTCCTCTTCTGGTACAGCCTGGACAGCCTTTAATCTTAAGAGAGAGAGTACTTGCTTTTGAGCCTCTGCCCACTGATTTGGGGGTAGATCTGGCCAACCATATGGGGTTGGTAACGTGTGGAAGCGAAATCTGTATCCTTGGGAAACTCTGTTTAAAACCCATTTGTCCTGGGTAATGAGTTCCCAGTTTTGTGCTTGCAGAGCAATCTTTCCCCCTAAAGGAGCAGTCAGTTGAGAAGTGCTTGAAGTTTTAAAGTTAAGTCATTGAGACAGCTTACCATAGGGGGGAGTCTTACTACTCCCTGATTTGGAAAAGGGAGCCCCCCACTGCTTAGTCCTGTGTGTACCCTGGGACTGAAGCATGGTTGTTCTGCTGGTTCTGGGTTTGAACTGAGAAGGCCTGGAAGAGGCAGGAAAGGACCGATTTTTTGAGGACCAATGCCTACTAAATCTTGGAGGCTGCACCTGTAAGAAATCTTTAACAGTTTGCATAGATTTAACTTCTTCCTCCATCTTTTTAAGAACTTCTTTTGCTTTGTTGCCAAACAGGCGGTCCTGATTTAAAGGAGCATCCAGCAGTTTAGTTTTAACATGATCTGGCAAAGATTGCTCCTTAAGCCAAGCATGCCTTCTACGTACAGACCCGGTGACAGCAGCCCTGCAAGATGCCACTAATGAATTAAAACCACATTGCAAAGTATGTTTTCCAACCTGTTCAGCAGAATGGATTAAATCCTGTAAATCCTTATTTTCAGCACAATCAGGAATCAACACTATTTTCTGTTTAAGCAATCCAATAATATGCTGCTGATACTTTAACGTATGAAACTGGCAATTTAAGGCCCTGATGGTCAAAGTTGCAGAAGTGTATACCTTCTTACCCCATCTAGCCAGGGCCCTGGAATCTCTATCAGAGGGGGGAGGATTTTTGGCAGTAGTAGCCTTAATGCCCTTGGGTCCCTGTGAAATGGTCTCAGGATCTGCAGTAGGATTTTTAAAAAGGAACTTGTAGGAATCAGGAAACCTGTAATATCTATCAGGTTTTCTGGGAGCAGGAGGTAAAGAGTCAGGGGCCAAGCTATATTCCAAAAAGGCATCGTCAACAATGTCCAGCACAGGAGGGATAGCTAAAGGCCTGTGTTGGGGTAGGAGTAAGAAATCTCTAAGCCTCTTTTTAGAATCAGAGTAATCCTGGCTTTCCCAGTGAAAATGCTCCCTAAGGGTATGCAAGGTTTCACCAAAAGAAAAATCCTCTGGGGGAGAAGCAGAGGGAATAGAGTCCTCTGCATCAGAATCCTCATAGGTAGATAAGGGTAAATCCTGGTCATCAGAGGAGCCAGAAAGTTCAAAATCCTGGTTAGAAGTATCATAAGCAAACTCAGTCCTAGGTCTCTTAGAGGGGGAATGTTGGTTTCCCCTGATTAAAGTAATAAAGTCTTCAGCCATTCTTATCATTTGTTTTTTAGGCATAGAGGTCTGACCATGCGGTTTGGGTATCGGTTTCCTAGGGATGGCACGAATTTTAGGCCTTGAAGAAAAAGATGTCTTTGGTTTAATATGCAAGTTGGTAGGTTTGAATACACCCTCAGAAGCCGGTGCCTGCACAGTGGCTCCAGACCCATCCAAGGTAGACATCCGTAGGTTCCACAGTTGATGCATCTCACGGCATACCGGACTCTGAATGAGTCTCAGTAGAGGCCTGCGAATCTGAAGTAGCGGGTATCAGGGGCTGCAAAAGCGCCTCACTGAGTACCGGCGAACTGGCGACTAGCTTAGGAGAAGCGTCGTTGGCAGCTTTGGACCTAGGCGGTCTGTCTCTGAGTTTATCTTTGCGTTTGTTTCGGAATGTCGGTAGGCTTACTGAAGACATATCTGGATAACTGAACCGAGCACCAAAACATTTAGAAGTGAAAATATACCGACAACGAATAGTTCCTGGTTTAAATAAGGCACAAAAACGACAATGAGGTACGTCGTGGTCAGGACTTAGGCATGGAATACAGTATAAATGAAAATCTTTATGAGGTATTTGCTTTCCACAAGAAATACAATTATTGACTTTTACTGACATCGATTTAGAGCAAGGAAAAGTTTCCCCAATGGGTTGCTTAGCTTTAGTTGAAGACCGGTTCTGAAACTCGCAAACAAAATTTCAGGAGTCGGCTGACCAGCACTTACGAACTACTTCTAATTCGGGCACCGCACGGCAAGAAAGACTGATGTAATGGCGTCGGCTGCAAGCTTTATACCCCTGACGTCACGGAAGATGAGACAACAACTGACGCAGGACCCAAGACTTTGATAATCAGGCCGACTGAAGGCTACTGCAAGCAGATAACCCAAATGTGATGACTGCAACAGTGAAACACGAAGAACATCTTTTTGTTTTATTGAAAACCCTCAAACAAAATTAAAAACACACCCCAATACCCCCTAAAACCTATTAACTTAAGAGCAAAATACAAAACCATGTACACCTTCAAAAACTGAAGTTCTACCCTCTTAAAAGGAACAAATGTTCCAAACTGACATACTTGATATAACCTAAAAGAAAGCTTATCTATGCTAAGATGCATGGTACAGCCGGTTGTTCTATTTAGTGCCATTTGGCTTTGTCTTATCTTTATAGTTCTCTCACCTGGAAAAACATTTCTCCAGGCCACTTCTCCTTATCAGATTGTCTGCTAGAGACATGAGAACTAGACACAAAACTGTTTACTATAAAAGAAACCTTATACTGGAAAAGCCTACCCAGCCTCTGCTACAGCTTGCTGTGAGGGGGAAACAAGAAGTTCTGTCTTACTATAACTGTCCATCTGTGTTGTTGATCTTTGTTCATTCATTACTGATGGGTTATCGGTTCTATTTTTGGAACCGAGCTGCCCATATATCAAGCTCGCGTCAGCCACAAACTCTCGAGCCAAGGTCCTACCCAGAATGCTCTGCTCCCTGTTACCCAAGATCGAGTTTGCAAGTTGATAGACAAAAGTAGAGACTACCTCTGGTAATAACAGCCCTACAATAAAGGAGTATATGAGATCAACCAGGAACCTCCGGATGGTGGGGAGTAATGAATTAATGAAGATCAACAACACAAATGGAACGTTATGGTAAGACATAACTTCATCTGATGTTGTTAATCTTCGTTCATTCCTTACTGATGGGACTGAGTCCCCAGCTACTTGTATCCCTGGGTGGCCCTCATGGAAGGACATTCCTGAGCACCATGGAGCCAAAAGAAGCTCTACCTCTGGAGGCCAAATCCAATTTGTAATGAAGAATAAAGGTATGAGGTTTGGCCCAAGTTGCAGCTGAGCAAATATCATTGAGGGAAGCCTTAGCATGAAAAGCTGCTGAAGTTGCCATAGACCTTGTAGAATGTGCTTTCACACTGTGAGGCAAGGTGACATTGTTATTGTTGCAGATAAAGGTAATGCAATTTCTCAACCACAAAGCCAATGTAACGTTTGAGACAGGATGACCTAGTCTTGGTCCAGAAAAAGCCATTAACAGTTGGTCTAATTTACAGGTAGATTTTTTTCTGCCCAGATAAAATCATATTTGCCTATGAATATTCAAGGAGTGCAGGCAATACTGTCCTCTGTTAGAGTGGTTAGGAAAAAATACTAGAAGGTCAATAGATTGGTTGATAGACCGCTCTGCCACCACTTTTGGTAAAAAGGAAGAATTAGTTCTCAGTGGTATCCTATCCTTATGGAAGATAAGATAAAGAGGTTTGATGCATAAGGCTTGAAGTTCTGACAAGGGTCTGGCCGATGTGATTGCAATTAGAAACAAAGTTTTCCACAAGAGATATTTTAAATCATATGAAGACGCATGTTCAAAGGGGGGGTGCTGTTAGGGATTGCAGGACCAAGGCGAAATCCCAAGGTTGTACTGGTTCTCTAAAGGGAGATTTAAGGTGAAGAACCCCCTTCAAGAAAATTTTACAGTCTCTATGTGACATGAGTGAAGAATCCTGAAACCCAATGTGGAAATTCGAAATGGCAGATAAATGCACACGGATAGTAGAGGCAGACACCCCAGAGTGGAAATGGTGTGATAAGTAATCCAAAACCACTAAAACTGGGGCTGACAAGGGGTCTGTTTATTCACTGCCCATAGAGAAAACCTTTTCCATTTACTGAGATAGATTTGTCTGGTGGACGATTTATGAGATGCAATAAGAATATTGCTCACTGGAGACGAGAGGTTTTCCTGCCTGGCAATCATTGGAAGCGGAGAAACCAAGCTATCAGCTTCAGGGTTGTTAGATTGGGATGAGTCAGACCCTGCAGATGTGAGATCAACATTGGGAATGGATTGAGGATCCACGGGTGATCTAGCAGGTGAGACCAGAGGAAGGGGAACCAGACTTGTCGAGGCCAATATGGAGCAATGAGGATCACTTTGCTTTTCAACTGCAACTGGGTGGAACCCTGGGTAATACTCTAGATGGCATTGGACAAATATAATTGGATGCGATACCCTCTGGATATTATCAGTTGTCCCCAAGAGTCGGAGGTTATGTTTCGCCAGGCAGCGGGGTACAAGGAAAAATTACCCCCGACCACTTCCAGAGGTGAGCAGTCAAGCAACTCTTCAGGAGCGCTGATAGGGTTGGCCAGAGAAAGAATCTCTGGAACCCCGGTTTCATGGACCTCCTCTGTCCCAAAAGGGGCGTCTTCCATTGGAGTTTCCCCCTCTGCCTCTAGGGGAGAACTCAGCACGTGCGTCACGGAAAGAGCCCTGTGATTTCCTGTGCCACATCTTCCCGCTCCTTTGATTACTGGAGTAGAATCGTTGAGGAGTGGAGTGTCTGACACCAATGGCAGATAGGGTCTTGCCATCTTGTTCGCACCTTCCCAGTGTATCTTTAACTTTAGGGCCAAACAAAGAAGTGGCCCCGATGGGGGCGTTCATGAAGGAAGCCTTAAAGGAGTCTGCAAAGTTGCAAAGGCGCATCTAGGCATGTCGTCTGGTGACTATACCCATGCCTGCCGCTCTAGCCGCTCCTTCCGTTGCATGAGAAATAAGACACATGGAAGAACTGAAAATGGACTCTAGAGTGGCTATCTGAGAACCGCATCAGAAACAGCTCCTGCTAAGGTTTCAGATAGTTGGTTGATAAGATCCCTTTGAAACCTCGTAAAGTGTGCCAAATAGTTCCAAGACCTTACGGAAAAGGTCGATGAAGCAAACACACATTTCCCTAGTCTGTCTATCACCCGGGACTCCTTGTTGGGCAGATGGACAGTTGGGCTCTCTTCTGCCAAGTCTTTCTTAGTTACAGCCGCCACCACCATGGCATCTACTGGAAGACCTTGTGACCAATGGGGATGCACAGCTGGGGGCGATAAGATTTTATCAAGCCTCCGGGGTATTGCTTCCAGGGTGTCAGGAGCCTTCCATGCTCACTGGACGATGAGCTGGACAAGCTCAATGGCCGGCGAGGTAACCCAGGAGGTAGGGGGCTGGGCACAAAAAGCCTACAGGAATACGGATTCCTCAGAGAAGAATTAGAGGACTTGCAGTCACCCCTCTGTCTAAGGATATTGAGGATGTCACCAAAGGACACCTCTTCAGAGTGTGACCGTGGGGACCCTTCCCCATCATCAAAGTCTATATCTTCGGTCAAAGACTCCTCAGTGGAGTCCATGTGCTTCCTTTTGCACAAAGCTTTATGGGGTACTTCCTCAGTGGGAGGTTCTGGGGAAGACTGCAAAGAGGGGGGTCTCCTAAGGGGAGAAACCTGAGGCCCTTGTGCCGGTGTCCGGCGGTTGTGGCTTGTGAGAGTTGCAGCACAAAGGGGGGAGAGGACTCCGACATGTGGGGTTTGCCAGCGGAGGCAAGTACCCCCTCCATGGCGTGAAAGGCCGGCCCACTCAAGCAGGGATGGGAGCCCAGAACCGAGCACAACAACCTCAGAACCGGGGGTCACACCCTGCCCTGACAAGCCGACCCCCAAACTAGGAGTCTCAAGAGGACTGTGAAGCATGAGAGAGGGAGGATTCCTGGAGGGTGCCATAAAAAAATTCGGCATGGAACCAAGAATGCCCTTCCCCACAGCACAGCCAATGGCCTGAGAAGAGCCCGATGCCAGTGCACCGAGGGCTAAAAGGACGACTCCAGTTCCAAAGTGAGATCCACTACTGGGGTCGGAGGGAGGAAAGCTGCTGTCGGAGTAATGGGCTTCGATACTTGGGTGGAAGTCGAAGGAGGAGTGTATGTTGGAGTTTGAGGAGATATATGTTCACCTGAAGGAGGGAATGTGGGTTTCAACGGTTGAGAGAGACCTCTAGCCACAAGTAACTGGTCAACAAGCCGCAACACATCTTGCTCAGAGAGGCTCCTGGTCGACCTCATAGAGAAACCTGAGGGCAATTTTGGCCTTTCCTAGAAAAGGACTATACTAGCTACCAACGAATGGATCCAAGGAAGGAGAGTACTTGGTTCTTGCTAATTCTAGAGGTGCAGAGCCCAGAACCGAGGATGTTTGCACCGAAGAGAATGGTGTCGAAGTAGTCTGCGCCGACGTCAGCACCATAGAAGTTGAAGGTGTCTGCATCGTAAAAGCAAGTGTCTGCACCGATGGGTATGGTGCCGTCGAGGAAGGTGTCTGCATGGGTAACAATGACGGTGCCGAAAAGGACTGCATCGAAGAGCATGTTGGTGCTGAAAGTGTCTGCACAGTGGAGGACAGTAATGTCCTACTCGGGGCCGAAGGAGATTGCACCAACAATGCCGAAGGAGACTGTACCTGGATGGACTGTGCCGGTAAGGGCTGCAATGGAACTGTCGGAGCCATAAGTGTCTGCACCGGGTACTCCGGTGCTGGTGTCGATACGGTGGAAATGGTTGCAGCAAGAATCAACTGGTACGGTGCTGAGCCTGGAGCCAAAAGGATCACAAGTGGCAGCGCCAAAGTGGTAGTCATTTTCACCTTCTTATGAGTTGACTCCCTATGATCTCCAGAGGGAGATGAAGTGAGCGACCTCAATAAGGTAGAGGAAGAACGCCTCTTATGGGGTTTGCAGGACGGGGTGAGCCCTCAGACCCAGAGATAGCCTCATAGAAAGGAGATCTGAGAAGACCTTTCAGGATTAACTTGTTCTTTCTCTCGTTAAGAGTCCTGGTTGAAAAATTTCTACAAATCCCACATGGGGGATCCACAGTAAGGTGGGAGACATTCAAACAATAGACACATAAACTATGGCCATCGAAAAGCGGTAACTTACGGCCGCAATAGACATTCAAACAATAGACACATAAACTATGGCCATCGGAAAGCAGTAACTTACAGCCGCAATCCTAACACTGTTTAAAACTAACACTACTTTTCTTATCTGACATGATGTGGAGAACAACAAAAGTATCAAGAAGAAGAGGAAAAGCTACCCAAAAGGGTAAGAAAAGAGAAGGAAGCAGGATTACCAACGATGGTAATGAAGAATTACCTCAAAGGTAAGAAAAGGGTAATAAAGGGAAACGGACTAAAGGGAGAGAGTCTTAAGGATACGATAGGGTAGGAGAATAATACAAGAAACTGTTTGAAAAACTTTAAAGTAGAAACGATATATAAACTTTCAAAAAATTATGCACTTAGCTGAAGAGAGCGGTTTGACACGGCTGTACAGCAACGCAGCAAACGAGATCTGAGGTAACGGGGAGCAGAACATTCTGGGTAGGACCTTGGCTCGAGAGTTTTTGGCTGACGCGAGCTTGATTTATGGCTGGCTGGGTTCCGAGGACAGAACCGATAACCCGTCAGTAAGGAATGAATGAAGATTAACAATATCAGATGGTTAGTTTGCTTTTGATTTCTTGTATTTTGTATTACTTTACTGCCTTTTTCTATACTGTGATTTGTTTTCTTTACACTGTGTTTAACTTGTATTCTGCATATTTTAGTTGCATATTAAAACTCTCTTGTGAGTTGGGCAGAATTTTTCCCAGCCTTTTAGTCTGTTAATGTCGTGTTCTTAAACACCACTGTCATTCTAGTTGCCTGCTCCTTATGTTAATTTGACCACATATCTCCTTCCCTCTCTCCTTTCACTGGCTGGTGTGAGTAAGCACAAAAGTATCATTTTGTGAAATCACTCCCCTTCAACTATTTAAATTTATTGGCCATCCCACTGTATTCCGTATTACCAAAATACAAAAGTGCCCACCCCCTTTCATTCTATCTTGCTCTTTTAAAAATAGTGGCTGTAAACTTAGACCGCTAAAACTTAAGTTACCCACTTTCATATCTAACTGCTTAGTGCACAATGCAATATTTAGGACAAACTATTGTTGTCATCTTATCTTTAAACATCTACTGCAAGACCACCAGTTATTGCAGACCCCACATTCTGCCTCTCAGCAGTCATCTTGGGATTAGTGCTTCTGTTTTCTCCTGGTGAGAGAAGGATTACAGGGACATTATTTCCTGGAGAGTGATAATCACCAGAAAGCCTAATAACTGCTTTATAGGTGACAACTTGGAATCTGTGCTTATATTCTGATTCTGGTGAGAGAAGGAGTATAATGCATTGATTCCTGTTTCGGGTTGGAGAGTGTTTGTGCTTAACGTTCCTGACTGGTCTGGTTGCTATTCAAGGCATCTACCAGAAAAAGGCAACAAGCCTACAGACCCTTGCATAATCTGAGATAAGGCTGGATCACCAAATAGGCTGTGGCCTGCTTCTCTTCCTGGGATTGGTGTGAATATTTTACTTCTGGTGAGAGAAGAAGAAAAGGAGCATTGTATCCCAACATAGTGAAGCTGTGGTGAGACCAGCATTAATAGTTATCAGGCAGTAGCCATTCATGCGACTCCCCTCTTTTTCATCATTCTTGACAAGCTAATTCTTTGTTTTCAGTTAAGTACTGCTTGATTTGTTTCAAACTTCAGAATATCTGCCTAAATACTTCATCTGTAAATGTTAAGGGTCTACGTATTAATTTCCCCTCAAGTATTTGGCAGCGCTCTGTACAGACTCACACGCCTTGAGTGACATTTTTCCTGTAAAAGTAAATTGAAATTTCTCCAATACCTAATTGTACACAGACAACTAGTTTGCAGTGACAAGCACTGTCCACATAGTTGCAAACCAGATACCCTTGACAGTGATAGGTATTCAACTGTTTAATCAATAAAAAAGGGCCTGTTGCCATGGATAAGAACTTTCCTACTTATCTGGCTTGGTGGATATGGGCATCCTAAGGTAATTCAGAAAAGTACAGTTGTGTACACTTAGCATAAATGTAGATGTTCGAGTGTATTCACTGCTGCAATCATTACATTTGGGTAATCTGCTTGCAGTTTGCCCTCAGTCGGCCTGATTAACAAAGCCTTGGGTCCTGCGTCAGTTGCTGTCCCTTCTTCCATGACGTTAGGTCATCAGGGGTATAAAACATGCAGCCGACGTCATTACATCAGTTTTTCTTGCCCCAGATGTTAGGTGCCCCCCTAATGGGAAGCAATTAAACATAAAAGCACAAAGATATACCTCCAACAAAAAAGCAAATACACCAAAAAGGCTTTTAAGCATAGTAAAGGAAAGTAGAGGTATAGCCAAAAGAAGTTAGGGGCTGGAGGGAGGGTAACCAGGACTGCAGCAGTGAATACACTCGAACATCTACATTTATGGTAAGTGTACACAACTGTACTATGTTCTTCGTGTTTCACTGTTGCAGTCATTACATTTGGGTAGATTCCCAAAGCTATGGTTGGGAGGAGGAGTTTAGATAGCATTAGGGCCAGCTATAAGGCCCTGCAAGACTGCAGTGGCAAAGCCAGCTCTGGATTTAGAGAAAAACTGGCAAATGATAATGCTTGGTGAAAGTATGTACAGAACCCCAGGAAGCAGCTTCTAGGATGTCCCTGGTAGGGACACCTCTGAGAAAGGCTGTAGAGGTAGATGCAGCCCTGGTGGAGTGAGGTCTTGGTTGGGAGGGTGGCCTAATGGTTAAAGTGTTTGCCTTACAAACACAAGGTGCAGGGTTTGAGCCTCACAAGGGATAATTAGCTAGGCTTAAATAAAATGACTCACAAGAGCAGTTAGCCTAGTACTAATCTATGAACCTATGAACCTAAACCATGGGGGATAGGTTTTTCCATGGTGCTTATAGCAGAAATGAATGCAATGGCTTATCCATTTAGAAATGGTTTTCTCTGAAATAGCCTTCCCCTCTGCCCCTGCAGCAAATGCTACCAACAGTTGGTTCAGATTTCCTTTGAGGTTTAGTCCTGTCCAAGTAGAATCTGTGCACATCTAAGGAATGCAGTATGCATTTCCCTTTGTTCTGTGGATTGGGAAAGAAGGTTGGCAAATAAATGGACTGATTAAGAGCCACACTGGATACCACCTTGGGCATGAAGGATGGATTGGTTCTGAGTGACACCCTGTCCGCATGAAAAATGATGAAAGGCTCGACTGCCATAAGGGCCTGTAATTCAGATACCCTTCTAGCTGAAGTGATTGCTAAGAGGAAAGCTGTTTTCCAAGAAAGAAATTTTAAGTCTGTAGTAGCAGCTGGCTCAAAAGGAGGTAGAGTGAGTTTCTCCAAGACAAAGTTAAGGTCCCAGGCTGGGGTTGGAGCTCTCCTGGGTGGTCTCATGTGTTTGGCCCCTCTGAGGAACTGCTTGAGCAGTGGATGAGAGAAGATGGGAGGTTCTGTGTTATAATGAGCTGAAATGGCTGAGGTGTGGATTTTAATGGAGGAAAAAGACAGACCCTTGTGATGCACCTCAGTTAAGTATTGTAAAATCTGAGGTAAATTGGGCGGTGCTGTGCTCATCCCTTGAGATTAGTTCCAGGCACAGAATTTTTTCAATTTTTCAGCATAAGATTTTCTAGTACTAGGCCTACTTGCCTCTAAGATGATATCCATCACAGATTTGCTGAGGGATGGTAAAGGAGAGATTAAGTAATTAGCCAGGCTGCAAGGTTCAGTGTTGGAAGCTGAGGGTGTAGAATCTGGTTCTCCTGCTGAGACAGCAAGGAAGGAGTATATCCCTTGGTTTGTCCTGTTTGACTTTTAGTAGTACTTTGGAGAGCAGAGGCAGAGGGGGGGAAGGCATAGAATGACAGGTTTTTCCAGCTGAAGGACAGAGCATCCAACTTTCCAGGCTTGTTTGTGGGGAGTCCTTGTGCAAACTTTGTCCAATTGGTAGTTCGGGGGAGAAGTAAACAGGTCTATATCTGGGCTCCCCCGTTTGCTTGTCAACATGTTGAAAATCCTTGGTTCCAGTTTCCACTCGAGTGGGTCCATGAGGTTTCTGCTTAGTCCGTCTGCCAGTGTATTTAATTTTCCTGGCAGGAATTGAGCTTGTAGGTGCACTTGGTAGCTCAAGGCTGTGTTTCACAATGCCATGGCTAGTCTGCAGAGGGGGTAAGAATGTGTACCCCCCTGCTTGTTTATGTACCATATAACAGCGGCGCTGTCCGTCTTTACCATTAATTGTCCTGGAAGAATGTGGTCCTTGAAGGCTGTCAGAGCATTCTGTACAGCTAACATTTCTTTTTGATTGATATGCAGGTGCATTTGACTTGGGTTCCATTTGCCCTGAATGCACTTCCACTGCCAGGTGAGCCCCCCATCCATAGTCTGATGCATCTGTTGTTAGGGTTTGGGCAGCAAGGGGAGGTGTGAAAGGTAGTCCCTTGTTTTGGTGACAGGCCTCTGCCCACCAAAGGAACTCTAGGCATAGGCAAGGTATGATAGGAATCATTGTTTCTAGGTTCTGACAATGTTGACACCATAGGCTTTTTAGATACCACTGTAGTTTTCTCATATGCAGTCTTGCATATGGAATTAGAAGAATGCAGGAGGCCATGAACCCCAAGGCTTGCAGTATTTGTCTTGCAGATAGCAGGGTTTTTGTGGCCACTTGTTTGAAGTAAGTTGTCAAATGAATTTGCTTTTCTGGCGTGAGGTAAGCCATCTGGGAAGTTGTATTCAAGCTTGCTCCCATGAATATCATTTGTTGACAGGGTACCAGTTGTGATTTCTTTTCGTTTATGGTGTACCCCAGACAAGTTAGAACCCTTTTTAGAAAGGCCAGATGATTCAAAAGTATGTCCTGGCTTTCTGCCTGAATTAGACAATTGTCCAGGTATGGTTATATTTGGATATTTCTTTGCCTGCAAAATGCAATAACTGGAGCTAGTCACTTTGTGAATACCCTGGGTGCTGTAGATAAGCCAAAGGGCAGTGCAGAGAACTGATAGTGCGTGTAGCCTGCTTTGAAGCATAGGTACCTTCTGCAAGATTGCCTGATTGGGATGTGCAGGTATGCTTCTTTTAAATCTAGTGTTGCCAACCAGGCATCTTTGCCTAGCATAGGAAGTAATTGGTGAAGAGTCAGCATCTTGAATTTTGGAATCTCCAAAAAGGTGTTTAGCGTAGACAGGTCCAGGATAGGACGTCATGAATTGTCTTTCCTGGGTACCAGGAAAAGTCTAGAGTAGAAACCTTGTCCCTTTCCCTCTTCTGGTACCAGTTGAATAGCCCCCATGTTTAAGAGAGAAAGTACTTGTTTTTGGGCCTCTGCCCACTGATTTGGGGGTAGGTACGGCCACCCACTTGGTGTTGGCAATGTGTGGAAGTGAAATCTGTATCCCTGGGACACTATATTTAAAACCCATTTGTCCTGGGTAATAAGTTCCCAATTCTTTGCATGAAGAGCAATCCCCCCCCCCCCCAAAGGGGCAGTCAGATGATAGGTGCTTGGAAATTTTTAAAGGAAGTCATTGAGACAGTTTACCATGGGGGGGGGGGGGTCTTATTATTTCCAGACTTGGAAGTGGAGGCCCCCCCACTGCTTAGTTCTGTAAGTCCCCTGGGACTGAAACCTGGATTTTTTGCTGTGTCTGGGTTTGGCTTGATAAGACCTGGAAGGGGCTGGAAAGGACCAATTCTTAGATGGCCTGTGCCTACTAAATCTAGGAGGCTGAACTTGTAAAAAATCTTTAACAGTTTACATAGATTTAGCTTTATCTTCCATCTTTTTAAGAATTTCCTCAGCCTTGTTGCCAGACAGGCGGTCCTAATTTAAAGGAGCATCCAACAATTTAGCTTTAACATGATCAGGCAAAGATTGCTCCTTAAGCCAAGCATGCCTTCTGAGCACAGATCCAGTAACAGCAGCCCTGCAAGAGGCCTCTAATGAATCAAAACCACATTGCAAAGTATGTTTTCTAACTTGTTCGGCATAATGCATTAAATCCTGTAATTCTTTATTTTCCACACAGTCAGGAATCAACATAATTTTCTGTTTAAGCAGTCCAATAACATGTTGCTGATATTTTAACATATAAAACTGGAAGTTTAAAGCTTTATTGGCCAAGGTTGCAGAAGTGTAAACCTTCTTACCCCATCTATCCAGCGCCCTGGAGTCTCTATCAGAAGGGGTAGGATTTTTAGCAGTAGAAGACTTAATGCCCTTGGGCCCCTGTGAAATAGTCTCTTGATCTGCAATAGGATTTTTGAAAAGGAACTTGTGGGACTCAGGGACCCTGTATTATCTGTCAGGTTTTCTGGGAGCAGGAGGCAGGGAATCAGGGGCCAAACTAGATTCCGAGAAAGCATCAACAACAATGTCTAGTACAGGAAGAATAGCTAAAGGCCTATGCTGAGGTAGGAGAAGGAAATCCCTAAGCCTCTTTTTTGAATCAGAATAATCCTGGCTTTCCCAGTGGAAATGCTCCCTTAGAGAATGTAAGGTTTCCTGAAAAGAAAAATCCTCAGAAGGGGAAGCAGAGGGAATACAGTCCTCTGCATCAGAATCCTCATAAGTAGGTAAGGACAAATCCAGGTCATCAGAAGAGTCAGAAAAAACAGAATCCTGATCAGAAGATTCATAATCAACCTTAGTCCTAGAACTCTTAGAGGGGGGGGGGGGTTTGGCTACCCCTGATTAGAGTTATTAGATCTTCAGCCATTCTTATCATTTGTTTTTTAGGCATAGAGGCCTGAGCATGTGGCCTGGGCGTCGTTTTTTTAGACATGGATCGAGATTTAGGCCCAAGTAATGTAGGAGGCGTTGATTTAATATGCAAGTCCATAGGCCTGAATACACCCTCAGAAACCGGTGCTTGCACAGAGGCTCCAGACCCATCCAAGGTAGAGACATCCGCGGATTCCATAGTTGAATCATCTCGCGGCATACCGGACTCTGAATGGGTCTCAGTAGAGGCCTGGAATTTAGAAGTAGCGGGTATCAGGGGATGCGAAAGCACCTCACTGCGTATCGGCGAACTGGCGACTGCCTTAGGAGAAGTGTTGTCGGCAGTTTTGGACCTTGGTGGCCTGTCTCTGTCTTTATCTTTGCGTTTTTTGGAATCCCGGTAGTCGGATGGCTAACCGACATTTCTGGATAATTAAACAGAGAACCGAAATATTTAGAGGCAAAAAAATACCGACACCGGATAGTGCGTTGATTAAATAAAGCACAAAACCGACAGCGAGGTACGTCGTGGTCAGGGCCTAGGCAAGGAATACAGTACTAATGAAAATCTTTATGAGGAATTTGCATTCCACAAGTAATGCAATTATTAACTTTTACTGACATCGGTAAGGAGCAAGAAAAAGTTTCCCCAATGGGGTACTTAGCTTTAGTTGAAGACTTCAGTTCTGAAACTCAAACGAAAATTTCAGGAGTCGGCCAACCGGCACTTGTGAACTGCTTCTGCTTCGGGCACCGCACAGCAAGAAAGACTGATGTAACGGCGTCGGCTGCATATTTCATACCCCTGACGACCTGATGTCATGGAAGAAGGGACAGCAACCGACACAGGACCCAAGACTTTGTTAATCAGACCGCCTGCAATCAGATTACACAAATGTAATGACTGCAACAGTGAAACATGAAGAACATCTGCCTCATGTTTACTGACAACCAGTTAATTCTCAAACAAACTGATATGGTATGTGAGACATGTACTTATACAATGTCACTGGAGGCAAAGCTCTAACATAAAAGTACTCCAAATGTCAATACGGTTGTCAGTAGTACAAATGCTGCACCCATCATGCATAATTTAAAGCAGACATATCGACCCACATATGCTGAGGCACTTACATGTAACCTTCCTAAACCACAAAGACCTACTAGATGAAGTACACATAACAAATACCCTCAGCAGCCCTAAATGCGCTCTTTCAAAACAACACCCACATCAACACACAGAGCTGTATCTCATACGGCCTCTACCTCTAAGTCCATAAGGCAAGCCAGACACAATTCAACATTCTAGTTATTGGAGACTCCATCATCAGGCACACTGATGTCCCTCTCACCAGGGTGAGTAAGGAGAAAGTTACAGTCCGTTGCTTATCAGGGGCTAGGATCCACCACATTACACATGCATTCAGGTCACTGGACCACAAATACCAATATGACTCAGTCATAGCCCATGTGGGAGTAAACGACCTGAGACGTACCTCCCTAAACTATATGAAGAGAGACATCATGAAATTCTTGGAATATGTGTCTCAGGCTGGTATGAGCCTAGCATTGAGTAGCATTTTAACTTCTCCAAGGATGATGCCAAAATACGAACAAAATATGATTGATTTTAATAATTTGCTTAGTTTCTGGTGTCATTCTAAGGGTGTGCAATATTTGTCAGCACGGAAGGAGATGGTCAATAGACCATGCTGCTTTGCTAGGGATGGTCTGTACCTCTCCCCTCTAGGCTTGCGAATATTAACTAAAATGCTGTCTTCCCCATAGAGCCTTTTTTAGGCAATGCCAAACAAAGTACTTCTGACATAGCAAATCAAAATCAAGAAAATCTAAAGGAATTATTGCTCAGTGCTAGCAGTCTAAACAAAAAAACTCCACTCCCTAGAAGCTCTCTTTACCCTAGAGAATACTGACATCTGTGCAGTCACTGAGACATGGTTTAAAGGCACAGAGAGCACACCAACAGTGCAAGGTTATAATGCTGTCCACACATTTAGGCCAGCTACTTCACAGGCATGGACTAAAGGTGGAGGTGTCTCTATTTACATCAAAAATTTATTTTATTTTTATTTATTTAACATTTGTTGACTGGGAAAGTCCGACTATGTTCCACAGAGCCTGTTTTCAGCAGAGGCCCGGGGAGAAATGCTCCAGATGCATGTCTTTGGAAAATAAATATACTTCAGGTCTGGTCAAACAGGACAATGCACTTGAGCTGCTCTATGTTCAAATCACCATAGGTAAAATCCGACATCACTTTCTTGCAAGCTATAGGTCCACATCTTTGACCCAGGAAACCCATACCATGTATTTAAACTTATTAGAAACACTAACCATACAACCCAATACCAGATTCATGGATGACTTTAATTACCCCACTATTAACTGGGAATTCTATCTGACACCAAACATACATGCAGAGAGATTCCTGGATTTTGTAAACACAAACTTCCTGGACCAGAAGGTCATTACACCAACCAGGGGTGCAACCATACTGGATCTGGTCCTGACTAATATGGGAGACTGCTGCACATCCCCTACTGTAATGCCTTCCCTGGTAGGGTCAGGCCACAAAATGGCCTCCTTTAAAGTAAAAATAAATCCTGGACCCCCAGCTAAACCTGAAATATTCAGGAACTATTCTAAGGTTAACCTCTTGCTATCAAGTGAGAACCTGGCAAAATTTCAAGCCCCCATAAACACTGGGAACACTTCTGCCTATGCAAAACTGTTCACAGAAAACCTGTACAAGCATGTTAATGGCTGCATAGAGGCAGCTGTACCCACCAGGAAGAAGTACAGAACCAACTCAAAAAACAAGCCACCCTGGTGGAATCATAAAATCAATTGGCTGTATAACAGGAGGAAGAAAACCACGGCAAAAATTAGGAGGTGCAGCACCCAGCAGGATAAAAATACTCTCAAACTAAAACTCAGAGGAAAAATAAAGCCTACCAAAGCCAAATTTGAGGTAAGTTTGGCCTCCCTGTCCAAGGACAACCACAAAGCATAATTTAGCTATGTCTGCAACCTCATAGGCAATACACAACTGTGTGTAAAGTGTACTGTAAATGGAACCACCTATACTTAGCGAGAAGATATAGCAAACCTCCTGGCTGATAAATTCAGCAACAACTTCACCACTCTACCCCCCCTGAACCTTCCCTCAGGAAATATCATCAAATATAACTCCCCCTACTATCAGTAAGGTACAGGCCCCTAATGCTCTCTCTTAAGACTAAGAACATTGCATCAATGGGCCAAGACAATATCCCAGGATGCCTTCTAAATAGCATGAAACATGACCTATCAGGGCCTCTGAAATTACTGTTTAACTGTAGCCTCCAAATTGGTTTCATGAATGGAGAAAGGCAACAGTCATCCTTCTGCACAAAGGTGGGCCATCTGCAGACCCTTTAAACTACAGACCCATAAGTCTTACTAGTCTTGCATGTAAAGTCATGGAAAGAATTATCATGCAAATAATCAGTAGAGATATAGTAAACCTCACCTCAGACACTTGAACCAACCCAGTTTGGTTTCGTCAAGGGCAGATCATGCCTACTCAACCTGGTGAACTTCTCTGAGAAGGTCACCAAAGCAATGGATGAGGGCAAAATCATTCACACTGCCTACCTTAACCTGGCCAAGGAATCTGACACAATACCCCTCTGAGGCATTGTTGACAAATTCAACAGGTTAGGTACAAACCCATATGTCACCTGGTGGATAGCCAACTAGCTCACAGACAGGACCCAGGAAGTTAGAATTGGGGAGTCCACTACTACAAAGAGGCCAGTCACAAGTGGAGTCCCTCAGGGATCAGTCCTCGGACCGTTCCATTTTGGCATTTACTTCTCAGAAGTCAAGGCCAATGAGCTGTTACTGAATCTCACAATGACACAAATGTCCTCCAGGAGGGGCTGACATAGACAAACAACTGGTGTTAAAGCCACGGACTAAAACTAAATGCCAAGAAATGCATAATAGTATCCTTTGAGAAGTCATCCATCCCTGGCATCTATCACACTGACAACACACCCCTTAGAGATGACTAAGAGGGACTTAGGGACACACATAGATAACAATCTAGCCTTTGATCATCACATATCTACAGTGGTGAGGAAATCATTCTATGTTGCGCAACTTATAAACAAAGGTATGGCATCTAAGTCCAAGGAAGTCATTGTTCTACTGTAGTCAGCATTCATCAGACCTATCATTAAGTACAATGCTCCCTTTGGTATATACCTAACCAGGCATATCCAACAAGTGGAACGTCCACAGAGGTTCCTCAAAAAAAGAATACAGGGCGTAAGTAATATGTCCTATGCATACCACTTTGAAGCCCTATCCCTGTATTTTGTCTCCTACAGGCTTTGGAAAGGAGATCTATGCCTGGAATACAGGGCATTGTCAGACCCCATTCTGATGGACCTCCTGCATATCCACAAAACAAACAACACCAGGATTACCCATTCTAAAGACTTAAACCTTGTTTGTGATATAAATAGGACCTGCTGGAGAGACAGGTATGTATCCCAGAAACTATCCCATCTATGGAACAGGCTCCATCCACGTGAATCATAAGTCCTCCCAAACCCAATTCAAGTGCAACTTGGACAATTGGATGGGAAACCAGAAACTCATCCTTACTTTGGCACCTATGTCTCTAATGGACACAAGTAACCTGTAAATGGTTCATCTCCCAGGCCCATGCTTACACTTATCAAGGGTATCAGAACTTGTCAGAGATTTAGGATGCATGGCTAGGCTAAAAAAGGCCATTGTGGTCATTAGCCTAGTAAATACCCATGAACATATGGACCTATAATATTTAATATTCTTTTTACTTGCTTTCTGTAAAAACGTGTTACTACATTAAGCTAATGGCCTTAACCCAGTCATTCCCATATGCAAGGATGAGAAAAAGCTATCAAATGCTTTTTTTTGTAGTCAATCCATGCCATACTTTAATTCTTCCCCTTTTTACTGTTCTTCATTATGACTATTTAAAAAAATGATCATTTGTTCCATATGACTTTACTACCCTTTTGTTCTATTGCCATGATTGAATTTTTTTCTAAATGACTATAAACTCTGTTGGCATCAATTCCATTGTGTAGTTTATACGTTATCGGAAAGAAAGTTATTGGTCTATAACTTTTAGGGTAACTTGCAGGTTCACTCAAGTAGGAACATTGTTTTTCTTGTTAACCAGGTTGGTGTCTGTTCGGAGTGTGCATATAAATAGTTCTTACTCATGGCTAAATCTTCATGCAAATGTGTTAATACTTTTAGTCAGAAGTCAGATACTGCATCTGGGCCTAGGGTTTTCCAATTTGGATTGGTCGGTGTGGAGGAATCCCTTGGAATGTAGGATTTTCATAACCTATTTGAGACTATCTGGTGCCACTGAGGAATATGCAGGCCTGAAGATTAGGAAAGATTTAAAACACTGCCAGGGCTGAAGGAGGAAATTTGAGATGGAGCAGATAGTAATTTTGCCTTTTTGGACTATCCTTAGCTCTGGGAGGCTCCTCTGTTTTCAGCTTCCTTGCCACTACTTTTTTGAAAGTCTGTTGGCCTGTAGCTTGCTAAGACTGTTGAATCTTTTTTCCTGTAAAAAAGGTCCTGAATTGGAAGGAAAAGTTCCTACACTTCAAAAAGAGGGAATGAAAAATCTAAGCAACTCCTTGAATTAACTTCCCTCTCTCATCAAATTTCTTCAAGACCTCTGCAGCAGATGGGTCAAATAGCACCTCTTAGTCAAGGACAGAGTGTATAAAATTTCAACTTTGACATCTTCAGGTAAGTCTGTGAATGTAACCATGCATATCGTTTCATAACTGAACCAGTAGCAGCTGCTCTTTATACAGCAACAGCAAAATCATAAGAACATGTTAAAGAATGTTTGGTTACCCAAGAAAAGTGCAGTTATGCAAGATGAAGTTATATAATAATAGATAATCAAATTCCTCATTGCTGCAGTAGCCTTTTAGTCCCCCTCCTAATTCTTTCACTGACTTCTGACTGGCTAATCCCAAGGAGGGAAATCAGCAGAGTAAAGTTTTCTTCAGGATTTTCTTACACAAACAAAAAGGGAATAGTCTAGCAATCCTTAAAAATCCCCACACAAAGAACCCTACTGTATATCCCAATTACAACCATATACAAGAGCGGGAGCATAGAAGGTGTGCAAGGTTTCTACAGCAGTGAGGAATTAAAACATGTACTGGGATGGGTAAGCGCAATTTGCACAAATGTACTATGTTCATCATTCCCACTGCTGCAGCAGCCTTAAGGCTACATGGGTTGATTATCCAGCCTAGGAGAAGGAATGATACAGATGTAGTAATCCCTGGAAAATGGTTCTAGCAAAGTTCACTTTGGACCTTGAAAAGGAATCTAGTTTGTAAATGTATACAGAGGGCCATTGTAGTAGCCTCTAGAATACTTTGTGTCCACCCATTTCCACTATACTACTGACGAGCACAATGCTCCAGTAGAATGTGCTTTGATATTGCCTGGAATAGCTTTACCATGATGGAAATAATGAAAAATAGCCACCCTGAAACTGTCTGTCTAGACACAGTGTCCCTTATTTGCCCATTGATAAGAAATAAATAGATGGTCAGCTTTTCTAAAGGCTTAGTTCTGTCAAGATAGTACTCAAGCTGCCTATGCACATGCAGACTATGCAGAATCCTTCCTCGTTGGTTTTAGGATCTGGTTAGGAAACCAGGAGATTGATGGTCTGATGCAAATTAAACTAAGAATTCATTTTGGGCATAAAAAAGAAGTTATGTCTTACCATAACGTTCCATCTGTATTGTTGATCCTCGTTCAGTCATTACGCCTGGGGTTACAGGTTCTGACCTCGTAACCAAGCCGGCCATCTTCCAAACTTGCGACAGCCACAAACTCTCGAGCTAAACTCTTACCCACAATCCCCCTCTCCCTGTTACCTCAGATTGAGTTTGCAAGTCAAAGAAAGTAGAGGTTACCTCTGGTCAAAGTCCCTAACGGAACCGGATGATGAGATCCACTATAAGCCTCAGGAGGGGGAAGGAGGGAGGGTCATAATGAATGAACAAGGATCAACAATACAGATAGAATGTTATAGTAAGACATAACTTATTTATCTGATATTGTTAATCCTCATTCATTCCTTACGCCTGGGACAGAGTCCCCAGCTACCTTTATTCCTGGGAGGCTCTCATGGAAGGACATTCCTGAGCACCACTGAACCAAAGGATGCTCTTCCTCTGGAGGCCAAATCCAATTTGTAATGGTTGATGAAGGTATGAGGTCTAGCCCAAGTTGCAGCTGCACAAATGTCATGTAAAGAAGCTCTAGCATGGAAGGCATCAGAAGTTGCTACCGATCTAGTGGAATGAGCCCTTATGGCTGTAGTCAGAGGGATATCATGAGTTTTGTGAATAAATATTACACAGTCTTTTAGCCATTTAGCCAATGTGACCTTAGAAACAGCACATCCAAATCTAGGCCAAGAATAGCTGATCTGATTTGCGAGAAGCCTTAGTTCTGTCCAGATAGAAACAAATTTGCCTGTGAATGTCTAGGTTATGTAGACAATATTCTTCTCTGTTACAATGATTGGGAAAGAAAACTGGCAATTCAATGGTTTAGTTAATGGACATTTCAGAGATCACTTTTGGCAGAAAGGAAGGATTAGTTCTCAGTGACACTCTATCTTTATGAAAGATCAAGTAAGGCTGTTTGATGCACAGAGCTTGAAGTTCAGAGATACGTCTGGCAGAAGTAATGGTGACGAAGAACAAAGTTTTCCATAAAAGAAACTTAAGGTCGCATGAAGAAGCTGGTTCAAAAGGAGACGTTGTCAAAGCTTGCAGGACTAATGACAGGTCCCATGGCTGGACAGGTTCTCTAAAAGGGGGTTTCAAATGATTTACGCCTTTCAGAAAGGTATTGCATAATGTGTGTGACATAAGGGAAGAGTCATGGACACCATTGTGAAAATTAGATATTGAGGCCAAATGAACTCGAATGGTAGAAGTAGACAGGCCAGACTGAATAAACTTGACAGGTATTCCAGTACTACCAGCACTGGTGCTGAAAAAGGGTCTGTCCATTTTTCCTTCAACCAAATGGTAAACTTTTTCCACTTGCTGAGATAAGTAGTTCTGGTGGAAGACTTATGCGATGCAATAAGAATGTCACGTACTGGGAAAGAAAGATCAGTCTGCCTGGCAATCACCAGAAGTGGGGGAGCCAAGCTGTGAGCTTCAGGCTGTTCAAGTTGGGGTGAATCAGGTTCTGTGGATGGGAGATCAAGTCTGGAGTTGGATTGAGAATTCATGGTTGATCTAGCAGGTGAGGCCATAGGAAGGGGAACCAAATTTGACGAGGCCAATATGGCACTATGAGGATTATCTTGCTCTTCAACCGGCGGGCTTTCTTCAGGAACTGGGGAATGAGAGGAAGAGGAGAAAGGCATAAAACAGACCAGAGGGCCAATCGTGGACTAGAGCGTCCCTGGGTGACTGTCCCCCGAGGGGGAATCAGGGCGAAGTAATTGCTACATTTGTAGTTGGTTGGGGATGCAAAGAGGTCGCAGCAAGGGAGAACCCAGCGGTTGAAAATCTCCACCACTATAAAAGGATTCAGAGACCACTCGTGTGGTTGCAGAATGCACCTGCTCAATCTGTCTGCTATCACGTTGGAATTCCCGGGAATGTGCGTTGCTATCAGAAAGTGGTTAGTAGCCATCGCCCATTGCCATATCCTCATGGCCTCCTGACAAAGTGGGTAGGATTTGGTTCCGCCTTGTTTACTGATGTACCAGACTATGGCCATGTTGTCCGATTGTATTGCAATAGTCCCTGAGGGGAGGAGGGGATGGAATGCTTGCAACGCTAGAAGCACCACCCTCAGTTCTAGGACATTTATATGCAGATGGGCCTCTAGTTCCAACCACATGCCTTGGACTGTCTTCCCCTGGAAAAGCCCCCCCCACCCCATCAGGGAGGCGTCCGTGGTCACTGTGGCTTTGGGCTGTTGGGGTGTGAAGGGGCAAGACCATTGTGACGGGTTCTGTGACATCCACCAAATCAAGTCTTGTTTGCATCTCTGAGTCACCCGAATCTGGGATGATAGAGGAAACTGGTCGAGCAGTAACCATTTTAAGAGCCTCATGTGAAATCTCGCAAGGGAGACAATGGTGATGGAAGCTGCCATGGAACCCAACAGCTGGAGGACAGAATGTGCTGTGGATCTTTCCCTTGAGAGGATGGGTATGAGTTGTTTGATCCTTAGAATTCTGTGCTCTGGAATCGATGCCTTGCAGTTCTTTGTATCCAACAGGACCCCAATGAATTCTATGGATTGGGATGGGGGGAGGTTGGATTTTTGCCAGTTTATAGTTACACCTAGCCTTTTTGCAGTGTGAAGGGAGTATGCCAAGGCTTCTTCCAATAGATTCTGGTGGGGGCAGTGATGAGCCAGTCGTCTAGGTATGGAAACACCTGGAATCCTTGCAGTCGCAGGTGAGCTGTGACAACTGCCATGCACTTTGTGAACATTCTGGGGGCTGTACAGAGTCCGAAAGGCAGTACTCAGAACTGGTAATGACTGGCTCCCGCACAAAAGCGAAGGAATCTTCTTGATGGTCTGTCCATCTTTATGTGGTAGTACGCATCTTGAAAATCTATAGAGCACATCCAATCATCTGCCTCCAAGAGTGGGAGGATAGACTGCATTGTGACCATCCGGAATTTCTGTACCTTTACGAATTTGTTTAACACACTGAGATCCAAGATCGGTCTCCAGTCTCTGGTCTTTTTTGGCACCAAAAATAATCTTGAGAAGAATCCGGATCCTATCTGGTCTGGTGGGACTATTTGTATGACTCTTTTTCTTAGCAGCTTTGAAATCTCTAATGCTGCTTCTTCCCTTTGACTGGGTGGAATGTTGGGTAAGTTTCTTAGGGGGACGGGACAAAGATCGAAGGGAATATGATAACCTCTGGTTATTATCTCTCGTACCCAAGAATCGGTGGTAATGGTTAGCCAGGCAGAAGGGTACAAAGAGAAATGACCCCCAACTGCTTCCAGAGGAAAGCAGTTGGGCCGCTCTTCCGGAGCGCTGGTAGGACTGGCCAGAGAAAGAATCTTTGGAGCCCTGGTTATGCGGACCTCCTCTGCCTCGAAAGGGGCGTCTTCCGTATGTGTTTCCCCCTCTGCCTCTAGGGGAAAACACGGCTCGTGTGTCACGGAAAGAACCTTGAGACTTTTTGTGCCACATCTTCCTGCTCTTCTGGTTTCTGGAGAAAGCCCATTGAGGGAAGAGTAACGGACACCCACGGCAGAAAGGGTTTTACCGTCCTGTTCACATCTAGCCAGTGTATCTTTTATCTTGGGTCCAAATAACGAAGAGGCTGCAATGGGAGCGTTCAGAAAGGAAGCCTTGAAGGGTTCTGCGAAATCACACAAGCGCATCCAGGCATGCCACCTCAGGACAATGCCTGCACCCACTGCTCTAGCTGCTCCTTCTGATGCATGAGAAATCTGAAGCATGGAGGAGTTAGAGATCGATTCAAGGGTGGCTAACTGTGAGGCCACTTTGTCCCAGACCTTATCAGACACAGCTCAGCCAAAGTTTCAGAGAGCTCAGAAATTAAGTCTCTTTGAAGCTTGGTAAAATGTGCCATATAATTCAGGGACCTGACTGCAAAGGTTGCTGATGCAAAAGTGCGCTTCCCTAATCTGCCCAGTGCCTGGGACGTTTTGTTGGGGGGGGGCTGGACAGTCTGGCTTTCTTCCGCCAGATCCTTTTTTGTTCCAGCCGCCACCACCAAGGCATCTACAGGAAAACCTTTGGACCAGTGAGGATCACTATCTGGAAGGGACAAGATTTTATCTGGCCTCTGGGGAATGGCTTCAACGGTGTCAGGATCCTTTCATGCATGCTGCACGACGAGCCGGACAAGGTCGTCTGCAGGTGGAGTAACCCAGGAGGTAGAGGGCCAGGTACGAAAGCCTGCAGGAACACAGACTCTTCAGAGGTCAGGTTAGAGGGCCACCATTCACCTCTAAGTATTTTGAGGATATCTCCAAAGGATACCTCAGAAGGTGACCGAGGGGACCCTTTCCCATCATAAAAGTCTGTCTTCCGTGAGGGACTCCTCTGGGGAGTCCACGTGCTTCCTCGTACACAAACTCTTGTGATGAACTTCCTCAGGGGGAGAATCTGGGGAAGACAGCACAAAAAGGGGCCTCCTGTGGGAGTGTGTCCTGAGGCCCTTGTGTCTGGTGTCCTCTAGGGATGGCTTGTGCAAATTGTGGTCCAGAGGAGGACGGGCGCACAGATAGCACAGGATCACCAACAGACGCAAGAGCCTTCTCCATGAGTTGGAAGGCTGGTCCACCCGAGGAGGTCACACCTCGTTCAAGCAAATCAGCCTGCCGACTCGGAGTCCCTGGATAGCTGTTGGAGTACGTACGCCACAGCTGGAATCCTGAGCAGTGACTGAAGTGACAAGTCTCTCCTGCCACAAAGGCAACTGCGGCTCCTTAGTGAAGTCCATAAAAGGAGCCATAGAGAGGGAAGTCTGTGGTACAGTAAGGGGCTTCAAAGGCAATGAAGGAGGAGAATAGGTAGGGGTCTTTGGAGAAGGGTGTTCACCTCCAAAGGAAGAATAGGTCCTGGAGAGTTGGATACCTCTGGCAGAAAGCAATTGATCCACAAGACGCACCACATCATGTTCAGAGAGGCTTCTAGTGGATCTCATGGACACAGCTGAAGGGGAGTCAGGTCTATCCAAGGATGAAGGAAACTCGGTGCCCAAAAAGGGGTCTTTGGATGGCGCTAAAATAGTTGTCTGCACAGAGAACACTGGAGCTGTTAAGACCTGTACTACTGGTGTCTGCAACGAGGAGATCATCGCTGCCGAAGTTAAGGTCTACACCGGCGAGGTCGGTGCCGAAGTGGTAGTTGGCACTACGGCAGGTGTTGAAAGAGTCTGTGCAGAAAACGAGGTGGCCGGTACCGAGAAGACAGTCAGTGCCATGTAAATTGTCGGAGCCGAAGCAGGAGAGGGCATCGGAACAGTCATAGACACTGTAAAGGTCTGCATTGATGAAAAAGTCGGTGCCGGTAAGGAAGTCTGAACCGAAGGGCCCCTCGGTTCCGATCAGGTGTAAGGCACAATACTCGGTGCCGAAGTAGCGGATGGTGCCGAAGGCTTCGGTGCAGAAGATCTAGGCGTCGAAAGCCTCGGGGCAGAGGAAGTCAAATCCGAACTAGAAGGTTTGGCCTTTTTAGGTCTCGGTTCCTGGGGGTCCCCAGCAGGAGATGACGAAAGAGACTTGGCCTTCTTATGTTCATCCTTTTTCTTATGGGAACTAGGAGGGGTTGAAGCCTCCGACCCAGAAATAGCTTCTGTAAAGGAAGATTTAAGTAGTCACTTTAAGATCAGTTTATTTTTCCTTTCCACCAAAGTCCTGTTAGAAAAGTTCGCACAAATCCCGCAAGGCGGGTCAACAGTTAAGTGAGGCACACCCAAACAGTAAACACATAACCAATGTGAGTCCGAAATAGGCAATTTATGCCCACAATCCACACATCTCTTAAACCCTGGACTACTTTTTTTCTCTGCCATGATAGGTAGGAGGAAGAAAAAGAAAGGAAGGAAGAAGGTACCAACAATGGTACCAGAAATACCCGAAGGTAAAGCAAAGAAAGGTTTTACCAATGATGGTAAAGGAGCTACCTCACGGTAAGAAGAAAGAAGGGCTAGAAAAAACAAAAGAGAGTTGCTAGATGTGATAGGGTAAGAGATAACTATTTAACAAGATTTCAACTGAGAAAAGCTGCAATACGATTAGATATTATCAAATAAAGTTTTAATTAGCTCAAGAGAAGTGGCTTGACATGACTGAATGGCGATGCGGCAAATGAAATCTTAGGTAACAGGGAGAGAGGAATTGTGGGTAAGAGTTTAGCTCAAGAGTTTCTGGCTGTCGCGAGCTTGGAAGACGGTTGGCTCGGTTCCGAGGTCAGAACCGGTAACCCCAGGTGTAAGGAATGAACAAGGATTAACAATATCAGATTGATAGCTTTCCCTAACATTTGGAAAATGAGATAGGGCTCACCCACCATGAAAGCTGCAACTCAGATAATCTTGCAGATGTTAGAGTAACAAGGACTACAGTTTTAAAGTTAAGAAACTTATATTAGCTTAATGGGCAGGTTCAAAAGTTGACAGTCAATTTCTTCATCACATAATTGAGAAATAAAGTAGGAGCAACCTGTTTATATGGAGGTCAAGAAACTGTTTTACCACATAGAACATGATCCATGACGGACATGGTGAAATTGTTGCAAAAAGAACCTTTATAGAGGAGTAAGTGAGGCCAGAAAAGAGTAATTCCCACAATTATTTGAGCACTAGTGGTACAAAGTACTTGATGGGTCCCTGATTACTGGTTAGGCACCGACTAGAAAATACCAGTATAGGATTTTCCAGCAGCAGGCTCTGCCTCCTTAGTATCTGCTCTACGTCCTTGTGAAATAAGTGCTTAAAAGGCATTAAAATTGAATCATCGAGGCAGTCAATTGAAGTTGATTTATATTGGGGTGCATCAAATTCCTCATGTCTTGTGTGAGTAGATTCAATCTGTGAGGAAACTTGTTACTGCCCTTGGCCAATTTCATAGGAAGAGACACCCAATGTTGCCTGGGCTAGAAGGGCATCACAGTGATTTTTGGGATATCCTTTCAAATCGTCAGAATTATCCTGGATGTCACTGGAATGTGTAGAAATGCATAAAGGGGCATTCCCTTCTTGGCCTGCTTGCAAGGGGTCCTGGAACCAAATTTGCTTAACTGTCCATTTTGAAAGAAGGCAAACAGATCTATTTGAGGTTTTCCACAAAACTGGATCACTCCCTGGAAGACCCCTCTCTGTCAATTTCTATTTGAAACGGTCTATTCTGGTCCTGCTTAGCTTGTCTGACACAATGCTTGCTTTGATGGAAAGCAATATGTTGGGAAAGTCATGAAATCCATAAGATCAACTCCCAAGCCTTCACTGCAAGCCTGCATAGGGAGGTACAACCTTATACCTCCCTGCTTGTCTATATTCCACAAGTGTGGTATTGTCTAAAATAACTCAGAGATCCTGGGGACCAAAGATGATGGTGAGATTTCTGTGGCATGGATCACATCCATCATCTTTTTTAAACTGATGTTATCTTTTCCGTCTGAAGGATTTCAGACTTTCCACTTTCACCCCTCTAGAAATGGCTTATGAGCAAATTCTGATTTGTCTGTGGTGACAAAATGGTTTGAGGTCTGAAGAGAGAAAACAAGACCTGGTTCAGTTGGACTTGTCCCACCACTGTAGTTCCCTTTTTATGAAGCCCCAAACTGTAGTTTGATACTCCAGAGAATGCAAATGCTGGGTTCACTTTACAAACCACTGAATCTTTTGCATCTGTATCCTGGCAAGAGGTATCATGAAAATCATCAAAATGATAAACCTTATAATCCTAAGAAATTGTATTGCAAAAGTCAAATACTGATTGGACAGGTTCAGGAAAATTCCAGAAAAAGATCAGCATTGTCTGGAATAAAAAGGCCTTTTGGAAAGGGGAACCTATAAGGCATCTCAGGAACACTATCCTGTGAGATGGTGTCAAGGAGGAGTTTGCAATATTTATCTGGAAACCCAGACTGGTCATAGATAAAGTCTCTGTAAAGATACCAAAGTCAACCAACTAAGGAAAAATGCGAATGCCTTTCAGGCTGCAATAAGCTATGCAGACATTTTGTGATAACCTTTGGAGCTGCATATTAACCAAATAGTAATGCAGAGAAATTTAGAAATTTCCTGAAGCCTATGGCTCTGGGAATGTGGCAGTAAGCATACTTTAAATGTATGACATCCATGACAGGAATGAGGGTAACAAGTTCTATAATGTCAACATTTTGAACTTTGGAACTTTCATCAACAGATTTAGAAATGACAGATCTAGTAATGCTCTCTAAGAGGGCTCTTTGGTATTAAAAAGTTATGTTCTTATCATAATGTTCCACCTGTGTTGTCGATCTTCATTCATTCTTGACTGATGGGTTGGGCTCTGAACCCTCGGAACCGACTTGGCCGTTATACAAAGCTCACATCAGCCAAAAACTCTTGAGCTAAGACTCTCTTCCCATTACCTCAGATCAAGTTTGCCTACAATAAGAAAATATGGAATCTCTGTCTGAGCAACAACCCTATAACAGCCCCAGGACTAGTTACAAATCTCCAGGAGTCTCTAGGGGGTGGGGCAGGAGGGTGGGATGTCAAGAATGAATGAAGATCGACAACACAGATCGAACGTTATGGTAAGAACATAACTTCTTTATCTGATGTTGTCAATCTTCATTCATTCTTGACTTATGGGACAGATTCCCCAGCTACTTTAGATTCTGGGTGGCCAAGGATGCTCTTCCCCTGGAGACCATGTCCAATTTGTAATGAGTGAAAAAGGTATGAGGAGTAGCCCAAGTTGCAGCTGCACATATGTCTTCCATAGAAGCCCTGGAATGGAAGGCCGCTGAAGTGGAAACACATCTTATAGAATGAGCTCTAATCTTTGTTGGTAGTTTGAGTTTATTCTGATTATATATAAAGGTAATGCAGTCTCTTAACCATTTCAATAAGGTGACCTTTGAAATCAGCTTTCCCAATCAGGTACCTGAAAAGGGCTAAAATAGTTGGTCTAACCAAGTAAAAGCGTAACTGTCTGTGTACGTCCAACAAGTTCAAGCAATACTCTCCTTTCTTTGAAAAATTAGGGAAGAAAACTGGTAAGTCTATGGTCTAGTTGATATTGGACTCTGATACCACTTTACGAAGGATTGGTTCTGAGTGATACTCTTTCTTTTTGGAAGATGATATAAGGATGATTCACACACAAAGCCTGTAACTCTGAAATTCTGCTAGCACACATGATAGCTACTAGGAAGAAGGTCTTCCAAGATAAAACCTTGAGATCATAAGTGGCTGCTGGCTCGAAAGGTTCACAAGCTAGGCATTGTAAAACTAAGGTCAAATCCCAAGGTGCTATCAGATCTTTGAAAGGTGGCTTCAAATGCCTAGCACCTTTAAGAAAGACTTTGCAAAGATGATGGGACATCAACGAATGATCATCAAAAACTATTATGAAAATTGGAAATGGTGGTTAGATGAACTCTAATAGTAAAAGTTGAAGCTCCCAATTGAAATAAAGTGGCTAAGTATTCCAAGACCTTATCAACTGGTGCCAAGAAAGGATCAAGGCCATTTGTACCTGACCAAATAGAGAATCTCTTCCATTTGCTTAGGTACATTTTTCTGGTGGACGGTTTGTGGGATGCCAGAAGTATCTCTTGTACCAGGGAGGACAAGTTGTTAAGCCTGGCAATTACTGGAATTAAAGAAACCAAGTTGTCAGCTTGAGATGTTGAAGATTGGGGTGCACAAAGCTCTGAGGGGGAGACAGCAGGCCCAGAGTTAGTCCCAGAGTCCACGGGTGGTGAACCAGGCAAGGCTAGAGAAAGGGAAACCAGACTTGATGGGGCCAATAAGGTGCAATGAGAATCACTTTGCTTCTCAACCATTGAGATTTCCTTAGAAAATGGGGAATTAGAGGAATTGGGAGAAAGGCATACAGAAGTCCCGGGGCCAATCGTGAAGAAGTGCACCTCTCAGAGAGTCCCCCAAGGGGGAACTAGGACAAAGTAGCTGCTGCATTTGTGGTTTAGGGGAGAGGCGAACAGGTCACAGCATGGCTGACCCCATCGATGAAAAATTGTTGTCACTAACTTGGGATTGAGAAACCACTTGTGAGGTAAAAGGATACACCTGCTTAGTTTGTGCATAATCACATTGGAGCTCCCCAGAATATGAGATGCTATTAGAAAGTGGTTGGAGGTGATTCCCCACTGCCAAACTCCTAGGTCTTCCTGACATAGTGGGTAGGATCTGGTTCCCCCTGTTTGTTGATGTCCCAGGCTACTAACTTGTTGTCTGACTGGATAGTAATTTTGCCTGAAGGAAGGGCAGACAAATGCTTGCAACACTAAAAGCACTGCCCTCAGTTCTAGGACACTGATGTGCAGACTGGCCTCGTGGGGACCAAGTGCCTTGGACAGTCTTCCCCTGAAAATACCCCCCCATCACCCTATCAGGGAAGCAACTGTGGTCACTACGGCCTTGGTCTGAGAGGGGAAGAAGGGACGACACCATAAATCTTCTGGCTTCATCTACCAAGATAAATCTTTCTTGCAGCGATTTGTTATTAAGATTGGTTGAGACATGGGGTGAGTTAGAAGTGACCATTGTGATGCTAGGAGCCACTGAATCAGCCTCATGTGGTACCTCGCTAGAGGACTAATGTTATTGTTGCTGCCATGGATCCGAGAAGTTGTAGTACCAGATGACCAGGAACTTTGTCTTGGAAGAGGATCACTTGAAGTTGTGATCTTAACAACCTGTGATGAAGAAGGGAGGCCAGACAAGTTTTTGTATTTAGTTTTGCTCCAATGAATTCCAGAACCTGTGTGGGAAATAGTTGTGTTGACTGAAATGTGCAAGGACTCGGCAAGATGCAGAACAGTCTATGGTGCAAAGCAGCAGATGCCTGGTGGGGGTAGTGAGGAGCCAGTCGTCTAGATATGGAAACACACGGAATCCCTGCAGCCTTAAATGAGCTGCTACAACTGCCATGCATTTGGTGAACACCCTGACAGCTGTGGTGAGACTGAAGGGCAGTGCTTGAAACTGGTAATGACTGGCTCCTAGCTGGAAGCGGAGATATCTTCCTGAGCACTTGGCCATCTTTATGTGGTAATATGCATCCTGAAGATCTACAGAGCAAATCCAATCATCCTTTTCTGGAAAAGGAAGGACAGAGTGAACCGTGACCATCAGGAATTTTGTCTGTTGTACAAATGTGTCCAATAGGCTGAGATCCAAGATTGGGCCCCAGTCCCCCATCTTTTTTGGCACTAAAAAGAATCTTGAGTAGAATTCGGATCCTATATGGTCCAATGGGACAGGATTGCTTGGATGACTCTTTTTTTGAAGCAGCTTTTGAATTTCTAGTGCTGCTAGATCCCTCTGACTGGGTGGAACATTGGGGATTAGCTTTTGGGATTTGCAGAAAAGACTGAAGGGCATGTGGTAACCTCTGGTAATTAGTGTCTGCACCCAGGAATCGGATGTTATTGTGAGCCAGGCTGAGTGGTGCAGAGAAAATCTTCCCCTGACTGTTTCCATAGGTAAGCAACTGGGCCTCCTCTCAGCAGTAATGGTAGGGTTGTCCAGAGAAGGAATCTCTGGAACCGTGGTTACATGGACCCCCTCTGCCACGGGAGGGGCATCTTCCAGAAGACTCCCCCCACCTCTGCCCCAGGGTAAATACTTGCCACGTGTGTCCTGAAAAGGCTCTTGGGCCTTCTTGAATCGCATTTTTCCACTCCTCTGATTCCTAGAGTAAGGTCATTGTGGAATGGAGAAACACATGCCCACAGCAGAAAGGGCCTTCCCATCCTTTTCTCACCTGGCTAACATGTCTCTAACTTTTGGGCCAAACAATGAAGTAGCATCCACAGGAGCACTGACAAAGGAAGAGTTGAAGGGGTCCACAAATCACACAAGCGCATCCAGGTGTAGCACCTAATGGTAACGCCTGTATCTGCTGCTCTAGACATCCCTTCGGCTGTATGCACAATGAGCCGCATAGACAAATTTGAGATTGACTCCAGGGTGGCAAGCTGAGAGGTAACCTTGTCTCAAACCTCATCAGACACTGCTCCTGCTAGGGTGTTTGAAAGCTGAGATACCAGATCCCATTGGAGACTAGTGAAGTGTGCCAAAAAAATTCAAGGACCAAATAGCCAAGGTCATTGAAGCAAAGACCCACTTCCCAAATCTGTCCATAGCCTGCAACTCTCGGTTAGGAGGATGGACAGTTGCACTCTCTTTGGAGAGTTCCTTTTTGGTGGCCGCCGCCAGCACCATGGCATCCACTGCTAGACCCTTAGACCAATGGGGCTGTTCCTCTGGGGCTGAAAGAATTTTTTTCGAGGGAATAGGCTCTATGGTGTCAGGACCCTTCCATGCAAGCTGTACAATCAATTTGATTAGTTCATCAGCCATTGTAGTTACCCAGAAAGTAGATGGCCAGGCACGAAAAGCTTGTAAGAAAACAGATTCCTCAGAGGATGGGTTTGAGGGCTTCCAATCACCCCTCTGTTTTAGTGTTTCAAGGATGTCTCCAAGGGAGACATCTTCAGGGGGGTGACCGTGGTGACCCTTCCCCTTCATCGTAGTCTGTATCCTCAGTGACCAATTCTTCTGGAGAATCTAGGTGCTTCCTCATACATGATCTCTTACAGGGTGGTTCCTCAGGGGGAAGATCTGAGGAGGACTCCAAAGAGGGAGGACCCTGAACAAGGGTATCTTGCTGCTCCTGTGCTCCCCTGTCCTGATATAGCAGACTGTGACAGCTGCGAACCAGAGGGAACAAAAATATGGCACTCGGATGGGGATGGAACAAACTGGGAGCCTGCTGAGGCTAAAGCTCTCTCCGTAATCTGGAAGGCAGGCCTGCCCAAAGAGGGACGGGAGCCCGGAACAGGGAAAGCAACCTCGGAACCGGAGTCACACCCCGCTCCAATGAGCTGCCTCCCAAAGTAGGAGCAGAGGGAGGACTTGAAACTACCAAGGTACCAAGAGCCGCATATGGCGCCATAGAAAAAAATCAGAGCCAATCCAAGGATCTCAGAACTGGCAGCCAAATCTCAGTCTCATAGGTGCGATGGTTCTGAAGGAGCAGAGGACCACAGAGTAGATTCCAGCACCGAGGTAGCTGGCACCGGGAGAGTTGCAGCAATGGGCTGCAAGACCTGGGGAGAGGTTGAAGGAGGAATATATGTAGGAGTCCCGGGACAGTAAGTCTTGGCTCTGGGAGGGACGGAGCTCTGAGAGGGTGCATGAAGGCCTCTGGCTGCCAAGAGCTGACCCACTAACCTGACTACATCCATTTCTGATAGACTCCTGCAGGAACGGATTGACATTCCACAAGGAGATTCAGGTCTTTCCACAAAGGGACTCAGCTGCTGACCCAAAAAAGGAAAAAAGGATCTATTGAGGAGGAA
Organism: Protopterus annectens; assembly: GCF_019279795.1. Lineage (NCBI taxonomy): Eukaryota > Metazoa > Chordata > Ceratodontiformes > Protopteridae > Protopterus > Protopterus annectens. The sequence continues at coordinate 1,231,701,563 of NC_056726.1, read as the reverse complement.
TATCTAGTCCGTGGAGTACTTATAACATCGACCTTTGATGGTCTACTGAAAAGAGGGAGAAGATGGAACCAAATGACTAGCTGTGGCAATTATCATTCCTGGAGATGTCGTCGGTGCCAAAGTCATGGTTGGTACCAAAATGATTTTGGAATTATCAATAGCAGACAGCACTGACACTGATTTTGTCTTCGGTGCAGGAGCAGAAGACAATGATATTTTTGGAATTTTTGCCTTCGGTTCTGTAGAAACTGTTGGAATTGGGATTTCTGAGCTTTGGAGTCATGTACCTTAGGGGAAGACGGTACTGAATGGCTCCATTATTTGTCTCAGATTTTGGAGATTTTGAAGTCTCTGCCTCAGAAAGAGCTTCACTAAAAGGACACTTTAATAAGCCTTTAAGTATTCATTTATGTCTCTCTGCAAGGGTTTGAGCACTGAAGCCCTTACAGATATCACAAGGAGAGTGAAAGTACAGTTGTGTACACTTACCATAGATGTTTGAGTGTATTCACTTGTTGCAGTCACCACCTGTGGGTTATCCCTGCTGTGGTAGCCCTCGGCCCGCCCGAATACCAGAGTCAATTTTTTTTGGGTCAGCTGCCGTCGTCTGTAGTCTGACGTTAGGTCGTCAGTGCTATAAAGCAAGGCAATCGAGATCATTACATCAGTTTTTCTTGCCCTAACCCATTAGAAACGCAAGGAAATAAGGAAAAGTGGTCCTGGTGGCTAAAAGCCACCATGGGAAGCTTATGTCCCCCTAGGGGAAGATGCTATATGGGGGATGGAGGAAGAGAAACCAGAACAGCAGCAGTAAATACACTTGAACACTTACACTTATGGTAAGTGTATACAACTGTACTATGTTCTTCGTGTTTCACTGTTGCAGTCATCACCTGTGGGAGGATTTTCAAAGCTGAGGAGAGGGGTGGAAGGATAAGTTAGAGTCCTTGAGATGGATCAGCAGGCCCTGCAGAATTGCAGAGGCAAACCCTGCCCTAGACTTAGAAAAAAGAGGTAGGTGTTAGTGCTTTGTAAAGGTATGGACAGAGGTCCAGGTGGCAGCTTCCAAGATGTCCCTGGTGGGGACTCCTCTGAGGAAGGCTGTGGAAGTGGAGGCTGCACTAGTGGAATGGGTACAGACAGACTTGGGGGGGGGGGTTCCCATGTAGTCTGTAGCAGAAATGGATACAGTGTCATATCCATTTGGAAATGTTCTTCCTCTCTGCCCCAGGGGCAAAGCTGACAAGTAGTTGGTCTGTTTTTTCTGAATTGTTTAGTATGGTCCAGATAGTATCTGAGTTGTCTGTGCATGTCTAGCGAGTGTAGAATTCTTTCCCCCTTGTTTTGAGGGTTGGGAAAAAGGTGGGTAGGTGTATGGCCTGGTTAAGTCACATCAGATACCACCTTGGGCATAAAGGAGGGGTTAGTCCTCAGGGAGACCCTGTCTGCATGGAAAATGATGAAGGGCTCAACAGCCATGACAGCCTGAAGATCTGATACCCTTCTGGCTGAGGTGATAGCTAGTAAGAAGGCCGTCTTCCAGTAGAGGTATTTCAATTCTGTAGAAGCAGCAGGTTCAAAAGGAAGTAAGGTTAGTTTTTCTAGAACATAATTCATGTCCCAGGGAGGCGTGGGAGGTCTTCTGGAGGTCTGATATTAGAAGCCCCTCTGAGGAATTGCTTAATCAAAGGATGAGAGAAGAGGGGTGGTTCTGAATCATAATGGGCCAAAATGGCTGAGGCATGGATTTTAATAGAGGAGAAAGAGAGGCCACTATTGAGCAACTCAGCTACGTAATTCAAGATAAGAGGGATGGAAGGATGGGTGGTACTGGCCCCTTTGGACTGGTTCCAGGAGCAGAATGTTTTCCGTTTCCCTGTGTATGATTTTCTGGTGCTGGGCCTTCTGGCCTCTGTGATGATGTCTAGGACCTGTTTGCTTAACAGGGACTCCTTGTTAGTTTTTAAAGTATAACCCATGCTGAACGATTGAGCGTCTGTAAGTCTGGGTGCAGTATCTTCTCCCTCACCTGGGTCAAGAGGTCTGAGATCAGGGGAAGCTGCTTGTGGGGCTGTAAGGTCAGGCTGTGCAGTAAGGGGTACCAATGCTGTCTGGGCCAATCTGGAGCAATGAGGATGGGCTTTGGTCTCTCTTCCCTTATTTTGATCAATACCTTGGGAATAAGGGGCAGAGGAGGGAATGCGTACACAAAGAGGGAGCTCTAGGGGAAGGTCAAGGCATCCACCTTCCATGCTAGGGGGTGAAACTCCCTGGTACAGAAATGTTGCAACTGTTGGTTGAGGTGTGAGGCAAAGAGATCCACTTCCGGAGTCCCCCACTCCTGAGTGATTTGCAGTAAGATTTCCCTGTGGAGCTACCATTCGTGAGGGTCCAGAAAGTTTCTGCTTAGGTGGTCTGCCAGGGTGTTGTTGACCCCTGGTAGGTATTGGGCAATTAGATGTAGACCCATGGAGATGGCTGTAAGCCAGATGCTCATGGCTAACCTGCACAGGGGGCAAGATTGAGTCCCCCCCGGTTTGTTGATATACCACATTACTGTGGTGTTATCTATTTTTATAAGGAGAACCCCTGGTCTGAGATGGGGTTTGAAAGATGTCAGAGCCTTTTGTACTGCCATTATTTCTTTCTGATTGATGTGCAAGTGAAGCTGCTGGGCATCCCAAAAGACTTTGGGTGCACCTGCCTGCTAGGTGAGCACCCCAAGCAGTCTGAGGTGTCGGTGGTGATGATCTGGCCAGAAGGGCGGAGGGTGAAGGGAAGACCCTTGTTCCTGGCACAGCACTCTGCCCACCAGAGAAACTTAGCCCTTGTACATGGCATCAGAGGGACAGAGGTCTCTAGGGATTGAGAGTGCTGGCACCAAAGGTTCTTTAAATACCACTGAAGTTTTCTCATGTGAAGCCTGACCACAGGAATGAGAAGGATGCAATATGCCATGTATTCCAGGGCTTGCAGGAACTTCCGCACAGTGAGGTGACTTCTGGAAGCCAGCTAGGTAAAGCCTGGCCACAGGAATGAGAAGGATGTAAGATGCCATGTATCACAGGGCTTGCAGGAAGTTCCTCGCAGTGAGGTGACTTCTGGAAGCCAGCTAGGTAAAGCAGAGAGGCAGGAAACTCTGCTTTTCTGGGGATAGGAAGGCCATTTGAGATGATGTGTCTAGCACAGCTCCCAAGAAAATGACATTCATGGTGGGGTTTTGCTTCGATTTCTTCTTGTTGATGGTGAACCCTAGGGAAGTTAGGAGTGATTTGACAAAGAGAAGGTCCTGGAGCAGCTTTTCTTTGCACTCTGCCTGAATGAGGCAGTCGTCCAGGTAAGGGTAAATTTGTATACTTCTCTGTCTGCAGAATGCTATGGCTTGGGCCAAGTATTTGGTGAATACTCCTGCAGCAGTAGATAAGCCAAAGGGCAGCGCAGAGAACTGAAAGTGTTGTGACCCTGCTCTGAAGTGCAGGAATTTCCTGCACGATTCCCTGATGGGGATGTGGAGGTAGGCATCTTTTAGGTCTAGTGTAAATAGCCAGGCATTGTTTGTTAGTATAGGCAGCAGCTGGTGCAAAGTTAGCATTTTGAATCTGGAGACCACCAGGGAGGCGTTCAGAATGGATAGATCCAGGATGGGGTGCCAAGTGCCCTCTTTTCTGGGAACAAGGAATAGTTTGGAAAAAAAGCCTTTCCTGTTTGATCTGAGGGGACAGGTTCTACCTTACCTTCAGTTCTTTGGACCTGGTTTAATACTGCTGCCCACTGATTTTGGAGGTAAGTCTGGGTACCCTCTTGGAATTGGGAGTTCGCTGAAAGAGAATTTGTATCCCTGAAAAATGATCTTTAAGATCCATTGATCCTTTGTTACAGAAAGCCAATTGTCTGAAGATGGAAAGTCTTCCTCCTAGTTTTTGATGAGTGAAGGGAGGGCAGAGGGGGAAGGGGGAGTCATTGTGAGTGTTTGCCATAGAAGGTTAGCTTAGCACTCCCTGCCTTAGAGATGGAAGTGGTCCATTGTTTGCTTCTCTGCTGGCCCTGGGATAGGGGCCTGGAAGGTCTGTCCCTGCGGGGCTTACCTTGGCCCTGTCTGCTAGGTGCAGGGAAAGCCCAGTGCTTAGACGGAAAGTTCCTGCTGAATCTGGGTGGTTGAACCTGAAAGAAATCTTTTACTGTTTGCATAGATTTTGCTTTGTCTTACATCTTTTTAAGCACCTCTTCTGCTTTTCCCCCCAAATAAGCGCTCCTCATCTAGGTGTGCATCAATAAGTTTAGACTTGACATGATCAGGGAGAGGCTGTTCCTTCAGCCATGCATGTCTCATAATAACAGATCCTGTTACTGCTGCCCTGCTAGAGGCTTCTAGGGCATCATATCCACATTGTAATGAGTGTTTGGCCACTTGACAAGCAGAGTGCAGTAAATCTACAAACTCTTTTGAACTGGCACAGTCAGGAAAGGCATCAATCTTCTGTTTTAATAGTTCCAAAGTGTGTTGTTGATATTTTAACATATGGAACAGACAACTGAGTGCTCTGATGGCTAAGGCTGTGGAGGTGTATACTTTTTTACCCCATCTGTCTAGAGCTCTGGAGTCCTTGTCAGAAGGAAGAGGATTCTTGGCAGAACTAGTCTTAGCTCCTTTAGGTCCCTGTGTAATGACCTTTGGGTCTGCAGCAGGATTTCTGTACAGGTATTTGTGCGAATCCAGTACTCTGTAGCACCTGTCAGGTTTACTGGGAGCAGGAGGGAGGGCATCAGGGGCTAAGTTGGATTCATGGAAAACATCATCCACCACTTCTAAAAATACAGGGGATGGCCAGGGGTCTGTGCTGGGGCAGGTCCAGAAACTCTCTAAGTCTTTTCTTAAACTGTGGGAAGTCCTGAGATTCCTATTGGAAATGTTCCCTGAGGGAGTGAAGGGTTTCCCCAAAGGAAAGGTCCTCTGGAGGGGAGGCAGAAGGGATGGATTCCTCTGCATCTGAATCCTCATAAGCAGTTAAGGGATGCTGTTCCTTCTCAAAAACTGAATAGTCAGATTCCTCAGAATCCTGTTCTGTCATAATTTCTGCAGAAGGATGCCTTTTCCTTTTAGAACTTGTGGCCTGACTACCACGGATAAGGGAGATGAGATCCTCCTTCATTTTAAGCATTTGTGCTTGGAGTGGTGGAGCAGTAGCAAAATGGTGGCTATAAGCAGACTTCCTAGGAGTGGCCTGGCTTCTAGGCCTGAGAGAATCCCTCAGTCTGAGAGAAATGGTAGTCGGATGCAAAGACGTCATTTTTCTGTCTAGATTTGGTAGTGTGAAAAGCCTCCTCAGAAGCCGGTGCCTGTGTCGGGGTTCCGGACCCAACCGAGGCAGAGACAGCCAAAGGCTCGGAAGATGAAGAAGACTTCTGTGGCATACCAGACTCTGAAAGGGTCTCGGTAGAGGCCTGCGTAAATATCAAATTGGGGATCAGGGGCTGCGAAAGCGCCTCACTGAATTCTGGAGAACTGACGACTTGCTTAGCAGTAGAGTCACTGGAAGGCTTAGCCTTGTGTGGTCTGTCTCTATCTTTATCTCTACATTTTTTTCAGAATGTCCACAGATTGTTGGCTGATGGATGCCATATCAGAAAGTGAAGACGGAATACTAAATAACTGTCTACAAAAGGAGCTCTATGGCAAATGGTTCTTTCATGGCACAGAACTGGTAACAGGGAACATCGTGGTCTAGGCCTAAACAAGTGATGCAGTAAGAATGGAAGTCTCAGTGTGGGATCTGCTTTCCACAGGAGAGACAACTATTAACTTTTTTGGACATCGGTTAGTGCAAGAAAAAAGGATCCCCAATGGGGTACTTAACTTTAGACGTTTTCAGCTGAAATTCAACTTCTGGTAGCAACCGACTGGCAATCATGCGAACTGCTTCTGCTACGGGCTCCACGGCAAGAAAGACTGGTATAATGATGTCGGCTGCCTTGCTTTATAGCACTGATGACCTGACGTCAGACTACAGGTGATGGCAGCCGACGCAAAAAAAATTGACTCTGGTATTCGGGCCAGCCGAGGGCTACCACAGCAGGGATAACCCAAAGGTGATGACTGCAACAGTGAAACACTAAGAACATCTTCCAGATGAGGGACACCCAGATGACAGACACAAGAAAGATGCCCATCGGAAATGGGCATCTTTCTGCCACAGTCCTTACACTGCTTAAACCTGGAGGTTTCCTTTTGCTTCTCTGCCATGTCATCCAGTCAAAGCACACAGAACGCCCACAAACTCGCTCGTAGAAACAAAAAGGTGGAAGAAAAAATTGTTTATAATAATAAAGGCCTTTTTTTTGAATATACCAACGATGGTATATGTAGACTAACAACACGGGTAAAGGAAAGAATGAAGGAGAAGAAAGATACCAACAATGGTATCAAGAGAGTTACCAACCGTAAGAGGGAAGGAGGCGCCTAATACCAGCAATGGTAAAGGAGAAATACCCTAAGGTAAAAATGTGGTAGAATGTTTCAGACACACACACACACACACACACACACACACACACACACACACACACACACACACACACACACACACACAAAGAGATAAACAACAATAAGAAATAAAGGAATTAAGGAATTTAAAGTAGAATAATAGACCAATTAGAAAAAAATCTTTGTGCACTTGGCTGAGAGCAATGGCTAACGCGTCCAATTTGCTATGCAGCAAACGAGATCTGAGGTAATGGGAAGAGAGGCAGTATGCGTAGAGTCTTAGCTCCAGAGTATTTGGCTGGAGTGAGCTTTGTGTAACAACCGAGTTGAGTTTAGAACTGAACCCATCAGTCAAGAATGAATGAAGACTGACAACATCAGATCAAACATTGTAGAGTAGATGCCTTTACCCCTTTGACCTAAAGGCACTGGTAGATTTCCTGATTGTGTAAAGATTAAAGAATCTGAAGAAAAAAACAGGTTTTGTTTCCCCTGAACACTGCATCCGTAAACCTCCTGCCTCACTTTCAACACCCATGAGTCTGAAAAAATCTTTTGCCAAATGTGAATGTTGAAGACAAGTTTTTGGGATAGATATGAAGAGGTACTGGCTGGAAAGAGGCATGGTCCTTTCTGAACTGGTAGTCTGCCCTTTTTTCCTGAAAAGGCTCATTTTTTGTTGTTTTCACCCTCTGACCATCTATTTTTTTTTGTATTTTGTTTTCCAGAAAAGAAGCTTGTTTTGTTTATTTGGCTTTTTCGTGCATTAGAGGGAAGACCCTAAGATCTGTATTGGGGTGCATGAAAAATCTTAGAAAGTCCCCGAATCAGTTTCCCTCTTTCTTCATATTGTTTGAGAACCTGGGTAGCAGAAGAAACCAACAATACCTCCTCTGGTAAACTAGAATTCTGATGGCTAAAATGGAAGAAGAAAACACATAAATGGTCCAAGACTTGTTCTTTATCACCAGGTCTAAAGTTAGTATTAAAGACCAGAATGTTGCCATCCAGAGACACTAGAGATAGCTGGTGGAACAGATGTACGCTGAGAGAAAAGAAATGTAGTAATCTGAGGTATACAGCTTATTTTTTATCTCTGCCCAAATTCTACAGGAATAACATTCTAGTGGTTGCCAATCTGTAAAGGCTTCTATGTATCAGGATTTACTGCCTATAATGCTTGTTTAGACAAAGTGAGGAACTCATCTTTTTAACAGTAATCATCTGAAGAATGATCTTTAACTTTTTTTTCTTAACAGGAGTTCCAGCAAAAAAATGACCAACCTGAAGGAGGTATATCTGCCTGGTCTAATGATCTCTTGTTCCAGTTGTCCCAAGAAGACTCTTCTGAAGATTCTCCCAGACCTGGAGAAGAGGGGTTCTCCTATGCCCATCTCAGACACTGGAAGAGTTGAGGAGGACATGGCTGACCTCTGGTTCATGTTGACTGAAAGGACTACAACAGAGGAATCTGATGAGGTAAGTGAATGGTCTGAGAAACAATCGATAAGCAGTGCAGGTTCACCCACTATCAGCTGAGGAATAGAGTCTACAGCAACGGCAAAAACCCCTTAGTAAGCAATTTTTTTTCTAGGTACTGCGGGAGAAAGCTAGAGTGGAGTGAGCATCCATCCTGTAACTCGAGAAGAAGCACCAAAAGCAGTAAGCACTGTTGGAGCAAGTATGACGGAAAGTAAGTTGTGATGAAGTATTCACAAACAGCGCACTTCTACTTGCATCTTCCCTAGTCCCTTAAGTTATTAAAAGCAAAAATATAGAACTTCTGTTAGTACTGTTAACACACACACAATCAAAATGGCAGGTATTTTGTCATGAAGTAATCATAAGCACTACAGTAACACTCAAAAACCTGTCCATTTCTCCATCTGTTCCACAAAGGTCAACGTTTACATTAACAGTATATAACTTTTCACAGAATTAGACCAAAACACAAACATTTTAAATGGCAACAGTGGTCCCTGACAGGCAATTTGAGATACTGTGAAAAATACAGTGTTTCTTAAAGGGGAAATACCACTTATGTCAAAAATTAGAAAATCTATGAGTAGATGGGTTCTCCAATGGTTACTTCTCTGCCAGCAGCGAAGCTCTTACATGATTGCTGTTCCTGTGAATCCAGACAGATGTTTTCTGTCGACAGGGCAAGAAATTAATGAAGAAAACTTCACAATGACTGCTGATTTTCCCATCAGCAGAGTGAATGAGTAGGGGAGCCTGAGCTTTTTGAACCTGGCTGGTTGTTACTCATTGAGCAGGAAGCAACCTGTACTACCTTCAGGCTTACTGCAGCAGTGGGAATGATGAACACTTTTACAGTTTTATTCTCTGAAAAAGGGAGATTGTAACTTAACTTCTTCACCTTTTCAAAGAAAGTCAGCAAAATCTTTTACCATGTGAACCTGGCAGATTACAATATTCAGATTGTATAGATGAGTACTATAGTGGCTAGCTCCCCTTGTAGACCATTTTGAGCCTAATTTCCTTTTCTGTGCTCAAAATAATCTGCCCTATTTGAGGGGACTCATGCATGGGATAAAGCATTTAAAAGCTAACTCTGCCCATCTGTGGTACAGGGACAGTTTGGGGGTGAACTGTAACATGAAGCAGAAAAGTAAACTTTTTTCCCCAAATCTATGTAAATTGTTGCCATCCTTATCAGGAAGAATGCAACTGGCATTTACACACTGTTCAATAGCAGAAGGTTTTGTCATAGAAACTGTTGCAGGGGCATATTTGGGATTAGAAAATATCTAGAAGTCTGATGAACTTTATATAAACTACCAAACTGACTGTTACACAAACTGCAAGCTGTCAGTATTTTCTTATGCTAGTAAAACAGGAGGAACAGCTGCAGGCTGAGGAAAGTCTAGCTGTAATAAATCATACTATTTTCCTGGGATAATGGAATTTCATTCTGTTTTCACTAAAACAATTTCATATTGGAAATGGTTTCAGAAACAGAGGACTCTTCTGCCTGGAGTTGGGGGTTAAAGTATCACTTTACTCAGAATCAGACTCTTAATTCTAGAGAATTCACAGACAAAATCCCTACCACAGCTCTCAACCAATAAGGGACATTTTTCAACAGAATCTAGGACAAATCCAGAAAAAAAAAAGGGACAATCAGGGACACTTTTAAAATATTGGTGCTAGTAACTTGAGACACTGACAGAATCAGGGCATATGAATTAATATACATTTTCTGAAATAAAAGAAAGTCTATAATTCTTAATGCATTATTCATTAAGTGTAATGCACTATCTTTCCTCCAAAAGTCACTAGTTTTAGGAGGGATTAAGAGGGACAGAGCTAAAATTAGAGTCAAAATCAGGAACAGTTGATGAGAGATATACCTACCAGTTAAACCTCTGCTCTTCTGAGTGGAAATCAGAGTAAGAAAGAGAGGGAAATCTTTATGTTCATCATTCTTACTGGTGCAGTAGCCAATTTTATTGATTTTAAGTAAATATATATAGACATTCACATGGTCTTTTAACACCAAAAATTTGTAACTCAAAAGGTGTTCACCTAGACATTCAAATAATATTTAACAAATAAAATGAAATTACTAAAACTATTTACAAAGACATCCATTGATTATCATTGTAATGACTAGTATCTGATTTGTCCATATATATAACACATAAAGAGGCTGAAATTTAATTTATATGATATCATTATCAATCTCTTTTCAACCGATTCTGTAAATTGACCCATAAATGATAAGTTTTTCTAGTTGTTCTAGATGTCATAGCTGCAATCTGTAATTGTCAAACTTCCATTAGAATTTTCTTAAAATCATTATAGGATGGAGAGGATTCAGATATCCAGTTCCTTGTTATAGTTTTCCTGGCTACTGACAGTATTGCCCAGAGTAAGGAATGTTTAACTTTTTTTACACAGCAAGGTATGGGCATACTGAAGAGTATTAAAGATTTGGTCAAAGTGAAATTGTCTGTGAATATTGCTTGTAGAAGTTCATTGATACTTTTCCAAAATAAACTTTTTGCAGGGCAGTCATAAAACATATGGGTCCAGTCAATGTTTATATTTGACTTACATCTGTTACATATGTTTTGTTTTCCATTAATTTTGTTCATTAGTTGAGGGATGTAGAAACATCTATATAAAAATCTCCAGGAATATATTTTCCATTTAAGTGAAAGTGTTGTTTTCCCTGCAGATTCTAATATATTTGTTTTATCTAGATTCCTTGGAAGTGTGTTACTTGTTATATAAAAGTAGTTCCAGAAATTAGCTGGACAACAATATATTTCTTCTCTAATAAGTCTGTATATAAATGATATTTTGTATGAATAAGTTTGTTTATGTTGGATAACTGAATTAAAAAAAAAGCTAGTAGCATGCTAGTGTCATGTTTGTTAGCTGGGTAATCAGGTTTATCTTATTTTGCAAGAATAATCTGAGGGATTGTATATTAAACCAAAGGGATTTGTCTAACTGTAATTCACTTATTATCTGATTTACGTCCTTAACCCTTTCATCTGTGATTAGTTGGAACCAATACAAAAGACCCTTTTGTTTAAACAAGGTGATTTTATCTATATCTGAGGATTGTAAGGATTCTTGAGTAAAGGCTATTGGGAAAATTATAAAGAAAAGTTCTTTGTATCTAGAGTGTTTATATATAAAATTTCTAAAATGTATTAATATTTTGTGTAAGTAGCTAAATTAATGTTTGGGTATGCTGTGTGTAGTGAAGTAATCTTTAAGTATTCATAATATTGGGTTATTTATTAATTCTAATTTGTAACGTTGTGGTTTCAATATTAGTAGTATAGCTGAAGATTCCCAGAATATTTTCCATTTGGCCTGATATAAGGTATCTAAGCGTTGTGCTATGGGTCTAAAAATAGCGGCGTTAGACTAAAGGTTCAATATTATTTTTTTGTTATTTGTTTGTTTTGTTCCAACTATAAAGATGGTGTTTGAGTTATATTCTAGGTTTCCTGGGAAACCAAAAAAATTTTAATAACAGGGAATTGAACTTGTTAATGAATACTTTATTGGGAAGTATTAAAATAGATTGTATAATATAGAGAATCTTAGGTAGAATTATCATTTTAATGATGGTTAATCTTTCCTCAGTTATAAATATAATTGTATTCCATTTCATTAATAAGGTTTGAATAGTTACATAACATTTATTATAGTTTAGTTTTGTGATTAATTTAATAGCTTTAGCAAGGATGATACCCAAGTATGTAATTTGATCTGTGATGAATTTGTTTGTATCATTGTTAATGTTTCTCTTATTATTGTTTGAATAAATAGGTAGGATCTTAGTTTTATCATCATTAAATGTCAGTCCAGATATATTTTGAAATGTGTTAACGGCTTCAAATAAGGCTGTTATGGAGGAATTATCTCCCTTAGTGGTGATGAGCACATCATCAGCAAATAACTGAATTTTAGAAGTTATTTTATCATTTATTTCCAAACCTCCTATATCATTAGCCCATGGTTCCATTATAAGTGTAAACCGTAAGGGGCGTAGGGGGCCTACTTGTTTTGCTCCCTTAGTGATGGGTATTTGAGTTGATGTGTATGTTCCAATTTTTATATAAGCCAGGATCCCTTTATAAAGATGTATTAGTAGGTTAATAAAATTATCTGAAAAGTTTAAACACTAATAATGTGAATAGATAATCCCAATGTATTGAGTCAAATACTGAATTAATGTCAAGACTAACCAGTGACAAGTATTTTTTCTTTCTGTGTGAACAATCAATTAAAATAAGAGACTGTTTAATGTTATCATAAGTACTTCTATTAGTTACAAAACCTGTCTGGTTATCATTAATTAACTGAGGTAATAATTTTTTAAATCTATCAGCATATATATTCATAAACATTTTATAACTAATATTTAAAAGAGATATGGGTCTATATGAAGTACATAATTTAGGGTCCTTACTAGATTTTTAGAATGGGCGATATAAATGTATATTTCTAGGATGGAGGCAATACCATGTCATTCTGGGCTATAGTAAATAAATTATGGAGTAAAGAAATAGCTATTTTAAGCATAATTTTATATAGTTCATGTATGATACCGTCATTGCCTGGTGCTTTGTTCTGTTTAAGCTTATTAATTTGAGTTTGTATGTTAACTAGAGAGATTTGTTTATCTATAATTTTCAACGGTTGTTTGTTGAGTTTGACATACAAGTTTTTTTTAATGTATTCTTTTATTTTATCTATAGGTTGAACGATATGTGAAGTTTGATTAATCATGCGAAAATTATGTCTGAATTAATCTATTATGTCTTGTATATTATAAATCTTTTTCTTCTTTCTCAACGAGCATATTTCTTTAATATGATTAGGTTTATTGATTCTTTTGGTTTTATTTGCAAGGTTAGTTAAATGTTTAGGGTTTGCTGAATAGGCACGGAATTTAAATTTTTCTAAGGAAATCATAGTCTTATGATGTAAGATACCACTATATTCCTCCTTAGTTTTGTTTATTTCATCTCTAATATTCTTAGGAGTGAACTTGTCGTAAATTTTGAGGTGTAACCTATCTAGTTTGTCTTGTATTTTTTTAAAATCTTCATCCCAGGACTGTCTTTTGTTATAATACCATTTATTTATTTGTCTGTATAAGTAAGCTTTTAATGCATCCCATACATATATATCATGAGAGTTGGATGTGAAGTTGATTTTTATAAAATTTTGTGTTTCTTCTTCAAAAAATGTTTGAAATTCTTTTGAGTTATGTATGCAGGAATTCTTCTTATATGAGTAATTGGGGTATCATTTAAGTTAAGCTCAAATATGATTGTATTATGATCTGTAATAGGGCAAGACACAATCTTGGTGTTTATTAAATCATTTATTATTTGCGTGGATATAATTATCCTATCTATTCTGGAGTATGTTTTGAATCTATTGGAATAGAATGTGAATTGAAGTGAGCTCAAATCTGTATAGTCATGTATATCTTTTAGATGATATGTATCCATGAATTGTATTAGTTGTTTAGCTTGTGAGGTTATCTTCCTTTTCCCTAAAGTACTAGAGTCTTTTTCGTTTAAAACACAGTTAAAATCTCCTGCCATAACAATATTACCCTCAGATTGAGATACAATTTGGTTCAATTGTTGTTTAATAGTGCTAATTCCAATGCCCGGTAACCAATAGTTGTTTACTAAAGTGAAAAGTTTTGTATTTATTTTGATTATCATGAAGCAAATCATCCCTTTATCATCCTGATAAGATTTAATAATTCTAGGTAAAGGGAGTTCTGTTCCAAATAATTGCTACTCCTCTTTTCTTTTTAGAATGTTCAGAACTAGCAATAACTATATATTTATTAGTATTTAAAAGAATAATATTTTCTTTTAATAAATGTGTTTCTTGTAAAAATATTATGTTTGGTTTGTGTATAGTTAAGTATTTAAATAAATTTCCTCTTTTAATAGGACTATTCAGACCATTTATGTTGATTGATAAACCTTTTAATGTGGTCATAATAGCATTATAATTGAGTAAGAAATTTTTGTGTTTTGTGTGTTGTCTTGTATATGTTTTATGTAATCCTCTCCAAAATATTTATTTAAATTACAGTCAATGTCTGTTACTATAAAATACACAGTATGTGTTACACAATTCTTGCAACTTACAATTATATATATTTGAATTATAATGGCTGTCAGGAAGAACTTAAGAAAATGTAGCAGATATGTCAAAAAACAATGGGGCAGCTACCCGTCTGGAGTTGTAAACTCCTTGTCCCAGTGACATCTGTCACTCGGATCAAACCCCTAAACAGCAGCAACAGAACACAGCCTCCACTATATATAAATGTTAAACAGACAAAACAGTAACTCTATATATGACTACATATTCATTAAAACAGGTAAAACAGAGTTGTAATCAGTGTAACTCATCTGGTATTGCTTTTACCATAGTCATGTTTCATGAGAATTATATAACTAAATATATCCTAGAATAGTATGACATTTGTTAGAAATCCTTTATTAATGAAGTCATTCTTTACGCTTGCAAACAATCCATATGAAAAAAAGGCACTTTAACTTCTATTGAACCACATGTTGTTAGATATAGTGAAAATTGCTGTTGCAATAGTTAATTTGCTAATACTCTCTGTTGAAATCAGAAGAACACATGACCCTTCGAGGGAATTAAACTAAGTTGGCATACAAATCTATTGTTATATTATTCTTGGTATAATTCAGAAGGAAGGATTCTGATATCTAAAATAAGCAACATTCTTATAAAGAAAAATGTCATTTGAAGTAACTGCTAGCCTTGTTAAAACAAATGCTATATATCAATATAGTATTCAAAACAGATTAATATATGTATCTTTAGAATGAAAGCTCAAATGACAGTTTAAGCACCAGAAGTAGAATATGCCATCATATCTTAAATGATCTTACTTTAACCCATGCTATTTTCATATCGATTATCAGCCTCTGAATGAAAATTAGTTATAATTTATAATAAAACTAATTTTATCAGGTTAAGCAAGGTACAGCAATATATATAGTATGACATTCATTAGTTAAAGTAAATGCACACTGACTTTTCCTTTTTTTTCTTCTAACAGAGACATGAATAAAAAGACACAGTTAAAAAATGATTTCCTTTCTTTAAAATCAAGATTTGTACAAACATTGTATTAAGCAGGCTTAAAAAACATTTCTAAAGTATATACTGCTGTTTTCAACATTTCTGAAGATTTTCGACGAAATTACATGTAATGACTTCCTGGTTAGGCTGGGCGACTAGCTCTGACGTCACCAAATCGCATAGCGATGTTGTGAAGCTCATTCGCGGTTGTACAGAGGATTTTTTGTGAAGATTCCCTCTATAACCTCTACTTAATTTAAACTAACAGCATTCAGATTAAATACAGTTTACATAGACATTAGTAAATAAGAGCTTACAACACATACATATATATAATTCTCTATCTTCCTTATTGGATACTGTTTTTTATCTCATAGTTTATATCTTAATAATTAATTTAAAGCTTTTATATATGTTAAATTCTTATGGTGATATTATGAAATAATAAGTTCTCTTGCAGTTTTAAATATAGTTTTTTTTTTGTTATGAGTTATGTGAATGTAAAATGGATTAATGGGGTTTTGTGATTTATTTAAATGCTTTTTGCTACAACAGAAGTTGTGTGGTACTGTTTAATAATAATGGGCAACACAAGCATTAGCTATACACTTGTGTAGGCTATAAAAAGCTTACAGATCTCACACACATGAACTTTCCCCATACTTAATGAAAACAAGTACATACAAGTTATTTTTGGCATTTTTTTCATGTAAAACGGTGAAACACAACTTCTAGTGAGTCTGTGAAGCTCGAGCTTGTTGTCCACGAACTTATTTCATCTTGAATTGCCTTTGACTGTTTTGATTGCTTACTACCTAGTAAGCAACACCTAGCCTGTTGGCTCCTTCCCTCTGGCTGGTGATTGGCCAGCACCAATCAGACAAACAGCAGTCAGAAGGAAGTGATTTCAGTACTTTCTTATATCACAGAAAGCATCAGGAGCAGCAGTCAGTCTACAGCTTCATTTTTGGCAGATAATTCCCTTTTGAGGAATCCTTCCACACACAATTCATTATTCCTTTTAAGATTAGAGTATGTTTTTTCTAAATTTTGACCAAAAACTGCTATTTTTCTTTAAGAAATACAGTATAATGTCTTTTCTTAGGGGCATTTTTTTGTATTACAAATGTACAGAGTCAGCAATTTTAGGTGTTACTGTTTTACTTAAATGAAGTGTTAAAACTATTGACATTGTAGTGTTTGTGTACTTCGTGAAGACACAGTTGGGATAACAGGTAATGTCTTTGCCTCCTATGCACAAGGTACAACGTTCAATCCTGGCCTCTTTCCAATGCCTGTATGGAATCTGCGTGTATTCCCTATGTCTCTGTGGGGTTACTTCCATCTTCCAAAACATGTTGAGTGTTTCTACCTCAAACCTACCCAAGAATGGAGTTGTAGACAGCAGCTTAGACTCTAGATTGTACCTATGGAGGAAGAGCTGTATACACTATTGCTTATGGCATCAACTCTGGTGCATAGACAGCAGAACATGGATCCACAGACAGTGCACAGTACCACAGGTAAATACTCATCAGTGCAAAAATTCACTCTAGGTGATTTGGTTTTGTTGACTCATGTTGACAGAAATGGGCATGGGTATTTGCTGAGGATAGGGTGTTGAGGACTCTGCCTGCTCTGATCTATGCCAGGGACACATGCTAAAGGTGGGAGGGTCTGTGTACCTCTACCTGGCCAATGTGTGCCCACCATAACTGCCAGCAACCCTGGCCAATAAGCTACTGGCTGGCTGATGTCCTGTTGCCCAGCGTAGGCTGCCTGAGATAGCTTTACGTGAAAGCAGGACATAAAACCAATCAACTTACCAAACTTGAAATAAAGACTGCTACACTCAGAACAGGTTTACTGACAGGGCACAGCTTGGAAGTGGATGGCATGAGGACAAGGCTGGACATCCTCTGTATCCAGGAGACTAGACGGAAGGGCAATGCAGCAAAGCCTTCTACTACTCAGGAGTAGGACAGACTAGAAAAGGTGTAGAGATTGCGGTGAGGGACAGGCTTAAGACGACAGTGAGGTATATCATAAGAATTAGAGAAAGTCTCATACCAATCAAACTCCAGTATAAGGCAGGGTAGTATTCATAATCTCAGCCTATGCCCCACAGCATGGTTGTGATAGTGAGGACAAGACTGCATTTAGGCAGCAGTCGCAGGACAACATGTGGAGGTGTTAATAATGGGGGACCTGAATACACACATCAGGATAGACAGAACAGGATATGAGGACTGGCCGGGTCCATGTGGGTGGAGAACAGGTATAAAGAAGCAGAGGTCATGCTAGACTTCTGTCTGGCAAATAGCGTGATGGTCTCTAACACATGACTCAACAAGACAGTCACAAGATCACTTATAAGAGTGGCCCACATGCAACTCAGGTAGACTTGCTCCTAGTAAGGAAAGGGTACTGGGGTAGAATCAGCGATTGCAAAGCCATGCCCAGTCAAAACGTCAGTCCACAGCATAAACCACTCACAATCAGCTGCAAGCAGTGATCAGAGAAGGTTGTAAAGTTAACAGAGATTAGGCTGAAGATGTGGAAGCTGACATGACAAAAAGCACAATAGTTCAAGGAAATACTCTGCGATCTATCAGCTTAGAAAAAGAGGAAATAGGTGGCACTGAAGAAGAATGGCATCATTTCATAAAAAGCTTGTATTAGGACTATAGAACAGATATGGAGATGAGCCAGGTATGGAAATATAGTACATAAAGAAACCTAGTGGAATGCAAAAGTCCAGGTAGTCATCAAAAAGGGGAATGCAAGAAAAAGTGGGAGATATCCTAGTTTGTCTTTTCCAAGAATTAATACTGGTTGGCTAACAAAGAGGCTTAAGGAGAAGTTGCAATGGCAAAGAACAAAGCATCAGAGGTACTCTACCAGCTTTTGGAAAGTGAATCAATAGATGCCCCCTCCCAAAAAACTATCAAGTTGCAAGAGAAAGACAGAAAGATAAAGATAGTTACCAGGCACCCTTTATACTGGATACCAGCAACAGCCTGTTTACCAGTCCACAGGACATCAAAGGCAAATGGAAGGAGAACTTTTAACAGCTTCTGAATGAAGAAACGTCACAAAAGCTGTACTGCCCCAGACATAGTCCACGATGAAAGAACAGCAGCCCACTCTACAAAGAATAGAGTTCAGAAAAGCAGCAGACTCAGATGAGGTCACAGCAGATATCATCAAGAAGTTGGATGAGATAGGGGAGAAATGGCTCTTGGGGGTACCAGTAACAGTATGGAGAGAAAGGCATATCATAAATGGGTGGAGAATAAGCATACTAGTGACATTGTATAAGAACATAGGGGAAATTCACAACTGTGGGCATTATAGAGGTATTAAACACCTGTCACGATGCATGAAAGTTCTGGTCAGGGTGATTGACACAAATATGCACAGTAGTAGAAAGTAAGATGGGAAAGGAGTAGTCTGGATTAAGATCAGAATGTAGCACAACCAACCCAATGGTTGCAGTGAGACAGTTCAGAATAAGCTAGAGGTGAGGAATGTCTCCAACTGGGCATTCCCATACTTGGTGAAACCATATGACAAGTTTCCAAACAACTGATGTGAGCAGGGCTGAATTGTCACAGAAACATTTAAAAAAGTTAGTGAATTATCACTTTTGGCACAGGCAAAGTAAAATTTAAATAAAAGTAATCAGACCATGTTAAGTTTACATTTACAAACATCATAAGAATAAATGTACTCACAGCAACATTAATTAGATGAATTGTTAAATCCCTGCTTCTCTTAAACCTTGTTTCTTTTCCAAAACATACTTCTGCATGCATTGTTTCCACAATTTCCATTTTTTCGATGTAATTTACTAATACCCTTTTGTAAGGACTCACTTCCTCTACTTTACCTCCGTTATAATATTCACTACTTCCCATTTTTCCATTTTTCTAGTAATTGCTTTTTCTTGGCAGCCACCAAATTTAAACCTAACAATGCCTCACCATGTCTAGGCAATCCAGATCCTGTATCCCAGCTAAAAAAAAAAAAAAACTAATTTCCTTAGTTACACGCATTTGTTTGCCCAGTATTTCTGATAGAGTACTCAGTAGGGATTTTTTAAAGGATGACAACTCATTACACTCTTATAACATATGCTCCCAGGCATCTCTTTCATCCAAATTATACCTCCAAAATTTCCCATCTACTTGAAGAAAAAGTCTTTGGAGTCTTCTTGAGCTTTAAGAATTTATGCAGACACTTCCAGGGAAAAAAAATCCTAAATCTTCTAGACTTTGTTGCATATTTGAGAATACATATACAATTAACAAATAAACAATGGGAGGGCATATCTAATCTCTCTCCTCAATCTTTTTCGACCGCTTCTGATGGATTCCTATAGTTACTGTGCAATATTGTATATACTCTACTAATTATGTCTTTAACAGTAGCTTCTGTTCTAGATTCAATTAAAAACTCAACCAGTGGGGAAGCATGACCAAGATGGCTAACAGAGCAGTATCTGGTGAAAGCTCTGTGAATGCAAACTTTTCTCTGACAGAAAACTTAATAAAAAATAGAATATGGGGTACTATTATTGAATATAAATAGTTATCAAATAAGAGAAAATATTTATACCTTTAAGTTTTTAAAACGGTGTAATTTTCCAGTCAGTTTCATCTGTTTGATTGAGACAGAAGAGACTTCAACATATGCCACTCAACCGGATTCTTCTGTTATAAAAAGATATCCATTCACTAACATCTAGCACACAGGATTTATTACTAAAACAGACAAAAAAGATTTAGAAATTCTTATGAAATAGTGTACAAATCAGAAGTATGGAAGTTTTAAATAACCATGAAGGGAGAATAACTGAAGAGGAGTCTCAGACTGAATTACTTTTAAAACAAAATAAAATGTTTATAAAGTTGATGACTTAGAAAATAGACTGCCATGAAATAATATCAAAATTTATGGCATACCTGAAAAATACGAGACATATAAAATAATAAACCTCTTAACCTAGCTACATAAAATGTTACCTGAAACTTTACTGTTTGGGATTGAAAGGGCACACAGATCCTTGAGAACACCTTCAAAGAATGAAAACTTACCTCCACATTCAATAATTAAAACAGCACAGTACAGCCCACATATTAAAACAGGTGAGCATGTAATCATATTTGACAATGACTATTCCAGTATAGTAATGAGTGAAAGGAAACCCTACTTGCCACTGATTAAAGAACTTAAAAGAACAATATAAAAGCTACATTGGTGTTTCCTGCAAAGATCAAAACTATTTCTTTCAGAAGGAATTAAACTATTTGATACACTGGAAGAGGCATCTACATTTGTCAATAAAAATAAAAACCTTAATAATGAAAAAAATGGACTGGAAGACCCTTAAAAGACAAAGTGAACTGAAATCATGGAAAACTGCTTTCTAAAGTTAAAAACTTAAAAACAAGTGACATTTATTTTCTGACTGCAGGACCTTTATTTTCTGAAACAATACATTTACCCACTAGTAAAGCATTTTAATTTTAAGCTTTAAACCACATGTTGTTTATGAAGGAATTAGCATTTAAAATAAGCTCAAGATCAAAAGAATGTTTTAGTTGTGTGAAACCTCGATTTTTACTTGCTTTATTTTCTGCCTGCTTAAGCTGTTTTGATGAAAATCCAGGTCCCAGAAGAGTTCAGAGTTCATCACTGATGTTTGTGAAAGCAGGAAGTGCCTGAATAGTGGCCATGATGGTAAGAGATTTGAACTTCTTTTCAAGAGTCTATTTGAGGAATCTGCTCAAAACATTTTAAAAAATATTTATTTAGAAGTGAAAACATTATAAACACAAAAGCTATAGTTATGTTTTACATTGTGCTGTCTTTGATGTATAATTTACTTGCATTTTACTGAATGTTAATAGCTTATGCCTCAGTGGTATTAACCCCTACTGTATATATTAATGGGAAAAAGTAAAATTAGATGTTTGTGACAGGTTAGAAGATTTTAGAGAAATTAAGAAGAATGAGAAACTTACAGAAGAGATTAGCAGCTGCTGTATGTTGTAAGTTGTCATTTTTCACATGCTGTAATCAAATATTAATGTCAGGATTTGAAACTCAGACCAGAACAGCAGTACACGATTGCTAAAAGACATCTAAATTACACATGCATAAATTCTTATATATATATATATATATATATATATATATATATAGATATATAGAGAGAGAGAGAGAATCAAAACTATATAGACTACTGGAATTAATAAGAAGCTTAAACACCATATGTATAATATTCAAATACACAAGAAAAAAGAAGTTATGTACTCACCACAATGTTCCATGTGAGTTGTTCATCTTGCCTTCATTCTTACTGATGGGTTCAGAGCCAAGTCGGCCAAATGCAAAAGCTCGAGATCTTCACCCAGCTCGTGGCCTACTCCCTATCCCATGATGCACTAATGCTTCCCTCAGATCTTGTTTGCTGCCAACTAAGGGGACTAGATAATTTCCCAATAGTAGTATCAAAGGACACACTAGATAAGGACTAAATACAACCAAGACTTGTCTCAACTTCTCGGTCCCCAAGAAAAACTGGTAGGGGGTTTGGAGGGTGGGACGCAAGAATGAAGGCGAGATGAACAACTCACATGGAACATTATGGTGAGAACATAACTTTTTATGTGAAGTTGTTCTATCTCGCCTTCATTCTTACTGATGGGTTAGCATCCCAAGCACCATCTTTTCTCGGGTGGCTCGTGGGAGTATATTCCTCAGGACAGTGGAACCAAAGGAAGCCCTGTCCCTGGAGGCCCTATCTACTTTGTAATGAGTGATAACGTATGCGGCCTTGACCAAGTAGCTGCTGCACAAATGGTATCTATTGGTAATTTAGCCAAAAAGGCTGAAGAAGTGAAGACAGCTCTAGCTGAATGGGCATTTATTTTGTGTTGTAATGGCACATTGACTGAACTGTAAATAAAGGGGATACAGTCTGATAACCATTTCGATAAAGTGGTTTTCACCACTGGAGCACCTTTCTTTGAATCTGAGAAGGAAATGAAGAGCTGTTCAGATTTTCTAAAATCCTTGGTTCTATCTAAATAAAAACGAAGCTGCCTGTGGACATCAAGCTTGTGCATCATATACTCCATCTTATTGCTATATTTAGGGAAGAATACAGGCAACTCTACAGCCCAATTGAGACTTGTGTCTGAGCATACTTTTGGTAAAAATGAGGGATTTGCCAAAGAGAAACTCTATCATTATGAAAAATCAAATATGGAGGTTTAATGGACAAGGCCTGTAACTCTGAAACCCTCCGAGCGGAAGTAATGGCTACTAGAAATATGTTTTTTCATGAGAGATATTTCAGGTCACAAGAGGAGGCTGGTTCAAATGGGAGTAGGATGATCCCTGAAAGAACAAGATTTAGATTCCATGGAGTAAGCGGGGGATTTAATGGGTGGTCTTAGATGTATGGTACCTTTGAGAAAAGCCTTGGGGAGTCTATGTGACATATTAGACCCTTGATCACCAAGATGAAAGTTTGAAATTGCCGCCAACTGAACTCAAATGGTTGCTGCAGCTGCCCCTTCACTGAACAGCTTAGTCAAAAACTCTAAAATGGATGACACTGAAGCCAGATAAGGAACAATATTTTTGAGACACACATATTGAGAACCTTTTCCATTTACTGCAATACAACTTCCTGGTAGATGATTTGTGAGAGGATGTTAAAATATGCTGAGCTGCAGCAGAAAGATTCTGAAACCTGGCTATATTTGGAATTGGAGCAGCCAAGCTGTCAATTTGAGGGACTTAAGTGCCCTCGATGAATGAACCAGAAGGTCTGGAACTGGGTCCAGGATCCAAGGTTCTTCAATAGATGAGGCCGGAGGAAGGGGAACCAAATCTGACGAGGCCAGTCAGGGGCTATTAAAATGATGGTCCTTCCCAGGGCACTGGGTTTCTGTAAAACTTTGGGCATCAGTGGTACAGGTAGAAAGGCATACAGGAGACCTGGGGGCCAATTGTGTACAAGTGCATCCTTTGGGGCATTTAGTGTCTGTGGGAGTTTCAAAGAGATTTCAACAAGGCTGGCCCCATCTGCGGAATATCCTTTCCACTACTTCTTTCTTCAGGGACCACTCGTGAGGCAATAGAATTGCCTTGCTTAGTTTGTCTGCTATCACGTTGGACCTCCCCAGCATGTGCATTGCTATCAGAAAGCGCTGGGTAATGTCGCCCACTGCCATACCCTCAGGGCCTCTCGACATAGGGGGTAAGATTTTGTCCCTCCTTGTTTATGTACCAGACTACTAACATATTGTCAGTCTGTATCGCAATAGTCCCTAGAGGAAGAGAGTCTTGAAAGGACTGCAATGCTAGAAGTACCGCTCTCGTCTCTAGTATGTTGATATGCAGGTTGGCCTCATGGTGTTTCCATGTGCCTTGGGCTATTCTTCCCTGATAATGTTCCTCCCACCCTATCAGGGAAGTGTCCATGGTCACTGTGGCAATCGGTGTAGGTAAAACAAAGGGACGGCCTATTGTCACCCAATGCAATGTTAGCCACCACTGAAGGTCCTTCTTGCAGGAGTTTGTAATCATAATGTGATGAGACATTGGGAGATCTTGAAAGGTCCATTACATGAAAAGGAGCCATTGTAGTATGCGCATGTGCATCCGACCCAATGGGATTGCAATGACTGCTGCTGCCATTGTCCAAACAATTTGAGAACCATAGACGCTGGGGCTTTTTTTTTGTTTTAACAGAAGAGTTTGAACCTGCTGACGAAGAGTAGACACGCTTTCTGGCAGAAGTTTTAAGGTCAGAGTGCTGGTATCTAAGTCTGCTCCTACAAAAATGGTATGCTGCGATGGCAATAAACCAGACTTTTTTAAATTTATGGTAATCCCCAACTGGTTGGATAGATTCATAGTGGTGTCCCTTGCTTGAATGAGTTGATGCCTGGTGGTTGCGGTAAGGAGCCAGTCATCTAGGTATGGAAACACCTGGAATCCTAAATGTCTCAGATGAGCTGTGACTACTGCCATGCATTTGAACAGTCTGGGGGCTGTAGTGAGACCAAAAGGCAGTGCTCAAAACTGGTAATGTCTGGCCCACAGCCAAAAGCGCAGATGATTCCTGCATGTTTTGGCCATTTTTATGTGGTAGTATGCATCCTAGAGATCTATCGAGCATATCCAATTGTCTTTCCCAGAAATGGGAGTATCGACTGTGGCATGACCATCTGGAACTTTGTCTTTTTCACTGATTTGTTCAGTCTGCTGAGATCCAGTATGGGCCTCCAGTCCCCTGTTTTCTTTGGAATTAAAAAATCTTGAGTAAGTTCTGGATCCCATTTGGTCTGCTGGGACTGGTTGGATGACTCTTTTTTTCCAGCAACCTTTGAATCTCTATGGTTGCTTGTTCCCTGTGACTGGGTGGAACGTCTGGGATTTTTCTTATTGAGGGAGGTGGGGTGGAAAAGGGAACAGAATAACATTTGGATATGATGCTTTGTACCCAGCTATCTTTTGTTATTTTTAGCCAGGTGTGTGGGTACAACGATAAGCATCCCCCGACTGCCTCCAGAGCTGGACAGACGGGCTTCCTCTCAGGAGCAATGATAGGGCTTCCCAAAGAACTGATCTCTGTCACCCTGGTTCTGTGGACCTCCTCTGCCGCATGGACGGCGTCTTCCATTATTACCCCCCTCCTCTGCCTCTGGAGGGCGGGGGGGGGGGGTTCACCACAAATGTCCTGAAAGGCTCTTTGAGTTTTATGGAACCACATCTTTCCTCCCTTCTGACCTTTGGGGTAAGGTCTGGTAGGTGTGGAAAAAAGGACTTCAATGGCAGACAAAGTTTTTCCATCTTGTTCACTCCTGGTAAGCGTTTCTTTCACTTTGGGTCCAAAAAGGGATGAGCCATTGAAAGGGGTGTTGATAAGGGCTCCACAAAGGGACATAAGCACATCCAGGAATGTTTCCTAAGGGCAATTCTTGTACCCGCTGCTCTGCTCGCTCCATCAGTTGCATACGAAAGCAGATGCATGGACGAGTTTGTTAGGGAATTGAGGGTAGAGAGTTGTGAGGATATTTTCTGTGAGACCCTCGCAGCTACTGTACCCTGTAGAGTATCTCCTAGCTCTTTTAGGAGATCTCTCTGCAATCTAGTGAAATGCATCAGATAATTCAGCGATCTAAGAGCAAAAGTCGCTGAAGTAAACATGCACTTTCCATATCTATCCATAATCCTAGAATCTTTATTAGGTGGATGGACAGACGTTAAAGTTTCGGATAACTCCTTTTTGGTGGCTGCTGCCACCATCATGGCATCAACGGGAACTCCTTTTGTTAGAAAAGCCTTGTCCTGGGACGAGGTAATAAACTTATTAGGCCTCCGAGGGACAGGTTCCATGGTATCTGGGGACTCCCACGACTTTTGACAAACCATTTCCATTAGCTAATCAAAAGGCGGAGACACCCAAGTGGTGGAGGGCTAAGACCCGAAAGCCTTCAGGTAGACTGACTCATCATCAGTAGGGTTGATGGGCTGCCAGCCACCCCTCTGTTTAAGAATTTCCAAGATATCTCCGAAAGAGATATCCTCAGAGGGGGACCGTGGGGACCCTTCTGACTCATCTAAGTCATTGTTTAAAGTGACAGATTATTGTGAGGAGTCCATATGCTTCCTCTTGCAAAGTCTCTTTCTGGGAACCTTCTCAAGTGGGAGCTTCTGGTGAGGTCGCGGAAGAAGCAGGACTCGCCCAATAGGGTGTCCTGAGGCTCTGGGTGTCTATGCTTTTGTGAAACCAGTGAAGCAGAGGTAGACACAGGCACTTTAGGGGAGGAGGTTGCTGATTCCAATGATATTGGTGCCGAGGGGACAACACCCTCCTCATGACATCGAAAGCCCCCTGGCTCTGATGTGAAGGAACCCCTGGATCCGAAGAAGCAGGTGATTCCCCCGGCACCAAAGTGGTGGGCTCCGAGCCAGAGGTAGGCAGCGTACTCACCCATGCCAAAGCCCTGAGAGGCAAATTCGGAATTAAAAGGTCGATTTGACTATCCTCCTCGGACCCGACCGGTTGGCACCGAGGAGGTCTGAGTAGTCGGAACCGACAGACCTGAAACAGGTGCCAGCTAAGACGGTTCCACGATAATCAGCTCCAAGCACTCCAGCTCCGAAGCCTCGAGTCGGATCAGAGGAGGAACGGAAGTAGCAGGCTGGGTCCTGGTCGGTTCTGAAGCTCCAAGGGATGGCCCCGACAACAGTTTGGCCAGCACTGGTGTCTGCAGAAGCCTCTGCACCACACGATCCACATCCATGTCAGAAAGTCTTGAGGCTCGAGAAGAAGCTACAGAAGAAGCCACCGATTGAAGAATGGGCAACTTAAGGGTAGGAGATACTGGCACCAAAACCAGGGACTGGCTCCTACCAACAAGCACAACCATCGGCTCCAATATTTGTGGCGCCAAGGTAGATGATTTGTCTTTGACTTTAGTAGTCGATGAGCTTTTCTTCAGCTCCGACTCAGAAGAAGAAATTTTTGAAGATTTTGGTTGTTTGTCCTGGGTATTGTCTTTATCTACCAACTCTTGAAAGGAGGACTTTACCAGACCTCTAGCAACCAATTTTCTCTTCCTTTCATGTAACACCCTAGTACTGAAAGAGTGGTATATCGAGCAGTCCTCTTGAAGGTGAACCTCACCCAAACAATACACACACTCAGAGTGTCCATCTGTGATGGACATCTTCTGCCCACATTTTGGACATTTTTTAAACCCAGATTTAGATTTTTCTTGCTGAGACACGTCTACAATTCGCAAGCAAAATTCACACACACGCAGTTTTATATATATATATATATATATATATATATATATATATATATATATATATGGATTCACTATACAATCTCGAAATACTGAAATGTCGAATTTTTGTATTTCGAGACTGAATAGTCGAAAAACCACATACACGAAAACCCACAATCACGAATACTACAATCACGACCATTCACAGACACACAAAAACCAGGACATAAACACACACACACACATACACATACACCTACCTAACTAAACAAACATAACAACACACACAAACACACCTAACTTACCTATAAGCAGGGGGGCAAGTCCACCTGTGCCCCCCACACCCCCCCCTACTTATATAATCTAACTCCGAGGTCACACTAAACACACAAAAAACACCACCGCACACACTCACAGACACTAAAATCCCTACTCATTATCCTCAAATACACAACACTTACCTGAAACCCCAGATAAATTCACAAACCGCACTACACATCACGAATGTGACACCACGATAGCGGCGGATTCGACATTTGCAGATTCGGCATACTGTAATTTTGGTTAACTGCACTTTCCACTATTCGGTCTCGACGTACTGAATTTCGACATTTCAGTACGTAGAGATTGTCTAGTGTATCTACATATATATATATATATATATATATATATATATATATATATATATATATATATATATATATGCATTAGATACCTAAAAAAAATACGGGCTTAAGAAAAACAATTATCCTACGGTCACTGAGTGAAGCAGCAACCAACAAATTTAATAGAAGACCAAATAAAATCTTTTAGCGTAAGTACCTGACTTCTTCAGAACAAACATACAGTAGATTGAAACATACCATTTTTTGGTATGGTATGTTTCAATCTACTGTATGTTTGTTCTGAAGAAGTCAGGTACTTACGCTGACGAAAAAGCGCTTTTAAAAGATTTTATTTGGTCTTCTATTAAATTTGTTGGTTGCTGCTTTACTCGGTTTCGTTTTTTCTTGGTTTGTCTGCCTTTCGTGGTTTGTGATCCTAAGGTCACCGCTATAACCATACACACAATAACAAATATTAGAAATTAAAGAATAAAGCCTTCTAATTTAACAGTCTATAACACTTAGCAAAACAGCCCTAAATAAACATGGGCTTAAGAAAGAAAGAAAGGGATAAGCCTTCTATCTTCAGGCTATCAAAACACTGTAATAACAAACATTAGCACACTAGGAAAAGGGTGTTAAACTAGGCCTAATTAAAGAAATGGCCACAAAGGAGAGAAGGTGTTTACTAACAAAAAAAGTGCACAAGCACATATGGATAACTCTCTTAACTAACTAAACTAAACCAAGCAACTGCTATATAAAAAATTTTTTTTCAATAAGAAGTAATAATTATCGAAATACTTATATTTCACTGGCCAGAGCTGGTGAAACGCCGATCTGTTGCAGGGGCAAACAAGATCTGAGGGAAGCACTAGTGCATCATGGGATAGGGAGTAGGCCACGAGCTGGTTGAAGACCTAGAGCTTTTACATTTGGCCGAGTCGGAGCCGAGGATCGGCTCCAAACCCATCAGTAAGAATGAAGGTGAGATAGAACAACTTCACATCATCTTTTATGTATTATTAAGACAATAATATTTTATTGGCCTACATGTATCCATAAAGATTTGAAAAGAAAAAGTAAAAGCATGAACATGCAGAAGTCATGCAGGTGAAACATTTGATATCCTTAAGGAGTCATTTGTATATATACCATGGGCCTATATTACAGGAGATTTAAGGTATCACACAGTGAAAATTCTAGCTTGGCTAGGTTTTTCTCGAATTTGAGGGGGAAAAGGACACCTCTGCCTCATTCCTCTGTTCAGACTCAACTTATCAGGGAGGAACCCTCCCACTTTGATTTTTGCATCAGATCCCTCATATATCATTCAAATTAACATTATTGTATCACAGAATGCAAATGCTTCCATTTCCCTACTCAAAATCCCAGATTATCTCTCAAATGCTTTCTCTGCATCAAGTCCCACCAACAACAATGGTATTTTCCTACATGCAGCCGCCCTCTGGTTAATCATTCTTCTACTAAAGTTGTGAAGATATTTGTTCCCTCCACACCACCACACTGGTCCACATCTGTCAATGATGGTATCCCCTTTGCCATTATTAGCCATTATAAACATAAACACTTTATAAGGACATTTTTTAATTATTGCTCTTACCAACTTAAAAGTAGATACAATAATGGGTTTTGCAGTAGTATGAATTTTAAGAAGGGTATAAAGTCTGACCCTCAAATGTCATTCTCTAACTTCAGTCTTTAATAATTTGCCACTAATTTGGCAGAAAACCACTATTTTATGAAAAGCAGATCAAAATATGAAATGGAAATCTTGACATTCTGTAAAAATCTGTATAGTTTAGACGTATGCTCTAACAGGATCTCTGGTTATTTTTGATAAAGGCTCCCCAAGTCTGGCAACAATCCTTTCTACTTTCTGTTCTTGATGTGTGACAGTGTAAAAGTTGCTTGTGCTCTGGAGTTATCAGAAAAGAGTTGCATAACAGCAGTCTTTCTAAAATCATGCCAATAAAACCATCCAAGTACTAGCTCATTTTCCCTACAGCTCCACCTCTTCTTGTTCTGTAGATGATTCTTTATTTTGTAATACTTTAACCTTTGTCAGCCCCTCTAAATAATTATTCTTACTTCTTAACCAGATCTTTTTCTTTTGTTTCTACCCTATTTTAAAAATGCACTTTCATTTTATCCCATTCACTAGCTATAACTTCCAAAATACTCTCTATAGTCCCTAATAACTCCCGGATAACGTCAACTAATTCCTTAAAATCATCTCTTTTTTTAAAGTTAGGTGGGAAAGTGCCAGTGTTTCATATTTACTTCACTACCTTTCATTTTTATCTTTTTTTTTTACATACCTTTACCGAATCACTTGTTACATAGGCACATTTGCATTTATAAAAAAGTAATCAAATTGTATTAAGTTAAAAATTAACAAATATTATGCTTCACATATATTGCTATACATCATATAACCTAAATGACATTACATAAATTATTCAATTCCAGCCACTTTTTTTTAAACAAGAAACATCTTTATTAAACCATTACTTACAACATAAGCAATCATACATTTATATAAATGAAACCAAACCACATTGACAATCTTAGTTGCAAGCATTTTACATCACAAACCATACTGACACGCTCCCAGTTGCAATTATACATCACTTATCAATCCAGCCGTTTTCAGTCAAACATTACATACCTCATTAAGTCCTTCCTTCTTTTAAACCTTATTCCTCCCCTGTATGTATTGTTCCCACAATTCCCATTTTTTCCTATGTAGTTTGCTCTTACCTTTTTCTAAAGATCTCAACTTCTAGTTTTATTTCTGTTACTATATTCACTATTCTACTATATTTGGTTTAGCTTTTGATTTCAATTTTCTAGTAGTTGCTTTTCTGGCAGCCACCATAGTTTGAGACAGAAAGGCCTTACCATGTTCTAGGCAATTCCAATTCTGTATCATAGTTCAGAAAAATCACCTCCCTCATCACATCAATCTGTCCACCCAGCATCTTGGACATTGCATCCCGCAGGGAATCCTTAAAGACTGCCAACTAACTGCACTCCCAGAAAATATATTCCCAATTACCTCCTATTTCCCCATCACACCTCCAACATTTGCTGTCTACCACAGTAAAATTTCTCTGGAGTCTACTTGGGGTATAAACATATCTATGTAACATTTCCAAGCAAAAATCTTAAATCTTCTATATTTTGTTGCATATTTGGGAAACATACATATATCCTCCTATTGTTTCTTTGTAAATTGGTTATCCAAATCTTCTAGATTTTGTTGCATATTTGGGAGACATACATATCTCCTCCTATTGTTTCTTTGTGAATTGGTTATCCAAACTCCCTTCCCAGGCCTTTCTAACCTTCTATGTTTGATCCTTATAGTCATGCAATATTTATATACTTTACTAATTATTTTTTTTAATGGCAGCTTCTGTTCTAGATTCTAATAAAAACTCTACCAGTGCTGGTCTTTCATTTAGAACCCCTCTATTTCTTTCCCTTTGCCTATACTCCAATATCAATCCTTGATAGGGAAAGCAATCTCTAACCTGCAATCCAAATAAATTCTTGACATTTTCACATTCTATCATCTCTAGTTATTTGTTCCCAATACCTTGGTTCCTTTGCCAGTTTTCTCCAATAAGGTTCAGCTCCCTCTTGCCTACTGTCAATATCCCTAACTGCAGTCAAACTTATCAGCAGAATCTCCTTTCTCCATTCCTGTGTTGGCTTAGTTCTTAGAATACTTTCTGCTACTTTACCCTTCATTTTATATTGGTAATTACTGGCACATGATCTGAAATAGTTAACTGACATGTGTCAAAGTTCTCAAATGCACATGTTCCTTTAAAATGTAATTTTGTCTAGCCCAGTTATTATATCTTGGGGAATAATATGTAAATTCTTTCCAACTTTCTACTACTTAATTCAGGTCTTTTATGCCAACTATTTTCATAAATTTCTTCAGAAATCTACCTTCGTGTGTTATATTTTCCCTTCTACGCCCCCCCCCGATACATACTCATTGGTGCAAATCAAAGTCTTGTCCTCACCAGTAACATTCCCTGTTAAAAGCCAATCACTTTTCCCAAATTTTAAGCTCCATAATAGCAGTTTTAGGTGAATATAAACATATGCCATCATAATCTTCATCCCTTGCCAGTAGCCCCTTACTGTCACAAATATGCAACTATATCGTCTCCTCTTCAGTCACTACAGGAGCGCCTCTAACAAGTAATATAAGTACTTCTATTTTCCTTTGTCCATGATATTCTGCAGAATATCCATCCTGAAATCCTATCAAATCAAATTCACATGCTCAGTTCATTCCAAACGTTTTTTCCTGTAGCACTGCTACTTGTACTCTGCATTTCTTAATATAAACATTATTTCCTTGTTATCTATATTTGCGAGACCATTCAAATTCCAAGATAATATTGGAAGTGTCACTATAAGGAAGTCATTATTCACACGTATTATATATGGCAGTTTTTTTAAATGTCTACTTTCATGTTTTGTGATACATACAGCAATTAATGTTTGGCAGGTTAATCCTTTATATGGTTTTGTTTTCTTATAATCAATATTGGAACCCATGTCACATTTTACAAGACATTTTGTTTTAATAAAAGTCTTCAAAAAACACCCCCATAACCTATTAAATTAATACAAACACACAGCTAGGTACATTTTCAAATAATGAAGTTTAACCCTCCTAATAGGAATATTTGTGCCAAACAGATAGCTGCTGGCAGAGGCCTTAACTAACCTGAAACTGAGGTTATCCATACTAAGATGCAGGTTACTGCCTGTGCTTCTACTTACATGAATTAACTGTTTATTTTTTTATCTTTATTCCCCCCAGAAATGAAAATAATTTGCATGCTTTCAGAAATAATTAACTTTTAGCCTTGAAGAAACTAGTGTTCTGTCTATTATTTCCCTATTATCAGCTTTCGTCCATGGCAATTTATGAGAAAAAAAATGTAGTCCTCTGCTGCAGCCTGAAAGACGAGCTGAAACATTTATTGTTAAAGGAAAACTTTTCATTATATTCTCTCTTCTCATATTTACTTGTTTCCACTTAAATGTGTTATTAGATTATGTCAGGGGTCTTAATTCAGACATTCACCTATGGAAAAGTAAGAAGAAAACATATCAGCTCCATGTTTATAATAATCTGTGTACTTTTACACCATACCTCAACAGCCACATATTACAGCTTATTAAATTAAACATGGTTTTGCCTAGCTCTTCTTTTTTTTGCACCCTAATGCCTACATTTCCTAATACCAAAGAAGAAAGAGAAATAAAAAGGGCATCTGTTTACTTTAACTTTATCACGTACAAATACTATAAAATTTGCAATTCATGATGTGAAGTGTTTCACAGAAATATTGTTAACAGAAATTGTTTTATTTACAGTTAACTTTTTCCTCCCCCTTTCCCTCCCCTCAGAGTCCTTCCAAACAATGACATGAAGTGGGGCAAATGCTTTTTTGTTCTAGTCCACTCTTTCCAGTTACTCTTATACAGCCATATTTCACAAAAGTTATTTATGCTTTGCAGTCTCAATTATTCACTAATTTCTGTGTTGCTTGCCTTCTTCCTATTCACCTCCATCTACCAACTCCACATTCAACTGAAAGGTACTTCAGATTCCTCTGGACAACTCCTGTGCTTTTTTCTCTCTCAAGCATTTTTCTTTGGACCAGTGGAATAGGTTTCACTGGTGGTTTCCCAGTGTGCTTTATTATCAGAATAATGAAAAGCAGAGTTTCCCTCTGCTTGACAGTTTACTTTTTGGACAAACTTCTGCATTTCCTCCTTAGCAGATTCTGGATAAAAAAATGGCTTTGATCCTCCAGGAAAAAAGTATTCTGAAAACAGCTGGATAGAGTAGCTTTAATCTCACACCTGCCTCTCGACACTCCCCGATTAACTGGAATACATTTGTTTCTCTTCTGCCTGGTATACAGTGAATAATCATTTTCCTCAAACACTCTGCTGTCTCCAATAACTGCCTTGCTCTTCTGTCATAATTTTATCAAGATCAACTCCTTCAGTTGGCATGTTTACATTTTTGCTCATAAATGTCTTGGCTGCTTTTTCATGGTCAGATTTGGAACATACATACAGAGTACCCTTTAAATTCAGAGCCCTTACAACAGAATACCAGTCCAGTTGCTTATTTGTGCTTTCATAATATCAGTACAGTCTGTTCCTTCTAGTTTCTCTGGTGCAGCAGGAAATCTCATTTTCTCTACATGCTCTGTCCTTTAATTCCACCATTTCTAAAACATTTCTTCTTGAGCAGTCTCATACTCTGCCAGCCTTTTCTTCATTTCAGTCTATGATTACTGCAGTTTTATTAGTTTATCTTAACATCTGTTTAAAGCTTCTTCCATTTTTACAGTCTTTTGAGTTAATATACTCCTTCAGTGTTTAGCACACTGACTTATTTTTCCTCTGGATTAATGGAAGCCATATCTTGCACCAAAGCTGGAGCTTGAACTGCTTTTTGCTGAACTGCTGCAGGATTCTCCCCAGTCAGATTCCTGTTCATCTTTTTTAGTTGATTTTCTTTCAGGCTCTCTTAGTTTCCTGAAATTCACAAACACCAACAACAAACTGTAAAATCCAGAATAAAAAGTGGCAGGACCCAGAAATGGCAACTAGTCCAACTTTACTCACTAAAATACGGTGATTCAGATCATAACCTGCTACAGGTCTCCAACCATGTCCAAAGACTTTCTCTCTACATTCCTAAGCACCCTGGAAACTACTAAGATCCAACCCAACATTCGCATACTAGGTGACTTCAGCTACCCCTCCAACGCTTCCTGGAATTCATCAATTCCAATGCCCTGGACCAGCTCATTCTTAGCTCCACTGGAGGAAGCAACATCCTCGACCTGGTTATTACTAACATGGGGAACCATAGCTCTATACCAATAGTCAATTCCTCCCTGGTTAGATCTGACCACAAACTAATCACCATGGAAATACACATCTCACCCACAGCCCCCTCAAAGGTATCCACCATGAAAAACTTCTCCCAAGCTGACTTTGGACTCCTAAAAACAGAGGTGGCTAACTTCACTGCACCCATGGCCGGCCTTAGGTATAGGCGAACTAGGCGACCGCCTAGGGCACCATACAGGTTGGCCTTGTAAAGGGCGCGCTTTTATTTATTTATTTTTCTTAATCCATAAGATAAAGTTTGTGCTCCTCTCAGCGCCTTGTCTCTGAGTCCGTCCCAACTGTACTGTTGCATTTGTGCCCTCCTCCCACTTCTGTAATCCTGCCCATTAAAGTTGCCAGAACCATAGGGTGAGGGGGTGGCGGGGGCTTTCACAGTTGCAGGTTGGCCAGCTTCAACAATTAAAAAAAGAAAACCCTTCTTCACGCCACAGTGCAAGCGTCTTCTCCTTTCAGGAGGACCATGAGTGTGATGCACGTCCACATGCCAAAGCGGGTGTAAATACATTCCACACTCGTACACGAAATATGAAGTTGGCAGATCGGTAAAGACCAAATTTGTGTGGGTGCGTGTGGCTGTTCAGTTGGGAAAGGTTAGTGTGCGTGTGTCGGTGTGTAATTCCTGAATCCCATCCATGTCCCGAACACAAAATAAGCTGGCTATGATCAGTAAACCGATCATAATTGTCTGTGTTAGACTTATTGATTTTGAATTTTCTTTTAGATCTTTCATAGTTTGGATTTGCTGCCTTACATTTAAAATTCTGGTGCCTTGGCATACTGTTTGACTTTAAAGTGATTTTACATTTGTTGTAGATTTACATTCCCTTAAACATATTTAAGAAGCCATGTTAAGTGCTCATTTAATATTGGATGCCACAAGTTAAAGAAAGAAGCAGCTTTTTGTTATTGTAGGGTTTGGGAATGGGGTCCTGTATCATTACAGTTTTGGTTCCTTTACTTCTATTTATTTTAACTTTTGAAGTGATGTTTAAGGCAAAAAAGCAGCCAAATTGCGTGCATGTAGATTATCTGCTAGTGTATTGCTAGCTTTTAAGTGTTTGTGTGCTGTTAACGTCTAGGTTTGAAGAGTAATGTGTACACATATATATATATATATATATATTTAGATATATATAAATATATATATATTTAGATATATATAAATATATATACACACACACACACACACACACACACACACACACACACACACACAGAGAGAACACCATTTGGAATGCAGACCTACATATGCTTTTTTTAGTTTTATATTTTACTTTGGAGGACAACGGATAATGTTAAAGTAGATGGAGTCCTGCTACTTAAAGCAGGTAAATATGGTATGATAGACCTAGCTCAGACCTGATAAATGGAAAAATACATGAAAAAGACCGTTTTACGTGGTTTTCAAGTGACTCTAATTTTGCTTTAACGATGATTTTTGACAGTTGTAGAGTAATGTTTTTGTGGTACAGCAGTAATTAAGTAAATACCACTAATAATTATTTTATGGTTTAGAAAATACACTTGAATGCAAATGATTAATAATATTGGTAGACATACTAAGAGTAATGGGGAAGGGAAATGACATTGGGGTGAAAGTAAAGCAGAATAGGGAAACCAGAGTGGACATAGGAGGATTAAGAGTCTTGAAGGAAAACCAGGGAAGCAGTTAATTCCAGAGACACAGATGAATTTAAAATCCTTCAAATTACTTGCATTACATGTTTGCTTTGTATGTGTGCATTGTATGATACTGTTGGCTTAGCTGGGATTAGTTTCTCTGCTGTGCACCCACTGAGCTTTGGTATTAGCCTCTGGCTTCTCTGTAGGTAGTGTTCTGTCCCTCCTTCCTACCCACTGATATCTTCTGTTGCTTTCCTTCCGACTGAGGAGTCTTACTTAAATTGTTTTTTCCTTTTTCCCTTCCTGGTTGTAAATGTTATTGCTTTCTTCTGGGACACTTCAGTTGTGAGGATTAGGTACTCGTATGTCATATACTTACTTTGCAGTTTGCATGTAGAACATAGCTTGATGTACATTGCCCAGAAGGTGTAAAGGCTTTGGTACACTGGTCAAACTTATGGCTATCCTCTGCAGGATATCCCAAGAATTAAGACTACTGCATTTTTTTAATTTCTCCAAATCTTTAAATTAAGAATACTGCAACTTTTTAATTTCTCCAAATCTTTTGGGTTTCTAATACCATGACAGGAATGGACCCCATTCCTAAGTCAAAGTACGATTAACGTTCATGAAATTAGCATGGTTTCAATCTTTGCCAGCCAAAAGTGCTCTTAGCAGCACCAGCAATGTGGCCAGTAATGACTCCTCCTGCAGTTCGTACAGGGTTACATGTATTGGTAACATATCTGAACACGATTGTAGGTTTAGGTTCTTTTTATTAAGACTTGTTGTTCCTACTACTATTGGAACTGTCTGGGCATCTTTATTCCACATTGCTCTCGTTTCTGCCTGCAGATCCTGATATTTTATGACTTTGTGTCTCTGTACACAAGACACTGTAGTCAGTGGGTGTGGTGATTTTCACTGATCAATACTACTGTTGTCTTCTTTTCATGGACCATTATATCCAGTTTCCTAGCATCTGTCTTTTGAAATATTGGTAATAGGCGATCCCATGTGATGTAAACTTCATCATTTTCTATGATGCTTTGTGGCTCATGTTTCCATCGTTTTTCAGCCACCTCAGTACCATAATGTTTGCACCATCCCCAGTGCAACAGCCTTGCCACATTACTATGCTTTTCAGTAGACAGTCCTTCTGCCATTAGTATGTTACAACCAGCA
Organism: Protopterus annectens; assembly: GCF_019279795.1. NCBI lineage: Eukaryota > Metazoa > Chordata > Ceratodontiformes > Protopteridae > Protopterus > Protopterus annectens. The sequence continues at coordinate 1,231,664,208 of NC_056726.1, read as the reverse complement.
ACGAGGTGTGTGACTGTTTCCAATTTGGTTTTACAAAACCTACATTTCTCTGTTCCTCCCACATGTTCAATTGACTTTGTAAACAAATGTGTACGTAGCCCACTATGTTGGGCTGCCAATATTAACCTTTCATCCCTTGGTTTGAATTTGCCTCTCCTTAACCATTCCTGCATTTGTTCCTGATCAACATGAGGTTCTTCCAGAAATGTTCTATACTTGCAACTATATTTATGCATCTTCTACATTTTTTGCCTTCTCATCTGGTCCTTCACTGTATATTCTTTCTTTTGTTTTTTGGGACATTCATTTCCTGCCTGACTTTTATTTACTTCTGGTTTGATTTCCATTCCTGCTTGACGCCGATAACTTCTCTGCTTAATGTAGCAGAAGCATATCTTTGATTTATCTGCGCATGTTGCAAAACTTTCACCATGTTTGGATCTTGTGATGTCAGCAGATATGTGTGGAGTTCCACGATTGCAGATCTGTACAAGTAATCAATTTCAAGGAGGCCCATCCCCCCTTTGGAACGGGGAATATATAATCTTGGTATGCACTGATTTTTTATAAATCATTTGGTGAGCATGAAGCATCCTTCTTGTTTTCCTATCTAATCTATTCAACACATTTTGGGGCCAGTCAGTCACTCTAAACTTTTAGTTATGTACTCACCATAACTTCAGATGTTTGGGATCCATCTCGCCTACATTCTGACTGATGGGTTCGGAGCAGATCCCTCGGCTCCGACTCGGCACGCTTATGCCAAAGAGCGAAGTCTTTTATTGGCTGAGCTTACTATATCCCAGGATGCACCACTACCAGTCCCCCAGATCTAGTTTGTCCGCATACATACACAGACACACACGCTGCTTATATAACATCGTCAGATGAAACAAGATAAAAAACAGTAGAACTCAAAACCGTTCAATCTCTTCTGATCTCCAAGGCAGGGGGAAGGAGGGTGGGTATTAGGAATGTAAGGCGAGATGGATCCCAAACATCTGAAGTTATGGTGAGTACATAACTAAAAGATGTTATGTGATCCTATCTCGCCTACATTCTGACTGATGGGACAGCGTCCCTAGTACCTGAATCCTGGGTGGCTCACTGGAAAACACTCCTGAGTACCGTGGAACCAAATGATGCTCGCCCTTTAGATGCCACATCCAATTTATAGTGGGAAATGAAAGTGTGCGGGTTGGACCAAGTAGCAGCACAAATCTCAGAGATAGCGAGCTTGGAATGAAAAGCAATAGAAGTAGCCATAGCTCTGGTAGAGTGAGCTTTGATAGATGTTGTAAGTTGCTTATTTGAAGAGGAATAAGCCTGAGTTATGCAATCTCTAATCCATTTGGAAATAGTAGCTTTCGTGATGGTTTGACCCAATTTATTATCTGAAAAGGACACAAACAACTGGTCTGTTTTTCGAATTTGTTGAGTCCTGTCTAGATAGAAGCGCAATTGCCTGTGAACATCCAATTTATGGAAGGTGTATTCTGCTTCATTTGAGAATTTTGGAAAGAAAACTGGTAGCTCTAGAGATTGTTGGAGGCAGAGATTAGAACAAACCTTTGGAACAAAGGATGGATTAGGCCTAAGTGATACTCTATCCTTGTGAAAAATCAAATGCGGTGGTTTGATAGATAGGGCTTGAAGCTCTGAAACTCTTCTTGCAGAGGTAATTGCAACTAAGAAGGCAGTTTTCCAAGACAGATATTTTAACTCACATGTAGCAGCCGGTTCGAAAGGTGAAGATGTTAAGGCACAAGTACCAAATCAAGATCCATGGGCAGGATGAAAAACTGGGGTCTTCACAGCACAGCACCTTTAATGAAAGTTTTGCATAATCTGCTACTCATCAACGGTGGATCCATGGATTCGTGAAATTTGGAGATAGCTGCTAGTTGGACTTTAATAGTAGAGACTGAAGATCCTTGAGTAAACAAGGATGTTAAAAATTTCAAGACCTCTGGTATCGGGGCAGTGATAGGGTCTAAGCCCCTGAGTTGAGCCCAGATAGCAAACCTCTTCCACTTACTGAGGTACAATTTCTTAGTGGCGGGTTTGTGGGCCGAAGATAAAATGTGAATAACTTCCGGGTCTAAGTTGTGATTTCTGACTAAAGTCGGAAGTGGAGGAGCCAAGCTGTTAATTTCAAAGTGTGAAGGAACTGGTGTTGTCGTCCCGACTGATGAATCAGCAGGTCCGGAGTTAGATCCATGTGATAATAGGCGTCCTTGAGATCTATGTAGCACATCCAAACATCCTTCTCCAACAATGGGAGAATGGATTGTAAAGTGACCATTCGGAATTTGGACTTCATGACGGACTGGTTTAGTTTGCTGAGATCCAATATTGGTCTCAGGTCCCCTGTCTTTTTTGGCACTAAAAAGAACCTTGAGTAATTTCCGGATCCGATCTGGTCTGTGGGGACCGGTTGGATGACTCCTTTTTCTAGCAGCTTTGAAGCTTCTGCAGCTGCAATTTCCCTTTGACTGGGTGGTGGGTCCGGGATTTTTTTGGACGGTGGGGGTGAGTGTGTGAAGGGAATGGTGTAACCTCCGGCAATAATCCGAAGCACCCATCTGTCCTGAGTGATAGACTCCCAGGCTTTTAGGTGCTTGGCAACACGGCACCCGACTGGCTCCGGAGCAGCACAGCCGGGCAATCCCTCATGAAGTGTGGGAGGCTGAAGAGCCACGAAAGGACTCGCGGTCTCCAGAATTGCGGGGCCCTCTGCCGCCTCTGGGACGGCGTCTCCCAGAAAAATTTCCCGTCCTCTGCCTCTGGAAGGGGAATCTTCCTGCTGTTGAGGAAAAACTTCCGTGATTTGGAACCACATCTTCCCTCCTCCTTTAGCCTTGGGATAAGGCCGAAGGGAGTGGAATAACGTGCACCTACGGCAGATAAAGTTTTTCCTCTTGCTCACAGCGGGTAAGAGTGTCTTTTACCTTAGGTCCGAACAAAGAGGACCCATCAAAGGGAGCGTCGGCGAAGGAAGACTTGAAGGCCTCTGCGAAATGACACAAACGGAGCCAGGCTTGTCTCCGTAGAGCTACGCCTGTGCCTGCCGCTCTGCCCGCCCCTTCGGCCGCATATGAAATGAGCCTCATGGACGAGTTAGAAATCGAGGTAAGGATAGCCAACTGAGAGCTAACCGACTGGGCTAGCTGCTCAGGTAGGTTACCTGAGAGGGAATCTGACAGCTCCTTGACCAGATCCCTCTGTAGCCTGGTAAAATGTGCCAAATAGTTCAGGGACCTTAGTGTAAAGGCCGCTGAAGTCAGGGTGCGCTTCCCGTATTGGTCCATGCTCCTAGACTCCTTATTAGGAGGATGGACGGACGTTGAAGCCTCTGCCACGTCCTGTTGTGTAGCAGATGCCACCACCATGGCATCTACAGCCACGCCTTTTGTCAAGAACTCCTTCTCGGGTGGGGCAGACAAAAATTTGTTAGGGCGAGAAGGCACTGGTTCCACAGTATCTGGATGTTCCCACGCCCTCCGACAAACTAAGTCCAGGAGCTCATCGAAGGGCGGAGACACCCAGGAGGCGGAGGGCTGAGCCCCAAAGGCCTTGAGAAGCACTGACTCATCAGCAGAGGGGGGTTTGGATATCCAGCCGCCTCGTTGTTTAAGGATCTCTAAAATGTCTGCGAATGAGACATCATCCGAGGACGACTTTGGGGACCCCTCCGCATCATCAAGATCAGTGTCCGATGTAAGAGACTCGGGGGAGTCCACGTGCTTCCTCTTGCACGATCTCTTCCTTGGGGGCTCCTCCGAAGACAACTCCGAAGAACCCTCAGGAGGAGGGGAACCCCCAGTGGGGGTAACCTCAGGCGCCGGGGCTCCGCTGCCTAGGGACAGGGGAACTGCCAAAGACCCAGTCTCCACGCCCAGGGAAGGTGCCGGTAAAGCCGTAGAGATGGCCGAAGAAGACTTGGCCAAGGCACTCCTCATAGCTCTGAAAGCCGGACCCCCAGAATCCTGGGAGTGTCCGGTCCCCGGAGCCATGACAGCAGACGGAAGTCCCGCAGCCGAAGCACCGAGAGGGAGGCTCGGAACCGACAACATTGGTCCCGAAACGTCACCCCTGGGTCCGGCCGAAGAAGTCCGCGTGCCAAACTCGGACCCGAAGGCCGGGGTTGGAGTAAGGGTCGGAGCCGACCCTAGGATCTCCACCGGCTCCAACAGCACCTGCTCCGACAGAGCCGAAGCGGTCGGAGGAGGAATGGCAATGGAATGGGCTATCGGCTCCAAAGCCAATTGGGTCGGAGCCGAAACAAATTTTTGAAAGACTGGGGACTGGAACAGTCTTTGGAGCACCCTGTCTATGTCCGAATCTGACATCCTCGATGACCTAGAGGAGACTGAACGGGTTCGAGTTGGCCTCTCCAACGGCCCCAAGGGGCTAGGGGACCGGCTCCGAGGCGACTCGATAACTATCGGCGCCGAAGGAATGCACAAACCAGTTTCCATCGGTGCCGAGGAGGACTTAGGCGCCGAGGAGGAAGTGTCTGAGTGGACAACCTTCATCGGCTCCGAGATCAGTGGAGCCGATGAAGGTGACCCGCCTCTCGATGCCCCAGCCATCGGCTCCGAAACCAGGGGAGTCGAGACTGGAGGCATCGAGGCAGACCGTTCCGCCCTCGGCTCCGAAGTCCTTGGAGCCGAAGGAGAAGCCTGTCTATGTCTTTTGGCGGTCGGGTCCGACGGACTGGTTGGAGCCGACGCCCTTTTCTTTTTAGCAGGAGAAGGAGAGGATGCTAAAGCTTCTTCAAAAGAGGGTTTTATAAGGCCTTTCAATATAAGCTTATTTTTCCTCTCCTGGAGGACCCTCGAGGAAAAAGCGTGACACACGCTGCAGGACTCCTGCAAATGTTTGGCGCCCAAACAATATACACAGAGAGAGTGGTCATCCGTGATAGACATTTTAAAACTACATTTAGAGCACTTTTTAAAGCCCGAAGGCCTAGGAGCCTGAGACATTATAAGTAGAACTGAGTAACTCTCTCACAGACAAAACTCTAAATGTAATAGACTGACACTACAATGATTAACTTGCCTTTAAGAATGACAGCCCGCAATAAAACTAAGGCCAACTGAAGACATACAATCAGTAAATATATCTAAGGGAATCCAAGAACCCCTAAAGGTTCAAAGGGATTGACTGACAGGGAAGGCCCTACAGATCAAGGGGGCCTGTAGCCAGAACAAACACCAATCACACACAAATTTTTCACAAAAAATTTTCAAAACACACACAACAGCACAGAGTAGCCGTTAAAACAGCTTTTGTTAAAGAATTAGCACATTTCTGACAGAAAAAGTTAGTGAAAAGACACTACTTAGCTCAGCCAGCTCGAGACCACGTCTTTGCTAGTTAGCGGCAAACGAGATCTGGGGGACTGGTAGTGGTGCATCCTGGGATATAGTAAGCTCAGCCAATAAGAGACTTCGCTCTTTGGCATAAGCGTGCCGAGTCGGAACCGAGGGATCGGCTCCGAACCCATCAGTCAGAATGTAGGCGAGATAGGATCACATAACATCTGTAAGTTACGACAGGAAGAGCAAAACTGGTTTATAGCCTGTATTTTGTTCCTCAATGTCAATGCTGTTTTCAGGATTAATTTAAGTCTTCTAAAGTATTCCTTACTAAGTTTTATATACATTTGTTCATGTTTTATTTTTGACCCTTCATCAATTCCCAAATATTTATACGTTCCCTCTTGCTCAAGTTCTTTTATATGACATTCTTGTTTCAAACTGGTGCTGCAGTTTTCCTGCTTTAAAGGTTGCTTTTGCACATTTATCAAGACCAAATGACATTCTTATATCACCTGAAAAAGCTTTGACAACTTGCAGTTGTACATTCAGTTCCTCATCTTATGAGCTATACAGTTTTAAATCACCAGCAAAGAGAAGATGAGAAGTATTTACATTTTGCTAAGTCAGTTTTCAGGGTAAAACTAACTGTTTTGTTTAGCAAATGATACACTGTGTTGTAGAATTTGAAAGTAGTGTTAGTAGCATAATTGTTTTTGATGCAGAAGGCTATGGATTCTGCTCCCACACCATGTAGATGGAGTATTGATAGTGCAGTGCCCATTTGATTGCTAATTATTTGGTGCATTTTATGGGTGGATAAGGGTTCTACACTCCTAAGTATGTCCTCCTTTGTATGAGATGCCTAGCAACTATGAACTTGTCAGTTTTAGTCATTTCCTATTGCAATATTACCAGTTTACCAATTTTTAATGTAATACAGGCAATTAATTCTTCAAGGGCAACAGGCACTGAATTTGTAGATGAAACATTGAGACGTAAAGTTGTTTGCCAGTGGCAATCTCTTCATTAGTTACAGATTTCTTTAATGTGGAATTGTTCAGATGATTTCTCTTCTGCAGTGATTGTTTATATTGAGTGATATTGGTGGATTGCAATGACAGAAGTCTGAGTGGACTTTTATGGTTGAAATTTTCTGAAATGGGTAGTTTTGTCATTATTGGTTTATACATTTTGTTTCTTTGCTTATTAAAAGAATGTTTAAAACACATTCTAACAAGTGGTGCTATATGACATAAATATAATTTAATGCAATCAGGAAGTTAAATCAAAGAACAAATATATGTATGCATGGCTGTAAAAATGTGTGTAAGGAGTCGCTTCTGAAAACAGCCCAAATGTACACTTAATCCTCCAATGACCGGATGCATTTTCTATAAATATGGGTTTTCATGCAGTTTCAGTGGCAGAGAATTGAACCGTTCATGCAAAGCCTATTTTCATTGTACTGTTTAGCAAATGGCTATCTGTGTTTGTGCTATTCTATCTTAAGCTTCTGTACACATGGAGGAGGGAGGTTGCTATTCTACTTTCACTGAGCTGTAAGGCTTGCTCTCGTACCCCAGCGTAAATTAAACTGTTTAGATTAACCTAAGCAACCTTTTGAACCAAGGCACATGGGCTTCTATTTCCTGAAGATATGACTTTTATAGTAAAGTATGTGTGAAGGAGAAGCAGATTAAAGCAGGTTTATTAAAGGAAATTTCCACCTTCACTTGCAGTTTAATCTACATTACAAGGTATTCTTTCTTCTATGCATTTAAATAATTAAAGGAAATGACTGGACTGGCTTTCTTGGAGTGAATGACTGGACTGGCTTTTCTGGGGAGTGACCTACCTGTGGGCATGGCTTGTAGGGGTGTTTCATGAGTATGGTGTGGGTGGAGCTTAAGGGGTGCCGGAGCACTACTTCGCCTAGGGCGCCATATCAGCTAAGGCCGGCCCTGACTGCACCCACACCAACGGAAAATAGATGCACAACTGCCGAATCATACACCAATACACTGTGCAAACACGTACATAAATGCATGGAACTAGCCATACCCAACAGAACCAAGACGCTCTCCTCCAAAATAAGGCAGCTAATCTGGTGGTCCCCTGCCATTAATAAACTTTACAACAGAAGAAAGAAACTGTTACAGAAAAAGGTGGAGTCCCAGAACTGGAAAAATTCCCTTATTAGCCTCAACAAAAAGTTGAGATCCCTCATCAAAACCTCCAAAGCCAGCTATGAAGGCAGAATTGCCACAGTTATATCAAGAATGTTCATGGCAACGCCTAGATTTACTCTGAGTTACTGCACAATGGTACCTCCTATACTGAGCCAACAGATATTGCCAACATACTGGCTGACAGATTCAGTGCCAACTTTACCCCTCTCTCCCCCCCTAAAGGACCAATCTCAATACTGGAAGAATGGCAGGCACCCAGCATTATTGCAGCAAGGCCAAGAATACAGCTTTCATGGGACATAACAATATCCCTGGCTGTGTTCTACATGAATTACAGAGTGAACTGGCACCACATCTGTGTGTCCTGTTCACTCACAGCCTCACCTCAAGCTTTGGTCCTATCGAATGGCGCACTCCTACAGTCATCCCTCTCCATAAAGGAGGAGAGACTACAGACCCTGGAAATTATAGCCCCATTAGCCTGACAAGTATGATATGTAAGGCTACGGAGCGCATCATCATCATGGACCTAATTAACAAGGATATAGGGAATCTCCAAACTCTAGATCTCACGAAATTTGGTTTTGTGAAAGGAAGATCATGCCTACTCAACCTGGTTGACTTCTTTGAGTCAGTCACCAGAGCTGTGGATGAAGGTAAGGCAGTTCATACAGCCTACCTCGATCTGGCCAAGGCTTGTGATACCATTCCTCACTCAGGAATTATTGATAAACTCACAAAACTAGGCATCAACCCCTACATTGTTAGGTGGGTTGCAAACTAGCTCACAGATAAAACCCACAGTGTGAAAGTAGCAGACTCCAAGTCAGACTGTCGACCAGTCACAAGCGGAGTCCCACAGGGATCAGTCCTGGGTCCTCTACTGTTTGGCATCTACTTCTCAGAAGTCCAGGCCAACATGGTGTCATTCAAAGGGGATCCAATGTCTGTCTGCCTGGGATGACATGCTGGACAAGCCACGCTGCTTCGCAAGGGACGGCTTGCACTTGTCACCCCTGGGATTCCGGATTTTGGCAAAGGCTCTTGCCACCCCCATAGTGCCTTTTTTAGGCAAGGCTCAAATTCTAAACCTACCACCCTAGAACAAAACAAAGAAAACAAACTAAGGGTAATGCTGCTCAATGCCAGAAGTCTCAACCTCAAGATGCACGCACTCGAGGCCCTCCTCAGTATGGAGAACATCGATGTCTGTGCTGTGACAGAAACCTGGTTCAAGGCTCCTGAGAGCACCCCAGCACTATCAGGTTTTACCTCATATCATGCGTTCCGGCCCCAAAACCAGGACAATACCAAGAAAGGAGGAGGGGTATCCATATTCATCAAGGACACCCACACCTCAAGATTGGTGGCATCGCACGATGCATCGAAAACCATCCAGGTGCAATTAACCATAGGCAAGACTGCTCTGCAATTTGTAGCATGTTACAGGCCACCCTCGCAAACTCAGGAACCTCATATGGCCATTCTGAAAACACTGGAGGGGATAAATGTATCTCCGAACACCATCATACTAGGTGACTTCAACTACCCTAATATAGACTGGGAACACTACTCAAGCCCAAACACTCTAGCCCAAAAGTTCCTGGAATTCATAAACTCAAATGCCATGGAACAACTAGTCACCATCCCCACAAGAGGAGAAAACATACTTGATCTCATCATCACGAACATGGGAGCACAATGTTCAACGCCGAAGTATACCCTCACTGGTGAGATCTGATCACAAACTAATCTCGCTGGAGGTCCTCATCCCGCCCCCACCGAAATGAAAAAGACCACAGTAAAGAACTTCTCGAAAGCCGACTTCACACTTCTAAAGACTAGTGTGGTCTCCTTTAAGGCCCCTGAGCCGGTGGTTAACATTACTCAAACCGCTGAATCACTTACAAATGCCTTCTACCAGCACCTGCAGGGCTGCATGGATCAGGCAATCCCAAGCAAAACAAAGACTCTTTGTACCAAAGGCAAGCGTCCAGTCTGGTGGACCCCAGCCATAAACAAACTCTACAACAAAAGGAGAAAGCTACTACAAGATAGAGCAAAATCCTTAAAAGGTAAGATACCGCTGATCACTATAAGTAAAAAGCTAAGAGCTCTCATAAAATCATCCAAAGCTAATTTTGAGAAAAAAATAGCTAAGGACTCTAAAGACAACCATAAGGCATTCTTTACCTATGTCAGAAACCTAGGAGGAAACTCCCAGATATGCTCAGAATTAGTTCAAAATGATGTGAAGATTACTGATCCCACAGACATTGTCAACATACTGGCTGACAGGTTCAGTGCAAACTTCTCCCCCCCCTCCCCCCCTAAAGGAGAGATATCTATACCAAATGATTGTAGCCCCCTAAACATCTCTAACGCCCAGGTGAGAACTGCTCTCTCCAAGGCAAAGAACACAGCATCCATGGGACCTGATGGTGTCCCCGGCTGTGTGCTCCATGAACTCAACGAGGAATTAAACCCACAGTTAGGACAGCTGTTTAATCTTAGTCTCACCTCCGGATACGTACCCAGGGAGTGGCGCACAGCGACTGTGGTCCCACTCCACAAAGGCGGTGCCTCCACCGACCCTGGAAATTACCGTCCCATTAGCTTGACAAGCCTTATCTGCAAAGCCATGGAGAGGATCATAATGGATCTCATAAATAAAGACATAGGGAACTTGCAGACTTTGGATCCAACCCAGTTTGGCTTTGTCAAAGGCAGATCATGCCTTCTAAACTTGGTTGACTTTTTTGAAACAGTCACCAAGGCCATTGACGAGGAAAGGCAGTCCATACAGCCTACCTAGACCTGGCGAAGGCTTTTGATACAATACCTCACTCGGGTATCATTGAAAAACTCATCAACTTAAATGTAAACCCATACATTACAAGATGGGTTGCAAACTGGCTGAGTGACAGAACCCACAGGGTCAGAGTTGCTGGCGCCATGTCAGACTCAAAGCCTGTCACAAGTGGTGTTCCACAGGGCTCAGTCCTGGGCCCACTCTTGTTTGGCATCTACTTTTCTGAAGTACAAGCAAACACAGGAGGGTTATGGCTGACAAAGTTTGCAGATGACTGCAAACTGGGCCGTAGTTGAAAACACATCCAACACAGATATCCTTCAGAAGGGTCTCACAGAAACGGACAACTGGTGCCAGAGCCATGGCCTAAAGTTAAATGCCAAGAAATGCATAGTCATACCCTTCGGGAAAAATAAGGTTACCCCTAGCTACCATATAGGTGGCAATCCCCCGAACACAGAAGAAGTTATTAGGGACCTGGGAACCCAGGTTGACAGTAGCCTTTCATTCGACACTCATATTGCTAAAGTAGTTAGGAAGACCTTCTACATTGCCCACCTTATCATGAAGGGATTCACATCTAGATCAAGGGAAGTCATAGTCTCCCTATACTCATCACTCATCAGACCAATGATCGAGTACAATGCCCCATTCGGAATGTAACTGACCCGACACTTGCAGCAGCTGGAGAGGCCACAAAAGTTCCTCACCAAAAGGATAAAGGGTCTCAAAAATCTGTCTTATGCTGCCCGACTGAAAGAACTCCAGTTATATTCAGTTGCTTACCGCTTGCTCAGAGGTGACCTATGCCTGACATACAAGGCCATGTCAAACCCAGATTTGATGAACATGCTTCATCTCAAAAATCTAGATCCCTCAGAGCCACAAGGGCGGAGACTTAAACCTCGACACGGTTATTAATAGGACGTGCTGGAGGGATAGATTCATCACCCAAAGACTCCCTATGCTGTGGAACAAAATCCCGGTTTATGTGAGGCAGAGCACCTCGCTGGCCTTGTTCAAGAGGAATCTTGACCAATGGATGGGAGATCGCAGATACACCCCAGGGGTTACCTCAGTGTCACTGCTCGACAGAGGCACAGCAAAATAATGGGCATAGTTTCTCCAAACTAAAGGGGTGGCGTAAGCCACAAAACTATGGACTAGGCTTATAAATGCCCTCGGGCAGATAGCCTAGTATGAACCTATGAACCTATGACTCTGGCTGACCAACTTCACAGATGACTGCAAGCTGGGAGCCATTATTAACTCCCCAAGTGATGCAGACATTCTACAGAAAGGCTTCACTGAGACCGATGACTGGTGTCGAAACCATGGCCTTAAGCTTAATGCCAAAAAATGTGTCATCCCCTTTGGAAAAATCTCGTTCCCACTAATTACCACATCGAAGAGAGCCCACTGAAGGTATTATAAGAGATTTGGGGACACAGGTTGACAGCAACCTCTCCTTTGACCACTATGTGGCACATCTCATTACCAGGGGTTCTGCATCCAGGCAAGAAATAGGTCATCATTTCTCTCTACTCTTCCCTCATTAGACCAGTCATAGAGTATAATGCCTTATTTGGCATGTACCTCACTAGACACATGCAACAGCTGGAAAGGCCACAAAAGTACCTCACAAAGAGGATCCCAGGCATTAAACACATGTCCTACATGGACAGACTAAAAAAACTCCAGCTATTCTCTGTCTCATATCGTCTACTACGAGCCGATCTCTGCTTGACTTACAAAGCAATGTCTGACCCAGCTCTGTTAGAAATGCTACATCTAAAGAAATCCCAGTCCCTCCACACCATACACTCCAGAGACCTCAACCTCATTATCACAATCAACAGAACATGCTGGAGGAACAGGTTCATAACCCAGAGACTGCCCATGCTCTGGAATAGACTTCCCATACATGTCAAGCAGAGCACCTCAATGGCTCTCTTCAAGAGAAATCTTGATGAGTGGATCTGAAATAGAAAGTTCACCCCGGGGATCACTCCAGTGGCTCTACTTGATAGAGGCACTGGGAACTAACGTCAGGCGGCACGATGCCAGGACACTTCTATGGGCTAGACTTGTAAAGGCTCCAGGGTCATTAGCCTTGTATACACCTATGAACCTATGAAAATAACCATGATTAGCGCTTTCGTCAGATAAACAGACTCCATCAGATCTCTCTTAGTTTCTTCTTTGCTAGCATCCAAGCAGTGTACTTACTAGGCAGTAAATGAATTTTACCCAAGTTGACAATATCACGGGCTGTTATTTCTCAGTTTCTGTTTTCATGCTGGGAGAGCTGAACTTAAGCTATTCAGTGTGCAGCCATCCAGGAAGTCCTCGAAGTCTAAGGAACTTTGGGAGAATTAAATCATGCTATGTACAAAAACCCAGTGACACAAGTGAAAAAAGAAGTAATGTACTTAACACAACATTTCATGTGTGTTGCCCATTTTCAGCTTTTCCTCACGGATGGGCTTGGATCCTACCCTCAGATTCAACTATGCCATTACTAAAGCTCATGGTCACAAACTTTGCTATTGGGCATCTCCCCTTTACCCAGAATGCACCTTACACATTACCTCAGATCTTGTTTACTACCTATACATAAAAGGAAAAAAGTAGGACCCACCAGAAAAAGGGAAAACATAGTCTTCAGAAATGAGATGAAGCCATTACAAGGTTATATCAAGTTAAAAGGAATGTATAATCCAGGATATCCCAATCCATCAGAAGCTTGGCTAGGGGGATGGAGGGTGAGTTGTGAGGAAAAGATGAAAATGGACCACACACATGGAACGTTATGGTAAGTACATAACTTTATGTGATGTCAGTTTTCACCTTATCCTCACTGATAGGACACAGTCCCTAACATCCTTTACTTTGGGTGGCTCATGGGATAATATTCCTTAGGACCATATACCCAAATGCAGTTCTACCCCTGGAAACCAAATCCAATTTTCAATGAGCAATAAGAGTATAGTCATTGGTCCATGTGGCTGCAACACACATGCTGCCCATTGAAACTCTAATGCAGAAGTAGCAGCTATGGCCTAGCAGAATGAGCTTTAGCAGGCCTGGGTAACAGTTTATTCTGTGAATGGTAAATGGAAGTAATGCACTGTGAGCTAAGTCACTTTAGACACAGGAAGACCTTTTCTAGTGTCTGAAAAGGCTACAAATAACTGCTCAGTTTTGTTCTATAAAGATAGAAACATAATTGTGAACATCTAGCAAATGTAAAGAATATTCCCACTTATTTTGAAAAATGGTAATTCAGTAGACTAATTCAACGTATTTTCTGCTTCCACTTTGGCTAAAAAGGAAAGGTTCGTATGGAGGGTGACCCTATCCTTATGAAATATCAAATAAGGTAGGTGAGACGACCCAAATGAAAATCTGATCTGGGATTCAGGTTACTAGCTAAGGCTCTTGCCACCTCTATAGTGCCTTTTTAAGGCAAAGTTCAAAGGACAAAACCACCATCATAACAGGTACAAGAAGCATGCAATATCTGAAGGTAATGCTGCTCAATGCTAGACGTCTAAACCTCAAAATGCACTCTCTCGAGGCATTCCTAAAAATGGAGAACATCGATATCTGTGCAGTAACTGAGACCTGGTTCAAGGCTCCAGAGAGCACCCCTGCAATATCAGGCTACAACTCTTACCACACTTTTCGGCCGCCAAACCAGGACCGAAACACTAAAGGTGGAGGAGTATCCATATTCACCAAGGATATTTACACCACCAGGCTAGTTGCCCAACACAATGCATTAGAAATTCTCCAGGTGCAACTAACACTAGGTAAGACTGCAATCCAAATTGTAGCTTGCTACCGATCCCCCACCATGCCCCAAGATTCTCACTACACCTTTCTAAACATACTAGAAATTATTAAGATGCAACCAAACACCCTAATACTGGGTGATTTCAACTACCCTGCCATTAACTGGGAAAACTACTCATGTACCAACACCTTTGCCCAACGGTTCTTGGAATTCATAAATTCCAGCACCCTGGATCAACTAATCCATAGTCCCACCAGGGGCTCCAATATCCTAGACCTGGCATTACCAACATGGGAAATCAAAGCTCCAAACCTATGGTCAACCCCCTCGTTGGTCAGGTCTGACCATAAGCTAATCACCCTTGACATCCACATCCAATCCCCCAGTAAGGAAACTTCCATAAAAAAACTCTCCAAAGCCAACTTCATGCTACTCAAGTCAGAAGTGACAAACTTCATGACACCCATGCAGACAGGAACTGAAAGTTCGACTGCTGAATCCTACACTAAGGCACTGTACGAGCACATCCACTCGTGAATCGTGCCATCCCAAATGGAACCAAGATGTTCTCCTCCAAAAAAGGAAGTCAATCTTGTGGTCCTCTGCCATAAACAAACTTTACAACAAAAGGAAGAAACTGTTGCAGAAAAGAGGAATATCACAGGATGCAAAAAACTCCCTTACCAGCCTCAGTAAAAAGCTGGGATCCCTCATAAAATCCTCCAAAGCTAGTTACGAAAATAAAAATTCCCAAAGATTCCAAAGACAGCCACAAGGCATTCTATAGCTATGTCAAGAATCTAAACGGCAATGCTCAGACCTGCTCTGAGCTACAACAGAATGGCATTAAATATACTGATCCCAAGGATATTGCCGATATCCTGGCAGATCAGTTCAGTGCCAACTTCACCCCCCTCTCACCCCCTAAAGGGCCCATCTCAGTACCGAAAGATTGCCAAATTCCAGTAATAACTGCCACACAAGTAAAAAACGCACTCTTCAAAGCTAAGAATACAGCAACCATGGGACCAGACGACATCCCGGGCCGTGTACTACATGAACTACAAAATGAACTGGCACCTCACCTAAGTGTCATGTTTAATCATAGCCTCACCTCAGGCTTTGTGCCCACTGAGTGGTGCACAGCTACAGTTATCCCACTCCACAAGGGGGGGATCCACCTTGGATCCTGGGAACTACCGCCCCATCAGTCTGACAAGCCTGATCTGCAAGGCCATGGAATGCATTACCATGGAATTTACAAACAAACTTTACTTTCCCGGTCAACAAATGTTAAATAAAAAAAAAATAAATAAAAAATAAAACAAAGACACTGGCAACCTTCAAACACTGGACCCCACCCAATTTGGGTTTGTGAAGGGCCAATCTTGTCTCCTGAACCTGACTTCTTCAAATCAGTCTCCAGAGCTGTGGACGAGGGTAAGGCGGTCCACACAGCCTATCTGGACTTCGCCAAGGCCTTTGACACCATCCCCCACTCTGGAATCACAGATAAACTTAATAAGCTGGGCATTAATCCCTACGTCACTCAATGGGTTGTCAACTGGCTTACTGACAGAACCCACACTGTAAACGTAGCAGACTCCAAATCCAGCTCCAGACAAGTGACAAAAGGAGTACCTCAAGGTTCAGTCCTGGGACCTCTCTTGTTTGGCATCTACTTCTCTGAAGTACAGGCCAACATTAAGGGACTCTGGCTAACAAAGTTCGCAGATGACTGCAAACTGGGAGCCATTACTGAATCCCCACATGATGTGGATATTCTACAAAAGGGCCTTACAGAAACAGATGCTTGGTGCCAGAGCCATGGGCTCAAGCTCAATGCCAAGAAATGTATAGTTATCCCCTTTAGGAAAAAACATGTGCCCGTGGATTACCACATAGGTGGCAGTACAATAAACACTAAAAGTGTGATAAGAGACTTAGGGACACAGGTGGACAGTGGTCTCACCTTCAATAACCACATCGCCACAACAGTCAGGAAATCCTTCGATGTGGAACACCTCATCACTAAGGCTTTTCATCCAGAAAAAAGGAGGTCATTGTCCCACTGTATTCATCCCTCATTAGACCCATTATAGAATACAATGCTCCGTTTGGTGTGTACCTCTCAAGACATCTTCAACAACTGGAAAGGCCGCAGAAATACCTCACTAAAAGAATCACAGGCCTAAAGCAGATGCCCTATGCTGACCGTCTAAAAAAACAGCTATACTCTGTTGTATATCATCTACTCAGAGGCGATCTCTGCTTAATATACAAGGCCATGTCAAACGCAGAGCTGTTGGACATGCTACACTTAAAGTAATCCCAATCCCTCAGAGCCACATGCTCCAGGGATCTAAACCTTGTCATCACAATGAACAAAACATGCTGGAAGGATAAGTTCCTGACCTAGAGACTCCCCAGACTCTGGAATAGACTGCCCATACATGTCAAGTAGAGCATCTCTTTGGCCCTCTTCAAAAGGAACCTTGATGTTTGGATGGGAGATAGGAAATGGGGATCACGTCAGTCACCCTGCTAGACAGGGGTCTAGGGAAGTAAATATTGTGGGAAGAAATAGCCAAGGAATTGTTATGGCTAGGCTTGTATAGGCCCTGGGGCCGATAGTCTAGTACCAACCTATGAACTTATGAACCTATGATATGGCTGCTAGTTGAACAATAACTGTAGCTGGAGCTGCACCTTCAAAAAGCTGTGCTACGAAATCCAAAGCTGCATGAATAGAAGCAGTGAAGGGAGCTATGTCAAGATTCTTTGCCCAACAAAATTCCACCTGCTCGGATAAATTTTACAGGTGGAGGGCTTGTGAGACCAAAGAATAATGTGTTGGACAGGAGAAGAGAGAAGGGCTTGCCTGGCTAAGACCGGAACTGGAGTAGCCAAGCTGCCAACTTGAGATTGTGTAAATTTGGATGAACCATATCTGCTGAATATGTCAGGAGATCTGGAACTGGGTTCAGAATCCAAGGTTCGTCTGGAAGAAGAGGCCACAGGAAGAGGAGCCAAATCTGTAAAGACCAGTGGGGTGCAATTAGGATTAATGTCCTCATCGACCAACTGGCTTTCCATAGGAATGCTGTGATCAAAGGGGTAGGGGGAAAGCATATAAAAGTCCAGGGGGCCAATCGTGGAGGACCGCATCCCTCGGTGATTACCCAGGAGGGGGAAATCAGGGCAAAATAGTTGCTGCATTTGTTGTTCATAGGTGAGGCAAAAAGGTCACAGCAAGGCTGGCCCCATCGATGGAAAATCATCTCCGCAACTTTTTATTAGAATAAGTCAGAATAGTCCTGCTCAGTTTGTCTGCTATCAAGTTGGACTTCCCCTGAATGTGCGTTGCTCTCAGAAAACGGTTGGACAAAATTGCCCATTACCAAACCCTGAGGGCTTCTTGACATAGGGGGTAAAATCTGGTTTTCCTTTGTTTGTTGATGTACCAGACTACTGACATATTGTCTCACTGAATTGCAATAGTCCCTTGAGGGAGAGAGTCCTGAAATGCATGAAACGCCAGAAGCACCGCTTTCATCTCTAGGACATTTATATGCATACTGGCCTCAATGGGGGACCAGGTGCCTTGGAATGTCTTCCCCAGATATTGCCTACCCAATCTGGGAAGCATCTGTGGTCACCGTGGCTTTGGGCTGTGGGAGAACAAATGGATGACCTTGAATCACTTGAGTGGATTGGAGCCACCAAAGAAGATCCTGCTTGCAAATGCTGTTGAGGTGAATCTTGAAGGACATGAGAAGCTCTAGAAAGGACCATTGTACTGATAGGAGCCATTGGAGGATTCTCATGTGGTAACGTGCTAAGGGAATCAGGACAATTGGAGCCATACACCCCACAGTCTGTAAGACCAAGCAAGCCGGTATGAAGTTTCTGTGAAGTAATACTCTGACCAGAGTCCTGATTGTCGTTAGTCTTGAGAGTAGAAGCTTGGCTACCATCTGATTTAAATTCAGGATTGCACCTATGAACTCAAGGTTTTGTGTGGGCTCTACAGTAGACTTTTCAAGATTTGCCATGATATCCAAGAATGCACAAATCTTTAGAACATAGTCTCTTGCCCGAATAAGATGATGCCTGGTCGAGGCAGTAATGAGCCAGTTGTCTAGATATGGAAACATCCAGAATCCCTGTTGTTTCAAGTGAGCTATTTCTATTGCCATGCATTTGGTAAACACTCTGGGGGCTAGTGACTGGCTCCCAACCAGAAGCGCAAATGCCTCTTGGACTGCCTATTTTTATGTAATAGTACGCACCCTTAAGGACTATAGAGCACGTCCAAAAGTCCTTTTTCAGGAAAGGAAGAATGGACTGAACCATGACCATCCAAAACTTTGAGTCTTTTTTACTGATTTGTTGAGTTTGCTGAAATACAGAATAGGTCTCCAGTCTCCTATTTTATATGGAATGAAAAAGACACGAGTAAGTTCCGGATTCTATCTAGTGTGGTGGGACTTCTTGGATGACTCTTTTTGTCGAGCAGCTTTTGAATTTGAATGGCTGCCTGTTTCCATTGACTGGGCGGAACATCCAGGATCTTTTTGATTATGGGAAGGGGTTGGGAAAAAGGGATAAGACAGCCCCTGCATATGACGTTCTGCACCCATTTGTTGTTTGTTATTGTTAGCCAGGCATGTAGGTGCAGAGACAGTTGTCCCCCGATTGCCTCCAGGGCAAAGCAATCGGGCCTCCTTTCAGGAGTGCTGGAAGGGCTTACCAAAGAACATTTCTCTGCAGCCTGGTTTTGCGGACCTCCTCTGCCTCGTGGGCAGTGTCTTCGTTATTGTTCTCACCTCTGCCTCTGGGTGAATTCTCACCATGCATGTCCTGGAAAGAATCCTGAGATTTTATGAGCCACATCTTTCCACTGCCCCTTTGACCCTTAGGTTAGGGTCTTTGAGGCGTGGAAAAATGTATGCCCACAGCAGACAGGGCCTTACCTTCCTGTTTACACCTGGTCAGAGTCTCTTTCATTTCAGACCCAAAATGAGATGAGCCATCAAAAGAGGCATTTACAAAGGAAGACTTAAAAAGTTCTGCAAATTCGCAAAGGTGCATCCAGGCCTGCCTCCTCACAGAAATGCCTGGACCCTGCCCTGCAAGTTCCATCCTCTGCATAGAAAATGAGAAGCATATGGGAAGCATTAGCAATAAAATGTAGGGTGGCGAGCTGAGAAGAAACTCTGTCTTGTGACTCCTCAGTTACTGCTTCTTTGAGGGAATCTGAAAGCTCTTTGATCAGATCCCTCTGCAACCTAGTAAAGTGAGTTAGGTAATTCAGGGACCGTACAGCAAAGGTCGGTGATGAAAAGACATGCTTCCCACATCTATCCATCATCCTGGAATCTTTATTAGGAGAATGGATAGTGGAACTAGTCTCAGACAGTTTCTTTTTGGTTGCTGCCACCACAATCATGGCATCCACCACAACCCCCTTGGTCCAAAACATTTTGTCTAGAGGGGATGCAATGTATTTATTTGGTCTCTGAGGGGTAGGCCTGAAGGAATCTGGGGTCTCCCACTCCTTCTTAGAAACTAATTCAATATGTTTTTCTGAAGGCAGAGTCACCCAAGAGGAGGAAGATCGAGAACCAAAGACCTTCAGGTATACAGACTCCTCAGGAGAAGGATTGCTGGACTGCCAGCCATCTCTCTGCTTCAATAATTCAATAATGCTTCGGGAGGTGACCGTGGGGATCCTTCTTCATCAAGACATGATGGACTCTTCAGGTGAGTCTAAATGCTTCCTCTTGCAAGTCCTGGGATACTCCGGGGAGGTTTTGGAAGAGGCGGGGGTACCAGCTGTGGTATCCTGAGGTCTAGGCTCTCCCTGTCCCAGTGGAAGAGGTGGCCCAGAAGGAAGACACCACAGCCGAACACATGGGGTCTGGGGATCTGAATAAGATCCAGTCTGAGAGGCTGGTGAAGCCATAGCCCTCTTCAGAACCCCAAAAGCAGTCTGCTCCCGAACCAAGAGGGACTCCAGATCTGACAAAGAAGCAGTCGCAGCCATCACCCCCTCGGCTCAAGAAGACAGAATATCTGAAGATGAAATGGGAGCCAAACTCACCTGAGCCAAAGCCCCGAGGATCAGGGACTGATCCGAAGGCCTTGGAGTAGATACCTGATCCCCTGACCCGACCAGTGCGAAATGGCTCCGAGAGTCTTCCGACTCTAACAGAGTGGAGAAACTCAAGGCAAATGCCTGATCGGAAGGAGAAGTCCTCTGATCTGATGTTGGACTGATCTGGACATTTGAATCTCTTTACTCTGAAGCTTGGAGAAAGTCAGAGGAGGAACAGTAATATGGGTAGGAGATTTGAAAGGATTCTAAGGCCAAGGGGTCAGAGCCGACAAAAGCTTGGCCAGCACCAGAGTACTTAGGAGCCTCTGTACTATTCTGTCCATGTCTTCATCTGAGAGGTTTCTGGTGGCTCGAGAAGATAAGGCTGGACACCCAGGCCTAGATCTGGAGGAGTAAATAATCTCAACCAATGTCAGACTACCTGTCCGATCAGACCTCGTCGAAGCTGTAGGACGGATCCGAACCCATCAGTGAGGATAAGGTGAAAACTGACATCACACACAGTGTCAAGACTCTCACACTGGTTCCCATTGAGAGTGGGTTTGCATCTGGGTTCATCCATGAGCTCACTACTGTTCATACTGGTGATGGACGGCATTGGTAAACAGGTAGAACAGGACAGATTAACAAGGTTAACTGTATGCAGATGATACTGTATTACAAGCAGAATCTGAACCATGACTTCAGCAAAAGATAGATGAATACAACACAAAGCTGAAGCCAGACAGAATGAAACTGAGCACACATAAGACAGTTGTTACAGCAGCAAATGGGGGAATCAGATGAAGCTGAGAATTGAGATAAAAGAAAATGGAACAGGTTAAAAGCTTCAAGTACCTGGGGGGAGGTTGAGAAGAAGGGAAGTCTGAATGAGGACGTCAAAGCTAGAATCAGTGGGGCTGCAGTCAACTGGCACAGAGTGTCAGAGAAATGAATGAGAGAATAATTCCAAAAAAGATGAAAAGTACACTGTACAAAACAGTGGTGCAACAAGTACAGAAACCTGGGCAGTGAAGGCAGAGCAGTTGAGGAAGCTGGAGGGGATGGAGATGAAGTAGCCTGTTTGGCATCTACTTCTTAGAAGTCCAGGCCAACACAGAAGGACTCTGGCTGACCAAGTTCGCTGATGACTGCAAGCTAAGAATCATTATCAACTCCCCAAGTGATGCAGACATCCTACAAAAGGGCCTCTCTGAGACCAATAACTGGTGTCAGAACCATGGCTTGAAGCTTAATGCCAAAAAATGCATTATCATCCCCTTTGGAAAAAACTCAGTTCCCATGAATTACCACATTGATGGGAGCCCACTGAACACGGAAAGGGCCATAAGAGATTTGGGCACCCAGGTTGACAGCCACCTCACCTTCGACCACCACATTACCACTGTGGTCAGAAAGTCCTTCTACGTGGCACACCTTATAACCAAAGGTTTCGCATCCAGGAAGAAAGAGGTCATCATCCCTCTCTATTCATCCCTCATTAGACCAATCATCGAATATAACGCCCCATTTGGCATGTACCTGACCAGACACCTACAACAGCTGGAGAGGCCACAAAAGTACCTCACAAAAAAGGATCCTAGGCCTTAAACACATGTCCAACAGGGACAGACTCAAGAAACTTCAGCTGTTCTCAGTCTCTTATTATTTACTTAGAGGTGAGCTCTGCTTGACTTACAAAGCCATGTCCGACCCAGCCCTACTTGAAAAGCTACAGCGAAATAAATCCCAATCCCCTGCGCCACATGCTCCAGAGATCACAACCTCATTACCACAATTAACAGAACATGCTGGAGGGACAGGTTCATCTCTCAAAGATTGCTCATAGTCTGGAACAAGCTTCCCATTCACGTCAAGCACAGCATCTCTCTGGCCCTCTTCAAGAGAAATCTTGACGAGTGGATGGGTACAGAAAGTTCACCCCAGGGATCACTCCAGTTGCCCTACTGGATAGGGGCAATGTGAACTAACATCAGGTGGCACAGTGCCTAGGCAATTATTTTGGGCTAGGCTTGTAAAGGCTTCAGGGCCATTAGCCTAGTACTCCCCTATGAACCTATGAGTGGTAGGATGTGCACCAAGGGGCAGAAAGAAATGAGGACATCCAGGTAGAAGCCCAAATAAGTTCCAATTGCAGAGGTGGTCAAAGAGAACAGATTACGATGGTTTGGGGACATGTACAGGAAAGCAAAATGCAGTCTGGTGATGATTTGGGACAGACAGGAAAAAAGCTAGAAAAAATGAGGGCTTCAGGAAAGATATGCATAGATTGCATGAGAGAAGCTCTATGACAGTCAGGCATGCCTATCAAGGAAGATAGGAGTGCAGCACTGAATCAAAAGAGGTGGTGATGACTGTTGCGATACCCTTACCCCATGTAGAAAATGGGAAAAAGGGTTTTTGATGATATACTCTCATAACTTACCTTACCATTTGTTTTCAGTCATGGCATTGCAGGGATAGGAGTTACTGTTCAGTCATTGACTCTGCATATAACTTGCTTTTGGGACTATTTGTAGGGTGTGTGTTTATGTTGCTTGTGAAAACTGACAGCTTAACTTTCAACAGACTATTTCCAGTACTGTTTATCAATTAGGCTTCTTTCTTGGTCACAGCATAGATATTTACTCTAGTCCTGCATGATGTTCTCCTACTGTTTCTAAAATGAAAAAAAATGTACTGACAAAGCAAGTCTTTGCAGTCAACCATGGGTTCAGTCTGTGTCTAAGCCACCGGTGGCAGAATCCTGTAACGGTCATTCATTGTTCCACAGGTCTTCTGCTACTGTCTCCAAGTTCCTCTGATGTTGCTTATTCTACCAACACAAACCAGAGATGAGACATCCTCTGGGGGTGTTTTGAGTGTCCGATAAGGGCATGGAAGAACCATCTTTCTTTTTGGGTCTGGGAAATGCTCTGAGAGATTCTTCTTGGGTTAACTGGGAAAAAGAGACCTCTTGCCAGGGATAGACAGCCATCCACCCAGTTGGTCTTCTTCCAGGGATACTTAGATAAAAGAAACAAAAGATTAAACACTGTTCATCTAAGAATACACATGATACTCTTACTTTAACCAGGAGTTTACTGCATGAAGTTGGTCCTGGAATTCAAAAATCCTTACGTGAGCACTATTATGATAAAGAAACTCCTGAAGATAGCCAGTCAGAACAGTCTGACATTAACAGAGTTCCCTCTCCTATCAGCTCCCAAGGCCAGGATTTTGATTCTGGGGAAAACACACATCCCTCATCTCTCTTGGAGGAGTTTTCTTTTTCTGAGTCTATTTCTGGAATGCATGCTGCATTATTGTGGGAACAAGTGGCGGTTCCTGAGTTATTACAAATATAGGTCTCGCATGTTACTCCTATTCCTCTTATTTAGCCATCTTTGAAGACTGTCTTTAATGTTTCCTGTAATAACCCTGATTCCTAGTCTTCAGTACTTAAAAAGGCAGAATTTAGAGGTTTCTCGGCTAACAAATTCTTGTTTTCTCACCTTCAATCTGACCCTGCAGTCATTTCTGCCTCAGCATCAGCTGGTAATTGGCTTTTGGTGAATCCTACCCATCTCCAAGGGATGGAGAAGGCAAGGTGCTGAATAGATTTGGGAAGATAATTTCTTATTCAGCCACTCTGGCTTTTAGAATTATTTATAAGGGCCATATGTGGAAGACTATGTTACATTATGCTGAATGTTAAGAGAAAAATCTATTAAATCACCTTCAGAGGACAAATCGTTTCTGAATCCCCTAATTAATATTCATCAGGTGTCTATATATGCTCTAAAAGTGTGTAAGGTTGTGCATATACCATGTGTTTATGGCTACTGATACTGTCTTAAAGAAGTATGCCTGGGTATGCAATCAAATGATTGCAAATGATGCTAAATCTGAGATTTTAAACTCTGCTTTAAATAAGTTATGTCTTACCATAAAACGTTTCATCTGTGTTGTTGATCTTCTTCCATTCATCACTGATGGGTTCGGTTCCGAGCCCCTTGGAACTGTGTCGGCCTAACACCAAGCTCGTGTACACCAAAAACTCTTGAGCTAAGCTGCTACTCACAAAGCTCTTCTCCCTGTTACCTCAGATTGAGTTTGCATAAGACATATAGAAGTAAAGCAGAGGCCATTTCTGCGCAAAAAACCCTGAAAACACCACAAGAACCCATGAGATCCACCAGGAGCCTTTGGTGGGGGACTGAGGGTGGGATGTGATGAATGGAAGAAGATCAACAACACAGATGGAATGTTATGGTAAGATATAACTTCTTTATCTCATGTTGTTAATCTTCTTCCCATTCATCACTGATGGGACAGAATCCCAAGCTATCTAAGAAACCTGGGTGGCCCTTATGGAAAAACATTCCTGAGCATCATTGAGCCGAAGGCCGTTCTCCCCCTCGAGACCATGTCCAACTTGCAATGTGCCAGACTTACCCACTCCTCTGGTTCCTGGAAAAAGAATGCTGGGGCTTGGAAAAATGTAGGCCAATGGCAGGCAAAGTCTTTCCATCCTGCTCGTACCTGGCCAGTGTGTCCTTCACTTTAGAACCAAATAAGGAAGATGGTTCAATAGGGGCTTTCAAAAAGGAGGACTTGAAGGAGTCCGCAATGTCACAGATGCGCATCCAGCATGACACCTCATGACTATGCCTGCACCCGCAGCTCTAGCCGCCCCTTCGGTTGCGTGGGAGAGGAGCCTTATGGACGAATTGGAAATAGATTCAAGGATGGCAAGTTGAGAGGCAACCTTGTCCCATGCCCCATCACAATCTTGACCTGCAAGGGCTCCAGAAAGTTTGGTAATCAAATCTGTTTGGAGCCTCATGAAATGTGCCAAGTAGTTCAGGGATCTGACAGCAAAGGTCGCTGAAGCAAAAACTTGCTTTCCCAACCTGTCCACTGCCCAGGACTCTCTGTTGGGTGGGTGAACAGTAGGACTTTCTTCCGCTAGATCCTTTTTAGTAGCCGCCGCCACCACCATAGCATCAACTGGCAAACCTCTGGACCAGTGGGGATGCTCTTCCTGGGGGAAAGAATCTTATCGGGTCTCTGGGGAATGGCCTCAATAGAGTTAGGGTTCTGCCAAGCACGCTGCATGACAAGCTGGATTAACTCGTCGGCAGGTGGGATCACCCAAGAGGTAAAAGGCTGGGAGCAAAAAGCCTGCAGGAAGATGGACTCCAAGGAAGGGTTAGAGGGCTTCCAGCCACCCCTCTCTTTTAATACTTCCAGGATGTCTCTGAAGGAGCTATCAGAGGGTGACCGTGGGGAACCCTCCCCATCATCTTAGTCCATGTCCTCTGTCAAAGACTCTTCAGGAGAGTCAATGTGCTTCCTCTTGCATGCCTTCTTCCAAGGAGGTTCCTCAGTGGGAATATCAGAGGGAGACTTGGAAGGATGGGTACCCAAAACTGGGGTTTCCTGAGGCTTCTGCTCCCAATTTACCAGGGAGGTGGCTCATGGTAGCTGTAGCTCAGAGGGAGCAGGGTGAAGATCTGAAGTCGGAGAAGCACTTGCCAAAGGAAGCAACCTCTCCTTCACCTGGAAAGCAGGCCTGCCCAAAGAGGAATGGGAGCCCAGAACTGAGGACAACCTCGGAACTGGGGTCACACCCCGTTCCATCTGACCCGCTCACGGGGATGGAGCCTCAAGCAGGATCGGGGCAGACGTTATCCCTGGATCCGAGGATGGAACCGATGAAACACTCGGAACCATGCCCTGGACCAAAGACTCTGCCCCCAACCACGAGTCTGAGGAAAGGACTGTTCCGATGGAACCGAAAACCAAAGGGGTGGCTTTGAAGCCTCAGTGACAGTCACTGTTAGCACCGAGAAACGGGGTCCCTCAAAGAACGTTGGAGCAATGGGTTTTGGAACTGAAGGATCTGAAGGAGGAGTATACGTCGGAGTCCTGGGAGAGATAGACCCAAACCCCAAAGGGGGGTGAGTCTTAAGAACATTTGTTATCCCTCTGGCTGTCAACAGCTGATCCAACAGGCGCATCACATCAAATTCGGAAAGACTCCTGGTGGACTTCGTGGACACTCCTGAAGGGGAGTTGGATCAGTCCAGAAAGAGGCTGTACGTCTGACCTAGGAACGGATCCAATGAAGGGGAGTATCAGGACTGTGGTGTCTGAGCTAGTGGCACCTTAGTCTCTAATTTGGAGACATGTAGTAAAGAGACTCGGTGCCGAAGAGACACTCAGGAGTCAATGTCATCGGTTCCAAAGGAATTGCATGGGTCAAAACCACTTTCAGTGCAGTAAAAGGCAAAGTCGGTGCCGTAGCTGTTGTCGAAGGTAAGGTCGGAGCCGTAGCTGAAATGGAAGGCAGGGTTGCTGCAGAGGGTGGCGCCAATGTCGAAAATCCAGTAATGTCCATGGCTTCGGTCAATATAGCAATTGGAGCAGAGCACGAAACAGTAGCAGTAGTAATAGCTGGAGCCAGAGCAGCAATTCTATGCTCTGAGGAAGATTTGTGGGCCTTGTGTTTGTGTGACTTACTTATATCACCAGCCGGTGAAGATCAGAATGGGGAAGTTTCTTGTCCTTCACTGGAGGGGTTAAGCCCTCGGACACAGAAAGGGCCTCTCAGAAAGGAGAAATGAGAAGGCCTTTCAGAATCATTTTATTTTTCCTTTCATTCAGCGTCCGCTGACTAAAACGTTGACAAATATGGCAAGGAGGTTTAACAGAGAGGTGAGAAACCCCCAGACAATAAACACAGTCATCATGAGAGTCTCTGTTAGGGAGTTTGCCATTGCAAGAGGTGCAATGTTTAAACCCCAAAGTCCCTTTTTTGTCAGACATTTCCATACATACACAAAAAAAAAATTAACAAAACTACTAAACATCTAAAATAGGTAAGAAAGGAAGAAGAAAGGGAAAGAAGATACCAAAGATGGTATCAAGCAATACCACAAGGGTAAGGAGAGGGCGTACCAACGATGGTAAAAGAATTACCCAATGGGTAGAGCTAGTTAGATATATTAATAGTAAAAGAGTGAAAAATAACAGAAATACTAAAAAATACACAATTATCAAGAAAAATCTAACACTTAGCTTGAGAGCTCGGTGAAACGCTGCTATATGGCTACACAGCAAACGAGATCTGAGGTAAAAGGGCATTGGGGGTAGCAGCTTAGCTCGAGAGATTTTGGTGTGCGCGAGCTTGGTATTAGGCCGACACAGTTCCAAGGGGCTCTGAACCGAACCCATCAGTGATGAATGGGAAGAAGATTAACAACAGTAGATGTTTTATATGGTCCTTTACCTATGCAAGTCCTCAAACAATATGATGAAAGTAAGAAATTATAATGGGGACCTGAAAAAGTACAACTCCCAAATTCAATCAAATAAATTCTCTACTTCCTTCAGAAAATTAACAGTCCCTGCCTACTGGCAAACAGGGCACAAAGAAGAGTTGGCAGGAGGGGATCAACATTAAGAAAACACAAGGCCCCAGAATTCAATAAACTCCCTGTACGCTTCGTGTTTATATGTGGGTGTGGTGCTGCATGCTGAACAGCAGCTCTCACTGCATATTCATGCTGCGTGAAGCCTTTAAACATAAATAAGCAAGGTTTTGTGGCTGGCAACAGTGTTGCCAGCCAGGAAACCATGTAAGCTAACACGGATAGCAGCCCTGTTTAAACCAGATGACTGAAGGTCTGTGGTTTTGCATGAAATTCCACAGTGATCAGGGCTTAACCGATAGCTCTCAATTTCTTAGTGCAAGATGTCTGGACAAAGAACAACAAGATGGGGGGGACAATGACCCAGAAATAGGGACATATTTGACATATTTGCTCTTTAGAAAAGTACTAGAATAACCAGGGGTTTGTGTTAAGATACATGTTCTAAAGGATTTTAAGTCTGAAACTCAAATGTATAGTCACACCAGTCCTGAGATCATCCCAGTGATATGGCAGAAAAAAAGAAGCCATGTTCTTACCATAATGTTCCACTGTGTTGTCGATCTTCATTCACTAATGATGGATGGGTTTTGGTTCCGTCCTCAGCACAGACTCTGCTCATATAACAAGCAAGCGACAGCCAGAAACTCTCGAGCTAAGGTTACCCATAGTGCTGTTCTCATCTCCTCAGATCGAGTTTGCCCGTAAGAATAAGAAGCAGAGGCTGTGACTGAGCAAGACTGAGCAAATATCCTATTATGTAACCAGGACCAAATCTGAACCTCCAGGAGTCTTTTGGAGGGGGGAAGGAGGCTGGGGTGTCATGAATGAATGAAGATCGACAACACAAATGGAACGTTACGGTAAGAACATAACTTAATCTTCATTCATTCATGACGGATGGGACAGAGTCCCTATCTACTTTATGTCTTGGGAGGCCCTATGGAAAGATATTCCTGAGCACCATTGAGACAAAGGATGCTCTTCCCTGGAGACCAAGTCCAATTTGTAATGAGTGATAAAGGTATGAGGGGTAGCCCAAGTAGCTGCTGCACAAATGTTATCCATAGAAGCTCTGGAATGAAAAGCTACCGAAGTATCAACTGATCTGGTTGAATGCGCTTTGATTTTAGTTGTCAAACGCATTTGATTTTGTTGATAGACAAAAGAGATGCAGTCTCTCAGCCATTTCGCCAAAGTGACTTTGGAAACAGATTTTACCAACTTGAGCCCTGAAAAAGACAGGAACAACTGGTCAGATTTATGGAAAGATTTAGTCCCAAGTAGAAATGTAACTGGCTATGTACATCCAATAAATGTAAACAATATTCTCCTTTGTTAGAAAAGTTTGGGAAGAAAACTGGCAGGTGAATGGACTGATTAATATTTAACTCCGAGACTACCTTGAGTAGAAAAGGAGGAGTTACTCTGAAGAGATACTTTCTCTTTGTGAAAAACTATATTGGGACACTTTATGCACAAGACCTGTAATTCTGATATTCTTCTCGCCGAGGTAATGGCTACTAAGAATAAAGTCTTCCAAGACAAAAATTTTATATCGCAAGTGGCAGATGGCTCAAAGTGATGATAAGTCAAAGTCTGTAGGACCAGCGTCAAATTCCTAGGTTCAATGGGCTCTTTGCAGGGCAGTTTTAGATGCATAACTCCTTTTAATAAAGTTTTCCAGAGATGGTGAGATAATAAAGGGGAATCTTGGAAACCATTATGGAAGTTTGAGATAGCTGCTAAATGGACCTGGATCGTAGAAGCTGAAGCTCCTGAATGGAGTTACGTTGAATTAATCGGAGCTAAAAAGGGGTCCAGTCCTTTTTCTTGAGACCAAAACACAAACCTGTTCCATTTACTATAATAAATTTTTCTTTCGTACAGGGGAAGACAGTTTATTTTGCCTGGCAATTACCGGAAATGGAGGTACCAAGCGATCAGCCTGAGGCTCGATAGCTTTGGATGGACCAACCCTTGTGGGTGTGACAGTAATTCTGGAGTTGGATCCAGAGTCCACTGGCGGTGAACTAGGTGAGGCCAAAGGAGGGGAAACCAGACTTGATGGGACTAATAGGGGGACAATGAGGATTACTTTGCTTCTCAACTGAAGTGCTTTCTATAAAAATTGTGGAATCAGAGGAAAGGGAGGGAAGGCATAAAGCAGTCCCGGGGGCCAATCATGTACGACAGCGTCCCTCGGGGACTCCCCCTGAGAGGAGATTAGGGCAAAGTAGCTGCTGCATTTGTGGTTGGTGGGAAACTCAAATAGATTGCATCAAGGCTGACCCCAGTGACGGAAAATCTCCATTGCTACTTTGGAATTGAGAGACCATTCGTGAAGCAGGAGAATGCATCTGCTGAGTTTGTTGGAATTCCCGGAATGTGTGTTGCTACCAGAAAGTGATTGGAGGCCATCACCCATTGCCATACTCTCATGGCTTCCCAACACAATGAGTAGGATCTGGTTTCCCCCTGGTTGTTGATGTACCAGACGACCAACATGTTGTCCGAATGGATAGCAGTTGTCCCTGACGGAAGGGCATCTTGGAATACTTGCAACGCCAGATGCACCGCCCTCAGTTCTAGGACATTGATATGCAAATTGGCCTCTAAAGGGGACCAAGTACCTTGGACTGTCTTTCCCTGAAAATGCCCACCCCACCCCATCAGGGATGTGTCCGTGGTCACTATGGCCTTGGGCTGAGAGGGTGAAAAGGGACAACTCCATAATTCCATTTCCGGCTTCATCCACCAATTCAGATCCTGCTTGAAGTGGTCCATTATGCAGATTGGGTGGGACATAGGAAATGTTAATAGGGACCACTGTGACACTAGGAGCCACTACCTCATATGGAGTCTTGCTAGAGGAACTACAGTAATTGTTGCTGCCATTGACCCTAGCAGTTGAAGGACTAAACAAGCTGGGACTTTGCCCTTTGCCCTGAGACAGTATTGCTCGAAGTTGAGATCTTAGTCTCTGAAGCCTGTGAAGAGGAAGAGTGACAAGGCAAGACCTTGTGTCGAATGTTGCTCCTATGAATTCTAAGTTTTGAGTAGGTACAAGTTTCGACTTCTCTTTGTTTATTGAGACCCCTAAGAGCCGTGCTAGCTGTAGAGTGTAGTGTAAGGCAAGAAGTAGTAGATGCTTGGTGGGGGCGGTAAGGAGCCAATCATCTAGATATGGAAACACCTGGAATCCTTGCAGTCTCAAGTGAGCTGTTACTGCTGCCATACATTTGGTGAACACTCTGGGGGCTCTGGAGAGACCAAAGGTCAGCGCTCGAAACTGGTAGTGATTTGCCTCCCAAATTATAAAAAAATAGTGACACAAGTACCACGATGCTCAATGAAACTCCATTTATTAACAGTGCACTAGTAACAATACTTTCATCTCTTAAGGCTTCTTCAGGCAGAAATACTGCATAAAGATATCAGCATGGTTTAAATACAATCTGATTCATATCATGTGACCTTAATTAAATACAATTAAAGGTATATATCATAGATATCAAATTATTTAAAAACAATATAAAACAACAAATAATACAAAAAACAGTTATAGTTTATTTCTTATGTCCTTCAAAACTGGTTTTAAACTAAAATAATCATTTAATCCAGGGTATTGATAAGCTTTAAAATGTAATATCCATTTATTCTCTAACAACTCTGTATAATTAAGTAGATCACCCCCTCTAACAGACTTATTAATATTCTGTAAAATAAGAAAATTAAATGTATGTGTATTATCAGTACTTTTAATATGTCGATATAAAGTATTAGTTTCTAACTTCCTTCTTATTTCTGAAAGATGTTCACATATCCTATCCTTCAGTTGCCTATTACTCTTGCCTACATAAAATGCATTACATTTGGAGCACTTAGCCATGTATACTATATCTGTGGTATTACAAGTACCATAAGTTCTCAAATAAAACATTTTTGATGTTACAGAATGAATGGAAGATGTTCATGTAAAATATATTTACAAAAAAGACAGTTATAGCATTTTTGTACACCATTTTTACTAAATGTACTGTGTGCATTATAATGTTGTTGTTCCTTGTAACATAACTGATATCTCAAATTTGTTTGGTTTTTATAGCCAAAAGACAAATGTTCCAAAGATGCATCTTTAAAGACTGGTACGTTTTATCATTTTCCAGTTTTTTTTATAATGTTCTGTATTTTATTGGTATTTACATCATATGGTAGAATACATCTAAAAGTGCTCATTTTATCTTTAGTCATTCTGGCCTGAAATGCATTACTATGCTGTTTGACATGAACTTCTGAAAAATAGGATATATATTATTACTATTAACTTCCTGTTTCAGGTCTGTAACTAGTTTTGTAACCATGTTTTCCGTATATCCTCAGTCTAGAAAATCTGTCATCATAGCTTGTATTTATGTATCCATTAGGTCTGTATTCGTATTTAAATGAATGACCTGTTTAGTTTGTTTTTTAACTATGTTTTTAAAAATATGCAGGGGGTGCATACTACCTCTGTGTAAATAGGTATTTTTCTTCACAGGCTTCTTAAACAGAGTAGTACATATTGTCCCATCTAATTGTTTAAAAAGTTTAATATCAAGAAATTCAATGTTGGTGTAATTAATATTACATTTAAACTGTAAAAATGTACCAGTGGAATGTAAACAATTAATAAACTCATCAAAAGCAGATAAGGGTCCATCACAAATAAGAAAAAGATCATGAACAAATCATTTATAAAATAAAATATTGTTACTAAATTTATTATTTACACTGTCAAACACATATTTAATTTCCCAGTTAACAACTAAATTGGCATAGCTATTAGCCATGGGCGTACCCATGGCTACCCCCCTGCACTGTTTGTATATAACATTCTGAAATAAGAAAACATTATTACTTAAAATTAAATCTATCAGAGCACAAATAGCTTCAATTTCTGTAGAGCTAAATATCGACAAAGGGGTTATATAGTCCCTAAAATAGTCAATTCCCACATCATTGGGGATAGATGTAAAAAGGCTATCCACATCTAAAGTAACAAAATAGCAATTAGAAATGTCATGTTCATCAGACCAGATGTACAATTGTTCTAAAAAAATCAGGCGTATCTTTTATAATAGTAGTGGAATGGCTTAAAGCTTTTTTTAGCTGTAGTTCTACATATTTAGACAAAGGTTCGGTAATCCAACCTGATGCAGAAACAATAGCTTGCAAGGGGGAGGGGGATAACTTTCTTGCGTGGCGTAAGCCATGGAATCTTGTTGGCTAGGCTTACATAGGCCCTTGGGCCGACAGCCTAGTACCTACCTATGAACCTATGAGAGATTTATGTATTTTGGGAATACCATAAATAAAAGGAGTTGTGTTTAGATGCACCCCTTCTTCTCAACAAACCGTACCCTTTACCTAAAGAAAAACGGAGCTATTACAGCAGCCGGGGCCACAGTCGCACCATGAACACAAGCCACAGGATGACATCTCGGAGTCAAAAGAGATTTTGAATGGTACTGTTTTTAACCTTTCAGATTATTTTTTGACCGATAAAGAAAGACAGTTACTAAATAAGGGTTTGGCTTTCATCCTGTGGCAGTTAGCTGACATTTCTGATATATTAATGAGCTTTAAGCCTATTTGACGTACTTTGAAGCTGAAATTAATACATGGAATGAACCAGCCAGATTTGGGGAATTCTTGTGATTTAACTGTAAGTAGAAAAAGTACTTTCATTCCTGCTAACAATCCATTAATTGCTGCATTTGAGAAAGTGGTTACAAATGAAATATATGATTTGTTACTGCATAATAAAAAAAGTTTTTATCCAGATAGGGAACAAAAGGATGCAGTTAAATCACTTATAGCTAATAAAAATATAGTAATTAAACCAGCGGACAAAGGAGGGGGAATAGTTACATTGAATCTATCAGACTATGTAACTGGCATGATGGAATTGTTGAATACTGAAGATTACATTATTCTGAATATTAATGAAGTAGATAATATTATACGGAATGTAAAGGCATGCGCATATAATATGCATTTAAATGGCCAGATTTCTTTAGATGTTTTACAATATTTTCATGTTATGCATTCCAAAACTCCTTTTATTTACGGTACTCCCAAAATACATAAATCTTTCACCCCCCCCCCCCTTTGCGACCTATTGTTTCTTTCTGCATCAGGTTGAATTACTGAACCTTTGTCTAAATATGTAGAACTACAGCTAAAGACAGCTTTAAGCCATTCTACTACTATTATAAAAGATACACCTGATTTGTTAGAACAATTGTACATCTGGTCTGATAACTATGATGTTTCTAATTGCTATTTTGTTACTTTAGATGTGGATAGCCTTTTTACATCTATCCCCAATGATGTGGGAATTGACTATTTAAGGGACTATACAACCCTTTTGTCGAAATTTAGCTCTACAGAAACTGAAGCTATTTGTGCTCCTTATAGATTTCATTTTAAATAATAATGTTTTCTTATTCCAGAATGTTATATACAAACAGTGCAGAGGGGTAGCCATGGGTACGCCCATGGCTAATAGCTATGCCAATTTAGTTGTTAACAACTGGGAAATTAAATATGTGTTTGACAGTGTAAATAATAAATTTAGTAACAATATTTCATTTTATAAACTATTTGTTGATGATCTTTTTCTTATTTGGGATGGAACCTTATCTGCTTTTGATGATTTTATTAATTATTTACATTCTACTACTACATTTTTACTGTTTAAATTTAATATTAATTACACCAACATTGAATTTCTTGATATTAAACTTTTTAAACAATTAGATGGGACAATAAGTACTACTCTGTTTAAGAAGCCTGTGAAGAAAAATACCTATTTGCACAGTGGTAGTATGCACCCCCCCACATATTTTTAAAAACATAGTTAAAAAAACAAACTAAATGGACCATTCATTTAAATATGAATACAGACTTAATGGATACACAAATACAAGCTATGACTACAGATTTTCTAGATAGGGGATATATGGAAAACAAGGTTACAAAACTAGTTACAGACCTGAAACAGGTTGTTAATAGTAATAATATATATCCTAATTTTTCAGAAGTTCACGTCAAACAGCATAGTAATAAATTTCATGCCAGAATGACTAAAGATAAAATGAGCACTTTTAGATGTACTCTACCATATGATGCAAATACCAACAAAATAGAGAACATTATAAAAAAATTGAAAAATGATAAAACATGTACCAGCCTTTAAAGATGTATCTTTGGAACATTT
This sequence comes from Protopterus annectens, assembly GCF_019279795.1. Taxonomy (NCBI): domain Eukaryota; kingdom Metazoa; phylum Chordata; order Ceratodontiformes; family Protopteridae; genus Protopterus; species Protopterus annectens. The sequence goes on along the minus strand of NC_056726.1, from coordinate 1,231,629,275 downwards.
GTCTTTTGGCTGTAAGGTTCATACTAGGCTATCTGCCCTAGGGCATTTATAAGCCTAGCTAGAATGTGTTTGGCTTTCGCCACCCATTTACATTTGAGATATCAGTTATGTTAGAAACAACAACAACATTATAATACACACAGTACATTTAGTATAAATGGTACACAAAAATGCTATAACTGTCTTTTTTGTAAATATATTTTTACAGGAACACCTTTCATTCATCCTGTTACATCAAAAATGTTTTATTTGAGAACTTATGGCATCTGTAACACCACAGATACAATATATATGGCTAAGTGCTCCAAATGTAATGCATTTTATATAGGCAAGAGTAATAGGCAACTGAAGGATAGGCTATGTGAACATCTTTCAGAAATAAGAAGGAAGTTAGAAACTAATAATACACATACATTTAATTTTCTTATTTTACATAATATTAATAAATTTATTAGAGGGGTGATCTACTTAAATTATACAGAGTTGTCAGAGAATAAATGGATATTACGTTTTAAAGCTTATCAATACCCTGGGTTAAATTATTATTTTAGTTTAAAACTAGTTTTGAAGGACATAAGAAATAAATTATAAGTGTTTTTATATTAGTTGTTGTTTTATATTGTTTTTAAATAATTTGATATCTATGATACATACCTTTAATTGTACTTAATTAAAGTCACATGATATGAATCAGACTGTATTTAAATGCTGATATCTTTATGCAGTTTTTCAGCCTGAAGAAGCAAAGAGGTGAAAGTATTGTTACTAGCGCACTGTTACTAAACAGAATTTCATTGAGCATCGTGGTGCTTGTGTCACTATTTTTGCATAATTGACACTCTAGGTGACACTGGCTTTGTCTGCATGGTAACAGCTCTTTTTTGTAGTGATTGGCTGAGGCTCCCAGCCAGAAGTAGAGATACCTTTTGGAGCGTTTGTCCATTTTTATATGGTAATACCCATCCTGAAGATCTATCGAGTACATCCAATCGTCTTTTTCCAGAAACGGAAGGATAGGTTGAACCATGACCATCTGGAATTCAGTCTGTTTTACAAACTTGTTTAGGATGCTGAGGTCCAAAACTGGCCTCCAGTCCTCTGTGTTTTTTGGCACTAAAAAGAATCTTGTGTAAAATCTGGATTCTACTTGGTCTGGTGGGACTATTTGGATGATTCTTTTTAAGCATCTTTTGAATTTCTTGCACTGCTGCATCCCTCTGATTGGGGATTTGCCTAAACAGCATCGGGTAAAGATTGAAGGGAATGTGGTATCCTCTGGTAATTACTGTCTGCACCCATGAATCTGATGTTATTGAAAGCCAGGCTAAGTGGTGCAGAGAGAATCATTCCCCGACTGCTTCCAGAGGCAAGCAATCGGGCTGTTCTTCAGGAGCACTGGTAGGGCTGGTTGGAAAGGGCCCCCTCTGCCATGGGGGGGGGGGTGGCATCTTCCAGATGAGCCCCCCCCCCTGCCCCGGGGGAAAACTCAACACATGTCAGGAAAATGTCCTTGGAAATTCCTGAACCGCATCTTTCCACTTCTTTGATTCCTAGTGTAGAATCATGGGGAGTGGAAAAATGCAAGCCCACCAGCAGACAGGGTCAAACTGTCCTTCTCATACCTGACTAACATGTCTAACTTTTTAACTAAACAGACAGGAAGTGTCAACGGGAGCACTGACGAAGGAAGACTTGAAGGGGTACACAAAATCACATAAGTGCATCTAGGCGTGACGTCTCATGACAACACCTGCACTCGCTGCCCTGGCCATCCCTTTGGTTGTGTGCGCAATCAACCGCATGGATGAATTAGATATTGACTCTAGAGTAGCATGTTGTACCTCATCAAACACTGCTCCTGCTAAGGTTCCTGAAAGTTTTGTGATCAGGTCCCTTTGAAGACAGGTAAAATATGCCAAATAATTCAACGACTGTATGGCAAAGATTCTTCACGCATAAACCCACTTCCCTAATCTGTCCAAAGCCTGAGACTCTCTGTTTGGAGGATGGACAGTGGGACTTTCCTCTGTGAATTCTTTCTTTGTGGCTGCTGCTACCACCATAGCATCTACTGCCAAACCTTTGGACCAGTGTGGATGATCCTCTTGGGGTGGGGAGGGAAGTATTTTGTCTAGCCTCCGGGGGGGATTTGCTCAACTGTGTCAGAGGCCTTCCAAGCACGCTGTACAATGAGCTTGACCAACTCATCTGCAGGTGGGGTCACCCAGGAAGTAGACGGTTGGACACAGAAATCCTGCAGCAATACAGATTCCTCTGAGGAAGGGTTGGTGGGCTTCCAATCACTCCTCTGTTTTAATATCTCTAGTATGACTCCAAAGGAAACATCCTCAGAGTGCAGCCGTGGGGACCCTTCTCCCTCATCGTAATCTGCATCTTCGGAGAGAGATTCTTCAGATGAATCAATGTGCTTCCTCTTGCACAATCTCTTACGGGGTGGCTCATAAGGGAGAAGGTCTGAAGAGGACTCCGAAAAGAGGGTGCCCTGTGGTAGGGTATCTTGCTGCTCCTGTGCCCGATGTTAGAGTGTAGTGGATTGTGGCAGCTGTGAACCAGAGGACATGTATATATGACATTCTGGCACCGATGGAGCCAGCTGGGAGCCTGCTGAGGCGAGTGCTCTCTCCAAACCTTGGAAGGCAGGCCCACCCAAAGAGGGATGGGAGCCCGGAACAGAGAAAGACAGCCTCAGAACCGGGGTCACACCCTGCTTCAATGAGCCTGCCTCCAGGGAAAGAGCCACAAAAGGACTCGGAGCTGCCAAAGCAATCAGAACCGTAGACAGTGCCATAGAAAAAACAAGTTATGTTCTTACCATAACGTTCCATCTGTGTTGCTCATCTTCATTCATTCATTACTGATGGATGTCAGTTCCGACCTTGGAACCGAGTCGGCCTTATAACAAGCTCGTACCAGCCAAAAAACTCTTGAGCTAAGCTTTTACCCACAACCCCCTTCTCCCTGTTACCTCAGATTGAGTTTGCCTGTGATAAGGAAAGCAGAGGCTTTTTCTGAGCAGAAAAGCTAATGCAGGATTGGGACTCAATCTGATCCTCCAGGAGCCTCTGGAGGGGGAAGGGGAGTGGGACATAATGAATGAATGAAGATGAACAACACAGATAGAACGTTATGGTAAGAACATAAGTTCTTTATATGATGTTGTTAATCTTCATTCATTCCTTACTGATGGGACAGAGTCCCTAGCTACTTTATGCCCTGGGAGGCCCTTATTGATGGATGTTCCTGAGTACCACTGAACCAAAGGATGCTCTTCCCCTGGAGACCAGATCTAATTTGTAATGAGTAATAAAGGTATGAGTGGTAGACCAAGTTGCAGCTGCACAGATATCATCCACTGAAGTCTTTGAATGAAAAGCAACAGAAGTTGCTACTAATCTGGTGGAGTATGCATTGACCTTGTTCGGTAAAGGAATTTTGTTATAGGTTCTTAGGTTAGTACTAAGCTAACTGCCCTTGTCTGCCATTTTAAGCCTAGCCAATTAACCCTTATGAGACTCAAACCCTGCACCTTGTGTTTCTAAGGCAAACACCTTAACCATTAGGCCACCCTCCCAATCTTATGTTTGTAGACGAAGGATATACAGCTTCTCAACCACTTCGATAAGGTCACTTTAGAAACAGGATCTCCCAATTTAGGGCCTGAAAAGGAAAAAAAAAAAACAACTGGTCTGATTTGCTTACTGATTTTGTTCTGTGCAGATAAAATCATAATTATCTATGTACATCTAGCAAATGAATGCAGTATTCCCCTTTATTTAATAGTTAGGAAAAAAAGGACTGGTAGGTTAATTGTCTGGTTAACTGTCAATTCTGAAATAAATTTTGGTAGAAAGGAAGGGTTAGTCCGGAGTGATACTCTGTCCCCATGAAAGACCATGTAAGGGCAGTTGATGCATAAGGCCTGAAGCTCGGATATGTGTCTTGCTGAGGTGATAGCTACTAAAAATAGTGATTTCCAGGATAAGAACTTCATATTGCAAGTGTTTGCAGGTTCAAAAGATGGTCATGTCAGGGATTGCAGTACTAGTGTTAAACTCCAAGGGTCAATCGGTTCTTTGAAGGGTGGTCTGATATGCGAGACCCCTCTTAAAAAGGTTTTACAGAGGCAATGGGAGATTAAGGATGAGTCTCGGAATCCATTATGGAAGTTTGAGATGGCAGCTAAATGGACTCGAGTGGTGGAGGCTGCCACTCCTGACTGGAGAAAACCTGACAAATAATCCAAAACCACACTAACAGGAGCTGAGTAAGGGTCCAGTTTTCTTTTGTTGGGACCAAATAAGGAATCTTTTCCACTTGCTATGATAGATTTTCTTGGTGGATGGTTTATGTGACGCCAGAAGGATATGATGTACGGGAGAGGTAAGGTTACTCTGCCTGGTGATTACCAGAAGTGGAGAAACCAAACTGTCAGCTTGAGACTGGGAAGGTTGGAGTGAGTCAATCCTTGCGCGTGCGAGATCAATTCTTGAGTTGGATCCAGAATCCAGGGTTGGTGTACTAGGTGAGGCCAAAGAAAAGGAAACTAAATTTGTTGTGGCCAGTAAGAAGCAATGAGGATTACTTTGCTTCTCAGATGAAGGGCCTTCTTTAGAAACAGTGGAATCAGGGGGAAGGGAGGGAAGGCATATAGAAGCCCCGTGGGCCAATCGTGTATCAGACCGTCCCTCGGGGATTCCCCTAGGGGGGGATTAGGGCAAAGTAGCTGCTGCATTTGTGATTTGCTGAGAAGGTGAAAAGATTGCAGCAGGGCTGGCCCCAGTAGCTGACGATCTTCGCTGCCACAACTGAATCGAGGGACCACTCATGAGGCAGTAGGATGCATATCTGCTCAGCTTGCCTGCAATCACGTTGGAAATCCCAGGAATATGCATTGCTATTAGAAAGCGGTCTGACGCTATCGCACATTGCCAAATTCTCATGGCCTCTCGACATAACGGATAGGACTTGGTTCCTCCTTGCTTGTTGATGTACCAGACTACTGACATACTGTCAGACTGTACAGCATCTGTCCCCAATGGAAGGACAGATTGAAATGCTTGCAACACCAGAAGCACTGCCCTAAGTTCTAGGACACTGATATGCAGGTTCGCCTCTATGTCTGACCAAGGACTTTGGACCATCTTCCCCTGGAAAAGCCCCCTTACCTATCAGGGAAGCGTCCGTGGCCACTATGGCCCTGGGTTGAGGTGGGGAGAAAGAGCGACTCCATAATTCCTCATCTGGCTTCATCCAGCACATTAAATCTTGTTTGCATCGTTGTGTTATAAAGATTTGAAAGGAGATAGAATGGTACAAGGGATACCACTGTGTCAGCAGGAGCCATTGGAGAAGTTGCATGGGTAGTCTTGTTAAAGGAACCATTACAACTGATGCTGCCATCAAGCCCAGGAGTTGAAGGACTGCCCGAGATGAGACTTGGTTTTGACAGAGTATCACCTGGAGTTGGGATCTTATCCTTTGCAGTCTGTGATCCAGGAGAGAGACCAGACAAGCATGTGTATTGAAAACTGCTCCTATTAAATTTCAAGGTTTGAGATGGAGTTATGTTGCATTTCCCCCAATTTATTGAGATTCCTAGAAATTCTGCCAGTGCAAGAGTGTAGTTTAGGGCTGTCTCCAGTAGACACTTGGTGGGGCCGGTGAGGAGTCAATCATCTAAATATGGAAACACCCAGAATCCTTGAAGTCTCAAGTGAGCAGTTACCACTCCCATGCATTTGGTGAACACTCTGGGGGCTGTAGACAGTCCAAAGGGCAGTGCACAGAATTGGTAGTGATTGGCTCCTAGCCAGAAGTGAAGTAATCTTCTGGAGCGTTTGTCCATTTTTATGTGGTATTACACATCCTGAAAATCTACTGACCACATCCAACTGTCTTTCTCCAGAAACAGAAGGATAGACTGAACCATGACCATCTGGAAGTTTTCCTGTTTGACAAATTTGTTTAGGATGCTGAGATCCAGAATTGGTTTCCAGTCCCCTGTCCTGTTTGGCACTAAAATGAATCTCAAGTAGAATCTGAATCCTATTTGGTCTGGTGGGACTGTTTGGATGATTCTTTTTTGAAACAGCTTTCTTATCTTTAGAGCAGCTGCTTCCCTTTCACTGGGTGGAATGTCGGGAATTTGTCTTGATGACCTTGGGTAAATGTTGAATGGTATGTGGTAACCTCTGCCTATGATCTTCTGCACCCAAGAATCTGTGGTTATTTGCCAGGCAGGGTGGTGCAGAGAGAAATGTCCCCCGACTGCTTCCAGAGGAAAGCAATCAGGCAGATCTTCAGGAGCACTGGTAGGGCTGCCCAGAGAAAGAATCTCTGGACCCCTGGTTATGCAGATCCCCTCTGCCTCTGTAGGGGCTTCTTCCAGATTAGTTACCCTCTCTGCACTGGGGAGTAAACTTGTCATGTGTCACGGAAAGGGCCCTGAGATTTCCTGTGCCACATCTTTCCACTCCTCTGATTCCTAGAGTAAGTGTCATTGAGGGGTGGAAAAACATACGCCCACGGCAGAGCAGACAGGGTCTTGCCGTCCCTTTCACACCTGGCCAATGTGTCTTTCACTTTCGGGCCGAAAAGAGAAGAAGCTTCCACTGGAGCGTTAAGAAAGGAAGACTTAAAAAGGTCCACAAAGTCACAAAGGCACATCCAGGTGTGACGTCTCATGACAACGCCTGAACCTGCTGCTCTTGCCGCTCCTTCAGTAGCATGAGAAATCAACCGCATGGAGGAGTTGGATATGGATTCCATGTTCACAAGCTGCGAGGCAATTTTGTCAAGTGCCTCATCAGAAACTGCTCCTGCTAAGGTTTCAGAGAGTTCCGAGAATAGGTCTCTCTGAAGCCTAGTAAAGTGTGCCAGATAGTTCAAAGACCTAGGGGCAAAGGTCGAAGAGGTAAATACTCGCTTCCCCTAACCTGTCTACAGCCAGAGACTCCCTGTTTTGGGGGTGGACAGTCTGGCTCTTGGCGACCTCCTTCCTAGTGGCTGCCGCCACCACAATAGTGTCTTCAGGGTGGCCCTTGGACCAGTTTAGGTTTTGCTCGGGAGGGGGATAAAATTTTGTCTGGTCTCCATGGGATTGGTTCAACAATATCAGGACTCTTCCATGCGTGCTGCACGACAAGTTGGACTAGCTCGTCTGCAGGCAGGGTCAGCCAGGAAGAAGGGTCGAGCACGAAAAGCCTGCAAAAATACAGACTCCTCGGTGGAGGGTTTGGTGGACTTCCAGTCACCCTGCTGTTTCAGGATTTCCAGTATGTCTCCAAAGGAGACATCATCAAAGGGTAATCGTGGGGACCCCTCCCCTTCATCGTAGTCCATGTCTTCAGTGAGAGACTCCTCAGGGGAGTCCACGTGCTTCCTCTTGCATGGTACCTCTTTAGCGGGGGCTTCTGAAGAAGACTCTGAAGAGGGGGTATCCTGCAGTAGGGTATCTTGAGGCTTTTGTGCTCGATGTCCCAAAGCAGTGGCTTGTGTCAGCTGTGACTCAGAGGGAGGACATAACTGGTATTCCGATGCCGATGGTTTGCCTGCAGAGGCAAAGACCCTCTCCATTGCTTGAAAAGCTGGCCCGCCCGAAGAGGGATGGGAGCCCGGAACCAAGAAGGACAACTTCAGAACCGGGGTCACACTCCACTCCAACTGACCCCCTCCCAAGGAAGGAGAACCAAGAAGAATAGGTACTGTCAGGACTCCCGGAACCATAGCAGATGGCACTGTGGAAAAAACTAGCACTGTACTAGGGGTCACGGTGCCCACAGTGCAGTCACGATCCTGAGTATGGCCCTGCTCCAAGTGAGCCAAAGACCAAAGGGTTGGCTCCGGAACCATGGTGAGGTCCACCAGTGGAACTGAAGAAATGGGTACCAAAAGAGGCACTGGTGCCAAGGGCCTTGATGCCTGCATGGTGGTCAAAGGAGGAGAATATGTTGGATTCCGTGGAGATAGACTACCAACTCCAAATGGGAGGGGGGAGTTTTGGAAGGTGCTGTAATCCCTCTAGTCGTCAGCAGCTGATCGACACGAAGCACCACATCCAGTTCTGAGAGGCTCCTGGTTGATTGTGTCGATATTCCCGACGGGGAGTCAAGCCATTCTAAAAAAGGGCTAAACTGCTGCCCAAAGAAAGGATCCACCATGGGTGAGTATCGGATCTGAACACAATGGTCTATCAGAACCGAGGTCTCAACACTAGAGACATGTATGGGAAAAGTGTCCGGTGCCTGAGAAACTAACGCCAGCACTGGAACAGATGGAACAGATACTGGAGGCAGGCTTGGTGCCGTAGACATGGTCGGTGCCGGGGTCACAATTTGCAAAGATGGCACCGAAGTGAAGATCATCAATTTAGGCAAGGTCTGTGCCATAGACATTGTCTGTGCAGTGACTGGTGCCAAAGTCACAATTTTTGAAGACGGCACTGAAGTTGTTACCATAGATGGTGCCATGGATCCCAGTTGGGCCCTGGGGCCGAAGAAGTCAATTTGGGTACTTTTTGCCTGGGTTCCTGCTTCTTATCACCAGACAGTGAGGAAGGAACTGAATGAGGTCTCTTTTTGTGCTCTTTACTAGAAAGGGGTGAGCATCAGAAATAGCCTCTGAGAAGGGTGTCTTGAGAAGGCCCTTTAAAATCAACTTATTCTTTCTCTCATTAAGGGTTCAAGAGCTAAACCCTTTACAAATAGTACAAAGGAGGCTGAACTGAGAGATGAACGACACCCAGACAATACACACAGGATGCATGGGTGGCAGAATTTGGTATTTTGCAACCACACTGGTCGCATTGCTTAAAACCTGATGTTCCTTTTTTCTCCGACATGGCGAACAACAAGATTATCAACTAATACTACAATAAAGTCTAAAAGGAAAGATGGAGGACAGTTTTTTTTTTTTTTTTTTTATTTAATGAAAAAAGAAAAGGGAGTACCAACAATGGTATCAAAAATACCTCAAGGGTAAGGGAGAGAGAAAGGGCCTGTACCAACAATGGTACTCAAGGATTATTTAGTAGGTAAGGGAGACAGTAGACAAAAATGTTAAGAAAGTGGGTAAATGTTGGCAATTAACTAAAGAAGTACGTTAAAGGTTAAATCTTTACGGTTACACAGCAAACAAGATCTGAGGTAACAGGGAGAAGGGCACTGTGGGTAAAAGCGTAGCTCAAGATTTTTGTGACTGCAGACGAGCTTATTCTAAGGCTGACTCGGTTCAGAGGATGGACCCGACACCCATCAGTAAGGAATGAATGAAGATTAACATCATCAGATAAATCTGAGCCATACTAGCTGTCACGGTGCCGACAGACCAGACACTGTCTCGAGGGTGGGTCAGCTCTGACTGAGCCATGGTCCACAAGGTAGGTTCCAGAAAGTACAGTTTTGTACCTTCCATAAATGTAGATGTTCGAGTGCTAATACAGCTGCAGTCCTAACAGATGGGTTCTCCTGCCGTCAGGCGGGTCCTCAGTCGGCCGAATTCCAAAGTCTAGGTCCGGCGTCAGTTGTCGCTTCGTCCCTGACGTCAGTGCGACAGGGGTATAAAGGAACCAGCCGACGCCATTTTCTTCAGTTTTTCTTGCCCCAGATGTCAGGTGCCCCCAGAAGGAAGGCAATACATAAAATTAGGTAATAATGCAATGCAATATAATCAAAAAACAGTAGTTGCAAGCAAATACACCATAAAAGAATACCCCTACAGGGGAAGGAGGGAGGGAAACCTGGACTGCAGCTGTATTAGCACTCGAACATCTACATTTATGGTAGGTACAAAACTGTATTATGTTCATCGTGCATACAGCTGCAGTCCTAACAGATGGGTAGAATCCCAAAGCTAAGAAAGGGGTGGTAGGCACTAGGTGTAACTAGGAGGAGCCAAAATGCCCTGCAAGACTGCAGTGGCAAAGCCTGCTCTAGATTTGGAGAATAATGGTAAGTTGTAGTGCTTGGAGAAGGTATGCACAGAACTCCAAGTGGCTGCTTCCAAAATATCCTTGGTAGGAACTCCTCTGAGGAAGGCTGCAGAGGTGGCTGTGGCCCTGGTGGAATGAGTTCTAATGCCTGTAGGTACAGTTTTGCCATGAAAGGAATAGCAAAAGCGTATGCAGTGGGCTATCCATTTTGAAATTGTCTGTTTGGAAATTGGCTTTCCTTGAGCTCCTACTGCATAGGCCACAAAGAGCTGTTCTGATTTTCTGAAAGGCTTTGTTCTGTCCAAATAATAACACAGTTGTCTGTGGATGTCCAAGGAATGTAGTAATCTCTCCCCTTTGTTTTGAGGATTAGGATAAAAAGTAGGTAAGTGTATGGCCTGATTTAAAGCTACCCTGGATACCACTTTAGGCATAAAGGACGGGTTGGTTCGTAGGGAAACTCTGTCCTGATGGAAGATGATAAAATGCTGGACAGCCATGAGAGCCTGTAATTCTGAAACTCTACGAGCTGAGGTGATAGCCAGAAGGAAAGCTGTTTTCCAGGACAAATATTGCAAATCTGATGAAGCAGCTGGCTCAAAAGGAGGCAGGGTCAGTTTTTCCAGAATGAAATTAAGATCCCAAGCAGGTATTGGTTGTTTCCTTGGAGGTCTTAAATTCTTAGCCCCTCTGAGGAACTGTCTTAAGAGAGGGTGAGAGAATAAAGGTGGATCAGTGTTGTATTCTGCAGAAATGGCTGAGGCATGGATTTTGATGGAGGAGAAAGAAAGTCCACTGCTTAGCAGTTCAGTCAAATATTGTAGTATTTGTGGTAAATTCAGTTTTCCAGGTACAGAAACGTTTCCATTTTGCGGAGTAAGCTTTTCTAGTTGATGGCCTTCTGGCCTCCAAAATGACATCCTGCACCTCCTTGGTGAGTAGGGCCTGCTGTGATGCTAAGGAATCTTCCATGCGGCTAGATTGAGTGTTTTTAGCTGACTGTGAAGAGTTTTGAAGCTGTGTTGAGTCAGAAGAAGAGGCATTAGAGGCAGGGTCCATGGGTGGGGAATGCGTCAGGCTCCTCAGGAGTGGGTACCAGTGTTGTCTTGGCCAGTCCGGAGCAATGAGGATCATCATTGGTCTGTCTGCTCTGGTCTTCAATAGCACTTTGGGCAGCAGAAGAAGAGGTGGGAAGGCATAAACTGTCATTGATGCCCAGCTGAAAGAGAGAGTCCACTCTCCAGGCCTTTGGATGGAAGATCCTTGAGCAGAATTTTGTCAATTGATGATTTTTGTGGGAGGCAAATAGATCTATGTCTGGCCTTCCCCATTCTTGGATTATTTCTGTAAAAACTTTTGGATGCAACTTCCATTCGTGTGGATCTGTCATATTCCTGCTTAGGTTGTCTGCCAGCGTGTTTTCCTTGCCTGGCAAGTACTGTGCTTGTAGTTCCATTTGTAAGTCCATGGCCATGTTCCAAAGTGACATGGCCAGTCTGCATAGGGGGTAAGAATGTGTTCCTCCCTGCTTGTTTATGTACCACATAACTGTGGTGTTGTCCGTTCTTATCAAAAGTTGACCTGGTTGTAGAAAGTTCTTGAAAGCTATAATAGCATTTATTACTGCTAGCATTTCTTTTGATTGATGTGAAGGTGCTTTTCTTTTGGGACCATTTGCCCTGAATGCACCGATCTGTCATGTGCGCCCCCCAGGCATAGTCCGAGGCGTCTGTTGTGATGACTTGATTTGCTTGAGGCTTGCTGAAAGGAAGACCTGTGTTTGTTTGACATGCTTGAGCCCACCACAGAAATTCCTTTTGCAGACATGGAATTAGTGGTATTATCGTTTCCAAACTGTGGCTGTGTTGAGACCATATGTTTTTCAGGTACCATTGTAGTTTCCTCATATGCAGCTTTGCACATGGGATTAGTAAGATGCAAGATGCCATGAATCCCAGAGCCTGCAGGATTTTCCTTGCAGTAAGCCTGGTGCAATTTGCTAGTGCTCTGAAGTATTGAATTAGTTGCCCCTGCTTCTCTGGCGTGAGGTAGGCCATCTGGGTGTTTGTGTCCAAGTTGGCACCCAGGAAAATTATCTTCTGAGAGGGTATCAGTCTTGATTTCTTATTGTTGACTGTGTATCCCAGAGAGTTCAATAACATTATTACATAAGTCAGATGTTTCAGAAGAATGTGTTTGCTGTCCACTTGAATCAGGCAGTCGTCCAAATAGGGATATATTTGTATCCCTTGAAGTCTGCAGTAGGCAATTACTGATGCCAGGCATTTCGTGAATACTCTGGGCGCAGTAGATAAGCCAAAGGGCAATGCAGAGAATTGATAATGAGTTGAACCTGCAAGAAATCTGAGGTATCTTCTGCAATTTTGTCTGATTGGGACATGCAGGTATGCCTCCTTGAGGTCCAATGTTACCAGCCAAGACTCCTTGCCCAGCATGGGAAGAAGCTGCTGTAGAGTGAGCATCTTGAATTTTGGTACGAGTAGAAATGTGTTTAGGATGGATAGATCCAGAATAGGTCTCCAATCTTTTTCCTTCCTTGGCACCAGAAATAGCCTGGAATAAAACCCTTGACCTTGTTCCTGCGTAGGTACCTCTTGAATAGCTTTCATGCTTATGAGATCTGTTATTTGCCTTTGTGCCTCTGCCCTTTGATTGTGTGGCAGGTTTGGCATGCCTCTCATTTCTGGAAGGGTGTGAAAATGGAATTTGTAGCCTCTGTTTATAATGTCCAGGATCCATTTGTCCTTTGTGACAATATGCCAATTTTTTGAAAATAATGCTAGCTTTCCTCCCAAGGGGGCTGCCATTTGAGACCTGGTTGGCATGCAAAGGGGAAAGTCATTGGGTTTGCTTTCTGATAGATTGCGAGTTGTCCTCACCACCTCTTTGTGTAGGAGCTTGCCATTGTCTGCCTCTGTACGATCCTTGGGATTGTCCTCTGCCCCTCGGGCGCCTGTATCTGCCTCTTTGGGGTCTGTCTGTGGCAGGAAAGGACCAGTTTTTGGAAGGCCAATTTCTACTAAAACGTGGGGTTGAACCTGTAGAAATTCTTTCACAGTTTGCATTGATTTAGCCTTTTCCTCCATTTTCCTTAATACCTCCTCAGCATTAGCACCAAATAGTACATCCTTTTGAAGAGGAGCGTCTAGTAATTTAGCTTTGACATGATCAGGCAAGGCTTGTTCCTTGAGCCAGGCATGCCTACGTATGACTGATCCTGTAACAGCAGCTCTGCATGAGGCCTCTAGAGCATCAAAACCACATTGTAAGGTATGCTTACCCACTTGTTCTGCACTATGCATCAAGTCCTGCAACTCCTTCAAGTCTGGTTGTTCAGGTTGTGACATTTTACTTTTCAATTGTGATAACAAACTGTTGGTATTTTAGCATATGAAACTGACCGTTTAAGGCCCTCATGGATAAGGTAGCCGAGGTATATACCTTTTTCCCCACCTTTCTAAGGATCTGGAATCTCTCTCGGAAGGCAATGGATTTTTAGCAATGGAGGCCTTAACTCCCTTGGGGCCCTGTGAGATGATTTCTGGGTCAGCAGCATGGCTCTTGTATAGAAATTGGTGTGAGTCAGGGACCCTGTAGTACCTGTCAGGCTTAACTGGAGCTGGAGGTAGAGAGTCCGGGTTAAGGCAGGCCTCCGAGTAAACATCATCTAGGATGTCCAAGACAGGAGGTATAGCCAAAGGCCTGTGCTGAGGAAGTAAGAGAAATTCCCTGAGCCTTTTCTTGGAATCAGAATAATCCTGGCCTTCCCAGTGGAAGTGTTCCCTTAAGGTGTGCAAAGTTTCCCCAAATGAGTAATCCTCAGGGGATACAGAAGGATGGACTCCTCCGCATCAGAGTCTTCAAAAGGGGAGTAAGAATGTTCCTGATCATCAGAGTGCTCTGAAATAATGGAGCCCTGATCAGAGGAGGGGGAATCTTCCTCCACTCTAGGCCTTTTGTCCGGAGGGGGCTGAGAACCTCTGATAAGAGTAATTAAATCCTCAGCCATTTTAAGCATCTGTTTCTTAGGCATGGGGCCTGGAGATGGGCCCTGTGCAGCTGGTCTTTTAGAGTGCATGGTTGCTTTAGACTTAGTGAAAGCCTTGATAGAGAAAGAAGAGGAAGGTCTGAAGACACCTTGAGTGGAGGTGGACCTGTCCACATTCTGAGTTTCAACGCCAGCAGTGGCTTCGGTATCTGTAGTCGGGGTGTGGGCCGAGGAGCCTGCGACCTCGGGTACAGGAGCCACCGTCAAAGATAGGTTGTCGGTAGGCAGGGGCTGCGTAGGCGCCTCACTGAGAACTGGACCACGTGTAGCCGGCTTTGGCGTGGTGTCGGTAGAGGCCGCGGACCTCGCATGTCGGTCCTTTGTCTTTTCGTTTTTTAGACAGAACCGGAGTCGGAGTATCTGACGACATAGTATAGTTAAAAGCTTTCCCAAAATAATGCTGGGCGAACTCCGCCCGACGCTTAATAGTGCGTTTGTTGAATGTAGCACAAAAGCGGCAGGCCGAGACCTCGTGATCTGGGCCTAAACAAGGTATACAGAGGGAATGGAAATCCTTATGTGGTATTTGCTTCCCACAAGAAATACAATTATTAACTTTGTCTGACATCGGTCTGAGGCAAGAAAAGGTTCCCCAATGGGGTACTTAGCTTTTAAGAAGACTTCAGTTTCCAAATTTTCATAATCTCAGGAGCTGGCCGACTGGCACTTGCGAACTGCTTCTGCTTTGGGCACCGCGCGGCAAGAAAGACTGAAGAAAATGGCTCGGCTGGTTCCTTTATACCCCTGTCGCACTGACGTCAGGGAAGAAGCGACGACAACTGACGCCGGACCTAGACTTTGGAATTCGGCCGACCGAGGACCCGCCTGACGGCAGGAGAACCCATCTGTTAGGACTGCAGCTGTATGCACAATGAACATCCATGATAAGATCTACCAGTGGAACTGAAGAAGCTGGCACTAGAAGAGGTGTCGGCATCGAGGGCTTCAAGATCTGCGGGGAGGTTGAAGTAGGAATGTAAGTTGGAGTCTGTGGAAAAAATCCCTCTGCTCCGGGTGGGAGGGAGGTCCTAGATGGAGTTGGGATGCATCTGGCCCCTAGGAGCTGATCCACAAGTCTCACCACATCGAGCTCCAAAAGGCTCATGGTGGAACGAGTTTACATCCCCGATGGAGATTCAGGCTGGTCAAGGAATGGACTTATCTGTCCAACAAAGGGGTCAATGGACAGGGAATACAGAGTCCTGGCTAGTGTCTTGACCTTCGGCACCGTGGTCAGGAGACCAGAAAGTTGTGATGATGATGGGGGGGGTGACCAGTTTTAAGGGAGAAGCTATTGTTTGTGCCGAGAGGGTCTGTGGTACCGTGGAAGGGGTCGGTACCGTATGAATAATGGTAGTCTGTTACATAATCAAGGCTACCACCATGGCTGGAGTTTTATGCTCCGGTGCTAAGATAGTTTTCAGAGTCATTTTGGCATGTTTAGTTTTTGGTTCCGTATGAACCTGGGCCTTAGTAGTTTTTGGTTCCTGCGACTGAAATGATGATGGAACTGAATGGCTCCTCTTCTTTGTCTTTTTTTAGGAGAGGTTGAAACCTCTGCCTCAGAAAAAGCCTCTGAGAAAGAGGTTTTAGTATACCCTTTAAAATTAGTTTGTGTTTGTGCTCAGCTAAGGTGCGTGCACTAAAGCCCTTACAGAGCTTGCACAGAGGTTGAATCTTCAAATGTGGTACTCCTAAGCAATAAATGCAGGAGAGATACCCATTGGAATTTGGCATCTTCCTGCCACATTTGTCACACTGTTTAAACCCAGTAGTGCCTTTATCAGCCATTGTGAAGAATACAATTAACAGTTAAACAATAATGAAATATTCTGCTATGCGACCAGAGGTACACACATGCACACACAGTGAGAAAAAGATTTTTTTTTTTTTTGATAATTTACCAACACTGGTAAAAGAAAAATACCCAAAGGGTAAAAGAAAGGGAAGGAGAAATACCAACGATGGTATTAAGAATACCAAAAGGTAAAGAGAAGGGCGGGGCCTGTACCAACAATGGTACGAAGAAATACCAAGGTAAAAGGTAAAACAAAATCACTCACACATAAAGGGAACCACATCTAAATATATATATGACTAAGATATGGAAAGAATTATAGAAGAACAGAAGTCTAAATCTTCAAAATATTGTGAAAAATAGAACACTTAGCTTGACAGCCGGCCTGGCGTGTCTTGAAACTCTATGCGGCAAACGAGATCTCAGGAGATGAGGAGAGGGGCACTATGGGTAACCTTTGCTCGAGAGTTTCTGGCTGGAGTGAGCTTGTTATATCGGCCAAGTCGGTTCAGAGGATGGAACCGAAACTTATCCGTCATGAATGAATGAAGATCGACATCAGATCCACAAATTAGATGAGGAACACACCAAAAGATATAAAGGCAAAAATCTGGACAGTTGACAGGTAAGACTGTTAAGTATATGGTCCAGACATAGCACAGGACAGTGTATCTACAGTGCGGATTATTGTGAAATCCCATTCCTAGCATTCTATACTGAAGTTGTATAAATGATCTGTAAGGGTACATGGACTGCCATGTCAAATAAACACTCAGGGGAAGTGTGTGCATTGAAAAGCAACACACAGATAAACTGTAGGAATAAACACAAGGAAAGAGGGTAGCTGAAACAACCTAATGTACAGCAGATGAGAGTATGTCAATGGAAGACTGTTGTAGCAGCAACACCAATCGCATATCAATATGGCACAGTAGGGACTGCACAGTTAAAATGTGTATTATGTGACTGTCACACAAGGTGACATAACAATGGGAAGGATGTCTGTGTGAGATAAGTATCCTTACATGAACAATGCAGAGGATATCCACCAGGGATGTTGTATACAACTGGGGTGGGATGCATTCTGTGAAGCTGTAAAACCTGGTTTGCCTGAATGGGAGTGTAATCTCAGTAGAGGTCTCCGACAAGTGGGACACAGGTAAAGGCTCATGGACAATATCAGAATAATACCACCAGTAATCCCACATGTCTGACATAACATATATGATTTAGAGTGATCAGAGAGGGTTCTGCACAAACACACTTGTACAAATATTACGACATGTCTGCACTCTATGAGGGTAATCACGCACATCATCCTGACACTAAAATCTGCTGGAGGTGTTATGAGGGACACTGCTATACTTGTATGTGACATTATGATCAATACAGGCTAGTTGACTGGTGTGCATGGCACATTTTATATACATACATGTAAAAGGGCTTCGCCACCAGACCCCCCCTAACTTAATATTCCAACTCCGAGAACGCACTACCATGGGTATACAGAGCAAAGTTCAGGTGGATGGCCAAAAGGTAACTTACAGTGCAGGAAACTTCGGCTCTTAATTTTTCGATGTTCTGCCGTGTCAGTGAAGTGGAATTTGATGTAGTAGCCTTTCGACGTACTAAGGGTAACCCATATTATATATGTAAATGGCACAGTCCACAGGGTCACAAATTACCCGTGCCATTAATGTTGTCAAACAGCTATGCACGGTGTTCATCACAGGAGCAGATATCACACATGCATCTGGTGTAACATCTTGATTGGGTTTCTGCAACACCAGACAGTAATGCTTATGCCACAAAAAGAACAACTTGATATGGCCAATAAGATATGTGATGGTTCACTGTGACAAAGGTGGTACACTTCAGTTACACATCACAGGAAGATGTGTAGTGAGCTACATGAAGACAGGTGCATTGTACTCAGTTATTGGTGTGATGAGGGCTGTGAACTATGGAGGTATTATGGCCTGTCATGTGGATGCCCTTCACATACTCAGTAGTTGTGTCACAAAGAAGGTAGTAGTTGGCACTCTGGCCACATGCTGGTGAACACTCCACATACCATCTGCTCCAGGACAGAGGTCACATACTTATTAGTCTGATTATAGGGTGTGATGTCTACATTACACTTGGGTTGTGTGTTTGTTTTGACGGAAAAAATGCCCCATCTTTTTGTGTCACTGCAGGTGTTGTCATGGCTGTAGTAGCAACCTTTGGTGTGTGTTGATACTGTCTGTTCATAGGTAGGTACTAGGCTATCGGCCCTAGGGCCTATACAAGCCCAGCCAAAAAGGTACCCTGGTTTTTGCCACCCAAGAAAATTATTTTCCTGTGCCACTGTCGAGCAGAGCCACAGAAGTGATCCCTGGGGTGAATTTCCTATTTCCCATCCAATCATCAAGATTTTTCTTGAAGAGTACTAACGAGGAGCTTTGTTTGATATAGATAGGTAGTTTATTCCAGAATACGTGAAGTCTCTGGGACAGGAATCTATCCCTCTGGCATGTTCTGTTTATTGTGGTGACAAGGTTTAGGTCCCTACAGCGTGTAGCTCAGAGGGATTGGGACTACTTTAAGTGAAGCATGTCCAACAGCTCTGGGTTTGACATAGCTTTGCATGTTAAGCAGAGATCACCTCTGAGTAGGCGATAAGCGACGGAGTAAAGCTGGAGTTTTTTTGGGAAGGTCTGCGCAGGGCATCTGCTTGAGGCTGGTAATCCTCTTTGTGAGGTATTTCTGCAGCCTTTCCAGTTGTTGTAGATGTCTTGTGAGGTACATACCAAAAGGGGTGTTGTACTCTATAATGGGTCTAATGAGTGATGAGTAGAGGGGAACAATGACCTCTTTTTCTGGATGAGAAACCTTTTCTGATGAGGTGTGCCACATAGAAGGACTTCCTGACTACTGTGGCGATGTGATTATCAAAGGAGAGACTACTGTCCACCTGTGTCCCAAGGTCTCTTATCACACTTTTGGTGTTAAGTATACTACTGCCTATGTTGTAGTTCATGGGTACAAAGTTTTTACCAAAGGGGATGACAATGCACTTTTTGGCATTGAGCTTGAGGCCATGGCTTTGACACCAGGCATCTGTCTCAGTGAGGCCCTTTTGTAGGCTGTCCACATCATTAGGAGTTTCAATTATGGCTCCTAGTTTGCAGTCATCTGCAAACTTCATTAGCCAAAGACCTTCTGTGTTAGCCTGTACTTCAGAGAAGTAGATACCAAACAGGAGAGGACCCAAGACTGAACCCTGTGGTACTCCATTTGTCACTGGTCAGAAGTCGGATTTGGAGTCTGCTACTTTCACAGTGTGGGTTCTGTCAGTGAGCCAGTTGGGAAGCCATCTTGCGACATAGGGATTTATGCCTAGTTTAGTGAGTTTATCTATAATTCCAGAGTGGGGGCTGGTGTTGAAAGCCTTAGCAAGATCTAGATAGGCTGTGTGAACCACCTTACCCTCATCTACGGCTTTGCTGACTGCTTCAAAGAAGTCTATCAAGTTTAGGAGGCATGATCTGCCTTTTACAAACCTGAACTGGGTGCGGTCCAGAGTTTGGAGATTACCAATGTCTTTGTTTATAAGTTCCATGATGATACGTTCCATGGCCTTGCTGACCAGGCTCATCAGGCTAATGGGGCGGTGGTTCCCAGGGTCCGTGGTGGCTCCCCTCTTGTGGAGTGGGATAACCGTCGCCGTGACCATTCAGCGGGCACAAAGCCTGAGGTGAGGCTATGACTGAACATAGTACTTAGGTGGGGGTGCCAGTTCATTCTGTAGGTCATGTAGAACGCAGCTTGGGATGTCGTCTGGTCCCATGGATGCTGTGTTCTTGGCTTTGGAGAGTGTGGTTTTTACCTGGGCAGCCGTGATTACAGGAACTTTGCATTCTTCCGATACAGAGATGGGCTCTTTAGGGAGTGAGAGGGGGGTAAAGTTAGCAATGAACCTATCTGCCAGGATGTTGGCAATATCAGTTGGGTCTGTATATTTAGTGCCATTGTGCTGTAACTCACAGCAGATCCGAGTGTTGACATTGAGATTCCTGACATAGCTATGGAATGCTTTGTGGTTGTCTTTAGAATCATTGGCAATTTTGTTTTCGTAACTAGCTTTGGAGGATTTTATCAGGGATCGCAGCTTCTTACTGAGGCTGACCAGGGAGCTCCTCCACTCATGGGATTTTACTCTCTTTTGCAACAGTTTCTTCCTTCTGTTGTACAGTTTGTTTATGACAGGGGACCACCAGATTGGCTTCCTTTTTTTGGAGGATAGTGTCTTGGTTCTGTTTGGGATAGCATGATCCACGCACTTGTGTAAGTACTTATAAAGTGCAATTTTGTAGGATTCAGTAGTTGTAACTGTATTGTCCATCTGCATGGGTGTCATGAAGTTTACCACTTCTGTCTTAAGAAGCATGAAGTTGGCTTTAGAGAAATTTTTTACCGTGGTTTCCTTAATCGGGGGTGGGAGTAGGATGTGGATATCTAGAGTAATTAGCTTATGGTCAAATCGGACCAATGAGGCATTGACTTCAGGTGTTGAACACCAGTCACTCATGTTAGTAATGACTAGATCTAGGATATTGTTGCCCCTTTTGGGGGTGTAGATAAGTTGATCCAACGCATTGGAGTTTATGAATTCCAGAAAGTGCTGAGCGAAGGAGTTGGTACATGAGTATTTTTCCCAGTTAATGGTGGGGTAGTTGAAATCGCCCATTATTAGTGTGATTGTTTAAACCCTAATATTTTCCAGTACATCAAGAAAAGAGGAATGGGAATCCTAGGGCATGGTGGGGGATCTGTAGCAAACTACAATTTGGATTGCAGTTTTGCCCAGAGTTAGTTGCACTTGGATAACCTCGGCTGCATTATGCTGAGCAACTAGCCTGGAGGTGTGGATATCCTTAATGAATATGGACACACCTCCGCCTTTGGTGTTCCGCTCCAAGTTATATGGCTGAAAAGTGTGGTATGAGTTATAGCCTGGTAGTGTAGGGGTGCTCTCTCGAGCCTTGAACCAGGTCTCAGTCAATGCACAGATATCGATGTTCTCCATTTTAAGGAGTGCCTCGAGTGAGTGCATTTTGAGATTTAGACTTCTGGCATTGAGTAGCATCACTCTCAGGTTTTGCTTGCCTGTTCCTGTTACGGTGGTGAATTTGTCATTGAAATCTTGCCTAAAAAAGGCACTATAGGGGTGACAAGGACCTTAGCCAGTATCCGGAATCCCAGGGGTGATAGGTGCAGGCCATCTCTGGCAAAGCATCGTGGTCTGTCGGCCATGTCATCCCAGGCAGACAGATACTGGATCCCTTTAGAATGACACCAGAAGCTTAGCCAATTGTTGAAGTCAATCATCTTGTCCTTGTACTGCGGTATCATTCTGGGTGATGGCAGAATGCTACTCAGGGCTAGGGTCATACCTGCCTGGGCTACAAGATCAGAGAGCTCTTCCATGTCACTTTTCATGCAGTCCAGGGAGGTACGTCTCAGGTCGTTCACACCAACATGGACAATGACAGAGTCGTATTTGTACTTGTTGTGGAGTGACCTGAGTGCTTGGGTTATGTGGCGGATATTGGCACCCGACAAGCAGCTGACAGTAACAGTCTCCTTGTTTAGCCTGGTGAGTGGGACATCAGTGTGCCTAACTATAGAGTCACCTATGACTAGTGTGTTGGGCACGTTGTTTTGCCTTATTGGCTGTGGTTGAGTGGCACACTGAGTCTGCAGGCTATGTGTCATTTGGGTTGTGTTGGGGGGTGGAGGTTGCTTGCATTTCTGCTTTGGAGGTCCCTGTTGCTTGAGCAGATTATTACTGGGAGCCTCTGCGAATGTTTTTGTGTTTCTATGTGTAGATTTTGGTGGTGTAGATTTAGTGAGACTATGATGAGTGTGGTGTGGTGCGTTTACCTTCTCCTCTTGACTGTTCAGTCTTGGTTGGAGAGAGCTTTACCTCCAGTTTGGCTAGATAAGTGCATCTCTCACAGGTTGTAGTGTTGGGTGGTAGGAGGAGAGGGTTGTCTGTGTACATGAGGCAATTTCTACATTGCCCCAAGATGCCCAGATTCATCAGACAGGAGAGAACACTGGGAGATGACCCTTGGACATGCCTGAATAAAAAAAGTACAGTTTTGTACCTACCATAAATGTAGATGTTTGAAGATCCACATTGCTGCAGTCCTTACACTTGGGTAGTCCGCTGTCCTCGGTCGGCCCGAATATCAAAGTATAAGGCTGACGTCGGTCAAGGCGCATTTGACTGACATCAGGACGTCAGGGTACAAATGCGCATGACCGACGTCATATCCTCAGTCTTTTCTTGCCCCAGATGTCAGAAGACCCTAAAAATAAAGGTCAAAACCAAAAGACAGCAAACAAACAACCAACCATCCTAGCACTAAAAATATGTACAATATATACAATATATACAATATTGACAACCCAACCCACACAACCGCCTCTAACCACAGAGGGGAAGGAGGGAGGGTAAATTGGACTGCAGCAATGTGGATCTTCGAACATCTACATTTATGGTAGGTACAAAACTGTACTATGTTCTTCAATTGCTGCAGTCCTTACACTTGGGTAGAATCCCAAAGCAGAGGTAAGGGAGGATGGCCAAACTATAAGGAAGCAGGAGCTGCCAAAATGCCCTGCAAAACAGCAGTGGCAAAACCAGCCCTGGATTTAGAGTAAAGAGGTAGGTGATAATGCCTAGAGAAAGTATGCACTGAACTCCAAGTAGCTGCCTCCAAAATATCCTTAGTTGCCACTCCCCTCAAAAAAGCTGTCGCAGTGGCAGTAGCCCTAGTGGAATGAGGCCTAATCCCAGCTGGAATCTCCTTGCCATGATGGGAATAACAGAAAGCAATGCAAAACCCAATCCACTTAGAAATAGTTTGTTTTGACACAGGCTTGCCCTGAGAACTCAAAGCAAAAGAAACAAATAACTGCTGAGACTGCCTGAACCCCTTAGTTCTGTCCAAATAATATCGCAACTGCCTGTGTACATCTAAAGTGTGCAAAATCTTTTCCCCTTTATTTTGGGGATTTGCATAAAAAGTAGGCAAATGAATAGTTTGGTTTAAAGCCACACTAGAAACCACTTTAGGCATAAAGGAAGGATTAGTACGTAAAGATACCCTATCCTTATGGAAAATTAAGAAAGGCTCAACTGCCATAAGGGCCTGCAACTCAGAAACCCTTCTTGCAGAAGTAATAGCCAACAAAAAAGCAGTCTTCCATGATAAAAACTTTAACTCAGTAGTAGCTGCAGGCTCAAAAGGTTGTAGAGTGAGTTTCTCCAACACAAAATTGAGATCCCAAGCAGGAGTAGGAGCTCTTCGTGGGGTCTTATATTCTTTGCCCCTCTAAGAAATTGCTTGAACAAAGGATGAGAAAACAATGGTGGGTCACAATCATAGTGAGCCGAAATTGCTGCAGCATGAACCTTAATAGAAGAGAAGGACAAACCTTTGTCCAGTAACTCAGTGAGATATTGAAGAGCCACACTTAAATTAGGCTCAGAAACATCAAAATCCTTTGCTGCACTCCAAAATAAAAATCTCTTCCATTTATCTGCGTACACTTTCCGTGTACTAGGCCTTCTAGCTTCCAAAATAACATTCAAAACTTGCTGTGGAAGTGGAGGCCCACTATGGTTCAAAACAGAATATGCCAGGCTGTTAGGTGCAGAGAGTGAAGCTTGACATTGAGCAAATGACTGTCCTCCTGAGACAACAGGTGTGGAATCAAGGCAAAGGCCATGGAGGCTTCCGTACCAGGCTTCTCAGTAATGGGTACCAATGCTGTCGAGGCCAATCTGGAGCTATCAAAATCATCCTTGGCTTGTCTTGTCTGGCCTTCAGTAGTACCTTTGGGAGGAGAGGCAGAGGCGGAAAGGCATACACATGAAGATTGCTCCAATTGAAAGAAAGAGCATCCACTTTCCAAGCTGTGGGATGAAACCTTTTGTGCAAAACTTTGGCAGCTGGTGGTTTAGTGGAGAAGCGAACAGATCTATGTCTGGAGTTCCCCATGACACTGTCAATTTCTGAAATACATGAGGATCCAATTTCCACTCGTGAGGATCCATAATTTGTCTGCTCAACACATCTGCTAAGGAGTTCTGTGCTCCCGGCAGAAACCTTGCCTGAAGATTTAGCTGTAAACTGAGAGCAGTCTCCCACAAAATCATTGCTAGCCTGCATAGAGGATAAGAATGTGTTCCGCCTTGCTTGTTGATGTACCACATGACAGTTGTGTTGTCTGTTAGAATCAACACCTGCCCTGGAAGAAGTAAATCCTTGAAAGCTATTAATGCAAACTGGACTGCTAACATCTCTTTCAAGTTGATATGTAGATGTTGTAGTCTGGCAGGCCACTTGTCTTGTATCCACTTTCCATTCAGATGAGCTCCCCAAGCTTTGTCTGAGGCATCTGTCGTTAGAATCTGACTCGCCTCTGGCCGGGTCACAGAGAGTCCCTTGTTTAGGTGACATTCCTGAGCCCACCACAACAATTCCTTTTGAATGCAAGGTATTATTTGAATGACAGTGTCCAAATCCTGGCAGTGCTGTGTCCATACATTTTGAGATACCATTGTAGCTTCCTCATATGCAGTTTGGCATTGGGAAGCACCAGAATACAAGATGCCATGAACCCCAAGGCTTGAAGGACTGTCCTTGCAGTCAGCCTGGACTGATGAGACAACTGATGAAAGTAAAGAGAAAGATTCTTTTGTTTGTCCGGGGTCAAAAAGGCCATCTGGGATGCTGTATTCAGTCTCACACCCAGAAAGCACATGTCCTGAGAGGGTACTAGACTGGACTTTATTTCGTTCACAGAATACCCCAGGCATCTTAGCACTGCTATCACATAATCCAAATGATGAAGAAGCTCGTCCTTCCTTGAGCCAGAATCAGGCAATCGTCCAAATAAGGATAGATCTGTATTCCTTTTAACCTGAGGAAAGCTATCACCGGAGCCAGAACTTTCGTGAACACTCTGGGCGCAGTAGATAAGCCAAAGGGCAATGCAGAGAACTGATAATGAGAAGTCCCAGCTCGAAAACGCAGATACTTCCTGCAACTCAGTCTGATAGGAACATGAAGATAAGCCTCCTTGAGATCCAAAGTCACCATCCAATGATCTTTGCCCAGCAGAGGTAAAAGCTGCTGTAACGTCAACATTTTGAACTTGGGAATGTCCAGATAAGTGTTGAGGATAGATAAGTCCAAAATTGGTCTCCACGTGTTCCCTTTCTTTGGTACTAGGAACAGGCGAGAATAAAATCCTAGGCCCACTTCTGGCATAGGGACCGGCTGAATGGCCCCTATTTGGAGTAACATAGAAATCTGCTTGTGAGCCTCTATTCTTTGTTGAGGAGGAACGTCTGGCATGCCTTTGAAAGGAGGCAAGGTATGGAAATAAAACCTGTAACCGTGGTGTATGATATCCAATACCCATCTGTCTTGGGTAATTAAACTCCAATTTTCTTTGAAAAGTGCCAACCTTCCTCCCAAAGGTGCTGCCAGACGAGAAGGCTCTGGCAGCTGAAAAGGTAGGTCATTGGGTCTGTTTACGAAAGGACTGACCCCTGCCCTCACCCGAAGACTGTGCAGGAGAACTCCCTGTTCTAGGCCTGAAAGAGCCCTGAGCTCTGCCCCTACCACGTCTAGATCTACCCCTAGACTGGGAATCATAAGAAGGATAAGTCCACCCCTTAGAAGGCCAATTTCTACTAAACTTTGGAGGCTGAACCTGCAAAAAATCCTTAACAGTCTGCATAGACTTAGCCTTGTCTTCCATTTTCTTTAAAACTGCCTCAACAGGAGAACCAAACAACACATCAGATTGTAAAGGAGCATCTAAAATCCTTGTTTTAACATGGTCAGATAAATTCTGATCCCTCAGCCAGGCGTGCCTGCGAAGAACTGACCCAGTGGCAGCCACCCTAGACTAGGCCTGTACAGCATCAAAACCACATTGCAAAGAATGCTTACCCACCTGCTCAGAAACATGTACTAAATCTTGTAACTCTTTACAATCAATACCTTCCGCCAGAGCATCAACCTTAGACTTCAATTGTGAAAGGAGATAGTTTTGGTATTTCAACATGTGGAACTGGCAATTCAAAGCCCTCATAACTAGAGTGGAAGAAGTATAAACTTTCTTTCCCCATCTATCCAAAGCCCTGGCCTCTTTATCTGTAGGAACCGGATTCTTGACAACAGAAGCCTTAACACCTTTAGGCCCCTGACTAACAGTTTCTGGGTCTGCCCTAGGACTCTTAAAAAGATACTTATGAGCTTCAGGCACCCTGTAATACCTATCCGGTTTAACAGGAGCAGGAGGCAAAGAATCAGGATTAAGAGAAGCCTCTGTAAAACATCTTCTACCACATCCAAAACAGGAGGTATAGCCAAAGGCCTATGCTGGGGTAAAAACAAAAATTCCCTAAGCCTTTTCCTGGAATCAGAGAAGTCCTGACCTTCCCACTTAAAATGCTCCCTCATAGAATGAAGAGTTTCTGAAAAGAAAAATCCTCAGGAGGAGAAGCAGAAGGAGTAGAATCATCCACATCAGAATCAGAATAAGGAGAATACTCCTGCAAGTCTTCAGCCGAAGACTCTGAAACATCCGAAGCCTGCTCAAAGCTCCCTAGCTCAGGCTCCACCCTAGGTCTCTTATCAGGAGGGCAAAGAACCCTAATCAAAGTAATCAAATCTTCTGCCATTTTAAGCATATGCTTCTTGGGCACAGTTCCTGAAGAACTAGGGGTGACACCAACTGAAGCTAAACCTGGCCTGCCTCTGGGAGAAGCCTTGGAAACAGAAGGAGAGGGCCTAACCACCCTAGGAAGGGAGGGGAGAATAGTAACCGGAGAAGCCCCTTCAGCCTGACCTGCCTCCTGAGAGGCCACATCCTGCAATAACAAAGTCTCTCCCTGGGATCCCAAAGAAACCTCCGGTGGAACCACCGGCTCCACCGACACCTCTAAAGAACCGGCGTCCGCACGGACGGTTCTTCAAGCCTAGGCTTAACTGCTTTGTCCTTGCGCTTCTTCGAAGAAGCGGGCGTCGGAGCATCCGACGGCATTTTATAATTGCACCGCTTCGAAGACTAACCTGGCACAATCTAACCTTCTCTTTATAGTGCGCTTATTGAATCTAGCACAAGAGCGACACCCAACAACGTCGTGCTCAGGCCCTAAACAAGGAATACACAAAGTATGATAGTCTCTATTATCTGTTTCCCACAAGAAATACAATTATTCACTTTTTCTGACATCCGGTAAACCACTGAGGCAAGAAAAAACTAAAATATTCCCCAACGGGGTACTTAGCCAACTTTGACTCGGTCTGAAACTCCGAAATCGAAAAATTTCAGAACGCCAACCGGCACTTGCAATGCTGCTTCTGCATCGGACCATGCGGCAAAAAAGACTGAGGATATGACGTCGGTCATACGCATTTGTACCCTGACGTCCTGATGTCAGTCAAATGCGCCTTGACCGACGTCAGCCTTATACTTTGATATTCGGGCCGACCGAGGACAGCGGACTACCCAAGTGTAAGGACTGCAGCAATGTGAGATGAAGAACATCAATTTTCCTCTAGATAAGTGAGGAAAGTGAGTACAAGAGCTGTTTTTCTCTAAGCAAGTGAGGAAAGTAAGTACCAGAAACTGTTTTCCTCTAGGTAATGAGGAAGGTTGAGTGCTGCAGTAATTAGTAGGTTATTTAGTACTTAAGTTCTGAACAAGTGCTCATCACGAATAAGCAAATTCAAGTCCTACAACTAAGAATCTGTATCTGGACTGAACTAGTTACAGGATATTATACTAATATCACACAGTCAATGATTGCCCACAATCTGTAGTCCTTCACACCGTTGTTTGGACACCGTATGTGTATGTCGTTTGTGATGTCTGTGACTTAAATAATGGACAGGAAAGGGCATAGCAAAGAGTCCTAATGTATGGACATGACATATAGTTCACTTAACACGTATCAACATATTTCCATGCCATATATGTGATACAGTGGTCTCCTCACTTGGTGATAAAGGTGTTTATGGCCACATCTGACAGTGCTGAGTTAATACCTCAGTGTAGATTTGTATCAAATACCTTGGATTGTCATGCATGTCCTCTATGCATCTGAGGGCATCTAACAGATGTAACAGACATGATGTAGCATTAACAACTCACACAGGTCTGTTGCACACAGCTGGGATATTACTAGTGTCCATTTAGTAAAAGGTCCATGATGACATGTTGGTCTACCTCACAGAGGAGGAGTCAGGAGGCATCTACACATGCATGCATCAGGTACTATCCCCCCTCCGACTGACATGAATGCACGTCGATTTACACCCTTCTACAGGAATGCAGTTTGTGTGGAGGGTGTGCTGACATCTGTATCCAACCGTGTCCAGAAGGTGCATATGCTAAGTCACGTAACAGGCGATCTGTGATGTTGTCATAGCCAATTGATTCTGTGTGATAGGCCTGGATGAAGATAAGACTGTCCATACTGGCTATCCTGATCTGGCCTAGAGTTTGGACACAATCCCCCACACAGGTATCATTGAGAAACTCATCCAGCTGGGGATTAATCCTTATATCACTAGATGGGTAACTGACTAGACCACTGACAGAACACATACTGTAAAAGTTGTTGATTTAATCTGTACCAGTACAGCTGTCACCACTGGCGTACACCAAGGATCTGTGCTTGGCCCTTTACTCTTTGCTCTCTGACACTTCAGGCTAAGGTACACAGCCTTTGGCTTATCGCTTTTGCCGATTCTTGCATACTGGGTGCAGTCATTCATTCCACATATGATGATAACATACTACATTAGGGACTAACACAGATAAATGACTGTTGACAAAGCCACACTGTCTACAAATAAATACAAAAATGTGTCTTTATTTTGTACTTCTGCAAAGTGGAATTCCCTGCTAATTACAGCATTAACAACAGTCCCACTATGCTGAAACCCAGTGATACAAGCAATGGGAACACACAGATAGCAATCTGAACTTTGACCAAGTGTCCACACCGTTACTGAAAGCCTGTCTTGTGCACATCATGTGTCACTCATTCGTATTCAGATCTGAGGATTATATAACAGCACTGTACTCGAACCTCATCAGAATACTGAGTATGTTTGTTTGTTTGCCTTTTGGCTTTTTTCCGGTAAGGGGTTGCCTGGAGAGAAAAGGAGAAACTAATGATTGGCAGTAGATTTTTATGTAATGCCAAGGTGCCAGCTCGACACCCAACCTTCAATGAAGGCAAGCCCATTTACGCACGCATGTCATTCAAACGCTACCCAAAATACTGGGTATAATTCTCTCTTATTCATGTACCTCAGCAGACACATACAGCAGCTGGAGAGACAACAAGTATTTCTTACCAAGAAAACACAAGGTCTACAAACCATGCCATGATATATGTAGATAGACTGAATGCCATGTCACTGTAATCTGGATCGTATAGGATGAGGCAACTTCTGCCTGGCCTCCATGCCAGTCTCTGATCCTGCCCTGGTGGGAATAGTGCACATTCACAAATCAGATATAGCTGATGCATCAGCAGTGTCTGGTGAGAAGATTATGGTAATAACAGTGTGCCACATATGTTAGTGTAAAAGGCACCCTGTAATGTCAAGAGTGTGATGGAAGGAGGTAATGTCAGCACAGCTAGCTGGAATTTTGTAAATAATTACATGTCATTTGTGAACAGCAAACTGATTCATGCAAGATGCTGGTGTTACAGATGTATTAGACCAGTATGTCATGTGTATAACAAACTGCTTCGTACAGATGTTTGTGTTGAAAATGTATTTGTAAAGTGCTTTTTTTTTTAATCTATGCACAGTCTGCCTTACTGGAGAGAAGAGAAATGTACATCAAACTGGAGAGTTAACCTCAGTCCAGCAAACTTTAGAAAAATAACTGAAATTAAATCACTTTATAGGCTAGGCCATAAAGATGCTAGCTCACATTTCAAGGCAGCTAGAGACACAAAGTCTGTACTAGGAAGCTTTCTATATTGTCTTTGAGGTGAACTAACTGCCACTCTGGAAGAGTGGAAGTGTTTAAATTGCTTTATGACTTCCAGCACCTGCCAAAGATCTGAGCAAAAGGTCTTGTGTGTGTATTTTTACAGGTTGGTGCCAAGTCCTGCCTGCTTCCAGCAATGGGGCTTTTACATGGGAACTAGAAGTCAGATGACTAGAAATTATGACGTTCTGCAAACTATCCTAGAAGTAATATTTTAGATATCATTTTTAGAAATCTCTTAGTAAGACACAGCACTCTGTATTCTGTCTTGGAACTGACAACTAGAAGGACCATTCACCACATGATCTGCCTTGCAAGTTATTAGGGTACAGTATCATAGGAAGTTACTAAGCTATTGGCCTTGAGGCCTTTACAAGCCTAGCCAAGAATTTAGCCATGTTCCAACAAGTCAGCACCCTATGCCACTGTCCGGCAGGAACACAGATGGAATCCCAGGGGTGTATTTTCTGTTCCCCATCCAGTTATCCAGGTTGCGCATAAAAAGGGTTAATGAGGTACTCTGCTTGACGTGGACAGGGAGTCTATTCCACAAAAGGGGGAGTCTCTAGGACACAAATCTGTCCTGCCAACAAGTCCTATTGATGTCACAGACCAGGATGAGGTTGCACGTGTGGGTTATTCGAGTGGAACTTGACTTGCAGATATGCAGCAGTCCCATCAGGGTGGGGGCTGAGATTGCTTTGAATGCCAGACAAAGGTCACCTCTGAGAGTCTGTAGGATACTGAGTAGAGGGACAGGGCCTTTAGCCTAATTGTGTAGGGTAGATGTTTGAAGGCCCGGATTCTACTGGTGAGGAACCTCTGTGGTCTTTCCAGCTGCTGCAGGTGCTTTGTGAGGTACACACTGAAAGGGGCATTGTACTCAATGATGGGTCTTATAAGGGAAGAATACAGGGATGCTATGACCACTTTGTCCCTAGATGAGATACCCTTTCTAATGAGGTGGGCCATGTAGAAAGTTTTCCATACAATGGAGGCAATATGATGGTCAAAAGTTTGTTATTGAACTGGGTACCCAAGTCCCTCCCGACTGATTGTGTGCTTAGTAACTTATTATCAAAGTGATAATCATACCTCTCAACCTGGAAACATCAAAAATCTGGACAAGGCCCATGAAAAATAGGTACAAATCTGTATGCCGATTAACACAAAATTTGCATACATAATTATGTAACCCCGTCCACTCCAATGGAATTGTGGGATATCAACTTTCAAATGCAAACTTGAGTAACAGGCAACCAAAACATGGCACCAGAGTCCCCCTGCAGCAATTCCAATGTCCCATTGCCTGGCTATTTCACCCCATTTACCATAAACACTAATGTGTACATACTGCTTTACTTCTACTCTGATTATTTGGATTTTATTTTTACATTTTACAGCCCAATGCACAAACACCAGTAGACATCTGCTAAACAAAGCAACACTATCTCATAATGAAAATAGACTTGGCAATAAAACTTCTCTGCCCTTGAAACCTCACATTCATTGAAATAGCAGTGAAAGGGTGGTTTGGTCACATATGCAGGAAAGATGAAGATATTTTGGTAAGGCAGATTTGGGAGAGACAGGATGAATGCAAGTGGAGACAAGGACATCCAGCAAAGATATGGATAGATCGCATGACAGATGGTCAGTGCCATCAACATGACTGTAGAAAAAGGTGGGAAAGAGTCTCTGAATCAAGAGAGATGGAAACAGTTGACACACAACTCTAGTCCCCATGTAAAAATAGCCAGAACATTTATGAAGACCACATTAAAACACTCCCTTAAGGGATGCCTTTGTATAAATATAATCACTAGGAATTACCAAACAAGAAATAAAATGTGAAATTTCATTTACTATGCAGTTTACACTGCAATATTCTAACAGTATTGGCCAGTCTTTACTGAATGACCAGATGTCTTCACATTAAATGTCGTTTTTGATTTTTTTTTCCAAAATACTTTAGGAACAACTACTCTCTATAAATTATTTTTTCATTCTGTTCTTAATGTTGAAATAATAAATACAGTATGCAAAGGTATAGTGTCTTAATGTCTTCCCAGTGTTAGAAACCATATCTGAGGGCATTTTGGTAATTTTAGATAAAGTAGAACTTATGATGACATGTATATTGTAAGGTAGGAGTTAGGTTTCTGGGCTCTAAAATAAAACAAAAGAAAAGTTCACAATGTATAAAGCCAGGCTCATAGCTGCTCTGCTAAATATTAGTATATAAACTAAAGGGAGAATTAAATCACTTGCCTAAAGCTACACAGTAGCACAGGGGACTGACTGGGAGGGACTACAATCCAGAGTGTTTACGCCTTATTTTAAAAGTGAGCTATTCCATAAACACAAACTGAGAAATGTAACATACAGAGGTACAGGAAAATAAATAAAATAATAAAAGAACCAGAGATGGCTACATCATTGTATGTAGAGGATCTAAATCTTGTTCAAGACGAAAAACATAAATGTCCAGACAGATATTTTAACCTGGAATGGTATACCCCTTTGACAATGCTGAAGTAGCATTGATAGGCTTTGGAAAGATTGCCAGAGCAAAGAATGGCAAAACACATTAAGATACACACTTAAGTCTTAGCAGTGTATAACCCAAGGAAATTGAATCTTAAAATATGAGATAAAGTGGTAGAGACCTGTATAGGCAGAATGTGATCTCTGAATATCATTCTGTCAATAGTCATTGTAAAGTATTCACTCAAACTGACAATAGCCATAGGGAAACAGCGCCACACAGACCAGTGATATATTTATTACTAATGAAAAGTTTATGAGAACCATTTCCACATATGTGTAACTCTCTTGGTTAAAAAAAAAATACTAACCGAAGAATATGAAATATACAGGGATACAAGTACAGAGGGAATAGTCATCAACCAGTGAAACATTATTGATTTGTTATTAAACTCCAAAGACAGGTAAAATATCTAACAATAAACAAAGGTCTGCATGCTGTGATTTTTTGCCATGCTTTACAAATATTTTAAATCATTAGTTGTCAAAGAAGAATATGATACAGACAGTTATACAAGTACTGGATAAGCAATGGGCTAGTGAAATGTTATTAATTCACTGTAATGGTAAAGCAAATGAAATATCCAATGGACGAGTTACGGACCAACTAAGTCATACATTTACCCTGCTTTCTGTAGCTCCTTCAGGTAGGCAAGCATGTTGCAAATCCTCCAGCAAATAATAATGATGCAGAAAGAATACAGTAGTGGATTATCCCAGCTATCCAGACCAGCTTCCAATTCCAAATCAAATATCGCTGACAGGCACTGATATATAATACAACCGCATGGTTCTTCACCAAACACTATCTCACAACCTGTTAGTATAACTGAGAAGATATAACTAGCCAATACTAAGTAAATATTATTAGCAATTATATTAATGAAGCAAGATAAGTTCTTAATGTCAGTGGATACACACTCCAACTAGTCAAAGGTAATTCACATGCAGTTAGCCCTGAAAAGGTTACTGCACTGTTACAAATAATTTTTGACAATGAGTGGCCTGCTAGGAGAGATTGCTAGTGATTGTGAGGCTTAGTGTTCTTCAGAAAAAGCTCAAAACCTTCACAAATCAAAATGTTATAAAGCATTTCACATCTCTTAAGTATGTAGACACAGATGGGTTAGCAGAAAGATTTTTTAGATAAACAAACTAAAATATTTGCTATTTGAAAATATGAATAGCAAACCATTAATCCACAAAGGTGGTGCCTCAATGGATCCTAGAAACTATCGCCCCATAAGCCTGACTAGCTTGGTCTGCAAAGCTATGGAAAGGATCATCATGGACCTCATAAATAAAGATATTGGGGACCTACAGACACTGGATCCTACCCAGTTTGGCTTTGTTAAGGGCAGATCCTGCCTCTTAAACCTGGTTGATTTCTTTGAAACAGTCACCAAGGCCATTGACGAGGGGAAGGTGGTCCACACAGCCTATCTGGACCTCGCAAAAGCCTTCGATACAATACCCCACTCCGGCATTATAGATAAGCTCACCAGCTTAAATATAAACCCCTATGTCACTAGATGGGTTGCAAACTGGCTCAAGGACAGAACCCATAATTGCTGGAGCCATGTCAGACTCCAAACCAGTTACAAGTAGCGTCCCACAAGGCTCAGTCCTGGGACCTCTCTTGTTCCGTATATATTTCTCGGAGGTACAGGCCAACACGGAAAGACTGTGGCTGACCAAGTTCGCAGATGACTGCAAACTGGGTGGCATAATCGACTCTCCAGCCGACACAAGCATCCTCCAAAAGGGCCTCATAGAAACAGACAACTGGTGCCAGAGCCATGACCTCAAGCCAAACGCCAAAAAGTGTATAGTCATCCACTTTGGCAAAAACAAAGTGCCCACAAATTACCACATAGGTGGCAATCCATTAAGTACAGAAGAAGTAATTAGGGACCTGGGGACCCAAATTGATAGCAATCTCTCATTTGACAACCACGTGGCCAAAGTGGTTAGAAAAACATTTTATATAGCCCAGCTAATCATGAAGAGATTCACATCTAGATCAGGGGAGGTCATCGTGCCTCTTTACTCATCCCTCATCAGGCCCATAATTGAGTACAATGCCCCTTTTGGGATGTACCTTACCAGACACCTGCAGCAACTGGAAAGACCCCAAAAGTACCTCACCAAGTGGATCAAAGGGCTCAATCATATGCCATATGCTGCCCGGTTAAAGAAACTCCAGCTCTACTCAGTGGCATACCGCCTGCTCAGAGGAGATCTGTGCCTGACGTATAAAGCCATGTCCAACCCGGAATTAATGGACATGCTGCACCTCAGAAATCCAAATCCCATCGAGCTACACGCTCGAGAGACTTGGACCTCAGCACTGAAATAAATAGGACGTGCTGGAGGGACAGATTTCATAACCCAGAGGCTCCCTTCACTCTGGAATAAAATCCCAGTCCAGGTTAGGCAGAGTCCCTCATTGACTCTCTTCAAGAGGAATCTTGATGAGTGGATGGGAGATCATAGGTTTACCCCGGATATCACTTCTGTGTCACTATTAGACAGAGGCACAGTATACTAACCTCGAAAAAGGGCAGAGCAAAATTAATTTAAAATGGGTGGCGAAAGCCAAACACACTCTGGCTAGGCTTATAAATGCCCTAGGGCAGATAGCCTAGTATGAACCTATAAACCTATTAGACTGAGTGCTGCCTGACACATCAGCTTTGTTTTTAGCTTTATTTTCAGATTCACCAATAATATACAGGAAACCAGACCACATGGTTCATCCACAGGAATTACCAGCCTTCTCTTATCACACTGTAAAAAGTCTATTCACTTTTCTATTTCTTGCCCTAAACTAATTTTCCCCACCTACAGGATTTTTTCCACTGGTAACTTTGGTGGCCCTCCGCTCTGCACATCTGACAACTCTCTGTAGTTGTTTGAACAAAGATGATAGCAGAGCATTGCACATCTAACGTATGAACGTGTGGTAAGCAAATACGCAGCTGTCATTTACAGTTTCATTGCACAGGCATAAGCACTAAATATAAACAAACTTAGCATTCAATATTTTTTGCTTCAGACAAACTAAATGTTCTCTTCCCTTGCAACAGCTGATTCTCCATTTTATTTTGGCATGCACCCAAACCATTTAGTAGGCTACCTTAACTGAAAGGATAGCAAAAGCAGCCCATGGTAGTGCTGCTGAGAAGAGGTCCCTGCATTAACACAACCATTGTTACATGGAAGGATATCTGCCATTTTGTGGATTCCCTACCTGTGAACCTCCAGGCCAGTAGCTGGTTAATTCCTGCCCCCGCCGCCAATACCTGTGCTGCACAGCTCACCATTTCCCTCTCAGTCCCAATCTACTATGTTGTACTCTTCACTCAGATTTTCCTTCTAGTATTCACTAAAAGACATAGGGGGTTAAACCACAGCCACAAGCTGACAAACGTGAATATAAATATACATTCTCTACAGAACAAGTACTTAAAGACCATCACCCCACACTGCCTGCTTTCAGCTGATTCCTTCCTATCACTGTGGATTTATCCTCTCCTCCCAGGGGCTGCCTCTCAACCAAGCACTGATTGATTTCTGGACAGACCTTACAGGGCAGAGGTGGGATAGCTGTGCTTTGCTCTCCTACCTCTAGTCTAACTCCTCAATTAATTTCTTTTATATCTATTAGACACTCCCACTGTACTCACCCCCACTCTGTATTACACCTTTGCAACCGCATTCCAGCAACACATGTTATTTAACTAAAAGAACCACAAAATATTCTACCTATCAGATCCTCAAAGCCAATTTATTGGTAAGTTTTCCTTCAGTCATCGGACATTTATTATAACAATTCCTTTGCAGACATAGGTAAATAGACACAGTGATAATTATTCCATCTCTACTTACTTGATAGCATTGATTTCAAAACTAATGTCCAAACTACTATACCTATTAGGGCTCTCCTAATTATACTAAACTAACTCAGTATGGCCCACTGGCTTACAACCCCTTCCTTCTTGGGTAAAGCAGGCCCAAATATACAAGACTTCCCTCCATACTGCACAATCAATATAACAGTCTTCAGGTGGCAGAGTCAACATCTTTGCCATATTCCCAACATCAATAGGAGATCATACAACATGATAGTAAAACTACTGACTACACATGTATTGACTTCAACTGTAAAGAATGTCCATACTTACCTTCACTTGTCTACTAACACTACTTGCAGACAATATCCAGCTGTACCTTGAGCCACTCCCCTGCTTCCATATAAATGCCAACAGCTTAAATCTTGTTACATCACCCCAAAGCTTAAAAGTTTAAGTAAGGTACATGAGCATAGCCATTACAAATAACACATGGGAAAATTACAAGTGTGTCCAGTACTACCGCTATGACGTTGGACTTCCTGGGGATGTGCGTTGCTATCAGAAACCACTGAGAAGAGATCGCCCATTGCCAGAGTCTGAGTGCTTCTCGACACAGGGGATAGGACTTGGTTCCACCCTGCTTGTTGATATACCATACTACGGACATGTTGTCCTTTTGAATTGCAATAGTCCCCAGGGGAAGAGAGTCTTGGAGGGCTTGCAACGTTAAAAGCACTGCTCTCATCTCCAGGACGTTTATGTGCAAGTGGCATTCGAAGGGTTGCCATGTGCCATGGATTGTCCTGCCCTGAAAATGCCCCTCCCACCCAATCAGGGAGGCGTCCGTTGTGACTGTGGCGACCGGGGGGGGGGGGAGTAAATGGTCTGCCTTGATGGACTTGAGGAAAGACCATCCACCAAGATAGATGTTTTCTGCAAGATAGAGTTATTAAGATCTTGTGTGTCATAGGGAGCTGTTGGAAGGACCACTGGGAGAAAAGCATCCATTGAAGAAGCTGCATGTAAAAGCGGGCAAGGGGAAGAAGGGTGATGGCTGTCGCCATGAGACCTAATACATTCAGAACATACCTGGCCTGAATTTTGTTGCTCTGAAGGAGGACGTGAACATGATTTTGAATATCCAAGACCCTCTGCTTTGTTAACTTTGCTGAGAGCTGAACGGTGTCCAAGGTGGCGCCTATGAAGGTAATAGATTGACAAGGCGACAAGGCAGACTTTTCTAAATTTAGAGAGATACCTAGCTCTTTGCAAATGTGAATGGTGTAATCTCTGGCTAGAAGTTGACGCCTGGTGGTGGCAGTGAGGAGCCAGTCGTCTAGATATGGAAACACCTGGAATCCTTAACGTCTCAGGTGAGCCGTAACCGCTGCCATACATTTGGTGAACACTTGGGGGGCTGTAGTGAGACCAAAGGGCAGGGCTCTGAACTGGTAGTGACTGGCTCCCAGCTGGAAGCGGAGAAACCTTCTGGAGCGCCTGTGCATTTTGATGCGATAGTACGCATCCTGAAGATCCACTGAGCACATCCAATTGTCCTTGCCCAGAAGGGGCAAAATGGACTGAAGCGTGACCATCCGGAACCTCGTTCTTTTTACAAACTTGTTTAGTTTGCTGAGATCCAATATTGGCCTCCAGTCCCCTGTTTTTTTTGGTACCAAAAAGAACTTTGAGTAGACTCCGGATCCTAGTTGGTCTGCTGGGACTGGCTGGATGGCTCTCTTTTTTTAGCAGTTTTGATATTTCTAGTGCTGCTTGTTCCCTTAGACTGGGTGGAACGTCTGGAAGAGACCCCATGTGAATCATTGGGGTTTGAATAAAGGGGATTTTGTAACCCTCGGATATGATCGACTGCACCCATTTGTCTTGAGTGAGGGAGAGCTGGGCTTGTGGGTAGAGCGATAATCTTCCCCCGACTGCCTCCGAAGGTGGCCAGTCGGGCAGCGCCTCAGGGATGCTGGAAGGGTTTGTCAGAGAGGGTTTCTCTGCTACCCTGATTCTGTGGATCCCCTCTGCCTCTTGGATGGTGTCTGTTGTTGTTGTTGTTCCCCCCTCTGCCTCTAGGGGTGAACTGACCTCTTGCGTCAGGCGTGACTCCCTGTGATTTGCGGAACCACATTTTTCCACCCTTTTGACCCTTAGAATATGGTCTAGATGGAGTTGAAAAACAGACTTCTATGGCAAAAAGAGTCCTGCCATCTTGTTCGCATCTGGTCAAAGTATCTTTCACTTGAGGTCCAAACAATGCTGAACCATCAAAGGGGGAGTTAGTGAAAGATGCCTTGAAGCGGGTCTGCGAAGTTGCAAAGCCGCATCCAGGCGTGACGCCTCAAAGCCACACCTGTGCCTGCGGCCCTACTCGCCCCATCGGCTGCATACGAAATAAGCCACATGGAGGAGTTGACAATGGAATTCAGGTTTCCTAGCCGTGAGTTAATTTTGTCCTGAGACCCAGCAGCTGATGGATCCTGTAGGACCTCACCCAGTTCTTTAAGAATGTCTCTTTGAAGACGGGTGAAGTGGCATAAGTAATTCAGCGACCGCATGGCAAAGGTTGCTGATGAGAACATCCGCTTGCCGTACCTATCCATTGTCCTAGATTCCTTATTAGGCGGATGGATAGGCATTGAAGGATCAGCCAGTTCCTTCTTGGTGGCTGCTGCCACCACCATGGCATCAACTGGGACACCTTTAGATAAAAATTGCTTATCAGAAGGGGCTGTTATAAATTTGGAAGGCCTCCGTGGGGTGGGTTCCATCGAATCAGGGGCTGTCCACGCCTTCCATGCCACCACTTCCATAAGGGGGTCGAAGGGCGGAGACACCCAGGAGGTGGAGGGTCGAGAACCAAAAGCCTCCAGGTAAACCGACTCGTCCTTGGAAGGATTAAGGGAAGACCAGTTCCCCCTTTGTTTAAGGATTTCAAGGATGTTAGAGAAGGAGACATCCTCAGAGGGGGACCTTGGGGATCCTTCCGACTCATCCAAGTCGGTGTCAGATGTGACGGACTCAGGGGAGTCCACATGCTTCCTCTTACGCGGGGGTTCACCTGACGGATCAGGAGAAACCTCGGAAGAGGAGGATATTCCCAATGGGGAAACCTGAGGCGTTGGATCTCTGTGGCTGGGGGCGAGAGAGTCGGAAGAGACCTCAGCAGGCACTACAGTGGGAGGAGCTGATGGAGCTGACCGTAGAGCTGGCACTGGAGCCAGTACGCTCCTCATGACCTCGAAGGTGCTCCTATCAGGCAGGCTAGAGAGCTCCCACTCCGAAGAGCTAAGAACCCCAGCCGGCACCGACTGGGACGGCTCCGAAGCCGATGTCGGGGCCGAACTCACCAACGCCGACGCTCCGAGAGGGAGAACGGGGTCGGACAAGGGTCCGATGCCACTCGCCCCCTCGGAGCCGTCGAGAGTCCAAGCGCCCGGCTCCCTTCAAGGATGGCACCCACCATGGACGAGATCGGAGCAGACGACGGAGCCGAAGGGGGAGGTATCGGCTCTGATGTCACAACTGCCTCTTAAACCTGGTTGATTTCTTTGAAACAGTCACCAAGGCCATTGACGAGGGGAAGGTGGTCCACACAGCCTACCTGGACCTCGCAAAAGCCTTCGATACAATACCCCACTCGGGCATTATAGATAAGCTCACCAGCTTAAATATAAATCCCTATGTCACTAGATGAATTGCAAACTGGCTCAAGGACAGAACCCACATGGTTAGAATTGCTGGAGCCATGTCAGACTCCAAACCAGTTACAAGTGGAGTCCCACAAGGCTCAGTCCTGGGACCTCTCTTGTTCGGTATATATTTCTTGGAGGTACAGGCCAACACGGAAGGACTGTGGCTGACCAAGTTCACAGATGACTGCAAACTGGGCGCCATAATCGACTCTCCAGTCGACACAAGCATCCTTTAAAAGGGCCTCATAGAAACAGACAACTGGTGCCAGAGCCATGGCCTCAAGCTAAATGCCAAAAAGTGTATAGTCATCCCCTTTGGCAAAAACAAAGTGCCCACAAATTACCACATAGGTGGTAATCCATTAAGTACAGAAGAAGTAATTAGGGACCTGGGGACCCAAGTTGATAGCAATCTCTCATTTGACAACCACGTGGCCAAAGTGGTTAGAAAAACATTTTATATAGCCAACCTAATCATGAAGGGATTCACATCTAGATCAGGGACGTCATCGTGCCTCTTTACTCATCCCTCATCAGGCCCATAATTGAGTACAGTGCCCCTTTTGGGATGTACCTTACCAGACACCTGCAGCAACTGGAAAGACCCCAAAAGTACCTCACCAAGAGGATCAAAGGGCTCAAACAGATGCCATATGCTGCCCGGTTAAAGAAACTCCAGCTCTACTCAGTGGCATACCGCCTGTTCAGAGGCGATCTGTGCCTGACGATAAAGCCATGTCCAACCCGAATTAATGGACATGCTGCACCTCAGAAAATCCAAATCCCATTGAGCTACGCTCGAGAGACTTGAACCTCAGCACTGAAATAAATAGGACATGCTGGGGACAGATTCATAACCCAGAGGCTCCCTTCACTCTGGAATAAAATCCCAGTCCAGGTTAGGCAGAGTCCCTCATTGACTCTCTTCAAGAGGAATCTTGATGAGTGGATGGGAGATCGTAGGTTTACCCCGGGTATCACTTCTGTGTCACTGTTAGACAGAGGCACAGTATACTAACCTCGAAAAAGGGCATAGAAAAATAAATTTAGAATGGGTGGCGAAAGCCAAACACATTCTGGCTAGGCTTATAAATGCCCTAGGGCAGATAG
This sequence comes from Protopterus annectens, assembly GCF_019279795.1. NCBI lineage: Eukaryota > Metazoa > Chordata > Ceratodontiformes > Protopteridae > Protopterus > Protopterus annectens. Next base: position 1,231,588,150 of record NC_056726.1, on the reverse strand, counting down.
CCTAGTATGAACCTATGAACGGTCACGGCTCAGAGGAGCTCTGGCTCCGAACACTGGGGCAGAGTTGAAGGAGGAACAGTATGTTGTATGGACGTAGCCGCTGTCTGATGAGATGGGCTGTGAAGCATTTGGGCCAGTGCCTGAGACTTTAATAGTCTGCTTACCACCCTCTCAAGGTCATGGTCGGAAAGCCTGGAAGACCAAGAGGAATGGCTCCAATGGCTCCGCTCCGAGAGTAAATGTGACCTCGGAGCCGAATGGATAGATTCCAGAGATGGAGATCTGGGCCTCTTGTGTGTGGAGGGCATGAAGGTTGATGGAGCCGATGGAGCTGTAGACACATCGGCTCCAGCTGGAGCCGACTTTGAAGATAGAGTCTTAGAGGCATAGGCTCCGGCCGGAGCCGATAGTGTCGCAGAAGGTGAGCCACCATCCGAAGGCTTAGAGCTCGGAGCCGACGGTTTAGGTGGCTTCGAAGGCTTCCCCGGCATGGACTTAGCTGTGGAACCTTCGGGCTTTAATAAGCCCCTCAGGATCAACTTATTCCTGCGGTCCTGCAGGACTCCTGGGCTGAATGCATGGCACACCGAGCAAGAGTCCTGCAGGTGCAGGGGTCCCAGGCAATAAACACAAGAAGTGTGACCGTCTGTCAGAGACATCTTCTGACAGCACAAGTCACACTTCTTGAAGCCTGAGACCTTTGTCTCCTTCGCCATATTGCTGTCGAAAGGAAAACGACAATTGTAAAGATAGAAAAAAAACACACACACACACTCAAACAGATAGGGATACAGGGATACTAAAGGTACACTCACATAGCTACGAATCCCTGTGAGGGACCTAAGAATAAAACGGAAGGGCCTAAGGCCTAACCTAGGGTAGGGCGTATGACTGGGATAAGGGATAAGTATAGGAACTAAAAATTTAAAATAACCGAAAAACTAGCCTATTTAGAAATATATATTACTATATTAGGGTAAAACTAAGTAGAAAACTAAGATTTTTCTGAAAATTATTCACTAACCTGTGAGCCGGTAAAAAGAGCACCTCGCTAGCGAAAGCGGCAAACGAGATCTGGGTAGTTACCGCCTAGCACCATGGGATATAGGGTTGCCTCAAGCCGGTAAAATTAGCTCTCGAGCTTTAGTAAAGGCCGAGTCGGAGCCGAGGTTCGGCTCTGAACCCATCCAGCAAGAATGAAGGCGAGATTGACAACTTAACATCATACCATGTCTGATGTCTGAACAGTGATCTAAGTAACCAGACCAAGTTCCCAGTTCAAGTTCCCAAAGTATGGTCTGAATGGGAAGCAAATAAACTGAGCAAATTAGATTACTATCTGAAATTAAAAAAAAAAAACTGTGAGAAAGAATAAACACTAACAAAGCAAAAAATAACTAATTCCAAAATCGGCAGAGATACAACATCAGTGAACCTGAAAGAGTCTGACAGTCCATTAAACAAATAGGCACTAAAGTTATTTCCAAAACTAGCCTCTGAAAGTTAGTTCAGTCTGCAGAATCTAAAAGGAATAAAGGACAATATTTCATCACTTTCACAACCCTCCAGAAAACGTTTTGACGATCTCTCTCCACCTATCCCACTTGTCCTCGCCATACTGCCTTCACAACCTTTTCTATTTTAAAATCATTACACAAAATGAAATTCAAAACTTAATAGACGTCATAGTGGCAGATCTACTAACCTTCCAGTGCTGTTCCTGCAGAGCTTTAATAGACAGAAATATAAATTACACTGCCTGGATTTTAATTGTTTCTATTTTAAATCATTTTAATTTCATTTCTAGGTGTTTGATTTAGTTAGGCAGTGACAGTGGAATTCTAAGGTCAGATGTCCAAAGGCCACAGCAAGAGGGTTGTTTGGCACATGAACTAATCTTCTCCTCCATGTCCGTCCCACTCACAGGCAGCTAGATCCATTTAAAAATGTGTGTGTCTTCTTGCAGGCAGCCAGAATCTAAAATACAGTTGTTACGTTTCCTTCCCGCTCGCATGCATTCAAAATAATACTGCCAGCAGGGAATGCGTGCACGTCACGAAGTACAGGAGAGCTGAGTTCCAACAGGTTGATGGTGCTGATGTCATTGCACACACGTGATGAAGTCAGCAAAATGCAGAATAATTTAAAATGAAAAAAAAAAAAACAAATGCTGGGAAAATCGGAAATGAAGGGGTGCCAATTGGGAATCGTGGCACCCCATTTTTTGACCCCAAAACCCGGTATAATATGGGTTATTCGGGAAGTTTGGGAGGTATGGTGATAATTTGTGGGGATGTCACTCTCCCCAAAGGGGATGATGCATTTTTTGGCATTCAGTTTGAGGCCATGTTTCTGGTACCAGTCATTTGTTTTGGTGAGACCCTCTTGGAGGATGTCCACATCATTAGGGGAATTGATGACAGCACCCAGCTTGCAGTCATCTGGAAGCTTCATAACCATATCCCACTGGTTTTGGCATGCACCTCAGAAAATTATATCCCAAACAGCAAAGGCCCCAAGACCGATCCCTGGGGTACACCGCTTATTATTTATCTACTGCTTGAGGTGGCTTCCCTTATTTTGACTAGGTGGGTTCTATCAGTGAGCCAATTTGCTACCCATCTGGTAACATATGGATTGACTGTGCGCACCATCTTCCCCTCTTCCATGGGAATGGTGACTGTCTCAAAGAAGTCAACCAAATTTAACAGGCATGACCTCCCCTTGACAAAACCAAACTGTGTGGGATCACGTCTCTGGAGGTTGCCAATGTCCTTGTTAAGAATGTCTAAGATAATCTGCTCCATGGCCTTGCAGATCAGGCTATTTAGGCTGATGGGTCTAGAATTTCATGCATTGGTGGATGCTACACCTTTGAGCTAAGGGATGATTGGTTGAATAGGGTGCTTAATGGTGCTGCAAGTTCCTGCCAGAGTTCATGTAGGATGCAGCCTGGTATGTTATCGGGTCCCATGGAAGCTGTATTTTTTGCCTTTGAGAGGGCAGTGATGACATGCTACCCAGAGATAAAGGGGGGCAAGGTACTGGGGGATGTCCTGTTTTACCGATTGGGGGGGATAGAGGGGTGAAATTTTCACTGAAACTGTCTGCCAGCAGGTTGGCTATATCTACAGCGTTTATGTATGTGGTGTCCTTGACCACCAGTTCTGAGCAGATCTGTGTCCTTCCCTTGAGATTGTGGACATATGTGAAGAAGGCCTTATGATTGTCTTTGGACTTGAACATTGCTTTGGAGGATTTCACTAGTGCTCTTATTTGCTTGTTCAGGCTAAGGAGAGATTCCTTCCAATTAGGTACTTGTTCCTTCTTGGTCATGGACAGCGATTTTTTCCTTTTATTATAGAGTTTATTTATTGCAGATATCCACCAGACAGGTATACACTTCCTTGAGGAGGAGGATTTCATCCAGTCTGGTATTGCTGATTCCATGCAGCTATATAAATGCTTATATAGCACTTTGGTGTAGAGCCTTGGGGTGGGGGTTGGGGGAAATGGCGACTTCGGAAGTGACTGCTTTGTGGTCAGATCTTACTAGGGATGATGACACTGTAGGGATGCCGCTGTGGTTACTCGTGTTGGTTAATACCAAGTTAAAGATATTTTCACCTCTTGTAGGGGTAAAGAAGTGAATACTTCTAGATTAGAATCATCAACACCATCACACATGCTAACATACCTTGTCCACTGAAACTTAGATACAGTCAGGAATATAGTGAAGCTTAGTTTAGATATTGTTTTTCTTTATTTGTCTGAGCCTGTCCTGCCATGTTATTTTAAATATTTCCTGTGGTGTTGAACTCTGATGTCACTGTGAATATATACTTAGTATTTTCTTGTTCTTTTATTATGTATTATTAAATATATTTAAACCTTTCATTGTGGCTGATCTTTGTAGAGATATTTAAGGTCAGAGTACTTGCATATTTATTTGGTGACACTGTGTGGGCCACTACTAATAGCTTTGCTCTTGGTCAAACTACCATTTGTATTAGTATTAATATTACACAGTAAAATTGGACACCCTTTGTTAAGGGCCTTAAAGTAGCTGGTTCTGGTGGCAGTAGTAACTACCTTAAAGTCTGTGAAGAAGGAGACATAGCTAGTAAACCTGTGCCAGTCTTTTCCAGGAGTGTTTCTGTGTGTAAAACAAAGTCCAAGAGAATGTGTGTGTGTGTGTCAGCCACTAGGGCAGGGACACGGAGTACTGGATAGACAGAGTGTTGGAGGACTTGGCTTGGAACCCTGGCTACAGCTGTGTCAGTGGGGAGTCTTATTGGGGATCTGGAAAACGAGAGAGAGACCAGAGCTGGATTGACTGTGGTCTCTGTACACTCTTAAGGGAAATTGCACTTGATGCAGAGACCTGCATCTGGAAATACTGTGTGTGTACCTGTTATCCTCCCATTGAATGTTCTCCACAGGTGCCAGTGGTGAGGATTGAGGCTCCCTGATTACTAGTCCAGTGGTGGATCGTCACAAAGAGCACATACATACATACACACACACTTGACTACAGTGAGAATAGAACCCATACCTAAGTTCACAGACTACAGAACTCTGTATTTAAGGCAAGCACCATAGCTCAAGTCTGACTTGGAGTGTCTCTGACAACACTTTATAGCTGATGACTTCAGCAGTGATGTCTGGTGAGGAAAATATGGTTAATAACAGTGTTCCACATGCTGGTGTAACATGCTTTCTAATGTCAAGCAAGAGCACAACCCCCCCCCCCACAGTTGACTGCAGTGAGAATACAACTCCTACCCAAGTACACAGACTACAGTATTTTATGCAAGCGCCACTGCACAAGTCTGACTTCTACAAGACGACCAGTCTACTTATTGTGGATGACATTAGCAGGGCATGTTGGAGAGAAAATGTTGGGAGGCCTGCATGGAAATGATGTGTAGACGTGTCCAAGTATCAAGACACAGTCAGTCCATGGGACTGGAGTGGAAACTGTAGAATACACACTTCTGCTCTTCCGGGCTAGACAGACAGACAGACAGACAGACACACACACACACACACACACACACACACACACACACATACAGTCGACTGCGGTGAGAATAGAATCTCTACCTAAGTAAAGAGACTACAGAACTCAGTACGTTATGCAAGAGCTACAGCACAAGTCTGACTTTTACAAGACTGCAGGTCAACTTATAGTGAATGACATCAGCAGGGCATGTTATACAGAAGCTGCTGAGAGGCCTGCATACCTTCATTGGAGGTTACTAGGCTAATGGCCCTAGGGCATTTACAAGCATGGCTGTGTAAAAACACAAGTACCCTTTTTGAGCATAGTTAAATGGTCATCATTAGAGCAATTTTGTGATAGCAGAGCACCAAACAGCCTTGTCCATAAGGGACATAGGTGCCACCCCAGGTGTGAATGTACAATCACCCATCCAGCTGTCAAGGTTGTTCTTGTATATGGTCATTGAGAAGCACTGCTTCACCTGCAGTGGGAGCCTGTTACATAGGAGTGGTAATCACTGGGAGATATTTCTGTCTTCCCAGCATGTTCTGATTATGTCCCAGGCTAGGCTGAGATCCCTGGAGCAAGTTATTCTTCTCCCATTTGATTTGCAGATGTCTAGTATTTCCAGTACGGTAGGTCACCTCTCATCAGCCTGCATGATACCGAGTACAATAACAGGTCTTTCAGTCTTTCCATGTTTGTCATGTTTTGGAGGCCCTGGATGCTTCCAGTCACAAACCTCTGTTTTCTCTAGTTGCTGCAGTTGTCTGGTGAGATAAAGACAGAAGAGAGCACTGTACTCAATTAGTGGCCTGGCAAGGGGCCTTCCTGATCTTGGATATGATGGCCTTATTTATGATGTGCACAATGTAAAATATGTGTCTCACCACTATGGACACACAGCGATTGAAGTACAGATTGCTATCAACATGTGTTCCACGTCTTGCAACACTGTGTTTGAACTTAGAGGGGTGTGATGTACATCATAATTTGCAGGGGTACTTCACTGCCAAAGGGGACAATGAGGCATCTTTTGCTTTAAGGATCAGTCTGTGAGTTTGGCACACCAATCATTTATGTCAGCCCCTTTTGTAATATGTTAACATAGTTGTGGGACTCTATATAACTGCATCCAGTTGATAGCCATCTGTAAACTTGGTAAGCCACAGGTCATCTACCTTTACCTGGACTTCAGAGAAAGTTTCCAAACAGTTGTGGGCCTACCACAAATCCTTGTGGTATTCCACTGGTAAGTGGTCTAGTGGTGGAGGTGCAGTCCCCAACTCTAAAAGTGTGTGTTCTGTCAGTCAGCCACCTGGCTATCCATCTAGTAATATATGAGTTAATCCCCAGGCGAGATATTTTCTCTATGACACCTGAATGGGGGATAATGTAAGAGCCTTGGATAACAACATAGGTAGTATGCCCTGTTATCCCTCATCAAGGTCTTTGCAGTCAGTATCAAAGAAGTCCACTAGGCTGAATATGCAAGATCTACCCTTGACAAAATATAAATGGGTCAGGTCAAGTGTGTTGAAGATCACCTATGTACCTGTGGATAATGTCTATGCTGATTCCTTCCCCAAGCCTTGCAGATGAGTTTTTTTAGGCTTAAGGGTCAATAGTACTAGTTCTGCATGTTAACAGATTGATGTGCATTGCATATTACACTACATTTGGTAATAATTTCTGTAGTGTAGGTGATATATTTGTGAAAAAAGTACTGAGACACCAGGGCTGCAGTGCTTGGGGGTAGGCAACACATGGCTGTATTGTACATAACTGACATACTGTTGTTACGTTTCCACATGTAATTTCATATCATAGACAAGAAATGGACAGTAAACAGCAGTAATATATAATATAATATTTATTTTTCCACACAGCAGCAGGTTGGTGCGATGGCTGACAAAGTGCGCAAGCGATATGTACTTTCCCTGTTTGCAAGTAGTTAAGCAGTGAGCAAACACGAGCCACACTGTTAAAGTCTAACAGTTAGTACTGAGTTTATGAAACACACCTGCTGCTTAACCGACTCTGTGGCAGCAGGTGTAAATGCATTGACACATTTTTTTTTTTTTGAGGCCAGATGACACTAGGTTTGAATCTAGGTGTATGTAAAATTTTTAAATAAAACAGTGTAAGAAACTTCTCTGTGTAGAAGATTTTCAGTCCATATATTTCTAGTTAATCACTGTATATTAATCAGATCAGACAATGGTAGTAGAAGTAGCGAACATAAACTCGTCTTAAGTCAAAACAAAACAAAAAGTAATAATAGAAAATATATAATTGTACAGCATTACTAAGTATTCGAAAGTAATCTAAGCAAGGCAGGCAGTCTGTTTCCAGTCGAAAATCCTTTATTAAGTACACAGACAAGCGATCCAAGTAAAACAAAACTAGAGTAATAATTTCCTCACAAGCTTTCTAAATATATATATATATATATATATATATATATATATATATATATATACACTTTTTATCAGGCATGGGAGTGGTTTATTGTGCTGTAAAACAAAGTGTTATTGGTACACATGTTAAATTCACATCCCTTCCCCCCATCAGCCCTACTAACACAGAGGCCAAAATGTAAAGGGACCCATTGCTTTTTCTGCTACTTATGTGTGTTTTGTGTGATTCTATTATTTGAACAGATTATACAGCAGGTGTTAAAGTAGGGTAGATAGGAAAGTGATGAAATGGGGGGCAAGCAGGGGGAAGAACAAAGGGAAAGCAATAAAGGAATGTGCAGGAGGAAGGTAGGAAAGAACCACAACTATCCATTTTTTCAACAGTGAAAATGAAAACTGATCATATGTGCAGAATATTAGCTGAATTTGGACAGTCACCTCCAGAGAGAGGGGTGACAACAATGTAACCACATTTGTATAGTCAACTTGACAGAATCAAGTGCGTCAAGAAGACACATGTGAAATGGACAGCTTTGCATGGGACAATTTTTATTTATTTATTTTTTGTGGGGACAGGTGCCCATTTTTTAATTCAGTAAGACAGGATGTCTGGGTCAGTTAAGTTGGGTAGGTGAGGAAGCAAATGTAAGACAAGAGACAGGGATGGTGATGGAAACAAAAGGTTGGGGGACACCATGATTGGGGTGAGGGAGGGGACAAAAAAGGTTCATGGACATTAAGCTTGGAGACCATGAGAATCGAGTCACCATCAGACTGTCATCAGTGTCCCCTTACTCTATGAGTGGCTGGAGTGCTTGACATCTTCTTCCCCTACAGACCATTAGGGAGAGTAGCCTTTCCATCTGGCAAAGGCATACACCGGTGGTGTGATGCACAATCCTATGCACCATCCCTGCAGGTGATGAAATCACCATTCCTCCCAGAGGGTACCATTGCACCAGCTTCCAGGACAGTACTACCTGAAGGTACCTGAAGGTACAGGTAGTACAGGGGCAGCAAAGGCAGTGCTTCCAGACATACTGCTCATCAGTGCTTGAACCGATGAAGCGGGGAAAGGCTGATTGACTGGGGCTGCCTGACCTCACTGTGCTGTGTAGCATTTACTGATGTGGTACACATGGATGACAGACACATTTTGATGACGCACAATAGAAAATAAAAAGAGTGACAATGGTTGGGGTGAGAGAAAAAAAATAAAATTATTACCATCATAGTACCATCACATGTGACATACAATGCATTAACACAATTATACAACTCTTTTACTTGAAGTATTACATTTGAGTACACATCCTAACAGATACACAGTATCCTACAGATTGCCGAAAGTAATGACTGAAATGTGCATATACTGTACATATGCATGTTCTGATTATGCAGATTATAGTTTATAGCATTTGTGGCACTGATATACAGTTTGCAATTTAATGTAAATATTATTGAAGAAACAGCCGTACTGTATAGTTGGGACTCATGGTATTTGAACCCACAACCCACAACCTCTGACTACATTCCAGTACTAGACTCTTACAATTGGTTTATGATACAAGAGTTATGCATGCATACTTGCTTTTACAGTGGGAATATGCATGCTCAACTTGATACAACTGTACAAAAGACCAAAATAGCTACCTTTAACTTTTAATAATACAATAACACCTTTCTTCTGTTGTATACATAAAAGCAACATGAGCCTGCCAATTTAACTCACGTTTACTGGGAGCTGGGGAAAGAACAGAAATGAACAGAGGATAATTATACATACTAGTCAAGGTAACTGCTAGTCGTGTTAAGTTTGCAGATATACAATGGGGGCATAAAAGCAAAAACCTGACTTTTTTATGTCTTTATACACCGAGGAAAATTGATTTTTTACAGTGTGGGATTCAAACCTAGGCATAAGGGACAAAACATTTTCTTCCACAGTGTTGATTTCCCATCTTTGCCACAGAAGTGCTGCTCAGACTGTCAGGAATCATACACAAATACATGTGCCACAGTTTGAGCTGTTACACATGTATGTAAAATCTAGTTGTGTACATGTCTTAGGTACTTGTATAGGCCAAACAAGTCCAGAGAGCAGAATTATACTTACAGAAATATAGTAGACAATATACCCTCAATCACACATCTGAAAACACAATAAAGGTGTCGCATTCCTTATACATATAATTCATGTCAGCTCCACTAAGTATTATAAGTGGGAGTGAATATAATGTGAAGAGGAACAACAGTAAAGGTGTATGGAATATCCTGTATTAGAACCCAGGGCCATGTGTATGGCAGTCCTACACTTACACCTGTTGCCACAAGAATGATGAAACACTTATCTGTTTTTCAGTTCATTGCTATAAACTGCACTGTCACAACCGTAAAAAAGGTTGCACACCCTGTACTAGTACCCAATACCATCTGTACTCCAGCCCTACACTTACACCTGCTGCCACAGGAATAGTTTCATGATATTCTCTAATTTCCTAATCATTCTTAAGGTCTCTGATGTTGAGCAGCACCCAACAGAATTAATTGAATGTATCTGGTTTCAATTATTGGCAGAGTCTTGTCTCAAGGTGCTCGATGGCTGCCGGTGAACCTTACTAACTGCAGTGCAACTCTCTAAGGCAGTTAAGCAATGAAATACAGAAATTGCAACAATGTATTGCTTTTTGACCTTTGCTCATTTACAGACACCCTGTTTGCAGGTGTTTTGTCTGGTTCCTGGGTGGGCAACTAGTCCAGTTAACACATTGCCGTGCTTCATGTAAGTGAGATAAGGACGGCCAAACCTGGCATTCACTTTCTCTGTTTCCTGTGCTTGCTCCAAGCAGTGCATCATGCAAATAATGCCCCCCCCCAAAAAAAAACACAAGAAAAAAAATGAAAATCAATCTATGACATACACATTACAAAATGTTAGTATACATTACAAATTTCTACATAGGTCTGGATTTGAACTCTCACTCCAGTGAACCCACAGAACACAGTAAGGGTGCCTTATCCCTCTTTGCCACACAGCTTTGCAGCAAGGAACTGAAATCATTCTGCATACAACCAACTGCAACAACATCAACAGTAATATGAAACCATACTGTCATTTGTACATTTATTATTTCTGGATGTATTGCACTAAGTGATCACACAACCAGTTCTAAGTATTACTTAGAAATATGTACCTTTATCTTACCTCTCTGTGTTTGTTTGTCATTCTTCTCTTACCTGACCAGTAATCTGAAACACACAGTCTGTAAACCATTGTGTATCATTGTCCTTAAAATGTGTGAGGATATTAAATGGCAATAATATAATATGCAGTTGCCAACAAATGAAGGGGAGGTTGGATGTTAATGAACAGAACATGTGAATTGTGTGCTGCTTACTTACATATCCAACCTTGACAAAATTACATCTAACACTTTGCAAGTCTAACCTGACACACCCACTGGATGTAGGGCAGTCTGCATTGCTGTTGGGTTTTCCTTATCCCTACCAGGCGTCATTCACAGTTGCAATCCATTAAAAACACTTTGGGAGTGCCTGCACTATATTTACATCTGCTACATGGATCCAAGTATTTGAGATTCAGAAATTCTAATGAGTTCACACCTCATTTCCATCTTCACCGTGATGACAGCCCTAAATCTACACCATAAAAAAGCAACTGTGCAACTAGGGATAATGAAGGTGAGGAGACTTGTTTATGTGAAGAACACAGAAAAGAGGCTATTACTTTGGGATGTATCTGCACAGAGGATTACTGAATTTGAGAAGGTATGCTTGCATTTCACCAGCTACATACTGCATATGCTGAAATGTAATTAAGAAAAATCTGTATAATAGTTTAATATATATGTTTTGATTAGCAAAGGTTTTTACACTTATCTGTATGCATTAGTTAGAACTGTACTGATGCCCTTTGGCATGTTTACCAGGGCATTTCAGAGGGATACATGCATGGCAATACATGGAATCTTCTGTGTTAAAGATGTACATATTTCAGGGACAGTTCATTTGATAGCACTTTTAGCATTTCAAAGATGGTTTGTTAGCAAAATGTGTCATTTGCCTGTTCTTTTGGGGGTGGGGGAGCAAAGCTGCATTTCTGCTGTGGCACAGAGATATGTTGCTATTGTTACTCTTTTCTGCATACAGTTTGTTTGCATTTCAAATCTTTTGTCTCTCCAGTGGGTAATACTGAAATCCTACCTTTACTGTTTTATCTGGGAACAGTTATTTTGTAGTTATGGGATACTTATCCCTCTGTTGTCTTTTAGGATACCTAAAAATATGCCAGACAGGCATCTCACTCCTCAAAAATCACCCTTCACTGACCCTGAGAATTGGGTAATTGTTGAAGCTTTTAGGTGACATTGTGCCTTCCCGCTTGAGAGAGGATGTAAAGATGTGTCAGGCAAAATGCAGATTTTGCAGATCACTGCAGACATTAATGCAGTGGGGGACCACAGGAGGACATATGAACAGGTGGCCACTGACATGATCTCATCTGCACGGAAGGGAGCAGCTGCAGTGGGTCATGATTGGATGGGTATGGGGGACCTGCTACACAGCCACCACTAACAGCAAATTAAGAGTTTCTGTCCACTGCCAGGGATCCAGACAGCTCCCAGGAAAGTGCAGAACAACACGTCCTTGACACTGGTGCTACTGTTTCAGGGACAGCAATCATGCCCCAGGAGGAGTTTCCAGGTAGGCTTTTGTATCTCAATTGTTAAATACTGTTGTATAGTAAAACAATTTACATCAATACATTAGTTCTGTCTAACAAGATTTTTTTTTTTTGTTGGGGGGGGGGTTGAAGATTAATACAGTTAACACAATCTGATTGACTACACATGGGCTTAGGCTTCAGATGTCATCCAAGTCCTTGTTGAAAGTACAGTTAAAGGACATACAAAGGGGAAAAAGTATTACCACATGTGTTACTGTTAACTGTGATGAAGTTGTTCTTACCTTTTGCTTAACTTCTTCCAGGACCATCTGGCATACAGAGGATACCATCATCTGCACATGGTAAGCCAAACATTTTTATGTCAGTAATACTGAGCAATTCAAAGAAATATTTTAGTGTGTGATGCTGACGTCAGGACTGTTGTGTGCATTGCTGTACTGTCTAATAGTGGCAGCACTGTTATTTTTGTTAGCATATACTGGACTACAGTTGTGTAGGTATTAAATGTTCCTGTGTTTGTTGCTTATTATCACAGGTGATCCTGGCTGTGGAAATATGGGACTTCTACCACCTGTCAGAGCATCAGCAGACTCTGATGATTAAGGTGGCCAAACAGAGGCACAGTGGTTGAATCTGACACCAAGGTTGACATACAGTCAACCCCTGAAATTCCATCAGACACAGCCAGTAGGTCTATGCCTACCCATTCCAGTGAGCCCACAGATATTGGACAGGTGGAGGGTGAGGCAATTAATTATGGAAGTGGGTTACTGCAGTTTCAGTGGCTATTGACTCTGGCTGTAGCCAAAGTGCGGGCAAGGTGCTACGCATGAGGGTTGTAGGGGTGCTTGGAGGAAGCTTGCTGTCCATCCTACACGAGATCCAGGTGTCTCTTCCCGTGCCACTAAATGTATGTTTATGGCTATCATGGAGGCACAGGCATCATTCCCATAAATGTTCCAGATGAATGCTTAGTGTTGTAGATGTGACACAGGCTGACATGCTTGATTGCTTCCATCTTGCCGATTCAATGGATTGGATGAATGGCACATTGGGAAGAGCAATGTCTGTGATGGAATGCCTGCTGGGAGGGGGACAGCATCCTCGTGGGCGTAGGTCAGTCACATCATCTGCTGTTAGCCAATGTGGTCATGCCCGATCACACTCCCATAGTGGCAGTACTTCCACTGCCCCATCAGTGAGTGAGCTGTTCACACTCAGATGTGGCAGGCCATGGGGTCGTGGTCCTGGGAGTACTTATGAGGGGAGCTACTTGTGTATCTCTGCTACCTTTAAACTAAAACAAAACAAAAAAAAAAAACAAAAACAAAAAAAAAAAAAAAATTCTTGCTTTTTTCCCACTTTCTAAAATTTAAGAAAGTTCAGTTACAGATTTGCTGTTCTGAACTGTTTGTAAGTTTCTTGGAGGCCAGTGCTTGTTGGGCTAAAGGGAAGTCTCTGTGTTCACCAGAGGCAGTGGTTAACACTGAGCAGCCTGCCTGTCCCTGTAGGAGTGGTTACTGCCTAGAAGCCTTAGTTTTATTGGCCATTTTGGGTCAATTCCATACTCCTTGATCTCTCTCTCTTAAAACCCTGCAACTCTCTTTTTGCGCAGTCTTGCGCACAGAGCAGCGTCGGTCAGCACCGCTTAAACAGGTTTAAACTATTAACAAGCAGTCCAAGTAGAAATCCAATAAACAAAATAATCCCAAAAGCAGAAAAACAGCGTAGTTCAGCTAAAAATGCAGTCGTAAAGTAGATGGCACAAATGCACTTAAAAGTAGCCCAAAACAGCAACAGTTGCAATTCCGATAACTGGTGTAAATCCTTTATTTTCAGCAAACAGCAGATCACTTCGAACAAGCGCTTTCGCCTGGTTATACCAGGCTTTCTCAAGTTAAATTAAATTAATGAATCTTGTCCTTTTTATATTTAAAAGTTGGTCATGTGATCTTTTTAGCACTTGCTAATTGAAATCATTAACCAAACTCTTGCTATTGTAAAAATATAGCTAAAAGGTACTACTGGTTCGTTAAAACTGCAAGCCTAAATTAAATGTATGCTTGCATATTCTTCTAAAATCTACCATGTTAAAACATATATATGCTCATTCAATTATATCCTAAAACATATTCTAAAATATGAATATAAAATAAGAATATTTTATACATAAGTTTCAAATGCTGTCAATTGTATTACACTGTAGAGGCCATTAAAACCAAAACTTGATCAGAATGTTCATAGCATACTTAAATTGGTTACCTATAGTTCTCTCCTTCTATATAGTCAATAAAAATACAAAAATACAAAAAATAAAGCTTACAGTGTTAACAGTTCCAAGTTACAGTGAAAAATCAAACCATGTCTCTGTAAGGTAAAAAAGTAAATAGTAAATGAATAAAGCCCTTTAAAAACCTGTAGGTGCCTTTTACTGATGTGATTAATGTAATTTGTCTCTATTCATTTTTAGTACACTCCTCAGGCTAATACTATCATTCAGGCCAGGGGGTTGGGTGGCATTTAACTTAATCTGCCAAATTAATTCCCGGTTTTCTAAGCGAGATTCCCAATCCCCACCCCTGGCATCCTGCATGACCTGATCAATCACAAAAAACTTAAGTTGCATGTCAGAACAACTTAAAAAGTGTTTGTAAAATGCATTTGTCTCCCTTTTTCTTTCAATATCATTGAGGTGCTCGTAAATCCGTCTTTTAAGCATCCTCTCTGTCTTCCCTATGTAAAAACTGCCGCAGGACATGCAGACTCCCAAGTAAACCACTCCTTTTGTTGTGCATGTATATCGGCCATGGGAGTGCAAATGTGTCTTTCTAGCAGCTAGATAGTAACTTTCCTTTTCTATCATGTAGCAGCACTGGTTGCAGGCACCACATTTATGTGTGCCAAGTTTCTTTAATGTTTTCCCTGTGGTTCTGGAGTTGTTGTTCCCTTTTCTAAATTCAAATAGCCCTTTAAGGTTAATATCTCTCTTCCTAGTATAACTCACTTTGTCAGGTAAAAACTGGTGAATATCATTATTTGAAGCTAGAATAGGCCAAAAAGTATTAATAGTACTTTCCACGACATCTGAGTCTCCATTAAAAGTGTAGACAAAATTGTTTTTTAGGGGTGAATTACGTTGTTCATTATTAGGTTGTGTTAAGGCAGTCCTTTTCCTAGTAGAGGGGGGTACAAAGATTCTCTTTTTTCTGCTACCTCTGATGCTAATGTTTTTACTAGAGTACACGGATATCCCCTTTGCAGGAACATGTTTTCTAGGATGTTCATCTCTTGCAAAAACAATTCCTTTGTACTGGACATCCTCGAGGCTCTTATAAATTGCCCCTTTACTATGCATCTCTTAGTGTAATAGGGATGTCCACTATCATAGTGTAAAAAGGTGTTAGAGTGTGTCTTTCTGTAAATGCATGTTTGAAAACACCCTGCTGCCATGTCCTTGCTCAACAGTCCAACATCCAAATAGTGTAAAGAGCAATCACTGATTTCATGTGTGAAAGACAAAAATGTAGTAGTCGAGTTCAAATAACTAAAAAATTCTCTGAACTCGTCCTTATTACCCTTCCATAAAATACATATATCATCTAGGTAACGTTTGTAAAATATGATGTGTTCTTTCCATTTCGTGGTGTGGATAAAAACCTTCTCCCATCTGTAGAGGACAATATTAGCATAAGACGAAGCGCATGAAGCACCCATGGCCACCCCTTTCTTCTGTTGGAAAATTTCCCCATTAAAGTAAATGAAGTTGTTTAATAATACAGTTTCCATAAACTGGACAATTAAGTTAATCAGACTTCCATTCAAGCCAGATTCACTAGCCAAAATTTCGTTGAACCAATCCAAACCTGTGTTATGTGGTATACTAGGGAACAGTTCTATGACATCTATAGTGATCAATAAAAGGTCAGGATCAAACAAATTGGGTGTAATACTGCTTATAAATTCCCATGAGTCCTTACAGATATACGTAATAGTCGAGATTAGATGTTTCAAATTTTGATCTATGAATATTCCTATGGGCTCTTGTAATGCTCCCAGCCCCTGCTACTATGGGTCTAAATTTGAGAGGTGTTAAGCCCTTATGCACCTTAGGTATCCCAAACATAACCGGGATTTTGGGTTTAGGTACAGAGAGGAAGTTGTACAGTTTTTCGTTGATGCCCCCCTGATTGAGGTAGTCCTTAAGCATGTAATGTATCTTAGAAATAGCTAGATTGTATTCATTTCTTGAGATAAGCTCGTAAGTCTCTGCATCTTGCAGGATGTTATGTATATAAATGTCATATTCTAAGTTGTACATAAGGACTACCCCTCCCCCTTTATCGGGTTTCATCACCCTGATGGTTTAAACTATTCCTGGCTCCACAAAGTCTGCTTTTCACTTTTTCCCTTAGAACTGCTCTAAATCTCAAAATAAGCAGTCTATTTGCATTCTAAAGCCCTGCACTTGCTCGTACAAGTAATCTCATAGGTAAACAATAATAAACTTAAGCACTACATCCTCTTATACTCCTTTTAAGCACTTGCTCCCTATTGGTTCTTTCTAATCAGTCAATAAGTAGTTCCCTATATTATTCAGGCATGTCCAAAGGTCAGTTTCGGGTTTACTCTCCAGTCCAGCTGGTGAATCTGGGAATCTTGAGGCAATGTTACAACTGCCTTATGTATACAGACCACCCTCTCTTCCTCCCAACAAGCTCAAATATATGTGAGAGATGCAACTATATAGCCAAACTGGAGGCTAAGCTCTCTCAACCCAGTACTGGCACAGCCTGTCAGGAGAAGGTAACCACACACACCACATATCCAGTCTCACATAGACCTAGCGCATCAGCAAACCAAACACATACACACACAAAAACATACTTGGAGGCTCTAAATAAAAATCTGCCTAAGCAGCAGAGACCTCCAAAGCAGACATCCAAGCAACCCCTACCACGAAACAATACCCACATAGCACATAGCTCACAAAGTCAGTGTGGCACACAGTCACAGCCCTTAAGGATAAACAACTCACCTAATACACTTGTAATAGGTGACTCCATTGTCAGACACAATGACGTCCCACTCAACAGGCTGAACAAGGAGAAGGTCACTGTAAGCTGCCTGTCGGGTGCCAGGATCCGCCACATAGCACAAGCACTCAGGTCACTCCAAAGCAAGTACAAATATGACTCCGTCATTGTCCATGCTGGTGTGAATGACCTGAGACGTACCTCCCTGGACTACATGAAAAAAGACATAGAGGAGCTCTTTGATCATGTAGCCCAGGCCGGTATGACCCTGACCTTGAGTAGCATCTTACCCTCACCAAGAATGATGCCACAGTATAAAGACAAAATGATCAATTTTAACAATTGGCTAAAGTATTGGTGTCATTCAAAGGGGATCCAGTGTCTGTCAGCCTGGGATGACATGCTCGACAAGCCACGTTGCTTCGCTAGGGACGGCTTGCAACTGTCACCCCTGGGTTTTCAAATACTGGCAAAGGCTCTTGCCTCCCCATAGTGCCTTTTTTAGGCAAGGCTCAAAAGACAAACCCACCTCCATAGACAACACAAAGAAAAAACAACTAAGGGTAATGCTGCTCAACGCCGGAAGTCTAAACCTCAAGATGCATGCACATGAGACTCTCCTCAGTATGGAGAATATCGATATCTGTGCAGTAACAGAAACCTGGTTCAAGGCTCCCGAGAGCACCCCAGCACCAACAGGTTATACTTCATACCATGCTTTCCGGCCCCAAAACTCGGACCGAACCACAAAAGGAGGGGGAGTATCCATATTTATCAAAGATACCCACACCTCCAGGTTAGTGGCACTGCATGAAGCATCGGAGACCATCCATGTGCAACTAACAGTGGACAAAACTGCCTTTCAGTTTGTAGCCTGCTACAGACCACCCTCCCAAACACAGGAACCTCACTCGGCTTTCCTGAGAACACTGGAGAATATGAAGGTCTCTCCAAACACCATTATATTGGGTGACTTCAACTACCCAAACATTGATTGTGAAAACTACTCAAGCCCAAACACCCTCGCCCAACGGTTCCTAGAATTTATAAACTCAAATGCTATGGAACAACTGGTCACCACTCCCACAAGAGGGGAAAACGTATTGGATCTGGTCATCACCAACTTGGGGTCTCTATGTTCCACTCCAGAGGAATACCCCTCATTGGTAAGATAGTACAGTTTTGTACCTACCATAAATGTAGATGTCCGATAGGCATGCATCTGCAGTCCTTACAAATGGGTTGTCCTGTCGTCAGGCAGCCCTTCGGTCGGCCGGATTCCAAAGTCTGGGTCTGGCCTCGGCTGGTGTCGCACTTCACCCGACGTCATAGCTGCAGTTATTCGGGTATAAAGGCATCAGCCGACGCCATTTTCCTCAGTGTTTCTTGCCCCAGATGCCAGGTGCCCTCTAGGAAGGCTAAATTTGGATAAATGCAAATGGTTCCAAATAGTAGAGAGCAAACAAAAAATAAGCATGTATGTACATATATACAAACAAATACACCATAATAGATTCCCCAGCTAGCTACAAGATGGGCAAATACCCTAGGAGTACCACAGAGGGAAGGAGGGTGGGTAATCCTGACTGCAGATGCATGCCTATCGGACATCTACATTTATGGTAGGTACAAAACTGTACTATGTCCTTCAAGGATGCATCTGCAGTCCTTACAAATGGGTAGAATACCATAGCCAAACTGGGGGAGGAGGAGAAATAAGATTATGGTGTAGTTAAGATCCCTTGCAAAACAGCAGTGGCAAAACCTGCTCGGGATCTGGAGTATAAAGGTAAATTATAATGCTTGGCAAATGTATGCACAGAGCTCCAAGTAGCAGCCTCTAAAATGTCTTTGGTAGCCACTCCTCGTAAGAAAAGCTGTGGTAGTGGCTGTAGCCCTTGTAGAGTGAGGCCTGATGTTTTCTGGAGTTTTTTTCCCATGGTAGGAGTAACAAAATCTAATGCAATTTCCTATCCACTTAGAGATTGTCTGTTTTGAAATTGCTTTTCCTTCCATTCCTGTTGCATATGCTACCAGTAGCTGGTCAGTTTTTCTATTGCCTTTGGTCCTGTCCAGGTAGTAGCGTAATTGTCTATCCAAGGTGTGCAACAGTCTTTCTCCCCTGTTCTGTGGGTTGGGGAAGAATGTAGGTAGGTGGATAGCCTGATTTAAAGATACTCTGGAGACCACCTTTGGCATAAAAGTAGGATTTGTTCTCATGGACACTCTATCTTGATGGAAGATCAGGAAGGGCTGTACTGCCATTAATGCCTGTAGCTCAGATACCCTTCTTGCTGAAGTGATTGCAAGCAGGAAAGCAGTTTTCCATGATAAGTATTGTAATTCTGCTGTTGCTGCTGGTTCGAAAGGAGGGAGTGTCAACTTTTCTAGCACAAAGTTCAAGTCCCATGCTGGCAATGGTGGCTTCCTAGGTGGTTTTACATTTTTAATTCCTCTCAGAAACTGCCTGAGCAGAGGATGTGAGAAGACTGGAGGATCCAAGTCGTATTCTGCTGAAATAGCTGATGCATGAATCTTAATGGAAGAATAGGACAGGCCGTTGTGGAAGAGGTCTGCCAAGTATTCCAGGATGTTGGCTATGTTTACCAGTGACACATTTTCTCCTTTTGCAGAACTCCAAATGTGATATCTTTTCCATTTTACTGAATAATTTTTCCTTGTTGAGGGTCTGCGAGCCTCCAAGATAATGTCTTTAATCCTTTGGGATAAATTTGGGTTATTTGGTCTTATGCAATGTTCCAGGCAGTCAGCTGCAGTGTTTTCAGGTTTGGATGCAGGGTGTTGTAGTTGTTCTGTGTTAACAGCAAGGGAACTAGGGGTAGGGGCCATATCTGTTCCCGAGACATGCTCCTCAGTAATGGGTACCAATGTTGTCTTGGCCAGTCTGGAGCTATCAGAATGATCCTTGGACGGTCCTCTTTGATCTTCAATAGCACCTTGTGCATCAAAGGAAGTGGTGGGAATGCATATGCTGTCAGGTTTTTCCAACTGAAAGATAGGGAGTCCACTTTCCAAGCAAGTGGGTGGTACGTCCTTGTGCAGAATTTCTTCAGTTGGTGATTGCGTGGGGATGCAAACAAGTCTATTTCTGGTAGGCCCCATTTTCTTGTAATGGTTTTGAAGATGTCCGGATGCAGCATCCATTCGTGGGTATCCGTGGTAGTTCTGCTTAGTATGTCTGCTAGAATGTTTTCTATTCCTGGTACAAAAATTGCCTGTAACTGAATGTTGAAGCTCAGGGCCACATTCCAGAGGTCCATTGCCATCCGGCATAGAGGGTACGAATGTGTGCCTCCCTGTTTGTTGATGTACCACATAACTGTGGTGTTGTCTGTCCTTATCAACAGTTAACCTTGTCGAAGAAATGGTCTGAATGTCTGAATTGCCAGTTTTACTGCCAGCATTTCCTTTTGATTTATGTGCAGGTGCAGCTGGTCTTGAGTCCATAAACCTTGTATGCACTTGTCCAGCATGTGGGCCCCCCAACCAAGGTCTGAGGCGTCCGTTGTGATGGTTTGGCTTGGTTGAGTGCTGTGGAAGGGCAGTCCTTTGTTTGATTGACAGGCCTGAGCCCACCATTGGAATTCTTGCTTCAGGCATGGGATTATTGGAATTTGGGTTTCTAGGCTGTGCTTGTGCTGAGACCATAAATTCCTTAGGTACCACTGTAACTTTCTCATATGCAGTCTGGCATGTGGAACCAATATTATGCAGGATGCCATGAAACCCAAGGCTTGCAGGACTTTTCTTGCTGTTAGCTGGTTCTGCTTTGTTAATGCCAAGAAGTAGAGAGGGAGTTGCTCCTGTTTTTCTACTGTTAGGAATGCCATTTGTTTTGATGTGTCCAGCTCTGCACCCAAAAAGGTTATCCTTTGGGATGGTATCAGCCTTGACTTTTTTATATTGACTGTGTATCCCAGGGCTTGCAGTAGATAAATGACCCTTTTCAAGTCTTCTGCTAGCTTGTTCTTGTTGTCCGCTTGTAACAGGCAGTCGTCCAGGTAAGGGTAGATTTGGATTCCCTGAAGCCTGCAATGAGCAATTACTGATGCCAGGCATTTCGTGAACACTCTGGGCGCAGTAGATAAGCCAAAGGGCAATGCTGAGAATTGATAATGCTCTGATCCTGCAAGAAATCTGAGGTATCTTCTGCAATTTGGTCGTATGGGGACGTGCAGGTATGCCTCCTTGAGATCTAGAGTTACCAGCCAAGACTCCTTGCCCAACATGGGAAGAAGCTGCTGTAGGGTCAGCATTTTGAATTTTGGGACAATGAGGTATGTGTTTAAAGCGGACAGGTCGAGAATAGGTCTCCATTGGTTTTCTTTTCTTGGTACCAGGAAGAGCCTGGAGTAAAATCCTTGACCTTGCTCGATAGATGGTACTTTTTCTACAGCTCTCATCCTTAGTAAGTGAGTCATTTGTTTTAGAGCTTCTGCCTTTTGATTTGGAGGTAGGTTTGGTATTCCTCTCTTCCTTGGTAGAGTATGGAAGTGAAAGCTGTAACCTTGGTCTATTGTCTGCAAAATCCACTTGTCTCCTGTGATGTAATGCCAGTTTATTGAAAATAAGGCTAGCTTCCCGCCTAAGGGTGCTACTAGTTGTTCCCTGGTAGGCGGTGCCAGAGCCAAGTCACTGTGATTGTCCTGTAGTAGTGGTGGTGGCTGTATCTGTGGCTGTACCTCGCTGGTTGTTAGCCTGCCACTGACGTCCCCTGTAGGCACCTCTGGATTGACCTCTGCCTCTTGAGCGTCTATTCCTGCCTCTCTGAGCTCTGGAGGTGTCTGGAAAGGACCAATTCTTGGAGGGCCAATTCCTGCTAAACCTTGGAGGTTGGACCTGTAAGAAATCTTTAACTGTCTGGACCGATTTTGCTTTCTCTTCCATCTTCTTCAGCACCTGTTGTGCAGGAGAGCCAAACAAATTGATCTTGTCCATGGGAGCATCTAGTAGCTTTGATTTGACATGGTCTGGTAAGGCCTGCTCTTTTAACCATGCATGTCTTCTGACCACTGTGCCAGTCATGGCTGATCTGAAGGAAGCCTCCAGTGCATCATAGCCGCATTTTAAGGAATGATTACTGACCTGCTGAATGTTAAGTACCACTTCCTGAACAGATTTTTTGTCTAATGGTTCATCTGAGGACAGCTTTTTATTTAACTGGTCTAACATAAATTCCTGATACTGGATCATGTGGAACTGACAGTTCAAGGCCCTAGCTGAAAGAGTTGCAGAAGTGTAAACTTTTTTACCCCACCTCTCTAAGGCTCTGGATTCCCTTTCAGAGGGGAGGGGGTTTTTGGCAGAGGTAGCTGCTACAGCCTTAGGTCCCTGGGAGATAGTTTCGGGATCTGCAAAGGGAGCCTTATATAAATGATAATGTGTGTCCGGGACCCTGTAGTATCCATCGGGCTTAGCAGGGGCCGGAGGAAGTGAATCAGGAGCAGTACAAGCATCATTAAATGCATCATCTACAACAGTAAGAACTGGAGGGATGGCTAAAGGCCTATGCTGTGGTAAATGCAGAAAGGTTCTAAGCCTTTTTCTAGAGTCTGAAAAATCCTGGCCCTGCCACTGAAATTGTTCCCTCATAGCATGTAAGGTTTCCCCAAAGGAAAATTCCTCAGGCGGAGAGGCAGAAGGAATGGACTCTTCAGCATCAGAGTCTTCATAAGGGGAGAAAGGGCCCTCTGGAGGGTTTGAATTATCTGAATCATCAGAGGAGTCATCTGTAGAAACTGGCTCAGGGGGCTCTGCTCTAGGCCTCTTCTCTGGAGGTGGGTGAGAGGCCCTGTCTGGGTGAGGTTGGGATCCCCAGATCAAAGAAATGAGATCCTCTGTTAGACTGAGCATTTGTGAACTAGAACTAGGCCTGTGAGAGGGGGTCTTAGCAGGCACAGTTTTGGTAGATCTAGCTGCTTTAGCCCTGGCAAAGGCCTTAATCGACATGGTTGCTGGTGGCCTAGCAGCTCCACGTGCAGGGGTTGAAATATCCAAGGGGATAGTATCAGATAAATCCTGGGAACCTGCAAGAGCAGGTGGGATTTCAGTAGCCGATTCCACCAGGTTGGATGAGGCCTCGGTAGTAGGTAAGCTTTCGGCTGAAGGAAGAACCATGAGCTCGGTTTCAGCGAAACCGAGACACTCGCGGTTGGCTTAACCGCGGTTTCGGCGAAACCGCGGACCGAGTGTCGGTCCTTTCCTGCGCTTTTAGATATTTGCGTAGTCGGAGGATCCGACGGCATAATGTAAGCAAAAGCGGAGCCGAAAAACTCCTCAGCAAATTCCGACCGACATCTAAGCGTCCGTCGGTTAAAAGAAGCACAGGCTAGACAAGCTGCTACGTCGTAGTCTGGGCCTAAACAAGGTAAGCAGTAAGAGTGGAAATCTTTATGAGGTATTTGTTTCCCACAAGTTAAACAGTTATTCACTTTTTCTGACATCGGCTGAGGCAAGAAAGAGTCCCCAACGGGGTACTTAGCTTTTTAGAAGTCTTCGGTAGTAGTAGAAGTATTCGGTAGTAGTAATCTCTGGTTCTGACCGACCGGCACTTGCGAACAGCTTCTGCTTCTGGCGCCACGCGGCAAGAAAGACTGAGGAAAATGGCGTCGGCTGATGCCTTTATACCCGAATAACTGCAGCTATGACGGGTGAAGTGCGACACCAGCCGAGGCCAGACCCAGACTTTGGAATCCGGTCGACCGAAGGGCTGCCTGATGACAGGACAACCCATTTGTAAGGACTGCAGATGCATCCTTGAAGGACATCAGACCATAAACTAATCTCACTGGACATCCATATTCCGTCCCCACCCCTAGCCAAGGAAACCACGGTGAAGAACTTCTCAAAAGCAAACTTCACACTTCTCAAAACCGATGTGGAATCCTTCAAAGCCCCCGGGCCAGTGGAAAATACGGCCCAAAATGCAGACTCCTTTACAAAAGCATTCTATGGACACCTACAGGAATGCATGGAGCATGCTATCCCAAATAAAACCAAGACTCACTCCTCCAAAGGCAGGAGACCTGTCAGGTGGACCCTGGCTATAAATAAGCTATACAACAGAAGGAGAAAGCTACTACATGATAGAGCAAAATCCCAAAAAGGGAAGGCATCTCTGATCAGTACTAGCAAGAAACTACGATCTCTCATAAAATCATCTAAGGCCTGATTCGAAAGAAAAATTGCACAAGACACTAAAGATAATCACAAGGCCTTCTTTAGTTATGTCAGAAACCTGGGAGGCAACTTCCAGATATGCTCTGAGTTAGTGCAAAATGACAAAAAATACACTGAACCCACAGACATTGCCAACATCCTGGCAGAAAGTTTCAGTGCAAACTCCCCCCCCCCCCCCCAAAAGAGCAAATGTCTATCCCAACAGAGTGTAGCCTTCCTGAGATCAGATGCACAGGTGAGAGCTGCCCTCTCCAAAGCAAAAAACACAGCATCAATGGGACCACACGGTGTCCCGGGCTGCATCTTACATGAGCTCCAAGAAGAACTAAACCCTCATATAAAGTCACTGTTCAATCTCAGCCTTACTACAGGATATGTACCCAAGGAATGGCATACAGCAACAGTGGTCCCACTCCACAAAGGTGGTGCCACAACAGACCCCGGAAACTATCGCCCTATAAGCCTGACTAGCCTGGTCTGCAAAGCTATGGAGTGTATCATCATGGAAATCATAAACAAAGCCATTGGGAACCTCCAGACACTAAATCCTACCCAATTCGGCTTTGTTAAGGGCAGATCTTGCCTCTTGAACCTGGTTGACTTCTTTGAAACAGTTACCAAAGCCATAGATGAAGGGAAGGTAGTCCACACAGCCTACCTGGACCTCGCAAAAGCCTTTGACACAATACCCCATTCGGGCATCATAAATAAGCTCACCAGCTTAAATATCAACCCCTATGTCACAAGATGGGTTGCAAACTGGCTCAGGGATAGAACCCACATGGTCAGAATAGCAGGTGCCATGTCAGACTCTAAACCAGTTACAAGTGGTGTCCCACAAGGCTCAGTCCTGGGACCTCTCTTGTTCGGTATATATTTCTCAGAGGTACAGGCTAACACGGGTGGACTATGGCTGACCAAGTTAGCAGATGACTGCAAACTGGGTGCCGTAATTGACTCTCCGGCTGACACAAGCATCCTCCAAAAGGGTCTCACAGAGACGGATAACTGGTGCCAGAGCCATGGCTTATAGCTAAATGCCAAAAAGTGCATAGTCATCCCCTTTGGGAAAAACAAAGTGCCCGCAAATTACCACATATGTGGTAATCCATTAAGTACGGAAGAAGTAATTAGGGACTTGGGGACCCAAGTAGATAGCAATCTCTCCTCTGACAATCACGTTGCCAAAGTGGTTAGAAAGACCTTCTATATAGCCCACCTTATCATGAAAGGATTCACATCTAGATCAAGAGAGGTCATTGTGCCTCTCTACTCATCACTTATCAGGCCCATAATTGAATACAATCACCCATTTGTGATGTACCTTACCAGACACCTGCAGCAAATGGAAAGACCCCAAAAGTACCTCACCAAGAGGATCAAGGGGCTCAAACAGATACCCTATGCAGCTCGGCTAAAGAAACACCAGCTCTACTCAGTTGCGTACTGCCTACTCAGAGGCGATCTGTGTCTAACGTATAAAGCCATGTCCTACCCAGAATTAATGGGCATACTTCACCTCAGGAAATCCAAATCCCTTAGAGCTACACGCTCCAGGGACTTGAACCTCAGCACAGAAATGAATAGGACATGCTGGAGGGACAGATTCATATCCCAGAGGCTCCCCTCACTCTGGAATAAAATCCCAATCCATGTTAGGCACAGCCCCCTCACTGACCCTCTTCAAGAGAAATCTTGACGAGTGGATGGGAGATCGTAAGTTTACCCCTGGGATCTCTTCTGTGTCCCTGCTTGACAGAGGTACAGTAAACTAACCTTAAAAGGGCTACCTTCTGTGACCTACTATACAGAGGCACAGTCAACTAATCTAAAAGGGTGGCGAAAGCCAAACACATTCTGGCTAGGCTTATAAATGCCCTAGGGCAGATAGCCTAGTATCAACCTATGAACCTATGAGCTCGTCCAGACATCAGTCACATTCAGGTGGCAGCAGTGCATCTGACCGCGGGCATGGACATCCCACTAAAACTCCTGGCAGAGCTAGTTCTCATGGCTGGGCATGACAAAATATGAACTGCCACCTCTACCATGCACAGCTCACACCTGTCTGAGATACCAGGACAAAGAGCAAGCACAGAGTTTGGCTGTGTTCATGCACACATTCACACACCAATTTTACCTGGAGGACTCCTACAGACACACACACGCACAACAGTTACATGGTTCAGCCATGCAGCTTAAAACTCTTTTGTCTCACTGCCTTAGTTGCTTTATCCAATATCTGCCTGCTTCTCTTTCTTACTCACACACACTCAATGACCTAGGCTTCCTGCCCCCCCAACACCCTGTGCAAGTGATGATAAAGAATTGAGTAAAACATTACCATAACCATAGATGTACTTCTCTTCCATGTTGCAGCATTCATAACTTGAGGGAGGTTCTACCTAGGTGACCCGAATGTCAGACCAGTATACCAAAGACTTGTGCTACTGCAAGGTACGTGTGATGCTGCACACAGAACAGTTGTGCGTCTGCCATAAAATTAATATCTACAAACACCATTCTCAGAACTTCTCTGCCGCCAGTCCGAACATCTTCCAGCCATCTGTCTGATTGCCGAAAGTTTTTTTTTCTTTCAAATAAGTGCCCCATTGGGGAATCTCTTTTATGCTTTTGCCCCTCAGTTTGCCCTGCCTCTGAATTGAGGAAAGCAGAGGTTGCAGAGTTCCTTTTTGCATCTCTAGCCACCCTGTAGTGCTCTACAATTTCTACATAATGTTAAGTTACCCGCGGTCTGAAAACACATCTTCTTGGCCTTGCTCTATTAGCAGGAGCAGCAGTATAGACTTCAGACTGTTGCACATAAACATAAATTAAACAAACAGCAGCCCCTATCACTGTTTCTGTGTAGACTCCTTTCCATGGCTATATTCCAATAGGTTTTGGAACTCTCAGAACAAACAGCACTGAGTCTACATGATTGCTTTACAGCTTGATGAATAGCTCCTCCATCTTGGATTGCTATATTAGCATACATTTCAGCTACTTCTGCTGTAATTCGCATGCCCCAGTGTCTATCTTGTTTCTGCGGCTGGGCACAGCTCTATAGACCATGTAGAGCCACTTACTGAATCCAACGGACCATGTAAGCTTTACTGAATCTGGACGAAGAATCTTTTCAGAAAAGGGTCAAGTTACACCTTTAAAATAACTATCTGCATTTTCTCCCACCCCTACTGCCACTATATCTCTAACACTATATATCTCCCTTTGCAGTGACATACTCCTCTTCTTTTTTCGGCTGTTCACATTAGGGGTCGCCACAGTGGATCACCTGTTTCCATTTCTTCCTCTCCTCTGCATCTTGCTTAGTCACACCAACCACCTGCATGTCCCGTCTCACCACATCCATAAACCTTGTCTTAGGCCTTCCTCTTTTCCTCTTACCTGGCAGCTCCATCCTTAGCCTCCTTTTACCAAAATACTAAGCATCCCTCCTCAGCACATGTCCAAACCAACGCAATCTTGCCCATCTCCAAACCATCCAACCGGAGCTGATCCTCTAATATACGGATTCCTAAGCCTGTCCATCCTTGTCACACCCAATGCAAATCTTAACATCTATAAATCTTTTAAAAATATATTGGAAGGCTCCAATGACAGTGGGTATGTAAATAGAAAGTTAGGTATATTGTCCCTATATCTTGGAGACAGGAGAGGTGTTTCATTTTTTAATTGGAAAAAGAATATATATTAAATGACACTATAATTGTAATAGTACTAATGTGGTCTATATGGCCGTGTCAGGTCTGTACCACATTTTACATAAGAAAAACTAGTAGACGCTTAAGGGATAGGGTGTATGAGCATCTTATGGATATGAGAAAATGTAACATGACTAATGCACTTAGTAGACACAAGAAATAATTCCCTAGTCATAATTTTAAGTTTCTTGTTTTACAATAATTGGTTAAAGATGCACGAGGAAAAATGCTTGACATTTACCTGGATATATGTGAGTTAAGATGGCAGTTGCAGTTGGATGCTACACAATACCCAGGAATAAATGAAAATGTAAGTATATCTAGTGTTTTAAAATTAAGGAATATTTTGGGGTAAAGAATAATATAATATAAATATTCACTGAATGCTTGTAAACCATCTGGATTAAATATTATTTTTATTGCAATTTTATATTTTTTAACAAGTATTTGTGCTGCTGGATCTTGCTTAGAAAAGACAATGTTAGGAATTGGTCCTTTCACTTTAAATGGTTAATTTATGGGTTATGGAATGTAGTAATGGGTGGAGTAGGATGCATATAAATGGCTGGGTATGCAAGTTTAGTTTGTTTTGATGAAGTCCCATATTTTATGGGAAGAAAGTGCTTAACTTGAAGTTTTATTGGCAACGTGTTTCTACATTCATTTGTATTGTGAATAAATCATATTCAACTACTGCAGTGGTTCCAGTTTGTGGTTACAAGTTTGAACTGTTTGGTACTTTTTGGTTGGTGCTGATCTGGGCATAGCAGGATGGAAAATCCGACTTCCAGTTCGAGTAATGAAATGGCAAGTCTATTAGAGCGGATTAATCAGCAGTTAGCTGAGCATACAACACAAATTAAATCTATTATGGACAGACAGTAAGGTGCAGTGATTGTGCTGCGGTAGCATTGTCGCCTCACAGTACAACGTTGTCCTGTTCGATTCTCAGCTAGAGCATCTACTGTGTGGAGACATGCGTGAATGGGCATACCTTCGTTGAAGGTTGTGCGTCAGAGCTGGCAACTCGGCACGTAAAAATCTACTGCCAATCATTAGCGGACCGGAGTTCCGCTGTGGCGACCCCTAACCGGGAAAAGCCGAAAGACACAACAACATGGACAGACAGCAAGGTACTAATAATATTTTGGTAGCTTAGGCTACCCTCCTACCCAGCCAACACAGCCTTTGGAAGGAATTTTATTCGGGCAGTCAGCTCCAAGTGAAGAGGAGGCACTTTCAATGGTCAACCAGGGCAGACCACAAGAGATGAACTTTAGTGGTGGTGAATGGCTGAAAGCCTAGAAAAAGAAAAACTTTGACTTTTGTGGGGACAAGGGTGCAACTACACAAGGTATGCAACAGCTTCAGTCTCTAACAGATAGACAAAGTATTTGAAAAAGACTTGTTGTCCTTTAAGAAGTTGCAGTTAGAAAATTCTTATTTGGAAAGGCACACTGAATTAAAACAGGTGCCCCGTGGTTTGCGGATATGGAAGTACCCTAATGGTGCTGAAATCAACAGTGACCCTATTAATGATTTGCAATTTTTGTTTGCCCAAATGGATGTAGAGCTTATGAAAATAATGGTCAACCATAACAGACTGGCAATGGATGTGTTAATGAAAGAGCTTGATGAGAAAAATAACTTTAATAAAAGTGACTTGATGTTCGAGAACTATCACACCAACTATGACAACATCTTTAAAACTGAAGACAATATATTTGCATTAACATATTTTATAGGAAAGCTAACAAAATAAAGAGAGATGTAATGGAGTATTCCAAAAATAGAGTGTACCCGCTGTCCCCGGGTAATCAAGGTAACCATGACAACGGAAGCAGTGGGGAACTAATGGAAGGAGTGGAAGTGACGTCCAATCAGACGGTATTTCATGGTCAGCATGGTTTTGTGCATGAATACCCTTTAGAGAATGGCGTACAATGGTCGGAGAGACTACGGGGGAAGGAGCAATAGAATCATCAAGTAGGAAACAACTAGAGAGACTATATGGCACAGGGGGCAAGACCAAAAAATGCCAATTACCGCAATCAACAGCGGAGGACTTAATGGACTTGGTGAATGATTTTTGTCCAGTGAAATGCATTGAAAGTGAACTATTACATGACATTTTTGAAACAGAGGGTGGGGATGTACAAGAACTTTGTGAGGGGTTTGATATATTACAAATGTCAAGGAAAAACCAAACAGACTTTACAATGGACTTCATGGTTGATTGTATTGAACAAAATAAGTCTTGTAAAATGTTTTGAAAATGAAATAATGTGTGATATGTTCAAAAGAGAAAGTGGGGAAGTACAACAAATTTGGCAAGGGCTGTATAACATCGCGATTGTCAATGAAAAATTAAATGGAATTTGTAAATGATTTTTTTAGGGTAACTAGTAGTAGTTTTGATAGGAATTCTAATGCAATGAATGACAATGAGGGAATTGTTAGTCAAGATGTGCAAAAAGTGGGCACTGACGAAAACAATGTTTTAAATCCAGTAAATACTAATGAAATAGAAGGTAGTTATGACAACAGTGAAGACTTGCAATATGTGAGTCTATACTTGAATTGTGATGTATTCAATGATGAAAATGTTGAAATAAGTATTTTGTTAGATCACTTGAAAAGTTATGACATTATTTTGGAAGAAATGGATAGAGGGGTAACATCTAAGAGGTCTGGTGAACCATATATAATTACTAATTCAGCAGCAGATTTTAAAGTGTATAACTATTTGAGTAAAAGTATAGATTGTAAGCATGCAAATTTACTGGCTAAAGGGCTTACGTTTGTTCCAGGTAGGAGGGGTAATGTGGCTGAAGCAATAATTGACTTAAAAACGTTTACTCGTAAACTAAATCTGAAGGTTTTGTTTGGTGAAATGAATGGGGAGTCAAATTGTAATGAAACAAAGTTAAAAAAGCCAAGTAGTTTTAACCCTCCTATTAATAACATAATAGGAATGTACGAGAAAATGTGTGAGAGGGACATTAGAAGAGGATACAGAAGGGTACCTCGATCAATTAATATGAATTTGATTCAAGATGAGCAAACTGTGTTACATAACCTAATTAATGACATGAGCATTCATATTATGAAGCCCGATAAGGGAAATGGTATAGTCATTATGGATGGTGGAGACTATTGTAATGGAATTAATATATTGCTAATGGATGGATCAAATGTAGAAAGCTCTATTAATGAAATACACATCACAAATAAAAAAGTGGATTTATTACTTGATGACATGCTGTATCAGGGGCAAATAGATGAGGAAGAATATCAATATATGAAAAATGATTACCCAATGGTATCTAATATTTTTGGAATACCTAAGATACATAAGGGTTTGAAAGATGTGAGATTTAGGCCCATTGTGGATGGTAAGCGATACAAAACATTTTTCATCAGTAAATATTTGGTTGTTCAGATGCAGAAAGGGCTGAAAATATTTTCTTACATATGCAAGGACTCATGGTAATTTTTAGAAAATCTACACAAAATCCAAATAGGGGATGATGTGATAATAGTCACTATTGATGCATGTAATTTGTTCTCTGTGATACCCCATGAGCAAGGTCTTAACTGGTTAGAGGTTCAACTACTTAAAACTGGAATTTATGATCAAGATCAAGTTAATAAATATATTATCTTAATGGAAATAGTTTAAAAAAAATAACCATGTATTTTAAGGGCCAATATTACAGGCAGGTTACGGTTGTGGCAATGGAGCCCGCATGTGCCCCCATTTTTACCAATTATGTCATGTCATTTTGGGAGTAGGAATATGTGATGGCTAGTGAATATTGGCAATATATAGAGTACAACGCCAGGTTTTTGGATGATGTTTTTTAATGTGGAAAAGGGCAGAAGCCCAGTTGAAAATTTCCTAGATTACATAAATATGACAAGGGACTTTTTAAAGTTCATATATACTTATAGTAAAACTAGTATATCATATTTGGATGTGGATTTGGGAATCAGTGATGAAACTAGTTTGGTTTCCATGATTTACAGGAAACCAATGTTTTCAAGCTCCTACTTAGAATTTGGAAGTTGGCACCCGTACCATCAAAAAAAGTCCATTGTTAAAGGACAGATGGTACGGGCGGCCAGAATGGTCACTAGAGAGAAGTAAGATTTATTATGGAAATGTGTGCCAAGAGGGGTTACCCAGAAATGCTTTTAAACAATATTAGAGATGAGATTGTGAAAAAGCGACAGGAGGGTGTGTACCAACCATTATTAGGGGGAAAAGAAAATGGATATATAGTAATGTGTAAAAGGGTAAGATGGACAAGAGAGGGAGTATGTTTCATCACAACTCACAATTTGGACTCTCACCACATGGTTGAGGTTATAAGGAATAACTGGGAAATCTTACAGTTTGATCAATTGGTGGGCCACAAAGTTGGTAAAGTACCTATAGTATAGTATAGGAAGGATAGAAATTTTAAAAATATATTGGAAGGCTCCCTTGA
This sequence comes from Protopterus annectens, assembly GCF_019279795.1. Classification (NCBI taxonomy): domain Eukaryota; kingdom Metazoa; phylum Chordata; order Ceratodontiformes; family Protopteridae; genus Protopterus; species Protopterus annectens. Next base: position 1,231,555,566 of record NC_056726.1, on the reverse strand, counting down.
CGGTGGGTATGTAAACAGAAAGTTAGGTTACTGTAAATGTGTATGTGCCCATATTGCCCCTATATCTTGGAGACAGGAGAGGTGTTTCATTTTTTAAATGGAAAAAGAACATATATTAAAGGATACTATAATTGTAATAGTACTAATGTGGTATATATGGCCATGTGTCAGGGATGTACCACATTTTATATAGGAAAAACTAGTAGATGCTTAAGGGATAGGATGTATGAGCATCTTATGGATATGAAAAAATGTAAAATGACTAATGCACTTAGTAGACATAAGAAAGAATTCCCTAGTCATAATTTTAAGTTTCTTGTTTTACACAATTGGTTAAAGATGCACAAGGAAAAATGCTTGACATTTACCTAGACATATGTGAGTTAAGATGGCGGTTGCAGTTGGATGCTACACAATACCCAGGAATAAATAAAAATGTAAGCATATCTAGTGTTTTAAAATTAAGGAATATTATGGGGTAAAGAATAATATAATAAAAATATTCATTGAATGCTTGTAAACCATCTGGATTAAATGTTATTTTTATTGTAATTTTATATTTTTAAGAAGTATTTGTGCTGTTGGATCTTGCTTAGAAAAGACTGAATGTTAGGAATTGGTCCTTTCACTTTAAATGGCTAATTTATGGGTCATGGAATGTAATAATGGGTGGAGTAGGATGTGACTGGGTATGTAAGTTTAGTTTGTTCTGATGAAGTCCCATATTTTATGGGAAGAAAGTGCTTAACTTGAAGTTTTATTGGCAATGTGTTTTTACATTCATTTGTATTGTGAATAAATCGTCTTCAACTACTGCAGTGGTTCCAGTTTGTGGTTACAAATCTTAACATCTTTAACTCTGCCACCTCCAGCTTTGACTCTTATCTTTTTATCAATGCCATAGTCTCCAAACCATATAACATAGCTGGTCTCACTACCCTCTTGTAGAACTTCCCTTTCACTCTTACTGGTACCCGTCTGTCACAAATCAATCCTGACAAACTTTTCCACTACTCCACCCTGCCTGTACTCTGTTCTTCACCTCTCTTCCACTCACCATTATTCTGAACTGTTGATCCCAAATATTTAAGCTCATCCACCTTCTCCAACTCTACTCCCTGCATCCTCACCATTCCTCTATCCTCCCTCTCACTCACACACATATACTCTTAGTCCTACTGACCTTCAGTCCTCTCCACTCTAGAGCACATCTCCACCTCTCCAGGGTCTCCTCAAACTGTTTCCTACTCTCACTACAGATCACAATGTCATCCGCAATCATACTCCACAGAGACTTCTGTCTGATCTTGTCTGTCGACCTGTCCATCATTAATGCAAATAAGAAAGAGCTCAGACGTGATCCTTAATGTAATCCCACATCCACCTTAAACGCATCTGTCACTCCTACAGCAGACCTCACCACTGTCACACTACCCTCATACATATCCTGCACCACTCTTGCATACTTCTCTGCCATGCCTGACTTCCTCATACAATACCACAACCCCACTCTAGGCACACTATCATATGCTTTCTCCAAGTCCACAAATAAATAATGCAACTGCTTCTGACCTTCTCTATACTTCTCCATCAACACCCTCAAAGCAAACATTGCACCTTTAGTGCTCTTTCCCGGCATGAAACCATACTGCTGCTCACTAATCATCATCTCCCTTCTTAACCTGGCTTCTTCTACTCTTTCCCATAACTTCATGCTGTGACTGATCAATTTTATCCTTCTGGAGTTACTACAACTCTGCACATCACCCTTATTCTTAAAAACCGGTACCAAAACACTTCTCCACTCCTCAGGCATCCTCAAACTTTCCAAAATTTCATTAAACAATCTGGTCAAAAATTCCACTGCCATCTCTCCTAAACACCTCCATGCTTCCACAGGTATGTCATCTGGACTAGTCTTTCCATTCTTCATCTTCTTCATAGCTGTCCTTGCTTCCTCCTTGCTAATTCACTGCACTTCTTGATTCACTATTCCCACATCATCTAACCTTCTCTCTCTCTCATTCTCTTCATTCATTAGCCCCTCAAAGTACTCTTTCCATTTGCTCAACACATGCTTGATTGTGAGTACGTTTGCCTCGTTATCCTTTATCACCCTTACCTACTGCTGCACATCTTTCCCAGCTTGGTTCCTTTATCTAGCCAATTGGCACAGGTCCTATTCTCTCTCCTTGGTGTCCAACCTTTCATACAACTTTCCATAAGCCTTATCCTTCGCCATCTCTCTTCGGCATACACCTCATCTCCTTAAACTCCTATCTTCATCTCTCTGATACTCCCCCTCTTTGCCAACCTCTTTCTCTGTACACTCTCCTGTACTTCCTCGTTCCAGCCTCAGGTCTCCTTGTCCTCCCTTCCTCTGTCCAGTTGTCACACCAAGCACCATTCTGTCTCCCTTACCAGCTCTGCTGTAGTTACCCAGTTATTCGGTACTTCTTCACTGCACCCAGAGCCTGTCTTAACTCTTCCCTGAACTCCACCTCACAATCATTCTTCTTCAACTTTCACCATTTGATCCTTGGCACTGCCCTCACTCTCCTCCACCTCTTCTTGATCACCGTCCTCCTACAGACCATCATCCTATGCTGCTTAACTACTCTTTCCCCTGTCACCACTTTACAGTCTCCAATCTCCTTCAGACTGGCCCTCCTGCATAGGATATAATCCACCTTTGAGCATCTTCCTCCACTCTTGTACATCACCCTATGCTCCTCCCTCTTCTAAAATATGTATTCATCACAGCCATGTCCATCCTTTTCACAAAATCCACTACCATTTGACATTCTGCATTCCTCTCCTTAACACCATACCTACCCATAACTTCCTCATCCCCTCTGTTCCCTTCACCAACATGCCCACTGAAATCTACTCCAATCACTCTCTCACCCTTGGGTACACTCACCACTACTTCATCCAACTCTCTCCAAAATTTTTCTGTCTCATCTATTGCACACCCAACTTGCAAAGCATATGCACTAACAACATTAATCATCACACCATCAATTTCCAGCTTCATAAACATCACTCGGTCCAAAATTCTTCACCTCCAAAACACTCTTGGCATACTGTTCCTTCAGGATAACCCCACCCCATTTCTCCTCCTATCAACACCATGAGAGAACAATTGGAACCCACCTCCAATAACCTGGCCTTCCTCCCCTTCCATTTAGTCTCTTGCACTCACAATTCTCCATCACATCAGCTAGCTCCCTCTCTATACCAGTCATACTGCCAACATTCAAAGTTCTTATCCTCATTACCACACTCCTAACCTTCCTCTTCTTCAGGCATGCCTTTCCCCTCTTCTTCTCCTTCAGCCAACAGTAGCCCAATTTCCACCAACACCCTGTTGGCTAACAATACTGGTGGTTGTTGTTAACCCGTGCCTCGACTCATCCGGTATGGAAATCTGTAGTATTGTCTGCATATGTCATCTGGCAAAAGTTTCACACCGGATGTCCTTCCTGCTGTAATCCTTCCCATTTATCCAGGCTTGGGACTGGCACAAAGAAATGCACTGGCTTATGTATCCCTGGTGGCTGGGTTGCAATCACATACCCTACGACCAATAGATGCAGTGTTTTTAGGCCACGCAGCAAAAGTATTTACAGCAGATAATTTCTGATTCCAAAAAACTTTTCTGGGGAGAAGTTCCAGATCTTTTTTTTTCTCAGATTGTCCGTGTCTGTATCACACTATCAGTTCTTTGTATTACTCTTTGGGTTATCCACAGCTCTAAGAGTATTTACTGAGAACATAGCCTCTGGAATAAGTCTTTGTGAACTTCTGGACATTCTTGTTATGTCTTTTTCAAATTTTGCAGAGTCCTTTCCCAGAGATCAGTAGTGATTTAACATGGACAGTCTTCTTTTTCACCAGTTTAGGTTCCAGGTATACATTCAAAACCCCTGTTTGACTCCATACAGGATTGGAGTTCTGGGGTTCAAGGGGAAAATATAATTGTGTAAAATCTTACCATAACAATAAATGGGATAATATAATTGTATAAAATCTTACCATAACAGGAAATGGGACAATATTATTGTGTAAAATCTTACCATAACAGTAAATGGGACAATATTACTGTGTAAAATCTTACCATAACAGGAAATGTCCTTCTTTTTACTGATGCAGTATTCTTCACTGTTGGGATCACCTGCCAAGGAGAGCCCAACATCCAGCCAGTACACCAAAGGCTTTAGATCTTGTATGCGCTGTACATCAAACTTATGCTTTCCATTCAGGGTGTAGGGCATAAAGGTGACGTTCGGACACAGTTACCAAGAACTGAATTGCACAGTAGAGAACAGTCTCCATAGGAAAAAACAGCTGATGCATATACACTAGAAAAAAATGCAGATGGAAAAGGGAGACCCTCGGCCAGAAGGAAAACCAAGACAAGGTCCTATCCCTGTATTCCGTCTCCTACAGGCAGTTGAGGGGAGATCTATGCCTGGCATGCAAGGCCTCCATTCTGATGGACCTTCTGCATATCCGCAAAACAAACAGCACCATAATTACTTATTCAAAACACTTAAACAATGTCTGTGATATAAACAGAACCTGCTGGAGAAACAGGTATGTAACCCAAATACTACCCTTTCTCTGGAACAGGCTCTCCTTCCATGTGAAGCAGACTTCCTCCACAACCCAATTCAAGTTTAATTCGGACAACTTGAGAGGGAAAAGGAAATTAATCCCTGGTCTGGCACCTATGACTCTAATGTACACAGGCAGGCTGTAAATGGTTCAGCTCCCAGGTTCCTGCTTGTAAATGTTTCATTCCCCGAGCCCCTGCTTACACTTACCAAGGGTACCAGAACTTGTCAGAGATGTGGGATGCATGGCTTGAGTGAAAAGGGCCCTTGTGGTCATTAGCCTAGTAAACACCTATGAATCTATGAAAAAAGCCTAAAAGAAAAAAAGGGGGGTGGAGGGGGGAGCTAATACTGCAACAGTGAAGAGAAGGGCATCTACTGTTATGGTAAGAGTTTACACAACCGCACTATCTCCTTCTATATCACTCTTGCCGTACTTTTCACTGTAAGAAGATCACAAAAGATCAAGAAATGGTTTGGGAGATGGAAGGCTGAGAAAAGCCCTCAACAAACCCATGTAGACTGGCTCTAGCAAAACCTACTCCGGCCCTAGAAACCATATCCAATTTATAATGCTTAGTAAAGGTATGCAATGAAGATCAAGTAGCAGCTTCAAGGATGGAATTGGTGCTCAACTCCTTGAAGAAAGCACGGGAAGAGGCAACAGACTTAGTGGAGTGAGCTCTAATGGAAGTAGACATTTGTCATGAGAAGAACAAAACGAAATGGCTTTAAATACCCAAGAGGAGATGGTTTTCTTAGAAACATCTAAACCCAATGTTCTGTGATATAAAGAAACAAAAAACTGGCCAGACTTAGAAGGTCCTTAGTTTTATTCAAATAAAAACCTGAGCTGTCTGTGCAAATCCATGGTATGTAGAAGCCTCATTAGCATACTGAGGAGAAGAGGAAAAAAAGACCCGAGTTGTACTGCCTGATTCAAAGACAATTCATAAACCACCTTAGGTATAACAGAATTATTATGAAGGGACATTCTGTCCATGTGAAAAAAAAAGGAGGGATGGCCATAAGGGCCTGAACCTCAGAAACCTTCCAAGCAGAAGAGCAAGCAAGCAATAATACAGCCTTCCAGGTACAATTTTGCAAAGAAAATGAACCTGCAGGCTCAAAAGGAGCCTGGGTCAATTTTTCAAAAACAAAATTAAGGTCCCAAGGAGGTGGAGGAATAGGCTTTGGGGGCCTAAGATGCAGGATGCTTTTAAGAAACTGACCTCAAAGCAAAAAGCAAAAGGAGGATTCAAAAGCAGACAGGCAGAAACAGCTGACAAATGTGTCTTTACAGTGGAATAGGCCAAGTCAGACTGCAGCAACTCACAAATTGGAGAAAACCACACCCCCCCCCACACACACACACACACATTGAAAAAGGGTCCTGGGTATCAGCCTGGCACCGGACTCTTCCATCTGGACACAAGACTTTCTGGTTGCAGGTTCTTGTCTCCTGTAAAACCCTGAGCATGTCCGTAGAAAAGAGGTGCCTTACAGGGATAAAAACCCTACCATCCACAGTGTCAGTTGAAGAGTGGACACATGAGGATGGACGAGTGATCCCTTATCCTGTGTAAGGAGGTCCAACTGGTGCGGTAACCTGTGGTGATTGCCTCTGGCCAGAGGGAGAACCAGTACTGTCGTGGCCAAAAGGGAATCACTAGTGAGAGTTTTAGGGAGTTCAGCTGAATCTTCTGCAGGACTCTTGGAAGTAGGGGAAGGGAAGGAAAGGCCTAGAGAAACATCCCCTTCAAAAGAAAAGACATCCATCTTCCATGCCAGATGGCACAGCACTGAAACAAAAAAGAGGGAGCTGCCTGTTCAGAGGGCAGGCAGAAAGATCTACCTGAGGAATATCCCACCAATGGATTATGTCCAAAGACGTCTCAATGAAGCATTTATTCGTGAGCCTGCGTTTTTGACCTGCTCAGAGAAAGTTTGTCACTAGATAGTACTCTGAAGGAATACACACTGCTTGAAGTGCTTACTGATAATGGACAGTTAAGATCCCAGGCCTGAAGAACTACCTGCAGAAAAGGTAAGACTCTGTGCATCCCTGCTTGTTGACATACCACATCACTGTGGTGTTGTCCATGTAAACCTTCAGAGGGCCTGGAGACAGCATGGTGTGAAAAGCCTGAAAGGCTAGAACCAGGGCTTTCATCTCTTTGATGTAGATATGGTCTGACTTCTGAATGGGGAAGCAAAGACCTTGAACTTTCAGGTGACCACAGGAAGCCCCCACCCCACGTCTGCAGCATCAGTGGAGACTTCTTGAGAAGGAACAGGAGTCTGAAAAGGCAGGCCTGTGTTGAGGGTAAGTTTCTGAATTGACCACTCAAATTCCCACTTCAGACAAGGAAGGAGAGGCACTCTGAAATCCAGAGGATGGCAATGCTGAAGCCAAACTGACTTCAGGTACTACTGAATCTTCCACATGTGCAGTCTTGCACTGGAACAGAACAGGCCATAAATCCCAGGGTTTGAAGAAACTCTCTGGTTGGAATAGTAGACAGAGGAAGAAAAGACTGAAAGAAAGCTGTCAAGGACACAACTTTTGGAGGTAGAAGAGAGGCCAACATTGGCACTTGCTGAATCCTGCAACCCAGATACAATGATCTTGAGGGAATCAACACAGACATTTGGAAGGTGATAGTGAACTCCAGACTGATTTTGAAGGAGAGATTTAATGAACTCCTGATCCTGTAACAGGCAAATGGGAGAAGGTGGCTGAAGCAGCAGGTCATCTAGATGAGGAAAAATCTGCATGCCTTAGAGCCTACAAAAGGCAATCACAGGAGCTAAAACATTTTGTGAATACCCTTGAGGCAGTAGACAGGCTGAAGGGCAAAGCAGAGAACTGAAAATGAGAGAAAGAAACAGAAAAGTACGTTGTGTACCTACCATAAATGCTGATGTTCGGGTGTATTCACTGTTGCAGTCATTACACTTGGGTTATCTTGCTGGCAGGCTACCCACAGTCGGTCTGAATTCCAAAGTCCTGGTCTGGCATCGGTCGCTGTCGCCTCCTCCCTGACGTCAGTGCGCCAGGGGTATAAAAGATGCAACCAATGCCATTTTCTTCAGTTTTTCTTGACCCAGATGTCAGGTGCCCCCAAAAGGGTAGGCTAAAAAATTTTGATCATAAAAAGCATGCACATAACCTTCATCTACAAGCAAATACACCACATAGGTTGTATAGAATAGAGAAGTACAGATAAGTCCTAGCAATGAAAGGGGGATGGTGGGAGGGACACCTGGACTGCAACAGTGAATACACTCGAACATCTACATTTATGGTAGGTTCACAACTGTACTATGTTCATCATGTTTCACTGTTGCAGTCATTAAACTTGGGTTGAATCCTAAAGTTGAGGTTGGGTGGCTGGGCCTAAATAGAATTAGGAGTGGCTATGAGGCCCTGCAGAACTTCAGTGGCAAAGCCTGCTCTGGATTTAGAGTAAAGAGGTAAGTGGTAATGCTTTGTGAAAGTGTGCACTGAAGTCCAGGTTGCAGCCTTCAAAATGTCCTTGGTTGGTACTCCTCTGAGGAAGGCTGCTGAAGTGGCTGCTGCTCTGGTAGAATGTGGCCTAATGCCCTTAGGCACTGATTTGCCATGTTGTGAATAGCAGAAACAAATGCAGTGGCCTATCCATTTTGAAATAGTCTGCTTTGAAATAGCTTTCCCTTGCGATCCTGCAGCATATGCCACTAAGAGTTGCTCAGTCTTTCTGAAAGCTTTAGTCTTGTCCAAGTAAAAGCATAGCTGTCTGTGTATGTCCAAAGAATGCAGAAGTCTCTCCCCCTTATTCTGCGGGTTTGGATAAAAGGTAGACAAATGTATGGTTTGGTTAAGGGCCACACTGGACACTACCTTAGGCATAAATGTTGGGTTTGTCCATAGAGAAACCCTGTCCGGATGGAAAATAATAAAAGGTTCCACAGCCATTAGTGCCTGTAATTCTGAGACTCTTCTTGGTGAAGTTATTGCTAGGAGAAGAGCTGTTTTCCATGATAAGTATTTTATCTCAGCTGAACTGACTGGCTCAAAAGGAGGCAGTGTGAGTTTTTCCAAGACAAAATTGAGGTCCCATGCAGGTATTGGAGCTCTCCTTGGAGGGCTTATGTTTTTGGCCCCTCTGAGATACTGCCTTAGCAGTGGATGAGATAAAAATAGGTGGGTCAGTATTGTAATTAGCTGAAATAGCAGAGGCATGGATCTTACTTGATGAGAAGGATAGGCCTTTGTCCAGCATCTCAGTTAGGTATTGTAAAATCTGAGGAATATTTGGAACAAGCATGTCAATTCCTTGTGCCTGGTTCCAAGCACAGAATTTCTTCCATTTTTCTGCATAAGATTTTCTGGTGCTGGGCCTCCTGGCCTCCAAAATAACATCCGTAACTGCTTTAGAGAGAGGTGTGTTCTGAATGGTTACATTATCCGCCACGCAGCCAGACTTAGGGTTCTGAGTTGGCTGTGTAGGATCTGATTGTTTTGTTGGGTCAGCAAATGAGGAATTTGAGGTAATGTCCAGGCTGGGCCTTGAGACAAGCTCTTTAGGATTGGGTACCAGTGCTGGCGTGGCCAGTCTGGGGCAATCAGGATCATTTTTGGCTTCTCTTGTCTGACCTTTAGGAGTACCTTGGGGAGGAGAGGAAGAGGAGGGAAGGCATATACTGAGAGGGCTTTCCAGCTGAATGAAAGGGCGTCCACTTTCCATGCTTGTTCGTGATAAGTCCGAGTGCAGAATCTTTGTAGCTGGCAGTTGTGAGGGGAGGAAAATAGATCTATGTCTGGGCATCCCCATTTCCCTGTTATCATTTTGAAGATTTGTGGATCTAGTTTCCACTCGTGAGGATCCATGAGGTTTCTGCTTAGTTCGTCTGCCAAGGTATTTGTCTTTCCTGGCAGGAATTGTGCTTGCAGGTGTACTTGATAAGTCAATGTTGTGTTCCACAAAGTCATGGCTTGTCTGCAGAGGGGGTAGGAATGTGTGCCTCCTTGCTTATGTACCACATGACTGTAGTATTGTCCGTCTTTATCAGCAGTTGTCCTGGATGAAGTAGGTCCTTGAAGGCTGTCGGGGCATTCTGTACAGCTAGCATCTCTTTTTGATTGATATGAAGATGCATTCGGCTTGTGGGCCATGTGCCCTGAATACATTTTCCTGCCATGTGTGCCCCCAGGCATAATCTGATGCATCTGTTGTTAATGTCTGCCTGGCTGTGGGTAAAGCGAATGGCTGTCCCTTATTGTGGTGACAGGCCTGTGCCCACCATCGAAACTCCTGTTGCAGGAAGGGAATGAGAGTAATTAATGTTTCCAGGCTGTGACAATGTTGAGTCCAAACACTTTTTAGATAACATTGTAGTTTCCTCATATGCAGTCTTGCATATGGAATTAGTAGAATGCAGGATGCCATGTAGCCCAGAGCCTGCACAATTTTTCTTGCAGATAACTGGGTCTTTGTTGCCATGTTTTCAAAGTAAGAAGTCAGTTGCCTTAGTTTGTCTGGTGTGAGATAAGCCATCTGGGCAGTTGTATTTAAGCTTGCACCCAAGAATATTATCTCTTGAGAGGGTACTAGTTTTGATTTCTTTTTGTTTACAGTGTACCCTAGGCAAATTAGCAATCTTTTTACAAACGCCAGATGCTTTAGTAGAATGTCTTTGGTTTCTGCTTGAATAAGGCAGTCGTCCAAGTAGGGAAATATTTGAATTCCTCTTTGTCTGCAAAATGCAATTACTGGTGCCAGGCATTTTGTGAAGACCCTGGGCGCAGTAGATAAGCCAAAGGGCAGTGCAGAGAATTGGTAGTGCATTGAGCCAGCTATGAATCTGAGGTATCGTCTGCAAGATTGTCTGATTGGGATATGCAGATATGCCTCTTTGAGGTCCAAAGTTACAAGCCAAGCCTTCTTGCCCAGTATGGGCAGAAGCTGCTGCAGAGTCAACATTTTGAATTTTGGAACGTCCAGAAAAGTGTTTAGAATAGACAGGTCCAGAATTGGTCTCCAGGCTTTGTCCTTTCTTGGTACTAAGAAAAGTCTTGAGTAAAATCCTTGTCCCTGCTCTTGTTGTGGCACTGGCTGAATAGCCCTCGTCCATGAGAGATGAAACTTGTTTTTGTGCCTCTGCCCATTGATTGTGTGGCAGGTCTGGCATACCTTTTGCCTTTGGAAGGGTGTGAAAGTGGAACCTGTAGCCCTGAGAAACTATATTTAAGACCCATTCGTCCTGGGTGATCCTGTGCCAAGTTTGTGAAAAAAGTGCTAGCTTTCCCTCTAAGGGAGCTGCCAAAAGATAAGTGCTTGGCATTGGCAGAGGGAAGTCATTGGGACTGTTTCCTATAAGGATGTGACTTGTCTTCTCCGCTTTTGGAGGTAGAAGCACCCCATTGTCTGAGCCTGTATGAGCCCTAGGGCTATTGCCTGCCTCTAGGGCATCTGAATCTGCATCTTTGTGGCCTGTCTGACACTGGAAAAGACCAATTCTTAGAAGGCCAGTTTCTGCTAAATCTGGGTGGCTGTACCTGTAAGAAATCCTTTACTGTCTGCATAGATTTAGCTTTATCCTCCATTTTCTTCAACACCTCTTCTACCTTAACACCAAACAAAGTATCATGCTGTAATGGAGCATCCAATAATTTTGCTTTAACATGATCAGGCAGATTCTGTTCCTTTAACCAAGCATGCCTTCTAATAACAGAACCTGTAACAGCGGCCCTGCACGAGGCCTCCAGTGAATCATAACCACATTGCAAAGTATGTTTTCCCACTTGTTCAGCTGCATGCAATAAATCCTGCAATTCTTTGTTCTCAGAACATTCAGAATTTGTCAACATTTTTTGTTTTAACAAAGACATTAAATATTGTTGATATTTGAGCATATAAAACTGACAATTTAAAGCCCTTACAGCCAAGGTAGCAGAAGTGTAGACTTTTTTACCCCCATCTGTCCAGCGCCCTAGAATCTCTATCTGAGGGGACAGGGTTTTTAGCAGAAGCAGCCTTGACCCCTTTGGGACCCTGTGAGATAATTTCTGGGTCAGCAGCAGGGTTTTTTATATAGAAATTTATGGGAATCTGGAACCCTGTAGTATCTGTCTGGCTTAACAGGTGCAGGAGGTAAAGAGTCTGGAGACAGGCCGGACTCTGAAAATACATCATCTACTATGTCTAGAACAGGAGGAATTGCAAGAGGTCTGTGCTGAGGCAGTAACAAAAAATCTCTAAGCCTTTTCTTAGAATCCGAATAATCCTGGCTCTCCCAGTGGAAATGCTCCCTCATGGTATGCAGGGTTTCCCCAAATATGTAATCCTCAGGCAGAGAAGCTGAAGGAATAGAATCTTCAGCATCAGAATCCTCATAGGGAGGAATAGAATATCCCTGTTCTGAAGAGGAATCAGAGGAAAAGTACAGTTTTGTACCTACCATAAATGTAGATGTTCGAGGATTCCCTTGCTGCAGTCCTGACTAGAGAGAGCTGACGCCGTCATGGCGCTTTAGATAGACTGCCGCCAGCACCCAGGGGTACTATGCGCATGACCGACGCCATGCCCCAGATGTCAGAAGACCCAAAAGACAAGTCCCAAAACAACCTGCACCAATAAACATGTACAATATATACAGTAATATATATACAAAAATATAAGCATGTAAAGGCACCTACACCACCACCCTGAAACACAGAGGGAAGGAGGGGTAAATTGACTGCAGCAAGGGAATCAACATCTACATTTATGGTAGGTACAAAACTGTACTATGTTCTTCGTCTTCCCTTGCTGCAGTCAGGCTGGCAAATTATAAAGTAGCAGGAGCTGACAACATGCCTTGTAAAACAGCTGTGGCAAAACCAGCTCTAGACTTAGAGTATATAGGCAGGTGATAATGCCTAGAGAAAGTATGCACTGAACTCGCTTGAAGTGGCAGTAGCCCTAGTGGAATGAGGCCTAATCCCAGCTGGAACCTCTTTGCCATGATGGGAATAACAAAATGCAATGCAAAAGCCAATCCACCTAGAAATAGTTTGTTTTGACACAGGTTTGCCCTGTGAACTTAAAGCAAAACATCTAAAGTGTAAAAATCCTTTCCCCTTTTATTTGAGGAACCGCAAAAAAACGTAGGCAAATGGATAGTTTGGTTTAAAGCCACACTAGAAACCACCTTTCCATGACAAATATTTCAATTCAGCAGTAGTCACAATCATAGTGAGCTGAAATTGCTGCAGCATGAATCTTTATGGAAGAGAAAGACAAACCTTTGTCCAATAACTCAGTAAGATATTGAAGAGCCAAAAATAAAAATCTCTTCCATTTTTCATACACTCTCTAGTACTAGGCCTTCTAGCTTCCATAATCACATTTAAAACTTGTTGAGGAAGCTGAGACCTTCCATGTTTCAACACAGAATATGCCAAGCTGTGAGATGGAGAGATTGAAGCTTGACATTGAGCAGATGACCGTCCTTCTGAGATAACAGATGAGGAATCAGAGGTAAAGGCCATGGAGGCTTCTTTACAAGACTCCTTAGAAGTGGGTACCAGTGTTGCCGAGGCCAATCTGGAGCTATCAAAATCATCCTTGGCCTGTCCTGTCTGACCTTTAGTAATACCTTTGGAAGAAGAGGTAGAGGTGGAAAAGCATAGACATGAAGGTTTTTCCAACTGAAAGACAGAGCATCCACTTTCCAAGCTGTGTGATGAAATGACACTGTCAATTTCTGAAATACATGAAGATCCAGTTTCATTTGTCTGCTAATACATCTGCTAGGAGTTCTGTGCTCCTGGCAGAAACCTGAAGAGTCAGTTGCAGGCTTAACGCAGTCTCCCATAAAATCATTGCTTGCCTGCATAGAGGATAAGAATGTGTTCCCCTTGCTTGTTGATGTACCACATGACAGTTGTGTTGTCTGTCAGAATCAACACCTGCCCTGGAAGAAGTAACCTTCAACGCCATCAATGCAAACTGGACTGCTAACATCTCCTTCATGTTGATATGTAGATGCTGTAGTCTGGCAGGCCACTTGTCTTGTATCCACTTTCCATTTAGATGAGCTCCCAAGCAGTGTCCGAGGCATCTGTCGTTAAAATCTGACTCGCTGGCCGGGTCACAGAGAGTCCCTTGTTTAGGTGACATTCCTGAGCCCACCACAAGAATTCCTTTTGAAGGCAAGGTATTATTTGAATGACAGTGTCCAAATCTTGGCAGTGCTGTGTCCATACATTTTGAGATACCATTGCAGCTTCCTCATATGCAGTTTGGCATTGGGAAGCACCAGAATACAAGATGCCATGAACCCTAATGCTTGAAGGACTGTCCTTGCAGTCAGCACGGACTGATGAGATAGTTGATGGAAGTAAAGTGACAGACTCTTTTGTTTGTCTGCTGTATTCAGTCTCACACCCAGAAAGCACATGTCTTGAGAGGGTACTAGACTGGACTTTATTTCTAGGCATCTTAGCACTGCTATGACATATTCCAGATGCTGTAGAAGGTGTATCTTTTCTTGAGCCAGAATCAGGCAGTCGTCCAAGTAAGGATAAATTTGAATGCCTTGAAGCCTGAAGTAAGCTATCACTGGAGCCAGAACCTTTGTGAATACTCAATGCAGAGAACTGATAATGAAAATCTCACATGAAGGTAAGCTTCCTTGAGATCCAAAGTTACCATCCAGTGATCCTTGCCCAGCAGAGGTAACAGTTGCTGTAACGTCAACATCTTGAACTTGGGAATGTCCAAATAAGTGTTGAGGATAGATAAATCCAAAATTGGTCTCCACGTCCCCCTCTTTGGTACTAGGAACAGGCGAGAATAAATTTCTGAGACAGGGACTGGCTGAATAGCCCCTATCTGGAGTAACTGAGAAACTTGCTTGAGCCTCTTTTCTTTGTGGAGGAGGAACATCTGGCATGCCTTTGAAAGGGGCATTGTGTGGAAATAAAATCATGAATGATATCCAGCACCCATCTGTCTTGAGTGATTAAATCCCAATTTTCTTTGAAAAGAGACAATCTTCCACTGGCAGCTGAAAAGGCAGGTCATTGGTTCTGCTTCACCAGAAGTCTGAGCAGGTGAACTGTCTGATCTAGGCCTAACTTTGAGCCCTGCTCCCCTACCACGCCTAGATCTACCCCTAGACTGGGAACCATAAGCAGGATATGTCCACCCCTTAGCAGGCCAATTTCTACTAAACTTCGGCGGTTGCACCTGCAAGAAATCTTTAACAGTCTGCATAGACTTAGCTTTGTCCTCCATTTTCTTTAAAACTGCTTCCACAGGCGGTCCAAACAACACATCAGACTGTAAAGGAGCATCCAAAATCCTGGTCTTAACATGCTCAGCTAAATTCTGATCCTTCAACCATGCATGTCTGAAGAACAGAACTAGTAGCAGCCACCCTCGAGGAGGCCTGAACAGCATCAAAACCACACTGCAAAGAATGCTTACCCACTTGTTCAGACACATGAACCAAATCCAGCAATTCTTTACACTCAATACCTTCCGCCAAAGCATCCACCTTAGATTTCAATTGTGAAAGGAGATAATTCTGATATTTCAGCATATGAAATTGACAATTCAACGCCTCATGGCTAGAGTGGAAGAAGTATATACTTTCTTACCCCACCTATCCAAAGCCCTTGCCTCTTTATCAGAGGGTACAGGATTTTTAACAACAGAAGCTTTAACACCTTTAGGCCCCTGAGAAACAGTTTCTGGGTCCCCTGGGACTCTTAAACAAATACTTATGAGCCACCCTATAATACCTATCAGGCTTAACAGGAGCAGGAGGCAAGGAATCAGGGTTCAGAGAAGCCTCTGCAAAAACATCCTCCACCACATTCAACACCGGAGGAATAGCTAAGGGCCTATGCTGAGGCAAAAACAAGAATTCCCTAAGCCTTTTTCTGGAGTCAGAGTAATCTTGGCCTTCCCATTTAAAATGCTCCCTCATGGAGTGAAGAGTCTCTGAAAATGAAAAATCCTCAGGAGGAGAAGCTGAAGGAGTGGAATCATCCACATCAGAATCAGAATAAGCAGGAAACTCTTGCAAGTCTTCCACAGAAGACTCTGAAGCCTGTGAACACTGTTCAAAACTATCAAACTCCTGTTCCACCCTAGGCCTCTTATCAGGTGGGGGCATAGAACCTCTAATCAGAGTAATCAAATCTTCAGCCATTTTAAGCATATGTTTCTTAGGCACAGAGCCCGAAATGCTAGGAGAAGCCCCTACAGAAGCTGAACTTGGCCTTCCTCTAAAAG
This sequence comes from Protopterus annectens, assembly GCF_019279795.1. Taxonomy (NCBI): domain Eukaryota; kingdom Metazoa; phylum Chordata; order Ceratodontiformes; family Protopteridae; genus Protopterus; species Protopterus annectens. Next base: position 1,231,539,677 of record NC_056726.1, on the reverse strand, counting down.
AAGCTCTGGAAACAGAAGGAGAGGCCCTAACTACCTTGGGAAGAGAGGGAAGAACAGTTACCTGAGAAGCCGCCTCAGCCTGGCCTACTTCCTGAGAGGGCACATCCTGTAACAGTAAAGTATCTGCCTGAGACTCCAGAGACTCCTGGCAAAACCTCTGGCTCCTCTCCCTAGACTTCACTGTTTTGTCCTTGCGCAGCATCCGACGGCATAGTATAATTGCAACGCTTCCCAAACACTAACCTAGCACAATCAAGCCTCCTCTTAATAGTGCGCTTATTAAATCTAGCACAAGAGCGGCAACCAACAACTAAACAAGGTATACACAATGTATGATAATCCCTATGCGTATCTGCTTCCCACAAGAAATACAGTTATTCACTTTTTCTGACATCCGTAATATACTGAGGCAAGAAAAAACTCTGTACTCGGTCTGAAACTCCGTTTCGAAAATCTCAGAACGCCAACCTGCACAAAATTGCTTCTGCATCGGACCATGCGGCAAAAGACTGAGGATGACGCCGGTCATGCGGTCTAAGGCGCCATGACCACTTATTCGGGCCGACTGGGACGCGGACTATACCCAATAGTCAGGACTGCAGCAAGGGAAGACGAAGAACATTGGAAACCAGATCAGAGGAATCATATTCAGTATCTTGCCTAGGCCTCTTTTCAGGAGGGGGATGGGAACCCCTGATCAAAGTAATTAGGTCTTCGGCCATTTTGAGCATTTGTTTCTTAGGCATAGAAGTCTGTCCTGGAGAATGCTGTACTTGTTTCCTTGTCTTTAAAACTGCTTTAGATGCTGAAGTAGGCTTTATATAAAGTTGTGTAGGTCTGAAAACACCCTCAGAAGCCAATGCCTGCACAGTGGCTCCGGACCCATCTGAGGGATTGATTTCCGAAGGGCCAATACCTTGAGTATCCAGAGGCCTAGTTGTCTCCACGTGGGAGTCGGAGGCGGCCTGTGGCTCTGAGGTAGTGGGAGTCAGGGGCTGCGAAAGCGCCTCACTGAGCACCGGCAAACCGGCGACTGGCCTAAAAGACGCTTCGTCGTCGGTTTTGGACCTCAGATGCCTGTCCTTTTCTTTATCCTTGCGCTGTTTATGAATTCCGGTCGTCGGTTGTTCCAACGGCATTATATAGTTAAACCTTCGGCCAAAGTAATGAAAAGCAAAATCATACCGATGCTTTATAGTGCGTTGGTTAAATCTAGCACAAAACTGACAACTAGCAACATCGTGATCAGGGCCTTGGCAAGGAATACAGTAAGAATGATAATCCTTATGAGGTATTTGCTTCCCACAAGAAATACAATTGTTAACTTTTTCTGACAACGGTCTGGAGCAAGAAAAAAAGTTTCCCCAATGGGGTACTTAGCTTTATTGAAAACTTCGGATCTGAAATTCAATTACGAAAATCTCAGGAGTCAGCCGACCGGCACTTTTGCTTCGAGCAACGAACGACAAGAAAGACTGAAGAAAATGGTGTCTGCTGCATCTTTTATACCCCTGGCGCACTGACGTCAGGGAGGAGGTGACAGCAACCGACGCCGGAGCAGGACTTTGGAATTCAGGCCGACTGCGGGTAGCCTGCCAGCAGGATAACCCAAGTGTAACGAATGCAACAGTGAAACACAATGAACATCATAAAAACTTCTTGAAAAGAGGGTGAATAGGAATATGAAGGTAAACATTCTACCAGAAAAGCATTGGGTATTAAGAGAAGAAACAGCATTTGAAGGCAAATGATTCAAAAAGAAGGAACTTTGAGAAAGGTGATGAGCAAGGAGAGATCAAAAATAAGTCTCCAAATGCCCTCCTTTCAAGGCACCAGGAACATCCTGGAGTAAAACCCCTTTCTGACTTGGGAAGAAGGGACAGGCAGAATAGCTCCCTGGTGCACCAGGGACCCAAGGACCTCTGAGAAATGAGGAAGTTATTCCAGAGGAGGTCGAGGAATCCCTGAAAAAGGAGGGATGAGACTTCCACACAATGAAGTAACCCTGATGGATGACAGAACCCAAGAATCCAAGGTGATAAGATGTCAGTTTGGAAGACAGAAGGAAAGCCAAAGAGACAAGGGAACCTGGCCATGAGGTAAGGAGCAAGAAGTCAAAGAGAAGCAGGCTTGTTAGATAAAGGAGGCTTGTGGCCATAGAAGCCTGAGGATATTTAGCAGGAGGAGCTCACCTACTACTGTTCCTGCCTTTAGTGGCCTGAAAAGGCTGTCTGCGAACAAAAGCAGGCCTAGTAGGATATTTCCGCTGGAACTTAGGAATACGAGAGACAAAAATATTTTAAGGACCTGCAAAGCCTTAGTTTTTTCTTGGCAAGACAAGCATAGCAGCAACAGCATTCCCAAAAAGATTTTTATCGTCCAAAGGAGCATACAGCAACTTGGCCTTAATTTTCTCAGGTAAAAACTGTAGATGAAGCCAAGAGTAATGCCTCATGACAGACCCAATGGCAGCAGCTTTGGAAGAGCCCAAAACAGATAAAGTGGAAGACTTTCCTTCAGAATCAGCAAGATTAGAAATTATCAAGGTCAGGGCATATCTGGTCATACGGGTCCAGTAATTGATGGTTCAAAAGTCCAAAGTAGAAGCAGTGTAAACTTTCTTACCAATCCTCTCCATTGTCCTACTACCCTTATCTGAAGGCAGAAGTTTGAAGAGGGCAAAAGCTTGGAAAGCTTGACACAAGAGACACCACAGCAGGGTCAGCAAAAGGACACAAATAAAAATTGACAATCCTAAGGAACTTTACAGAACCTGTTGACTATCTTTGGAGCAGGAGTCTGACAATCAGGAGAGTAAGAAGCAGCTACAAAGGTGTTTTACAAAGCAGCCAGCACAAGCAGGACTGCAGAAGTTTTAGGAGTGTCCACATGAAGCAACTCATAATATCTTTTCTGGGCATCAGACACCTGGGAACATTTTGGGTATCAGACACCTGGGAAAAATCCTACTTAAAGTATTCCATCATTCTAGCTAATGTGTCCTCAAAAGACAATTCCTCAAAAGAAGACTCAGGACTAAAGGACTCCCCTTCATCAGAGCCATAAACCAAAATCAAAGGCATCTGGGAAGAGAAAGGCAAGGACCCTTCAGACTCTGAATACTCATCTGAGGAATCAAGATCTCTAGACCATCTGAAATGAGTTGAAGTCCATGGGAGAGTAGGCACAGAAACCCTTTGAGGAGGTTTCAGGGCCATTAAGGCATTAAACAGACTTGAGTAAACTCCTGCCATTCCCTTTAAGGATCTTTAGGGTATACAGAAGAAGCCATCAATTCCGGTAATTGAAGAATCAGCCTTTGACGGGGGCTTGGGTGGGGGGTGGGGGGAATTTTATAAAGTGTACTCCGGAGTTCAGAAGCTTGGCAATTTGAGAAACTGTGTCCAAATTCTTAATGAACTGTGGTCAACTGGCTTTTGTGCAAGTTGAAGGTAATCCTTAGTTGGTGATATAGTTGGACAAAGCAGACTCTTGGCCTGAACAGGTAGATCCCTTCATGGAAACAGTGATGAGACATTCATCCAAATATGGGAACACCTGGAATCCCTGCAGCTTGTCATGCACTGGGTGAGTACCCTGGGGCTGTGGTTCCTATCTGAAAGTGTAGGAACCTCCTGGACTGCCTCACTGTTTTGATGTGACAGTAGGCATTGTACAGATTGATTGAGCACATCCAGTCATTCTTCCTCAAAAAAGGCAAAATGGACTGAATGTGACCATCCAAAATTTTGTCTGCTTTATACACAGGCTCAGGTGGCAGAGGTCCAGAATGGGCCTGAGGTTCCTGGTCTTTTTTGGAATCAAAAAGAATTTTGAATAGACTCTTGATCCTTAATGGTCTGATGGGACATCCTGGGTGATTTTCTTTTCTAGCAGCTTTGAAATCTCTATAGATAGTGGTTTCCACTGGCTGGGTGGAGTATCAGGAAGCTTTCTTTTGTTCGGTGGATGGGAAACAAGGGGAATAATGTAGCCTCTGGTTATAATTTTCTGCATTCAAGAATTTTGTGTAATGACTAACCAGACTTGAGGGTGCAAAGATAAGCACCTTGATTGCCTCCAGAGTGTAGCAGTCTGTGAGCTTTTCAGGAGTGCTGGAAGGATTTCTCAGTAAAGGGACCCCAAAAACATCTCTATTCCATGAACTACCACTGCCATAGGGGTAACAGCCGTTAAAGTGGCTCCCCCTCTTCCCCAGGGGTTTCCATCAGAGGTTGTCCTGAGCAAAACTTTGGATCTTGTGAAACTATAACCTCTTTCCACCCATTTGGCTCCGAGACAAAGTCCTTTGGGGGTAGAAAATCTGATGCCCACATTTTTAAGTATTTCTTTGACCTTGGGACCAAAACGAGTGGACCCATCAAAAGCAGCATTCAAAAAGTCATGAAGCTCTCTGCAAAGTCAGAGACTCCTCCAGGCATGCCAACTTACAGAAAGGCTGGTCCTTGCAGCTCCCAAAATACCATCAGCTACATTCAATAGCAAGTACTGGACGCATTAGATATGGACGGTGGATGGTTAGCTACAACTCTATCTTCTGTACATCAGCAGGTAAGGTACCCAATGGCTACTTGGAAAGATCCTTGATCAAGTCTTTCTGGAATCATGTTAAGTGAGCTAGATAATTCCACACTTGCAAAGCATATGTCGCTAAAGCAAAAGTCTGCTTTCCAAACTTGTCCAATGATCCGGACTCCATGTTGCAAAGATAGACCAAAAGGTGCGCTTCTGATAGCTCCTTTCTTGTAGCTGCCACTACCACAACAGCAGCTACAGCAGGACCCATGCCTCTAAGGATGCCTATTCCTAGCAGTAACAAATATTTGTATCCAGTTTCCTTGGTATAGACTCCACCACATCCGGTTCCTTCCATGCTCGCTGAGAAATGAAATCAATGAGCTTATCCATGGGAGGGACCACTCTTAAGTAGATGAGATAGCCCCAAAAGCCTTGAGGAATAAAGGCTCCTCTTGGGAGGGATCATCAATGGACAAACCCCCTAACTGCTCCAATTGTAGAGATCATGGGGTATCCAACCCCTTCCTTGAAGTCAGTATCTTCAGTGAGAGACTTCAGAAAGAAATACAGATGCCTCCTTTTAAAAGTCCTCTTTCTATTTCCTTCCTAGGTGGAAGGCTCTGGGGAGGGCTTGAAAGCAGAAGGGGAGCTCACCTGGGTGTCTTCTAGGCTTAAGGAAAATTGCTGTTCCTGTCTAATATGACTGGAGGAAGGTAACACAGACTCCAAAAGGGTTCAGCGTGGAGGAGAGAGAGAGGAATAGACCTCCTTTCTCAACTAAGAGAGTGTCCTTTCAAAACCCTCAAATGCTGAAATTGAAATCAGAGGTGAGGAAGGACCATTGGGGGTAACTTCTTGGGATCTGAAGCAACTTGGCAGGGCTCACAGGCAGATATCTGAGCCAAGCTGTCCAAGGCAGATGGGTGGAGAGGAAAGGATAGCACAAACAGCCATGGAATTGACCTCAATCCACCCTGAGCATCAACTCTGACCTCTTAGCTCCAAGACCTCAAGAGATCCGAAACCACAGTTGACTAAGAAAGGGAAACAGTGCTGAAACTGAGCAAACTATCAGCTCTGACACGGATATCCTATGAGCAACTCTTGGATTACAAATCACTAGACTAGAGGGCTGGACCAGAAAAGAAAATACCAGAAAAGAAGTTGTAAGTGCTGGCCCAGCACTCCTTGGGGTAGTGCTGGAAGGATAACATCTGGATATTAGTCTTCAGACATTTGCATTATCCTGCTGATGTCAGCTTTATACAGACTCCTCAATGGACAAAAGTATCTGAAAGATAATGCCACTGATGGGGGCCTGGAAGACCAAATGTGACCTCTTTTGCAGACTCGGAGAATGGAGCCAAGGGACTGGCTTGCTCCAAAAAAATCTCAAAGAAGGGAACTGGATCTGAATGGGTTCCTGGAAAGTAACAGGATCTGACAACCTTGGTGCTTTAGTTCTGGGGATTTTTTTTCAATTCCTTTTCTTGTACATCACGTTTATCATTTTTCTCTCTCTCCGTGTCCTTATCCATTACTTTTTCTTTTTTGCTCTGTCTATGTAAGATTTAACCTTATTCCTAGTCTTCTTTCTAGAAAGGGAAGCAGTGACTGTGACAAAAGGAGGATTGTTTCTCCAGCTGAGGCAAAGAGAAGACCCTTCAAGACCAACTTGTGTGTATCTAAAAGAGTCAAAACAACCAGTAACCTGGTGAAAAAGCTGAGTACGGCCCACCAAAAAAATCTTATCACACAGCACGGCAGAACTAGAAGCCAATAAAGGATGCACCCTTGTCTCAGAATACAACGAGCCGCACCAATGAATAATCCACACTGTAGTTTGATAGGCAGATTAAGCGCTTTCGTTTCACAACAGGAAACTTCATCAGGATGAAAGTAATCCTCCTAAAACACTTTAGATAGTCTAATCTAACAGTTCACTGGCTAAGGCATATTCAAATAACAAAACTTCATTGGTTGACACATCAAGACTGCACACTATATTTAAACATTTACATATAAAAACTTTTTACATGTAAAAACTAGAAAATAAACTTGCACCATAAAAATATATGTAACATGTACTTAAAATATATATGTATATGTAGAAAATGATCAATAAACCAAAGCTATCATCTTTAATGCAGGTAATATAGAAACATGGTCATTCAACCCGGGACTAAAGTTTAATTGCCATATTAGTTCCCGGTGTTCAACTTTTGTTTCCAAATCGCCTCCTCTGTCAAAAGGTTTAACCTGCTCAAGCACCCAAAATTTGTAATTTGCTTTATTACATATACTTGTGTGTCTAAATAAAGCATTGGTCTCCTTTTTCCTATTAATGTCATAAAAGTAAAGTAATGTCTTTCGGCTTTTCCAGGTTAGGGGTCGCCATAGCGGAACTCCGGTCTGCTTATGATTAATGTCATAAAGATGTTCATATATTCTTTTCTTTAGACGCCATTCCTCTTTACCTACATAATATGTATAACGTGAGGTGCAATAAGCCATATAGATCACTCCCTCTTTGAAAATCAATCGCAATGACCATCTGTTGGAACAAATCGATTTAAACTAGGTAAATATAATTCCATAGCATTAACTACCAAAGAACACTGGGGGCAACTTCCACACCCAAGTGTTCCCTTCTTGCACCTCACCCCAATAAAATTTTGGTGAGATGCATTCTTAAATACATTTTTAAGATTTGCGCCTCTCCTGAGTGCACCCTTTATTGGCTTCTAGTTCTGCCATGCTGTGTGATACATTTTTTTGTATCTAAAAGAGTGCTGGCCTTGAAGGAAGCACATGACTTACATTCTACAGTCATTCCCAAGCAATACATGCACAGGGAATCTTGTGCCCAAAAATGATACTCTTTTTGAATCTCAACGCCTTGTTATTCATGGAGGCAGAAAAAGTACTACAGAAAGTGCTCTCATGCAACACTAAACACTATGAACTATAGAAATAGCTTACAGCCCAAGAACAAGGACCCTAAGGGTTGGGAAGAAAAAACAAAAAAGACCAACACACTATCTCATACTAATAGAAAGTTTATATGTGTGTGTGCGTAAGATATATATATATATATATATATATATATATATATATATATATATGTACACACACACACACACACCCCACACACAGACATATATATATATATATATATATATATATATATATATATATATATATATATATATATATATATATATATATATATATATATATATAAAACACATAATACACACACTTGTGCGGATATATATTATTTATATATCCCCCCCACACACGTGTGTGTGTGTGTGTGTGTGTGTGTATGTATGCATATACACACACACATACGTGTGTGTGTGTGTGTGTGTGTGTGTGTGTGTACCTGTATGTCTGTATGCATATACACACACATAATATCTATATAGATATCTTTATAAAGGCATAGGAAAGGATGTAAAGAGCGGGAAGATAAAACCAAAACACAAAGTCTTTTTTCACACTAAATCCCGCAAGAATAAGAACTAACACAACAATAATACTATAAGGCCTCAAGGCAGAAAAAAAATTCAAAAATTTAATAAAAGAAAATTGACTTAGCTGTGAAAAAAACTAGTCAAGCTTTAAGCCCACAGATGGCATCCAAGCCTATGAAGTGGTAAACGAGATCTGGGGTACTGCATGGATGGAAGGGAATTATAGGTAGAGGGGAAGCCCTGGATCTTACAGTCTAAAAAAGCTGCCAATGTTGGATCTTACCAGATATACCCTTATGCTGAGGAAGACAGAAAAGACACTGATTAGATTAATTTAGACTACAGTTTTTTAATGTAAACTTCTTGGTAACAGTATGTATGAATTGTGAAAACTGCACTGAAATAATTTGCTGCATGAACCAGACAAGTACAATACTTTGGTAGCTATGTGAACTACTAATTCAAACACAGTCAAATTAATAAATATTGTACTATGTAGTAATGGAATAAGGGTGTATACACAAAAGCTGCCAGTTCTCCTAAGTGGCCTGAGTACCATGAATGACCTACCACAGTCACACATCAGGTCACGACAACAAAGCAGCAGGACACTAAATGCATATCAAGGTCATCATTTGTGAATCAACAACATGTCTTCATTAAAGTCTTAGACTAATTAAACATAACACGTGCTGATGGCAATTTTACTCTCAGCAGGTAGTGCTTTTCATGTCCTGCATCATTATTTCGGAAAAGCAGATGTACAAATTACACAGCTGCTCCACAAAAACTAGCGTCTTTGTAGGTTTTTGAATGTATAATTTACTGCATTTTTTTAATTCAGCTTCAAGACACAGCTGCTCCATGAAAAAGTATAGTTCTCAAAAAGAGTAGAATGTGTAATTTACTCATTTGTCTGTACATACAAGTTTGTTTTCCTCTTGAATATCAATTAAGTTGGCAAACATGGCATGCTGCATGCACATTTTTTAATTTTCAAGTTTAATGAAGTAAACCCTACGTACCTACAACACATACAATTACAAGAACTGTCTATGACGTGTGGCTTATGGTTTTTGCCTAGTCCCTGAGGAGTTTTACCAAGTACCTGACATTTCATTCATCTATCATTTTACCACTCTGGAACCTTATCTCCTGAAGTTAAAGACCAGTTATTGGTACAAGCAAAGTTACATTTATTCTGAGTGTAAGCACAGGCCCACTGACAGGTGCACATCAATTACTATATTTGCAATTTACTTCCATTTGTCAACTGGCACAGTCCAACTGAGCACAGTGCCCTTTTCAGCACAGATCACGAGAGTAAAGCTCAGCAGAACATCCAACAGTACATTTAAAAAATATGTAAAAATAAAACTGGTGGCATTTGTTATATGTCAGTTATAGTGCTCAACTTCTGGTTGTAACCTAGAAAAAACTAAATGAACCATTCCTAGATCAAAAATCAAGAGTCCTTTCAGGACATCATCTTGATGCAGCTGATCTCTGACGAAGTCTAGCAGAACTATGGAACACTGTGGGGAAGGGTCTTGCATTCACTTCTGAAGATGTTAAAGGCATGTACAATGGTTCAAATTTCTGCCTTACAATTGCAGCTTCCAGGAATCAATCCTGAATTCCAGACTGTATATAGTTTTCATGACCTCATTGTGTCTGTGAAAGTTTTTCTGGGTAAAGCACTCAGTGGCAAAACAGGTAGCACACTCATTTGGTGTAGAAGGTTGTGAATTCTATTCCCACACCATGTAGATGACTGCTGGCACTGCAGTGAAGCACAACAGGGGTGCTTCACTTCTAAGTGTGTCGCCCCTTTGGATGAGACATTAAATCAAAGCCCTATCTGCTTTAGTTGGTGGCAGCTCAGGAGAATGTAAATGATCCCACAGTTCCTACTGAAAAAGAGAGAAAGGGATGCTCACCAAAATTTTCCTTAACAGTATTACGAGTTTCCCCTAAAAATAGGCTACTAACCTACCGAGACTACCATGGACAAAGGATAAATAAAATAAATTTTACAGCTTACTGGATGTGAAGGTCAAACTAACTGCTCATCAATTCTGTCGCCAAGTAGTTTTGTGTGTGGGGGGGACAATTTCATCAGTAGTAGTAATAGTAGTATTGTTTTCTCTTTCGAAGTTCATGTACGGTGTTGGCTGAGCCAAGGACTGCGGCATCATCTGCATATTGAATAAGAGTGGCTTCTTTGGTTACTTTGTGAAGGCCATGTATGAAAGTATGGGACCTACTATAGAACCCTGTGAAATTCCGACGGAGACTGGTAACACATAGGTGTTCATTGAACAATGTAACTGCTTGCTGTCTGAAGATGGAGGAGTTATGACTACTTATGGAAGCAGCATGGACACCTTTTGTGTTGTTTTGTACGTTTTGTGTTCTAAAAACTTCTGACTCACTTGCAACTTTAACAATGATCTACTGTGGATTTTTAGGACACAAAGCATGAAGTATTAGCTTCTGATAACTTCTGACTACAGCGAAATATTTGGACTATTTAGAGCTTAGTCTATACCTGCTGGTACAGACTATGCTACAGGGTTCTGTAGCTGCATTTGGGGTTCGCTGTTATATCAAGTCATTACTCCCAATACCACAGACTTGACTTTTGTGTAGTCTCATGGATTTAACTCTAATAAATTTTCTATTGCTGATTCCTTCAAAATGATCTCTGGGAAGCCATATGCAATGCCTTTATGTTCATTTTATGCCAGTTTGCAGCTTTGGAGATCATACATTTCAGTGTCCACTGGCATTTTTGCATACTGTCTTTTGATGGACATTACTACGCTGCAGTCAGATGTTACATGAGGACACCTTTGCTGACAACTTGCCAAGCTTTCAGTTTCAGTGGTCGACATATTTCTGCTTAGGCAGGCAGATATTACTGTTAGTAAGGAATACCCTTTCACCGCCATTGCTGCCCACTTCAATTTTGATGCACCAGCGTACTGGCTCTTCAGGAGAGGCCTGAGATGATGCAAGTGGAAGGAACCTACATTACATAATAGGGGTGTCTGGGGGGGGATATCACAGGAACTGCAGGAAAGCAGATTTGTTGAAAAAGAGATGGATTTGGTATCTGGCACTGGCACAAACAGCTGAGCAAAAAGCATGCAAGAACACTGGATGGAGAACTGGATGAAATGAAAGGGGGTGCTGGTGATAGGTCAAACCAAAAGATCCTACTATATGGTAATTTTAGAAGCAACTGCTATGAGAAGTGGGGTGCTGAGATACTTGGGCTTAATAATGAGCAGATCTATTGCATTACAGTAAACAAAATAATGGGCACCAGCACCTACTCTACCGTATGGAACACAGATTAAGTATGACATCCATTTAATAATGGTGGCATGCTATGAAACTGCCAATGCTGAGGGCTGACACACTGAAAAAAAAAGAGAATGCAGGAGAGCAGCCAATACAGAACATCACTCTTCTCCTTCAATTTTTTTTTTCAAGGAGGGAGGCATACCTCTTCGTTGGTCAGGTATGACCATAAGCAAATCATCCTTGACATCCACATCCATCCCCCACCCCCAGTAAGGAAACCTCCGTAAAAAAAACTTCTCCAAAGCCAACTTCATGCTACTCAAGTCAGAAGTGACAAACTTCATGACACCCATGCAGACGGGAACTGAAAGTTTGACTGCTGAATCCTACACTAAGGCACTGTACGAGAACATCCACTCGTGCATGAATTGTGCCATCCCAAATAGAACCAAGATGCTCTCCAAAAAAGGAAGCCAATCTGGCGGCACCCTGCTATAAACAAACTTTACAACAAAAGGAAGAAACTGTTGCAGAAAAGAGGAAAATCCCAGGATGCAAAAATCTCCCTTACCAGCCTAAGTAAGAAGCTGAGATCCCTCATAAAATCCTCCAAAGCTAGTTACGAAAATAAAACTGCCAAAGATTCCAAAGACAACCACAAGGCATTCTTTATCTATGTCAAGAAGTGCTCAGATCTGCTCTGAGCTACAACAGAATGGCATTAAATATACTGATCCCAAGGATATTGCCAATATCCTGGCAGATCGATTCAGTGCCAACTTCACCCCCCTCTTACCCCCTAAACAGCCCATCTCAATACCGAAAGATTGCCAAATTCAGGTAAGAACTGCACTCTTACAGCATCTATGGGACCAGACGACATCCCGGGCTGTGTACTACATGAACTACAAAATGAACTGGCACCTCACCTAAGTATCATGTTTAATCATATCCTCACCTCAGGCTTCATGCCCATTGAGTGGTGCACAGCTACAGTTATCCCACTCCACAAGGGGGGATCCAACTTGGATCCTGGGAACTACCACCCCATCAGTCTGACGAGCCTGATGTGCAAGGCCATGGAACGTATTATCATGGAACTTATAAAAGACATTGGCAATCTTCAGACACTGGATCCCACCCAGTTTGGATTCGTGAAGGGCGATGTTGTCTCCTGAACCTGACTGACTTCTTCGAATCAGTCTCCAGAGCTGTGGAAAAGGGTAAGGCAGTCCACACAGCCTATCTGGATCTCGCCAAGGCCTTCCCAGCTTAGATTCGTGAAGGGCTGATGTTGTCTCCTGAACCTGACTGACTTCTTCAAATCAGTCTCCAGAGCTGTGGACAAGAGTAAGGCAGTCCACACAGCCTATCTGGATCTCGCCAAGGCTTTCAACACCATCCCCCACTCTGGAATCACAGATAAACTTACTAAGCTGGGCATTAGTCCCTACATCACTCAATGGGTTGCCAACTGGCTTACTGACAGAACCCGCACTGTAAAAGTAGCCGACTCCAAATCCAGCTCCAGACAAGTGACAAGTGGAATACCTCAGGGTACAGTCCTGGGACTGCTATTGTTTGGCATCTACTTGTCTGAAGTACAGGCCAACACTAAGGGACTGTGGCTAACAAAGTTCGCAGATGACTGCAAACTGGGAGCCATTATTGAATCCCCAAATGATGTGGGTATTCTACAAAAGGGCCTTACAGAAACAGATGCTTGGTGCCAGAGCCATGGGCTCAAGCTCAATGCCAAGAAATGTAGTTATCCCCTTTGGGAAAAAAATATGTACCTGTGAATTACCACATAGGTGGCAGCACACTAAACACTGAAAGTGTGATAAGAGACCTAGGGACACAGGTGGACAGTGGTCTCACCTTCGATAAAGTACAGTTGTGTACACTTACCATAAATGTGAGGCAGAGCACCTCGCTGACTCTGTTCAAGAGAAATCTAGACCTGTGGATGGGAGATCGTAGGTTTACCCCGGGAATCATCTCTGTGTCACTGCTGGACAGAGGCACAACAAACTAATGGGCACAGTATTTTTTCATATAAGGGGTGGCGTAAGCCACAAAAATTTGGGCTAGGCTTATAAATGCCTTAGGGCAGATAGCCTAGTATAAACCTATGAACCTATGAACCTAAATGTAGATGTTCGAGTGTATTCACTGTTGCATTTCGGTAATCTGCTGGCAGGTTGCCCTCAGTCGGCCTGAATAACAAAGTCTTGGGTCCTGTGTCTGTTGATGTCTCCTCTTCCGTGATGTCAGGTCGTCAGGTGTATAACACATGAAGCTGACGTCATTTTAATCAGTTTTTCTTGCCCCAGATTTCAGGTGCCCCCCAAATGGGGAGCAAAAAATATATATAAACAGTAAATATATAAATGCACTTTAGAAACAAAAAAATGTACCTTCAACTAAAAGCAAATATACCACAAAGGCTTTTGAGTATAGTGAAGGAAAGAAAAGATATAGAAAGGGGGCTGGCGGGTGGGTAATCCGGACTGCAACAGTGAATACACTCGAACATCTACATTTATGGTAAGTGTACACAACTGTACTATGTTCTTTGTGTTTGACTGTTGCAGTCATTACATTTCGGTAGAATCCCAAAGCTATGGATGGGGGGATGGAACTAAACGGCATAAGGCCCTGCACGACTGCAGTGGCAAAGCCTGCCCTGGATTTAGAGAAGAGAGGTAAATGATAATGCTTTGTGAACGTATGAACTGAACTCCAAGTAGCAGCTTCTAGAATGTCTCTGGTAGGGACCCCTCTGAGAAAAGCTGCTGAAGTAGAGGCAGCCCTGATGGAATGGGATCTGATCTCCTTGGGCACAGGTTTACCATGGTGCAAAGTAGCAGAAACGAATGCAATGGCTTATCCTTTTAGAAACAGTCTGCATTGATATAGCCTTCCCCTCTGATCCTGCAGCAAATGCTACCAGTAGTTGCTCAGACTTTCTTAGAGATTTTGTCCTGTTCAAGTAGAATCTTAGTTGTCTGTGTACATCCAATGAATGCAGAATCCACTCCCCCTTGTTCTGCAGATTTGGGAAAAAAGTTGGCAGGTGAATGGTCTGGTTAAGAGCCACACTGGATACTAACCTTAGGCATAAAAGAAGGATTGGTCCTGAGGGCCACCCTGTCTGGGTAAAAAATAATGAAAGGTTCCACTGCCATGAGAGCCTGTAGTTCTGAAACCCTTCTAGCTGAAGTGACTGCCAAAAGAAAAGCTGTCTTCCAAGAAAGAAATTTTATATCCGCAGTAGCTGCTGGTTCAAAAGGAGGCAGGGTGAGTTTTTCCAGCACAAAATTGAGATCCCATGCAGGAGTTGGTGCTCTCCTGGGAGGCCTTAAATTTTTGGCCTCTCTGAGGTACTGTTTTAGCAGTGGATGAGAAAAGAGGGGAGGCTCTGTGCTGTAATGAGCCAAGATGCCAGAGGCATGGATTTTTATTGAAGAAAAAGATAGGCCCTTGTCAAGCATCTCAGTTAAGTAATGTAAAATCTGAGGAATACTGGGCTTTGCTGTGTCTATTCCTTTTGCTTGGTTCCAAACACAGAATCTCTTCCATTTATCAGCATAAGATTTTCTAGTACTAGGCCTTTTGCCTTCCAAAATGACATCCATCACAGGTTTATTGAGAGATGCAGTTGGTAAAATTAGTTGATTAGCCATGCTGCAAGATTCAGAGTTTGGAGCTGAATGTGCAGAATTTGATAGTTCTGCTGAGACAACAGGTGAGGTGTTTGAGGCAAGTACCACAGAGGAAGGTGTGACATATTCCTTAGAAGCAGGTACCAGTGTTGGCGAGGCCAGTCCGGAGCAATTAGAATCATTTTTGTTTTTTCCTGTCTGACTTTTAGTAAGACCTTGGAGAGTAGAGGCAGAGGGGGAAAGGCATAGACTGATAGGTATTTCCAGCTGAAGCATAGAGCATCCACTTTCCATGTTTTTTTGTGATGATTTCTTGTGCAGAATTTGTCCAACTAATAGTTTTGGGGTGAGGCAAATAGATCTATGTCTGGGCTTCCCCATTTCTGTGTTAACAAGCTGAAGATTTGTGGATCCAGATTCCATTCGTGCAGGTCCATAAGATTTCTGCTTAGGTCGTCTGCCAGAGTATTTTGCTTTCCTGGCAGGAACTGAGCTTGAAGATGTATTTGGTAAGTCAAGGCTGTGTTCCAAAAGGCCATGGCTAGTCTGCAAAGGGGGTAGGAATGGGTACCCCCCCTGCTTGTTTATGTACCACATAACTGTGGTGTTGTCCGTCTTTATCAGTAGTTGTCCTGTATGAAGTAAGTCCTTGAAGGCTGTCAGAGCATTCTGAACCGCTAGCATTTCTTTCTGGTTGATATGTAGATGCATTTGGTTTGGGGTCCATTTGCCCTGAATGCATCTCCCTGCCAGGTGGGCCCCCCAAGCATAGTCTGATGCATCTATAGTTAGGGTTTGGGTGGCAGGGAGTAGAGTAAATGATAGTCCCTTGTTTTGGTGACATGTCTCTGCCCACCAAAGAAACTCCTGTTGCAGGCAGGGAATGAGAGGAATCATTGTTTCCAGGCTGTGACAATGTTGACTCCATAAGCTTTTTAGGTACCATTGAAGTTTCCTCATATGCAGTCTCGCATATGGAATTAGTAGAATGCAGGATGCCATGAACTCCAAAGCCTGCAGAATTTGTCTTGCAGATAACTGGGTTTTTGTTGCCATTTGTTGAACTATGTTGACAATTGCATTTGTTTGACTGGCGTGCGGTAAGCCATCTGGACAGTTGCATTCAAGCTTGTACCCAGGAATGTAATTATTTGAGAGGGTACCAGTTGTGATTTCTTTTCATTTATGATGTACTCTAGGCATGCTAGAAGCCTTTTTACAAACGATAGATGTTGAAGAAGAGTGTCCTTGTCCTCTGCCTGAATGAGACAATCGTCAAGATAAGGATAAATTTGAATGTTTCTTTGTCTGCAGAATGCAATTACTGGTGCCATAAAGACCCTGGGCACAGTAGATAAGCCAAAGGGCAGTGCAGAGAATTGGTAATGCAAAAAGCCTGCTTTGAAGCAGAGGTATCTTCTGCAAGATTCCCTTATTGGGATATGCAGGTATGCCTCTTTTAAGTCTAGAGTTACCAACCAGGCATTCTTGCATAGCATAGGCAGTAGCTGTTGTAAAGTCAGCATTTTGAATTCTGGAATGTCCAGGTACGTGTTCAGAATTGATATGTCCAGTACTGGATGCCATGAATTGTCTTTTCTGGGTACGAGGAAAAGTTTTGAATAAAATCCCTGTCCTTTTTTTCTTTTCTGGTACCGGTTGAATAGTCCCCATATCCATGAGGGACATGACTTATTTCTGGGCCTCTCCCCACTGGTTTTGTGGCAGATCTGGCCATCCATTTGGAATTGGCAAAGTGTGGAAATTAAATCTGTACCCCTGGGATACTATGTTTAATTCCCACTTGTCCTGGGTAATTAACTGCCAATTTTGAGCATGAAGTGCTAGTTTCCCCCCCAAGGGGGCTGCCAAAAGATAAGTGCTTGGAGATGGTAGAGGAAAGTAATTGAGACTGCTTACTGTAGGGTTGTGCTTTGTTACCTCCAGATTTGGAGGTGGAGGCACCCCATTGCCTTGACCTGTAAGATCCATGTGATTGATATCTGGAGCCTTTGGAGCGTCTGGGTTTGCCCTGAGTGGCTCTGTTGGACACAGGAAAGGACCAATTCTTAGTAGGCCAGTGCCTACTGAACCTGGGTGGCTGCACTTGCAAGAAATCTTTTACAGTTTGCATAGATTTAGCTTTGTCTTCCATTTTCTTTAAAACCTCTTCTGTCTTATTACCAAACAGACTATCATGCTGTAAAGGGGCATCCAACAATTTAGCTTTAACATGATCAGGCAGAATTTGCTCCTTAAGCCAGGCATGCCTTCTTATCACAGATCCAGTTATGGCGGCCCTGCAAAAAGCCTCCAAGGAATCAAAACTACATTGCAAAGTTTGCTTTCCAACCTGTTCTGCTGAATGCAATAAATCCTGCAACTCTTTATTTTTCATACAATCAGAAATCAACATAATTTTCTGTTTCAGTAAGCCCATAACATGCTGTTGATATTTAAGCATATGAAACTGGCAATTTAAAGCCCTGATTGCCAATTGCAGACGTATAAACCTTCTTACCCCATCTATCCAGCACCCTGGAATCTCTATCAGATGGGGTAGGATTTTTGGCTGTAGAAGCCTTAACACCCTTGGGACCCTGAGAAATAGTCTCAGGATCAGCAGCAGGATTTTTGAAAATAAATTTGTGGGAGTCAGGAACCCTGTAATATCTGTCTGGCTTACTAGGAGCCAGAGGCAGGGGATCAGGAGCCAAGTTTGATTCCGAGAACACATCATCAACAATGTCTAATACAGGAGGTATTGCCAAAGGCCTATGCTGAGAAAGATGAAGAAAATCCCTAAGCCTCTTTTTAGATTCAGAGAAGTCCTGACTCTCCCAGTGAAAATGTTCCCTTAAAGTATGCAAAGTCTCTCCAAATGAGAGATCTTCAGGAGGAGATGCAGATGGGATGGATTCCTCTGCATCAGAATCCTCATAAGGTGGAATAGAAAATTCCTGATCAGAAGAAATGGAAACCTGATCTTCTTCTTTCGGCTTTTCCCGGTTAGGGGTCGCCATAGCGGATCACCTGTCTGCTCATGACTGGCAGTTGAGTTTTACGGTGTCAAGTTGCCAGCCCGGTGCCCAACCTTCTACAGAAGGCACACACATGCACACACTCAAGCCTAGGGCCAGTTTAGAGTGTCCAATCCACCTACAGCATGTCTTTGGGATGTGGGAGGAAACAAGCACCCGGAGGAAACCCACGCGATCACAGGGAGGATATGCAGACTCGGCACAGAAGGCACCCCAGCCGAGAATCGAACCGGAGAACCTCTTGCTATGAGGTGGTAACGCTAACCGCTGCACCACCGTGGTCACGCTAACCGCTGCACCACCGTGGTCGCCCAAATGGAAACCTGATTTGAAGATTCATAATCAGTGCCTTGCCTAGGCCTCTTAGCGGGGGGGATTGGGAACCCCTGATCAAGGTAATTAAATCCTCAGCCATTTTGATCATTTGTTTTTTAGGCATAGGGGCCTGAGCACATGGCTCATGCGTCAAATTTTTAGACATAGAAGTCAGTTTTGACCTTGTTTTTGTTGATGGCGTCGGTTTAATATAAAAATGTTGAGGCCTGAAAACACCCTCAGAAGCCGGTGCCTGCTCAGTGGCTCCGGACCCATCCAAGGGAGAGACATCCGCGGGTTCAATACTTTGTGAATCTCGCGGCATACCGGACTCCGAATGGGTCTCGGTAGAGGCCTGCGACTTAAATGTAGAGGGTATCAGGGGCTGTGAAAGCACCTCACTGAGTACCGGTGAACCAGCGACTGGCTTAGGAGAAGCTTCGTCGTCGATTTTGGACCACGACGATCTGTCTCTTTTTCCTTACTTTTTTTGTGAACTCCGGTAGTCGGATTGCTAACCGACGACATTTCAGGGTAGTTAAATCTTGAACCAACATATTTAGAAGCAAAAATATACCGATTCTTAATAGTGCGTTGGTTAAATTTAGCACAAAACCGACAGCAAGGCACGTTGTGATCAGGGCCTAGGCAAGAAATACAGTAGAAATGAAAATCCTTATGAGGTATTTGCTTCCCACAAGTAATGCTATTATTAACTTTTGCTGACATCGGTAAGGAGCAAGAAAAAGTTTCCCCAACGGGGTACTTAGCTTTAGTTTGAAGACTTCGGTTCTGAAACTCAAAAACGAAAATTTCAGGAGTCGGCCGACCAGCACTTGCAAACTGCTTCTGCTTTGGGCACCGTGCGGCAAGAAAGACCGATTAAAATGGCGTCGGCTGCATATTTTATACCCCTGACGACCTGACGTCATGGAAGAGGAGACAGCAACCGACGCAGGACCCAAGACTTTGTAATTCAGGCCGAATGAGGGCAACCTGCCAGCAGATTACCCAAATGTAATGACTGCAACAGTGAAACACGAAGAACATCCACATAGCCACAAAAGTCAGGAAATCCTTGTATGTGGCACACCTCATCACTAAGGGCTTTTCATTCAGAAAAAAGGAAGTCATTGTCCTACTGTACACATCTCTCATTAGACCCATTATAGAATACAATGCACCGTTAGGTATGTACCTCTCAAGACATCTGCAACAACTGGAAAGGCCGCAGAAACAGAATCACAGACCTAATGCAGATGCCCTATGCTGACCGTCTAAAAAAAACTCCAGCTATACTCTGTCGAATATCGTCTCCTCAGAGGCGATCACTGCTTAACATACAAGGCCATGTCAAACCCAGAGCTGTTGGACATGCTCCACTTAAAGAAATCCCAATCCCTCAGAGCCACACGCTCCAGGGATCTAAACCTTGTCATCACAACGAACAAAATATGCTGGAGGGATAAGTTCCTGACCCAGAGACTCCTCATACTCTGGAATAGATTGCCCATATATGTCAACCACAATGCCTCTTTGGCCGTCTTCAAAAGGAACCTTGATGATTAGATGGGAGATAGGAAATTCACCCTGGAGATCACGTCAGTCACCCTGCTAGACAGGGGTCCAGGGAAATAAATATTGTGGGAAGAAATAGCCAGGGAATTGTTACAGCTAGGTTTGTATAGGCCCTAAGGCTGATAGCCTAGTACCAACCTATGAACCTCAGAAAAAAGGAATAGTCTGAGAAATGTCCATCTTTGACTTGGTATATGCAAGCCCTTTTTATCCACTCATTCTCCATATTGTGGGGTTCGCTGAAGTGGGTCTCATCATTTCAAATGGTTACCGGTTTTGTCAGACTCAACTACTCTTGTAACTTGAATGAATAACTTACTGGGAAGAAGCCATCTTGTAGGTGCTGTCTAACTGAATTTGGCAAAGCATTGAACTCCATTCCATGATGTGATGCCGGTAATTAAGTAAAAATAGGATTGGAGTAGGACCACAAATGGAGAAAAGTGGAATGAGTCACAGTGGAAATCAGCGGAGGACGATAATATCTGACTAGTCAGTGGCCAGAGAGTAAGTGCCTAGCCTAGCCCTCCTTGGAATGCTATGAAGCAAAACCAGCATATCTGTAGATAGTGTACACACAATGGTTGTTGGCATGCATACTAAACATACACATCATCAGGAGATGCTTTAAAGTCAGGACTGGTCACAGAAATGGAAAAGTACAGTTGTGTACACTTACCATAAATGTATTCACTGTTGCAGTCATCACATTTGGTTTACCTGCTTGCAGTAGTCCTCAGTCGGCCTGATTATCAAAGTCTTGGGCCTTGCACTGGTTGCTGTCTCATCTTCCATGACGTCAGGTAGTCAGGGGTATAAAGCATGCAGCCGACGCCATTACATCAGTTTTTCTTGACCCAGATGTCAGGTGCCCCCCTAATGGGAAGCAATTAAATATATATATATACAAGGTTATACCTCCAACAAAAAAGCAAATACACCAAAAAGCTTTTAAGCATAGTAAAATAAAGGAGAGTAGAGGTATAGCCAAAAGAAGTCAGGGGGCTGGAGGGAGGGAGGGTAACCAAGACTGCAACTGCAACAGTGAATACACTCGAACATCTACATTTATGGTACATGTACACAACTGTACTATGTTCTTCGTGTGTCACTGTGGCAGTCATCACATTTGGGTAGATTCCCAAAGCTGAGGATGGGAGGAGGAATTTAGATAACATTAGGACCAGCTATAAGGCCCTGCAAGACTGCAGTGGCAAAAGCCAGCTCTGGATTTAGAAAAAATTGGTAAATGGTAATGCTTGGTGAAAGTATGTACAGAACTCCAGGTAGCAGCTTCTCGGATGTCCCTGGTAGGGACACTTCTGAGAAAGGCTGTAAAGGTAGATTCAGCCCTGGTTGAATGGGGTCTAATCCCCTGTGGGATAGGTTTTCCATGGTGCTTATAGCAGAAATGAATGCAATGGCCTATCCATTTAGAAATGGTTTGCTTTGAAATAGCCTTCCCCTCTGCCCCTGCAGCAAATGCCACCAACAGTTGTTCAGATTTCCTTTGAAGTTTGTCCTGTCCAAGTAAAATCTAAGTTGTCTGTGCACAGGAGTGCAGTATCCGTTCCCCGTTGTTCTGTAGATTAGAAAAGAAAGTTGGCAAATGAATGGACTGATTAAGAGCTACACTGTATACCACCTTGGGCATGAAGGAGGGATTGGTCCTGAGGGACACCCTGCCTGCATGAAAGATGATGAAAGGCTCCACTGCCATAAAGGCCTGTAATTCAGATACCCTTCTTGCTGAAGTGATTGCTACAAGGAAGGTTGTTTTCCAAGAAAGGAATTTTAACTCTGCACTTGCAGCTGGCTCAAAAGGAGGAAGAGTGAGTTTTTCCAATACAAAGTTAAGGTCCCAGGCTGGAGATGGGGCTCTCCTGGGTGGTCTTAAGTTTTTGGCCCCTCTGAGGAACTGCTTGAGCAGTGGATGAGAGAAGAGGGCTGGTTCTGTGTTGTAATGAGCTGAAATGGCTGAGCCGTGAATTTTGATGGAGGAAAAAGAAAGGCCCTTGTGAAGCATCTCAGTTAAGTATTGAAAAATCTGAGGTAAATTGGGCGCTGCTGTGCCCATCCCTTGAGTTTGGTTCCAGGCACAGAATATTTTCCATTTTTCAGCATAAGCTTTTCTAGTACTAGGCCTCCTTACCTCCAAAATGAAATCCAACACTTGTTTACTGAGGGATGGTAACGGAGAGATTAGGTAATTAGACAGGCTGCCAGGTTCAGGGTTTGGCTTTCCTGCTGTGACAGCAGGGTAGGGGTCTGAGGCAGATGCTATGGATCCAGCAGTAACAAACTGTGCAAGAAGGGGCACCAGTGTTGGTGTGGCCAGTCTGGTGCAATCAGTATTGTCCTTGGTTTGTCTTGTTTGATCTTTAGTAGTACTTTGGAGAGGAGAGGCAGAGGAGGAAAGGCATAAAATGACAGATTTTTCCATCTGAAGGACAAGCAATACACTTTCCAAGCTTGTTTGTGGGAAGTCCTTGTGCAGAATTTGTCCAATTGGTAGTTCTGGGGGGGGAGGCAAACAGGTCTCCCCCTATTTGTTTATCAACATGTTGAAAGTCTTTGGTTCCAGTTTCCACTCGTGTGGGTCCATGAGATTTCTGCTTAGTTCGTCTGCCAGTGTATTTAGTTTTCCTGGCAGGGACTGAGTCTGTAGATGCACTTGGTAGCTCAAGGCTGTGTTCCACAGAGCCATGGCTAGTCTGCAGAGGGGTAAAAATGGGTACCCCCTGCTTGCTTATGTACCACATAACAGTGGTGTTGTCAGTCTTCACCATTAATTGCCCTGGAAAAATGTGGTCCTAGAAGGCTGTCAGAGCATTCTGTACAGCTAACATTTCTTTTTGATTGATACGCAGGTGCATTTGACTTGGGCTCCATTTGCCCTGAATGCACTTCCCTGCCAGGTGAGCCCCCCCCCCCCCATGCTGTAGGCAAGGTATGATAGGAATCATTGCTTCTAGATCCTGAGAATGTTGACACCATAGGCTTTTTAGATACCATTGTAGTTTCCTCATATGCAGTCTTGCATATGGAATTAGTAGAATGCAGGAGGCCATGAACCCCAAGGCTTGCAGTATTTGCCTTGCAGATAGCAGGGTTTTTGTGGCCATTAGTCTGAAGTAAGTTGCCACCTGAATTTGTTTCTCTGGCATGAGGAAAGCCATCTGGGAAGTTGTGTTCAAGCTTGCTCCCAGGAATATAATTTGTTGACAGGGTACCAGATGTGATTTATTTTCGTTTATGGTGTACCCCAGACAAGTTAGCACCTTTTGTACAAATGCCAGATGACTCAAAAGTATGTCCCGGGTTTCTGCCTGAATTAGACAATCATCTAAGTATGGGTATATTTGAATATTTCTTTGCCTGCAAAATGCAATGACTGGAGCTAGGCACTTTGTGAATACCCTGGGCGCAGTAGATAAGCCAAAGGGCAATGCAGAGAACTCATAGTGCATGTAGCCTGCTTTGAAGCGTAGGTATCTTCTGCAAGATTCCCTGATTAGGATGTGCAGGTAGGCTTCCTTTAAATCCAGTGTTGCCAACCAGGCATCTTTGCCTAGCATAGGAAGTAACTGGTGAAGAGTTAGTATCTTGAATTTTGGAATCACCAAAAAAGGTGTTTAAGATAGAAAGGTCCAGGATAGGACGCCGTGAACTCATGGGTACCAGGAAAGGCAAGTAATAACAACAATAAGAGGTAAAACCACGATGTAGACCGTCTTCCAAATAGCAAGGTTCCAAGAAATAGGCACGATTTTATTGCATCCTAGTGGTTATAAGAATATTAGTTATTTTTAAGT
This sequence comes from Protopterus annectens, assembly GCF_019279795.1. Classification (NCBI taxonomy): domain Eukaryota; kingdom Metazoa; phylum Chordata; order Ceratodontiformes; family Protopteridae; genus Protopterus; species Protopterus annectens. Next base: position 1,231,515,930 of record NC_056726.1, on the reverse strand, counting down.
TCATAATTTTACGTTTTTTCATTAAATACATCATAGAATATGTATTTATTAGCGGTATTTAGTTTTTATTTATTACTTGTCGTTACTATAAGAACGACAGATTTCGTAGTTAGGATATAGATAGGTTTGGATTTTAATGTTATGTATTAATAAGGTTCAGTTGTTTGAACACAAGCATTTTTTGAAATTTTATTCTGCATTTAGGCTTTGAATACAAGTCCTTGTGTCATATCCTGGGTAATTTTCTATTTAAATAAATATATAACCAAATTTTGTTCGCAATATATGCGTATACGATCATTTGGATATAACGATCGTATTAGTCCCAGGGTTAAATGTTCTTTGTGTGTTTATTCTTTGTGTGTTTATTACTTGTGATAGACCCTTAGATTTGTTTATTACAGGGGCTTTAGGTTGTTACACCGTTAAGGTGTTCGGAATTTGTATAGCATAATAATATATGATTGTGCTTTGAACTGAAATAACAGTTTTTCAGTTTCTATTCAGAGCTGATTAGTAACTGTATTTGTTTTGTTACCAATGTAATTGACTGAGTAGAAGTGTAATTAGTGCATTTAATGTTTTGATTGTTTTAATTGGAGTTTTAGTGAATAATGATCCCGCCAAATATGTGTATTTAAATATGAGGTTGTTGGTGTAAATTTATCTGAAGAAGCGTAGCCAGCACTACGCGAAAGCGCTCATCTCTACCTGTAATAAATTGATTTTGGATTTATATCGTGCCTATTTCTTGGAACCTTGCTATTTGGAAGACGGTCTACATCGTGGTTTTACCTCTTATTGTTGTTATTACTTGGTTCCTTGTTTTTGGTGAGAGGTATTTTCAGCGGAGAGTTGCTTCTCTCTTTTAGTACCAGGAAAGGCCTTAAGTAGAAACCTTGTCCCTTTTCCTCTTCTGGTACAGTTTGAATAGCCTTTATGCTTAAGAGAGAGAGTACTTGCTTTTGAGCCTCTGCCCACTGATGTGGGGGTAGATCTGGCCAACCGTTTGGGGTTGGTAACGTGTGGAATTGAAATTTGTACCCTTGGGGAAACTACATTTAAAACTCATTTGTCCTGGGTAATGAGTTCCCAGTTTTTTGACTGCAGAGCAATCTTCCCCCTAAAGGAGCAGTCAGTTAAGAAGTGCTTGGAAGTTGTAAAGTGAAGTCATTGAGACAGTTTACCATAGGGGGAGTCTTACTACTCCCTGATTTGGAAGTGGGAGTCCCCCACAGCTTAGTCCTGTGCGTACCCTGGGTGTTCTTCTGGTTCTGGGTTTGGACTGAGAAGGCCTGGAAGAGGCAGGAAAAGACCAATTCTTAGAGGGCCCATGCCTACTAAATCTTGGAGGCTGTACTTGTAGGAAATCTTTAACAGTTTGCATAGATTTAGCTTTTTCCTCCATCTTTTTAAGAACTTCTTCTGCTTTGTTGCCAAACAGGTGGTCTTGATTTAAGGAACATCCATCAATTTAGCTTTAACATGATCTGGTAAAGATTGCTCCTTAAGCCAAGCATGCCTTCTAAGTACAGACCCAGTGACAGCAGCCCTGAAAGATGCCTCTAGTGAATCAAAACCACATTGCAAAGTATGCTTTCCAACCTGCTCAGCAAAATGCAATAAACCTGTAAATCCTTATTTTCAGCACAGTCAGGAATCAACATCATTTTCTGTTTAAGCAATCCAATAATATGCTGCTGATACTTTAACATAGGAAACTGACAGTTTAAGGCCCTAATGGCCAAAGTTGCAGAAGTGTATACCTTCTTACCCCATCTATCAAACGCCCTGGAGTCTCTATCAGAGGGGGGTAGGATTTTTGGCAGTAGTACTTAATGCCCTTGGGTCCCTGTGAAATGGTCTCAGGATCCGCAGTAGGATTTTTAAAAAGGAACTTGTCAGAGTCAGGAACCCTGTAATATCTATCAGGTTTTCTGGGAGCAGGAGGTAAAGATTCAGGGGCCAAGCTAGATTCCGAAAAGGCATCATCAACAATGTCTAGTACAGGAGGGATAGCTAAAGGCCTGTGTTGGGGCAGGAGTAAGAAATCCCTAAGCCTCTTTTTAGAATAACAGTAATCCTGGCTTTCCCAGCGAAAGTGCTCCTCATAAGTAGATAAGGGCAAATCTTGGTCATCAGAGAAAACAGAAATTTCAGAATCCTGATCAGAAGAATCAGAAGGAAAATCAGTCCTAGGTCTCTTAGAGGGAGAAGGGTGGCTTCCACTGATTAGAGTAATAAGGTCTTCAGCCATTGTTATCATTTGTTTTTTTAGAGCGTTGGTTTTCTGGGCATGGATCAAGTTTTAGGCCTTGAAGAAGAAGATGGTGTCGGTTTAATATGCAAGACAGTAGGCCTGAATACACCCTCAGAAGCCGGTGCCTGCACAGTGGCTCCGAACCCATCCAAGGTAGAGACATCTGCAGGTTCCACAGTTGAAGAATCTCGCAGAATACCGGACTCTGAATGGGTCTCAGTAGAGGCCTGTGAATCTGAAGTAGTGGGTATCAGGGGTTGCAAAAGTGCCTCACTGAGTACCGGCGAACTGGCGACTGGCTTAGGAGAAGCGTGGTCGGCAGCTTAGGACCTAGTGTCTGTCTTTATCTTATGTTTTTTCAGGAATGTCGGTAGTCGGATGGCCTACCGAAGACACATCTGGATAATTGAACCGAGTACCAAAATATTTAGAAGTGTAAATATACCGACGACGAATAGTCCATTGCTTAAATAAGGCACAAAACTGACAGCGAGGTACGTTGTGGCCAAGACCTAAAATACAGATCGAATGAAAATCTTTGTGAGGTATTTGCTTTCCACAAGAAATACAATTATTGACTTTTACTGACATCAGTTTAGAGCAAGAAAAAGTTTCCCCAGCATGGTACTTAGCTTTAGTTGAAGACTTCTGTTCTGAAACTCGAAAATGAAAATTTCAGGAGTCGGCCGACCGGCACTTGCAAACTGCTTCGGGCTCTGTACGGCAAGAAAGACTGATGTAATGGCATCGGCTGCATGCTCTATACCCCTGACTACCTGACGTCACAAAAGATGAGACAGCAACGGATGCAGGACCCAAGACTTTGATAATCAGGCCGACTGAGGGCTACTGCAAGCAGATAACCTAAATGTGATGACTGCAACAGTGAAACACGAAGAACATCAGAGGTACAACACCAAAAAAACTGCAAGACAAGGCACTCAAGCCCAAGTCTAAAAGAGGCAAAGGAAGGAGCAGGGGGTGGAGGAGAAACCTTCACCACTCCTAGACTGAACTCTACCCAATGAAAGAAAGCAGTGTTCAAAGAAGACAGTCTTCAGATGCCTGTTAAGAAAGAGAATTTAGATTGCACAATTGCACAGAGCATTCTACCATTATATGAATCACTGGTGCACTAGCGTGCACAATTCCACAGAGCATTCTACCATTATATGAATCACTAGTGCACTAGCGTGCCCTTCTTGGTGCTCATCATGCTGGTTTGAAGCTTTACTTACACAGAAGGACATCAAACTGGTGCAAGATCCAAATGCGGACAATGAAAATGGGATGAAGTATAAAGATGAATGAAAGATGCTCAGTCTGAAAAAGGGGTGAAATCCCAATGCCATCAATACAATAGGAAGGTATGGAGTGCTCTGGAAGAGGAGGAAGACAAGACTGATGGAAGGTGGAAATAATGCAATTAGATTGTATTTGCAGTAAACTTCTGTCAAAAGGTTGGTAAGTTAAAAAATGGTGAAAGACAGTAAAGGGGTCATTACTCAGGGTAGGTAATGGGCACCTACATATAAGTGATGTACATGTAAATTCTGGCAGCTTCTCTTCACCTAATTTTCACACACAGGTTTATAGAATTCTCTTTAGGCAGGCAGTCTGTGTGACATTACAGCATCAAATCAGAGCTCAATGAGGGCCATAGTGCTGAATTATTGCAACTAGCAGCAAAATCCATTGCTTACCCTGTCTCTATCCTGATAAATAGATCAATAAAAGAAGGTATTTTTCCAACAGTCTGGAAGATATCTCATATAATACCCCTACATAAAGAAGGCAAATCTTATGACTTCTCCAACTATCGTCCCATAGCACTTCTATCCCCCTTAGCTAAAATCATGGAGAAGTGTATACATAAACAACTACTCAGCCATCTCCTCCATAACAACCTTCTAGCTGACACTCAACATGGTTTCAGACCTGCTCACAGTACCACCACAGCTTTACTCTCCTTTACCAATAGCATAAACTTCAACCGCAACAACAACAAACTTACATCTTCTCTTTTCTTAGACCTATCAAAAGCCTTTGATATGGTGAATCATTCACTTCTTCTGCACACACTAAAATCTCTGGCCCTGGATCCCTCTTCCATAACCTGGTTTTCTTCCTATCTAGAAAACCGGCAGCAAGCCGTGCTCTGGAAAAACTCACTATCTGCTCTCCTCCCTATTTCTTTAGGAGTACCACAAGGGTCTATCCTAGGCCCACTACTATTTTCCATCTTTATCAACGACCTCCAATCATCTATACCTAACACTACCTGCATACAATATGCAGATGATTCCACCATTATTTGCACTGCTTCTTCTCAAACTGAACTCCAGACTCAAACTCAAACAGCCTTCTCAACTGTTGAACAGTGGTTCTCCAATCGCTGCCTACTCCTTAACCCTAAGAAAACTAAATTATTACTCTTTTCACCTACACGTAAATCAACTTTATTAAACTTCTGTATTACAGCAACTGACAACACGATTATCTCTCATGATTCCACAACTAAACTTCTCGGTGTTATTATCGATAACAATCTTAACTATGATTGTCAAATCAACAGTACTATAAAAGCAGTTAATAAGAAAATAGGATCCCTGTACAGAATAAAGACCTTCCTCACACTTGAAGCTAGGACAACCTTAGCCCAAACACACCTTATCTCTACCCTTCTGTATGCCTCCCCCATTTACACTAATCTATCTAAAAGTAACCTTAAGAAACTTACTACATCTTATCATAATATTGCCAGATTTGCCACCTCATCCCAATTCAGAACCCACCACTGTCTAAACCTAAAACAGCTACACTGGCTGGAACTCCCTAACAAGCTAATTTTTCAACAACTTTTAATAGCACACAAAATCCTATACCAACCTTCTAAAACACCAGCTCTTTATAACCTCTTGACTCCCTACATGAACCTGAAACAACTACGTTCCTCTGATAAACTACTTGTTAATATTACCAAAACTAATAATTCTGCAGGCAACTGCCTCTTCTCTAACTCAGTAGGTAAAATATGGAACAATCTTCCATCTGACATCTCTTCTTTGTCCACTCTTCCACTCTTTAAGAAACAACTATTAAGACATCTTAATAAATTCTGGCTTTGCTCTTGTACCAACCCAGACTAACCTGTTTGCACCTTACTCTGTCATAAACCTTCCTTAACCACTTCGACCCTCCCATCTACCTCAACTCTTCAACTAACAAAATATCCCTTATCTTTGTAAATATTACTTTATTCACTTTAACATTTCTGACCTTCCTTTTGTATTGCTAGGAGTTAACCTCTAACTTAATCTCTTTCTAATTTAGCCTTTTCTAGTTAGTCACGAACTATAATATAAATGATTATATAACACATTAGTTCTATGCAATATTTGTAATTGTAAAATTGTTTTACCCCTGGAGCTTTTCTCCACAGGCCTTTTTTTCTAAGTTAGCTTATTTAGTTCATTAAGATCTATAATATATGTGATTACATTTCATTCTTCCCATTGCATATCACACTTGTACTATGTATAATTTGTATTTGAAAAATTGTTTGTACCTCTGGAGCTTTTCTCCCCGGGCCTCCACTGAAAATGGACATAAATCCAGTTGGACTAGCCCGGTCAACAAATGTAAAATAAAAAATAAATAAATAAAATATTTGCCTCTGCAGGAAGGATATACAAAAGCACAATCTGAATGACATGTTCAAGAGAAACAACTGACAAATGATTTTTTTTTTAAATTAAGTGCATTTATGCTATTAATCACAATTGCAAAGTATGAAGGAGGCCCATCCTGCCACTGGAGGTGCGAGGGGCGTACAACAATCCAGCAAGGGCGAGCACTTCAAACAGTTTTTCTGCTATTTCTTCTACTCATGCTCTGTTGAAACTACATGCATTTTTATGGCGAGAATAAGAAGTTATGTACTCACCATAACGTTCCATCTGAGTAGGTGGCTTCATTTGTCTGCGACCTGTGGTCTTGGATCCGATATCGGATCCGAGCCGGCAACTTGCAGCATAGCTATGGATCCAAGCACCTAGCTCCTCCCCTCACCCATAATCCCCTGCCAACCTCCTATGACCTCAGATCAAGTTTGCCCCTCTATGGATACCTGAAAAGGTGTTCCAATAAGCATAATAGCTAGAACAATATAACAGGACCAAGTTCTGAAGGCCAGGGGGAAGGAGGGGGGGATAGTTGCAGACAAATGAAGCCACCTACTCAGATGGAACATTATGGTGAGTACATAACTTCTTAATCTGGAGTAGGGACTTCATTTGACAGCAACCTGTGGGACAGAGTCCCCAGCTACCTGAATCTTGGGCGGCCATCATGGAAGGATGTTCCGGAGCACTGCGGAGCCAAAGGATGCTCTCCCTCTAGAAATGACATCCAGTTTGTAGTGGTTAATAAAGGTATGAAATGAGGCCCAAGTAGCTGCCGAACAAATATCGTCCAATGGCACTCTAGATTTAAAAGCTGCAGAAGTAGAGATGGAGTGAGTGGAATGTGCACGTACTCTCTCAGGTGCGGGCCACCCGGAAGCTTGGTAGGCCAGAAGGATACATTGAGAAATCCAACGTGACAAGATGACCTTTGAAACGGCTTTACCTAAACTGAAGTTAGCAAAGGAGACAAACAACTGATCAGATTGTCTGTGACCAGCTGTCTTATGAATATAGAAACGCAGCTGCCTGTGTACATCTAATGAATGCAGCTTGTACTCTCCTTTATTTTGATACTTAGGGAAGAAAACCGGTAAGCTGATGGACTGATTGATATTTATTTCCGATGCCACCTTGGGAAGGAAGGAGGGATTGGTCCTGAGGTACACTCTGTCCGGATGGAAGACCAAGTAAGGAGGCTTTACGGAGAGAGCTTGGAGTTCCGAAACTCTCTTGGCTGAAGTGATGGCTACCAGGAATGCTGTTTTCCAGGACAAATATTTGAGATCGACCGATGCGGCTGGTTCAAAGGGAGAAGCGGTCAAGGCTTGAGGACTAAAGAAAGATCCCAAGGGGGTACAGCTTCTTTGACAGGGGGTCTGAGTAGAAAGGTGCCCTTGAGAAAAGTTTTGCACAATTTAGCTGACATCAAAGGACCTGTCTCATGACCCACATGGTAATGGGAGATGGCTGCCAACTGTACCTTGACTGTCGAACAACTAGCTCCTTGTTGAAAGAGTCCGGTTAGAAAATCCAGTACGGACGGCAGAGGGGCAGTGAAGGGATCCAGATTATGATGTTCCGCTCAGACGGAAAAGCGTCTCCATTTACTGCGGTATATTTTCCTGGTGGAAGGCTTATGTGCTGCCACCAGGATGGCTTTGACTGGTGAAGAGATACCGGGAGTCCTGACTAAGAGTGGAACTGGAGCAACCAAGCTGTCAGCTTCAGGTTGACCAGATTTGGGGTCTGTAATTCCGATGGATGGGAGAATAGATCCGGAGTGGGATCCAGAATCCAAGGAGGATTCACTAGATGAGACCACAGGTAAGGGAACCAAGTTTGCCGAGGCCAGAATGGGGCAATGAGGATCATTCTGCTCCCCAACTGCGAGGCTTTCTGTAAGAGCTTTAGCTTCAGGGGTAGAGCAGGGTATGCATAGAGTAGACCGGGCGGCCAAGCATGCACCAGAGCGTCTCTCGGGGCTTCCCCTGGTGGGGGAATCAGAGTGAAGAAGCTGTCGCATTTCGTATTTAGGGGAGAGGCAAAGAGATCGCAGCAGGGTTGTCCCCATTTTGCGAATATCTGCTTCGCTACTAGTGGGTTGAGAGACCACTCGTAGGGGGAAAGAATGGTGCGGCTGACTTTGTCCGCCAGAATGTTGGCCCGTCCTGGAATGTGCATTGCGATCAGAAAGCGGTTGGTGGAAATTGCCCATTCCCACACTCTCATGGCTTCTCGGCATAAGGGGTAGGATCTGGTTCCCCCGTTTGTTGATGTACCAAACAGCAGACATGTTGTCTGACTGAATTGCAATCGTTCCTACGGGGAGGAGATTCTGAAGTGCCTGCAACGCCAACAGCACCGCTCTCATCTCCAGAACGTTGATGTGCAAGGAGGTCTCTGTATCGTTCCACGTGCCTTGGACTCTCCTGCCCGTGTAATGCCCCCCACCCGAGGTGAGAGGCATCCGTGGTCACCGTGGCGAGAGGGGGAGGAGTGCAGAAGGGTCAGCCTATATGGAGGTCCGGTGATTGAAGCCACCATAACAGGGCCCTCCTGCAAACCTTGCTGATAGAGATAGGGTGGCAGAGAGGAAGAGATTGGAAGTACCATTGCACTTGGAAGGTCCACTGCAGTACCCTCATATTTAGGCGAGCACATAGAAGAAGCATTATTGCAGCCGCCATGGAGCCCAGCGCCCTCAGCACCAATTCCGCTGGTGGAGTTTCCGATTGTAGGATGGCCCGCACATGCAATCTCAGATTCTGTAGTCGTTCCGAAGTCAGGAAGACTCGTAGATCCCTGGTATCTAATCTGGCCCCTATAAACTCTATGACTTGTGTCGGGAGCAAGGGAAGATTTGTCCGCATTGATTGTGATGCCTAATTGGGGGGCTAGGCGGAGAAAGTAATCTCTGGCTGAGCAGAGTAGATGCCTTGTTGGGGCGGTTAGAAGCCAGTCATCCAGGTACGGAAAGACCTGCATTCCCTGGAGTCTCCGGTGGGCCGCTATCACTGCTAAAACTTTGGTGAACACCCTGGGGGCTGTGGTGAGGCCAAAGGGAAGGACCCTGAACTGATAATGACTGGCTCTCAGCCGGAAGCGGAGAAACCTCCTGGATCGTCTGTCCATTAGAATATGGTAGTACGCATCCTTGAGGTCTATAGAGCACATCCAATCGCTCTCCCGTAAGAGGGGGAGAATGGATTGAAGAGTGACCATTCGGAATTTTTCCTTGGTTACTGACAGGTTCAAGAGGGAAAGCTCTAGAATTGGTCTCAAGTCCCCCGTCTTTTTTGGCACCATAAAGAACCTGGAGTAAAACCCTAATCCGAGCTGGTCTTGGGGGACGGGTTGGATGGCTCTTTTTTCTAACAGCCGCTGGATTTCTGCGGCTGCAGCCTTCCTCTGACTGGGTGGAACATCGGGGAGGCTCCTGAGTTTGGGGACATGATGCATTGGAATTTTGTAGCCTCTGGATATGATACGAAGCACCCAGCGGTCTGATGTGATGGACTCCCATGCCGCCAGATGCCTCGAGAAACGACCCCCGACTGCCTCCAGAGCAGAGTAGTTGGGCAACCCATCAGGGCTGCTGCGTGGGCCGGTCAGAGAAGGATTCTCTGGACCCAAAGTTCTTTGGGGACCCTCTGCCCCTAGGGCGGCGTCCTCCCTGTCTTCCTCTGCCACGGATGGACTGGTTGTCTGGAGCAGGTTGGGAATGTTGCGATTTCCGGAACCACATCTTCTTTTGTCCCTTTTGGTTCTTCGAGAAGGACCTCTGGGGAGCAGAGAAGCGGACTCTGACGGCAGACAACATCTTCCCGTCCTTCTCGCTCTGGACCAGTGTTTCGCGAACGGTCTTGCCAAACAAGGCAGAACCATCAAAAGGGGCGTTCGCAAAGGACGCCTTAAAGGGCTCCATGAAGTCACAATGACAGAACCAGGACTGACGTCTCATGACTAGGCCCGCTCCGCTAGCTCTAGCGGCTCCCTCAGTAGCGTGGGACAAAAGCCGCATAGAGGTATTGGAGACAGACCTTAGAGTGGCCATTCGAGTGAAGTACAACTGCTTGTCCTCCACCGACATAGACTCAGGGGGGGAAGCAGCGTATTCTTTGATAAGATCCCGCTGCATCCTGATGACATGTGCCATGTAGTTCAGAGACCTTACCGAGAAGGTCGCTGAACTAAAAACCCGCTTCCCAAGGCGATCCATCGAGAGGGACTCCTTGCTCGGTGGATGGACCAAGGGGCTCTCCTGAGCTAGTTCCCTCTTCGTGGCTGCCGCCGTCAACATGGCATCTACGGGGGGACCCTTGATCCAGTGGGACTGGTCTGCGGGGGGGGCTCAGTATCCTGTCCGGGCATTTAGGGACTGGCTCCACAGTGTCCAGCTCCTTCCACGTCCTGGTGGTAATAAGGTCCATCAGGAGGTCAGCCGGAGGGAACACCCAATAGGTAGATGGGCCTGCTTCGAATGCCTCCAGGAACACGGACTCGTCAGAGGAAGCCATGGGAGCAGACCACCCACCTCTGATCCTAAGCATTTCCATGATGTCTCCAAAGGAGACATCCTCTGGAGGTGACCTTGGGGAGCTTTCCCCTTCATCCAAGTCCGTGTCCTGTGTTATGTTAAGGACTCGTGGGAGTCCATGTGCCTCCTCTTACACTTGTGCTTGAGAGGCACTTCCTCGGGGGGGGGGGGGCTGTCAGAGGAAGTCTCGCCAGCAATATCTTGTTCCAATGGAACACCCTGGGACATCGAAGCAGGCTGTCCCTGTGGCCAGGTGATGGAAGCCTGACCCAGCAGAGAGGGAGTGCTGGGTGGAGCCGAGGCAAGGGCCGGGGGTCTGGACGCTCTCGACAGAGCCCTCTCCACTGCATCGAAGGCCGAGGGGGAGCCGCTCTCCCTGGGCTCCGAAAGTCGACTCCCATCGGATCCGATGAAGAGATCGGAACTGGCACCGAGACCATCGGATCAGAGGGACCAGTGTGGCTCCGACCTGGACGGAGCCGAAGGCACACTGAAACCCTCGGATCCAAAGCTCAGCCCACAGCTCCAAGAGGTCGGATCCGATGATGGAACCGACAAACTCGAGGGCAGGGTCGGATCCGAAGTACCCAGTACTGTCGGTGCCGACCCACCCCTGGCTCCGATGCTGCCCGGCTCCGAACGCTCCGAACCCGGAAAGCGGGTCGGAGAAGGAGCAATCGGAGCAAAGAAAGGGGTCGAGCTCCCCCCCGAAGCGGGGGAGGCAAGAGCACTCTCATCTGCAGCTGGGCCTGGATGAACCTTCGCATCAATCGGTCCAAGTCTGCATCTGACAGACTGTATGTAGATCTCGAAGAGTCCACCGAGGCAGGCCTGGAGTGCCGCCTCGATGACCTCGATGGAGATCGGGTCTCCTCCACCTCAGGTCCCGGGGAGAAGCAAGGAGATCGGAGCCGAGGAGGAGGAGACCTGGAAGCCGTGGAGGGAGAAGCCAGCTTAGCCGTGCTTCTCCCTCCGTTTCTCCCTCCTGGCCTCTCTGTCCTCCGGCGCTTTAGTGGGAGTTTGAATCCCGGCCGGGGGAAGGGGGGCAGGAGTGGCTGCCACCACAGGCTGAGGAGGTGCCACGGGAGAAGCGGAGGCCGAAGCCGAATCCGGAGGCAAAAGACCCGCCAGGACAAGCTTCGACCTCTGCTCTTTCAGTGCCCTGGGGTTGAACGCTGCACAAATTGTACATCCTGAAGAGAGTTGTTCAACCCCAAGGCACCGAACACACCGAGTGTGGCCATCAGCCGGAGATAGCTTATGGCCACACTCGGTGCATTTAGAAAAAATGGGTTTTGGGGCCTCTGCCATACCCAAAACTAAAGTACGCTACACAAGCACACAGGCCCCAAACACAAACACACAGACACACTCTAACAACCAGCGAGGGGAGGGTGGAAAACAAAAAAAAATTATACTAGAGAGGAACCTAACCACTCACACAAATTGCAAATACAACTTTGACAAGAAGAATTGAAAAAATTCACTTATCTGTCGATAAGACGCTAGGAGCTCTGAAATCTAGCTACACACTCAAGCGCGGCAAACTAGATCTGGGGTCATAGGAGGTTGGCAGGGGATTATGGGTGAGGGGGAGGAGCTAGGAGCTCGGATCCATAGCTATGCTACAAGTTGCTGGCTCTGATCCGATATTGGATCCAAGACCACAGGTTGCTGACAAATGAAGTCCCTACTCCAGATCTGATGGTGCACAGCAGTGTTTTTTTCTTCTTCCATTTTCCGCAATGCAGTGCAACTTTGGAGTTAGTATATATGGGTTAGAATATTTGGACAGCCAAATCACCAACATGGGGGTGTGGTGGTGGGGGCTTGCCCCTTCAGAAAAATGTATATTTTGTCCCTCTTTTTGTGGTTTTCTGAGTTACACTTCTTGATATTCAAATAAACTGATGGAAGTATGACTTGTGCAATGAGTTCATATAAAGTAGGGAGGTAAATTTAATTTGATCTGTAGTAAATTACAGTTGTGTAAAATCTTACCATAACAGTAGCTGTCCTTTTCACTATTGCAGTATTCATCATCTCTGGGATCTCCAATCAAGAACAGCACAATGTCTGGCCAGTATACCAAAGCTATTACCACCTAGGGAGCATCTTATGTCAGACATTATGCTCCCCATGCAAGCAGAGGGCATAAGGGTGGCATACGTACTTTCTTAACTCAGAACTGATGTGCCCCAGGAAAACCAGGACCCCCAGTGGAAAGAAGGACATGCACATTCAGAAAAAGAAAGGAAGGAAGAGGAGGAGGAGGGAAAACCTTTGGTCACAGCAAAAGCAACACCCATGCAAAAGGAAGAGAAAAGGGGTTAACAGGGAGGGGAGTGAATACTGCAACACTAAAAAGAAGGACATCTACTGTTATGTTACAATTTTACACAACTGTACTATGCCCTTCCACATCACTGGTGCAGTATTCATCACATCTGGGAAAGTACAAAAGCTATAGTGAGGGCAGGTAGGAGGAAGCCCTCCACAAACCCATGCAAGATAGCCTTGGCAAAACATGCCCTGACTCTGGAAATGACATCCAATTAGTAATGTCTAGTGAATGTGTGAACCAAAGACCAAGCAGTAGTTTCAAGGATGGAGTTGGTATCCAAACCTTTGGAGAAGGGCCCCTGAGGAAACCACTGCTGTAGTAGAATGAGCCTTTGAAGCAGACCACTGCTTGTCATGGGAAAAAAAAGAAAATACAGGAGATGGTTTGCTTAGAAACTATGAAAGTCAATGTCCTAGTATGGAAAGAAACAAAAAGTTTATCATATTTATGAAAGGCCTTTATTTTGTCTAAACAATATCTGAACCGTCTATGCAAATCCAAGGTATGAAGAATTTTCTCACTGGCAGATTGCTAAGAAGGGAAAAAAAGAAGGAAGCTGTATAGACTGATTAAGGGACAGCTCATTAACTGCCTTGGGCGATGAAAGGTTTTGCACAGACAGACACCCTGTCTCTATGAAAAAAACAAAAAATCAGGGACCACTATCAAGGCCTGGAGTTCAGAAACCCTTCTGGCAGAGGCTAAATCAACTAATAAAACAGTCTTACAGGTGCAATGTTGTAAAGAAGTAGCAGCAGAAGGTTCAAAAGCAGCTAAAGTCAGTTTTTCCAGGGACAAAAATAAGATCCCAAGAGGAGAAATTAGCTTTCTTGGGAGTATAATATGAAAGATAGCTTTTAGAAACTGCTTGACCTAAAACCTAGAGGCAAAGGAGGAGTAAGTGCCAGACAGGCAGAAATGACTGAAAAGTAAAAGCTTTCACTGAGGAATATGCCGAGCCAGCACGTAGTAGTTCACACAGGTAGGAAAGGCTCAAAGGTACCCACATTAAAAAGGGGTCCTCCTGATGTTGGACAAAACAAACTGAAAATCTCTTCCATTTGGACATATGATTTTCTGGCAGTGGGTTTCCTGGTCTCCTGCAGGACCTTAAGCATGTCCTCAGACAACTGGTGTCAAAATGAAATCAAAATCCTATCACCAAAAGCATCAGCTGAAGAATAAACAGACGAGGGTGAAGGAAAGTTCTCTAATCCTGTGCAAGGAGATGCATGCCATGAGGTAACTTGTGATGACTGCCCCTGGCCAGATGGAATAAGAGGGGGAACTAGTGCTGTCTGGGGCAAAAGGGAGTCACCAACAAGATTTTTGGAGTCTCTTCTCGATTTTGTAAATGACCTTTGGAAGAAGAGGAAGGGGAGGAAAGACGTGTAGGAACATCCCCTTCAAGGAGAAAGACATGTTATCTACCTTCCAAGCCAAATGACTTCAAACTCTGGAAAAGAACAGAGGGAACTGCCTGTTTAGAGGGGAGTACTTGATGAATACCCCACAGATGAACTATGTCCAGAAACACATCTCTGTGAAGCATCTATTCGTGAGGCTGTGTCCTGGACCCAGTGAAAGCATCTGCCACAAGACTGTGCTCATGGTGACCTGGAGACTGATGGCTATTTTCCATGCTTGAAGGGCTAATCTAAAAAGAATGTAAGATTTCACACACCCTAGTTTGTTGATATGCCACATGACTATGGTGTTTGTCCATATAAAACTTCAAGGGACCTAGTACCAAGGGTGCATAGAAAGCTTCAAGGCCAGAATGACAGCCCACATTTTCTTGATGATGACATGATCTGCCCTCTGCTGAGGAAACCAAAGGCCTTGCACCTTCAGGGCACCTGAAGCAGCTCCCCACATCAGCTCTGAAGTGTCCGTGAAGAGTTCCTAAGATGGCTGAGGAGGGTGGAAAAAGATGCCTGGAGAGAGAGAGAGAGATGCTGGAGCCATCAGTGCAATTCTAGTTTTAGACAAAGGAGCAGAGAAACCAGATGTAACAGCAGGTGGAGATGTTGAAACCACACTGATTTTAGGTACCAATGAAACTTCCTCATATGAAACCTAGCCCAGGGAAGCATGGGGATGGTAGAAGCCATGAACCCCAGAGCCCAGAGAAACTCCCTGGCCAGAAGAGAGGACAGGGGAAAGCAGGGACAGAAAATAATTTGAGAGGGACAAAACCTTGGAAGCAAGAAGTGATGCTAGCACTGAAACAGTTTGGAACCTGCAGCCTAGAAAAATGTGATACTGAGATGGAATCAACATTGACCTCTGAAGGTTGACAGTGAACCCCAGTCTGTGCAACAGATGCCGGGTTAAATAAAGATCCTGCACCAACTTGGACTGGGATGGGGCCTGAAGCAAGAGGTAATCCAGATAAGGAAAAATGTTAATGCCCTGAAGCCTGGAAAAGGTGAATACAGGAGCTAGATATTTGGTCAGTGAAAGGACAAAGCAGAGAACTGAAATGAGAGGAAGAAACAAAGAAACATAAATATGTCCTGAATAGAGGGTGGATAGAAATATGAAAGTAGGCATCCTTCAGATCCAAGGAAACCAGAAATGCATGGAGAAGCAACAAGGGAAAGAGTCTGCAGAGAAAACATTCAGAAGGATGGCACTATGAAAAAGGTATTCGGAAAGGAAAGATCCAAAACAGGTCTCCAAAAATCCCCCTTTCCTGGAGAACAGAAATATCCTGAATAAAATCCCAAAAAACCTTCATGTGTGGAACTGGTTGAATGGTACTGTGGTTCAAATAGACCCTGCAACACCCCTGAAAAATGACGAAGTTGTTTTGCAGGGGGTTGAGGAATGACGTAGAAGGATTTGCCAGGTCAAAAGGTAATCCTGCTGTTTAATGGACAGAACTCAAGAGTCTGTGGAAATCAGTTGCCAAACTGGGAAACAGACCGAAAATCTGAGGGATATGGGAACCTGGCTGAGAAGGGAGGGCTGACAGTAAAATGGCTGCAGACTTGTCAGGAAAGGACTGCTTTTGGGGTCTGGGCATTTGAGCAGGCTTATCAGAAAAAAACAAGACTAGGAGTTTTCTTACCTTTGGAAGGCTGCCTAGGAGGCAGTCCCCGAAAATGCAGTCTTACTAGGACAGTTCTTCAAACTTGGGAACGGGTGAGACAAACGTTACCTTGATCCTGCAAGGTCTTGAAAAGCCCAGCCACAGCTATGATAAATTCTGGTTATCTAGGGGAGCATCCAGAAGCTTTGCTTTGATATGATCTGGTAAAGCCTGATGGTAAACCCAGGAATACTGCCTCATCACAAAGCCAGAAGCAGCATGTCTAGAAGACGCAGCTGCATCAAAGCTGCATTTAATAGAGTGACAGGCAACCTGAGAAGTAGAACGGAGTAAGGAGACAGCTGAGGCCTTACCTTCAGAGTCAGGCATATCAGAAACCGGAAAGAAGAGACATGCATCTTGCCATACGATTCTGGTAAATGATGGCCCCAAAGGCTAAAGCAGCCAAAGTATACACCTTCTTACTAATCCTCTCCATGGCTCTCCTTATCTGAAGGAAGGCGGTTGGAAGAAGGCAACAGCCTAGAAGGTTTATCAACAGATAAAATAAATTACTAGAGGATCAGACAAAGAGCAATAGTATAAGAACTTGCAGGCCTCCAGCACCTCACAGAATCTATCAGGTTTCTTGGTGAGTAGAGGTTGAGAATCCAGTGTCAGGGAAACCACAGAGAAGGTATCCAGTACAGCGGCCAACACAGGAGGGGCAGCAGAAGGTTTAGGAGAGTCCATTTGTAACAACTCATAATACCTCTTCTGGACACTTGGGACAACCCTATTTGAAATGCTCTATCATATGCAAGACTGTGTCACCAAAGGAAAGCTACTCCAAAGGAGAATTTGGACTTGCAGATACTTCTTCCTCAGACCCACCTTCTAAATGTAAGGGGAACTGAGAGGAATAGGCTAAGAAGTCAGCATCAAGAGTCAAAACCCCTGTCTGATGACTCTGGGTCCCTAGCCCTCTTAATGGTAGAGGACCAAAGAGATGCAGGAACTGAAACCTCTGAGGAGGATTCAATGCTATCAAAGCACTGAACAAGCCTTGATTGAACTCCTGCCATTCCCTCTGGAGCTGATACCAAATTTAGTTTTCTGCCTTTTCTTTAATAGGATGTCCGCTCTGACAAAACAATGTGGGTCGGACCTCTGCCTGGATTCAATCATCTGAGGAATCCCTTTAAGTCCCTCTGAAATAAATCAGCCGTGGTTCCCCATCAATGTCCACTGCAGACATCTGCAAGGCCTCAGAGGACATGAGAGAAGTGGGTTCTGTGATAGCCTCTGAAAAGGATGTGACAGAAGAAACCTATGGCGATGCTGCACTGTCCTCTGGGTTGCCGATCTTGGGTACAAACGCCAGACAGACTGAACACCGAATATGGTTGTGAGATGGACTCAAGCAAAACAGGCACCTATTGTGGCGGTCTTTATGGGGAATCTGCCTCCCAGACTGACATTTACCTTTTTTGGATGACAAGTAACCCACTGAAGAATGTAAGAAAAAGAAAAAAGAACCCCAACAGTATACTTACCTTAAGATGCAGGCTTGGTATAACCAGCAAAGTGAAGGGCATTCAGACTGGCAGCAATTAAGTTCTGAGTTGGGAAAGTATGTACGTCACCTTTATTCCCTATGCTTTTGCGGGGAGCATACATCTGAAGTACAATGCTCCCTAGGTAATAAAGGCTTTGGTATACTGGTCGGACATTAGGCTAACCCTGGCAGCAGTTCCCAGAGGTGGTGAATACTGCAATAGTGATCTGGAAGAACATCTGCTGTGTTTAGATTTTGTGATATCAGGCAAGGATATGTACATGAAATCTTCATCAGTTAAAAAATATACAACCATTACAGGACCTCAGATACAACCTACAGATTACATCTGACATCTGTTTTCTATGCATTCAGAATGTCTACAGGGACAAACTAAGCTGGTCGAAATTCAAAACACAGAAAAAACTAGTCATGCTTA
Source organism: Protopterus annectens (assembly GCF_019279795.1). NCBI lineage: Eukaryota > Metazoa > Chordata > Ceratodontiformes > Protopteridae > Protopterus > Protopterus annectens. The sequence goes on along the minus strand of NC_056726.1, from coordinate 1,231,498,069 downwards.
TGGCAAAATTGCAAAATAGAGGCTGTTGTAAAGAGATTTTTTTTCTTTTCTACATCCATTCCTGGAAGTCGGTGCATGAGGATTAAGACTGTGACCTGGTAACTAGCTGCTTGTTGTAGTCCAAGGTTTGATTTATCAGCCTTCATCTGCTTAGTGTGAGACTCTCTGCAAGTCACTTGGATAGTGTCCTGGGACAAATGGAAAATAGCAAGGCTCCTCAATAGTCACCTGGACTATATGCTTAACCATGATCTATGAACCAGACACAGATATGCTGTCATACTGTGAACTCCACAACCTTGAATTTTCTGTCACGATGTACTTTTGCTCACTATTATGAAAGAAAACATCCCTTTGTTTATTTTCATTTAGGAAACAAGAATCCTTTAGAGAGAATAAATCACTCTGATCTTCGTAACTATTTTAGTGTTTAAAAATCCTGCTGCAAAAACCTGATGTGGAACCACTGCTGGCTTTTTTCTTACACCCCAGTGTATTGTTAAACCAGGGATGCTCCTTCTTCTAATTGCAAATTCATCTTCAATATCTCTTACTCCAGAGACTATTTTCACATTTGGTTTCAAAGATGTATACAAGTTTACTAGCAAGCCTTCAATCAATGAAATCTGGAAGTCAGTAGAAAGCCTCCAAACAAGGAAATATTTCACAAAACAGAAACAATATGCACTTTGAACAGCTTTCCATAATCTGGAGCACTTTATTTACCCAACAAAATAACTTCAGGAACACCTCAGATGCCAACCCAAAAGTAAAAGATGTGCCCATTTGTCATCAGCATTTCATTTGCTGGTCATGGACCACAGTGTCAATTCTTTGTGAATTTCTGCAGCTAGACTTTTCTTGAAATCTCCAGAAATCCAGCACAGATACTAAATTTACAGAAAAATACTTGCCCTTTTGAGTCAATTCCACATAGGTGCTCCGCTTGCTTTTATGTTGCAGACTGCTGTCATGAAATCATACCTATTTGGTGTTCATCCTATATATATAGTTTTCATCATCTTACTGAAATGTTTAATATCTGCCTTTAACATTCTTTTACGTTTTGTTTCACACATAACAGCCGTATGCCACAGTAAACTCTAAGGAAGTAGACAGAAACTCAACCTGTACAGGAATGCTACCAGTGCTGTCACCCATGATTACACACGCATTTAGTCCATGCCCCGGGGGTTCATCAGTTCTCTTTTCCTTAAATTATGTGCTGATTATTATGCACTGCTGAAGTGGAAGTTTTACAAAGGAGTCTTAGATCAAACATATGCTAAATTCCTTAAATAACTAAATCTAAGGTTTTTATAGTTCTGAGAAGGAAGCATCTTCAGGACCAATCAAGTACAGTTTTCTTACAAGAACAAAAGTTACATACTTACCATAACATTATATCCATGTTGTCGAATTTTCACCCAGTTCAAATGTTTGGCTTGTTGGATCCAGTATTGGTGCTGATTTCAAAGCTTCTTCGGATCCAGAGCTCTGACTCCTCCTCTACGCACAATTCTCCAGACTCCACTTTAGATGCACAGATTGAGTTTGGCCCCCACTCTTTGTGATATAACAGAATAACAAGAAGCATCCCAAGAGTGAACACCTAAATTAGACGGCCTCAAGCTGTTGAGGAACAGTGGGTACAGTCTCATGTGACTGTGCACACTCAAGGAATAAAAGTCTATTCAATCATCAATCATCTCAAAGCCATAGGTGACAATTTGGAAGGGGGGCATGAGGGAGGGAGTTTGTACCACACAAAAATCAGACAACATAGATCTAACGTTATGGTAAACACATAACTTTCGAATACAATGTTGTCTATTTTCATCTGTTTCAAATGTATAGGACAGAATTCCAAACTGTCATACTGGGTGGTTTCAAGGATAGACATTCCTTAGTATGGTGGAACCAAAGGAGGAATGTGATCTGGATTTAGTGTCCAGCTTGTAACAGGACACAAAGGTGTGTACTGTAGCCCAAGTGACTGCAGCATAAATGTCATCAAAGGAAAGCCCTCTCTTAAAAGCCGTCAAAGTAGAAACTTCCCAAGCTGAGTGAGATTTTGGTTTACCTGATAAAAGTAAATTCTTATTATAGACAAAATGTAATCTGATAGCCATCTGGACCAAGTAACTACTTTCCCCAATTTTGGTTTAGAAAATGAAATGAACCATTGATAGAACAAAATAATTCAAGAAAAGACTATGAATATACAACCTGAGTTGCTTGTGGACATTAACATATGCAGCAAGTAACCTCCTTTGTTTGAATACCTGGGGAAAGCACAGGCAAGTTTACAGATGGATTTAGATTAACTTCAGAGGCCACCTTAGGAATTTAAAAAAAATGTGTTAGTTCTAAGGAAAAGTATCTCTGTGACAAAACTAGAAAAAGAGGCTTACATGAAAGAGCCTGTAACTGAGGTTTTCCTGGCTGATATCACTGCCACTAGAAAATTTTTCCAAATAAGAAATTTTACATCTGCTGTAGTTGCAGGTCCAAATGGAGCCTGCACCAGAGCTTGTAGCATAATGGAGATGATGGAGAGAGTTGGTCTCTAATGGGAAGTCTTAGGAGAAAGGTACCTTTCAGGAAAGCTTTGGAAGTTTTCATGAAGCTACTGGAATGGCTTCACATCCAACATGAAAGTTTGAAACTGCTGCCAGCTGTACCTCAGTGGTGGCAAAACTGGAACCTTTATCAATGAGATCGGACAAAAATTCTAGTATGGATGAAACAGGTGCTCTAAAAAGGTCCCGACCTTTTACAGTAGGCCCAAACTGAGACTCTCTTTCATTTACTCTGGTCAATTTTTCTACTGGATGGTTTCTGAAAAACAAAGAATATTTACTACTACAGGGGAAAGCTTGGCATCTCTAGATATGCTTATGAGTTGGAAGAACCATGCCGTTAACTGCATGGCTTTCTGGTCTGGAGGAAGCAGTCTGGATAGGTGGGTCAGTAGGTTGGGCAGTGCGCACCTTGGTGACTGTCCTTGTGGAGGAATCAGGGCAAAATGCCTGCTGCATTTGTTGTTTAGCTAGGATTCAAAAAGGTTGCAGCAATGTTGGCCCCAGTGACTGAATATTAATCGTGTAACCATAAAATTGAGGGACCAGTAGCGAGGTATTAGTACTGATCTGCTCAATTTATCTGCTAGTACACTGGGCAACCTTGGGATGTGCATTGCTTTCAGAAAGCATTGTGAAGACATTGGCCATTGCCAGACTTATAGCCTCTCAACACAGACAATAAGAATGTGTTCCCCCTTGCTTGTTAATGTACAATACCACTGCCATTTTGTCCGTCTGTATGGAAATCACACCTATGGAGATGAGACCCTGAAATGTCTGCAACACTAGGACGACTGCCCTCAACTAAGACACTGATGTGAAGTGATGGAATTCTCCCTTCAAAGTGCCCCCCACCCTAGAAGAGAGGCATCCATGGTCACTGTTGCAATTGGCAACTGAAAAGGGTGACCCTTGGTTATAGTCGAGGATGTTATTGGCAAAACCACGTGTTGTTTGCAGACCAGAGGAGGTGATATGAAAAATATCACTGAAGCTGCAGAACAGAGATGGATAATGTTACTGTGTGCAGATAAAGTGCGAGGTTTAAATAGTATGTTTTCCATCAAACCTTTCCTTAAAGCTAGACAGCTCAAGCATAAACATATGTATTAAGGTAAATCATGTGTTATCTTTTCAAATGTTTTATTTGATGCATTAATTGATGTATTTAATGATGGAAGGGAGGGGTATTTAAAGAGTCTGTTTTATCATTTAATTGTTTTTATTCTGACGAAGAGGTGGACCCTCGAAAGTGCTTACTATTTTCATTAAATTGGATATTGTCTTTGGATTGTTTGCTGTGTTGCTTCCAGTGTTTTTCTACTATTTGTACTAATTTGGATTTTTGAATATAAATGGTGAATGGACCAGGACCACTACTGCTAAAGTCCACTGTAGTACTCTCGTGTAGTATCTGGCTAAAGGGACCATTTGAGTTGTGGACCCCAAGAGGCCTAAAAGACAAAGATCTAACTTCACTGATGTTGATGGGTGATGCAGAACTCTGGGTTGGGAAACTATCTGCAGACTGGTGTCTAGGTGGCAACCTATAATAAACTCTGTACTTTGTGTTGGAGTTAGGAATAACTGTAAATCTACCAAAATGTCAACCAAGTCTAGTAACAACTGGAGTACCTGGTTCAGGTGAGGCAACAGTAGATGCTTAGAGGCAGCAGTGAGGAACCAATTGTCGAGGTACAGGAAGACATGGATCCACAGCAAACATAGATGCGCTGTTGCCACTGCCATAATCTTGAACACCCTGGGGACCTTGGTGAGACCAAATGCCAGTGCCTGGAATTGATAGTGACTGCCTCCCAGCCAGAAGCAGAGAAATAGTACAGTTTTGTACCTACCATAAATGTAGATGTCCGAACTGGATAGCATCTGCAGTCATAACAAGTGGGTTGTCCTGTCGTCAGGCAGCCCTTCAGTCGGCCGGATTCCAAAGTCCGGGTCCGGCTTCGGCTGATGTCGCACTCCACCCGACGTCATCTCTGTTGGTCTTCGGGTATAAAGGCATCAGCCGACGCCATTTTCCTCAGTGTTTCTTGCCCCAGATGCCAGTAGCCCTCTTGCAGGCTAAAATTTGGATAGATGCCAATGTTTCCAAATAGATAGAGGTAAACACAACAATAAGCATGTATGTACATATACACAAACAAATACACCATAAAAGACTCCCTCCCAACAGCTAGCTATTAGAAGGGTAAACACCCTAGGAGTACCACAGAGGGATGGAGGGAGGGTAATCCTGACTGCAGATGCTATCCAGTTCGGACATCTACATTTATGGTAGGTACAAAACTGTACTATGTCCTTCATGGATGCATCTGCAGTCATAACAAGTGGGTAGAATACCATAGCCAACTAGGGAGGAGGATAAAAGTAGATTATGGTGTGTTTAGGATCCCTTGCAGTACAGCAGTGGCAAACCCTGCTCGGGATCTGGAATATAGAGGCAAATTATAATGCTTGGCAAATGTATGCACGGAGGTCCAAGTAGCCGCCTCAATAATGTCTTTGGTTGCCACTCCTCGTAAGAAGGCTGTGGTAGTGGCTGTTGCCCTTGTAGAATGAGGTCTTATGTTCTGTGGAATTGGTTTTCCATGGAAGGAGTAACAGAATCGTATGCAATTTCCTATCCATTTGGAGATTGTCTGTTTGGAAATAGCTTTTCCTTCCCTTCCTGTTGCATAGGCTACAAAAGTTGGTCAGTCTTTCTGCTATTTTTGTTCTGTCCAAGTAGTAGCGTAGCTGTCTATGTACATCCAAGGTATGCAGTATTCTTTCCCTCTGTTTTGTGGGTTGGGAAAGAAGGTAGGTAGGTGGATTGCCTGGTTTAAAGACACTCTGGATACCACCTTAGGCATAAATGTAGGATTAGTCCTCATGGACACTCTATCTTGGTGGAAGATTAGGAAGGGTTGCACTGCCATTAAGGCCTGTAGTTCTGAAACCCTCCTTGCTGAAGTAATTGCCAGTAGGAAAGCAGTTTTCCATGACAGGTGTTGTAGGTCTGCTGTTGCTGCTGGTTCAAAGGGTGCTAGTGTCAACTTTTCTAGCACAAAGTTTAAATCCCAAGCTGGTAATGGTGGTTTCCTTGGAGGTTTTACATTCTTGATTCCTCTGAGGAATTGCCTGAGCAAAGGGTGCGAAAAACAGGTGTATCAAAGCTGTATTCTGCTGAAATAGCTGATGCATGTATCTTGATGGAGGAGTAGGACAGGCCTGAATGAAGAAGTTCGCCAGATACTCCAGAATGTTAGGCATATCTATGTTTGACACATCTTTTCCTCTTTCCGTACTCCAGATGACAAACCTTTTCCATTTTCCAGCATAGTTCCTTCTTGTTGAAGGTCTGCGTGCTTCAAGAATAATGTCTTTAACTCTTTGGGAAAGTTCTGGAATAGCTGCTGTTATGTGATGTTCCATGCAGTCAGTTGCAAGGTTTTAGGTTTGGATGTATGATGCTGTAGTTGTTCTGCGTTAACATCAAAGGCATCAGGGGAATTGTCCACATATTGTTCGAGACATGCTCCTCAGTAGTGGGTACCAGTGTTGTCTTGGCCAGTTTGGAGCTATCAGGATTATCCTTGGACGTTCTTCCTTGATTTTCAGTAGTACCTTGTGTATCAAAGGAAGAGGACGGATTACATATGATGTTAGGCCTTTCCAGTTGAAACACAGTGAATACACTTTCCATGCTAATGGGTGGAATGTCCTTGTGCAGAATTTTTGAGCTGGTGATTGAGAGGTGATGCGAATAGGTCTATCTGTGGCATTCCCCATTTCTTTGAGATGGTCTTGAAGATGTCCGGGTGAAGCTTCCATTCGTGGGCATCCGAAGTGGTTCTGCTTAATATGTCTGCTAGGGTATTGTCTTTCCCTGGTACAAATATTGCCTGTAACTGGATGTTGTAGCTGAGTGCCAGGGTCCACAGCTCCAAGGTCATTCTGCATAGGGGGTATGAATGAGTGCCTCCCTGTTTGTTGATGTACCACATGACTGTGGTGTTGTCTGTCCTTATCATCAACTGGCCCTCTTTGAGAAATGGTTTGAACTTTTGGATTGCCAGTTTTACTGCCAGCATTTCTTTTAGGTTGATGTGCAGTTGAAGTTGATCCTGTGTCCACAATCCTTGCACGCATTTGTCCAGCATGTGGGCCCCCCATCCTAGGTCTGAGGCGTCTGTTGTGATGGTCTGGCTTGCTTGACATCTGCGAAAGGGTAGGCCTGGGTTTGACTGGCATGCCTGAGCCCACCATAGGAACTCCTGTTTTAAGCATGGAATTAGTGGGATTTCTGTTTCTAGACTGTGTCTGTGTTGGGACCACAAATTCTTTAGGTACCACTGTAGTTTTCTCATATGTAGTCTGGCAAATGGAACCAAGATTATGCATGATGCCATGAAGCCCAAGGCCTGCAGTACTTTTCTTGCTGTTAACTTGTTCAGTTTTGTTAGTGCCAAGAAGTATAGAGGAGTTCTTTTTGTTTTTATGTAGTCAGGAATGCCATTTGTTTTACTGTGTCCAATTCAGCCCAAGAATGTCCTTGTTTGGGATGGTATCAGCCTTGACTTTTGTAAATTGACTGTGTATCCCAGTGCTTGTAGCAAGTAAATGACCCTTTGTAAATCTGTTGTCAGCTTGCTTTTGTTGTCCCCTTGTAGCAGGCAGTCGTCCAGGTATGGGTAAATTTGAATTCCCTGAAGTCTGCAATGGGCGATTACTGATGCCAGGCATTTTGTGAATACTCTGGGCGCAGTAGATAAGCCAAAAGGCAATGCTGAGAATTGATAGTGCTCTGATCCTGCAAGAAATCTGAGGTATCTTCTGCAGATTGGTCGAATGGGGACGTGCAGGTATGCCTCCTTGAGATCTAGAGTTACCAGCCAAGACTCCTTGCCCAGCATGGGAAGAAGTTGCTGTAAGGTCAGCATTTTGAATTTTGGGACAATGATGTATGTATTTAAGGTGGACAGGTCGAGAATTGGTCTCCAACTTTTTTCCTTTCTTGGAACTAGGAATAGTCTGGAGTAGAACCCTTTCCTTGCTCTGCTGTTGGCACTCTTTCCACAGCTCTCATGTTTGCTAACTCCATTATCTGGCGTAGAGCCTCTGTTTTTTGATTTGGAGGTAGATTTGGCATTCCTCTTTTGACTGGAAAAGTGTGGAAGTGAAACGCGTAACCTTGATCTATGGTTTGTAAAATCCACTTGTCCTTTGTTATGTAGTGCCAGTTCTTTGAAAATAAGGTTAACCTTCCGCCTAGAGGAGCTGCTATTTGTTCCCTGGTAGGCGGATTTAGGATTAAGTCACTGTGGTTGTGTTGATGTAGTGGCAGTGGCTGTGTCTGTGCCTCTGTTGTTACCTTGCCACTGTCTTCCTCTGTAGGCACCTCCTCTGGATTGGTTTCTGCCTCTGGAACGTCTATTCCTGCCCCTTTGAAATTTTGTGGAGTCAGGAAAGGACCAATTTTTGGCAGGCCAGTTCCTGCTAAACCTTGGGGTTGAACCTGCAAGAAATCTTTAACAGTTTGAACAGATTTTGCCTTTTCTTCCATTTTCTTCATAACCTGCTGGGCAGATGTACCAAACAAACTTGTCTTGTCCATAGGAGCATCTAGCAACTTAGCTTTAACATGATCCGGTAAAGCTTGTTCCTTTAGCCATGCATGCCTTCTTATCACTGTGCCTGTCATGGCTGATCTAAATGAAGCCTCCAGTGCATCATAGCCACATTTTAAGGAATGGTTGCTAACCTGTTGTATGTTATTTACCATCTCTAATACATATTTCTTATCAAGAGATTCATCAGTGGTTAGTTTTTAGTTAACTGATCCAGCATAAACTCTTGGTATTGTATCATGTGAAACTGACAGTTTAAAGCTCTAGCTGAGAGAGTAGCTGAAGTGTAGACCTTTTACCCCATCTGTCTAATGACCTTGCTTCCCTTTCAGAAGGAATAGGGTTTTTAGCTATGGTCGGCTACTGCCTTGGGGCCCTGGGATATAGTTTCTGGGTCTGCAAGTGGAGCCTTGTAAAGGTGGTGATGAGTATCTGGCACCCTGTAAAATCTGTCCGGTTTGGCAGGGGCTGGGGCTAAAGAATCTGGAGCGGAGCAAACATCATTGAAAGCATCATCCACCACAGAGAGAACAGGGGTATAGCTAAGGGCCTGTGCTGTGGGAGGTGCAGAAAAGTCCTAAGTCTTTTTCTGGAGTCTGAAAAATCCTGTTGCTGCCATTGGAACTGTTCTCGCATGGCATGCAAGGTTTCCCCAAAGGAGAATTCTTCTGGTGGGGAAGCAGCTGGGATGGATTCTTCAGCATCAGAATCTTCAAAATTGGAGAAGGAGCCTCTGGCTGGTCAGTTATGTCTGATTCATCAGCAGAATCATCAGAGGACACTGGCTCGGGGGGCTCTGCCCTAGGTCTCTTCTCTGGGGGCTGAGAGGCCCTGTCTGGGTGAGATTGAGATCCTCTAATTAAAGAAATTAAATCTTCTGCCAAAGTAAGCATTTGAGAACTAGAAGAGGGCCTGGATGTGGGTGGTTTAACAGGCACTGTTTTAGTAGTCTTGGCTGCTTTAGCCCTGGCGAAGGCCTTAATGGACATGGCTGCTGGAGGCCTAGCAGCACCACGTGCTGGGGTAGAAACATCCAAGGGATGGTGTCTGATAAGTCAACCACCGTAGTGGGTAAAATTTCTGAGGTCGTTTCAAGAGTTGTAGCAGGGCCTCAGTTGTAGGAATAGGTTCAGCTGTACTTTGTTCAGTTTTCTCGGTTTCGGCGAAACCGAGACACTCAGCGTTTGCTTGACCATGGTTTCGGCGAAACCGCGGACCGCGAGTGTCGGTCTTTATCTTTGCGTTTTGCTAGATTGGGTAGTCGGAGGATCCGGCGGCATAATGTAAGCAAAATCAGAACCGAAAAACTGTTCTGCAAACTCCGACCGACGCCTAAGCGTCGTCGGTTGAAAGAAGCACAGGCGAACAGGCTGCTACGTCGTGGGCTGGGCCTAAACAAGGCAGACAGTAAGAGTGGAAATCTTTATGAGGTATTTGTTTCCCACAGTTTAAACAATTGTTAACTTTTTCTGACATCGGCTGAGGCAAGAAAGAGTCCCCAACGGGGTACTTAGCTTTAGAAGTCTTCGAAGTAGTATTCGGTAGAAGTAATCTCTGGATCCGACCGACTGGCACTTGCGAACAGCTTCTGCTTGGCCACGCGCAAGAAAGACTGAGGAAAATGGCGTCGGCTGATGCCTTTATACCCGAAGACCAACAGAGATGACGTCGGGTGGAGTGCGACATCAGCCGAAGCCGGACCCGGACTTTGGAATCCGGCCGACTGAAGGGCTGCCTGACGACAGGACAACCCACTTGTTATGACTGCAGATGCATCCATGAAGGACATCTCCTGTATTGCTTTGTGCTTTGCTATTCTGATGTTATTGGCATCCTGGAGTTTATGCAGCACATCCAATCATCCTTCCTCAGTAGAGGTAAAATGGACTGAGCTGTGACCATCCAGAATTTTTTTCCCATTTCCCAAACTGGTTTTGGTGACTGAAATCCAAAATGGGTCTGAGGTCCCCCATTTTCTTTGGTACTAAAAAGAATCTGGAATAGACACTGAACTCTAACTAGTCATGGGGGACTGGACTAGATGCATCTTTTTCCAGCAGCTTTGGAATTTCTATGGCTGATAAGTCCCACTGGGTGGAACATCAGGGACTTTCTTCTTCTTTAGAAGTGGAAGGGAAATGGAATTAAATAGCCTCTGCATATTGTACATTAGCAACCAGGAATCTGTTGTTATTCTATGCCAGGCTCGAAGATGCAAAGACACGTGCCCCCAACTGCCTCCGGAGTGCAGCAGTTGGGCAACAATACATGAGCACTTTCTTGGTAAAAATACTGTAAAAGCCTTGGTTATGTGGTCCACCTCTGCCTTTATGGCACTGTTTACTCGCTTTTGCTTCCCCTCTGCCATGGGAAAGACCATCATCTTGGAAGTTGTGGAAGGAACTGTGATTTGTGGAACCACATCATCTTCCCTGATCTCTGGTTCCCAGAGAAAGATATTTGTAGGGTAGAGAAGTGGATTCCCACAGCAAAGTGTCTTACCATCCTGATGACTCCTCTTGAGTGTGTCTTTTACTTCAGGTACAGACAAGGTTGAACCATCACAAGGAGCATTTACAAAGGATGTCATAAAGCCTTCTGCTAAGTCAGAAATACTCATCCAGGCATGATTTCCAAGATGGTGGCAGATTGAGTAACAGCTTAATTCTAAATCAGAAACTTAGCAGAGAAAGCCAGTGGACCTAGATGTCTACAAAAATTTCAGTCATTGGCTAGTAAGTGCACTACCTAGATGCCAGAAAAAAAGAAATACAAAGGACCTGAAGGAAAATCAGCTACAAAAGGTGACAAAAACACTGACTGGGAAAAGCACTGACGCTGCTGAGCAAAAAGCACTGCAAGCTCCAGACATGACTTCCAGTAACCTAGAAGAAAGTATAAGGCAACTGCACACAGAACTGACTAAAATAAATGAAACACTGATGGAGTATATCAATTAAAACAATAAAAGGCCTAAAAAATGGAAGAAGCTCTAAAAAAAACTATTCAGATAAAGGGATAAAATTGCAAAACTCAAGAGGTCTAAATGAAGAAAAGGCTGGCTGAATTTGAGACTGCACAAGAGATGTTTAAAAAAATAATAGAATTTGAGGACGGAACGTACAGAAAACCTGAGATTTTCTGCTGTACACGACAAGCTAAAGGAACAAACTGCACTAATTTTATGTAAGCACAAATAAGCAGCTGGACTGGTACTCTGCAACAAGAATTGTTAATTGAAAGGGCACATTTTGTGTATGCTCCAAACCTGGCTATGAGAAAATAACCTAGACCTTTAATAGTAAAGATGTAATCTTACCAGCAGGAGGAGATAATTCTGACAAAACTGTGTCAGAAGGACAAAGTACAGTGGGAGACAGCAGAGTGTTTGTGGAGGATGACTACTCATTGTACACAAGGCAGAAGTGGAGTAAATTTATTCCATTAGTCAGAGAATGTTGAGAAGCAAACATGAGATTCCAACTGTTGTACAAAGATATCTTCAAAATATTTTTCCCTGGAGGAACAGAATAATTTTTTGATTAATATGCTAAAGAAGAAATACAAAACGTTGTCCAACAAAAAGTGAGCTTGAAACAGGAGGAGATTCTGCATCTTGTTCTTTTGGTAATAAAGACCACAGAGAGACTGTGCCAGTGAAATCTTTTCCAGTGTTTCACCACAAAATGCTTGTGAGAGAGGAAAAAAAGCACAAGAGTTTACCAGAAGAATACAGAGTATGTTAGAAAAGAAGCAGAGGCAGGGTTTGGGAGATGGAGATAAACAGGAACAAGAAAATCTAGAAATACTGGACTCTTTTGGACTCTGTAAACTTGCAGGTGATGCTAAAGTATATGCCCTACTTCATGTCATTAACATTTGCATAACAGAATCAGAAACATGAAAATTGACCAATGTGGGATTACAAAGCAATAATGATATGTGTGAAACATGACAGAAAGTACAGTTGTGTACACTTACCATAAATGAAGATGTACGAGTGGTATTCACTGTTGCAGTCATTACATTTAGGTAATCTGCTGGCAGGTTGCCCTCAGTCGGCTTGATTAACAAAGTCTTGGGTCCTGCATCAGTTGCTGTCCCTTCTTCCATGACGTCAGGTCGTCAGGGGTATAAAACATGCAGCTGACGCCATTACATCAGTTTTTCTTTCCCCGGATGTCAGGTGACCCCCTTTGTCAGGTGCCCCCCAAATGGGGAGCAACATATATATATATATATATATATATATATATATATATATATATAATTGGAAATACGAAAATATACCTCCAAACAAAAGCAAATACACCAAAAAAGCTTTTAAGCATAATAAAAGAAAGAAGAGGTATAGTAAAAGAAAAACAGGGGGCTGGAGGGAGGGTAACCAGGACTGCAACAGTGAATACACTTGAACACCTACATTTATGGTAAGTGTACACAACTGTACTATGTTCATCGTTTTTCACTGTTGCAGTCATTACATTTGGGTAGATTCCCAAAGCTAAGGTTGGGAGGCTGGATTTATACAGCATTAGGACTAGCTAAAAGGCCCTGCAAAACAGTAGTGGCAATTTAGAGAAAATTGGTAAATGATAATGCTTGGTAAAAGTATGAATTGAACTCCAGGTAGCAGCTTCTAGAATATCCCTGGTAGGAACACCTCTGAGAAAGGTTGTTGAAGTAGATGCAGCCCTGGTGGAATGAGATCTGATCCCCTGGGGGATAGGTTTTCCATGGTGCTTATAAAATAAATAAATGCAATGGCTTATCCATTTAGAAATGGTTTTCTTTGAAATAGCCTTCCCCTCTGCCCCTGCAGCAAATGCTACCAGCAGTTGTTCAGATTTTCTTTGAGATTTAGTCCTGTCCAAGTAGAATCTAAGTTGTCTGTGTACATCCAGTGAATGCAGAATCCGCTCTCCCTTGTTCTGTGGATTGGGAAAGAAAGTTGGCAAATGAATGGACTGATTAAGAGCCACACTGGATACCACATTGGGCATGAATGATGGATTGGTCCTGAGTGACACCCTGTCCGCATGAAAGATGATGAAAGGCTCCACTGCCATAAGGGTCTGTAATTCAGATATCCTTCTAGCTGAAGTGATTGCCAAAAGGAAGGCTGTTTTCCAGGAAAGAAATTTTAAGTCTGCAGTTGCAGCTGGATCGAAAGGAGGTAGAGTGAGTTTCTCCAATACAAAGTTAAGGTCCCAGGCAGGGGTTGGAGCTCTCCTAGGTGGTCTCAAGTTTTTGGCTCCTCTGAGATACTGCTTTAAAAGAGGATGAGAGAAGAGGGGGGGTCTGTGCTGTAATTTGCTGAAATGGCTGAGGCATGGATTTTTATGGAAGAAAAAGACAGGCCCCTGTGAAGTATCTCAGTTAAGTATTGCAAAATCTGAGGTAAATTGGGCACTGCTGTGCTCATCCCTTGAGACTGATTCCAGGCACATAATCTTTTCCATTTGTCAGCATAAGATTTTCTAGTACTAGGTCTTCTTGCCTCCAAAATGACATCCATCACAGGTTTACTGAGGGATGCTAAGGGTGAATTTAAGTGATTAGCCAAGCTGCAAGATTCAATGTTTGGAGCTGAGGGTGCAGAATTTGGTTCTCCTGCTGAGACAGTAAGGAAGGTGTCTGAAGCAGGTGCCACAGAGAAATGTGTGACACACTGCGCAGGAGTGGGTACCAGTGTTTGCAAGGCCAGTCTGGAGTAATCAAAATCATTTTGGGTTGTTTTGTTTGATTTTTAGTAGAACTTTGGAGAGGAAAGGCATAGACTGATAGGTTTTTCCAGCTGAAGGACAAAGCATCCACTTTCCAGACTTTTTCGTGATGAATTCTTGTGCAAAATTTGTCCAAGTGGTAGCTCTGGGGTGAGGCAAAAAGATCTATGTCTGGGCTCCCCCATTTGTGTGTTAACATGTTGAAAATCTGTGCTTCCAGTTTCCATTCTTGAGGGTCCATGAGATTTCTGCTTAGTTCGTCTGCCAGAACATTCTGCTTTCCTGGCAGGAATTGAGCTTGTAGTTGTACTTGGTAGCTCAAGGCCATGTTCCACAATGCCATGGCTAGTCTGCAGAGGGGGTAGGAATGTGTACCCCCCTGCTTGTTTATGTACCACATAACTGTGGTGTTGTCAGTCTTTATCAGTAATTGTCCTGGATGAAGGTAGTCCTTGAAGGCTGTCAATGCATTCTGTACAGCTAGCATTTCTTTTTGATTGATAAGAAGGTGCATTTGATTTGGGCTCCATTTGCCCTGAATGCACTTCCCTGCCAGATGAGCCCCCCATGCATAGTCTGATGCGTCTGTAGTTAGGGTTTGGGCGGCAGGGGGTGGTGTGAATGGCAGTCCCTTGTTTTAGTGACAGGCCTCTGCCCACCATAGGAACTCTAGGCACAGGCAAGGTATGATAGGAATCATTGTTTCCAGTCTGTGACAATGTTGACTCCATAAACTTATTAAGTACCACTGAAGTTTCCTCATATGCAGTCTTGCATATAGAATTAGAAGAATGCATGAGGCCATGAACCCCAAGGCTTGCAGCATTTGCCTTGCAGATAGCAGGGTTTTTGTGGCCACCTGTTTGAAGTAAGTCACCAAATTAATTTGCTTTTCTGGCATAAGGAAAGCCATCTGGGTAGTTGTATCCAAGCTTGCACCCAGGAATGTAATTTTTTGAGAGGGTACCAGTTGAGATTTTTTATTGTTTATGGTGTACCCTAGACACGTTGGAAGTCTTTTTACAAATGCCAGATGTTTTAGAAGAATGGCCTGGTTTTCTGCCTGAATTAGACAATCGTCCAGGTATGGATATATTTGAATATTTCTTTGCCTGCAAAATGCAATTGCTGGAGCCAGGCACTTTGTGAATACTCTGGGCACAGTAGACAAGCCAAAGGACAGTGCAGAGAACTGATAATGCATGCAGCCTGCTTTGAAGCGTATGAATCTTCTGCAAGATTCCCTGATTGAGATATGCAGGTAAGCCTCTTTTAAGTCGAGAGTTGCCAACCAGGCATCCTTGCCTAGCATAGGAAGTAACTGGTGAAGAGTCAGCATCTTGAATTTTGGAATGTCCAGAAAGGTGCTTAGAGTAGACAGGTCCAGAATTGGACGCCATGATTTGTCTTGTCTGGGTACCAGGAAAAGTCTGGAATAGAAACCTTGTCCCTTTTACTCTTCTGGTACTAGTTGAATAGCACCCATGTTTAGGAGGGAAAGTACTTGTTTCTGAGCCTCTGCCCACTGATTTGGGGGCAGGTCTGGCCACCTGTTGGGAGTTGGCAGCGTGTGGAAATGAAATCTGTATCCCTGGGACACTATATTTAGAACCCATTTTGTCCTGGGTTATAAGTTGCCAGTTCCTTGAACGAAGAGCCAGTTTTCCCCCCAAAGGGGCGGCTAAGAGGTAAGTGCTTGGTAATTTCAAAGGGAAGTCATTGAGACTGTTTACCATAGGGTGGTGCCTTGTTGTTTCCAGATTTGGAAGTGGAAGCACCCCATTGCTTAGTTCTGAAAGTCCCTTGGGAATGAAATCTGGTGGTTTTGGAATGTCTGGGTTTGGCCGTAGTGCCTCTGGAAGGAGCTGGAAAGGACCAGTTCTTAGTAGGCCAAAGCCTACTAAATCTAGGAGGATGCACTTGTAAGAAATCTTTAACAGTTTGCATAGATTTAGCTTTATCTTAGTCTTCAGCCTTATTGCCAAATAAGCGGTTCTGCTGTAAAGGAGCATCCAAAAGTTTTGCTTTAACATGATCAGGCAGAGATTACTCCTTAAGCCAAGCATGCCTTCTAAGCATAGACTCAGTAACAGCAGCCCTACAAGAGGCCTCTAAAGAATCAAAACCACATTGTAAAGTATGTTTGCCAACTTGCTCAGCTGAATGCAATAAATCCTGCAAATCTTTATTCTCCACACAGTCAGAAGTCAACATCATTTTCTGTTTAAGCAGTCCCATGATATGCTGTTGATATTTTAGCATATGGAATTGACAGTTCAAAGCCCAGATTGCTAAGGCCATCTATCCAGTGCCCTGGAATCTCTATCAGAAGGGGTAGGATTTTTAGCAGCAGAAGCCTTAATGCCCTTGGGCCCCTGAGAAATGATTTCAGGGACCGCAACAGGATTTTGAAAAGGAATTTGTGGGACTCAGGAACCCTGCAGTACCGGTCTGGTTTGCTAGGGGCTGGAGGTAAGGAATCAGGGGCTATACTGGATTCCGAAAACGCATCAACAATATCTAGTACTGGAGGCATAGCCAAAGGCCTATGCTGAGGAAGAAGAAGGAAATCCCTAAGCCTCTTTTTGGATTCAGAGAAATCCTGACTTTCCCAGTGGAAATGCTCCCTTAAAGTATGTAAAGTTTCCCCAAAAGAGAAATCCTCAGGCGGAGAAGCAGAGGGAATGGAATCCTCTGCATCAGAGTCCTCATAAGTAGGTATGGATAAATCCAGATCATTAGAAGAGTCAGAAGAAACAGAGTCCTGTTCAGAAGAGTCATAGTCAAATTCAATCCTAGGCCTCTTGGAGGGGGGGACTGACTACCCCTGATTAGAGTAATTAAATCTTCAGCCATTTTGATCATTTGTTTTTTTAGGCATAGGGGCCTGAACATGTGGCTTGGACGTCTGTTTTTTAGACATAGATCGAGATTTAGGCCTTAGCACTGAAGTTGGAGTCGATTTAATATGCAAGTCTGTAGGCCTGAATACACCCTCAGAAGCCAGTGCCTGCTCAGCGGCTCGGGACTCATCCAAGGTAGAGACATCCGTGGGTTCCATATGTGAAGCATCTTGCGGCATACCAGACTCCGAATGGGTCTCAGTAGAGGCCTGCGAATCAGAGGTAGCGGGTATCGGGGGCTGCGTAAGCACCTCACTGAGTACCGGCGAACTGGCTCAGGAGAAGCGTCGTCTGCAGTTTTGGACCTCAACGGCCTGTCTCTGTCTTTTTCTTTATGTTTTTTCGGTATTCCGGTAGTCGGATGGCTAACTGATGTCATTTCTGAATAATTAAACTGAGAACCGAAATATTTTGAAGCAAAAATGTACCGATGATGGATAGTGTGCTGATTAAATAAAGCACAAAACCGACAGCAAGGTATGTTGTAGTCAGGGCCTAGGCAAGGAATACAGTACAAATGAAAATCCTTATGAGGTATTTGCTTCCCACAAGTAATGCAATTATTAACTTTTACTGACATCGGTAAGGAGCAAGAAAAAGTTTCCCCAACGGGGTAATTAGCTTTAAGTTGAAGACTTCGGTTCTGAAACTCGAAAACGAAAATTTCAGGAGTCGGCCGACTGGCACTTGCAAACTGCTTTGGGCACCGCGCAGCAAGAAAGACTGATGTAATGGCATCAGCTGCATGTTCTATACCCCTGATGTCATGGAAGAAGGGACAGCAACCGATGCATTACCTAAGACTTTGTTAATCAGGCCGACTGAGGGCAACCTGCCAGCAGATTACCCAAATGTAATGACTGCAACAGTGAAACATGATGAACATGAAGAAAATCTGGAAATATTGGACTTTTTTGGACTCTCTTAAACTTGTAGGGAACTCTAATGCATATGCCCTACTTCATATCATTAATGTTTGGAAAAATACTTAGGAGAGGGAAAGTGGAGGGAGAAAGTTAACTGCAAGTAAAACATTTTTTTTTCTTAATAGTAGTATTTAATGGTGGTGCTGCGGTAGCGTTGTCGCCTCACAGTAAGACGTTGTCCTGTTCAATTCTCAGCTAAAGCGGCTTCTGTGTGGAGACATGCGTGAATGGGCATACCTTTGTTGAAGGTTGTGCGTCAGGCCTGGCAAGTCGGTACGTAAAAATCTACTGCCAATCATTAGTGGACCGGAGTTCCGCTGTGGCGACCCCTAACCGGAAAAAGCTGAAAGATACAACAACAACAACTATTTAAATAGTGCATGATTTTCTTTGCATGTTATAATCATTAAATTTCTCAGTTATGTTTAAGTGTAATGGGGGATACTAATGTAAATAGATACTCCTGTTTTTTTTTTCCTCATTTTTCAGTTTTAAGAAGTGTAGGCATTGCAATGTCAAAAAACAAGATCTAGTTAAAAGAGCACAACAAAAGAAAAAATTGAAAAATGAGTGTACTTTATCTCATTCTTGCATAAGGAAATGACTGGGTTGAGGCCATTAGCTTAATCTAGCAACAAGTTTTAACAGAAAGCAAGTAAATGAAAAAGAATATTGAATACTATAAAGCTTTTTTCAAGCAAATAGTTTTGTGTCTGGTTCCCATATCTCTAGCAGACAATCTGATAAAGAGAAATGGCTTGGAGAAAATGTTTTCTGAAAGCATTATGGTGTTTTCCCAGCTGAGAGAGCTATACAAATAGCACAAAACTAGACAGCACTTAATAGAACCACAGGATGTACCATGAGTCTTAGCATGGATAACCTTTCTTTTAGGTTAGCTCGAGCCTGTGTGGGTGGCTGTCAGTTCATCACATCTGTTCCTATTAGGAGGGTAAAATTTCAATATTTGAAGATGTACATAGTTTTACATGTTGTTATTAAGCGAACAGGTTTTAGGGGAGTAGTGTGTGCGTATATTTTTGTTTGAGGGTTTTCAATAAAACAAAGTTCTGTAAGATGTGACATAGGCTCAAATGCAGATGACAAGATAACTGTATAAAAGATTACCTGCCAAACAATACATGCATGCAACAATAAGGCTGGAATTAAACATTTAACAAAAAAGATGTTATACATAAAATATGGGAATAACTTCTTAAGAATATGATGCTGTCTATGTTGTTGTGTCTTTCGGCTTTTCCCGGTTAGGGATTGCTACAGCGGAACTCCGGTCCGGTAATGATTGGTAGTTGATTTTTTGTGCCGAGTTACCAGCCCTGACTCACAACCTTCAACGAAGGTATGCCCATTCAGGCATGTCTCCATGCAGAAGACGCTCTAGCTGAGAATCGAACCGGACAGCGTCTTACTGTGAGGCGACAATGCTACCGCAGCACCACCACCGCGGACTCTTGCTATCTATAATGTATTCAACCATTAATGATCTCACAGATAAATGCAAAAAAGGAAGAGTAATGAACTATATAAAAAATGTAGAGTGCAAATGGCTATGCTAACAGGAGACACACTTGGAAAGAACTAAACATGTGAATTCGATAAAGAAAGGTTTTTAGAATGGTTATTCTGTGGAATGCCTGGGGCAAAAGAAGACAGGAGTATTTATATAAATTGCAAGATGGGCTACAATAGTAATAAAAAAGAGGATAAAAAAGATAACAATGGAAGATTTGTAGTACTAAGGGGCTACTGGCAAGGGAGGAGGATTACACTGGCATGTATTTATACTCCGCCACAAACTTCTGTAAAGGAGCTTAAGAAAATTCTGAGAGAAATAATCAGTTCTCAGCAAAGAATATTACTTACAGGTGGGGACTGGAATTTAGCTGTCTGGTGGGCCCAGAAGGGAAAATATAACAAAGAAGGGTAAATTTGTAAACAAATTTATGAAAATAAATTTCTAGGTGGCACAGTGGTGCAGTGGTTAACATTTTTGTCTCGCAGCAAGAGGTGCTCTGGTTCGATTCCTGACTAGGGTGCCTTCTGTGTGGAGTCTGCATTTGTGTGGGCTTCTTTCAGGTGCTCCAGTTTCCTCCCACATTCCAAAGACATGCATCTGCAGCATTTCTCCCTGGGCCTCTGCTGAAAATAGGCTCTGCCTAGTCAGACTTTCCTGGTCAACAAATGTTAAAATAAATAACTGTATAAAATATTTGGTATAGAAGGTGTGAACTGGGAGTTTGGAGTGAATTTACATATTCCCCAAGATACAAAACTGGGCTAGGCTAGATAGAATTTAAATTTCACAGAAACATGCATTTAATTGAAGGTCTTGATACGCAACCAATAACTATTTCAGATTATGCTCCAATAACTAAAATAAAAAGGGTAATGAAACAAAAATGAGGCACTGGCACTCCCACACCTACCTGTTGAAAACAGAGGAATTTAAGGAATGGGTACTAGAAATTATCTAGGAACTATTAGAGAAGATAGATATTTCTTCTGAAAATATAGTTAGGGGGTGGAATAAAATTAGAGTTGCATTTAAAAGCAGGGTGGAAATAAAATAAGGGGATATATGATTAAGAAGCAACAAGAATTATATAGAGGGACTGACAAAAGTTAAGTATTGTAAAATAGGGGGAAATCTCACAGAACAAGAAGAGGAGCAACTGCAGAATGCTGAACAGAGAATAAGGGATTACCTTGAAATTATGCACGAGTTTACAAACACTGCTGTTAATCAACTGTTTTCTGATAACTCTAGAGTACAAAAACTTTTAGAACAATGGCTCAGGCAACAGAAAGTCAAAAGGGCTGTCAACAAGCTTAGGGAGCTTATAACAAGGACGATAAGGGATCCTGTAGAAATATTAGAAATATTTTGGGAATTCTGTGAAAGTATGTAAAAATCAGAGAAATATGGAAATCAAGGAAAGGTACAAATAGAGAGGTTTATGGAAGAATTAAATATATCAAGGTTAGAGGTAGAGAAGGCTCAATTATTAACAGTTAGGATAGGAGGAGGTGAGATAAAAATGGTGCTGTATAACCAATCTACAGGAAAGACCCTAGGAGTAGATGGTATTCCTGTGAGAAGTTTGGAAGCTAGGAAGGATAAAACTGATAAAGGTCTGGAAAGTTTTGTTTAACAGTACTTTAAGAGAAGGAGATGCACCAACATCCTGGAAGAAAGCAGTGGTACCTGCAATACCTAAAGAGGTTAAAGATCTATCAGCTCCAGCTTCATACAGGCCCATTTCAATACTAAACCATTATAAAGTGTTAATGTCTATAATGGATAAAAGTGATGCCAAAATTGATAGATATGGATCAGTGTGGTTTTCTGTAGGGGAGGTAAACATCTGACAACATTAACAGAACACTGATGATCTAGAGGGAAGCAGATTGTAAGAAAATGCCACTGTTGTTGGTTGGTTTTGATGAAAAGAAAGCATTTGACAGGTAAGCTGGGACTTTATAAGCTGAACAATGGAAGCATTTGCATTCCCTGATAAAATTATAAGGTTCATTAGGAGGATATATGTGGGATTGGAGGCAAAAGTTAAAGTGGGTGGGGTCCTCTGTGATAATTTATGCTTGAGGAGAGGAACCAGGCAGCTGTGTCCTCTCTCTCCTTTGTTATTTGTACTACATTTGGAACCACTGGCAAAAGAAAAATAAGGGACTCATAAATTCAAGGATAGAATTGGTATGGTAGTCAAAAAAGCTGGCTCTATTTGCAGATGATATTTTATGCCGGACAGAACCAGAACCAGAAAGAGACATTACAGTGGTGTGGAACATATTGAGACAGTTTCAGAACTTTTCGGGATACAAAATTAATGAACCCAAAACAAAGGCAACAGGGGTAAATTATGTATCCACATACAAATTTCTTCAGCAATATCCATACTTATGGGGAGATAATGAAATGAAGTATTTAAGAGTATGGATGAAAAATGATTTTGGTGTAGCGGCTAAGGATATGTGGGAAGAGACTAAACATAATATAATATAAAAACTGAGAAAATGGAAGCTCTGTTTATGGATATTGATAGTAAGATACAAACACTTAAAATATTTTTAGCCTCTTTATTCTAATGCACAGGTCAGGCATATTTTTATAAACTAGAAAGGGCGTGGATAGCAATTAATAAAGAGCCGAAGGATTTTATCTGGGAGGGGAAGACAAGAGTCAAGTCGGATAAGCTTATTCTTCCAACAGAACAGGACGGATTGCGATTACCCAATTTGAAGGGGTATTCCAGAACAACACAGCTAAGGCCCCTATACATAGAACAAGCAGAAAAAAAGAAGTTATGTACTCACCATAATGTGCCATGTTTGTTGTCCAGTATCTCGCCTTCATTCTTGCTGGTTGGGTTCGGAGCTGATCCTTGGCTCCAATTCGGTCTCATACCAAAGCTTGAGAACTTCTCCTGGCTTGAAGTTACAACCTAACCCAGGATGCATAGCGGCTGTTCCCCAGATCTCGTTTGAGAGACTATACTCCCTATAATATGCTAACATATAGAAAAAATGTTATGAAATATATTGGTCATAATGTAAAGAGGCAAGAAGGGAATCAGACCATATTTTGCCAATTGTAAAGTTCTCTAGATCCTCCAGGAGGGGGAATGGATGGGTGGGATGCAAGAATGAAGGCTAGATACTGAATAACAAACATGGAATGTTATGGTGAGTACATAACTACTTCATATTATGTTGTCCTATCTCACCTTCATTCTTGCTGGTTGACAGAGTCCCCAGCAACTTTTTCTTGGGTAGCTCAAGGGAATAAACTCTTCAGGACAGTGGAACCAAAGGATATCCTGTTCCAGGAGGCCACATCTACTTTGTAATGAGAGATAAAGGTGTGAGGATTAACCCATGTTGCAGCAGCACAAATTGAATCCAATGGGAGTCTAGATTGAAAGGCAATGGAAGTAGACACCGCTCTAGTTGAATGTCCTTTAACATTCCCTGGCGGTTCTTTACTATGAGAATTTGAGACATAGGTGATGGTCTCAGTAAGCCATTTGGACAAAGTAACTTTAGAGACTGCCATGTCTTTTTTGTTTTCTGAACAGGAAATGAACAACTGGTCTGACTTTCTGAAATCTTTGGTCCTATGCAAGTAAAAACGCAACTGTCTATGCACATCCTGTTGATGAAGCTTACATTCTGCCTTGTTGCCATAGCTAGGAAAGAACACAGGCAATTCTATAGATTCATTTAAATTTTCTTCAGAACAAACTTTTGGTAAGAAGGAAGGATTTGTTCTGAGGGAAACTCTATCTTTGTGGAAAATCAAATATGGGGAGGGGGGGGGGGGCGAACAGACCGAGCTTGCAACTCTGAAACTCTCCTAGTTGAAGTAATTGCTGTTAAAAAGTCTGTTTTCCAAGATAAAAACTTTAGTGAACAAGAGGATGCTGGTTTGAAGGGGAGAAGAATCATGGATGATAGTACTAAATTTAGGTCCCATGGAGGAGAGGGTTCTCTTAAGAGTGGTCTTAACAGAAAAGTACCCCTGAGGAAAGCTTTGCATAATCTATGGGGCATTACATTGGATCCAAGGTCTCCTGCATGATAATTTGATATGGCGGCTAATTGTACTCGTATAGTGGCCACCGCTGCCCCTTGATTAAAGATTTCTGTTAGAAATTCCAAAATTGCAGGTATAGGGGCTGTAAAGGGATCTATGTGTTTTTTGTCCACCCAACAAGAGAACCTCCTCCATTTGCTTGCGTAAAGTTTCTGAGCTGTCTTTCTGGCAAGGAAACCAGAATGTATCATACTGCAGGGGATAATTCTGGAAGCCTGGCTAAGACTGGAAGTGGAGTAACCAAGCTGTCAGCGTGAGGCTCTGAAGAGCGAGATGAAGCGTTCCTGACTGATGTATCAGAAGATCCGGCACTGGGTCCAGGATCCATGGGTCTTCTTAAAGGTGGGGCCAAAGAAAGGGGAACCATATCTGATGAGGCCAGTAAGGAGCAATGAGAATTATCCTGTGACTCAATGACTTGACTTTCTGAATAACCCTCAGAATAAATGGAAATGGGAAAGCATAAAGAAGTCCCTGGGGCCAATCGTGGACGAGGGCATCCCTAAATGAGGGAAAAGTAGTTGCTGCATTTGGCACTGAAGGGAGTGGCAAAAAGGTCGCAGCAAGGCTGGCCCCATTTGCGAAAAATTTGATTCGCAACTTCCTGATTCAGGGACCATTCGTGAGGCATGAGAATTACTCTGCTTAGCCTTCTGCTATTATGTTGGATTTCCTCAGGATGTGCATTGCCGTCAGAAAGCGATGAGAAGTAATTGCCCATTGCCAAACTCTCTAGGCCTCTCGAAATAGGGAATAGGATCTAGTTCCCCCCTGTTTGTTAATGTACATACCACCGACATATTGTCTATTTGAATTGCAATAGTCCCCATGGGAAGAGAGCTGTGAAATGCTTGCAACGCCAGAAGCACCACCCTTATCTCTAGGACATTGATATGCAAATGGTACTCGATCTTTCCAAACCCTTTGGGCAGTCTGTCCCACATAATGCCCCCCCCCCCCAATCTGGGACACATCTGTGGTTACTGTAGCGACAGGTTGGGGAAGTACGAATGGTCTGCCCATCGTTACTTGAGTGGACTGAAGCCACCATAGTAGGTCCCTCTTGCAGGCATCTATAATGAGAATCTTGTGTGACATGGGTAACTCCTGTATGGACCACTGAGTGAAGAGCAGCCACTGTAATATCCGCATGTGTAGTCCTGCCAGTGGGACTAGTGTTATCACCTCTGCCATTCAGCCTAAGTCTTTGAGGACAAATTTTGCTTGTACCAATTTCTTCTTGAGTAGGATAGATACTGGACTGCTTAACGTTTGTATTCTCTCTTGAGGCAATTTTTCTACCATATAGTTTGTGTTTAATTCTGCAGCTATAAAGGTAATACGCTGTGATGGCAACAAGGCAAATTTTTCTGTATTTATAGTAATGCCAAGGTCTGAGCAGAGATGAATGGTAGCATCCATCATTCTGATTAGCAGGTGCTTGGTGGTGGCAGTCAGGAGCCAGTCATCTAAATATGGAAACACCTGGAATCCTTGACGTCTCAGATGAGCCATGACTACTGGCATGCATTTGGTAAACACTCTGGGGGCTGTAGTGAGAGCAAAGGGCAGAGCTCCGAACTGATAATGACCGGCTCCCAGCCGGAAGTGTAGAAATCTTCTGGAGCACCTGTCCATCTTTATGTGGTAGTACGCATCCTGAAGATCTAAAGAGCACATCCAATTGTCTTGTCCCAGAAAAGGGAGTATAGACTGCAGTGTTACCATCCGGAACTTTGCTTTCTTTACTGACTTGTTTAGTCTGCTGAGATCCAATATTAGTCTCCAGTCCCCTGCCTTTTTTGGAACTACAAAGAACCTTGAGTAAATTCTGGATCTGACTGGGTCTGCGGGGAATTCTTGGATGACTCTTTTTCCTAGCAACCTTTGAATTTCTAGGGTTGCTTGATCCCTTTGACTGGGTGGAATGTCTGGGATAGACTTTGACGGACGAGGTGGATAGTGGAAAGGAATTTCCATATCCCTTGGATAGAATGGACTGTAGCCATTTGTCTTGAGTGAATTGTAGCCAGGCTTCTGGGTACAGTGATAGTCTTCCCCCAACTGCCTTCAGAGGTGGACAGTTGGGCCTCCTTTCAGGAGCGCTGGGAAGGGCCGACCGGAGAATGATTCGCTGTCACTCTGATTTTGTGGAACCCCTCTGCCGCGTGGACGGCGTCTTCCACTGTTATTCCCCCCTCTGCCCCATGGGGGAAAGATCACCAGGAGCATCCAACAAGGCTCCTTTGAACTTCCGGAACCACATTTTTCTGCTCTTCTGACCTTTAGGATAAGGTCTAGTAGGGGAGAAAAAATGCACTCCGACAGCAGATAGTATTGCCATCTTGTTGGCTCCTGGTGAGAGTCTCCTTTACTTTTGGCCCGAACAAGGATAAGCCATCAAATGGGGCATCAATAAAGGAAGATCTGAAGGGTTCAGCAAACTTGCAAAGGCGCATCCAAGAATGTCTCCAAAGAGCTATTCTTGTGCCTGCCGCCCTGCTCGCTCCATCAGCTGCGTAGGAGATGAGGCACATGGAGGAGTTCATAATCGAGGTTAAGATCGCAAGCTGGGAATTTATCATATCCGACAAAAGCTGGGCTGTAGCACCTTGTAGGGTATCTCCTAGCTCTTTAAGGAGAGCCCTCTGAAGTCGGGTGAAATGTGATAAGTAATTCAGTGACAGTAGGGTAAAGGCCGCTGAGGAGAACATCGCTTCCCGTATCTGTCCATCGTTCGAGACTCCTTGTTCGGTGAATGGACAGATGCAAAAGTTTCACCTAACTCCTCCTTTGTGGCCGCTGCCACCATCATTGCATCTACTGGAACTCCCTTTCTTAAGTACTGTCTATCCTCAGTGGCTGTAATGAATTTGTTTGGCCCCCTCGGAACAGGCTCCACTGACTCCGGACAGTCCCATACCTTTCGACTTACAACACCCAGGAGCGGGTCAAAAGGAGGAGACACCCAAGAGGTGGAGGGGTGAGAGCCAAATGGCTCCAGGTATACAGACTCATCTTCAGAAGGGGAGAGGGATTTCCAGCCACCCCTTTGCTTAAGGATCTCTAGGATGTCCGAAAAGGAAACATCCTCAGAGGGCGACGGCAAGGACCCTTCTGAATCCTCTAAGTCTGTATCAGAAGTGACAGTCTCAGAGGAGTCTATGTGCTCTCTCTTACACTGTCTCTTCTGAGGGGCCTCCTTGGAGGGGGTGTTCCAGGGAGGTGCCGGAAGAGGGGGTTCCACCCACTGGGGTTTCCTGGGGCACCGACTCTCTACTCGGGCTGATGGAGAGATGATGAAGTAGTAGACATTGATCCTTTAGGGGGAAGAGTGGCTGGAGTCGAAGGTGGAGCAGACTCAGTGGAGAGCACACTCCTAATCACCTCGAAGGCAACGGGATCCTGGGCTGAGAAAGACTCCAGTTCTGAGAGACCGGGAGATATCCCCGGCACTGAAGATGGCTCCAAGGCTGATGTGGGTGCCGAACTCACCTGTGCCGAAGCGCCAAGTGGGAGAGTCGGTTCCAACAAGGGTCAGACTTGACTCTCCCCCTCCGGAGCCGACCAGGGAGTGTCGGGTCCCAGATCCCCCGATGGAAGACAGCATCGACGAGATCCGAACAGATGGAGTCGAGATATCGAGGGTAATTACTGGCTCCACCAGTTCCAGCACGACGAATTCCTGACACTCTGACTCCGAACTCGTCCGTGTCGGAGGAGGAATAGATGGCCCTTGAGACACAGTGGTCAGCTTCAGATTCCGATGGGCTGGGCTCGAAAGAATTTGTGCCAGGGCCTGTGTCCACAGCAACCTCTTCACCACCCACTCTACGTCGTCGTCCGATAAACTACTGGAGGACCGAGAGGAATGGGTCGATGATCTGTGACTACCTGCCACAGACTGTAGTAAGGGAAATTGCGGCACTGAGCGTACTGCTTTCAGTGATGGTGACCGACTCCTTTTTCAGCTCCGCGACTGTTCCGAGGACTCAGATGGAACCGAGGGAAGGTACTTGTTCCTTTTGACTGCTTGACGGCTCAGACACCGGAGCCGATGAAGCTGACTTTTTTGGCTTGTCAGACTTAGAGGCCTGATTACGTTCTTCCATTTCAAAGGGCCTTTCAACAAACCTCTTAAAATAAGTTTATTTTTTCTTTCCTGTATGACCCTCGCACTAAAACCATGACAAATGGAGCAAGAATCCTGCAGGTGGACTGCTCCTAAAGCAATACACACAACTTGTGTGCCCGTCCATTAAAGACATTTTCTGGGTGCATGAATCGCACTTTTTAAACCCAGATTGTCTCGATTCCTCAGCAGATTTTTTAGGCATTATTAACGAGATCAAAGGAAACCAACTACAATAGCAATAACAATAACACAGTATTGAAGCAAAGGTAAGAGAGCTTTGTTTTTTTTTTTTAATAAACGAGGAGAGATAAAGTGGGCTGGAGAAGAAGTCTCTAAGTTAAACGACAGTCGCCTCCAACTTGAGGAGACTCCTCCAACTTAAATGGTGACTCCTAAAAAAAGGGAAATAAGCCCTCTAAGAAAAAATGGGCTAAAGAGAACCCTCTAAATTAAACAAATTCTCTAAGGGGAGAGAAGAAGAAAAGGGTCCTAAGGAGAAACAGCCGAAGAACACAACCAAGTAATGAAAAACAACACACACGAGTACACTACTGAGTAAGGGAAGATATAATAGACTCCAACAAACAGTTTTTTTGTCAATGAGATAGAAAAAAAATGTATAATAAAAGCAATAACTAGCCTGAGCCAGCAAAGACAATCCCAATGCTTCAAGCGGCAAATGAGATCTGGGGGAACAGCCGCTAGGCATCCTGAGATAGGTTGTAGCCTCGAGCCAGTAGAAGTTCTCGAGCTTTGGTATGCGGCCGTGAACCCAACCAGCAAGAATGAAGGCAAGATAGGACAACATAGTGAAGTTTTTAGTACAATCTAGAACAGAGGTTGCAGATAACAAAAGGAATAATTAGTAGAGCATATAAAATATTTCATGAAAACTATATGAATCAATCAGAGAACATTAGAAAGGGATTGGGGAGAGTGAGAGATTAGATAAGCAATTCACAAAAAAAAAACATATAAAATATTTCATGAAAACTATATGAATCAATCAGAGAACATTAGAAAGGGATTGGGGAGAGTGTGAGATTAGATAAGCAATTCACAAAAAAAAAACAATGGGGGGTATATGCATGTCTCCCAAATATGCAACAAAGTCTAAAAGATTTAGGATCTTTGCAAGGAAGTGTTTACATAGGTATTTTTATAGCCCAAGCAAACTCCAAAGAATTTTTCCTCAGGTAGATAGCAAATGTTGCAGTATGATGGGGAAGAAAGAGGTAAATGGGAACATATTTTCTGGGTGTGTAATGAGTTGGCAACTTTAAAGACTCCCTGCAGACTGCTCTGATGGACAAGCTTGGTAAGCAAATTGCTGTAACTAAGGAAATATTTTTGAGCTATGATACAGAATCGGAATTGCCTAGACATTGTAAGGCCTTGCTGAATCTAATTATGGTGGCTGCCAAAAAGCAATTACTAGAAAATGGAAATCAAGGTCTAAACCAACTTTACTAGAAGTATCGATGATAGTAACAGAGATAAAACAACTGGAATTGGGATCTTTAGAAAAGGGTAGGAGAAAATCGCACAAGAAAGTGTGGGATCAATACATGCAGAGGAGGAGGATGGAGGTTTAAAAGAAGGCAGGATTTGAATGAGTTATGTATTGGCTGACTGACAATGACTGAATATATCATAACTTTTAGTTATGTACTTACCATAACTTTAGATGTTTGGGATCCATCTCGCCTACATTCAATACTGATGGGCTCAGAGCAGATCCCTCGGCTCCGACTCGGCATGCTATGCTATAGAGTGAGGCCTCTTATTGGCTGAGCTATTTCTTATCCCAGGATGCACCACCAGTAATCCCCCAGATCTTGTTTGTCCGCATTCATGCACACATGCACAACTTGTTTATATAACATTGTTAGATGTTTCAAGATGAAACAACAGGATTCGGAACTTCTGATATCCTCTGATCTCCAAGGAAGGGGGAAGGAGGGTGGGTTATTGGGAATGTAGGCGAGATGGATCCCAAACATCTAAAGTTATGGTAAGTACATAACTAAAAGATGTTATGTGATCCTATCTCGCCTACATTCAATACTGATGGGACAGCGTCCCTAGCACCTAAATCCTGGGTGGCTCATTGGAAAACACTCCTGAGCACTGTGGAACCAAATGAAGCTCGTCCTCTAGATGCCACATCTAATTTGTAGTGGGAAATGAAAGTGTCTTGGGGAAGACCACGTAGTCGCAGCACAAATGTCACTAATGGCAAGCTTAGAATGAAATGCTATCAAGTAGCCATAGCTCTTGTAGAATGAGCTTTGACAGAGGTGGTAAGCTCTTTATTAGAATAAGAATAAGCTTGAGTAATACAGTCCCTGATCCATTTGGCAATAGTGACCTTTGTGACGGCTTTGCCCAATTTATTGTCCGCAAAGGATACAAACAACTGATCTGTTTTCCTTGTTTGTTTGGTCCTATCTAAATAAAAACGCAACTGCCTGTGGACATCTAATGTGTGGAATACGAATTCCGCTTTGTTAGAATACTTCGGAAAGAAGACTGGAAGTTCTAATGATTGTTGTAGGCAGAAACTGGAATAAACTTTAGGGACAAAGGATGGATTTGGCCTGAGAGATACTCTGTCTTTGTGAAAAACCAAGTACGGAGGTTTTACAGACAAAGCTTGAAGCTCTGAAACCCTTCTGGCAGAAGTAATCGCCACCAGAAAGGCAGTCTTCCACGATAGAAATTTTAAATCACATGTCGCTGCAGGTTCGAAGGGAAAGGAAGTTAAGGCGCGTAACACCACATTGAGATCCCATGGAGGAGCAGGATGAGAAATCGGAGGTCTTAAAAGCGCAGCACCTTTCAAGAAGGTCTTACACAATCTGTTGCTCATTAAAGGTGGGTTTATAGATTCGTGAAAATTGGAAATAGCTGCCAATTGAACCTTGATGGTAGAGACTGAAGAGCCTTGATTGAAAAGAGAAGTTAGAAATTTCAGTACTTCTGATACGGGAATAGTGATGGGATCCAGGCCCCGGAGTTGAGCCCAAATAGCAAATCTTTTCCATTTGCTAGAATACAATTTCTTTGTAGCAGACTTGTGGGCCGAAGATAAGATGTGTACAACTTCTGGATCCAATGTATGACTCCTGACTATAGTCGGAAGAGGAGGAGCCAAGCCGTCAATTTTAAGGTGTGTAGGGACTGGTGGAATAGTCCCGACTGATGAACCAGTAGGTCTGGGATCTGATCCTGGAACCATCGACCTTCCAGAGCATATTTCCGAAGATAGGGGAACCATACTTGACGAGGCCAGTAAGGAGCAACTAAGATCATTTTGCTCCCCAAGAGAGATGCCTTTTGGATCACCCTGGGAAGGAGAGGAACTGGGGGGAAGGCATAAAGCAAGCCGGTGGGCCACGGACGGGCTAGTGCGTCCATGGGGCTCTTTCCCAGAGCCGGGGTGAGGGAGAAGAACTTTTTGCACTTCGCATTCAGTGGAGTCGCGAAGAGGTCGCAACACGGAACTCCCCATTTGCTGAAAATCTGATTTGCAACTGTAATGTTCAGAGACCATTCGTGAGGAGAGAGGATGGTTCTGCTCAGTCTGTCGGCTATCACATTGGACTTGCCCGGGATATGAGTAGCCACTAGAAAGTGTTTGGTCGACACTGCCCATTCCCAAACTCTCATGGCCTATCTGCAAAGAAGATAGGATCTGGTCCCTCCCTGCTTGTTCAGGTACCAGACCACTGACATGTTGTCTGAGTGAACGGCAATTACGCCCTGAGGGAGGTAATCGTGAAGGGCTTGAAGGGACAGAAGCACCGCCCTCATTTCTAGGATGTTGATATGAAGTAGGGTCTCTTCTGGGTGCCATTTGCCTTGGACTGACCTGCCCAGGGAATGCCCCCCCCCACCCCATCTGGGAGGCGTCCGTGGTCAAAGTGGCCGCAGGAGGAGGTGGAACAAAGGGTCGTCCCTGATCCAGATTGGAGGGCACCAGCCACCAGCGATGGTCCCGTTTGCAGGTTTCCGTGATCCATATGAGGTGACTGAGAGGGAGTTCCTGAAAGGACCACTGAGCTGAAAGAAGCCACTGGAGAATTCTCATGTGCAATCTTGCTAGGGGAAGTAGAAGAACCGTGGTGGACATGGATCCCAATAGCTGCAGTACCATTCTGGCTGGGGCTTTGGATCTGGGAAGTAAGGCTCGAACTTGAGCCTGTATGGTTTGTATCCTGTCTGTAGGTAGATAGACCCGCATTCGGTTTGAGTCTCTCTCTACTCCGATGAATCTTATGCGCTGAGATGGCAGCAACACAGACTTTGGCCAATTGAAGGTGATTCCAAGGGAATTGCCCAGTGATATCGTGGCTTGTAGGCTCCGCAATAGTAGATGCTTGGAGGTGGCAGTTAGGAGCCAGTCGTCTAGATACGGAAGCACCTGGAATCCTAGACTTCTCAGGTGAGCAGTCACTACCGCCAAACATTTGGTGAACACCCTGGGGGCTGTGGTGAGACCAAAGGGCAGCGCACGAAACTGAAAATGACTGCCTCCTAGGCTGAAGCGCAGATGTCTCCTGGACGCTTGCTGTACCATGATATTGTAATAAGCGTCCTTGAGATCTATGGAGCACATCCAAACACCTTTCTCCAGCAATGGGAGAATGGTTTGTAGGGTGACCATTCAGAACTTGGACTTTTTGACTGAACGGTTTAGAATGCTGAGATCCAAAATGGGCCTCAAGTCCCCGGTCTTTTTTGGCACCAAAAAGAACCTTGAGTAAGTCCCTAATCCGATCTGGTCTGCGGGGACCAGATGGGTGACTCCCTTTTGCAGCAGCTTTGAAACTTCTGAGGCTGCAGTTTCCCGTTGACTGGGTGGCGGGTCCGGGATTTTTTTGGACTGAAGTGGACAGAGAGAGAAAGGGATGGTGTAACCTCCGGCGATAATTCGAAGCACCCATCGGTCCTGAGTGATACCTTCCCAGGCTTTTAGGTGCCTCGAAAAACGACCCCCGACTGGCTCCGGAGCTGGACAGTCAGGCAATCCCTCAGGGACTGTGAAAGGCTGAAGAGCCACGAAAGGACTCGCGGTCTCCAGTGTTGCGAGGGCCTCTGCCACCTCTGGGACGGCGTCTTCCAGAAGAATTTCCCCCTCCCCTGCCTCTGGAAGGGGGATCGTCCTGCTGTGAGGGGTAAGACTTCTGAGATCGACGGAACCACATTTTCCCTCCTCTTTTAGCCTTGGGGTAAGGCCGAAAGGGAGTGGAAAATCGTGCCCCTACGGCAGTCAAAGTCTTACCTTCTTGCTCGCAGCGGGTCAGTGTGTCCTTTACCTTGAGTTCAAACAAGGAGGACCCATCAAAGGGGGCGTCGGCAAAGGAAGACTTAAAGGCCTCCGCAAAATGACACAGGCGGAGCCAGGCTCGTCTCCGTAGAGCAATGCCTGTACCCGCTCTACTCGCCCCTTCGGCCGCATAAGAAATGAGCCTCATGGACGAGTTTGAAATGGACGACAGTGTAGCCAGCTGAGAGCCAACCGTCTGGGCCAGCTCCTCAGACAGGTTACCCAAGAGGGTATCGGAAAGTTCTTTAATCAGATCCCTCTGAAATCTGGTAAAGTGCGTGAGATAGTTCAAGGACCTTAATGTAAAGGCCGCTGAACTTAGGGTGCGCTTACCGTACCAGTCCATGCTCCTAGACTCCTTATTAGGAGGATGGACGGACGTCGAAGCCTCTGCTACATCTTGCTGGGTAGCAGATGCCACCACCAAAGCATCTACAGCCACACCTTTAGTCAGGAACTCTTTTTCCGGGGGTGCTGACAGGAACTTATTAGGATGAGCAGGCACCAGTTCCACAGAGTCTGGGTGTTCCCACGCCCTTCGACAGATCAAGTCCAAGAGCTCGTCGAAGGGCGGACACACCCAGGAGGCGGAGGGCTGAGCCCCGAAGGCCTTAAGGAACACCGACTCATCAGCAGAAGGGGGTTTGGATTGCCAGCCGCCTCGTTGTTTAAGGGCTTCCAGGATGTCTGCAAAGGAGACATCATCTGAGCACGACTTAGGGGACCCATCTGCATCATCGAGATCAGTGTCTGATGTAAGAGACTCATCAGGGGAGTCAACGTGCTTCCTCTTGCACGATCTTTTCCTGGGGGGGCTTCCTCCGAAGAAGCTTCAGAAGGACCTCCAGGAGGGGGGGGAACCCCAGTGGGGGTAACCTCAGGCCCCGGGGCTCCGCTAAGGACAGGGGGACTGCCAAAGACCCAGTCTCGGTATGCAGGGAAGGAGCTGGGGAGACCATGGAGGTAGCCAAAGATGATTTGGCTAACGCACTCCTCATAGCCCTGAAGGCGGGACCACCAGAATCCTGGGAAGGTCCCACCTCCGTGGCCACGACGGTAGACGGCACTCCCGCCGCCGACGCACCGAGAGGAAGGCTTGGGACCGAAAACATCAGTCCCGAAGCGTCCCCCCCCGGGGCCGACAGAAGAAGTCCGCGTACCGAACTCCGACTCAAGAGCCGGAGTTGGAGTAAGGGTCGGGCCCGACCCTAAAACCTCCATCGGTTCCACCAGCACCGGCTCCAACGGTGCCGAGGCTGTTGGAGGAGGAACCATAGTAGCAGGGTGGACCATCGGCTCCGAAGCCGAATGGGCTGGAGCCGAAACTAACTTTTGAAACACCGGAGACTGGAAGAGTCTTAGGAGCACCATGTCGATGTCCGAATCAGACATCTTGGAGGATCTAGATGACACCGATCGGGTCCGAACCGATTTCTCCATCGGCTCCATAGGACTAGGGGACCGGCTCCAAATGGATTCGATTACTATCGGTTCCGAGGGAGATCTCAAAACAATTTCCCTCGGTGCCGATGAGGACTTCGGCGCCGAAGGGGAAGAGTCTGAGCCGGCAACCCTCATCGGCTCCAATATCAGTGGAGCCGATGAAGGTGACCCGCCTCTCGATGCCCCTGTCCTCTGCTCTGAAACCAGAGGGGTCGAGACTGGAGGCATCGAGGCAGACCGTTCCGCCCTCGGCTCCGAAGTCCGTGGAGCCGATGGAGAAGCCTGCCTAGGTTTTTTGGCAGTCGGTTCCGACAGACTGGTCGGAGCCGACGCTTTTTTCTTTTCCGTAGGAGAGGAAGAAGAAGATAAAGCCTCCTCGAAGGATGGCTTAATCAACCCTTTTAGAATTAATTTGTTCTTCCTCTCCTGGAGGACTTTCGATGAAAAGGCGTGACACACGCTACAGGACTCTTGTAGGTGCTTAGCACCTAAGCAATAAACGCACGAGGAGTGGTCGTCCGTTATGGACATTTTATAACCACACCTCGCGCACTTTTTAAACCCAGAGGGTCTATGCTCTTTAGACATGCTGACAAACCTCTAAGATTAATAATACAGAAAAAAAACAGCAAGTTTTAAGTTTTAAATACAAAGTTTTTTTTTTTTTTGACCAAACAATTCAGTACTAGTAGCACAAACACAGAAAAAAAGAGGGTCAAGACCCTCTAACTTAAGCAGGTACTTGACACACAAAAATACAGAGATAAGATGATCAGCTTTAACATTTGGCTTAAACACTGGTGTCATTCAAAGGGGATCCAGTATCTGTCTGCCTGGGATGACATGCTGGACAAGCCATGCTGCTTCGCAAGGGACGGCTTGCACCTGTCACCCCTGGGATTCCGGATATTGGCAAAGGCTCTTGCCACCCCCATAGTGCCTTTTTTAGGCAAGGCTCAAATTCTAAACCTACCACCCTAGAACACAAAAAAGGAAAAAAACTAAAGGTAATGCTGCTCAATGCCAGAAGTCTAAATCTCAAAATGCACACACTCGAGGCCCTTCTCAGTATGGAGAACATCGATGTCTGTGCTGTGACAGAAACCTGGTTCAAGGCTCCTGAGAGCACCCCAGCGCTATCAGGTTTTACCTCATATCATGCGTTCCGGCCCCAAAATCCGGACAATACCAGGAAAGGAGGGGGGGTATCCATATTCATCAAGGACACCCACACCTCAAGACTGGTGGCAACGCACGATGCATCGGAGACCATCCAGGTGCAATTAACCATAGGCAAGACTGCTCTGCAAATTGTAGCATGTTACAGGCCACCCTCACAAACTCAGGAACCTCACATGGCCTTCCTGAAAACACTAGAGGGGATAAATGTATCACCAAACACCATCATACTAGGTGACTTCAATTACCCTAATATAGACTGGGAACACTACTCAAGCCCAAACACCCTAGCCCAAAAGTTCCTGGAATTCATAAACTCAAATGCCATGGAACAACTAGTCACCATCCCCACAAGAGGAGATAACATACTTGATCTCATCATCACGAACATGGGAGCACAATGTTCAACACCGAAGTATACCCTCACTGGTGAGATCAGATCACAAACTAATCTCGCTGGAGGTCCTCATCCCACCCCCACCTGAAATAAAAAAGACCACAGTAAAGAACTTCTCAAAAGCCGACTTCACACTTCCAAAGACTAGTGTGGTCTCCTTTCAGGCCCCCGAGCCGGCGGAAAACAATACTCAAGCCGCTGAATCACTTACAAATGCCTTCTACCAGCACCTGCAGGACTGCATGGATAAGGCAATCCCAAGCAAAACAAAGACTCTTTGTACCAAAGGCAAGCGTCCAGTCTGGTGGACCCCAGCCATAAACAAACTCTACAACAAAAGGAGGAAGCTACTACAAGATAGAGCAAAATCCTTAAAAGGTAAGACACCCTTGATCACTATAAGTAAAAAATAAGAGGTCTCAAAAAATGATCCAAAGCAAATTTCGAGAGAAAAATAGCTAAAGACTCAAAAGACAATCATAAGGCCTTCTTTAGCTATGTTAGAAACCTAGGAGGAAACTCCCAGATATGCTCAGAACTAGTTCAAAATGATGTGAAGATTACTGATCCTACAGACATTGCCAACATACTGGCTGACAGGTTCAGTGCAAACTTCTCCCCTCCCCAAAAGGAGAGATATCTATACCAAACGAGTGCAGCCCCCAAACATCTCCAGCCCAAGTGAGAACTGCTCTCTCCAAAGCAAAAACACAGCATCCATGGGACCTGATGGTGTCCCCGGCTGTGTGCTCCACGAACTCAATGAGGAATTAAACCCACAGCTAGGACAACTGTTTAATCAAAGTCTTACCTCTGGATACGCACTCCAGGAGTGGCGCACTGCAACTGTGGTCCCACTTCACAAAGGCGGTGCCTCCACAGACCCTGGAAATTACCGCCCATTAGCTTGACAAGCCTTATCTGCAAAGCCATGGAGAGGATCATAATGGACCTCATAAATAAAGACATAGGGAATTTGCAGACTTTGGATCCAACCCAGTTTGGCTTTGTCAAAGGCAGATCATGCCTTTTAAACTTGGTTGACTTTTTGAAACAGTCACCAAAGCCATTGATGAGGGAAAGGCAGTCCATACAGCCTACCTCGATCTGGCTAAGGCCTTCGATACAATACCCCACTCGGGTATCATTGAAAAACTCATCAGCTTAAATGTTAACCCATACATCACAAGATGGGTTGCAAACTGGCTGAGTGACAGAACCCACAGGGTCAGAGTTGCTGGCGCCATGTCAGACTCAAAGCCTGTCACAAGTGGTGTCCCACAGGGCTCAGTCCTGGGCCCACTCTTATTTGGCATCTACTTTTCCGAAGTACAAGCAAACACAGGAGGGTTATGGCTGACAAAGTTTGCAGATGACTGCAAACTGGGCCATAGTAGAAAACACAGCTGACACAGATATCCTTCAGAAGGGTCTCACAGAAACGGATAACTGGTGCCAGAGTCACGGCCTAAAGTTAAATGCCAAAAAATGCATAGTCATACCCTTCGGGAAAAACAAGGTTACCCCTAGCTACCAAATAGGTGGCAATCCACTGAGCACAGAAGAAGTTATCAGGGACCTGGGGACCCAGGTTGATAGTAGTCTGTCATTCGACACCCATGTAGCTAAAGTAGTTAGGAAGACCTTCTACATTGCCCACCTTATCGTGAAGGGATTCTCATCTAGATCAAGGGAGGTCATTGTCTCCCTTTACTCATCACTCATCAGACCAATGATTGAGTACAATGCCCCATTCGGAATGTATCTGACCCGACACTTGCAGCAGCTGGAGAGGCCACAAAAGTTCCTCACCAAAAGGATAAAAGGTCTCAAAAATCTGTCCTATGCTGCCCGACTGAAAGAACTCCAGCTCTATTCAGTCGCATACCCCCTGTTCAGCGGTGACCTTTGCCTAACATACAAGGCCATGTCAAACCCAGAGTTGATGAATATGCTTCACCTCAAAAAATCTAGATCCATCAGAGCCACAAGGGCGGGAGACTTAAACCTCGACACGGCTATTAATAGGACGTGCTGGAGGGATAGATTCATCACCCAAAGACACCCTATGCTGTGGAACAAAATCCCGGTACATGTGAGGCAAAGCACCTCGCTGGCCTTGTTCAAGAGAAATCTTGACCAATGGATGGGAGATCGCAGATATACCCCAGGGATTACCTCAGTGTCACTGCTCGACAGAGGCACAGCAAAATAATGGGTATAGTTCCCCATACTAAAGGGGTGGCGTAAGCCACAAAACTATGGGCTAGGCTTGTAAATGCCCTCGGGCAGATAGCCTAGTATGAACCTATGAACCTATGAAGAAAATGCTAGATAGTAATAGAAAATAGGGGAAGGCCCCTCTAACTTAAACGGGAAACCTTCCCTTAACGAAAAAACACAAATTCCTCAACAGATTTACTTAAACACACTCGTACCACAACAATAGCTGTTAAAACAGCTTTTGGGTTCAAAATAAGCAATTTCCTGACAGGAAAAGTCTGAATAAAACAGTACTTAGCCCAGCCAAGTTTGAGACCACGTCCTAGCTTGTAAGCGGCAAACGAGATCTGGGGGATTAGTGGTGGTGCATCCTGAGATAAGAAATAGCTCAGCCAATAAGAGGCCTCGCTCTATAGCATAGCGTGCCGAGTTGGAGCCGAGGGATCGGCTCCGAGCCCATCAGTATTGAATGTAGGCGAGATAGGATCACATAACATCTAATGTATAATGTTTGCAGCTACGGCTGTGTCAGCATGGTTTGTAATGTATAATGTTTGCAAATGAGATTATGTTGTATGGTTTATTTTCATTTATACAAATGTAAGATTGCTTATGTCATATATGACAATTTAATAAAAATTTTTTTGTTAAAAAAATATATATACTCATCCAGGTATGGTGGCTCATGGTGATGCCAGTACCTGCTGCTCTGGCTATGTCACCAACTGCATTACAATAAATGTGTGGCCACGTTCAAGGAGAATTTCAGGGTGGAAAGCTGGGAGTCTGCTGTTTTCTTAACATCCACATTTGTGATCTCTGGTCAAGTCTCTCTAGAATCTGGTTAAAATCAGCCAAATAATTCTGCAATCTAAGATGCATAGGCCTGTGATGCCCCACCTCTGGGACAGTAATCAATAGCCTTGATACTCACCACTGGAACCTGTGGGAAACATTCACCGAAAGGATAACAGGTACACATACAGTATCTCCAGATGCAGCTTTCTGCATAAAGCACAATTTCTCTTAAGAGCACACAGGGAACACTGTCCAGGGGGGCAGGTTCCTCCCTCTTTTGCCTGATCCCCAATAAGACTCCCCACTAGCACAGCTACAGAGTCGAATCCTTAAGTCAGGGTTCCAAGCAAAGTCTTGCAACACTCTCTCTGTCCAACCAGTGCTTCATGTCCCTGTCCAACTAGCTGACACTCATACTCTAATATTTGATTTCTGCATGCACACACATGCATGCACATACCTGGGAAAGGCTGGCACAGGTTTACTAGCCATGCCCCCTTTTCCCCAGACTATAATGTAGCTATCACTGCCACCAGAACTCCTCACCAGTTACTTTAAGGCCCTATACAAAGGGTGTTCAATTTTACTGTGTATGGTAGTTTGACCAAGAGCAAGGCTATTAGGAGTGGCCCACACAGTGTCACCAAATAATGTGGATGCTCTCAAAACTTAAATATCTCTACAAAGATCAGACACAATGAAAGGTTTAAATATATTTAATAATATATAATAAAAGAACAAGACAATACTAAATATCTATTCACAGTTATCAGAGTTCAAAATCACAGGAAATATTTAAAATAACATTGAAGGACAGACTCAGACAAATAAAGAAAACAATATCTAAACTAAGCCTCACTATATTACTGATGGAATCTAAGAAAATTATACTATTCCCTAACAACTTGCTTGGGCAAGTCAAGATGAAATGCGTGAGCAGTCTCTTTAGTCGGGCCCCAAACAGAATACTCTGTCTCACTCAGAGACTTCTTAAAATAATATCTAAAATACTACTTCTGGGATAGCTTGCAGAATGACATCACTTCTGGTTATCTGACTTTTAGTTCCCATGCAAACCCCCATTGCTGGAAGCTGGCAGGATTTAGCACCTGCCTGTAAAAATACACACACAAGGGCTTTTGCTCAGATCTATGGCAGGTGCTGGAAGTCATAAAACAATTTCATACCTCCACACTTCCACAGTAGCAACTAGTTCAACCCAAAGACAATGCATAAAGCTTCTTACTACAGACGGTCTCTGGCTGCACTGAAACCTGTGAGATAGCAACTTTATGGCCTAGACTATAAAGTGATTTAATTTCAGATATATTTTAAAGTTTGCTGGACTGAGGTTAACCTCTTATCTTCCAATTTCCACTGTTCAAACATATACATTTAAACCATTACGCCAGTGCATGTGCATTTCTGTTCTCTCCAGTAGGACACACTGTTGATACATTTTAAACACAAGCAATTTATAAATACATTTTCATCACAAACATCTGTGCAAATTAGTTTGATATACACGACATACAGTTTTAATACATTTGTAACACAAGCATCTTGTATAAATCAGTTTCATATTCACAAATGACAATTATTTACAGAATTCTAGATAGCTGTGCCGGCAGTACCTCTTATCGTTACAAGGCCCACTTCCAAATTCTCTCCATCGCCCTAGATTCTCTGTTAGGAGGATTTAACAAAGGAACTTTCCATTAACTGGTGGATCTTACTCCAGTGTTTCCCATCCTTACACGCAACCAAGATGCAATCAGCTGTTTTGGGGATGGGCTCCACCACATCAGGGTCCTTCCACGTCCACTGACCTATAAGGTCGATAAGAGGGTCACCGGGATGTACCATCCAGGGCGATGTTGGTTTGGAACCAAAGGCTTCCAAGAAGACTCACTCATCCAGTAAGAGGTCTTGGGATGACCAACCCCCTTTCAGCTTCATCAATTCGAGAATATCACCCCTTCCGCAAAGTCAGTGTCTTTAGTGAATGACTCTGGGGAAGAGTGCAAGTGCTTCCACTTTCTGGGAACACCTTTTGGTGGAGCAGCAGAAGGTTCGGTATCTGAAAGGGACCTGACAAAAAGATCTCCTTAGAAGCCCTTGGGACTGGATATCCCTGTCCAACAAGACAGTGATGAGAAGCAGCAGACCCCAGCAGGGGTTTGGATGGAGCCAAGTTGGTTGAAGGTACCTTCTCTTTGCAACTTGCAAAGATCTTTTCAAAGGCCTAAAAGGTCGAAGCTGCCACCAGCACAGAGGACACATTCCAATAAGATGAAGGAAGGGAACCCTTAACACTGATGAACACTGACCCCAAAGCCAATATCAGATCCAAGCTGTCTACAGCCAAAGCCCAAAGAAGAAGGGTTGACTGTGAGAATCTCTGTGTCGACTCACCCCTTCCTAACTCAGTGTCAGTGCTTTGGCTCTGAGTATCATCTTGTTCCAAATGCATTGATATCAAGAGAGAGAGAGAGAGGGGGAAGCTGCTGGTGATGTCATGAGTAGCTGTAGTGCAGACAAAGCAGCTCTGGCTCCAGTTGGATCCAATATCACTGGATGCAAATGGCAAGTCAGTCTGGACTGCAGAAGTGGAAAGGTAAGATGGTCAAGAACTCAGTACCTTTCCAGAGGACTTTACCGGGATAACCCCAAGCTGGATTTACTTCCTCAAAAAACATCATCATCCTATAGATGTCCAGTTCTATGAGGCTTCAAGAAGACCAAGTGGACAACGCATAAATAGTGGTTGGGAGCATCTCCTTTCCTGGAGGACAGGGGAGTGTAATCTAGGACTGACTGGTCCTGGTGAGTATCTGGCTTATGGAGAAGGTGATTGGGCCTGCGAAGTCTTTGAATCTGATCCTCAAGGGGTTTTTGGATTAGGACTGAGCAAAGCTGTCAGTTCCTGTGAATGTTTCTTAGCAGACTTAGTGGAAGAGTTGTTCCTCTTTTTCTCCTTATCTGGCTCTTTTTTTCCTTTTCTTGTCCCTTAGGTTTAAGGTGATCTTTTTTGAAGGGGGACAGAGAAGTCAATAGGGTAGCGCCTGTCTTTGCTGGAAAGAGCCCCATTAAAACAAGTTTGTCCTTTCTTGTCTGAAGGGCTGTTTCACTAAAGGTGGCATAGGACTGACGGTCCACATTGAAATGTGGTGCGCCCAAGCAATATACACTTTTAGAGTGTGGGTCCTGGGCTGAAGGTTTATATCCATACTCTGAATCCTTCTTGAATCTGGTGCATTCTGACATGATGAGGACAACCTACAAAAAAGTGAAGGTTATGCCTGAACTACAACTCTAACAGCAAAATAAAGTTACTACAACTAAAATAAATTACATGTATATGTGCGTGCGTGTCTCTATATATCTATATATGTATATACATACACACATATGTATATATATACATGCACACGCATACATACAAATCTTGTGTATTTTTTTTTTTACTGCAAACAAGAAACAATTAGGTAGTAGCAGCCTGGAAGCCTTAATTAAATAAACTAACTAAATTAACTAATAACCAAGAATATGCCTAATCTTGTGAAAAAGAAAGAGAAAACTCTCTCACAGTAGGAGAGGAGTAGCTTATATTCATTTACATGGCTGTTATCTTCGAGCAGCAAACGAGATCTGAGAATTTAAGGTGGAGTCTAGGGAATTATGGGGATAGGAGGAGTCACAGCTCTTGATCTGAAGAAGCTTTGAAGTCATGGCAGAGGTCAGATCCAGTCAGAACAAACGACCCATATGTTTGAAATAGGTAAAAACAGACAACATTAGATTGTACATTTGATCTTTCGCAAAGGTTTGGCTCATCTGCATACTAGCACAAGTCTTTCCAAAGGCAGAACATTAAAACAGATTAGTTTATTACTTCATATTCTTAAGTAACCCAGTTCAAGGCACATTTTACTTTAGACTTTCAACTATGCTGAATACGCTACACTTATCACATTATGGGTTGCTAAGTTTCTTGCAATTGCTCCATCAGTATTCTGTGAAGTGCAACAAGTTGGTTTATGAAGTTTATTACTTCATATTGCAGGCCACATGTACTGTTTTCCTTATTTTTTTCACATAGAAGACAAGATAACCAATTTCTTCTGGGTGTTAAAAGACCACTCTAAAAGAGAAAATTGTTTCATCTGTCATAAACGTACTTCTAAAAACATCACACTTACTTCTTACTTTTTTACTTTACTCATTTTAACCAGCCAGGTCTACTAGGCTCTTTTCAGCAATGATGTGGGAACACTGACTGGCTGTGGCTTGTAGTCCCACAGTCTGAGCAGAAACCGATGGAATTAAACTCAGGACCACGTGATAAAACAAGCTAGTAACTTATAACCTTACTCCTATGTCTAAACTGAAACGCACAGTGTACATGTACACTGGGAGAGGGGGAGAGCTTGTATAATATAATCATTCATTCTGTCATTACTTGCTTTACTCAGCTTAGTGCTGCAGAGGATCTGCAGCCTACTCTGGGACTTACTGCACATAAGGCAAATAAACTAATTCTTTATGGGGTCCCATTCCAACACAGGGCGCACAAACTTATGTATGACACTCTACATAAGAATAGTCTGGAAGCTTTCCAATTTTATGAGATGTGAAAGAAAGACAGAATACCTAGGAAAACCTACACAGAAACAGGGAGGATGTGCACACATGGCATAGCAGGCATTCTGAAAACAGAATGGGAAAACAAAGCACTATCCAACAACTCCTCTCTAAGTGCTGCAACACCGTACATCCATGAATTACACCCAATCACCTTTAACTGCACCATGTACTACACACATCTCCTGTAGAACACAGGTGAAGTTTCAAAGCCTT
Organism: Protopterus annectens; assembly: GCF_019279795.1. Classification (NCBI taxonomy): domain Eukaryota; kingdom Metazoa; phylum Chordata; order Ceratodontiformes; family Protopteridae; genus Protopterus; species Protopterus annectens. The sequence continues at coordinate 1,231,454,300 of NC_056726.1, read as the reverse complement.
GGGTCAGTTCTTCTTACATCCAACTTGTTTTCATTTCTAGTTTGGTAGAGCTTTCACTGTCAAAATGTGTTATAGTGCAAAATGTATCACAAAGGAAGTACTACAGTTGTAAGAAAAAAAATATCATCACCACAGCAGATTTTCAAAAGGACTCCTGCACAAAATTATCTTCTTTCTTGCTGTTGTTTCTCTGGAGCATCTGTTTCCCCCCATGTCTTTCCTGGATATTCCTACAATTCTAACTTCCTTTACAAATACACCCTTGCATAATGCTTTTAAAATGGAAGCTGCATACAGTAGATTACCTATGTCTACGTGGTGCAATTTGTGACTCAACACCACCACCATGGAATGACTCTCAAAAACTGCAAGCAAACCAGTATTTAAGTGCAACCTGCAGTGATGCACTAAACAGATCCATCTGAGTGAATGCTCACTTAAATACACCTTCTTCCTTCTGGAAAAGAAATCCAAAAAAAGGCTTACCCTTAAGAACTTTTTTGTTGCATGTCATCTGCTATACAAAATACAAAGCCAGGAGGAAAAAGTTCCAGAGCTTGTGAAACAGCAGCCTTGCACACCAGTTTAAGATTGGAAGTGTTTGCACCAGTAACTCGCGCGACTTCACTATGTGACTTATTCTCTGCAAATGCTTGGGAAGCCATATAAATAGAAGCAGCTGACACTGTAACAGGACTTCGATTAGAGAATAAATTAAGTTCCATCATTCTACAAGCAATATAGGAAGCAAGTCTCTGCACATCTTTGTTCAAGCCCAGATCTGAGCAGAATCGGGAATTATAGTCTTCTGTGCTGACTGAAGCTACATTTGTTTCAAGAGCCTTTAGAACAAGTTTAAAAGACCGACCAAGCTGTTTCAAAGAGAACTGAGAAACATTCTGAAATTCTTTAAATGATCTAGGAACACCAGCTTTTCGACAGGCAGTAAACAGGCAGGCAGAAGCAAGGATTTTAGTTCTTGTTACATTTAGCGTTTTCTTTAAGCACACTTGCATGAATAACGTGAACGCTTGGTCAGCCATAGTTGCACTTAAACTGAGCCTGTTGGCTATTTCAGTAATATACTCAAATGCAGTTTCCTCAGACAACAGCTGCCTTGAAGAACTAGAAATTTTGTTATGATATTTCAAGCTAACAGATTCCTTCTCAGCAATCAAATATTCACTCTTTAATGGCATCATCTGGGTGTTAACATCAGAAGCCCAGCATTCTTCTGTTTTACTTTCAGTTGAAATTTCACATTCAGAACTTTTGCCTGTTATCTCAGCCCTGGTATTTTGTCCCTTCTCAGGATCAGGCAAGCCAACATCTGGATGAAACATGATGGTACAAGGCAGATGAGGGCCATCTTCTGCTGCAGAATCACAAAAGCTTGCAGGAACTTAAAAAAATAAAAATAAAACTCAGTTTGGTGAATGATTGGTGTACAAAACAGTAGTATCAAGTCACACAAAAAACAGGTTTCCAGCTAGACAATAATATCAAAGAAAATGAAAAATCAAATTTTAATACAAGTTCCTACCATACATATCACCAGTCTCTCTCACACACACACACACACACACACACAGTCACACACACAGTCACACACACACAATGAGCAAGTCACGTTTTTTCTTGAAATTAAACTTAAAACTTCCCTAGGATTTCATTTCAGTTAATGTAGATCTCACAGCAGTATTTCTGCACAGGCTATAACCAGAGACTTTTGTTAGTTGTGTATAGCCTGTAGTATACTAGACTAGTGCACAGATAGTAAGGAAAGTACAGTTGAGTAAGTTGAACTTTCCACAACAGTAAATGTCTGAATGATCACTACTGCAGTAGCCTTATTTATAAGGGTTATAGCCTGTTGAGAATATAATAGCCAGCCAACTTCCTGCTAGCAGAGAGTGGGAGGTTGAGCCCAGAAAGATAATTGATAGGAATGAACAAAAAAAATATCTATACCATGGCAAAGAAAACACACCAAAAATCAATGGCGATGAATGGAAGGAGCAACTACTGCAGTGATCATTCGAACATCTACTGTTATGGTAAGCTCAACTTACACAGCAGTAATGTATTCAACATATTGACCACTGCTGCCTTAGCTGCATTTGTAGATTACCATAGTAACTACATTTGGGAAGAGGAAGGACAAGAGTCCACAAGCCCCTGGAGAATGGTCCTAGTAAAGCTTGATCTGGAGCTAGAGAAGGAATCATGCTTATAGCGCTTTGTAAAAGTATGGGCAGAGGACCAACTGGCGGCTTCTAGAATACTTCTAGAATCCAACCCTTTTCAAAAAGTCACAGATGAAGCCAAGGCCCTGGTAGAGTGGGCCTTAACCCTGCATGAAAAAGATTAGTTACAGTGAGTATAATAAGAAGTTATGTCTTACCATAACGATCCATGTGAATTGTTCATCTCGCCGTTTGTTCTTACACACGGGTTCGGAGCCGATCCTCGGCTCCGAGTCGGCCGCATCACTAGCTCGCATCTTCGAGAAAGCTCGAGGCACAGTAATATCCCATGATCCTCCGGTGCTAACCCTCAGCTCTAGTTTGCTATACCAGAAGAATCCCTCTTAGAAATGTGTCTAAAACACTTATGAACAAATACTACAAATTGTCTGAAAACCCTACTGCCAGGTAGAGGATAAAAGATGCCATTACTGATGTTAATAACATGTCAACCATACCTAGAAAAGGCTGAAAAGGAATCTAATTGAAAACCGTTCTCCCAGACCGTAGGACAGGGGATGGAGGGGGGGGATGTAAGAACAAAGGCGAGATGAACAATTCACATGGAACATTATGGTAAGAACATAACTTCTTAATGTGAAATTGTTCAATCTCGCCATTTGTTCTTACACACGGGTAGCATCCCTAGCTCCTTTTTTCCCGGGTGGCTCAAGGGAGAACATTCCTGAGTACAGTGGAGCCAAACGTCGCCCTGTCCCTGGAGTTCTTGTCTAGCTTGTAGTGGGCGATAAAGGTATGTGGTTTTGCCCAAGTTGCCGCTGCACAAATGGTATCTAAAGGCAAACGAGCGGTATGAGCTGAAGAGGTAGCAACCGTCCTTGTAGAATGAGCTCTGGGTTTGAAAGGAAGTTGTTGTTTGGATTCAGCATATACGAATTTTATGCAATCTGAGAGCCATTTGGATAAGGTAACCTTCGTTACTGCCTGTCCTTTTCTTTGGTCAGCATATGATACAAATAGTTGATCCGACTTTCTGTACTCTTTTGTCCTATGTAAGTAAAATCTTAGTTGTCTGTGAACGTCCAACTTGTGCAATGTGTATTCCAGCTTATTGGAATGATTTTTAAAGAAGGTAGACAGTTCAATAGATTGGTTGATGTTCTGAATCGAACAAATCTTCGGAAGAAAGGATGGATTGGTGCGCAAGGTTACTCTATCCGGATGAAAAATCATGTACGGGGGTCGGATAGATAGAGCCTGTAACTCTGAAACTCTTCTGGCTGAAGTGATGGCAACCAGAAAGAGTGTTTTCCACGAAAGCAATTTTAACAGAGTTGTGGTTGCTGGTTCAAAAGGGGGCAACATGAGTTGTGACAGCATGAGATTAAGATTCCAAGGTGCTATTGCATTACGAAAAGGGGGACGGAGATGAAAAGTACCTTTCATGAAGGCTTTACAAAGCCTGTGAGACATAAGAGAACCATCCTTACGGCCAGTATGAAAATTGGATATAGCGGCCAGTTGAACCCTTATAGTGGATGTTGATGCTCCTTCTTGAAAAAGTGAGGAAAGGAAATCTAGTATCTGGTGTACTGGGGCCCTGAATGGATCTATACCTTGTTTGGAGGCCCAGTGCACAAAACGGTTCCATTTGCTGATGTACAATTTTCTTGTAGATGGTTTGTGAGAAGATACAATAATTTGTTGTACTGCAGGAGATAGTAACTCCGACCTGGCTAAGATGGGAAGCGGAGCAGCCAAGCTGTCAGTTTGAGGGACTTGAGGAAGGTGTGAGGAACTCCCGACGAGTGTGTCAACAGATCTGGCTTCGGGTCCAGAATCCATGGTTCCTCCACTTGATGGGATTGAAGGAAGGGAAACCAGATTTGTCTAGGCCAGAATGGGGCTATCAGTATTATGGTCCTGTCCAGACGTTTGGCTTTCTGCAAAAACCTGGGAAATAGTGGAACAGGAGGAAAAGCATAAAGGAGACCCGGGGGCCAATCGTATACCAGTGCGTCCCTGGGGACACCCCCTGGGGGGGGGGATAACAGGGCAAAATAGCTTCTGCATTTGGCATTCAAAGGGGATGCAAACAGGTCACAGCAAGGTTGGCTCCATCTGTGGAAGATCTCTTCCGCTACTTGACGTTTGAGGGACCACTCGTGAGGGAACAGGATGGCTCTGCTCAACCTGTCCGCGATTACGTTGGAAATCCCCAGGATGTGCGTTGCTATCAGAAAGCGTCCAGTGGACTTTGCCCATTGCCAAATTCTGAGGCCTCTCTGCATAACGGGTAAGATCTGGTTCCCCCTTGCTTGTTTATGTACCAGACCACTGACATGTTGTCTGTCTGAACTGTCACTGTTCCCTGAGGTAAGGACTCGTGAAAGTGTTGCAATGCTAGAAACACTGCCCTCATCTCTAGAACATTGATGTGCAGATTGTACTCCATGTTGGACCATTGACCTTGGACTGTTTGTCCCTGAAAGAATCCCCCTCACCCTATCAGGGAAGCGTCCGTGGTTAGAGTTGCTACCGGACTGGGTAATACAAAGGGTCGTCCTAGTGTTAGCTCTTGACTATGTATCCACCACAAGAGATCCTTCTTGCAATAATTCGTGATCCAGATTTCGTGAGACAGTGGAAGTTGTAGATACGACCATTGGGCGAATAGCATCCATTGAAGGAACCTCATGTGCATTCTGCCTAAAGGAACTACAAGAAGGGATGCTGCCATCAAGCCTAGCACTCTTAATACTTGTCGTGCAGAGACTCTGTTGTTCTGAAGAAGGAGTGAAATTTGGTGCCTGAGGTCTGACACTCTTGATGGGGGGAGAGTAACTTGAGTCAGGGAAGTGTCTAGCTGTGCTGCTATAAATAAGATACACTGTGACGGCGAAAAGACAGATTTTCCAAAATTCACCGTTATGCCTAGTGAAGAGCAAAGATTGATGGCATAGTCCCTGGCTTGTAGAAGACGACACTCGGTGGTGGCGGAAAGGAGCCAGTCATCTAGATAAGGAAACACCCGGAATCCCTTTCGTCTCAAGTGAGACGCTACTACTGCCATGCATTTGGTGAACACCCTGGGGGCTGAGGTGAGACCAAAGGGCAGAGCGCGAAACTGGAAATGACTGGCTCCCAGCCGGAAGCGCAAATGATCTCTGGATGCCCTGGCCATTTTGATATGGTAGTATGCGTCTTTGAGATCTATAGAGCACATCCAGTCGCCCTTTTGCAGAAAAGGGAGGATTGACTGAAGCGTGACCATCTGGAACTTTTCCTTTTTTACAAAGGTATTTAACTTGCTGAGGTCTAAAATTGGCCTCCAGTCCCCTGTTTTCTTTGGAACTAAAAAGAACCTTGAGTAAGTTCCGGATCCTATTTGGTCCGCTGGGACTGGTTGGATTACTCTGTTTTCGAGCAACCTTCTTATCTCTATGGTTGCTTGGTCTCGCAGACTGGGTGGAACATCTGGGAGTTTTTTGGAGTTTGGTGGTATTGTTATGAAGGGAATGTTGTAGCCTCTGGTAACTATGCTTTTTACCCAGTAATCTGATGTAAGATTTAGCCAGGCCTCTGGGTATAAAGCCAAGCGACCCCCGACTGCCTCCAGAGCAGGACAGCTGGGCCTGCACTCAGGAGTGCTGGAAGGGTTTTCCAGAGAAGGTCTCTCTGTCACCCTGATTTTGTGGACCCCCTCTGCCGGCTGGGCGGCATCTTCCATTTCTTCCCCCTCCTCTGCCTCTGGAGGGGGCGTCACTTTGAGTGTGTTGAAAAAATCCCAGAGTCTTTCGGAACCACCTCTTTCCTCCTCGTTGCCCTTTAGGGTAGGGTCTAGATGGAACGGAAAAACGGACCCCTATGGCAGACAGGGTCTTCCCTTCTTGTTCACACCTTGTGAGAGTCTCCTTTACTTTGGGCCCAAACAGGGAGGCACCATCAAAGGGGGCATTGGCAAAGGAAGACTTAAAGGCTTCCGCAAAGGAGCATAAGCGCAACCAGGATTGTCTTCTCAGTGCAATCACTGAAGCTGCCGCTCTACTCGATCCTTCGGCTGCATATGAAATCAGCCTCATGGACGAGTTGACTATGGAATTTAGGGTGTTAAGTTGCGCTGTCACTTTCTCGGCGACAGCAGCATCTGTGTGTCCCTGAAGAGCATCTCCTAATTCCTTAATGAGATCTCTTTGTAAATGCGTAAAATGCGTAAGGTAGTTGAGCGATCGGATGGAAAAAGTCGCCGAACTAAATATGCACTTCCCATATCTGTCCATTGTCCTAGAATCCTTATTAGGAGGATGGACAGAGGAAGATGATTCAGACATCTCTTTCTTAGTGGCCGCCACCACCATAGTGTCTACGGGAACTCCTTTTGTAAGATAGGCTTTATCTTGGGGAGCTGTCATGTATTCGTTGGGTTTACGCGGGACTGGTTCCACTGTATCAGGTGTTTCCCAAGCCCTCCGAGCTACTAGATCCATGAGATCGTCAAAGGGAGGAGTCACCCAGGAGGTTGAAGGTTGAGTCCCAAATGCCTTCAGTAAAACCGATTCATCCGCAGAAGGGGTAAGGGTTTGCCAGTCCCCTCTTTGCTTCAGGATTTCCAAAATGTCTGCAAAAGAGACATCCTCAGAGGTGGACCGTGGGGACCCTTTTGTTTCATCTAAATCAATATCAGATGTAAGAGATTCCTGTGGGGAATCTATGTGCCTCCTCTTGCACAGTCGTTTCCTCGGAACATCCTCAGTGGGAACTTCTGGGGATGCATCTGAGGAACCAGAGTCTCCCTGTGGGGATTTCTTAGGCATTGGGTCTCGACGCTTGGTAGGTACTGAAGGTACAGAAGCAGAACCCGGACCTTTTGGGGAAGAGATAAAGAAGCCGATGAAGTAAGTGTCTGATCGGACAAAACCTTCCTCATGATGTCAAAGGCACCGGTGCCCCGACCCGAAGATCCGACCCGATCCAAAGAAGGAGGTCGTTTATCCGGAATCGGAACCATGGGCTCCGAACATTGAGGACGGATCCGAACTGATCTGAGCCGAGGCACCGAGAGGAAGAGTCGGAACTGAAATCTCGGTTCGTCTATCCACCCCGGAACCCAGGAAAGATGTTCGGCTCCGAGACTCTCCGGCTGGTTCTGAAGGAGTCGAGGTCAACGGAGCCGATAGCACTACTGGAGGCTTTGGCACCGAGGGCTCTACAATCATCGGTTCTTCGACTCCTAATACCGATGACTCGACAGGTCTCAGAGGAGGAAGTGTCGAGGGAGCTGGAATAGCTTCGAGTTTTGAAACCAACTGGGACGAAACCTTGAGTAATTTTGAGAAAGCAGAGTTCTCCATAAGCTTCTGTACCACTCTGTCCACATCGGAGTCGGAAATTGGCCTCGAAGAACGGGTCGAAGGGATCGAAGCCATCACCGAGCGAAGGATAGTAGACGGTGGTACCTCTGATACCGGCTCCAAGACCTGAGCCTCATGCAGAGATAAGGTCTCGACACCCGGCACCGAAGTCATAGGAGCCGGTGTCCGAATTTGAAAAGAGGTGCTCGGAGCCGATGACTTGGGCTCCGACACTCTTGAAGACTTCGACCCCCTTCGAAGACTTCGAAACCTGTTCAGCCTTGTCCAGGGCCTCTTGAAACTCAGGTTTGATTAAACCTCTGTCCACCAACTTCCTGCGTCTTTCCAGCATGACCCTCCCACTAAAGGAATGACAGATGGAACAGTCTTCCTGCAAGTGGAGAGGGGGAAGACAGTAGACGTAGGATGAATGGTTGTCAGTAATGGACATCTTCTGTCCACACTGACACCTTTTGAATCCACTCTTAGTCTTTTCTGACATTCTAGTAAAAAGACAGCACTATATAGAAAAAAAATTTTTAACTACCAAATCAGTATATAAGTATCTATATATAAATGTACAAAAAACACACCATAGCACACTGATATATATATGTATATATATATATATTGAAAGAAAAAAGAAAAAAGTTAACTTTCTTTAAAAATACTGTAAGTTGTTACAGACAAAAAACGGCCTAAGGCCATTACTAATTATTTTAAAGGTAACAAACTACCTAAACTAGTTCACACAACTACTATCTATATGAAGCTATCAATTATAAAGATAAAGATTATAAGAATATAAAAAAATAATTATATTTATCAATAAAAAAACAGTAAAAATTGTACTGGCCCGAGCCTCTCGATGCGATCTGCTGCTAGCGGCAAACTAGATCTGAGGGTTAGCACCGGAGGATCATGGGATATTACTGTGCCTCGAGCTTTCTCGAAGATGCGAGCTAGTGATGTGGCCGACTCGGAGCCGAGGATCAGCTCCGAACCCGTGTGTAAGAACAAACGGCGAGATTGAACAATTTTACATCAAAAGTTAATAGCCTTAGACAACCATTTTGGAAACCGTCGGTTTTCACAATGGTACCATCCATATAGTCTATATTCTTACCTTCACAAGAAATAAACAGTTGATATGAAGATCTGAAAGATTTAGTTCTGTCAAGATAGTACCAATAACAAGATAGTATGTGGACATCCAAGGTATGGCATAACCTGCCTCATTTTCAGATTCAGGAAAGAAAAGGGGGAGATGGACAGTTTGTCTTAAAATCAACTTGGATACCACTTTAGGCATAAAAAGAGGGTTAGTTCTCAAAGAACTCTTGTCTCTATGGAAAATGAGACAGGATTGACTTACCATAAGAGCTTGAAACAAACTCTTCTTACAGAGGTCACTGCAATCAATAAATCTGTTTTCCATTTTAAGAACCTCAAATCAGTGAGATTTGCTTGCTCAAAAACAGCAAGTGTTAGCTTCTCAAACACAAAATTAAGATCCTAAGGATGGGCCACCTTGGAAACCCCTTATGCACAACCCCTTTCAAAAACATTTTGACATGTGACTTCCTTGAAAGAGATGGATCCATGGGCAGACATTCTGACATGGCCCTTAAGTGCACTCACAAATATTGTAAAACCAGTGAACAACTAGTCCTCAGTGGGTGCTGGACAGTGGGTGTTGGCACCAACAAGAAAACCTTTTCCATAGGATTTTCTATCAGCAGGCTTTCTTGCCTCCATTAGTACCTGCTGGACATCTTCAGTAAACAGGTGCCTAAAAGGGAATTAAGACCATTATCCGGGCAAGTCAACTGAAGATGACTGATCACTGTCATACGTCTTCCGTCGGCCTTAATTTAATTGGATTAAATTTTCTGTAGTGTTAAATTAATTGGGACTTTTTTAAACCTCGTCACCACAATAAACAGAACATGCTGGAGGGATAGATTCCTGTCTCAGAGACTCCCCATAATCTGGAACAAACTACCTATCTATATCAAGCAAAGTTCTTCATTAGCACTCTTCAAGAAAAATCTTGATGATTGGATGGGAGATAGGAAATTCACCCCGGGGATCACTTCTGTGGCTCTGCTCGACAGTGGCACAGGAAAATAATTTTCTTGGGTGGCGAAAGCCAGGGTACCTTTGGCTAGGCTTACATAGGCCCTAGGGCCAATAGCCTAGTACCTACCTATGAACCTATGTTACAATGTATCAAACACCCCTGGTTTTGTATGAGTGGATCCAGTCTGCGAGAAAGCTTGTGGTAATTGCGCCTGGGCATTTCCAAAAGAAAGGAGAACCACAACTGCTTGGGCCAGAATGGAGTCCTCACAATGATCTGAAGATTTTGAAGAAATCCCTCAAGATGTACCCTCAATATTAGTCAAAAAGGTGCAAAAGCAAACAAGACAGCCTGTCCAGAGAGGAAAAACACATATGTCTTCCCGGGTTTCTTGCATGAAGTCCTAGAATAGAATCTTGCCAGTTGATTGTTCAAAGAGGTCTGCTTGAGGAACTCCTGAGAGATGGATCAAATCTTGGAAGACCCCCTGATCTAGTTTCCATTTGAGAGGGTCTGCCCTGGTCCTGCTCACTTGTCTGCCATACAGTTTTGCTCTGACAGAATGCAGGATGCCTGAACAGTGAGACTGCAGTGAAGCTATATCCCAAGCTAACATGTCTAGTTTGCAAAGAGGGCATGAGCTGGTTTTCAGTTGCTTGTTGATGTGCTATTCATAACTGTGGTATTGTCTGAAAACACTTGAGGTTGCAGGGACCAAAGATGCTTGAGAGAGTTGAGTACCTTGATAAGGGCAAGCATCTCCTTGACTCACATATGCTTCTGTCTGTCTTTAGTGTCCCACACCCCCTGCACTTTCTCTCCTGAAACTGATCACCAAGCAAGTCCGAAGTATCTGTGGTGACTGACTGTTATGAAGTAGAGAGGGAAAAGATGAGACCTGGATTCAAGGATATCTTTTGTCTCCACCACATGATCACTTTTCTGACAAACCCCAGCATTGGGATTTTAAAAAATAAAAGTTGCTGATGCAGGGACAGAAACGATTTCAGATATCACTGTATCCTTCTCATATGGAGTCTTAACCAGGGGTATCATGAGAATCATAGAGGTCATGAGATCCAAAATCCTGAGGTATTCCCTTGCAGTGACCGAAGTCTGATTGGAAAACCTCAGAAACAGATCTAAAGATTTATTTTATTCCAGTGGAAGAATAAGTTCTTTGAACTGAGGTTTCTAGTTCTGTAACCATTTGAAATATTAGGACCCCAAACAGCAAGTCCCGAAAACTGAATGGGCGAAAGATCGGACTTGGACATACCAAGTCTTAGATGCCATTTTTCAGACTACTGCCTTTTCTTAGAGATATAGCAATCTTGGAGCTGTATATACATATTTGGGAGGGGGTTGCTCAGAGGATTTGCCCCATCCCAAAAAAAGTGTTTTAAGGAGAAGTCATTTTTCGAGATTCACTGTTCTCTACGTTTTCTGTCATTTTCATAGGTTCATAGTTTAGTACTAAGCTAACTGCCCTTGCGAGCCATTTTAAACCTAGCCAATTATACCTTGTGAGATTCAAACTCTGCACCTTGTGTTTGTAAGGCAAATATCTTAGCCATTAAGCCAACCTCCCAACCCCAACCCAATTTTTTTCAGCTTTTTGTTAAAAGGCATTTTGACTGCTGACATTTCAATTGGTAGCCATCTAGTTGACATCCCAGGGACACAATCCTGTATGAGAGACTTTTGAATGTTCTCTTGGAATCCCAGCTTATGTAAAAGGGCTCTCTCCCAAGAGAGATTCCTGATACTTTGAAAAAGACTCTGTAAAGATAAGCAAGACAGCCAAATATGGAATAACGTCAATACCTTGTAGCATGCATGAGTTATAACTGGAGATAAACACTTTGTGAAGACACTTGGTGCACTGGATAGTCCAAAGGGTAAGGCAGAGAACTGATATGATTCAGACGCACAAAACCCTAAAGAAACATCTCAAGTCTGGATGAATAGGGATATGGAGAACAAGTGGAAATAAAGTCTGATCTACAGGAAGAAGAATGACGCCCTGGGAAAGGAGGAATTTTCTCCCACTGCCATCTGTAACTTTAATGAATGATTGTACCAAACTCAAGTGTCTGAAACAATGTGCCTAACAGACAGGGTGGGAGGGGTTACAAGATTCCTTGAATAGTCATTCAGACCCGTCAGAGTGTCCTTGGTTTTGGGAGGTTTGAGACTTCTTTGGAATCCGTTGCCATTTTTTCTTAAACATCTGTTTACCTGAATGTTGTTGAGACTGTTTAAGACAAAACTGAATGAGGAGACAGAAAATCCCTTGCACAACTTGAAAAATGAGGGCTGAAAAGCTTAAGAGATTCTATAGATCTCCTTGCTCCTTTCACCCCACTTTTTGATCACCTCTGTAGCAGAGGGGACAAAAACTAAATCTCTATCCAAGTGAGAATTTAAAATCTTACTTTCATCATCAGGGAGGTTGAGAATGCAGTCATGCAAACATCCTTAAAACAGGACCAGTGGCCACAACCCTACAAGTATCAGAGTCATTCACACAAAGCAAACAATGACTAGTGATCTGATGCCATAGAAGAAACTAAGTTATTTAAAGCAGATATTTTTCTCACAAGAAGAAACTGCAGATAAAGCATTGCTCATAATTTCACAATTTGTCAAAAAAAAACATATGCACCTTGACAATTCAAAATGTTAAAAATTAAAGTTGCAGAAGTACACACTTTTCTCCCCATACCTATTAATAATTTTCCCAACCTTATCAGAAAGAGTAATACTGGAATTAACCAAAGTTCAACTACAGCCATACATGCTGGCTCAAGTTTGGGAATACTGTATAACATTTAAAACATTGAGGAACTTTACACAGCTGCCTTTTTAGGGCCAGCTGGCTGACTATCAGGAAATTTGCAGGCAGCAACATACATTCTCTAAAGCAGACAGAATAGGAGGAATAGATTTACGTTCTGGAAAAATTAAAATTAAGTACTCACCATAACTCTACATCTGTGCTGTTGGTTTTCTTCCTTCCTTAACTGATGGGTCTTGGCTCAGACCTTGGCCACTTTTTTAAACTTTAGGCTCCGTAGCTCGAGCTCCTCCCCTTACCCATAATCCTTTTATCTTAGTTATGTCAGATGGAATATGCTCTTTATTCAGCTAACCAATATTTGTAAAATTATCACCAACCATTACCATTCCCCTGAAAAAGGGATATACCAACTATAGCCCAAATAGAAAGGAGGAGGAGGAGGATACCACAGCTCACGTAGCAAGACTGACAGGGAAAAACTCCTCAGGATGTACAAGTAGATTATGAAATAGGAAGGGGTCTGGAGGGTGGGAAATTGAATAAGGATGAAAACAGACAACACAGATGCAGAGTTATGGTGAGTACACAACTTTAATACCTGATGTTGCCTTTTCCATCTGTTCCTCAACAGATGGAACACAGTCCCCAGCTATAGTAACACTGGAAGGAAGGATATTCCTGAATACAGCGGAGCCAAATGCTGCCCTACTCCTAGATACAATGTCCAATTTGTAATGTGTTATAAATGTGTGAACACTGGACCATGTAGCAGCTGCATAAATGAGATCTATAGAAACACTGAACCAAAAAGCAGACGATGTGGCCATAGACCTGGTGGAAAGGGCCTTAGGTGGCTTGGGTAGTGATAATCCTTTACTCTTGTAGATAAAAATAATGCAACCAGTGAGTCATCTAGCCCAGGTTACTTTTGATACTGATTTGCCCAATTTAGCCTTCGAAATTAAAACAAACAGTTGTTCTGATTTTCTGAAATCTTTAGTTCTGTGAATACAACTTGTCTGCAAATATCCAACAAGTGTACCATGTACTCACCCCGTTGGAAACATTTGAAAAGATAACTGGTAGGATGATTGACTGATTATTTAGTCCGACACGAAACTTTGTTTTTATGAAAAATCAGGTAAAGTGGCTAGGAAGAAAGCACCTGGAGTTTTGATACCAGTCTAACTGACGTAATGGCAACCAGAAAAAGGGTTTTCCATGACAAAAAAAATGTACTCACCATAATGTTCCATCTGTTTTGGCAATTTTCATTCTTCTACAACTGTTGAGTTTCAGATCTGACTCGGCCGCTTCTTCTAGATCATAGAACAAAAACTTGAGCTCCCTTTACACATAATGCCCTAGTCACTTTACATACCTTAGATCTAGTTTGCTAAACATACACCTGTATAATACGTAAGAAACATGAAATAACAGAATCTGAGAGTCAAAGGAACAGTGACTCCTCCAATATTCTTCGATCTTCTAAAAGTAAAGAAGGGAAGGGGGTTGGTGGGATGGAAATTGAGGAAAAATGAACATGGACAACAGAGATGGGACATTATGGTGAGTACATCATTTTGTTATCTGATTATGTCATTTTCATTCATATCCCAACTGTAGGGACAGAGTCCCCAGCTACCTAAAACCCACGTGGACTCGAAGGAAAGATATTCCTGAGCAAAGCTGAGCCAAAAGTTGCTCTTCCCCTAGAGACCAGATTCAATTTGTAAAGAGTAAAAGGTATGAGGCTTAGCCCAAGTTGCAGCTGCACAAATATATAGAAGATCTAAATAAAAAGGCTGAAGAAGTTGCCATAGATCTAGTGGAATGGGGATTCAGTGGTTTTGCTAAAGTCAAATCCACTTTTTGTAAATAAAGGTAATAGTATCAATCAACCATATGACTAAGGTCACTTTAGAAAGTGGTTTGCCTAATTTTGAATTAGAAAAGGAAACAAATAATTGATCAGATTTCCTTATATCCTTGGTTCTGTGCAGACAGAAACGTAATTGTCTGTGAACGTCCAAAATGAAGTTATGCACTCACCATAACGATCCATCTGTGGTGTCCAGTTTCATTCTGCCTCAACTCTTGGGTTAAGATCCAATCCTCGTATCTGACTCAGTCACTTCTACTAGCTTGAGGATCACTGAAAGCTCTCAAGCTCCTCCAATTCTCATAATGCCCTAGTCCCCAATGTACTCCAGGTCTTGTTTGCTGCCCTTTATATCCATAGGGCACTGCAAAGGAATAAGAATATTAAAAGGACCAGCAAAAACTGAGATTCAAAGAAAGGAAGAAGGTTCATTCAGCATATTTGATCCTTCCAAAAAAGATGACTGGGGGGAGATGGCGGGAGGATAATTGAGGAATGAAAATGGACAACACAGATGGAATGTTATGGTAAGTACATAACTTATTTATCTGATCTTGTCAGTTTTCATTTGTTCCCCAACTCTTGGGACAGATTCTCCAGCTACCTACGCAGGAGGACTCAAATGAAGGATATTCCCAGAGTACCACTGAGCCAAAGGCTGAGCTGCCCCTAAAGACCAGATCTAATCTGTAATGAGCAGTAAAAGTAGGATGATTAGCCCAGGTTGTGGCTGCACCAATATCATCTAGAGAATCTCTAAACAAAAAAAAATGTAGTAGTATGTGCTTTTGGTGGTTTGGGTAAGGGTATGTCCAATTTATTATAAACAAAGGTAATACAATCAATCATTTAGTCAATGTTACTTTAGAGACTGATTTTTCCCAATTTTGGATCCGAAAAAGATAAGAACAGTTTTGTTTTTCCAAATTCTTTCATTCTATGCAAGTAAAAATGCAATTGTCTGTGAATGTACAATAGATGTAACATATACTTTCCTTTATTTGAAAAAGTTGAAAATAAGATTGGTTAAGTTGACTGATATACATTAGGTTCTGGCACTACCTTAGGAAAAAAGGAAGGTTTGGTTCTTAAGAATACTCTGTCTTTATGAAAAATCAAGTACAAAGGCTTAGAAGACATGGCCTGCAATTCAGACACCTTTCTGGTAGAGGTAATTGCTGCTAGAAATATACTTTTCCAAGTTAAAGACTGTAAAACTACATTTAAATCCCAAGGGGGAGAAGGATCTTTAATAGGAAGTCTTAGGAGACTATTTCCTCTTTGAAAGGCTCAACAAAGCTTGGAAGATGCTAGAGAAGAAATATTTAGTCCTGCATGAAAGTTGGACATGGCAGCCAACTGCACTTTAATGGCAGAAGAGCTAGCTCCTTCATTGAAAATTGATGCAAGAAATTTCAGAAGTATAGATATAGGAGCAGAAAAGGGATCTAATTGGTTCTGTTGTGCCCAAAAAACAAATGTTTTCCATTTACTTTTGTAAAGCTTTCTGGTGGAAGCTTTGTGAGATAAAAGAATATGATGGACTGAGGAGAGCCCGTGCTGTCCAGCAATCAATGGAAGTGGAGAAACCATACAGTCAATTTTAGGCCCAAAATGTTTGGATAAATCGAGTCTGAGACAGAAGGTCTGAAGTCGGATTCAGGATCCAAGGTGGAAGAAAGGATGAGGCTAACAAAAGGGAAACCAAATCTGACTAGGCCAATATAGGGCAATGAGGACTTCTGTACTCTTTAACCGGGATGCATTCGGAAGTAATTTGGGGATGAGGTGCATCAGGGGATAGGTGTAAAGGAGACCGGTGGGCCAATGGTGAAGTAGAGCATCTAATTGGTGACTCCCCAGTGGGGGGATGAGGGCAAAGAACCTGCTGCACTTGTTGTTGAGAGGGGATGTGAAAAGGTTGCAGCATGGTTGCCCCACCAATGGAAAATCCTCTCCTCCACCTTCACATTGGGAAACCACTTGTGAAGCATTAGAATAAGCCTGCTTAACTTCTCTGCAATCACGATGGACTTGCATGGAATGTGCGTTGCTATCAGAAATCGACTGGATGAGAACATCCATTGCAGCACTCTCTAGAGATTCTCAACACAGGGGGTAAGATTTGATTCCCCCTTGTTCGCTGACAGACCAGACCACTGACATGTTGTCCATCTGAATTACAGTAGTCCTGGTGGTCAGTGTGTCTTGGAAGGCCTGCAACACTAGGAGGACAGCTCTCATTTCCAGAGGATTTATAGAAATGTTGGCCTTTTTGGGGGACCATGTGCCTTGGACTATCCTTTCCAGGAAGTGTCCCCCCAACCAATCTAGGAGGTGTCTGTGGTCACTATGGCCTTGGATTGGGAAAGAACAAAGGGGCAACATTCTTGCAAGCTCGAGTTATCTTTATCTGACTGGACAGAGGGTGGTAAAGAATGGACCGCTGAGTAGCCAAGGTCCATTGTAGTACTCTCACATAGTATCGTGATAACAGAACTAGGATTATTGCTGCTGACGTGGATCCTAAAGCCTAAAGGAGTAATTGAGCTGAGACAGAAGAGTTTTGGATGCTTTTCCTGATTTGGATTTGAATAGTCTGAACTCTTGCCAGAGGAAGAGATGCTGTTTGTGTGACTGTTGAAAGAAGCACCCATGAATTCTAATGTCTGAGCTGGTTCCAGATGAGATTTGAGTAGTGATGAGCCAGTCGTCCAGACACGGAAAAACTGTGAATCCTTGCAGTCTCAAGTGAGCGGTCACTACTGCCATACACTTGGGGAACACTCTGGGGGGCTATGGTGAGACCAAAGTGCAGAATCTCAGAAATCTCTTGGAGTATCTGTTCATTTTTATATGACAGTATGCATCCTGAAGATTTAGTGAGTGCACCCAATTGTCCTAGCACAGAAAAGGCTGAATGGACTGAACCGTGACCATCCGGAACCAATCCGGAACTTCATGTACTGAACAGACTGATTCAAATTGCTGAAATCCAGTCTCCAGTCTCATTATCTTTGGCACTAAAAAGAATCTTGTGTAAGTTCAAGACTCTCTCTGGTCTGGGGGAACCCTCTTGGATGAATTTTTTCTAGCAGCTTGTTTCTACTGCTGCTGCCTCTGTCTGACTGAATGGAACATCGTGGATTTTCTCTGAAACCAGAGGAAGTGGATGGGAAAAGGGTATAAATATAACCTCTGCATATTATCCTCTGCACCCATGAATCTTTTGTAATTTTTAACCAGGCTCTCTGGTGCATGGATAAATGACCCCCAACTGCCTCCAGAGGAGGACAGTTGTACCTCCTTTCAGGAGTGCTGGTAGGCTCTATCAGAGAAAGAATCTCTTGAGTCTTGGTTTTGCAAACCCCCTCTGCCATGAGGGCAGCGTCTTCCATTACAGTTCCCCCCCCTGCCTCTGAGGGAATTATCTCCATGTGGAGCTTGGAAGGGACCATGGGATTTCATGAATCACATCTTCCTATCTCTTCACTGATAACTAGAAAAGGTTCACTGAGGGGGGTCGAAACATGCACTCCCACAGCAGACAGGATTTTTCCTTCCTTCTCACACCTGAAGAGTGCTTTTCACTTTAGGGCCAAACAGGGAACTTCTGTCAAAGGGAGCACTGATGAAGGAAGCTCTGAAGGGTTCTGCAAAGTCCCACAAGTGCATCCAGGTGTGTCTCCTGATGGAATGCCTGAACCTGCCTCCTGTGATATACCTTCTGATAAATGAGAGATAAGCCTCATGGACAAATTGGAAATGGCCTGAAGGGTAGCCAACTGCTTGGCAATAGTGCTCTCAGCCTCAGAGGATATGGTCCAAGAGTGGGATTTAGCAATTTCTTTAATCAAATCCCTCTGGAGTCTTGTGAAATGTATCAGGCAGTTCAGCCATCAAAGAGCAAAGGTTGCTTAAGCATAAACACAGTTCAAAAATCTGTCAAACACCCTAGACTCTCTGTTAGGGAGATGGACAGAGGAACTCTGTTCTGCAAGTTCTTTTTTTAGTGGCTGCTGCTATGAATATGCCTTTGCTCCAATGGATTCTATCCTTGAGTGGTGCCAGGATCTTTTCTGGTCTCTTCGGTACTAGTTCAATAGTATCCGGCTCCTTCTGCTCCTGCTGAAGGACCAAATCAATAAGCTCATCACCAGGTGGAGTCACCCACGAGGTAGACAGTCCAGCACCAAAAGCCTCCAGGAATACAGACTCCTCTTGGGAAGGGTTGATGGGAGACCATCCACCCCTTTGGTTTAGGAGTTCCAGAATGTCTCCAAATGAGACGTCGTCGGGTGGTGATCTTGGGGACCCTTCCCTTCAAAGTCAGTATTATCAGTGACAGACTCAAGTGTCTCCTTTTGCACTTTCTCTTTCTGGGAACTTCTTCAGTGGGGTATTCCAGAAGTGTTGGATGGGTATCCTGATGGATAACTTCAGATGGCTGTCCCTGTGGTAAAGACAATGAATGAGGCTCAAGACAGAGACAAATGGGTTAGGGTGGTCAGAGCTGAAGAAGTTGGAGAAGTTTGAGCTCTAAGGATAGAGAAAACTCTCTCTCCACTACCTTGAACACCAAATGTCTTGGAGAGAAGGGAAAAACTGATGGCCAAGAAAGGACATGCTTATGGGCTGTAAGCCCCTTCCTCCCTGAAGGCTAAGCACTCGAACAGGGATTCGGAGCCGAGCTGTCCAATGTTGAGGCTCCATTGTGAAGAGACTGCTCCAACACCTCAGATCTGGTGCCAATGCTATGTCTCCGAGAGTCAACCAGCTCAGAGGCACTCAGAGATGCCACTGGACTAAATGATACCTGTACCTTGAGATCCTATGTGAATAACTGTGGAACTTTCAGACCCAACACCAAAACCATATGTCAGACTGGAAAACGAGCAAGTATGTAAGTATGTGTGTGTGTGTGTGTGTGTGTGTGTGTGTGATTACCTGATGTGGTCGGACCCAGGAGACCACATTTGTATCTGTGTCGAGAGGAACTTGATCATTCTGTCCATGTCAGCCTCAGTCAAACTTTTCGAAGAGTGAGGTGAAGATGTTGTGGATGAGGGTCTTGAATGGTGCTGTCTCAGAGAATGCTCCAAAAAGGGAGATGGCAACCTAAAGGTGATTGGATCTGAACCCAGGAGTGGAGACTGGATCTAAGGAGACTTTTCTTTTTGGATGATTGGATCCTAAGATTTAGGAATCTTTGATGGCGGTTCCAAACTTAGAGCTGATGAGGAAGTACGCTCAGGAGCACATTTTCTGGAATCTCTCTTTTCCAATTTTTTAGGGGGGTGAGCCTTAGAAGATGCTGGTGAATCAGAAGATTTAGAGGGCAGCAAGCCCCTGAGTATTAACTTGTTTTTATGGTCTATGATGGCGGTAGGGTTAAAACCCTTACAGATGTCACAGTTTCATTTTAAATGTGAGAGGCCTAAAGAATATACTCATTCTGAATGTGCATCTGACAGCAGAATTTTGTGGCCGTAAGCCATACATTTTTTGAAACCCACTGATTTCTCTGACATTATGGCTTCAGGAAAAGAAATATAGACTGTAAAAAAAAAGAAAAAAAAAAAAAAAAAGAAGAAAAAAAAAAGGCCAGAAATAAAAAGAAGCTACGATAAAGATTATTTATACTAGGTATTTAAAGACTATATAATGACACCAACAATGGTAAGAGGTTAGAAGTACCCAAATGTACTAAAATAAACCACCAGAAATGGTAGATCAAAAAGAAATACACCAGTGCTTGCACAGGGAAAAAAGGGAGAAAACACTACTAGATATGGTAAAATACAAGAAAGACTGTTACAATATATGAAAAATAATTAAAGTTATTAACTCGCTTAAACTCAAAAATTATCAAAGTAATCGAGAGCTATTAACAACGACCACATTTGAACTCCAAGGCGGAAAATGAGATCTGAGGTATGTTAGGGACAAGACCATTATGGGAAAGGGAGGAGCTTGAGAGCTTTCAGTGATCCATGAGACAGTAGAAGCAGCTGAGTCAGATCCAAGGATCAGATCCGAACCCAAGAGTTGAGGAACAAATGAAAATTGATATCTGAACATATATTCTCCTTTGCTTGAAAGATCTGAAAAGAAAACTGGGAGGTTGACAACCTGATTAATACTGGATTCTGATAACACCTTAGGAAGAAAGGAAGGGTTGTTCTTAAAGATGCTCTGTCCTTCTGAAAAATTTAATGTGCTTAGAAGAAACAGCTTGAAGTTCAGACACTCTTACAGCAGAATTGATAGCAACAGAATTGATAGCAACTAAGAAAACAGTGTTCCAGTTCAAAAAACTTAAATCAGATTTAGCTGATACTTGAAGAACAACATTTAAATCCCAAGGAGTAGGAGGATCCTTCAGAGGAGGTCTAAGCAAATATGTTCCTTGTAAAAAGGCTTTGCAAAACTTGGAGGAAGCCAAGATCAAATTATTTACTCTTATATAAAAATTAGAAATGGCTGCTAAATGTACTCTGACAGTTGAGGAGCTAACCCCCTCATTAAAAATTGCAGCTTAAAGGTCAAGAACCTTACAAATCAGTGCTGAGAAAGGATCTAGATTCCTTTTATGTGCCCCCCCTCAAAAAAAAAAACATCTTTTCCTTTACTTTTGTAAATTTTTCGAGTGGAAGCTTTGTGGGATGATAATAGAATATGATGGACAGGGGAGGAGAGCCTAGGCTGTCTAGCAATCAATAGAACTGGAGAAACCATACGGTCAACATCAGGCCTGAAATGTCTGGATGAGTCATGTCTGTCTGGTGAGACAACAGGTTTGGAGCTGGATCCAGAATCCATGGCGGATGTAGAATATCAGGCCAAAGGAAGGGAAACCAGATCAGACAAGGCCACTAAGGTGCAATGAGGATAACTGAGCTCATCAATTGAGATGCTTCTGGAGAAATTTGGGAATGAGATGTACAGAGAAGTAAGCATTAAAGGAGACCAGAGGGCCGAGCGTGAAGTACAGCATCTCTTGGGGTCTCCCCGCTGGGGGGATCAAGGCAAAGAATCTGTTGCACTTATTGAAGGGATATGCAAAGAGATCACAGCACGGTTGGCCCCATCACTGGAAGATCTCTGCCACCTTCGTGTTGAGAGACTACTCATGAGGCATTAGATTAAAACTGCTTAACTTGTATGCAACCAGACTGGATTTCCCTGGAGTGTGCATTGCTATCACAACATGAATGAATGAGATTGCCCATTGTTGAGAAGCTAAAAGAGTATGGCATAGAGGTTAAGATCTGGTTTCCTCTTGTTTGTTGATGTACCGTCTGTCTGACTCACAACAGTCCCAGTTGGAAGAGCTTCTTGGAAGGCCTGCAACTCTAGGAGAACAACTCTCATCTCCAGGACACTGATGTGTGCCTTGGCCTCTTCGGGGTACAATGTCCCTCGGACTGTACTTCCTAAGAAGTGACCCCTACCCTATCTGATAGGTGTCCATGGTCACTTTGGCCTTGGGCTGTGGAAGAACAGCTTCTTGTATTTGACTGGAATGGATGCATCATAGAAGATATTTTTAGCAAGCGTATGTTACTTTGATTTGACTGGTTAATGATTGACGGACAATAGACCATTGTATTGCAAGTATCTATTAAAGGATTCTCATATAGTACCTTGCCAGCGGTAAAAAAAGTAACTGCAGCTGACATAAATCCCAGTGCTTGGAGTACCAGAAGAGCGAAATTTGATCTTTTTCACCTGGGGCAGAATTGTTTGAATCTGGGACAGAGGAAGAGATGCTATTTGAGTAACTGTATTGAAAACAGCACAAATGAATTCTAAATTCTGAGTTGGTTCCAGTTGAGATTTGTTGTAATTGATAGATTCCCAAATGAGAATACAAATGGAGTAAGTAGTCCCAAGCTCAGATTAGATGATGCCTGGTCGGAGCGGTTAACAGCCAGTTGTCCGAATATGGAAACACTCAGAATCCCTGCAGTCTCAAGTGAACTGCAACAAATGCCATACACTTGGTAAGCACCCTGGGGGATATGGTGAGACCAAAGGGCAGAGTTCTGAATTATTAATGACAGGCTCCCAGCCGGAAGCATAGATATCTCCTTGATCAATTGTTCATTTGTATGTGATAGTACACATCCTGAAGATCTGTTGAGCACATCCAGTTATCCTTGCCCAGAAATGGTAGAATGGATTGAACCATGACCATCCGGAACTCTGCATGCTGAACTGACTGATTTAGTTTGCAGAGATCCAAAAACTGGTCTCCCATTCCCTATCTTTTTTTGCACAAAATAAATCTTGAATAAATTCTAGACTCTTTCTGGTCTGGCAGGGAACTCTTGGATGACTCTTTCTAGCAGCTTGTTTATTTCTAGTGCGGCTACTTCCATCTGACTGGCTGGAACATCAAGAATCTTTTTTAAAACCAATGGGGGTGGATGGGAAAATAGTATGATATAATCTATGGATATTATCATCCACACCCAGAAATCGTTTGTAATTTCTAACCAGGCTCTCTGGTGTAAGGATAGATGGCCCCCAACTGCCCACAGAGATGGAGGGTCCGGCCTCCTTTCAGGAGCACTGATAAGATCTGTCACAGAAAGAATACCTAGATCCTTGGTTATGCAGACTACCTCTGTGATGGCATCTTCTATTTGACGACATTCCTCTGCCCTGAGGCAACTGTCTCCACATAGATCTTGGAAGGGAGCCTAGGATTTCTTGAACCACATTTCTTGTCCGCTTCTTTGGTTTTTAGAAAAGTACTATTTAGGGGTTGAAAAATGTACAGCCACAGCAGATAAGGTTTTTTCTTCCTGCTCACACTTAAAGAGCATATTTTTAACTCTGGGTCCAAATAATGAGGTTCCATCAAAAGGAGCACTGACGAAAGAAGATCAGAAGGGTTCCCCCCAAGTCACATAAGTGCATCCAGGCATGTCTCCTGATGGTAATGTCTGAACCAATCACTTGTAGGGTACCTTTGGCCTCATAGGAGATGTGTCTCATGGACGAATTTGAAATAGATTGTAGGGTAGCCAACAGCAACATAACAGTAATCTGTTCCTCAGAGAATATGGTCCCACAGGGGGATTTTGAATGTTCCTTATCAAATCCCTCTGAAGTCTTGTAAAATGTGCCAAATAATTCAACAACCTAATGGTGAAAGGCACTGAAGCATGGACATGCTTCCCAAACCTGTCCAGCACCCTAGACTTTGTTAGAGGGGTGGACAGAGAACTTTGTTCTGCCAGTTCCTTTTTAGTGGCAGCCGTTACAACCATGGCATCAACAGGTACTCCATTACGCCACTGTGGTCTATCCTTAGGTTGTGCCAGGATCCTATCTGGTCTCTTGAGGATCGGCTCTATCATGTCAGATGTTTTTCATGCCTGTTGAGAAACTACATCAATGAGTTCATCAAAGGGTCGTGTCACCCAGGAGGTAGATGGGCTAGCACCAATGGCCTCCATGAATACCAACTCCTGTTGGGAAGGTTTATCAAGGGACCAACCACCTCTTTCCTTTAGGAGTTCTAAGATGTTTCCAAATGAGACATCATTGGGTAGTGGTCTGGGGGACCCTTTCCCTTCAACAAAGTCGGTGTCCTCGGTGACAGACTCTTGTGGAGAGTAAGTGTCTCCTTTTGCACTTCCTCTTCTGAGGAACCTCATCAGTGGCATGCTCCGATGAGGTATCAGAAGAGATAACTACACCCTGCTGGGTAGTCTGGAGATTGGTTTTAGCTGGCTGTTATGGTGGAACAAATGACTGAGGCTCTGGACACAGAAACAAATGAGACTGGGAAGTTTGAGCTGAGGAGGGTTAAGAAGCCTGAACTCAGAGAAGACAGAAGGGTCCTCTCCACTACCTCTAAGGTGGAACACCAGGGAGAAAGAGAAACTGGCAGATCTGGTAAGGCAGGTTTATGGACTGTCAGTTCCCCTGCCCCACTGCAAACTAATCAAGGTGGGAGTCAGAAATGAGATGTTCAGCGGTGGAGCCCCGAGAAGTAGAGATGTCTCTGTCAACTTCAGAGTCAAAAGCAACCCCCAGAACTAGCATTGATGCTATGGCTCAGACAGTCATCCAGCTCTGAAGTGCTCAGTGCTGGACTGCTGAGAGACACCAATGGTGTTGAAGATGCCAACATCTTCGGATCCCATGCAGACGACTCCAGGACTTTGGGATCTGATGGCTCTGAAACCAAAAGACAGATCAGCAAAGGAGTTAATAAAGAAGGTGTAGTACTGAAAAAGGTCTCCTGGCCCAATGTGGCTGGAGTCAGAAGAACTCCCATCTGTATCTGTGTGCTCAGAAACATCCTCATCATCCTGCCTAATGTCTGCTTCTGAGAGGCTCCTGGAAGACCAAGTAGATAAGGCTGCAGAGGAAGGTCTGGAGGGGTATCATTGAGTAGCCAAAAAGGGCACTGGGAGGTGATTGGCTCAGGCAGAAGTTGAAATGAGTGGATCCTAGGTGACTTCTTGGTTTTAGGTAATCATATCAGACATTTCTGCTTGCTTGAGAGGAGGCTCGGAGGTTGGAGGCAAAGGTCAAAGTTGTAGTCTGATCAGGAAATCTCTTGCATGAATCTTTGGAGTGTGTATTTTGGAGGGGGTGAGTCCCAGAGGCCACTGAAGCAGGTATCAGCTTATTCTTTTGATCAGTAAGTGCACGGGAATTAAATCCCTTGCAGATATAACAGCTGGCATCCAAATGTGAAGGTCCCAAACAATATACACATTTAGAGAGTGTGTCTGACTTTGGGCTCTTTTGGCCAGAGGACACACATTTTTAAAAACCTGATGGTTTCTCAGACATCTTACAAAGAGCAAGGAAAGATTATATATATATATATATATATATATATATATATATATATATATATATATATATATATATATATAATTTTTTAATATTGTTTTTAACTGACTATTCGATCAAGAGTTTTGTGATCCGATGTCTGAATTCTATGGCAGCAAACAAGATCTGAGGTATGTAAGGTAACTAGGAGATTGTAGGTAAAGGGAGGAGTTTGAGAGTTTCAGTGTCCAACTATCTAGAAGTGGCAGAGTGGGATCAGAGGGTCAGATTCAAACTCAACAGTTGAGGAATGAATGAAAATGGCAATATCAGATCTTTAATTCTTCCAGCACTCAGGGAGGATGGACTAGATGAGGCCACAGGAAGGGGGACCACACTTAGTAAAGCCAGAATGGAGCAACGAGGATTACCTTGCTCTCCCGCTAAAATGCTTTCTGGAGAAACTTGGGGATGGGGGGACATATAAAAGATGGGGAAGCAAATCTTAAGAGTGTCTTGGTGACAACCCCTCTGGAGAGATCAGGAAAAAGTACCTGCTACACTTGGAACTGAGGGGAGATGCAAATGAAGCCAACCATGCTGTGACCTATTCAAATATCATCATTTCTGCCACTAACTGGTTGAAAGACCACTCATGAGAAAGTACAACAGACCTGCTCAGTTTGTCTGCTAGCATGTTGGATTTCCTTGGAATATGTATTAGCAAAAGAAATCTGCCTGAAGAGATCACCCACTGCCACATTCTCACCACCTCTGGACACATAGGATAGGAACATGCACCCATAATTTGCTGATGTACCAGACTATCTACATGCTGTCTATATGAGTAGTAACCATCTCTACAGGGAGAACATCTTGAAAAACCTGCAGTGCCAATAGGACTGCTCTCATTTCCTCAGATATTGATGTGAAAACTGCTGGTTTCTGAGACCACATGCCTTGGACTGTCTTTTCCACGTAATCCCCCTCCTCCAGTTGGGAGGCATCTGTTGTCGCCATGGCCTTGGGTAAAAGAAGAATAAAAGGGCAGCCCAGAGAAACATCTGTGTAAATCCACCAGGCAAATATTGCTTGCAAATATTTGTAATTTAAATAGGTTCCATCAGAGGATGACACCCTAGTGACCACTGTGCTGCAAGAGTCCACTGTAGTACCTTCATATGAAACCTTGCTAAGGGTACCAACACTATTGAAGCTCCAATTGATCCAAGAAGCTGTAACACTAGCCTGTCTGAAGTGGAAGGAAGAGAAAAATGTGTAAGGCTTGGTTCCTTGGTTTGTCTAGTATTGTCTGTAGTAAACTTGGGATCTGTGTTACCATACCTAGATGGGCATTAATGAATTCTAGAGCTGAGACTAGGTTAATAATGCCTAGTCAAAGACAAGGATGGAGCAAGTAATCCCTAGCTTGGAAAAGAAGAGGCTTGGTGGAAGCAGAAAGGAACCAGTAGTCTAGATAAGGAAACACTCCGAATCAGTGTAGTCTCAGGTGAGCCGCAACCACTGTCATGCATTTGGTGAACACCCTGGGGGCTGTGGTTTGACCAAAGAGTAGGGCTATGAATGATGGCAACTGGCTCTGGGTCAGAAGAGTAGATATCTCCTGGAGCAGCTGTGTATCCTGATGTGGTACTACTCGTCCTGGAGATCTACAAAGCACATCCAATCATCCTTCTGGAAGAGTAGTAGAATGTACTGAATCATGACCATCTGGAACTCTGGGTGCCTTGCAAACTGATTTAGACTGCCAATATCCAAAATTGATCTTTGGTCCCCTGTATTTTTTGGCACTAAAAAGAATCTCAAGTAGATTCTGGATCCTTGTTGCTCTGGGGACACCACTTGGATGACTCTCTTTCTCTGCAGATTTTCTATTTGTATGACTGCTGCCTTCCTCTGTCTGGGTGGAACATTGGGAATTATTTTGCTGTGTTTTGGGGTAGAAGGGAAAATGGCATGTAAGAACCTCTGGATATTACACACTGCAACCATCTACCTTTGGTAATGGCTGTGGCACCTCTGCACTGGCCCAATAATCAAGGAGCTTCAATCCTCACCACTGGCAAACGCTAGGGGACATACACACTGGGAGGGCGACAAGTACATACATAGTAAAGTGCAATTTCCCTTAAGAGCACACATAGACCAAAGTAAGTCTGGAGCTGGTTTCTCCCTCTTTCTCCAGATCCCCAGTAAGACTCCTCACTGGCACAGCTATAGGGTTGAGATCTCAGCTGAGTGGCCAAGCTAAGACCTCCAGCACCCACACTGTCCAACCAGTGCTTCGTATTCCTGCCCAAGTAGCTGACACACACACAATGGGATCTGATTTACATACAAACACGCACACCCCTGGAAAGGCTGGCACACGTTTACTAACCATGCCCCCCTTTTGCCCAGACTATAAGGTAGTTCTGACTGCCACCAGCCAACTCATTATCAGCTACTCTAAGGCCCTTAGCAAAGGGTGTCCAATCCTACTGTGTAATGTTACTATTAATTCAAATGGTGTTTTGACCAAGCAAGGCTATTTAGGAGTGGCCTGTACAGTGTCAACAAATACATATGCAAGTACGCTAAGAGCTTAAATATGTCTCACAAATATCAGCCACAAAGACAGGTTTAAATATATTTAATAATAAATAATAAAAGAACAAGACAATACTCAGTAAAATCAACACAGTTACTTCAGAGTTCAAAATCTCAGGAAATATTTTAAAACAACATTGCAGGGCAGTCTCAAATAAATATAGAAAACATCTAAACTAATCCTTACTACATTCCTATTTATATTTAAAAGAGTTACTATGCCCTAAGAAACTTATTTACAGAGCAAAGCAAGTGCAGATGCTTATGAGTGGATGTTCATGCTAGGTCCAAGACAAAATACAACATGCAGTCTCTCTCTGAGAGATTTCTTAAATCAGTATCAGGTATTACTGCTGGGTTAGCTTGAATGACATCACTCTTTGTCCGACTTCATTTCCCAAGCTAAACAGAAACTTAACAAAATTTAACATCTGCGTGTTAAAAATGCACATCTCACAGATGTTTGCAGGTCTTGAAAGTCACAAAACAATAAAACTCTTTGTACATTTTAAACCTAGTAATTACTTATCTCTAAGACAATACAAACCCCCCCTAGCTCTAGATATTGTGTCTGCTACTGAAATGAAACAGAGATAACATATTTTGTTTATGGCCCAGCTATAAAGTAACTTAACCTCAACAACCTGGGAGTTGCAAGTTAATGTTCTATGTTCCAGCAGGGTATTCAGTTGTTACGTTCTTGAAGCTCAGTACATAACATACAGTTCTGTATAAATCATATCAATATTCACAAGTGACAGAGAATTATTTACAAAATTCAAGATAGCTGGGCTGGCAGTATTTCCTTTTGTGACATTTCTATAATAATCATATTAATACTCACAAATGACATAGAATTATTTACAAAATTCCAGATAGCTGGACTGGCAGTATTTTCCCTATGTCACAAAGGCTATTCCAGGCTTCTGAGTGTAGGTATAAGCACATCCTCCCCCCAAGTGCCTTCAGAGTGCAGCAGTCGGGTAACCCTTCAAGGACACTGAAACTTTCTCAAAAAAAGGACATCTGAGGCACTGATGTGGGCCACCTCTCCCACGGCGGCAGCATCTTCCACTAGAGTTCTAGCCCTCTGCCACGACGGGCTCTGCCTCCATACGAGTCCAGAGGAAAAACCTTGTGTTTTTCTGAGCCACATCTTTCTGCCACTTCACTGGTTCCAGGAGAAGGCCCTTTCAGGGATAAAACAAATAGATTCCCATGGCAGATAATGTCTTCCCATCTTGTTCACTCCTACAGAGAGGTTCTTTCACCTTGGAGCCAAACAAGGCGGATCCATCAAAAGGGGCATTGATGAATGAAAGAAGGGCTCTGAAAAATCACAAAAGCACATCCAGGCATACCATCTTATGACAATTCCTCAACTTGCAGCTCTTAAAGCTCCCTCTGAGGCATGAGAAATCAGTCTCATGGAAGCATTCGATAAGGACTGGAGGGTGGCCAGTTGTTAAGATAAAATCTTCCTATCCTCTGCAGACATGGACCCCAAGAGGGTATTGGAAAACTGTTTGAACAATTCCCTCTGAAATCTCGTAACATGTGCCGGATAATTCAGTGACCCAAAGACAAAGGCTGCTGAAGTACAGATACTTCACAAATCTGTCCAATGTTCTGGACTCTCTTAGGGGGATGGGCAGAAGAACTCTGTTCTGCAAACTCTTTCTTGGTGGCTGCTACAACCACCATTGCATCCACTGGGGGCCCCTTTGTCCAATAAGCTCTACCCTTTGGTACAACCAGGCATTTGTCTGGTCATTTGGGAATGGCTCCGGGACATCTGGAGCCTTCCAAGCCCAGTGAGAGGCAAGGTCTACCATCCTGTCCACTGCAGGGGTGCACTATTCAAGTCGTAGCAGATACATCTCAAAAAACATCAAGGGGGGATCAGAACACCAACCATTTGTCTGTCTCAAAAGTTTATTTCACCAAAAGAGGCATCCTCAAGGATGGAGCCTTCCTCTTCATTGAGATCAGTGTCTGAGGTTAACAATTCTTGTGGAGACACTAAATGTCTCCTCTTACATGTACACTTTTGAAGGGGCTTGTCTGGTGGGAGGTTCCATAGAGGACTTGAAAGTGCCAGCACAGTCCTGAATGAGGACAGTCTCCAGGACTGACCAGACCAGCTTTCCTGATGGGACAAGATGAAACGACCCAGCAACCACAGCAGACAGCTGAGGATGGGGTGGACCCAAGGTTGGCAAGGATGTCTTGTCCACTGAAGTTGAGAAGGCTCTCTCCACTATGTCAAAAGTAGAAAGAAGCCATGGGAGAACCAAATCTCTACCAGAGAGGAACCATAGACACCTATGCAAAAGAAAACATGATCCCCTCAGGCTCCAGCATCCAGCCTCAATGCAGAGGTCACAGCCAAGCTGTCTACTGCCAAGGTTCTAAGAAGGGATGGCTTCAAAAAAAAGCAGAGTCAAACCCACCCCCCCCCAATCTGGTGCCAACACTATGGCTCAAAGACTGTTCAGGGACCTTCTAGGTCAGAAAAGGTGTCAGACCCCTACAGGACCAGGACTTTGGATCTGACACACACACACACACACACACACACACACACACACACACACACACACACACACACACACACACACACAAGCTCAGAAGTCTCTGGTCCAAAGTCTCTGAAACCACAGGATGGATCCCAGTGAGAGTCAAAGGCTAGAGGTGAATAAGAGGTAGGCTCACGGATCCAATAGCTAATGAAGATAGAATACCAACCAATTGAATCTGAGTTCTGAGAAATGTTCTCATCATCCTGTCCACAGCTGCTTCTGTCAGGCTCTTAGATGACTTGAGAGAGGAGGAGGTTGAAGGTGAACAGGAAGCCCTTTGAGGAGTGACGTGCCGGAACAGGGAGTGGATCCTCGAAGTCACTGGTTCCACAGAGAATTTAGATGCAGCTTGAGGTGACCGATTTTACTCGGGCCTGATCTGAGGGTATAGTTGGATCTGAGGATTATGACTTTGTCAGAGTTGGACCCGAAGAGGTCGATGAATCCAAGGCTTTCAAGATTTTCTCAGCTGCAGCCAAGCCTGAAGAAGCTGGAGGAGGAAAGTGATCAGAGGAACACTTCCTCGACTCTTTACTTTTCTTTGCAGCCTCTCTGGAAAATTTTTTAGAAGAGAATGGAGCTCCAGAGGCAGAGGAAGAAGATGAAAGTAGTAGACCCTTAAGAATCAACTTATTTTTCCATTCCACTAGAGCCCTGTGGATAAAGCTAGCACATATATCAATTTGTATTCAAATGTCCTGCTCCAAGACAGTATACACACTCAGAATGAGTATCTGAGTTTGGAATCTTGCGCCCACATGAGGAGCACTTCTTGAATCTTGTTGGTTTGTCTGACATCACAGCAAATGCTGCAACAAGAAGAAATATATATGTATAAAAAGAAAAAAGGCAAAAAGTTAGCAGAAACAGCAGCAATGGTAAACCCAAGTACCTATAAAAGTGTATATAAACGTAAACCAACAAATACCAGCAAAGGTAAGAGGAAAAGTGCCAACAGGTAGCAAGGAAAGCAGCAAGAGCTCAAGGCCTGACACTACACTGACAAGAAAGGATAGGATTTAAAATTCTCAGAACAACTCTATACTATTTTTTTTTTTTTTAAAGAAGCAGGGAGGAATAAAATAGGGCAACAAGATGAGCCAAAAGTACTTAGCTTGAGGAGGCTGAAGTTAGATAACAGTGACTACGTCCAAATGCTGAAGCGGCAAATGAGATCTGAGGTAAACAAGGAGAAGAGGGGATTATGGGTAAGGACATGAGCTAGAGCTATGGAGCCTACGTCTAATGAAGTAGCTAAGGTTGGATCTGAGACCCATCAGTTGAGGAACAAATGAATAAGACACCATCAGCCTTCTTTGGTATCAACTCATAGCATTTTCTAAGGGACTGAGAAACCTCAGTGTTCTCCCACTGAAAACACTGGGACATTTTAGCAACAATCTCAGACAAGAGAAACCCCTAAAGAGAGAATCAGACACTGAGCTCTCTTTGGAGTCTGAATCAGAAATTTGAGGAAAAATAACTCTCTCTCCCTGCAACTTCCTGTCCAGCTTCAGAATCTTGAATCTCTTAATAAAAAGAAGAATCCCTCTTTCCTTTAACCAGAAGCTACTTCTAAGGAAATCTGAGGAGGAGTAGATATATGCTTGGATTTCTGTTTCTTTTTGATAGGCGAAATGGGGCCAACTGTGTTATTAATGGCAGCAGCTTCCCCAGGGATGGTTCATAGGTAGGTACTAGGCTATTGGCCCTAGGGCCTATATAAGCCTAGCCAAAAAGGTACCCTGGCTTCGTCACCCAAGAAAATTATTTTCCTGTGCCCCTGTCGAGCAGAGCCACAGAAGTGATCCTCATGGTGAATTTCCTATTTCCCATCCAATCATCAATCATTCCTGAAGAGTGCTAATAAGGAGCTTTGTTTGATATAGATAACTGACATGGGCACGACATTCTGACACAGAAGGTAAGCCTTCTCTGTTCTTTCTCCCAGAACTGACAACAGTGGCTCTTCCTTGCCCACTGAGGGGACGCCATCAGCTGCAGAGGATGTGGCTAATCCCTGGTCTATAGTAACTGTAGATGCTACACCACAGGCATCAAGGGTGAAAGATGAAGTGATCTGAAATACAACAAATGGTCACAACAGAGTCACCCCACCTGTGGCTGAGGCAAACTGCTAGCCTGTTGTGGTGGCAAAGGCTGTTTGCTTAACTTTTTCTTTTTGTGGCTAGGAGGACTGACCATGGGGCAGGTAGACATTTTCATGGTCAAGTGGAAAAATGGTGGCTCTTTCAGGGAAGACAAGCATGAACTGCAAGTAAAACTACACAAAAAAGAAGTTAAGTTATTACCATAACGTTCCATGTTTGTTGACCTTTATCTCGCCTTCCTTCTTTATGGCTGGGTTCAGAGACGTTCTCAAGGTGGCGTTCATAAAGGAGGACTTGAAGGGCTCCCAAAATTGACAAAGGCGCATCCAGGAATGTCTGCGAAGAGCCACTCCTGTGCCTGCAGCCCTACACGCTCCATCTGCTGCATAAGAAATCAAGCGCATGGAGGAGTTGACAATGGAGGTTAGGGTCGTTAGCTGGTTAGCAGACTTGGAAGCTGCTCCTTCAGCTGAAGGATCCTGGAGGGTATCTCCCAACTCTCTAAGGAGATCCCTCTGAAGCCTTGTAAAATGTGTCAAGTAGTTCAGAGTCCGAAAAGTAAAGGCCGCTGAAGAGAAAATCCGCTTACCATACCTATCCATGGCTCTCGACTCCTTGTTTGGCGGATGGATAGAAGAGGAAGTCTCCACAAGTTCCTTCTTGGTGGCTGCTGCACCACCATAGCATCAACTGGCACGGCTTTGGAGAGGAAGGACTTGTCATCGGGTGCAGTCATAAATTTGTTTGGCCTTCTCGGAACAGGCTCCATGGACTCTGGAGCACTCCAGGCCTTTCGACTCACGACAGCCAAAAGTGGGTCGAAAGGCGGAGACAGTGAGGAGGTGGAAGGTCAGGAACAAAATGCGTCCAGGTACACGGACTCATCCTCAAAAGGGGCAAGGGACTTCCAGTTTCCCCTCTGTCTAAAGATCTCCAGAATCTCTGAGAATGAGACACCTTCAGAGGGGGACCATGGGGACCCTTCCGAGTCATCCAAGTCCGTGTCAGAGGTGACTGACTCAGGGGAGTTCACATGTTTTCTCTTACATTTTTTCTTCCTGGGAACCTCCTCTGAGGCATGCTCAGGAGAGGTCTCAGAAGAAAAGGGGTTGCCCAGCGGGGTGTCCTGGGGCACAGGTTCCCTACGCTTGGGATGGAGACGGGGATCTGAGGTAGACACAGGTATCGATGGGATGGAGCCAAGGGTGAGGCTGTCTCAGTGGACAGCACACTCATCACCTTGAAGGCACCACGTTCCAGAACGGAGGGAGGCTCCGGTTCCAAGGAGCCTGGAGACCTCTTCCGCACCAAAGATGATGGCTCCGAGGCAGATGTGGGAGCTGAACTCACCTGCGCCGAAGCTCTAAGAGGGAGTGTGTGGTCGGACAAGGGTCCGATGCCACTTCCCCCCTCAGAGTCGACGAAGGAGTCTCGGCACCCAGACCTATCAACAAAGCAGACTGTCGAGGAGGTCAGAGCAAATGTCAGAACCGACACAGCAAGGGTCATCAGAACCAATGGTTCCACCGCTACTACCTCCATGCACTCCGGCTCTGAACTGGACGCATTTGGAGGAGGAACCGAGATGGGGGCTGGATAGGACAATGGAGTAATTTCCTTCTGGGCTGACCCTGACAACATCTGAGCAAATACCCATGACTTGAGTAGCCTCTTCACCACTCTCTCCACATCATCATCCGATAAACTCCTGGATGATTGAGAAGAGTGGGCTGAGGACCAGTGACTACCTACTTCTGATTGTAACAGTGGTGACCGAGGCACAGATCTCACTGGATACAAGGAAGGAGATCTTGACCTCTTATAAGTTCGGGAAGGCTCCGAAGCCACAGATGGAGCTGCTGGAGCAGAGGAATCCTTGGAGCCAACAATCCGCTCTGAAAGATCCGAAGATTTAGATTTTGCCTTTGTCGGCACCGAAGGTGGAGCTGACAAAGAAGATTGACTACCATCAGATTTGGAAGGCTGAGTAACCAAAGCAACCTCAACCTGAGGTTTTAACAACCCCCTCATAATCAGCTTGTTGCACCTTTCCTGAAATATTCGCACGCTGAAGGCATGGCACACAGAGCATGAATCTTGAAGGTGGAATGCACCTAAACAGTAAATGCAACTCGTGTGCCCATCCATAAGGGACATTTTTTGGCAACATTAGTCACATTTTTTAAAGCCTGACTGCTTTGTAGATTCTGTAGACATAATTACACACAAGAAGAACGTAATAAGGTAAAGAGATTTTATTTTTTAAAGAGGGAAGAAGGATAAGGAGGGGGTAGCCTCTAAATTAAATGGCTAAAGCTCCCAAAGGGAGAAAGCCTCTAACTTAAACGGCTTTTCCCTAAGAAGCAAGTATGGAAAAAGGGAAGATAGCAACCCTGAAGAAAACAGGCCACCGACAAACACAGAAAAAACACAGGCCTGAGATGGCCTATAAACACAAATAACAACTGTAACGAGTATAGGGGTGATAAGACAGTTAAACCAATAATACAAATTAACCCTGAACAAACAGCAATTTTGACAGAAAAAATAGACTACTTAGCCTAAGCCATCAGAAGACAATCTCGAAGCTGCAAGCGGCAAATGAGATCTGGGTAGCTACTGCTATGCATGCTGGGATAAGGGGGTTAGCCTCAAGCCAGTAAGGACTCTTTGAGCTTTAGAAGTGGCTGAGTCGGAACCGAAATCGACTCTGAACCCAACCAGAAAGAAGGAAGGCGAGATGGACAACATAGCATAGTTATTTTTGACAGAAAAAATACACTAAAAAGCACTTTACAACACCATGTCAGCCCCACAATGGAAAATACATAATTTCTCCACATAAAATATGCTTTTACTTAATCTACACTATAAACTAACAGAAAGAATGAGTGCTCCACTTAAAAGTATGTCACAGTCTCAAGGCAGTTCGATAAAACACAGCACTTCCAGAGTTAAAATAACTTTTCTGAAAAGGAAAGTAATAAAACAACCAAAAATTGAGAAAATATAATTTTTTTCCCCAAATGGAACTTATCTGCCCAGCAAAGGAAAGCACAAGTCAACCACTGATCATCGAAAGCCTCAGAAGAGCATACTCTTCGGTGACATTAAAGTTCAGCAGGGCTTTGTGCCCAGACTTGTCTTTTAGTCAGCTCAGCTCATGCTGCTGAACAGTTTGGGTGCATGGAAGGTGCCCTGAAACTTTGGAAGCTGGCCAGCTGTTATATCCATGGCAGGATATAACCCATGTAAGTAAGGCAACTGCAGCATTGATCAATATGATGAACATTATCCAATGCTGTGGAAAATGACACCTTGCTAACTAAACTCTTCTCTGCTACAAGACAATTTCATTGTATTTATGATCTTTTTACTTTTGTTAACTGTTGATTAAATTGTTGAAAATTATGCTACCTTGTCTTTAACAGCTAAAAGACTTTTAAAACGCTTCCCTAAATTCTGTCGCACTTCAGCTTCAAATTGGACTTGGAACCATATATTTATATATTATAAAGTTATGGTAACAACAGATCTGGATGAGCAGGCACATCCTCATCAATGAGCAGGACCAAACAACTGCAGGCTTTCAGTCACCTTGGCACCTACATTTTTTTTTCCAACTCCTTCCATTTACCCATAATGAACTGCTAACTAGGAGTCTCACCAGATCTCGGATGTGTGGATCAAATGTTAAGCACAACAAAACATTACCAAAAATCCATCACAGCATGCCTGCAATTATGCAGGGGGAGAAGAAAAGAGGATACACTGGTGAGGACGGACTGTCTCTTCTAGCATTATCATTATGCTAAGTGCATAATAATAATAACAATAAGTATCCTTTTCTGTGCATTTAAAGTGTGTTTTTGATTGTATCTGCTTTATTTTCGGAAAAAAACAAAAAATATATGTGTTTCCCACCTTTCTAAGCTAGTATAGTCCTGT
Organism: Protopterus annectens; assembly: GCF_019279795.1. Lineage (NCBI taxonomy): Eukaryota > Metazoa > Chordata > Ceratodontiformes > Protopteridae > Protopterus > Protopterus annectens. Next base: position 1,231,417,920 of record NC_056726.1, on the reverse strand, counting down.
TTTAAGGTTAGTGCTGAATTCAGGGCTGTGTTACAAATCTCTATGTTTGCCCATACCTTACTTGGATAGAAGGAAGTGTCTCTGTTCACCTGTGAGAGAGGGGAGCTTTGATCATCCTACCTGTCCCTGGAGGAGTGGTTTCAGCCCAGAAATTAGTAGTTTATTGGCCATTTTGGGCTAATTTCTCTCTCTTTCATTTCCCTGCTATAAATACAATATTTGCCCGGTTTTGCGTGCCGGTTAGCTAGGGTAAAACTATTCCCGGCTCCACAAAGTCTCCTCTTCAATTTTTCCCTTGGAACTAGACCAACTTTCAACTTAAGCACTCAAGCCATTCATTTCTCAGCCCAACACTTGCTCAAAACTCATAGCAAGCACTTATAAACCCTAGCACTAGACCCTTCTGTACTATACAGAAGGACAAGGCTCTCTATTCGACCTTACCAGCCATTCAGTAAAACAGTTCACTGTACCTATCCAGGCATGTCCAAAGTGCAGTTTCAGGTGTACTCTCCAGCCCAACTGGTGAATCTGGGCATTTTGAGGCAATGTTACAACTGCCTCATGTACACAGACAACCCTCTCCTACTACCACCAAACACAAATACATGTGAGAGATGCAATTATACAGCCAAACTGGAGGCTAAGCTCTCTCAACCCAAGACTGGATCAGACAGTCAAGAGGAGAGGGGAAATACTTGCATCACACCACCAATATCACAATGACTCTATTAAACCAGCACCAGCAAAAAACACACATAAATACATGAAAACATACCTGGAGGCTCTAAATAAAAATCTGCAAAACCAACAGAAACCTCCAAATCAAACATCCAAGCAACTTCCACCCCCCCAACACAAACCATGAAACACATACTTCACAAAACCAGTGTGCCATGCAATCACAACCCTTAAGGCAAAATAACATACCCGACATACTAATAGGTGAATCTATAGAGAGGCACACTGACATCCCACTCACTAGGCTGAATAAGGAGAAGGTTACTGTTAGCTGCCTGTCGGGTGCCAGGATCTGCCACATAACACAAGCACTTAGGTCACTTCAGAACAAGTACAAATATGACTTTGTCATTGTCCATGTTGGTGTGAATGATGTGAGCTGTACCTCCCTGAACTACATGAAAAGAGACAAGGAAGAGCTCACTGATCACATAGCCCAGGGCGGTATGGCCCTGACCCTGAGTAGCATCCCGCCCTCACCAAGAATGATACCACGGCATAAAGAAAAAATTCTCGATTTCAACAATTGACTAAGATTCTGGTGTCATTCAAAGGGGATCCAGTGTCTGTCTGCCTGGGATGACATGCACGACAAGCCACGCTGCTTCGCTAGAGACGGCTTGCACCTGTCACCCTTAGGCTTTTGAATGCTGGCTAAGGCTCTTGCCACCCCCATAGTGCCTTTTTTAGGCAAGGCTCAAAAGACAACCCCACTGCCGTAAATAGCACAAGTAACAAAAAACTAAGGGTAATGCTACTCAATGCCAGAAGTCTAAACCTCAAAATGCACGCACTCAAGGCACTCCTCAGTACGGAGAAAATCGATATATGTGCAGTAACAGAAACCTGGTTTAAGGCTCCAGAGTGCACCCCAGCACTACCAGGCTACAACAATCTGGGAGGTGTATCCATATTCATCAAGGATACCAACACCTCCAGGTTAGTGGCACAGCACAATGCTTCAGAGATCATCCACGTGCAACTAACAATGGGCAAAACTGCAATTCAAATTGTAGCTTGCTACAGATCACCCACCATGTGCCAGGACCCCCATTCCGTGTTTCTGGAAACACTGGGAAACATAAAGGTCCTACCAAACACCCTAATATTGGGTGATTTCAATTACTCAAACATTAACTGTGAGAACTACTCAAGTACTAACTCCCTTGCCCAACATTTCCTAGAATTTATAAATTAAAATGCCCTGGTTCAACTGGGTCAACACTCCCACCAGAGGTGACAACATATTGGACCTGGTCATCACCAACATGGGTGACCAGTGTTCCACACCGGAGATCAACCCCTCACTGGTTAGATCTGACCATAAACAAATCACTTTGAATACCCACATTCTGCCCCTACCCCCGGACAAGGAAACCACCATGAAAAACTTTTCAAAAGCAAACTTCATGTTACTTAAGACAGAGGTGGAAAGATTCAAAGCCCCCATGCTGAAGGGTAATGCCGTCCAAGCTGCAAAATCATTTACTAATGCATTCTACAGGCACCTACAAGAATGCATGGATTGTGCCATCCCAAGCAAAACCAAGACTCACTCCTCCAAGAAAAGGAAACCAGTCTGGTGGACTCCTGCCATAAACAAGCTATATAATAGGAGGAAGCTAGTACAGAAAAGATTAAAATCCCAAGAAGGGAAGACATCCCTGATCAGTATCAGCAAGAAACTACAATCCCTCATTAAATCATCCAACATGAGCTTCGAAAGAAAAATTGCCAAGGACTCCAAAGATAATCACAAGGCATTCTTTAGCTATGTCAAGAATCTAAGTGGCAATGCTCAGATCTGCTCGGAGTTAGTGCAGAATGGCATAAAATACACTGAACCGGCTGATATCGCCAACATCCCGGCAGACAGGTTCAGCGCAAACTTCACCCCCCTCTCACCCCCAAAAGAGCCCATAACCATACCAGAAGAATGTAGAATCCCTGAAATCACAAACAGGTTAAAACAGCCCTCTCCAAAGCCAAAAACACAGCATCAATGGGACCGGACGGTGTCCTAGGCTGTGTCCTACACGAGCTCAAAGATGAACTAACCCCTCACCTAAACACACTGTTCAAACACAGCCTCTCCACAGGCTGCCTACCCATAGAGTGGTGCACAGCAACGGTTATTCCGCTCCACAAAGGTGGAGCCACAACAGACCCTGGGAACTATTGCCCTATAAGCCTGACTAGCTTGGTCTGCAAGGCTATGGAGCGCATCATCATGGAACCCATTAACAGAGACATTGGGAACCTCCAAATACTGGACCCTACCCAGTTCAGCTTTGTTAAGGGCAGATCATGACTCCTAAACCTGACTTCTTTGAGAAAGTTACCAAGGCTATAGACAAGGGAAAGGTGGTACACACAGCCTACCTAGACCTCGCAAAGGCCTTCGACACCATCCCCCATTCTGGTATTATAGACAAGCTCAACAGCCTGAACATAAACCACTACATCACAAGATGGGTTGCCAACTGGCTCACGGACAGAACACACATGGTGAGAGTTGCGGGAGCTAGGTCCGACTCTAAACCGGTTACAAGTGGCGTTCCCCAGGGCTCAGTCCTAGGACCCCTCCTGTTCGGCATGTGCTTCTCAGAGGTACAGGCAAGCACAGGGAAAACTATGGCTGACCAAGTTCGCAGACGACTGCAAACTAGGGGCTATAATTGATTCTCCAGCTGACACATACATCCTCCAAAAGGGTCTCACTGAGATGGATACCTGGTGTCAAAATCATGGCCTCAAGCTAAATGCCAAAAAGTGCATAGTCATCCCCTTTGGAAAAAACAAAGTACCCACAAATACCACATAGGTGGTAGTCCCCTAAACACACAAGACATACTAAGGGATCTGGGGACCCAAGTAGATAGCAATCTCACCTTTGATAATCACATTGCCAAAATGGTTAGAAAGTCCTTCTACGTGGCCCACCTAATCACAAAAGGATTCGCATCCAGATCAAAAAAGGTCATTGTGCCCCTCTACTCATCACTCATCAGACCCATCATAGAGTACAACGCCCCATTTGGGATGTACCTTACTAGACACCTGCAACAGCTGGAAAGACCACAGAAATACCTCACCAAGAGGATCACTGGCCTCAACCAGATGCCCTATGCAGCTCGACTGAAGAAACTCCAGCTGTACTCGGTTGCATACTGCCTACTCAGAGGTGATCTCTGCCTGATATACAAGGCCATATCCAACCCAGAATTGATGGACATGCTCCACCTAAAGAAAACCGTATCCCCTCGAGCCACATGCTCTAGGGATCTAAACCTCACCACAACAATAAATAGGACATGCTGGAGGGATAGAATCCTGTCCCAGAGATTTCCCATGCTTTGGAACAAGATTCCAATCTACATTAGGCAGAGCTCCTCGCTAACACTCTTCAAAAGAAACCTGGACGAGTGGATGGGAAATAGAAAGTTTACCCTGGGAATCACTTCAGTGGCTCTGCTGTACAGAGGCACAGGGAACTAATCTAAGGGGGTGGCGAAAGCCAACACATTCTGGCTAGGCTTATAAATGCCTTCGGGCAGATAGCCTAGTACCTACCTATGAACCTAGAACTTTCACATCTATTAAGAAGAGGAACATTTTTTGCCATCCAGTAGGGAGGAGTCCCAGGCTTATCCTCTGTGGAATCATATAGGGAACATCATACAGGGAACATAAAAATGTCTGCGGCTTCAAAGGAAGATCAGGACCTAAAAAGATTATACTCAACTTGTAGCATTTTGTGAAGTACTCAAATGAAGCCCATAATCATTTAAGAATGCATTTCCGAAAATGGACTGATAGGTACCTCCTGCTCTAGCTGAATGTGCTGCTCGCACAGCAGTCAATGTCCAGCTTTGTTTTCCAAAGCAAAATTCAATACCATCAGTAAACTAATTACATAAAAGGAAAGCTACTATTTATTTTATTTTATTTATTTTACATTTGCTGACCGGGAAAGTCTAACTGGATACATGTCCATTTTCAACAGAGGTCCGGGGAGAAAAGCTCTAAAGGTAGTTACAAAAATAAGCATAACAAAAAATATACATTTAAAGTTTACGAACTCGGAAGAGACATTTGAGTTGTACAGTGAAAGAATTGAGATATAGCACACTTAATAAAAACACATTACATAGTATAAATACACAGGTATTACCAAAAATGCAGTCAGGTTTAGAGCAAGAGCATAGCCAATGTTTATTAAGATACTGCTTGAGACTTTTCTTAAATTGCGTTAGGGAGGTCTCTCGAGTGATGTCATCAGGCAATGAGTTCCAAGTTTTAACCAACAGAATTGGCAAACAGAGTCACCCGCAAGGTTTTTGGATTTAACAGTTTGGACTGCCAGTCTATTACATGAGCGAAGTGGTCTAAAGTTACAGTGGGGGTAGATAACATTTTTAAGAGCAGGAATATTATCTAGTTGGTTAAGTACTTTGTGAGCCATTATTAGTTGCTTGTATTTTAATAGGGTGGGCAACTCTAGCCAGCCAGATAGCTTAGGTGCTTACAGTGATGTGTTCAATAAGGCATACCAGTGGCAAATCTAGCTATGTGGTTATAACAGGTGGAAAGTTTATTAAGATCACATTTGTTTAAGTTGATAAGTAAAGGGGAGGCATAGAAAAGGGTAGAGAGTAGATGAGAATGGGCTATGGTTATTCTAGCAGGTGGGGTATGAAAAGGTTTAATCCTATATAATGTACCAAGTTTTTTTGTGAATGATTAATAGTTTGGTTGACAAACGTATCGAATTTGAGGCTGTTATTAACCAAAACTCCAAGACGTTTTGTGCACACATCAGGAGATATTGTGGTACCATTATTTGATTTTATGGAGATGGGTAAAACAGAGGATCCTTGTGTGGGAGAAAAAAGTAAAAGCTTAGTTTTGTTTGGATTTAAAATTAGTCAACACTCAGAATGCCAGTTTTCAACTATATTAAAGGTATTTTGGGTTAGTGTCTGCAATACTGGTTGGGAGGTGGCTGAGCAGATTAAAGTATAGTCATCTGCGTATTGATTGCAATTAGCATTTGGAATGGCCAAATGGAGGTCACTGATAAAAATGGAAAACAAAAAAGGGCCCAGAATAGATCCCTGGGGGACTCCAAGGGTATTGGGAAGGAGGTTGGATAGTTTATTTTGCCATAGGACAGCTTGTTGTCTATTGCAGAGATATGATTGGAACCACTGGACAGAATGATTGTCTAAGGAAATTGCTTTCAAGGTGGAAAGTAGTAGTTGGTCGTTAACCATATCAAAAGCCTTTGAGAGATCTAGAAAAAGGGCTGAGGGTGGTCTATTGTTGTTTCTGTTATAGTTAATAGCATCAGAAAAGGTCAGAAGGGCTGTGGTGGTACTATGATGTGGTCGACAGCCATGCTGAGATTTTGCCAGTAGATGATTCTGGATTAGATAGTGCAGAAGCTGCTTATGGATGCACTTTTCCATAATTTTAGCCAGTGGTGATAAGACAGACATAGGTCTATAATTGGAGAGTTCAGTGGAGCTACCACCTTTATGGATAGGTATGACATGAGAAGTTTTCCAGAGAGAGGGGACTGTAGCTTCTGATATACTATGGTTGATTAGAATGAAAATGGGATATGCTATGACGTTTGCAGCTTTCTGCAAGTACTCAGCAGGGAGATGGTCAGCAGATGGGGTTGTGGGTTTTAATTTTTTGATTACGGAACAGATAATGGATGTAGAGACTGGAAGGAGGCTAAAGGTGAATTGGGTACTGGGAATGGGAAACTCTAAGTTAGAGGAACACATAGGTAGCTGAGTGGCTAGGGCCTGGATAGTCTCAGTGAAGAAATTATTAAAGTTATTAGCAACGTCCTCCAATGGTTTATCTGTGGAGGCTGAAGGAGTAGGTGTGGTCGTTTGAGCTGGGTGCAGTAGATTATTTATACCTGCCCAAACTTTTTTAGGGTATTTTTCGTTTCTATTCTGAAGATGGAAGTAGTAGTTTTTTTAATCCAGTAAAATGGCTCTTTTAGTCTCATTCCTAAGTTGCCGAAATTTGTTATGAGCTTGAGATTTAGTGGAACGCCACTACTACCTCAAATCTAATCCCATCCAGGAATGTCCTACACTGTATCCTCTAGCCACTTATGCAACTGCATTCAGTCTCACCACTAGTTCTGTTACAGAAACTAAAGACCTACTACCAAAAACTAAACTCAAATCAAATATAGTGTACTTCACCTTACCTTCCTCTAACCTGCATCTAAGATTGCAGACCTCCTCACTCATACATTCAATCCCTAACCTCCAGCATAGTCCAATCTACATTTAAACATATTGTTATACCTCTACTAAAGTGTTCCCCTTCCCACTGACCTAAACAGTCCAACTGGTGTCCCAATGAGAATATTTTTGAAAAACTGCTGTATAAACAGATAGCTATGGTTTTCTATGCAACCAGCAAAATAGCTTCTGCACTTCATTCAGCATGACAGCAATCTTAACTACAACAAATGACTTTATGTGCAGCAATAAATATGGTGACAACAGCAGGAATGTTCACTGATATGACCAGATGATTTGAAACAGTTAACCATATCTTTCTAATGAAACTAGCTAAACAACTTTGTCAACACACTCTTATTCCAAAGTACCCAAAGGACAGTACATCTCAGATATATGCTAATGACACACTTTCCAGTAACGGAATCCTCAATTCAGGTGCCCCAATAAGGCTCAGTACTGTGCCACCGTCTCTTCTCCATCTTTATTAATGATATTAATTTTGACCTCCCTCATTTGAGCCTAGCGACGCATGCAGATGACACCTTTCTTGACTCAAATAAAACATTTCAGCTGCCTTCAATCCGACATTTAGAACAATTTCTTGGACCTACAAAAATGGCCTACTACAGATAAGATGTTAACAAACCCACTCTCTTCCTCACAAACTAGCCATGATGCAGACAATTCTACTCAAAGTCAACAATAACACCACGATTCTGCAATGTCAATGAACAGAAATATTTAGGCCCTACTCTGGACCTCTTTTTTAGTTTTACAATGTATACTGACAAGAAAACCTCTAATGTCCTTTCTCAACCAAAAATTACATTATAGAATATTTCACCTCTTATTTCCTGCTGCTATGACCTCTACAGCTAGAAATGTTTTTATGTCCAAACTGAAGTATGGACTGCCCATACTGTGCCCCACTCAGTATATAACACTCAAACTATATAAAGTGTATACAGCTACAAACTGCTGAAACCAAGATATGCAAATTATTTTTAATGGCTGGTCCTCAAAACACCACTAAGAAGTTCTAAAAGGACTCGGATGGCTCTCAGTAGGTGCTAGGACCTTGCTGCTGCTAAAGTACTTAACTTTTTAAAAATCTGAAACAAGCTTCACCAAGGAGAACAAACCTAGTCACCAAGAAGCAACCAGGAAGAAAACCTAATCCTAGGTAGAGGTTCAATTCAGCTAATGGAGAAAGAGCATTTTCAAGATTATGCTCAGAGACAGAGAATCACTTACAAACAGAAGTCACAATTCAAAACTTAACCAAAAGAAAGTATAGTTGTGCAAGAACTAACCATAACAGTAGATTTCCTAGCAATTACCGCTGCAATATTACTGAAAAATGGGTTGTCACCAATGACAATCTGCTGGGGTTGTATGTCAGATGCATGATCTCAGCTCGTATGTGTAGGGGTATAAAGATGGATGTAAGAGCATGTGTCCTCAGACCATCTCCAAGCCAGTAGCCTGAAGACTATTGACAGAGAAAACTGGTCAGCTAGGAGGGGTGTGGCTCAAATTGTGTAAGAAAATTCCCCCCTTACCCATGTAAGAGGCAAAGAAGAAAGACAAGTGAAGACGGAAGCAAGTGAGAGAACAGGGGATGGAGGGTGGGATGGAATAATGCAACAGTGATCAGTAAGACATCTACTGTTATGTTAAGCTCTTGCACAACTGTACTATGTCCTGACTGAAATCACTGTTTAAGTGCTCCTGACATATGGACGATTCCAAGGCTGAAGGGGGAAGGAAGGTTGGTTGGCTATTGAGAAGAGTTGTCTAGCAGTTCAGACAGGACTGACCTAGCAGAAGCTGTCTTGGACCTGGAGAAAGCATCAATTTTGTACTACTTGGTAAAGGTGTTTATAGAGGACCAAGTGACTGCTTCCAAGACAGACCTGGAGTCCGTTCCTGAGGAAGCGGCTGCCTTAGTAGAATGTGCTTTACGGCAGGAAGGTAAGGTCTTACTATAGTCTGAGTAGCAGAAGGAAATGGCCTTTGAAATCTAGGAGTTACAACAAAGAGGAGGATGGTTTTCTAAGCAGATAATGAGAAGCTGAATAAGCTGGTTCAAAAGGAGACAAAGTAAGCCTTGCTAGCACAACATTAAGATTCCAATGAGGAGAAAAGGGTTTCCTTGGTGGGTTAAGATGCAGAACTCTCCTGAGGAAAGACTTGACTCCTGGCCTAACTGTAAGTGGAAGGCTAAGAGGGAGCCAGGCAGGCATTGATAACAGAAAAGTTAGCTTTTATTGATGAGCAAATTAAGTCTGATCGAAGAAGCTCTCACAGGTAGTACAAAACTGTAGGGACCTGTGTTAAGAGTGGATCATGGCCGTTTGCAACACCAGAGAGAAAACATTTTACACTTAGCAGTGCAAAATTTCCTAGTGCTAGGTCTCCTAACCTGCTTTAGGTTTCTATCCCCTCTTCAGAGAAGATATGTCTTTGAGGTATTAAAATCCTATCATTCATAGGGTTAGGCTGAGTGATGCAAAATTCGAGTCGAGCAGCAATCCTCTGTGAAGAGTAATCAGATCTGGCTGAAGAGGAATCCTCCTGTAATTTCCTTTTGCCAAGTGAAACAGCAAGGAAAACCAATGCTGTCTCGGCCAAAATGGAGCCAGTAATAGCAGCTTGAGCCTCTCCTTTTGCACCTCGAGAAGGATTTTTGGAAGGGAGAGGCAGAGGAGGGAAGGCGTAGAGGAACTTCCTAGTCCACTGAAAAGAGAAGGTATCTGCCTCCAGGCTGTGGCATAAGGGTCCCTGTCCAGAACTGGGGATTTGATGACTGTTTGGGAAAGCAAAGAGGTCTATCCGAGGAGTGGGAAGCAAAGAGGTCCACCTGAGGAGTGCCCCACTGAAGTGTGATGTTGTGGAAGACCCTTCTGTTCAAGATCCACTCATATGGGTCCTCTGGGGTGCGACAAGCAGTCTAGGAGGGGTACTGGTCTCCAAAGTTAGGCACAAAATCTGAAGAGCTTGCAGAAGAGCTCTCATTTCATTCAGGTTGATGTGTTTTTTCAATAACTGGAGTTGCCATTTCTCCTGTAATCTGTGTGATCCTGTCCAATCCCCCTACATCTTGTCAGGCGTGTCCTTGGAAACGTGCTGAAAAGGAGGAGGGGGTATGAAAGAAAATCCTGGATTGAGAAAGACCTGTCTTTACCACAACACTCCTTGAGACAAGGGAGAAGGGGAATCAGGGTGCCAAAGGGGTAGCAGTGCTGGGACCACACCAACATTGGGTACCATCGGCTTTTCTTCATGTGATGCCTGGCAAAGAGGAACATGGGGGATGGTGGCTGCCATGAATCCTAAAGTCCTTAGCATCTCGCTTGCAGTTTGTTGCAGAGGACAGGTCTCAGAAGTAAATGAAATGAACCTGCTCCTAGCAAGGGTTTTCTGTCTGTCCAGCCTGCATCCTACAAACACCAGGTCCTGCATAAGAACCATATGTGATTTTTTTTTTTCTTTTTGTTTGTAGTGAAACCTAGACTTGTCAGAAGAGGAAGGGTGAAACACAGATGCGCAAAAAGAACATCTGTGGAAAGAGAATGGATTAGAAGGTCATCCAGGTAGGGAAAAAAAAACAAAATTCCTAGGGTGGGGCAGAAAGCTACTACAGGTGTTAGGCACCGTGTAAACACTCTTGGGGCTGTGGAAAGACCAAATGGCAGAGCAGTAAACTGACAATGTGAGGATCCAGAGAAAAACCTGAGGAATCTCCCATCGGAGGGGCAAATGAGAATGTGTAAGTAGTTATCCTTGAGATCTAATGACACTAAGAAGGCCCGTGGAAGGATGAAATGTTGAAGAGTCTGTAGTGAGCATTTTGAAAGCTGGTACCTTCAAATAAGTGTTCAGGATGGACATGTCTAGGATGGGTATCACTGCCCTTCTTTTTGTGAACTAGAAAAATCCTGGAATAAAACCCTTTCCCCATGAATTATTTTGGGACTTTGTTGATTATACCCTGATTTAAGCAGTCTTGAATAATGGGAAACAGAAGGTACATTTGATTAGGAGGAGGCAGTGGAATACTTCTCAGAGGGGGATTGACTTCCCGAGGCATGTCAGAGCCATCCATGATGCTGGAGAGGACCCACATGTCTGTGACAATAGCTTCCCACCTGGCCAGGGAGAGTGACAACCTTTGAGAGAGAGGGGTTATGGGGTTGGGGACAGGAGGAGGGATGCTGCAGGGACAGATAAAGTTTTTTTTGCCCCCAAAGGGCAGCCTTCCCAGCTGGAGGCCGCCCTTTGGGATTTTTCAGAGTATCTTTTCCTGGCTTTCCTTTGTTTTTGGACTGTCCTTGGGTCCCTTCAAATGGAATAGGTAGATTAAGCTGAGTAGTTCCTATGGTACCTAGGATCTGAGGAGAGTAGGATTTAACTGCAGTCTTCCATGGTCTTACCCTGGTCCTGGAGTGCTTTGAACAGACTGGCTGACGAGGGCATAGCAAGTCTTTGTTCAAGGGCAAATCTAGAATTTTTGATTTAAAATCCTCAGGCACAGGCTGAATACAAAGTCATGCACATCTACAGATAAAAGATCCTGAAGCAGCTACCCTACAAGCATTGTAACTGCATTTAACGCTGTGTATGTCAATCTGAGCTGCCTGTGAAAGTAAGCTCAGAGTCTGCTGCTTAGAGTCTGCTATAGAAGGATCCAACATAACTGAGGAGTTAAAAACAGAAATTGGATACTCTGCATTTGAGTGTGGTAATCGACTGCCCTAAAGGCAAGGGCAGGAAAAGTGTAAACCTTCTTCCCTATCTATCCATAGCCCTATCTTTATCAATAGGTAGGGCATTAGCAGTGGGCAGAACCTTTAAACCTTCTCCCCCCATCTATCCATAGTCCTGTCTTTATCAATAGGGTATTAGCAGTGGGCAGAACCTTGGAGGACTTATCCAAAGAGGCAGACACTGCAGAGTGGTCTGCCATAGAGTTCCTACATAGACACCTCAGGTCATCATGGACCTTGAAAAACCTGTCTGGTATCTTAGGAATTGGTGGTTGAGAATCAGGTACAGAACAGGTGGACTGAAAGGCATCCCAGAAAGCCACAAGCACAGGAGGAACTAGAAAGTGGCAGGACTACCCATCTCCAAGAGGATGTAGTACCTCTTCTGAACATCAGAAATCTGCAATGATTACCAAGCAAGTACTTTCATCATGTTCTGCATAGTTTCCCCAAAAGACGCCCTTTCTATAGAGGAATCTGATGAGAGGGAGTCCCCCTTCATTAAAAGATATTTGCCCTGTAGACTGCAGCTGAGAGAAATAGCCCAGAAAATTGTCAGAGTCAAGAGTTGTAGCCCTGTTCTTCATCAAAGGAAGGGGAAAGCAGAATAGGTTTAAGAAAAGTAGCCTGTGGGAGTGGAGAGCTGAAGGAGGGAAGCTTCAAAGGCATACCTGTTTTGAATAACCCTTATGAAAAATCCATCCATTTCTCTCTATAGCTGTTATGGGAAGGTCACATGCTTAGTCTTCTGTATTTTTTTCTTCTTAGGCATAAAGTCCGCCTGAAAGGGATGTGGAGAATCAGAACCATGCCTGACCTCTATTAGCCTGGGAGCTGTTCTTTAACTAGAATTTGATGGATGCCATGTGGTCCTCCTGGAAAGATGCATTTCCTCAGATGTATCAGCAGTTAGCAAGACCTCAGGGGCCATAGATGTGGAGAATCAGAACCATGTCTGACCTCTATTAGCCTGGGAGCTGTTCTTTAACTAGAATTTGATGGATGCCATGTGGTCCTCCTGGAAAGATGCATTTCCTCAGATGTATCAGCAGTTAGCAAGACCTCAGGGGCCATACTGGCCTCCAACAGGGTCTCATTAGCCTGATGTACAATGGGTTATGAAACCTTAGCGGGTATGTCAGAGTCAGGAAGATTGGATTCCGGATCCACTTGAGACCTCAAACTTTTTCTTCAGCTGCAGTGGGATGTGTGATGAAGCAGAGTCATACATCTAGGATAAGTGTTTAAACCACTGTCACTCAAGAAAAGTGTTAAGAGTAGAAAGCTTAGACCTAAGTGGTTTTGGAACAAATGACTGCCAGACAGAGCAAGATTTGTGAAAGTGTTCCGGACCTAGGCAGAGAGAGACACTTGGTATTAAAGTCCTTGTAAGGAATCTGCCTACAGCACTCACACTTACCCCTCCTAGCTGACATCTACAAATTTAACAAAAGTTTAAAAAACAAAAAGGAAGATTCCCCAATGAGGCACTTATCTGGATAGATAAACAGAGTAAAGGTACCAACGACCAAACCAAACAATCCAATGGATGCATGACCTGCTTTTGGGCTAGCGGTGAGATAGTCAAAGGATACATACTTATATATATGTCTTTACACCCCTTATGCATACAAGCTGAGGATGCATATCAAATCTACGACCTAGGAAAGGTAAACTCTGGTACCCTGGATGGATGTCAGCAGTGATATCAGTGGCAACAGTGATTTTGATCAGAACATCATATTCAAGGTGAGGCTGAATGTACTTGTTTTTTTGACAGTGTCTAATGGATAAGGAGAGGAGGCCAGTTGGCATAATGGTCAAGTTCTTCACCACCCACACACAAGGTACAAGGTTCAATCCTGACCTTTGCCCAATGCCTGTTTGGAGTTTTCATGCACCCCTGTGTCTCTGTGGCATTCCTCCCACCTCCCAAATATGCTTAATGTTTCCATCACAAACTCACCAAAGAATGGAGCTGTGGGCAACAGCACAGATTTTTACATGGTGCCCTATAGATGGAAGAGTTGTATAGACCAACCACTTTTGGCATTTACTATGGTCGTAGTATCCTCAAAAGAACACAGATCACAGACTGCACACCATGGCAGGGTCAGCCCCTCTACAGTGACCTTTGCCCAATGCCTGTTTGGAGTTTGCATGCACCCCTGTGTCTCTGTGGCATTCCTCCCACCTCCCATAAATATGCTTAATGTTTCCATCACAAACTCACCAAAGAATGGAGCTGTGGGCAACAGCACAGATTTTTACATGGTGCCCTATAGATGGAAGAGTTGTATAGACCAACCACTTTTGGCATTTACTATGGTCGTAGTATCCTCAAAAGAACAGAGATCACAGACTGCACACCATGGCAGGGTCAGCCCCTCTACAGTGTAAAATATGGCTCTAAGTGATTTGTTCATGTCGACTAATGTCACCAAATGGGCATGGGTATATGCTTGTTATAAATGGGTTGAGGACCCGACCTACACCAGGAACCCATGATAACGGGTGAGAGGGCTGTATGTGCCCCTATTGGCCAGTGTGTGCCCACCATAAAGCCCAGTAGCCCTGGGTCAATAAGCTACTGGCTGGATGGTGTCATTGCCCAGCCAGGGTTACCTGGGTTAGCTCTGCTGCATGAAAGATGGATGTAAAACCAATCAACCTGTCAAACATGAACTAAGAAATGCTGCACTCAATGTAGGTTCACTGACAGGATGCAGCCTGGAAATGGATGACATGATGGCAAACTTATATATCCAGGAGACAAGGTTGAAGGGCAATGCAGCAAAGCCACTTGGCTTGGGATCCAGTCTACTACTCAGGAGAAGGACAGGCTACAAATTTTGTGGGAATTGTGATAAGAAACAGGCTTCAGAAGGCAGTGAAGGATGTCATCAAAATTTGTGACAGACTCATGGTAATCAGACTCCAGCCTAATGATAGGGCAGTATTCATAATCCCAGCCTATGCCCTCACAGCATGGTTGTGATAGTGAGGAGAAGTATACATTCAGACAGCAGTTGCAGGACTTACTAGATAAAGCAGGACAACACAAATTGGTGTTGATAGTGGGTGACTTGAATGCACATATCTGGACAGAGAACAGGATACAAGGACTGACTGGGTCCAAATGTGTGGGAAAACAGCAGCAAAGAAGGAGAGGCTGTTCTAGACTTGTATCTGGCAAATGGCTTGATGGTGAGAGAGAGTCACAAGATCACATACAACAGTAGTCAACATGCAACTCAGGTAAACATCCTCTGTAAGAAAAGGGCACTAGGGTAAAATCAGTAATCACAAAGTCATACCCAGTGAAACAGTTGGCCCACAGCATAAACCACTGGTTGCCAAAATCAGCTGCAAGCAGTGATTCAGAGAAGGTTCTAAAGTCAACAGAGACCAGGCTGAAGACCTGTAAGTTGACTGGAGAGAAAGTACAACAGTTCAAGGAATTATTCAGAGCTCTAGCATCCCAAGAAGAAGTAGGAAATAGGTGGAGTTGAAGAATGGCAGTGCCTCAAAACAGCTTGTGTGAGGACTACAGAACAAGTATGTTGCCAAGCAAGGCATGGAAATAAGGTACATAAGGAAAGCTGGTGGTGGAATGCAGAGGTCCATAAAGTCATCAAAAGAAAGGAGTGCAGAAAAAAGTGGGAGACAGAAAAGACGGACCGTGCTAGGAAGGAGTACTGGCTGGATAACAGAGACTAAGAATGAAGTTGTAGCAGCAAAGAATAGGGCATTGGAGGCACTTTACCAGCTTCTGAAAAGTGACTCAGTATGTGGCACAAAGAAACTGTATCAGGTTGCATGGCAAAGACAGACAGATAAAGACAGTCAGATACCCTTTCTTAAGGGATTAAAACAACTTGATCACCAGTCCACAGGACATCAAAGGCAGATGGAAGGAGTACTTGCAGCAGCTCCTGAATGAAGACCACCTCACAGAAGCTGTACTGCCCCAGACAAGGCCTATGATGAGAGAAGAGTAGAAGCCCACCCTAGAATAACTAACACAAGCACTACGGAAAATGAAATCAGGGAAAGCAGCAGGCTCAGATGAGGTCACAGCAGACAGAGGGGAGAAATGGTAGCTGAGGGCAATCACAGCAATGTGGAGAGAAAGGCATATCCCAAATGACTGGAGAATGAGTAGGGTTGCCACCTTTTCAAATGTCCAAAGTGGGACATTTTTTGTAGAAACATCAGATTTTGCAGGACAAAACATACACACGGCAAGTACAAAGGACAGAACTTCACTTTTTTGCCAGAATAAAAGCTTATTTTTGTAGCATTTGAGGTGCTTATTCTGTTTCTTATAACATTTAGATGTTTCAGATAAAAATGATGGTTTTATGCAACTATTAAAGAAAATAAAGGAAATATTTTTGTCCTAAAATCTCAGGACATTTGCCATTTTTCCAATTTTTTTGCAGGACACAACAGCCCAAAGAGGGACTGTCCCTCGCAAAGTGGGACAGGTGGTAACCCTAAGAATAAGTATACTTGTGCCAGTGTACAAGAACAAAGGGGCATCCACAACTGTGAACAGTACAGAGGTATCAAACTCCTGTGATACTGCATGAAAGTTATGGAGAGGGTGGCTGATAAATGGATATGCAGAGCAGTATAAATTAAGATAGGAGATGAGCAGTTTGGATTTACAGCAGGATGCATTACAACTACCCAATGTTTGCAGTGAAACAGATAGTGGAGAAGAAGCTACGAATAAGGAAAGAGTCCAAATGAGCATTCCTAGACTTGGAGAAAGCACATGACAATGTCCCAAGAAAGTTGATTTGGGCAGTCCTGCGGTGGTTTGAAGTCTCAGAAACATTGGTAAAACTAGTGCAGGCTATGTACAAAAGTACAGTTGTGTACACTTACCATAAATGTAGATGTATGAGTGTATTCACTGTTGCAGTCATCACCTGTGGGTTATCCGGCCCGAATACCAGAGTCAATGATTTTGTGTGCCAGCTGCTGTCGCCTGTAGTCTGACGTCAGGTTGTCAGTACTATAAAGCAAGGCAGCCAACGTCATTACATCAGTTTTTCTTGCCCTAACCTGTCAGAAGCACAAGGGAAAAGAGAGAAGTGGTCCTGGTGGCTAAGAGCCACCCTGGGAAGCATGTGTCCCCCTAGGGAAAGATGAGAAAAGGGGGATGGAGCGAGGGAACCCAAGACTGCAACAGTGAATACACTTGAACATCTACATGTATGGCAAGTGTACACAACTGTACTATGTTCTTCGTGTTTCACTGCTGCAGTCACCACCTGTGGGAGGATTCCCAAAGCTGAGGTAAAGGGAGGAAGGAAAGATAGAGTCCTAGGTATGGGTCAGGAGACACTGCAGAATTGCAGAGGCAATCCCTGTCCTAGACTTTGAAAGGAGAGGTAGGTGGTAATGCTTTTTAAAGGCATGGACAGAGGTCCAGGTGGCCGCTTCCAATATGTCCCTGGTAGGTACTCCTCTGAAGAAGGCAGTGAAAGTGGAAGTTGCCCTAGTGGAGTGGGTAAGGATTGACCTAGGGATGGGTTTCCCATGTAGTCTGTAGCAAAAATGGATACAATGTGAAATCCATTTGGAAATAGTTTGTTTGGATATGGGCTTCCCCTCTGCCCCTGGGGCAAAGCTTATAAGAAGCTGGTTAGTTTTTCTGAATGGCTTAATGCAGTCCAGACAGTATCAGAGTCGTCTGTGCACGTCTAGTGAGTGCAGAATTTTTTCCACCTAGTTTTGGGGGTTGGGAAAGAAGGTGGAAAGGTGTATGGCCTGGTTAAGTGTCACATCAGATACCACCTTGGGCATAAAGGAGGGATTAATTCTCAGGGAGACTCTGTCTGCATGGAAAATTATGAAGGGCTCGACAGCCATGAGAGCTTGATGTTCTGAGACCCTTCTGGCAGTGGTGATGGCTAGTAGGAAGGAAGGTCTTCCAGGAGAGGTATTTCAATTCTGTTGAAGCGGCAGGTTTGAAAGGAGGTAAGGTTAGTTTCTCTAACACACAATTCAGGTCCCAGGGTGGAGCAGGAGGTCTTCTGGGAGGCCTGATATTAGAAGCTCCACTGAGGAATTGCTTAACCAAAGGATGAGAGAAGAGAAGTGGGTCTGAATCATAATCAGCAGAATTGGCCGAGGCACGGATTTTAATACAGGAAAAGGAGAGGACACTATTGAGCAACTCTGCTAAGTAAATTCCGGATGAGAGGGCTGGAAGGTTGGGGGGCACTAGCCCCTTTTGATTGCTTCTAGGAGCAGAATCTTTTCCATTTTCCTGCATGCCATTTTCTTTTGCTGGACCTTTTGGCCTCTGTGATAATGTCCAGGACCTGTTTGCTTAATAGTGACTTCTTGTTAGTTTTCAGTGTATGAGCCATGCTGAAAGTTTGAGAGTCTGTAGGTCTGGGTGCAGTACCTTCCCTCTCTCCTGGGTTAAGAGATCTGACCTTAGGGGAAGCAGCTTGGGGGGCTCTAAGGTCAGACTGCGTAGAACTGGGTACCATTGCTGTCTGGATCAGTCTGGAGTGAGGATGGCTTTTGCTCTCTCCTCTGTTATTTTGATCAGAACCTTGGGAAGAAGGGGCAGAGGAGGGTATGCATACACAAAGCGGGAGCTCCAGGGGAAAGGTCTAGGCATCCACCTTCCATGCTAGGAGGTGATACTCCCTGGTGCAAAACTTGTGCAGCTGGTTGTTGAGGTGTGAGGCAGAGGTCCACATCTGGAGTCCCCCACTCGTAGGTGATTTGCAGAAAGATTTCTCTGTGGAGCTGCCATTTGTGGGGGTCCAGTAAGTTTCTGCTTAGGGGGTCTGCCAGTGTGTTGTTGATCCCTGGTAAGTACTGGGCAATTAGGTGCAGGTGGCTGTAAGCCACAGACTCATGGCTAACCTGCACAGGGGGTAAGACTGGGTTCCCCCGTTTGTTGACGTACCACATTACTGTGTTGTTGTCTGCTTTTATAAGGAGGACCCCTGGTTTGAGATGGGGTTGGAAAGAAGTCAGAGCAATTTGCACTGCCATCATTTCTTTCTGGTTGAAGTGCAAGTGAAGTTGCTAGGCATTCCAAAGACCTTGGGTACACCTGCCTGCTAGGTGAGCGCCCCAAGCTATGTCTGAGGCATTTGTGGGGATTGTTTGGCTGGAAGGGCGGAGGATGAAGGGAAAACCCTTGTTCATTGCACAGGCCTCTGCCCACCAGAGAAATTAGTCCCTTATGCAAGGGATCAGTGGGAGGGTGGTCTCTAGGGACTGAGTGCTGACACAAAATGGTTCTTTAAGTACCATTGAATCTTTCTCATGTGAAGCCTGGCGAGAGGGATGAGGAGGATGCAAGATGCCATGTATCCCTGAGCTTGCAGGAACCTCCTCGCAGTGAGTTGACTTCTGGAAGCCAGCTGGGTGAAGTAGAGAGGCAGGAAACTCACTTTTCTGGGGATAGGAAGGCCATTAGGGTTGCTGTGTCTAGCATAGCTCCCAGGAAAACAATTTTCCTGGTGGGGTTTTGCTTGGATTTTTCTCGTTGATGGACCCTAGGGAAGTTAGGAGTTTTTTGACAAACAGAAGATCCTGGAGCAACTTTTCTTTGCTGTTCGCCTGAATGAGGCAGTCGTCCAGGTAAGGGTAAATCTGTATGTTTCTTTGTCTGCAGAAAGCTATAGCCGGGGCCAAGCATTTGGTGAATACTCTGGGAGCAGTAGATAAGCCAAAGGGTAGTGCAGAGAACTGAAAGTGCTGATTGCTTGCTCTGAAGCGTAGGAATTTTCTGCACGATTTCCTGATGGGGATGTAGAGGTAGGTATCTTTTAGGTCTAGTGTCACCAGCCAGGCATTTTGAGCTAGCATAGGTAGGAGCTGCTGCAAGGTTAGCATTTTGAATTTGGGGACCACCAAGGAAGTATTCAGTTTGGATAGATCCAGGATGGGGCGCCGAGTGCCCTCTTTTCTGGGAACAAGGAATAGTCTGGAGTAAAAACCTTTTCCTGTTTGATCCAGAAGGACAGGTTCTACTGCCCCGTAGCATATTAGGGTTTTTACTTGTTTTAATGCCTCTGCCTACTGGTTTGGGGGGAAGTCTGGGTACCCTCTTGGAATTGGGAGTTTGCTGAAGGAGAATATGTATCCCTGAGAAATTATTTTTAATAGCCAGTGGTCCTTGGTTATAGAGACCCAATTGTCCTATAAGAGGGTGAGCCTTCCTCCTAGTTTTAGATGAGTGAAAAGAGGGCAGAGGGGGGAGGGAGAGTCACTGTGAGTGCTTACCATAGAAGCTTGGCTTAGAACTCCCTGCCTTGGAGGCGGAAGTGGTCCATGGTTTGCTTCTTTGCTGGCCTTGCGATGGGGGCCTGGATGTCCCGTCCCTGCGGGGCTTACTTTGGCCCTGTCTGCTGGGTGCAGGAAAGGCCCAGTATTTAGAGGGGGAGTCCTGCTGAATCTGGGCAGTTGAACCTGAAAGAAATCTTTTACTGTTTGCATAAATTTTGCTTTGTCTTTCATCTTTTTAAGTACCTCTTCTGCTTTTTCCCAAAACAGACGTTCCTCATCTAGGGGTGCATCAATAAGTTTAGACTTGACATGATCAGGGAGAGGTCATTTCTTCAGCCATGCATGTCTTCTAATAACAGATCCTGTCACTGCTGCCCTGCTAGAGGCTTCTAGGGTGTCATATCCACATTGCAATGAGTGCTTGGCCACATGACAAGAAGAGTGTAGTAATTCTGCCAGCACTTTTGAGATGGCACCGTCAGGGGAGGTAGCAATCTTCTGTTTTAGTTGTTCCAAAGTATGTTGTTAATATTTTAACATATGGAACTGACAACTGAGTGCTCTGATAGCTAAGGTAGCAGAGGTGTATACTTTCTTACCCCATCTGTCCAGAGCTCTGGAGTCTTTGTCAGAAGTAAGAGGATTCTTGGCAGAACTAGTCTTAGCTCCTTTGGGTCCCTGTGCAACGACCACAGGGTCTGCAGCAGG
This sequence comes from Protopterus annectens, assembly GCF_019279795.1. NCBI lineage: Eukaryota > Metazoa > Chordata > Ceratodontiformes > Protopteridae > Protopterus > Protopterus annectens. The sequence continues at coordinate 1,231,397,150 of NC_056726.1, read as the reverse complement.
GTTCCTGTACAGGTATTTGTGAGAATCTGGTACTCTGTAGTACCTGTCTGGTTTAGCTGGGGTAGGAGGCAGGGCATCAGGGGCTAAACTGGATTCAAGGAAAACATCATCCACCACTTCTAGAATAGGTGGGATGGCCAGGGGTCTGTGCTGGGGCAGGTCCAGAAACTCTCTAAGTCGTTTCTTTGACTGAGGGTAGTCCTGTGATTCCCAGTGAAAATGTTCCCTGTGGGAGTGAAGGGTTTCCCCGAAAAAGAGGTCCTCTGGAGGGGAGGCAAAGGGGATGGATTCCTCTGCATCCTCAAACAGTTAAGGACTGTTGTTCCTCTTCAAAGGTAGAATAATCAGATTCCTCAGACTCCTGGTCTGTCATAATTTCTGGAGAAGGAACCATTTTCCTTTTAGGAGCGGGGGCTTGAGTACCTCGGATAAGGGAGATGAGATCCTCCGCCATTTTAAGCATTTGAGCTTGGGGTGGGAGAGCAGTAGCAAGATGGTGGCTAGAAGCAGATTTCCTAGGAGTGGCCTAGCTTCGAGGCCTAAGAGAATTTGTTGGTCTCTGAGGAACGGTAGTCGGAAGAGTAGACATTTTCTTGTCTAGAATCGATAGTGCAAATGGCCTCCTTGGAAGCCAGTGCCTGCATCGCAGCTCCGGAACCAACCGAGGGAGAGAAAGCCAAAGGCTTGGAAGATGAAGTGGATTTCTGCAGCATACCAGACTCGGCAGAGGCCTGCTTAGAAAGCGAGTCGGGCATCAGGGGCTGCGAAAGCGCCTCACTGAATTCCGGGGAACTGACGACTCGCTTAGCTTAGCGGTAGCCTCATCAGAAGGCTTAGCCTTGTGTGGCCTATCTCTATCTTTACGTTTTTTCGGAATGTCGGCGGACTGTTGGCTGACGAACGCCATATCGGAATTTGAAGACGGAATACGAAAGTAATTGTCTACAAAAAGAGCTCTACGGCAAATGGTTCTCACATTAAAGAGGGCACAGAACTGGCAACGAGGGACGTTGTGGTCTGGGCCTAAACAAGTGATGCAGTATGAATGAAAGTCTTGGTGTGGGATCTGCTTTCCACAGGTGAGACAATTAACTTTTTCGGACATTGGTTAGAGCAAGGAAAAAGGGCCCCCAACGGGGTAGTTAGCTTTAGACGTTTTCAGATGAAATTCGAGTTCTGGTAGCGACCGACTGGCACTCGTGTGAGCTGCTTCTGCTATGGGCTCCATGGCAAGAAAGACTGATGTAATGACATTGGCTGCCTTGGTGTATAGTACTGATGACCTGATGTCAGACTACAGGCGACAGCAGCCGGTGCACAAAAACATTGACTCTGGTATTCGGGATGGCCGAGGGCTACCACAGCAGGGATAACCCACAGGTGGTGACTGCAACAGTGAAACACAAAGATCATCATCCAGTTACTCAAGTACTAAGAGCATTCATTTTAAAAGCAGAGTTCCCAGTGGAAGTGGGTGTGCATCAGGGTTCAACTCTTCGCCCACTGTTGTTCATACTGTTGATGCATAACATTAGAAAACAGATCGGCGGGGACAGATAAATAACGTTGCGATATGCAGACAATATGGTATTACAGGCAGACTTGAAGCAAGAACTGTAGCAAAGGATAGAGGAATGGAATGCAAAACTGAAAGCACATGGGATGGAATGAAGTACAGATAAGAATGGTAATGGCAGCAAACTGGGGAAACCAGAAGAAGATGAGAATTGAGATAGAAGGGAAGAGAGTGGAACAGGTTAACAGCTTCAAGTATCTGGGAGGGGTGGTTGAGAAGAAGGGAAGTCTGAATGAAGAGGTCAAAACTAGAATCAGAGGGGGCTGCAGCCATCAGGTGTAGTGTATGACAAAAGAATGCCTAAGCTGAAAAGTAAGGTGTACAAACCAGTGGTGCAACCAGTACTACTGAATGGTACAGAAACCTAGGCAGTAAAGGCAGAGCAGATGAGAAAGCTAGAGGTGATGGTAGTGCCCGAGATGGGTTGTAGGATGTGCACTGTGGGGCAGACAAAGAAATGAGGACATAAGAGGAGAAGTGAAAATAGCTCCAAATACAGAAAAAAGTCAAAGAGATTACAGTGGTTCAGGCACAAGTGCAGAAAAGACAATATAGTGAAGATGATTTGGAACAAACAGGAAGAAGGTAAGAGGAAACAAAGGTATCCAGCAAAGAGGTGGATGGAGTGTGTGACAGAAGATCAGCATCAGCAACAGTCAGGCATGAGTGTCGAAGAAAGCAGGAGTGTGGCACTGAATCTAGAGAACTGGCAACAATTAACATGACACCCGCCTCCATGTAGAAAATAGGAAAAGGGGTTAATGATACAATGGATAAAACACACTTGTGTGGAACACAAATGCACAACTGTGTGAGGTAAGAAACACTGTAGACAATAAAGGAGGGATCCTGTGAGGCGTGCCTTACATTAGATTGTCTGTGCATCTGATAAACATTAATGTTTGCGAGGGATTAGTCTCTGACTTTGCAGTGCTCACCATGGCTCCAAAGGAAGGGCAAACATCTGGAAGACAGACTTCAAAGGTTACAAGTCTCTAACTCATTCTCTCCAGCACAGCTCTTTTGAGTTATGTACCCTAAAACTCCCAGTGCGTGTGGCTTCAGTGTTTAAAACAAATTAAGTTATCACTTTATAGTTCCAATAAATACTCATTAACAGACATCAGATATCAATACAATTGTGTTTGTCATCATGTAGGTTTCAAGATTTATTTATTTAACATTTGTTTATCAGGATTATCCGGCCGGACCACTAGTGTCCTTTTTCAGGGGAGTCCTGGGGAGAAACTAAATGAGTTGTACATGGTATCAGTAGTAGATTACAGAGTAACATGGAATAGACAGTTAAGAAACATGCTGCAGGATAGTTAATAAGTATAAAAGATACAAAGTTGGAGTACAATTTATAACAGTTTCATGGAATAGCATAGGTACAATATATGTGCAAGGTATTTTCATAGTAGAACATATTTACAATATATACAATTTATACACAAGGCAACTGTAGATCAATATAAGTTTGCTGCAGAGGCTTAGGGAAGTAGGCTCCTGTGATGGGGTTAGGCTTCAGGGGGGTGCACTGCAGTTGCTTAATGGCTTGGAAAACAGGTATGATTTAAGGAGGTTTTTGAAAGTTGAGGAACAGTTCTGTAGTCTGATGTTGGGAGGCGGGGTATTCCATGTCTTTGCCACCTAACTGGGGAAGAAGGATTCTCCATGGCTGTTTTTACATGGGATATTTGCGATCAGAGCTTTGTTACCGGATCGCAGTTGTGTAGTTTGAGTTACAGAAATTTAGAAGGCCAGATAGGACAAGGTTTTTCTCAGGATGGTATAATATCTGGTGAGCTAGACTGAATTGGTGGTATTGTAATAAGTTGGGAAATTCCAGCCAGGGTAAGGTATGTAGGGATTGGCAGTGGTGGGACTGGGATTTTGCACTGGTTGTGAATCTGGCAGTTTTGTTGTAACAGGTGTAAAGTTTGCTCAGGTCAGTTTTATTTAGGTTTGTAGCACTGGGGATGCACACAGTAATGTAGATAAGGGATGGATTCTGGCTATGGCAATCCTAGAATTAGAGGTTAGGTACCTTTTGCTACGGTAGAGGGTCCCTATTTTTTGTGGACTTTAGAGATAGTTAGAGAGATATATGTTTGTTGAATTTCAACTGCTGGCCAATACTAAGTCCTAGTAATTTGGCATCTGGGACTGGGGAGATGAGGGTCTTGTTGGTTGAAAGTATGGAGAAGGTAAGGTCACTAGACTTTGTTGGGAGGAACAGCACAAGTGTTTTTTGGGGTTTAGTATTAACTGCAAATTATTTAGTCAATTTTCTATCTCTATGAAGGATTCTTGAGCTTTTTGTTGGAGAAGTTGTAGGTCGGGTGCAGAGCAGATCACGGCTGTGTTATCAGCATGGACTATTTCAGCTTTTGTGGTTGCTAGGTGAATTTGGTTGTAAACATGTTAAAAAGGAGGGGACAGGGAAGTGAGCCTTGGGGTACTCCAAGTGTGACAGGGAGAGGAGGGGATAGGGAGTTTAGCCATTTGACCGACTGAAGCCGGTTGTTTAGGTAACTACTGAATCACAGCAGGGTTGGGCTGCTGATGCTGAGTTCTAAGAGGCAGTTTAAGAGTTTATCGTGGGATACAGTATCGAATGCTTTCGATAAGTCTAGAAAGGTAGCAGAGGCTAGTTTGCCTTGGTTCCTGTGTGAGTTAATGGTGTTGGTGAAGTTAATTAGGGCAGTGGTGGTGCTATGTGATGGATGGAAGCCATGTTGGGTTTTAGATAGTAGGTTGTTAGAGAGGAGGTAGGTGAGGAGCTGGTGATGAATACACCTTTCCAGGATCTTTGATACGGGTGAGATGATTGCGATGGGTCGGTAGTTAGAGAGGTCGGAGGAGGGGCCACCTTTATGAAGGGGAATGATGAATGAGATTTTCCATAAGGATGGGACGGTGCTTTCGGTTATGGATCTATTAATTAGAAATGAGAAAGGGTAAGTTATGGCCTTGAATGCTAGCTGTAGGTATTCAGTGGGAAGGTTGTCTGCAGTGAGGGTGGTTGGTTCGAGTTTAGCTAAGAATTTTTGGATTGTTGATATTGTTACTGGTTTGAATGAGAAGGGGGTGGAGTTTGTTTGGGCTTCAGGGGGTGGTGGGACTTGTCTCATGTATGAAAGTATAGAGGAGGTAAAGTAATTGTTGAAAATGGTGGCTATGTCCAACTTTATACCTTCTACATTTGGTGGAGGTGTAGTGGTTTTTCAGGCTGGAGGTTATTATTTACTGCTGCTGGAATTTTTTAGGATTGTTGTATGTTTCTTTTGTAGGGAGATGTAGTGGTTCTATCTAACTTAATTTGTATTTTTTGCTTTGTTCCTGAGTTCTAGAAAGGTTTGTTTAGTTGTGGGTGTTTTGTACTGGCACCAGGTTCTCCAAAAACTTTATCCCTGTCTTTAAGCAAGGCCCTTGTGGTTTTCTATAGCCAGGGGGCAGAGTTGCTACAATGTTTCTGATGTGGGCTTAGTGGTTGAGGATACTTAGTAATGGGGGAAACTGGTCCCTCCCATTCCTGTGGTGGTGTTAAAGTTTATAAAACTGGTCTAACAGCTTTTTTGTTATCTGATTGCTTCAAGGATTGCTGATTTAAAAATACCCCCCCCCCCAGTTTGTAAATTCCTGCATACACTGTTAGAAACTCCTTGTGTTCTGACTGAAGAGTGAACAATTTGGAAATATATTGCTGATAAGTATATTTCTTGGCATTTTGACTTTTCAGAGTTCTGCATTGTCTTAATTTTTGCCTAGCTGAATTATTTTATATATTTGCTGGCATTGTTTTTTGTTTCTGATCTGTTTTGAAACTTCCCAGTGGTTTTGCAGTTGCCCGCCCCTACTGTAAATTTGATCTGGGACACTCCTCCTAGTCTAGTGTTCGATCTACCTAACACAAAGAACATTTGCGAAGGCCAACCCACTTAGGTTCTTAACTTTGAATTATCTTCTGCTCCTCCTTCCTCCCCTTGCACTTTGCTAACAAAAAAAATCTCCTCGTGTTCTGACTGAGTGTGCTTCTCATCTGATAAGTATATTTTTGGCACTTTTTAACTGTTCAGAGTTGAATAAAACAACTGAATTTAGTTCAGAATACATTTTGAAAAACTGCATTTATTTAAACTGTATTTGCTTTAATACTGCTACACACTTGTGTGCTAGCTTGCACTGCACTTGAATTGTTTTAGTGCTGTTTTAGCTGCTTTCTGAAAAAAAAATTCTAAGCTTGTTTCCTGCCTTTCCTGTAACTAGTTTAGTCCAGATACAGATTTGCTGTATCCAGGACTGCTGGTAAGCTTCTGAGCTCCCCAATCCTTTCTGTGTTGGAGGGAAGCCTTCTAGCTTAACAGTGGGCGTGGTAAGCACTAGGTAGCCTATCTACCACAAGAGGAGTGGTTTCTGATCCAGAAATTGTAATTTATTGGCCATATGGACAGTTTTTCCATCTCTTTCAACTTTCTCGTTTAAAAGCTTGCGTTTGCACTTGTTCCCTGCCTTTCCTGTAACTAGTCTAGTCCAGGTACAGATTTGCTTTATCCAGGACTGTTTAAAAGCTTCTGAGCCCCCCCAAGTATTTCTGTATTGGAGTGAAGCCGTCTAGCTTATCAGTGAGAGTGGCAAGTACTAGGTAGCCTATCTACCACAACAGGAGTGGTTTCTGGCCCAGAAAATGTAGTTTATTGGCCGTTTGGGCAGTTTTTCCATCTCTTTCAACTTTCTGGTTTAAAAGCCCGTGTTTGCGCTTGTTTCCCACCTTTCCTGTAACTAGTCTAGTCCAGGTACAGATTTGCTGTATCCAGGACTGTTTGTAAGCTTCTGAGCCCCCCAAGACTTTCTGTGTTGGAGGGAAGCCTTCTGGCTTATCAACTGGAGTGGTAAGCACTAGGTAGCCTATCTACCACAAGAGGAGTGTATTCTGGCCTGGAAATTGCAGCTTATTGTCTGTTTGGGCAGTTTTCTTTCCATCTCTTTCAACTTTCTGGTTTAAAAGTTCACATCTGCACTTGTTTCCTACCTATCCTGTAACTAATCTAGTCCAGATACAGATTTGCTGCATCCACGACTGTTTGTAAGCTTCTGAGCGGTGCCAAGGTCTGCTCTTCATTTTTTTCCCTTAGATCTGCTAGTTCTTTCCTCTCCTGCACTTTTACTAGATTATTAGTTTAGCACTTCACCAGACGTCTTGTAGCAATTATTGTAGCACACAAAATTGCTACCAGCACTAAACGTTTTACAAAAAACACAGCTCCAGTACTTATTAATGCACACCCCTCCAGGCATGTCTAAAGGTCAGTTCCCTGTGCTTTCTCCTATTAACCTGGTGAACTTGGGCATCCTGAGGCAAAGTAACAACTGCCTCATGTACACTGACAACCCTCTCCTCTTACTTCCAAACACTCAGACTTGTGAGAGATGCACTTATATATCCAGATTGGAAGCCACGCCCTCTCCAGCCAAGACCGGAATAACTGGTCAAGAGGAAAAGGTCAACACACTTGCACTACACCACATGGAACACATATAGCCCGCCAGAACACAAACCAGTACTGCCTTCACATAAAAACACAAACCACACACCCACCTTCGTAGAGGCTTTCAATAAAAATCTACCCAAACAGCAGAGACCTCCAATGCAGAAATGCATTCGACCACCACCACACAACACTAATCACAAGACACACAACTTTCCTAAACAGTGTGCCACTCAACCAAAGCCCCTAAGGCAAAACAGCATGCCCAACACACTAATCATAGGTGACTTGATAGTAAGGCACAATGATGACCCACTCACTAGGTTGAATAAGGAGAAAGTAACAATCAGCTGCCTGTCAGGCGCCAGGATCCACCACATAACACACGCACTCAGGTCTCTCAACAACAGGTACAAATATGACTCTGTCATTGCACATGTGGGTCTAACTTACGAAGACGTACTTCCCTGGACTACATGAAAAAACACATGGAGTAGCTCTCAGATTATGTAGCCCAGGTGGGTATGACCCTAGCCCTGAGCAATATCCTACCATCACCCAGAATTATATCACAGTACAAGCAGAAAATGATTAATTACAACAATTGGCTAAGTTTCTGGTGTAATTCTAAGGGGATCCAGTATCTGTCTGCCTTGGATAACATGATTGACAGACCTCAATACTTTGCCAGAGATGGCCTGCATCTGTCACCCCTGGGCTGCCAGATACTAGCCAAGGCTCTTGCTACTGCTAGAGTGCCTTTTTTAGGTGGTGTTCCAAAGACCAAATTACCACCGTAACAGCTACAAACAAATGTAATCTGAGAGGCCTGCTGCTCAATGCTAGAAGTCTAAATCTCAAAATGCACTCACTCAAAGCACTCCTTAAAATGGAAAACATCGACATTTGTGCTGTAACAGTGACCTGGTTCAAGGCAGCAGAAAGCTATAACTCATGCCACACCTTTCGGCCCCAGAACTTGGACCGAAGCTCCAAAGGCGGTGGTGTTTCCATATTCATAAAGGATGCGCACACCTCCAGACTGGTAGCCCAGCATAACGCATCTGGGATACTTCAGGTGCAGCTAACATTGGGTAAGACAGCGATTCAGGTCATAGCCTACTATAGGTCCCCAACCATGTCCCAAGACTCACAACTCCATGTTCCTAAGCACTTTGGAGAATATTAGGGTCCAACCTAACACACTCATACTGGGTCACTTCAACTACCCCTCCATTAACTGGGAAAATTACTCATGTACCAATACACTTGCCCAACACTTTCTGGAATTCATTAATTCCAATGCCCTGGACCAGCTCATTCTTACCCCCCCACTAGAGGTAGCAACATCCTTGACCTGGTAATTACTAACATGGGCGACTGTTGCTCTACACACCAACAGTCAACTCCTCCCTGGTTAGATCCGACCACAAAGTAATCACCTTGGAAATATACATCTCTCCCAACCCACCCCCACAAAGGTAATCACCATGAAAAACATTTCCAAAGCTAACTTTGGGCTCCTAAAAACAGAGGTGGCTAACTTCACGGCACCCACGCAAATGGAGAATAGTTGCATGACCACTGAATCATACAACAATGCACTGGATCTCAACATACCAAACAGAACCAAGACACTCTCCTCAAAAAAAAGGAACCCAAGCTGGTGGTCCCCTGCCATAAACAAACTCCACAACAGAAGACGGAAACTGATGTGGAATAAGATGAAGTCCCAAGACTGGAAAAACTTATCAGCCTCAAAAAAAAAGTTGAGATCCCTCATCAAATCCTCTAAAGCTAGCTATTAAAACAGAATTGCAGCAGATAGTAAAGACAACCACAAGGCCTTCTATAATTATGTAAAGAACCTCCACGGCAATACCCAGATTTGCTCTGAGCTACTGTACAATGGTACCTCCTATAATGAGCCAACAGATATTGCCAATATACTGGCCGACAGATTCAGTGCTAACTTTACCCCTCCCCCCCAAAAGACCAATCACAATACCAGACTGCCAGGCACCCAGTATTACTGCTGCACAGGTTAAAACACCACTGTCCAAGGCCAGGAATACAGCTTTGATGGGACCTGACAATATCCCTGGCTGTGTTCTACATGACCTAGAGAGTGGACTGGCACCTCACCTGCGTGCCCTGTTCAATCAGAGCCTCACCTCAGGCTTTGTCCCTACCGAATGGTGCACTGCTACAGTCATCCCTCTCCACAAAGGAGGGGTGACTATAGACCCTGGGAACTATCGCCCCATTAGCCTGACAAGTCTGATATGCAAAGCTATGGAATGCATCATCATGGACCTAATAAACAAGGACATAGGGAATCTCCAAACTCAGGATCCCACACAGTTTGGTTTTGTGAAGGGTAGATCATGCCTGCTCAACTTGATCGACTTCTTTGAGTCAGTCACCAGAACTGTGGATGAAGGCAAGGTGGTTCATACAGCCTAACTTGAACTGGCCAAGGCTTCTGATACCATTCCCCAGAAATCATAGAAAAGCTCACTATGCTAGGCATCAACCCCTATATCACTAGGTGGGTTGCAAACTAGATCACAGATAGAACCCACAGCGTGAAATTAGCTGATTCCAAGTCAGACTACTGACCAGTCATGAGTGGAGTCCCACAAGGTTTGGTCTTGGGTCCTCTCCTGTTTAGTATCTAATTTTCTGAAGTCCAGACCAACACAAAGGGACGCTGGCTGACAAAGTTCGCAGACATTTGCAAGTTGGGAGCTATTATTAACTCCCCAAGTGATGCTGACATTCTACAAAAAGGCCTCAATGAGACCAACGACTGGTGTCAGAACCATGGCCTTAAGCTCAATGCCAAAAAATGTGTCACCATCCCCTTTGGGAAAAACCCGGCTCCCTTGAATTACCACATTGATGGTAGTCCACTGAACACAGAAGGAGTTATAAAAGATCTGGGAACACAGGTTGACAGGAACCACTCTTTTGACCACCACATTGCTGTGGTCAGAAAGTCCTTCTATGTGGCACATCTCATGACTAAGGGTTTTGCATCCAGGAAGAAAGATTATTGTCTCCCTCTACTCTTCCTTCATTACCAATCGAGTACAATGCCCCATTTGGCATGTACCTCACTAGACACCTGCAACAGCTGGAGAGGCCGCAAAAAGTACCTCAAAGAGGATCCTAGGCCTTAAACACTTGTCCTATATGGACAGACTCAAAAAACTCTCAGCTATTATCTGTCTAATATTGCCTACTTAGAGGCAATCTCTGCTCGACTTACAAAGCCATATCTGACCCAGCTCTGTTAGAAATGCTACATCTAAAGAAATCCCAATCACTCTGCACTACATGCTCCAGAGACCTTAACCTCATTACCATAATCAACAGAACATGCTGGACGGACAGGTTCATAACCCAGAGACTGCCCATAGTATGGAAAAGACTTCCCATACATGTCAAGCAGAACACCTCACTGGTCCTCTTCAAGAGAAATCTTGATGAGTGGATGGGAAATAGAATATTTACCCCGGGGATCACTCTAGTAGCTCTACTTAACAGGGGCACTAAAAACTAAGGTCGGGTGGCACGATGCCAGCGTAATCCTATGGGCTAGGCTTGTAACGGCTCCAGGACCATTAGCTTAGTACACACCTGTGAACCTGTGTAGATGCACTCAACTGCTTTGTCTAGAGGAAGCATTTTGATGGGTAACCAGTTGCAGTATTTTAAGGCTTCCAAGAATTGTTCTGTGGTGAAGTTTTTTTGGGAGTGGGTTTGTAGCAGGGTGGGAGGGTTGCTAGGTTTTAATTTATGTCTAAGGATAAAAGTGGAATTGTGGTAGCAGAGAGTTGGGTAGTGTCCCACATTGTGACTGGTGTTGGGCTGGTTAGTGAGGATCCAGTCTAATGCGGATTCCCTTTCTGTGTATTTATTGATTCGTGTGAGTGATTGAATGAGTTGGGTGAAGTTATATAGATTGATATGGTTGGTGGGTGTTGGAGAGTTGATTGAGTTCCAGTCGATGTTGACATCGCCTAATAATAATGTTTCTTGGGGAAGGGAGTGGCAAGCCCAGTGATGTATTGATTCTAGTGTGGACAGGCTGTCACCTGGGAGTAGGTAGACCCTGAATATTTATTTGTTTGTGCTGGTTTAAGAGGAGTTTGGCAAACAAAAGTTTCTGCATTTTTGAAGTTAGGGCATTCTTTTTTGAAGGGATTGGAGTTTTAGGTTGGCTTTGTAGAGTATGGCAATACCACCACCTCTTTTGTGTGTTCTATCTGCCCTTTGGATGTTACAGCCGGGTGGGGTTATGGAGTTATCCTTGATAAGAGGCTTAAGCCATGTCTCTGTAATTAGTATAATGTCGGGGTTATATAAAGAGACAGTGGAGTGCAGTTCTTCTATTTTGTTCATAAATCTGCAAATATTTGAGTATTAATAGGTTGGAGATATTATGTTTAATTGGAAGGTTGGATATGGGTGTATTATTAGAGATTTCTGTTGAGCCTGGGTTGGGGTGAATATCACCTCCTAGTAGTAAATGGGCAGCTATGTTTGTGATAGTTTTGAGATACAGTGTTACAAGGGAGTGGTATCTTACAAGGGAGTAGTATCTAAGACTTGGTTGTTTTTTGTAGTGAGGGTTGTAGTAAATAGGTGAGGGGAATAGAATACTGGATTTACTAAGTATGGGTGGATATATCCTTGTACGTTTGGGGTGGTTAGTAGTGGTGAAGAGAAGGGTGGGAGGCTTGTGGTAATTGTGTTTGGTTAGTGGGTAGTGGTAAGAGGTGCTTATGGATGCTATTGACAAAAGTGTGAATTAAGGATGCTAGAAGTAGGGGGGTACTGAGATGTTGTGATTGGTGGGTGTGAGACACAGTGGTAGTAGTGAAGTTGTAAGAAAGGGGGCCTGTGTCCTGGATGAGGGGTTCGGTAGCACAGTGTGTATGGGTAGTAGTTGTAGTGTGAAGTTAGAGTGGAGAAGGGGTGTGAGAGTGGTTAATTACTGATATTAGGTGAAAATTCTTATTGAATGTGGGGTGTGTATTAAATTGGACTGTGATTGGTGTGATTGTGGGTGTGGTCAGGAGTCAGGGGATAGGGTGTAGGGATACATTTACAAGTAGTGGGGTGGGTGGGGAATGGGGGTAGGGTAGGGGAGTGAGCCTGAGCGTTAGCGAGTGTGGGTGGGGAATGGGGGCAGGGTAGGGGAGCGGAGTGAGCCTGAGCATTAACGAGGGGGAACAGAGTAGGGCTGCACCAAGCAGAGTAGGTGAGTGACGCCAGAAACAATCTGTGTGTTGGGCTATAGTATACGTGAGCAGACAGAAAAAACAAAACAAAACACTAGGGGTGCTCTAAGAACTGTAACAACTAAGCGCAGCCTGTAACCCAAACATGTGTTGACAGGCAGCTAATGTAGGAAATCTAACACAACCAAAATAAATCTATACAGGGGTTATGTTAGGTCACTAGAACGTTAGTAGACGTACAGGTAAAGGAATGGGTGGGTTCAGGACTATGGAAACACTTTCCCACTGCCAACTCCGTTATTGTGCTTCACAGACAATAATAATGATAGTGACCTTGCTGATGATTTTAACTAGTAGCTTGTTTGTTTGTGGAACCTTTGGTTCTTGCTTAGGAGGATTTCCTGTCAGCAAAATATGCGTGTGGGAGGGTCGTTGGATGGGTGGCCTGGTTTACACATGCACTAAGGTTAGAAACAAGAAAGGCAGATACACGAGCAAGGTATAGCAGGCAGAGTTGTGAATAGTAAAAGCTAAAAACCACAAACAAGTACCAACGTCGGTTAAATACTTAGGACAGTGTTATCTACTGATATATGTAACTATCAGATGTACTTCTTCTTCTTTCGGCTTTTCCCGGTTAGAGGTCACCACAGCAGATCACCTGTCCACTCATGATTGGCAGTGAAGTTTTACAGTGTCGAGCTGCCAGCCCGGCACCCAACCTTCCACAGAAGGCGCACACACACTCACACACTCACACCTAGGGCCAAGTTAGAGTGTCCAATCCACCTACAGCATGTCTTTGGGATGTGGGAGGAAACCGGAGCATCCGGAGGAAACCCACGCGACCACAGGGGGGACATGCAGACTCCGCACAGAAAGTACCCCAGCCAAGGATCAAACTGGAGATCCTGTTGCTGTGAGGTGGCAATGCTAACCGCTGCACCACCATGGCTGCCCTTAATTATCAGATGCACTACAGGTCAAAAAATAAGAAATTATGGAATCACCATAATGTTCCATGTTTGTTGTCCATCTCACCTATATTCCTGCTGGTCGGGTTCGGAACCGACAATCGGTTCTGACTCTGCCAAATATAAAAGCTCGAGATCTTCCACTGGCTCAACGCTAACCCTTATCCCATGATGCACTGGGTAAATTACCTGGATTTGTTTGCAAGCAAAAACAACTTGGTATGCCTACATTTTATTCTATATAGAGAGTCTGACTATATAAAGGAAGAATCAGAGGCTCCAAGCCATCATAACTATATACATATCTATAAAAACTATCCACCCATTCCTCCAGGAATGAAGGAGGGAGGAGGAGGGTGGGATGCAAGAATATAGCCAAGACGTACAACAAACATGGAACGTTACGGTGAGTACATAACTTCTTAATGTTATGTTGTCCTATCTCGCCATAATTCATGCTGGTTGGGACTGTGTCCCTAGCACCTTTATCCTATGGTGGCTCAGGAAAAGACTCCTCAATACAGTGGAACCAAAGGAAGACTGTTCCAGGAGGCCATATCTACTTTGTAATGAGTAATAAAGGTATGAGATCTCTCCCATGTGGCAGCTGCTCAAATACAGTCCATAGGGAGTCTAGCCTGAAAAGCAGAAGATGTTGAAACCACTCTCGTGGAATAGCCTTTTACTTTGCCTGGTGGTAGTTTATTTTCACTGTATGAGAAGGAGATGCAGTCTGTAAGCCATTTAGACAAAGTCATTTTAGAAACTGGAAATCCTTTCCTTTTGTCTGAAAATGACACAAAAATCTGATCAGACTTTCTGAAATCTTTGGTCCTATGCAAACAGATGGGTTATCAGTTCCATCCTCGGAAGCAAGCCGGCCTTATACCAAGCTCGTGTCAACCAAAAACTCTCGAGCCAAGATCCTACCCACAATGATCTGCTCCCTTTTACCTCAGATCGAGTTTGCAAGTTGATAGACAAAGTAGGGGCTACCTCTGGTCTAACAGACCTACAAGAATGGAAGAAGGACCATATGAAATCCACCAGGAACCTCCATAGGGGGACGGAGGGTGGGGAGTAATAAATGAACGAAAATCAACAACACAGATCGAACGTTATGGTAAGACATAACTTTTTTATCTGAAGTTGTTAATCTTCGTTCATTCCTTACTGATGGGACAAAGTCCTCAGCTACCTGTAACCCTGGCTGCCCCTCATGGAGCACCATGGAACCAGCAAAACCTCTTCCTCTGGAGCCAAATCCAATTTGTAATAAAGAATAAAGGTATGGGAGTTAGCCCAAGTCGCAGCTTAGCAAATGTCATTGAGGGAAGCCCTAGCATGGAAAGCTGCTGAAGTTGCCATTGACCTTGTAGAGTGGGCTTTCATTTTGTGAGGCAAGGTGATCTTGTTCTTGTTGTAGATGCAAATAATGCAATTTCTCAACCATGACGCTAATGTAACTTTAGAAATAGGGCGACTTAGTCTTGGTCCAGAAAAAGCCAGGAATAATTGGTCTGATTTATGGGTAGATTTTGTTCTATCAAAATAAAAATGATTTGCCTGTGAACATCTAGGGAGTGCAGGCAATACTCTCCCTTGTTAGAATGATTAGGAAAAAATACTGGGAGGTCAATAGACTGTTTGATAGAACACTCCGACACCACTTAGGAAGAATTAGTTCTCAGTGAGACTCTACCCTTATGGAAAATAAGGTAGGTACATTTGATGCATAAGGCTTGAAGTTCTGACAGACGTCTGGCTGATGTGATAGCAACTAGAAACAATGCTTTCCAAAAGAGGTACTTTAAATCACATGAAGATGCAGGTTCAAAGGTGGGTGCTGTTAGGGACTGCAGAACCAAACCAAGTGCCACGGTTGTACTGGTTCTCTAAAGGGAGGTTTTAGGTGAAAAACGCCCTTTGAGAAAGTCTTAGAGTCTGTGTGACATGAGAGTCTGTGTGACATGAGTGAAGAGTCCTGGAAGCCAATGTGGAAATTAGAAATGGCAGCTAAATGAACACCAGACTGAAAGAGATCAGATAAATTATGTAATACCACTGAAACTGGGGCTGACAAGGGGTCCAATTGTTTGTTCACTGCCCATAATGTAAATCTTTTCCATTTTCTGAGATATGTTAGCCTGGTGGATGATTTATGAGATGCAATAAGAATACTGCGCACCGGGGAAGAGAGGTTATCCTGCCTGGCCATCATTGGAAGTGAAGAAACCAAGTTGTCAGCTTCAGGTTTGTTAGATTGGGGTGGGTCAGACCCTGCGGATGGGAGATCAATGTTGGGGTTGGATTGAGAATCCATGGTCGATCTAGCAGGTGAAAACAGAGGAAGGGGAACAAAAATTGTCGAGGCCAATATGGAGCAATGAGGATTACTTTGCTCTTCAACTGCCGTGCTTTCTTCAAAAATTGTGAGATGAGGGGTAGAGGAGGGTAAGCATAAAGCAGACCAGAGGGCCAAGCATGGACTAGAGCGTCTCTTGGTGACTTTATCCGAGGGGGGATCAGGGCAAAGTAGTTGCTGCACTTGTAGTTGATTGGGGAGGCAAACAGATTGCAGCAAGGCTGGCCCCAGCGGTTGAAAATTTTTGTCACTATCACAGAATTGAAGGACCACTCGTGAGGTTGTAGAATGCACCTGCTAAATTTGTCTGCTATCATGTTGGAGCTCCCAGGAATGTGCAGTGAAATTAGAAAGCGGCGGTTGGAAGCTATCGCCCATTGGCATATTCTCATGGCCTCTTGGCATAACGGGTAAGATCTGGTGCCCCCTTGCTTGTTGATGTACCAGACTACTGACGTTGTCTAACTGGATTGCAATAGTCCCTGACAGAAGGATCGAGTGGAATGCTTGCAACAGTAATAGCACTGCCCTCAATTCCAGGACATTGATATGCAAATGAGCCTCTGTCTCCGACCAGGAGCCTTGGGCCAAGTTTCCCTGACATAGCCCCCCTACCCCATCAGGGAGGTGTCTGTGGTCACCGTGGATTTTGGCTGATGGGGGCTGAAGAGCCGAGACCATTGTTGGGGATTTTGAGACGTCCACCAGAGCAAATCTTGTTTGCAACTATGAGTTACCCTTATTTGAAAAGACAAAGAATGCTGTGGAGGGTACCACTGAGTGAGAACTAGCCACTGAAGAAGTCTCATGTGGAACCTGGCCAGAGAAACATTGGTGATCGAGGCTGCCATTTACCCCAAGAGTTGGAGTACAGATCGAGCAGAACATTTGTGGTGACAGATTAGCAGCTGAGCCTGTTGTCTTATTCTTTGAAGTCTGTGATCCGGAAGAGATGCTGTGCAAATTCTCGTGTCCAACAGAACTCCAATGAATGCTAAAGATTGTGCCGGGGTCTTGTTGGACTTCTCACAGTTCAGGGTCTGGGAATCAGTATAAACTGGGAGAAGAGTGTAATCTAGGGCTTCCTCCAGAAGACGCTTACTGGGGGCAGTAAAGAGCCAGTCATCTTGGTATGGAAATGCCTGGAATCCTTGAAGTCGCAGGTGAGTGATAACCATTGCCATGCATTTGGAGAACACTCTGGGGGCTGTAGAGAGACCGAAGGGCAGTGCTCGAAATTGGTAGTGACTGTCTCCTATGTAGAAACGGAGGTATCTTCTTGAGCACTTGTCCCCTTTTATATGGCAATACGCATCTTGAAGATCTACTGAAAAGAGGAATGATGGACTGAACTGTGACCATCCGGAATTTCTCTGTTTTTACAAATTTGTTTAGTGTGCTGAGATCCAGAATCGGACTCCAGTCCCCTGTCTTTTTTGCCACTAAAAAGAATCTTGAGTAAAAACTGGATCCTATCTGGTCTGGGGGTCCATTTGGATGACTCATTTTTTGTAGCAGCTTTTGGATTTCGTGTGCTGCTGCTTCCCTTTGACTGGGTGGGAAGTCGGGTGAGTTTCTGGGTGAAGTGGGACAGAGATGGAAGGGAATGTGGTAGCCTCTGGATATTATCCACTGTACCCAAGAATTGGTGGTTATGGTTCACCAGGCAGTGGGGTACAAGGAAAAACGACCCCTGACTGCTTCCAGAGGTGAACAGTCGGGCAATGCTTCAGGAGCGCTGGTAGCGTTGCCCAGAGAAAGAATCTCTGGAACCCCCATTTTGCAGAACTCCCCTGCCCCGAAAGGGGCATCTTCCATTAGAGTTTCCCCCTCGGCCCTTAGGGCAGAACTCAGCACGTTCGTCACGGAAAGAGCCCTGTGGTTTTCTGTGCCACATCTTCCCACTCCTCTGATTTTTGGAGTAGAATCGTTGAGGGGTGGAGTAGAATCATTGAGGGGTGGAGTGTCAGACACCAACGGCAGACAGGGTCTTACCATCTTGTTCACACCTTGCCAGCGTATTTTTAACCTTTGGGCCAAACAATGAAGCAGACTTGATGGGGGCATTCATAAAGGAAGCTTTAAAAGAGTCCGCAAGGCGCATCCAGGCATGACGTCTTGTGACTATGCCTGCACCTGCCGCTCTAGCCGCTCCTTCCGTTGAGTGTGAAATGAGGTGCATGGAAACACTGGATATCAATTCCAAGGTCGCTGAGAGGCTACGCTGTTGTACACCTCATCAGAAACAGCTCCTGCCAAGGTTTCAGAGAGTTGGTTGATAAGGTCTCTCTGGAGCCTCGTAAAGTGTGCCAAGTAGTTCAAGGACCTTATAGCGAAGGTCGATGAAGCAAACACATGCTTCCCAAGTCTGCCTACCGCCTGCAACTCCTTGTTGGGCAGATGGATATTCTGGCTCTCTTCTGCCAAGTCTTTTTTGGTTGCAGCCGCCACCACCATGACATCTACTGGAAGACCATTGTACCAATGAGGATGTTCAGTAGGGGCCCAGCACCATAGAGGACAGTATCCCGGAAGTTGACTGCATCGGCAAGGATGGAGCTGAAGGATTCTGCACCAACTGTGCTGAAGGACATTGTACCTGTAGAGATGGTGCCAAAAGGATCTGCATCGACGTCAGTGGTGCCGAAAAAGGCTGCGACGAAACTGTCGGAGCCCTAAGTGTCTGCACTGGGAACTCTGGTGCCAGTGGCGATGAAGACATAGCTGGAGTGAGAATAAACTGTGACGGCTCCGAGGCTGGGGCTGAAAGGATGGCTGCGCCGGGCCCGAAATTTTTACCTTTTTGTGAGTCGACTCCTTGAGATCTCCAGAGGTAGATGAAGTGAACAACCTCGAGGAGGAAGAAGAACTTCTCTTATGGGGTTTAGAAGGAGGGGGTGAGCCCTCCAACCCAGAGATAGCCTCACAGAAAGGAGTTTTAAGGAGGCCTTTTAGGATGTTTGTTCTTCCTTTCATTCAGAGTCCTAGTTGAGAAATTTTTACAAATCCCACATGGAGGGTCCACTGAAAGGTGGGAAACACTTCAGACAATAAACACATAAATCATGGCCTTCAGAAAGCGGTAACTTACGGCCGTATTCTGTATATTGTTTGAAACCAACACTACTTTTCTTATCCAACATTGTGATATCAAGGGAGAAGCTACTAAAAGG
Source organism: Protopterus annectens (assembly GCF_019279795.1). NCBI lineage: Eukaryota > Metazoa > Chordata > Ceratodontiformes > Protopteridae > Protopterus > Protopterus annectens. The sequence continues at coordinate 1,231,378,318 of NC_056726.1, read as the reverse complement.
TTAAGAAACTACCCAGAAGGGTAAGAAAGGGAGAAGAAGAAGCATCACCAATGATGGTAATGGAGAATTACCTCAAACATAAGAAAAAGGAAAATACTATAGGGAGAGAGCTCAAAGTTGCGACAGGGTAGGAGGATAGAGATAGTGAAGAAGTGAAAACTTTCAAACACTAATAATGGAAAAACTTCAAAAAATTCAACACTTAGCTGAGAGAGAAGGCTTGACATGGCTGTACAGCAATGCAGCAAACGAGATCCAAGGTAACAGGGGGCAGAGCATTGTGGGTAGGATCTTGGCTCGAGAGTTTTTGGCTGACGCAAGCTTGATTTAAGGCTGGCTCGGTTCCAAAAACGGAACCAATAACCCATCAGTAAGGAATGAATGAAGATTAACATCATCAGATTAACCTGTTCTAGGTGATTCTGGTGCTGGGACCAAATATTTTTGAGGTACCACTGTAGCTTGCGCATGTGCATTCTGGTCAGTGGTAGCATAGGGATGGATGCTTCCATTAAGCCCAGGAGACAAAGGAATTGCATTGCAGTTACCTTCTGAGAGTACAGGATCTCCTTGAAGTGGGAAGTCAGGGATAGCACCTTGTCCTGTGGGAGAAAGGCCTTCATTTTGCCTGTTCTGATTCTGCAACCTAGAAAAATTTTGCCCTGGTCTGGGTTCAATGAGGACTTTGGGAGGTTGATGGTAAAGCCTAGCTTTTGCAGAGGGGACATGGTGAAGTGCAGATGCTTTGAGAAGCTATCTTTTGACTCTGCCAGTATTAGGATGTCATCCAGTTAGGGGTAAATAGGGATTCTCTGAGTTCTATAGAAGGCAATGGCTGGGGCTAGGCACTTTGTAAACACTCGGGGGGGGGGGCAATGGACAAACCAAAGGGCAAAACAGTAAATTGGAAATGAGAGGAGGGCCCAGAGAAACGCAGGAATCTTCTGTGGGAAGTCCTGATGTGTATGTGTAGGTAGGCCTCTTTTAGGTCCAGGATGGCCATAAAGGCCTTGGTTGGAATAAGAGGTAGCAGGGTGGGAAGTGACAGCAATTTGGAGGTGGGTACCTGAAGGTGAAGATTTAGAAAGGTGAGGTCCAAGATGGGTCTCCAGGGGCCGTCTTTTTTGGGAACCAGGAAGAGACAGGAGTAGAATCCCTTTCCTTCCTGTCCTGAGGGGACAGGTTCTATGGTGCCTAGCTTTAGCAGGTCTGACAAAACCTATGGAAGGAGCTGTAGTTGGTTTTTGGGGTTGATATGGGATGCCCTTCCTGGGTGTTTTTTTTTCCAGGATAGGAAATATCCTTTTCGGATAATGGATAGTACCCATTGGTTCATGGTGATCATTTGCTAGAAGGGGAGGCAGTGGGGAAGGCATGCAGAGAGTGGCAGGTGGGTAAAGCAGTCACGCATTATTGGGACCTCCTCTTTCCTGAAAGGATTGTCTGGGCTGAGGAGGTGGTGCATTAGATTTGGAGGTGGTAGGTTTTCTTGCCCCACTTCTACATCTGGAAGAGGAAGCACCCATCTGTGGAGGGTTATACCTTACAAAGGTGGACTTAGCAGGGTAGTTTCTATAATACTTGGGAATGGGGGACACCAGTAGATGTTTAATGTCCAGCAATTCCATACTTTTTTCTTGCAGATTCTTGAAGAGATCTGCAGATTGTTTCCCAAAAAGGAAATTATGATCCGGGGTGGGGCATCCAAGATCTTGAATTTGAAGTCTTCTGGAGGATACTGAAGTCTCAGCCAGGAGTATTTCCTGAGGACAGAAGCAGTTGCTGCAGAGCGGGCAGATGTTTCTGCAGCATCATAGCTGCATCGAATCGAGTGCCTGGCTACTTGCTGAGCCAGGGACAGTTTGGTGGAGATGTCAGCCTTAATGGGGCTGTCAGGGATATAAGCCAGCATGGAGGAGGCCTGAGACACCAAGTCCAGAGCATACTTAGTCATGTGGGTTTGATAATTAATGGCTCTGAAAGCCAATGTGGAGGAGGTGTATACCGTCTTGCCAATCCTATACATAGATTTGCTATCCTTATCAGTGGGTAGGAGAGAGGTGGATGGAAGCAGTCTGGATTGCTTAACAAAAGATGACAATCACTGCTGGATCTGCCAAGGGTAGTTTAACTAAAACTTTTGCTCCTCTGGCACCCTGTAAAAGCGGTCAGGGGGCTTGGGGGCAGGTGGCTGTGAGTGTGGGTCCTAAGATTCTGAATTAAAGGCATCCAAGTAAGTAGGCAGAACTGGAGGAACAGCAGAAGGGGAGGGGGATTCTACCTGCAGGAGCTCAAAGTACCTCTTTTGGGTCTCAGTCACTTGATAAGTATCCCATTTCAAATAATCTTTCATCTTGGTGATGGTCTCACCAAAGGTAATATCCTCAGAGGGAGAATCCCATTCAACAGATTCCTCATCAGGAGAATAATACTCCTGGGGAGATGCAATCCGGGAGGTATATGAAATAGAATCCAATGAAGAAGAAAAGGAAGAATCATGCTCTTCCTCCCTAACCTGAGAGGTCATGGGTGGAAGAGGCTGAGGCAGGCCTAGGGCTGAGTAAAGGCAAAGTAGTGGATATTGAGGCTGAAGCCCTAAGGGCCATAAAGGCCTGGATGAGGGAGGACGTGGAGGACTGCCATGCTTGTAGGCCTTCTGCAGAGGAGGAGGAGGAAGCATGCTTGATTTTCTGTTTCCTTTTGGCCGGAGTGGAAGTTGGAACCAGGCCTGGAGTCAGGTTTTGAGGCAACCATTTCAGAATTCTGGATCCCGGTCAGAGGTACCGCAGAATCTGGTTCCCCCATGACATTGACAGTAATTGGTGTCTGGGTAGGCTCAGAGGACGTGCCAGTCATCGGGTGAGCAGCGGCTTCCCCAAAGGTCATCGCTGAAGTCGACGGATCCGCCGGGCACCCCTCAACTCCTAAATCGGCAGTTGGTGGGGTGTCTGGTAATGAAGCAGTAGGCGAGGAAGGCCTAGGAATCTTGGCCTTCTTACGGGGAGGTTCGGGTGTGGCCTCCGATGTGGGATCCATTCTTAGGGTTAACAGCTTAAGGCGATGATTTTCTAGGTATAGGTTTAAGACAGCCAAACGGCTGTGCAGGGTCTTAGCCACAAATGATTGACAAATGGAGCTGGTGGAATGGTTGTGCTCCCGGCATAAGCAAAAAACACACCTATCATGGGAGTCTTTATGGGGTATCTGGCACCTGCATTGGCATTTTCTCTTTTTACCCGTCAGCTAAAAATTGCTACAGCAACCAAGCCTAAGCAATAACAATCAATTATGTAAGGAAAAACAGAAACCCAAAGGGTTACTTAGCTTTTAGATGCAACGTCTGAAAAGGAGCATTCACACGATGAGTCGGTCGTCTGCGGCTGAAATTTTCTGAGGAATGTGCGTGCAGACATCACATTTAAGGCCCCTGGTTTATGGCCTTACATCTGACATCCTACGCATGCTGCAACAACCAAGCTGAAGCTTTTGTATAGGAGCGGATGTACGATTTGCCTGAGGGCAGGAAATCCCACAACTAGAATATTGCAACATAGGAACAGAAGGACGTCTGCCATAATAGGGGCCGTAAAAGGTTCTACATTGTGTATAACAACCGAGCAAGAAAATCTTTTCCATTTACTTGACTATAGTTTCCTCATAGATGGTTTGTGGGAAGAAACCAAGATATGTTTAACTGCAGGAGAGTACTCATAACACCTGGCTAAGCGAGGAATTGCAGCAGCCATGCTGTCAACTTGAGGATCTGGATGGATGGGTGGAACGCTCCTGATGAATGGGTTAAACGTTCTGGAACTGGGTCCAGAATCCACGGTTCCTCCAGTAGATGGGTCCAGAGAAAGGGGAAGCAAACTTATCGAGGTCAGTACGGACAGCGAGAACTAAGTGGATTTTGAAAAAAATTCTACAACTATCCAACTAAAAAAATACTTAGCCAACGAGCCAGCAAGAACACTTCTCAATCACTTGAGCAGCAAACGAGATCTGGGTAATTTACCTGGTGCATCATGGGATAGGGGTTAGCCTCGAGCCAGTGGAAGCTCTCGAGCTTTTGTATTTGGCCGAGTTGGAACCAATGCTCAATTCCAAACCCAACCAGCAAGAATTATGGCACGAAAGGACAACATAACAACACTTTAACCACAGACAGCAGATGAGAGCAGAAAAAAGAAGTTATGTCTTGCCATAATATTCCATCTGTGTTCATAGGTAGGTACTAGGCTATCTGCCAGAGGGCATTTATAAGCCTAGCCAGAGTGTGTCAGCTTTCGCCACCCCATTGATTAATTAACTGATCCTCTGTCAAGTAGAGCCAATTAAGTGATCCCAGGGGTGTATTTTCTGTTACCTATCCACCCGTCAAGGTTTCTCCTGAAGAGTGTTAGTGAGGGACTCTGCCTAATGTAGTTTGGAATTTTGTTCCAAAGCATGGGGAGTCTCTGACAGGAATCTATTCCTCCAGCATGTTCTATTTATTGTTGTGGCGAGGTTTAGCTCACTAGAGCGCGTGGCTCGCAGTGACTTGGATATTTTTAGGTGTAGCATGTCCATCAATTCCGAACTGGACATGGCTTTGTAAGTCAGGCAGAGATCACCTTTGAGTAAGCGATATGCCACTGTGTACAACCGGAGTTTTTCAGTCGGGCTGCATAGGACATATGTTTGAGGCCAGTAATCCTCCCGGTGAGGTACCTTTGTGGTCTCTCCAGCTGTTGGAAGTGTCTTGTAAGGTACATCCCAAATGGGGCATTGTACTCTATGGTGGGTCTGATGAGTGAAGAGTAGAGGGGCACTATAACCTCTTTATTTCTAGATGCGAACACTTTAGTAATTAGATGGGCCACATAGAAGGATTTCCTAACTACTTTGACAATATGATTGTCAAAGGAGAGATTACTATCTACCTGGGTCCCCAGATAGTATAGTTGTGTACACTTACCATAAATGTAGATGTTCAAGTGTATTCACTGTTGCAGTCATCACATTTGGGCTATCTGCTTGCAGTAGCTCTCAGTCGGCCTGATTAACAAAGTCTTGGGTCCTGTGTTGGTTGCTGTCCCTTCTTCCATGACGTCAGGTTGTCAAGGGTATAAAACATGCAGCCGATGCCATTACATCAGTTTTTCTTGACCCAGATGTCAGGTGCCCCCCTAATGGGAAGCAATTAAATCTATAAATATACAAGGTTATACCTCCAACAAAAAAGCAAATAAACCAAAAAGCTTTTGAGCACAGTAAAGGAGAGTAGAGGTATAGCCAAAAGAAGAAAGGGAGCTGGAGGGAGGGTAACCAGGACTGCAACAGTGAATACACTCGAACATCCACATTTATGGTAATTGCACACAACTGTACTATGTTCTTTGTGTTTCACTGTTGCAGTCATCACATTTGGGTAGATTCCCAAAGCTAAGTATGGGAGGAGGAATTTAGATAGCATTAGGACCAGCTAAATGGCCCTGCAAGACTGCAGTGGCAAAGCCAGCTCTAGATTTAAAGAAAATTGGCAGATGGTAAAACTTGGTGAAAGTATGTACAGAACTCCAGGTAGCAGCTTCTAGGATGTCCCTGGTAGGGACCCCTCTGAGAAAGGCTGTAGAGGTAAATGCAGCCCTGGTTGAGTGGGGTCTGATCCCCTGTGGGATAGGTTTTCCATGGTGTTTGTAGCAGAAATTAATGCAACGGCCTATCCATTTGGAAATGTTTCCTTTGAAATAGCCTTCCCCTCTGCCCCTGCAGCAAATGCCACCAGCAGTTGATCAGATTTCCTTTGAGGTTTAGTTCTGTCCAAGTAGAATCTAAGCTGTCTGTGCACGTCTAAGGAGTGCAGAATCTGTTCCTCTTTGTTCTGTGGATTAGGAAAGAAGGTTGGCTATGGACTGATTAAGGGCCACACTAGATACCACCTTGGGCATGAAGGAGGGATTGGTCCTGAGGGACACCCTGTCCGCATGAAAGATGATAAAAGGTTCCACTTCCATGAGGGCCAGTAATTCAGATACCCTGCTTGCTGAAGTGATCACGAAAAGGAAAGCTGTTTTCCAAGAAAGGAATTTTAAGTCCACAGTGGCAGCTGGCTCGAAAGGAGGAAGGGTGAGCTTTTCCAATATAAAGTTGAGGTCCCAGGCTGGAGTTGGAGCTCTCCTGGGTGGTCGTAGATTTTTGGCCCCTCTGAGGAACTGCTTAAGCAGTGGATGAGAGAAGAGGGATAGTTCTGTGTTATAATGAGCTGAAATGGCTGAGGCGTAAATTTTGATGGAGGAGAAAGACAGGCCCTTGTGAAGCCTCTCAGTTAAGTATTGACAGTCCCGTATCCTTTGGGGTCAGAGACAATAAATTTTTGCCAGTGTCGGTGTCTTTAGCAATCTCTTCACCACCCCCTCTATGTCATCATCAGATAAGCTGCTGGGTCCCTGTGAAACAAGTCTCTGGATCCGCAATAGGATTTTTAAAAAGGAACTTGTGAGAGTCAGGAACCCTGTAATATCTGTCAGGTTTTCTGGGAGCAGGAGGTAAAGAGTCAGGGGCCAAACTAGATTCTGAGAAGGCATCATCAACAATGTCTAGTACAGGAGGTATAGCTAAAGGCCTATGCTGAGGCAGGAGTAAGAAATCCCTAAGCCTCTTTTTCGAATCAGAAAAATCCTGACTTTCCCAGTGGAAATACTCTCTAGGAGTGTGCAAGGTTTCACCAAAGGAAAAATCCTCTGGAGGAGAAGCAGAGGGAAAAGAATCCTCTGCATCAGAATCCTCATTAGTAAATAAAGGTAAATCCAGATCAGAAGAATCGGAAAAATAAGAATCCTGGTCAAAATATTCATAAACAAACTCAGTCCTAGGTCTCTTGGAAGGGGGGGGGGTTGGCTTCCCCTGATAAGGTCTTCAGCCATTCTTATCATTTGTTTTTTAGGCATAGAAGCCTGAACATGCGGCCTGGGCATCTGTTTTCTAGGCAAGGTTCGAGGTTTAGGCCTTCAAGAAGAAGGAAGCGTTGGTTTAATATGCAAGTCCGTAGGCCTGAATACACCCTCAGAAGCCGGTGCCTGCACAGCGGCTCCAGACCCATCCAAGGTAGAGACATTCGCAGGTTCCACAGTTGAAGCATCTCGCGGCATACCGGACTCCTAATGGGTCTCAGTAGAGGCCTGCGAGTCAGAATTAATGGGTATCAGGGGCTGCGAAAGCACCTCACTGAGTACCGGCAAACTAGCGATTGGCTTATGAGAAGCGTCGTTGGCAGCTTTGGACCTAGGCGGCCTGTCTCTGTCTTTATCTTTGTGCTTTTTTGGAATACTGGTAGTTGCGTGGCTTACCGATGACATTTCTTGATAATTGAACCAATAAAATGAGAAGTTATGTACCTACCATAACGTTCCATGTTAGTTGTCTTCTCTCGCCTTCTTTCTTGCTTGATGGGTTCGGAGCCGATCCTCGGCTCCGACTCGGCACTTGCTAAGCTCGAGAGTCACTTTTACCAGCTCGAGGCAGCCCCATATCCCATGATGCAAGGCGGTAAGTACCCAGATCTCGTTTGATGACAAAAGGCAATAGCACCTAGCATAAACACTTCCCAAAGGAAGAAGGAAGAAAGAAAAAAGTACAGTTTTGTACCTACCATAAATGTAGATGTTCGAGGATTCCATTGCTGCAGTCCTGACTATTGGGTATAGTCCGCGTCCAGTCGGCCCGAATACCAGAGTATAAGGCTGACGCCGGTCATGGCGCCTTAGACTGACGTCAGTACGTCAGGGTACTAATGCGCATGACCGACGTCATATCCTCAGTCTTTTCTTGCCCCAGATGTCAGAAGACCCTAAAAAGACAAGTCCCAGAAAACCTGCACCAAAAACATGTACAATATATACAACAATATATACAAAAACATAAGCATGTAAACTCACCTACACAACCACCCCTAAATACAGACGGGAAGCAGGGAGGGTAAATTGCCCTGCAGCAATGGTATCCTCGTACATCTACCTTTATGGTAGGTACAAAACTGTACTGTGTTCTTCGTCTTCCATTGCTGCAGTCCTGACTATTGGGTAGAATCCCAAAGCAGAGGTAAGGGAGGCTGGCAAATTATAAAGAAGTAGGAGCTGACAACATGCCTTGCAAAACAGCTGTGGCAAAACCAGCCCTAGACTTAGAGTAGATAGGAAGGTGATAATGCTTAGAGAAAGTATGCACTGAACTCCAAGTAGCTGCTTCCAAAATATCCTTAGTTGCCACCCCTTAGAAATGCTGTTGAAGTGGCAGTAGCCCTAGTGGAATGAGGCCTAATCCCAGCTGGAATCTCCTTGCCATGATGGGAATAACAAAATGCAATGCAAAAGCCAATCCACCTGGAAATAGTTTGTTTTGACACAGGCTTGCCCTGTGAACTCAAAGCAAAAGAAACAAACAACTGCTGAGACTGCCTAAAATCCTTAGTCCTGCTTAAATAATATCGCAATTGCCTGTGTACATCTAAAGTGTGCAAAATCTTTTCCCCTTTATTTTGGGGGTCTGCATAAAAGTAGGCAAATGAATAGTTTGGTTTAAAGCCACACTAGAAACCACCTTAGGCATAAAGGAAGGATTAGTACGTAATGATACCCTATCCTTATGGAAAATCAAAAGGGCTCTACTGCCATAAGGGCCTGCAACTCAGACACCCTTCTTGCAGAAGTAATAGCCAACAGAAAAGCAGTCTTCCATGACAAGTATTTCAATTCAGCAGTAGCCGCAGGCTCAAAAGGTTGTAGAGTAAGTTTTTCCAACACAAAATTGAGATCCCAAGCAGGAGTAGGAGCTCTACGGGGGTCTTATATTCTTTGCCCCTCTAAGAAACTGCTTGAACAAAGGATGCGAAAACAAAGGTGGGTCACAATCATAGTGAGCTGAAATTGCTGCAGCATGAATCTTAATGGAAGAGAAGGACAAACCTTTGTCCAATAACTCAGTAAGATATTGAAGAGCCACACTCAAATTAGGCTCAGAAATCTCCAAATTCTTTGCTGTACTCCAAAATAAAAATCTCTTCCATTTTTCTGCGTACACCTTCCTTGTACTAGGTCTTCTAGCTTCCATAATCACATTTAAAACTTGTTGAGGAAGTTGAGACCTGCTGTGTTTCAACAGAGAATATGCCAGGCTGTTAGATGAAGAGAGTGAAGCTTGACATTGAGCAGATGACCGTCCTTCTGAGATAACAGATGAGGAATCAGAGGTAAAGGCCATGGAGGCTTCTTTACCAGACTCCGTAGTAGTGGATACCAGTGTTGCCGAGGCCAATCTGGAGCTATCAAAATCATCCTTGGCCTGTCTTGTCTGACCTTTAATAGTACCTTTGGAAGAAGAGGCAGAGGTGGAAAGGCATAGACATGAAGGTTTTTCCAACTGAAAGACAGAGCATCCACTTTCCAAGCTGTGTGATGAAACCCCTTTGTGCAATACTTTGGCAGCTGGTGGTTTAGTGGTGAAGTTTAACAGATCTATGTCTGGAGTTCCCCATGACACTGTCAATTTCTGAAATACATGAAGATCCAGTTTCCACTCGTGGGGATCCATGATTTGTCTGCTTAACACATCTGCTAAGGAGTTCTGTGCTCCTGGCAGAAACCTTGCCTGAAGAGTTAGTTGCAAGCTTAACGCAGTCTCCCATAAAATCATTGCCTGCCTGCATAGAGGATAAGAATGTGTTCCCCCTTGCTTGTTGATGTACCACATGACAGTTGTGTTGTCTGTTAGAATCAACACCTGCCCTGGAAGAAGTAACTCCTTGAAAGCCATCAATGCAAACTGGACTGCTAACATCTCCTTCATGTTGATATGTAGATGCTGTAGTCTGGCAGGCCACTTGTCTTGTATCCACTTTCCATTTAGATGAGCTCCCAAGCAATGTCCGAGGCATCTGTCGTTAAAATCTGACTCGCCTCTGGCCGGGTCACAGAGAGTCCCTTGTTTAGGTGACATTCCTGAGCCCACCACAAGAATTCTTTTTGAAGGCAAGGTATTATTTGAATGACAGTGTCCAAATCCTGGCAGTGCTGTGTCCATACATTTTTGAGATACCATTGCAGCTTCCTCATATGCAGTTTGGCATTGGGAAGCACCAGAATACAAGATGCCATGAACCCTAATGCTTGAAGGACTGTCCTTGCAGTCAGCACGGACTGATGAGATAGTTGATGGAAGTAAAGTGACAGACTCTTTTGTTTGTCCGGGGTTAAAAGGCCATCTGGGCTGCTGTATTCAGTCTCACACCCAGAAAGCACATGTCTTGAGAGGGTACTAGACTGGACTTTATTTCGTTCACAGAATACCCTAGGCATCTTAGCACTGCTATGACATATTCCAGATGCTGTAGAAGGTCTTCCTTTTCTTGAGCCAGAATCAGGCAGTCGTCCAAATAAGGATAGATTTGAATTCCTTGAAGCCTGAAGTAAGCTATCACTGGAGCCAGAACCTTTGTGAATACTCTGGGCGCAGTAGATAAGCCAAAGGGCAATGCAGAGAACTGATAATGACAATCTCCAGTTCGAAACCGCAGATACTTCCTGCAACCTAGCCTTATAGGCACATGAAGGTAAGCTTCCTTGAGATCTAAAGCTACCATCCAGTGATCTTTGCCCAGCAGAGGTAAAAGCTGTTGTAACGTCAACATCTTGAACTTGGGAATGTCCAGATAAGTGTTGAGGATAGATAAATCCAAAATTGGTCTCCACGTGTTCCCCTTCTTTGGTACTAGGAACAGGCGAGAATAAAATCCTAGGCCCCTTTCTGATACAGGGACTGGCTGAATGGCCCCCATCTGGAGTAACTGAGAAACTTGCTTGTGAGCCTCTTTTCTTTGTGGAGGAGGAACGTCTGGCATGCCTTTGAAAGGGGCATTGTGTGGAAATAAAATCTGTAACCGTGATGAATGATATCCAACACCCATCTGTCTTGAGTAATTAACTCCCAATTTTCTTTGAAAAGAGACAGTCTTCCTCCCAAAGGAGCTGCCAGACGAGAGTCCACTGGCAGCTGAAAAGGCAGGTCATTGGGTCTGTTTACGAAAGGACTGACCCCTGCCCTCACCAGAAGTCTGAGCAGGTGAACTCCTGATCTAGGCCTAAAAGAACCTTGAGCCCTGCCCCTACCACGTCTAGACCTACCCCTAGACTGGGAATCATAAGCAGGATATGTCCACCCCTTAGCAGGCCAATTTCTACTAAACTTGGAGGCTGCACCTGCAAAAATCTTTAACAGTCTGCATAGACTTAGCTTTGTCCTCCATTTTCTTTAAAACTGCTTCCACAGGCGATCCAAACAACACATCAGACTGTAAAGGAGCATCCAAAATCCTTGTCTTAACATGCTCAGCTAAATTCTGATCCTTCAACCAGGCATGCCTGCGAAGAACAGAACTAGTAGCAGCCACCCTCGAGGAGGCCTGTACAGCATCAAAACCACACTGCAAAGAATGCTTACCCACTTGTTCAGACACATGAACCAAATCCAGCAACTCTTTACACTCAATACCTTCCGCCAAAGCATCCACCTTAGATTTCAATTGTGAAAGGAGATAATTTTGATATTTTAGCATGTGAAACTGACAATTCAACGCCCTCATGGCTAGAGTGGAAGAAGTATACACTTTCTTTCCCCACCTATCCAAAGCCCTTGCCTCTTTATCAGAGGGTACAGGATTTTTAACCACAGAAGCTTTAACACCTTTAGGCCCCTGAGAAACAGTTTCTGGGTCCACCCTAGGACTCTTAAACAAATACTTATGAGCTTCGGGCACCCTATAATACCTATCAGGCTTAACAGGAGCAGGAGGTAAGGAGTCAGGATTCAGGGAAGCCTCTGCAAAAACATCCTCCACCACATTCAACACAGGAGGAATAGCTAAGGGCCTATGCTGGGGTAAAAACAAGAATTCCCTAAGCCTTTTCCTGGAATCAGAGTAATCCTGGCCTTCCCATTTAAAGTGCTCCCTCATGGAGTGAAGAGTCTCTGAAAATGAGAAATCCTCAGGAGGAGAAGCTGTAGGAGTGGAATCATCCACATCAGAATCAGAATAAGTAGGATACTCCTGTAAGTCTTCCACAGAAGACTCTGAAGCCTGTGAACACTGTTCAAAACTATCAAACTCCTGTTCCACCCTAGGCCTCTTATCAGGCGGGCGCATAGAACCTCTAATCATAGTAATCAAATCTTCTGCCATTTTAAGCATATGTTTCTTAGGTACAGAGCCCGAAATGCTAGGAGAAGCCCCCACATAAGCTGAACTTGGCCTACCTCTAAAAGAAGCTTTGGCAACAGAAGGAGAGGCCCTAACTACCTTGGGAAGAGAGGGAAGAACAGTTACCTGAGAAGCCCCCTCAGCCTGGCCTACCTCCTGAGAGGGCACATCCTGTAACAGTAAAGTTTCTGCCTGAGACTCCATGGAAACTCCTGGCAAAACCTCTGGCTCCACTGAGCCTTCTAAAGAACCGACGTCCGGGACTGCCGGTTCATCAACCCTAGGCTTCACTGTTTTGTCCTTGCGCTTCTTGATGAAGCGGGCGCCGGAGCATCCGACGGCATATTATAATTGCAACGCTTCCCAAACACTAACCTGGCACAATCTAGCCTCCTCTTAATAGTGCGTTTGTTAAATCTAGCACAAGAACGGCAACCAACAACGCCGTGCGCAGGCCCTAAACAAGGTATACACAATGTATGATAATCCCTATGCGGTATCTGCTTCCCACAAGAAATACAGTTATTCACTTTTTCTGACATCCGGTTAAATACTGAGGCAACAAAAACCAAAATGTTCCCAACGGGTACTTAGCCAACTCTGTTTCGGTCTGAAACTCCGGTTTCGGAAATATCTCAGAACGCCAACCTGCACTCGCAAAATTGCTTCTGCATCGGACCATGCGGCAAAAAAGACTGAGGATATGACGTCGGTCATGCGCATTAGTACCCTGACGTACTGACGTCAGTCTAAGGCGCCATGACCGACGTCAGCCTTATACTCTGGTATTCGGGCCGACTGGACGCGGACTATACCCAATAGTCAGGACTGCAGCAATGGAAGACGAAGAACATCTTGCAGGATGGAAGAAGGACCAGCTCTGTATGGTCTTCAGCATCATAACTCCTTGTAGAGAAAGGTCTGTCCAGGCCTGGGGGAAGGAGGGAGGGTCGCAAGAAAGAAGGCGAGAGAAGACAACTAACATGGAACGTTACGTTAGGTACATAACTTCTCAATGTTAAGTTGTCAATCTCGCCTTCATTCTTGCTTGATGGGACCGCGTCCCTAGCACCTCTATCCTGGGTGGCTCAATGGAACAGACTCTTGAGGACTGTAGAGCCAAAACTGTCTCTGTCCCTGGAGGCCAAGTCCAATTTGTAATGGGAAACAAAAGTATGAGGAGTGGCCCAAGTGGCCGCTGCACAAATAGTGTCTGAAGGAAGTCTAGCTTGAAAGGCTGTAGAAGTAGCTAAGCTTCTGGTTGAATGTGCTTTAGGTTTTGAGCACAGCTGTTTTCCCCTGAGCTGATAAATTTCAGAGATGACAGAAGAAAGCCATCTAGATAAGGTCACTTTTGAGACAGGAAGGCTTTCTTGTTATCAGCATAGGAAACAAAGAGTTGATCGGATTTCCTAAATTGTTTAGTTCTGTCCAAATAATATCTGAGTTGTCGGTGGACATCAAGATAATGTAGTTTTTGTTCCGATCTGTTAGAATAGTTTGGAAAAAATACAGGGAGATCAATGGATTGATTTAAATTAGTCTTTGAGGCGACCTTAGACAAAAAGGTCGGATTAGTTCTCAATGATACTCTGTCTTTGTGAAAGACCAAATAGGGGGGGCGAACAGATAGAGCATGAAGTTCAGACACCCTCCTGGCCGATGTAATAGCTACTAGGAATAAGGTTTTCCATGAAAGAAATTTCAGGGAGCAAGAAACAGCTGGCTTGAAGGGGGGAAGAATCAAGGATGTCAGCACTAAATTTAGATCCCATTGAGGAGGAGGACTCCTGACTGGAGGCTTCAGGAGGAAAATTCCTTTCAAGAAGGCTCTACAAAGCCTGTGGGACATAATATTGTGATCTGCGAACCCGACATGAAAGTTCGAGATAGCAGCCAATTGAACTCTAACTGTGGAAGAAGAGGAGCCTGCATGAAAAATCTCCGCTAAGAAATCCAAAACTGCCTGAACTGGAGCAGTGAAGGGATCAATATTCTTGGCTTTAGCCCAATAAGAGAAACGCTTCCATTTGCTTGTATAAATCCTCCTGGTAGAGGATTTTAAGGAAGCTACTAGAATGTCTCTAACGGGGTTAGAGATCAAAGGAAGCCTGGCTAAGGAAGGAAGTGGAGCAACCATGCTGTGAGGTTGAGAGAAGGGATAGACCGGTGCAGCTGACCGGATTGGTGAATCAGAAGATCTGGCACTGGGTCCAGATGTCACGGCTGCACCAAAAGGTGACGATGGAGGAACGGAAACCAAATTTGTCGAGGCCAATAAGGAGCAATGAGAATCATTTTGGCTCTCAAAACGGTTGCTTTCTGGATAACTTGAGGGATCAGAGGAAAAGGAGGAAAGGCATAAAGAAGTCCCTGGGGCCAATCCTGGGTCAGAGCGTCTCTGGGGGGATGGCCTGGCAGAGGGAAGAGAGAGAAGAAGTCTGGGCATTTGCTGTTTTGGGGAGTAGCGAAAAGATCGCAACATGGGCGACCCCATTCCAGAAAAATCTCTTCCATTATAGATTGCTTGAGAGACCACTCGTGAGGCATGAGAATAGCTCTGCTCAATCTGTCCGCTAAAATGTTGGTTTTCCCAGGGATATGCGTTGCTACCAGAAACCGATGAGAGGAGATCGCCCATTGCCAAAGTCTGAGGGCTTCTCGACACAAGGGGTAGGACTTGGTTCCGCCCTGTTTGTTGATATACCAAACTACAGACATGTTGTCTGTGTGGACTGCAATTGTCCCTACGGGAAGAAAGTCGTTGAGGGCTTGCAACGTTAAAAGCACTGCTCTCATCTCTAGGACATTTATGTACAGGTGGTATTCGAACGGTTGCCACGTCCCATGAACCATCCTGCCCTGATAATGACCCCCCCCACCCGATCAGACAGGCATCCGTGGTGTCAGTCGCTACCGGGATGGGGGTACAAAGTGTCTGCCTTGGTGAATCTGGGGAGAAGTGATCCACCAAGCAAGATGATTCTTGCAAATGTGTGTCACCAGTATTTGGTGACGCATTGGAAGTTGTTGGTAAGACCACTGAGTGAACAACATCCACTGAAGAAGGCGCATGTAGAAGCGAGCCAGGGAAGAAGAGTAATGGCCGCAGCCATGAGGCCTAATACCTTTAGAACCATTCTGGCCTGTACTTTCTTGTTGGCTAGAATGATCCTGACATGACTTTGAATGTCTGAAACTCTTTGATCTGTAAGGGTAGCCGACATCCGAACAGTGTTTAAGTTTGCGCCTATGAAAGTAATAGACTGGCAGGGCAACAAGGATGACTTTTCGAAGTTGATCGAGATGCCCAAATGAGAACAAAGATTTATTGTGTAATCCCTGGCTTGAACAAGCTGATGCCTGGTGGTGGCTGAAAGGAGCCAGTCGTCGAGATACGGAAACACCTGGAATCCTTGACGCCTCAGGTGAGCCGTGACCACTGCCATGCATTTGGTGAACACTCTGGGGGCTGTAGTGAGACCAAAGGGCAGGGCTCTGAACTGGAAATGACTGGACCCCAGCCGAAAGCGGAGAAATCTCCTGGAGCGTCTGTGAATTTTTATGTGATAGTACGCATCCTGAAGATCTATTGAGCACATCCAGTTGTCCTTCTGTAAGAAGGGCAGTATTGACTGAAGAGTGACCATTCGGAATCTTGTCTTCCTCACAGACTTGTTGAGTCTGCTGAGATCCAATATTGGTCTCCAGTCTCCCGTCTT
The DNA here is from genome assembly GCF_019279795.1 of Protopterus annectens. Taxonomy (NCBI): domain Eukaryota; kingdom Metazoa; phylum Chordata; order Ceratodontiformes; family Protopteridae; genus Protopterus; species Protopterus annectens. The sequence continues at coordinate 1,231,362,367 of NC_056726.1, read as the reverse complement.
TTTGGGGACCAAAAAGAACCTTGAGTAGATTCCGGGCTCTGAATGATCTGTTGTAACTGGCTGAATGGCTCTTTTTTGCAGTAGTTTTAAGACTTCTAACTCTGCAATTTCCCTTACATCTGGAAGGGAATTTGAGGGATAGAAAGGACTTTCCTCGAAAGGAATTTTGTAACCCTCGGATATGATCGACTGTACCCATCTGTCTTGAGTGAGGGAACGCCAGGCTTCTGGGTACAGCGATAGTCTTCCCCCGACTGCCTCCAAAGAGGGACAGCCGGGCAACATCTCAGGGATGCTGAAAGGACTTGTCAGAGAGAGACTCTCTGTTTCCCTGGTTTTGTGGACCCCCTCTGCCTCTAGAGCGTCTGTTGTTGTTACCCCTCTGCCTCTAGGGGTAAACTGACCACGTGAATCCGGCGTGACTCCTTGGGATTTATGGAACCACATTTTGCCACCCTTCTGTCCTTTGGGGTAAGGTCTAGAAGGGGTGGAAAAACGGACTCCTACGGCAGAAAGAGTTTTGCCGTCCTGCCCACACCTGGTCAACGTTTCCTTCACTTGAGGGCCAAACAAAGCTGACCCATCAAAGGGAGAGTTTGTGAAGGACGCCTTAAAGGGATCTGCAAAATTACAGAGCCGCATCCAGGCTTGGCATCTAAGAGCCACACCTGTACCTGCGGCTCTACTCGCTCCATCAGCAGCATATGATATCAGCCGCATGGAGGAGTTAGCAATGGAGTTAAGGGTTCCTAGCTGCGAAGCAATTTTTTCTTGAGCCCCTGCAGCTGTAGGATCCTGTACTACTTCACCTAGCTCCTTAAGGATATCCCTCTGGAGTCTGGTGAAGTGACATAGATAGTTCAGCGAACGCATAGCAAAGGTCACTGAAGAAAACATCCGCTTACCATATCTATCCATGGTCCTAGAGTCCTTATTAGGAGGATGGACAGGTACGGAAGGATCTGCAAGTTCCTTCTTAGTGGCAGCCGCCACAACCATGGCATCAGCGGGGACACCTTTTGTGAGGAATTGCTTGGCCGACGGGGCAGTAATAAATTTAGAAGGCCTCCTAGGGACTGGCTCTACAGAGTCAGGAGCAGCCCACGCCTTTCGAGCAATAACCTGCATAAGGGGGTCGAAAGGCAGAGACACCCAGGAGGTGGAGGGCCGAGATCCAAATGCCTCCAGGTATACTGACGCATTCTCAGAGGGATTGTTGGTGGGCCAGTTTCCCCTCTGTCTAAGGAGTTCTAGGATGTCTGAGAAGGAGACATCCTCAGAGGGGGATCTTGGGGATCCCTCTGACTCATCTAAGTCAGTATCCGAAGTGATAGACTCGGGGGAGTCTACGTGTTTCCTCTTACAAGTCCTCTTCCGCGGAGGATCACCCGACAAATCAGGAGAATCCTCGGAAGAGGGGGATATTCCCAGTGGGGAAACCTGAGGCGGAGGATCTCTGGGTCCGGGAGCAAGAGAAGTGGCAGAGATGTCAACAGGCACTATAGAGGGAGGAGCTAAGGGAACAGACTGCTGGCTGAGTCCAGTGGCCAGCACACTCTTCATCACCTCGAAGGCTCCCCTCCCAGGGAGGTCCGAGAGAACCCCCAAGAGCTAGGAACTCCAGGACCCACCGAAAAGGAAGGCTCCGAGGCAGATGTCGGAGCCGAGCTCACCAAGGCCGAGGCTCCAAGGGGAAGAGCGGGGTCGGACAAGGGTCCGATGCCACTCACCCCTCGGAGGAGACCAAGGAAGCCCGCCACGAATCCCTCTAAGGAAGGTCTCAAGAGGAGATGAGAGTAGAGGCTGAAGGAGCAGAAGGGGTATCTGTCCCTCAGCCGTAGCAGAAACTATTCGCGAAGACTCCACCTCCAAACTCTGGGGTAGAGTCGAAGGAGGAACTGCAATGGGGTGTGGACTAATAGTCGCCTGCTGAGATGGACTATGTAGCATTTGGGCCAGTGCCTGTGATTTTAGTAATCTACTGACCACTCTCTAAATCATGGTCAGAAAGCCTGGATGACCTTGAAGATCGGCTCCGATGGCTCCGTTCGAGAGAGAGGCGGCGAGCCGAGTATCGGCTCCAAGGAAGGGTACCTAGACCTCTTCCTCGAAGGAACCATCGAGCCGATGAAACCACAGAAACTGTCGGAGCCGACAACTTATCGGCACCGACAGGTAGCTGATGCATCGGCTCCAGCCGGAGCCGATACAGCCATAAAAGTAAGGGTGTCGGAGCCGATCGAGCCGACACCGATGCCTGAGCCACATGGTGGTCGGAACCGATCGGAGCCAACACAGTGGTCGAACCAGAATCGCACCAATAGCCATCGGTGCGAAGGTTTGAGTAACCAGAATCGGCTCCAGCCGGAGCGATCTCGACTCTAAAGAGTCGGAGCCGAGGCCACAGGCTTGGACACAGAAGCCTGGGCCTTGGAAGACTTTGAAGTCTTAGATGGAGCCGACTTGGCCGGAGAGCCGTCCGGCTTAAGAAGGCCCCTCAAAATCAATTTATTTCTTTCCTGCAGGACTCTCTGGCTAAAAGAGTGACATATAGCACAGGAGTCCTGCAGGTTTAGAGGCCCCAGGCAGTAAAGGCAAGAAGTGTGACCATCTGTCAGAGACATCTTCTGACAGCACGAGTCACACTTCTTAAAGCCTGAGACCCTTTCCTTAGACATGGTGAATAATACACACACACACACAACACCAGTCCAAGAAATTAAATTATATATCCCAAAAAACTATCAATAACACACACACACACACCCTAACAAGGGGGGGGTGGGATGGGAGAGAGTCTGACTAAAAGTTTTAAGGAGACAGGGAATTTCTAGTCAGAAAAGGACTACAACTGTGTTAAAACTATAAATTTTAAAGTTTTAGAAGAAAAAGGGGCAAAAATAGTAATGTAAAAATCACTTACCAGGAGCTGGTAAAAGGAGGACCTCATCACCGAAGCGGCAAACGAGATCTGGGTACTTACCGCCTTGCATCATGGGATATGGGGCTGCCTCGAGCTGGTAAAAGTGACTCTCGAGCTTAGCAAGTGCCGAGTCGGAGCCGAGGATCGGCTCCGAACCCATCAAGCAAGAATGAAGGCGAGATTGACAACTTAACATGAAATATTTAGAGGCGAATATATACCAACGATGGATAGTGTGTTGATTAAATAAGGCACAAAACTGACAGCAAGGTATGTCGTGGTCAGGGCCTAGGCTAGGAATACAGTATGAATGAAAATCTTGTTAGGTATTTGCTTTCCACAAGTAATGCAATTATTAACTTTTACTGACATCGGTTTAGAGCAAGAAAAGGTTTCCCCAACCGGGTACTAAGCTTTAGTTGAAGACCGGTTCTGAAACTCTAAAACGAAAATTTCAGAAGTCAGCCGACCATCACTTGCGAACTGCTTCTGCTTCGGGCACCGCACGGCAAGAAAGACTGATTTAATGTTGTCGGCTGCATGTTTTATACCCCTGACGACCTGACATCATGGAAGAAGGGATAGCAACCGATGCAGGACCCAAGACTTTGTTAATCAGGCCGACTGAGGACTATTGCAAGCAGATAACCCAAATGTGATGACTGCAACAGTGAAACACGAAGAACGTCTCTCATTACTTCGTCTGTATTAAGGGGGCCGTCACCTATGTGATAATTTGTGGGTGTTTTGTTTTTCCCAAATGGGATGACTATGCATTTTTTGGCATTTAGCTTGAGGCCATGACTTTGACACCAGGTGTCCATCTCAGTAAGGCCGTTTTGGAGGATGTCCATGTCAGCTGGAGAGTCACTTATGGCTCCAGTTTGCAGTCATCGGCAAATTTGGTTAGCGATAGTCCTCCTGTGTTTGCCTGTACTTCTGAGAAGTATATGCTGAACAGTAGGGATCCCAGGACCGAGCTTTGCGGGACACCACTTGTGACTGGTTTAGAGTCGGACCTGGTGCCCGCTATTCTTACCGTGTGAGTTCTGTCTGTAAGCCAGTTCGCAACGCATCCTATGACGTAGGGGTTTATGTTCAGGCTGGTGAGTTTCTCTGTAATACCAGAGTGGGGAATGATGTTGAAAGCCTTGGTGAGGTCAAGGTAGGCTGTGTGAACAACCTTTCCCTCGTCTATGGCCTTGGTGACTGTTTCGAAGAAGTCAACCAGGTTTAGTAGGCATGATCTGCACTTAAAGCCGAACTGGGTCGGGTCAAATGTTTTGAGGTTCCCAATGTCTTTGTTAACGAGTTCCATGATGCGCTCCATAGCCTTGCAGACCAGGCTAGTCAGGCTTATGGGGCGATAATTATCAAGGTCAGTTGTTGTTGATCTTCTTTCATTCATCACTGATGGGTTCGGTTCCGAGCCCTCGGAAATGAGTCGGCCTAATACCAAGCTCGTGTACACCAAAAACTCTTGACCCACAATGCCCTTCTCCCAGTTACCTCAGATCGAGTTTGCATGAAACATATAGAAGTAAAAGCAGAGGCCATTTCTGCGCAAAAAACCTGAAAACACCACAAGGACCCATAAGATCTACCAGGAGCCTTTGGTGGGGGTCAGAGGGTGGGATGTGATGAATGGAAGAAGATCAACAACACAGATGGAAAGTTATGGTAAGACATAACTTCTTTATCTGATGTTAATCTTCTTCCCATTCATCACTGATGGAACAGAACCTCAAGCTACCTGAAAAACCTGGGTGTCCCTTATGGATGAACATTCCTGAGTACAACTGAGCCAAAGGCCGCTCTTCCCCTGGAGAACATATCCCACTTGTAATGTTTGATGAAAGTATGAGGTTTAGCCCAAATGGCTGCTGCGCAAATGTCATCCATAGAAGCTCTGGAGTGAAAAGCAACAGAAGTCGCTATAGCTCTCGTTGAATGTGCTTAGATATTGTCAGGTTTAGGCTCATTTGCATGTGAATATGAAAAAGCAATACAATCTCTGAGCCATTTTGATAAAGTGACTTTTGATACAGCATATCCCATTTTTGGCCCAGAAAAGGAAATGAAAAGTTGATCTGACTTGCGGACAGAGTTAGTCCTGTCCAAGTAAAAACATAGTTGTCTATGTACATCCAATGAATGTAGACAGTATTCTCCTTTATTGGAATAGTTTGGGAAAAACACTGGGAGTTCAATGGATTGGTTCACGGAGAAATCAGAAATCACTTTGGGGAGAAAAGATGGATTAGTACGGAGTGATACTCTTGTCTTTATGAAAAATTAAATACGGGCTCTTGATGCATAAGGCTTGTAATTCTGATATCCATCTAGCTGATGTGACAGCCACCAAAAATAGAGATTTCCATGATAGAAATTTGAGGTCACATTTTGCAGCAGGGTGAAAAGGGGGTAAAGAGAGAGACTGTAGTACTAAGGAGAGCTCCCATGCCTCAAAAGGATGCCTGATTGGACGTCTGCTATGAAACACTCCTTTGAGAAAGGTCTTGCATAGTCGGGTGGAGATAAGTGGAATGCCCTCTAATCCATTATGAAAATTGGAAATAGCTACTAAATGGACTTGAATGGTAGAAGCTGATGCTCCATTCTTAAAAAACTCAGAAATGTAATGAAGTATAACAGGGACTGGAGCTAAGAAGGGGTCCAGCATCTGTTCTTTAGACCAGAGAGCAAACCTTTTCCATTTATCTCTGTAAAGATTTCTGGTAGATGGCTTATGGGAGGTCAGAAAAATATCGTAAACAGGTGAGGAAAGTGTTTCCTGCCTGGTGACTAACGGAAGTGGAGAAACCAAGCTATCAGCTTGAGTGGACAGATTTGGGCGAGTCTAACCTTGGGGGGTGAGAAATTAAGTCTGGACGAGTGTCTACGATCCATGGAGGTTGTAAAAGGTGAGGCCAGAGGAAGGGGAACCACACTTGATGAGGCCAGAAATGGGCAATGAGGATCGCTATTAGAACCTAAAAAGGGAAGGAATGAAGAAAAAGGAAGAAGAAGAAGAATAAGATACCAATGATGGTATCAAACAAGACCACATGGGTAAGGAGAGGGCGTACCAACAATGATATAAGAAATACCCAACGGGTAGAGCTAGATAGATAAAATAAGGGTAAAAGAGATTAGGGAAAAAAGTTAAAAAAATACACAATTATCAATAAAATATAACACTTAGCTGGAGAGCTCGATGAAACGCTGCTATATGGCTACGTGGCAAATGAGATCGGAGGTAACTGGGAAAAGGGCATTGTGGGTAGCAACTTAGCTAGACAGTTTTTGGTGTATGCGAGCTTGGTATTAGGCCGACTCGGTTCCGAGGGCTCAGAACCGAACCCATCAGTGATGAATGGGAAGAAGATTAACAACATCAGGTCTGAAATTATTCAACCACTAGATGGAGCTGTTGGCCATGAAATAGTGAGATGAGCCTGAAAAGCTAAGCACATGCACTTTAGTTCGCTAACATTACAACAGCTTAATAAAAAGAACTACTTTACTTTGGGGGGAACCCAGGTAGCCAAAACTAATTTGAGTATAGTACGTTGCATTTTGAAAGGGGGACTAGCTTACTTTGAGTTGGAAATAGGTAGGAGACGATATTCAGTTATAGTACGCTAATGTTTAAAATGTATAGGAGGCATGGAAACATATCGCTGTCTCTGCGGTATTGAAAATGCATTACAAGACCAGGACTAACTAACTATCAGATGGAACCTGATAGGGGAACAGTATTCAATTACATAACACTAAGAGGTTAATGTGTGTGAGAGGCACAGTTTCAGTGCGAGCACATTGCAACCCGCGTCTGTTTGTAAATGAATAACAAAACCTGTACCAGTTTACACAGAGATAAGACTAGATGGGAAATAATAGGGAATTGCAGTACTCTACTGTTTACAGTGTGTAGGGGAGACAGTCATAGTGTGAACACGTTGCAGTCTGTGCGTAATTTACAAATGCATAGAGCAGACTAGGACTACAGCCCATAAATGCAATTTAGATCCCTATATGGTGAGAAGACCCGTACAGTACTCAGGGAGACAAAAGCTCTGGAGCCAATTGCTGTCTGTGTGTTTAGCGTGCACTCGATGAGCGAGCCAAGTACAGTAGATCGTGCTTATGCACTTTCTCTTTAGGGGATAGTTACTTAAAGAGGGCTAGTCATGTTGTACACAGTAGGCAGTGTTAAATACAAGCCTCCTGACATGGGGTAGAGGCATGTGGGTTAGCCTGGTTTGCTACTTGTCTTGGCAGCCCTTGAACATGTGTTTCACAGGTAAACAATATATTCAGAAGAGGCAATCTTCATTTATATAAGCAAACACAGATAATGCATTATGGTGAACAGAGGCAAGTCTCATTTAACCAACACATATAGTTTTTAAGCAATATTCCAGCAAAAATGACTCACGAAAGCAGAATAAATGGCAAAAATAAGCACATAAACTTACAGTCAAGGTGTACACACAGCGGGTCGGCGGGACAAGGAAAGTGTTTCTAATTTGGTGCCCTTTTTGCAGGAGTTTAAAAACCTCAGATGGTTCACAATAGGTGGGGGGGGGGTAGAAAAAGCTTACAGGTAGTAGCAGCCAATGACGTGGACCAAGTGGAGTAGGTGAGTGACTGCCAGAAACAATCTGTGTGTTGGGCTATAGCGCATGTGAGCAGATAGAAAAAAAAAACAAAAAAACACTAGAGGTGCTCTAAGCACTGTAAGAACTAAACGCAACCTGCAACTCAAATGTGTGTTGACAGGCAGCTAATGTAGGTGATTTTAATTGGTAGCTTGTTTGTTCACGGGACCTTTGGTTCTTGCTTGGGAGGATTTCCTGTCAGCTCAATATGTGTGTGTGTGTGTGTGTGTGTGGGGGGGGTGTTGGACAGGTGGCCCGGTTTACACACACACTTGCTGGTGATTTTAACTGGTAGCCTGTTTGTTCTCGGGACCTTTGGTTCTTCCTTGGGAGGATTTCCTGTCAGCTCAATATGTATGGGGGATGGGTGGCCCGATTTACGCATGCAAGTGAAGGTGTATACACAGCGGGTCGGCAAGACAGGGGAAGTGTTCCTCAGATAAAATATCCTGATACCTTGTATGTAACATGGTTTTGGAATTACTAATGCAAATATGAACAAGCAATATTCAACACCTACAGGTGCAGTAGGAGGTAACTGCAGAAACGCCTGGAGGCGTACTTGACTGTAATGAGTTACAGCTGCTATAAGAGGAGCCAAGCATTCCAGTAAGAAAACATCTTGAAACATTGCAGCCTCTGTTCACTGCATCTACACAGATATATTTAGTAAACACAACGGGTGCAGAGATGAGACTGTCTGGTAATGTCTACAACTAATAACGGCCATATCCTGCCCAGAAGTGAAGCCTTGGGATCCATGGTGACCTTTACGTGGATATATATATAGCTTATTGTCTTCTGGCAGGAGAAGTTGTTTAAACCAATTAGATCAAAGATCAGCCTGAAGTCCTTGGTCTTTTTTGGAATTAAAAGAATTTAGATTAATAATCTGACCATTTCTAGACTGGTGGAACTTCTTGGACAGAACTTCTCTTTTCTTGATATGTTCTTTTGACGGGACAGTACATCAAGCAATGGAAGGGTGTGGGGCAAGGATGGGGTGAAGAAGGGAACTATATTATCACTGTACATTACTAGCTAAATCACTTAACTGACACTGATGGCTACCCATACAGACAACAGGGATGGACAATCAACCATAAAATGTCTCCAGAGTGGGACACAGATGGGCAAAGTCCTGGGCATTTGACTGCTGTCCCTCTAAAAAAACTGCAGTACCTCTGCAATTATTGTTTATATTTGCTTTGAGGTAGGCGCCTGTTCTAGAATTTCCCCATGACCTAGTTGGTTCTTCTCAGATACGTGACAGTCATATGGCTGTTGGCCATACTGGTACCACAAAAGAATCAGACTCTTCTGGAAAGGGCATTGTGGGGTTGAATTTTATGCCAACTGTGAGGATTATGCCCATTTTATAATCTGCAAAAATCAGTAAGGTGCATATAAGCATGATGACAGAAAGCTATGCAGGGGTCAGCTGCTCTAGCTGCAAAATCCATTGAATTGTGTTGCCAAGTGTATAGTGACATTAGAAAGTACAGTTGTGTAAACTTACCATAAATGTACATGTTCAAGTGTATTCACTGTTGCAGTCATCATACTTGGGTTATCTGCCTGCAGGTAACACTCAGTCGGCCCAAATACCAGAGATTTAGTATTTCTGCGTCGGTTGCTGTCACTCCAGGACTGATGTCAGGTCATCAGGGGTATAAAAACAGGTAGGTGACACCATTACATCAGTTTTTCTTGCCCCAAATGCCAGGAGCCCCTAAATAGGGAGCTATGTTATGGTGGGGAAAACACCACCAGTAAAAAGTAAATACCAATACTCCTGAAAGGGGTGAGTAATAGACAGAGAGGAGAGAGAGAGAGAGAGAGACAAGGGAGCTGGAGGGAGGGAAACCAGGACTGCAACAGTGAATATACTTGAACTTTTAGTTATGTACTTACCATAACTTCGGATGTATGGGATCCATCTCGCCTACATTCACAACAGATGGGTTCGGAGCCGATCCATCGGCTCCGACTCGGCAACTAATACACTAGCACGAAGTCTCTCATTGGCTGGGCTACTCCCTATCCCAGGATGCACTACACCTGCTTCCCCAGATCTTGTTTGTTCGCTTTCATACATCCATGCAAGCACAGAAAAACTAGTAGTCACTATAACCAACTAAAGTTCTTCAAGAAAGATCGCCAAGAATAAAGGGACTACAGCTCCTCTAAATCCGAATGGAAGGGGGAAGGAGGGTGGGTACTTATGAATGTAGAGATGGATCCCATACATCCGAAGTTATGGTAAGTACATAACTAAAAGATGTAATGGGATCCTATCTCGCCTACATTCACAACAGATGGGACAGCGTCCCTAGCACCTACATCCCGGGTGGCTCATTGGAACACACTCCTGAGAACTGTGGAACCAAAGGAAGCTCTGCCTCGAGAAACCACATCCAATTTGTAATGAGAAATGAAAGTGTGCGGAGAAGTCCAGGTTGCCGCAGCACAAATATCATCTATTGATAACTTGGAGTGAAAAGCTACGAAAGTAGCCATTGCCCTGGTAGAATGAGCCTTGACTGGAAAGGGAAGGTCTTTGTTAGCCTGTGAATAAATAAAAATGATACAATCTTTAATCCATTTAGATATGGAGGTTTTTGTTACTGGTTGACCCAATTTGTTCACTGCAAAGGAAACAAACAATTGATTTGATTTCCGCGTTTGAGCGGTTCTATTCAAATAAAAACGCAGTTGTCTATGTACGTCCAATTGATGCAAAGTATATTCTGCGTTATTAGAGAATTCTGGAAAAAAGACAGGGAGTTCTATAGTTTGTTGAATGCAGAAAGAGGAGACCACTTTTGGTATAAATGCAGGGTTTAATTTCAATGAAACTCTATGCTTGTGAAAAATCAAATAGGGAGGATCAGAACAAAGAGCTTGAAGTTCTGAAACTCGCCTAGCAGACGTTATGGCTACTAAAAAGGCCGTTTTCCAAGACAGAAATTTTAAATCACAGGTAGCAGCTGGTTCGAAAGGACGGGCAGTTAGGGCAGCAAGAACCATATTCAAATCCCAAGGAGGGACAGGATGAGATAAAGGAGGCCTAAGGAGCCAAGCCCCTTTAAGGAAAGCCTTACAAAGTTTGTGAGACATCAATGAAGGTTCAAATGAAGCATGAAAATTAGAGATCGCCGCTAGCTGAACCTTAATGGTAGAAACTGAAGAGCCCAACTGAAAAAGGGAGGCCAGAAAATTCAGAACCTCCGATACTGGTGCAGTGAGAGGATCTATACCCCTTTCATGAGCCCAGAAGGCAAACCTTTTCCATTTACTGGAATAAAGTTTGATGGTGGAAGGTTTATGAGAAGAAGACAGTATGTGGACCACGTCCGGCGAAAGAGCATTGTCTCGGACTAAGGATGGAAGTGGAGTAACCATGCTGCCAACTTCAGGGACCTGAGAGACGGATGAAGCCGTCCTGACTGATGAGTCAACAGGTCTGGCACCGGATCCAGAAACCATGGACCTTCTATCGCATGCCTCTGTAGGAAAGGAAACCAAACTTGACGAGGCCAGTGCGGGGCAATCAAAATCATCTCGCTCTCCATGTAAATGGCCTTCTGTATCACCCTCGGTAGGAGGGGAACGGAGGGAAGGCGTAGAGAAGACCGGGGGGCCAAACGTGAGTCAGAGCGTCCCTGGGAATCTGTCCCTGAGAAGGGAACAGTGTGAAGAAGTCTCTGCATTTCGCATTGTGAGGGCTGGCAAACAGGTCGCAGCAAGGAAGACCCCATCTGTCGAAGATTTTCGCAGCTATACCCTGGTTGAGGGACCACTCGTGGGGTAAAAGAATGGTCCTGCTTAATCTGTCCGCAATCACATTGGACTTCCCCGGTATGTGCGTTGCCATTAGAAAGCGGTTGGTAGCTACCGCCCAGTGCCAAAGTCTCATGGCTTCTCTGCATAGTGGGTAAGACCTGGTTCCACCTTGCTTGTTTATGTACCACACCACCGACATGTTGTCGGATAGGATAGCAATCGGGCCCTGTGGGAGAGCGTGATGGAGAGCTTGGAGTACCAATAGTACCGCTCTCATCTCCAGGACATTGATATGCAAATGCGTTTCCTGGGTCTGCCATGTGCCTTGGACCGACCTGTCCAGGTAATGACCCCCCCACCCTACCTGGGAGGCGTCCGTAGTCACAGTGGCAACAGGACGTTGAGGTATAAAGGGTCGCCCCTGGTCGAGATTTGATTGGAGAAGCCACCAATGCAGATCTCGACGGCAACTGTCCGTGATTATGATTAAGTGGTTCAAGGGAAGTTCCTGATAAGACCATTGAACCGACAGTAGCCATTGTAAAATTCGCATGTGAAGTCTGGCCAAGGGGACTAAAAGTATGGTTGACGCCATCGAGCCCAACAGTTGTAGGATCCGATGGGCCGGGGCTCTTAGTAGGGGAAGACAGGATTTGACTTGATCTTGTAGGACCTGAATTCTTGCTGCCGGTAAGAAGGCGCGCATTCTTTTTGTGTCTAAGTCTGCGCCTATGAAAGTAATACGCTGAGATGGCTGTAGTACAGATTTTTGCAAATTGAACATAATCCCCAAGAAACGGCCCAAGGTGAACGTGGCTCTGAGCGCTTGGAGTAGTAGATGCTCGGAGGTGGCAGTAAGGAGCCAGTCGTCTAGATAAGGAAACACCTGGAATCCCAGACTTCTCAGGTGAGCAGTTACCACTGCCAGACACTTGGTGAACACCCTGGGGGCTGTGGTGAGACCAAAGGGCAGTGCTCGAATTGGAAATGACTGACTCCGAGGCGAAGCGTAAATGTCTCCTGGACTCTTGAGCTATGGGAATGAGATAGTAAGCGCGCTGGTGATCTATGGTGCACATCCATGCATCTTTTCCAGCAAAGGAAGAATAGATTGAAGAGTGACCATTCGGAATTTGGACTTCTTTACGAAACAATTCAATGAACTGAGGTCCAAAATGGGCCTGAAGTCCCCTGTCTTTTTTGGTACCAAAAATAATCTTGAGTAAGTTCCTGATCCGATCTGGTCGATGGGGACAGGCTGGATGGCTCTTTTTTCTAGCAGCTTTGAAACCTCTAATGCTGCCTGATCCCGCTGACTGGGTGGTACGTCCGGGATTTCCTTAAAGAAAGGGGGTTTGTTGAAGGGGATGATATAACCTCCGGTAATACGCGAAGCACCCACTGATCGCTTGTTATGGATTCCCAAGCTTGTGGGTGAGCCGAAACGACCCCGACTGGCTCGAGTTGCACAGTCGGGCAACAACTCAGGGACGCTGGTTGTATGAAGAACCACGAAAGGAATCGCGGTCTCCAGAGTTACAGGGGCCTCTGCCACCTCTGGGGCGGCGTCTTCCAAAATCCCCCCCCCCTGCCTCTGGAGGGGGAATCACTGGGTGGAGTAGGGAAAGACTTTTGAGATTTTCTAAACCACATTTTCCCTCCTCTCTGAGCCTTGGGGTAAGGCCTAGAAGGAGCGGAAAATCGGGCCCCAACGGCAGTCAAAGTCTTGCCCTCCTGCTCGCACCGAGTTAGTGTGTCCTTCACCTTGGGTCCAAACAAAGATGACCCATCAAAGGGGCCGTGAAGGAAGACTTGAAGGCCTCATGACGAACACAAGCGTAACCAGGCTTGTCTCCTGAGGGCAACGCCTGTTCCTTGCTCTACTCGCCCCTTCGGCCGCATATGAAATGAGCCTCATGAACGAGTTAACAATAGAAAAGAGGGTAGTCATCTGTGCGCCAACAGTCGGGGCCAGCGCCTCAGGTAGGTTACCAACAAGAGAGTCATTTAGCTCTTTGAGAAGATCTCTTTGGAGCCTCGTAAAATGACATAAGTAGTTCAGCGACCGTAAGGTAAAGGCCGCTGAAGACAGGGTACGCTTCCCGTACCTATCCATACTCCTAGAATCCTTATTAGGAGGATGAACAGACGTCGAAGCCTCTGCCACGTCCTGCTGTGTGGCAGAAGCCACCACCAAAGCATCTACAGGCACACCCTTTGTGAGAAACTCCTTCTGGGGGGGGCTGACAAAAATTTATTGGGCCTCGCAGGCACCGGTTCCACAGAATCAGGGTGTTCCCACGCCCTTCGAGAAACCAAATCAAGGAGTTCATCAAAGGGCAGAGACACCCAGGAGGCGGAAGGCTGGGCCCCAAAGGCCTTGAGGAAGACTGACTCCTCAGCTGAAGGGGTTTTGGCTTGCCAGTCACCTCTCTGTCTCAGAATCTCAAAGATATCTGAGAAGGAGATATCATCCGAAGATGATTTGGGGGACCCTTCTGCGTCATCGAGGTCAGTATCTGATGTAACAGACTCATCTTGGGAGTCTACGTGCTTCCTCTTACACAATTTCTTCCGTGGGGGTTCGTCCGAAGCAGTCTCGGACGGACCACCCGGAAGAAGGGAACCCCCGATGGGGGTATCCTCAGGCCCTGGGGCCCCGCTGCCGGGGAGCTGCAACACAACAGAGGCAGCAGTCTCCAAATCTAGGGACGGTGAGGTAGAATCTTGCTGAACCGGCAAAGGCATGGCCAGCGCGCTCCTCATGGCCTCAAAGGCCAGACCTCCAGAATCCAAGGAGGTCACTGGTCTAGAGGCCACGATGGCACTGGGAATTCCAGCAGCCGATGCTCCGAGAGGAAGACTAGGCACCGAAGCACCCAATCCCAAAGTGTTCCCTCGGCCCGGCTGAAGAGGTCGCAGTACCAAACCCTGAACCGGAGGACAGGGTAGGAAGCACAGTCGGAACTGAGAGACCTCGAAGGGGTCTCTGCTCCGACCGAATGGCTCCGCTTTGCTCCACCACCACCGACTCCAACGGCTCCGAGGAGGTTGGAGGAGGAATCGAATGTGTTGGAGGGGGGATCGGCTCCGAAGCTAACTGTGCTGGAGCCGAGACCAATTTAGTAAACACTGGAGATTGGAATAGCCTCTGTAAAACCCTATCCAGGTCCGAATCTGAAAGTCTCGATGATTTAGAGGAGGTAGACAATCGAGAAGACTTTCCTCTCGGCTCCGAGAGAGAAGGGGACCGGCTCCGAAACGGCTCCAATGCTACCGGTGCCGACTCCACCACAGCATGGACCTCTATCGGCACTGAAGGAGCCTTCTTCGGAGCCGAGGGGGAAGAGTCTGAGCTGCACACTTCCACCGGCTCCGAAGCCATTGGAACCGATGGAGGTGATTCACCTCTCGATACTCCAACTTGCGGCTCCGAAGGCAATGGAGCCGAGGTAGGAGGTATCGAGGCAGACCCTTCGACCCTCGGCCCCGAAGTCAGTGGAGCCGAGGAAGAAGAGGTCAATTTTCTCTTTTTAGAAGTCGGCTCCGACGGACTTGTCGGAGCCGACGACCTTTTCTTTTTGGAAGCAACAGGTAGATCTAAGGCTTCCTCAAAAGAAGGTTTGATAAGCCCTTTCAATATTAATTTGTTCTTGCGTTCTTGAAGAACTCTAGAGGAGAACGCATGACAGACACTACAAGTCTCTTGCAGATGTTTCGGCCCCAAACAATAAACACATACTGAATGACTGTCTGTAATGGACATCTTATATTTGCACCGAGTGCATTTTTTAAAACCTGACTTTTGTTCCTTAGACATGATACAGGCCACAACAAGTGCAAACTCTATGGAAATCTTACTCTACCACAACAAGCATAGCACTATACACAAAATGCGCCAACTGAAAAGCGCGAGACACACTGGCGCGAGTACTGGTGACAGTTTACCTCACAACAATAAGAAACAAGTTAAACGGCGCAAAGCCCTCTAATTTAAACGTGCTTTGCCCGAAAAACAACTAACCAAAAGTTAATAAAAACTAATAACACTCAAAGGTAGGGCAAAGGCCCTCTAACTTAAACGGGCCTTACCCGACTGAACAAATTAAATTTTTGGAGACAAGCACTCAACAAAAAAACAACAAGAAATAGTAAGAATAGTAAGAAATAGCTGTTAAAACAGCTGTTTGGTTAATATAGACAAAAATTCCCTAGGTCAAGGACCAATAAGGTAAAAAGAACCACTTAACTCCAGCCAAGTCGAGACCACGTCCAGCTTCTTAAGCGGCAAACGAGATCTGGGGAAGCAGGTGTAGTGCATCCTGGGATAGGGAGTAGCCCAGCCAATGAGAGACTTCGTGCTAGTGTATTAGTTGCCGAGTCGGAGCCGATGGATCGGCTCCGAACCCATCTGTTGTGAATGTAGGCGAGATAGGATCCCATTACATCATCTACATTTATGGTAAGTGTACACAGCTGTACTATGTTCTTCATGTTTCACTGTTGCAGTCATCACACTTGGGTTGATTCCCAAAGCTGAAGAAAGGGTGGAGGCAGTCAAGAAGAGTTGGGGCTGGCTAGTATGCCCTGCAGGACAGCTGTTGCAAAACCCACTCTGGATTTAGAAAAGACAGGCAGGTGGTAATGCTTGGTGAAGGTGTGTACAGTATTCCAGGTAGCAGCTTCCCAGATGTCCCTGGTAGGGACTCCCCTGAGGAATGCTGTAGAGGTAGAAGTTGCCCTAGTGGAATGTGTTCTGACCCTCTGAGGGGTTGGTTTCCCATGGTGCTTGTAGCATAAATGGATGCAGTATGCTACCTATTTGGAAACTGTTTGTTTTGAAATGGCCTTGCCCTCTGCCCCTGGTGCAAAGCTGAATAGCAACTGGTCAGAGTTCCTGAGGGGCTTAGTCCTATCAAGGTAGATTCTGAGCTGTCTGTGCACATCCAAGGAGTGCAGGACCCTTTCCCCTTTCTTTTCAGGATTAGCGAAGAAGGTTGGCAAATGGATAGATTAGTTGAGAGCCACACTGGACACCACTTTAGGCATAAAGGAAGGGTTAAGTCCTGAGGGAAACCCAGTCAGCATGGAAAATAATGAAGGGTTCCACTGCCATAAGTGCTTGTAGCTCAGACACTCTTCTAGCTGAAGCGATGGCCAGAAGCAAGGTTGTTTTCCAAGAGATGAATTTTAACTCTGCTGGTGCTGCAGGCTCAAAAGGGGGTAGCGTGAGCTTTTCCAGTTCAAAGTTAAGGTCCCAAACAGGGGTGGGTGCTCTCCTTGGTGACCTTAAGTTGTTTGCCCCTTGGCTTTTCATCTGTCCTTGATGTTGCAGAATGTTCTGGTTTTCTGTCATATTTTTATACTGTTGATTTATGCTTCTTATTATTCAGACAATGCATGCTGTTGGAGTGCCCTGTTGCTCTGTATTAAAGTAGCAATGCTTTATTGACCATCAGATAAGCTTGTCGGAGATTGTAAGATGCAAGTAAGCTGTAATAAGCATACTGTTAAAGAATTACCAACATTGAAAGCCTTTTCATTGTTGCCATGCAGAGAATATTTACGTAACTAGATAACGTATAAGCCTTCGGTATTGAAATGCATATGACAGTATTTGAAATAAAGGAAAGGATTACAGTATTTTCAGAAGCTCATCACATTTGTTGGAGACTTGCAGTTATCTTTGCAGGCTTTACCCATAAACTAAACAGAAGGCCAATCTATCATGTGTGGTCCATAACTTGTGCAGTAATCCTTTAAGCAATATATCTTGACCTTGTTTCTTGTTCGCTGTTCATTTTTTTTTATCATGTGTTCCCCATGAAACAAGTAGATAGCTGTTATCAGACAGCAGGTCTTTTTTGGATAAGAAACATTTTTACAAGTGGGGGTATCACAGAGATTGCTACTTTCAGCATGTTACTTGGTAATTTTAAAAATTCCCTAAGCCTTTTCCTGGAATCAGAGAAATCCTGACCTTCCCATTTAAAATGCTCTCTCATGGAGTGAAGGGTCTCTGAAAAAGAAAAATCCTCAGGAGGAGAAGCAGAAGGAGGAGAATCATCCACATCAGAATCAGAATAATGAGAATACTCCTGCAAGTCTTCAGCCGAAGACTCAGACACATCCGAAGCCTGCTCATAATCCCTCAACACAGGTTCCATCCTAGGCCTCTTATCAGGAGGGGGCATAGAGCCTCTAATTAAAGTAATTAAATCTTCTGCCATTTTAAGCATGTGCTTCTTGGGCACAGAACCTGAAGAACTAGGAGTGACACCCACAGAAGCAAAACTAGACCTGCCTCTAGGAGAAGCCTTGGAAGCAGAAAGAGAGGGCCTAGACACCTTAGGAAGGGAGGGGAGTACAGTTATCTGAGAAGCCCCTACAGCCTGACCTGCCTCCTGGGAGGCCACATCCTGTAAAAACACAGTTTCTCCCTGGGACTCCAGAGAGGCCTCTGTCGGAACCACCGGTTCCACTGACGCCTAAAGAACCGGCGTCCGGTGCGGACGACTCTCTAACCTAGGTTTAACTGCCTTGTCCTTGCGCTTCTTTGAGGAAGCCGGCGTCGGAGCATCCGACGGCATATTGTAATTGCACCGCTTCCCAAAGACCAACCTGGCACAATCCAACCTCCGCTTTATAGTGCTTATTGAACCTAGCACAAAAGCGACACCCAACAACGTCGTGCTCAGGTCCCAAACAAGGTATACACAAATTATGGTAATCCCTATGCGGTATCTGTTTCCCACAAGAAATACAGTTATTCACTTTTTCTGACATCCGTAAACCACTGAGGCAAGAAAAACAAAATATTCTAACGGGTACTTAACCAACTCTGACTTCGGTCTGAAACTCAATTGAAAATTTCAGAACGCCGAACGGCACTTGCAACACTGCTTCTGCATCGGACCATGCGGCAAAAAAGACTGAGGATATGACGTCGGTCATGCGCATTTGTACCCTGACGTTCTGATGTCAGTCAAATGCGCCTTGACCGACGTCAGCCTTATACTCTGATATTCGGGCCGACCGAGGGACAGCGGACTACCCAAGTGTTAGGACTGCAGCAATGTGAGATGAAGAACATCAAGTAGATAGCTGTTATCAGACAGCAGGTCTTTTTTGGATAAGAAACATTTTTACAAGTGGGGGTATCACAGAGATTGCTACTTTCAGCATGTTACTTGGTAATTTTATAAAGTTGAATATAATTATAATTAGAACTGCAGTGCAAGCAGAAGTGGTTTGAGCTGAGTGCTGCTTGTTTTTTTTATACTTGATTTTGACTGGCATTCCAGTAATGTATTTACAAAGCAATTTATTTTTTCATGCCTCACAAACTTTGTGTTTCCATCTAGATATTAAGTAAGTTGTCATGTAGCCAATGCATTGAAATATTTTTTCTTCTACACTTCATTTTGTCTTGATTGGACTCTCATAATGACGGTTTGGCACGCTGGGCAGCATATTTAATTAAAGTTCCAGTTGTTGTGGTTTTGAGCATAGCTCCACCCCTTTCTGGTTGGTCACACCCCTTTCCATTGGCCCCACCCATTCAGCTGTCTCCTGTAGCCCCCCTTTAATTTGAAGTCACCAGCTGCCACTGAGCTACCATATATTTTGGGCATACTTCCTGGCTTTGTCAGTCACATGTGGAATTTAAGTGGGAGGAAGGGCTCAGTAATAAATATGAGTTAGACTATTTTTACTGAATTATTCGGGTCTTCTAAAAGATGATAATTAATAATAAATATGAGTTAGACTATTTTTACTGAATTATTCGGGTCTTCTAAAAGATGATAATAAGTCTGTGTTACATAACAGCTGCACAGGGTAATATGTGCAGCAGTTATCACCTCTGACTGAGCATGCATAACTTTGCAGTAATGAAATGCAGGTCATTATCACATTAACAATAAATGCAATTTAAATATAGCACTGAGCCATTATCACTTTTCAGGAATTACTCTCAGCAGCTGTCACTGTTATTCACATAAGTAGAAGTCATTCTCACATTGATTAATGCACAAGCCAGATTTGGGTTTCGGTCTACATGGAGTCATTTCAAGCCACCCACCCCCCACACCACTTTCTTTATGTCATATTTACAATTTGTTTGATATACAGTAAAGTCCCATTTGTGGTTATATGCTTCATATTTTTATGAACTACTGCAATTGAACATCGTATCATGTAGTAATTTCCTGCATCACACAGTCACTATATTACATTACTTCTGTCCTTGATCACTTATGTCCACTTCTGAATGAACACATGTAAAGAGAAAAGGTAGAGGTAAGGCAGACTGCTGACACTGAAGGAGGTCATGAGACAACAGTATCAGTAGTGTGAGTAGGTAGCCAGCACAGGTATCGGACACATTAGATGCCCTCAAGTGCCACTGAAGTCCCATGCCTGCCCTGGGTTCATTAGTGGAGTGGCCGTCCTTACCCGGCTTTTTCTCTTTACATGTGCCCTTTCTGTGCCCCCCTGTCAGTGTCCACCCAAGCAGTATTTCAGCTAAGGTAAGGTAAGGCTGTATCTTCTGATGTTCTCAGTCATTGTGTATAATTTGGTGTTTTCACGGGTTAGTAGGTATGTACCTCTGTATCGTCATCACCAGCTATGTACCTAATTCAAAGAATACTGCCCCTATGGATAGGATGGAAGACTTGGCTGGGCTAACCAGGTAATGCATATGATATACATATATGGGTTCATAGGTTCATACTAGGCTATCTGCCCTAGGGCATTTATAAGCCTAGCCAGAATGTGTTTGGCTTTTGCCACCCATTTTAAATGAATTTTGCTATGCCCTTTTTCGAGGTTAGTATACTGTCCCCTCTGTTTAACAGTGACACAGAAGTGATACCCGGGGTAAACCTACAATCTCCCATCCACTCATCAAGATTCCTCTTGAAGAGAGTCAATGAGGGACTCTGCCTAACCTGGACTGGGATTTTATTCCAGAGTGAAGGGAGCCTCTGGGTTATGAATCTGTCCCTCCAGCATGTCCTATTTATTTCAGTGCTGAGGTTCAAGTCTCTCGAGCATGTAGCTCGATGGGATTTGGATTTTCTGAGGTGCAGCATGTCCATTAATTCCGGGTTGGACATGGCTTTATACGTCAGGCACAGATCGCCTCTGAGCAAGCGGTATGCCACTGAGTAGAGCTGGAGTTTCTTTAACCGGGCAGCATATGGCATCTGTTTGAGCCCTTTGATCCTCTTGGTGAGGTACTTTTGGGGTCTTTCCAGTTGCTGCAGGTGTCTGGTAAGGTACATCCCAAAAGGGGCATTGTACTCAATTATGGGCCTGATGAGGGATGAGTAAAGAGGCACGATGACCTCCCCTGATCTAGATGTGAATCCCTTCATGATTAGGTGGGCTATATAAAATGTTTTTCTAACCACTTTGGCCACGTGGTTTTCAAATGTGAGACTGCTATCAACTTGGGTCCCCAGGTCCCTAATTACTTCTTCTGTACTTAATGGATTACCACCTATGTGGTAATCTGTGAGCACATTGTTTTTGCCAAAGGGGATGACTATACACTTTTTGGCGTTTAGCTTGAAGCCATGGCTCTGGCACCAGTTGTCTGTTTCTATGAGACCCTTTTGGAGGATGCTTGTGTCGGCTGGAGAGTCTATTATGGCGCCCAGTTTGTAGTCATCTGCGAACTTGGTCAGCCACAGTCCTTCCGTGTTGGCCTGTACCTCCGAGAAATATATACCGAACAAGAGAGGTCCCAGGACTGAGCCTTGTGGGATGCCACTTGTAACTGGTTTGGAGTCTGACATGGCTCCAGCAATTCTAACCATGTGGGTTCTGTCCTTGAGCCAATTTGCAACCCATCTAGTGACATAGGGGTTTATATTTAAGCTGGTGAGCTTATCTATAATGCCCGAGTGGGGTATTGTATCGAAGGCTTTTGCGAGGTCCAGGTAGGCTGTGTGGACCACCTTCCCCTCGCCAATGGCCTTGGTGACTGTTTCAAAGAAATCAACCAGGTTTAAGAGGCAGGATCTGCCCTTAAAGCCGAACTGGGTAGGATCCAGTGTCTGTAGGTCCCCAATATCTTTATTTATGAGGTTCATGATGATCCTTTCCATAGCTTTGCAGACCAAGCTAGTCAGGCTTATGGGGCGATAGTTTCCAGGATCCGTTGAGGCACCACCTTTGTGGAGAGGGACCACTGTTGCTGTACGCCACTCTTTGGGTACATATCCTGTAGTAAGGCTGAGACTGAACAGTAGTTTTAGGTTTGGGTTTAGCTCTTCTTGGAGTTCATGTAGGACGCAGCCCGGCACACCATCTGGTCCCATTGATGCTGTGTTTTTTGCTTTGGAGAGGGCGGCTCTTACCTGAGCATCTGAGATGTCAGGGGGGCAGCACTTTGCTGAGATAGATATTTGCCCTATTGGTGGGGGGGGGGGTTGCGCTGAACCTGTCAGCTAGGATGTTGTCTGTGGGTTCGGTGTATTTTTTGTCATTTTGGACTAATTCTGAGCATATCTGGGAATTCCCACCCAGGTTCCTAACATAACTAAAGAAAGCCTTGTGATTATCCTTAGTATCCTGTGCAATTTTTCTCTCGAAGCTGGCCTTAGATGATGTTATGAGTGCCTGTGGTTTTTTACTAATACTGATCAGAGATGCCTTCCCTTTTTGGGATTTTGCTCTATCATGTAGTAGCTTCCTCCTTCTATTGTATAGTTTGTTTATGGCTGGGGTCCACCATACAGGACGTCTGCCTTTGGAGGATTGGGTCTTGGTTTTATTTGGGATTGCATGATCCATGCATTCCTGAAGGTGTTTATAGAATGCATTTATAAAGGATTCTGCGGTCTGGGCCGTATTTTCCACAGGCCCGCGGGCTTTGAAGGATTCCACCTCGGTTTTGAGGAGTGTGAAATTTGCTTTAGAGAAGTTTTTCACTGTGGTTTTCAGGGCAGGGGGTGGGGTTGGGATATGAATATCCAGTGAGATTAGTTTATGGTCTGATCTTACCAGTGATGGATACACTTCTGGTCTGGAGCATAGAGTCCCCATGTTGGTGATGATCAGGTCCAGTATGTTTCCCCCTATTGTGGGAGTGGTAACAAGTTGTTCCATAGCATTTGAGTTTATAAATTCTAGGAACCTTTGGGCTAGGGTGTTGGAGTTAGAGTAATGCTCCCAGTCTATGTTTGGGTAGTTGAAGTCGCCCAATATAACGGTGTTTGGAGAGACCATCATATTTTCCATTGTTCTCAGGAAGGCTGATTGGGGTTCCTGGGTTTGGGAGGGTGGTCTGTAGCAGGCTATAAACTGGAAGGCAGTTTTACCCACTGTTAGTTGCACATGGAAAGTTTCTGATGCTTCATGCTATGCCACCAACCTGGAGGTGTGGATATCTTTGACGAATATTGATACTCCCCCTCCTTTTGTGGTTCGGTCCAACTTTTGGGGCCAAAAAGCATGGTATGAGGTATAACCTGGTAGTGTTGGGGTGCTCTCGGGAGCCTTGAACCAGGTTTCTGTTACTGCATAGATATCGATGTTCTCCATGCTAAGGAGAGTTTCTAGTGCGTGCATCTTGAGGTTTAGACTTCTGGTGTTGAGTAGCATTACTCTTAGTTTTTTATCCCTTGTGATACCTATGGAGGTGGGTTTGTCTTCTGAGCCTTGCCTAAAAAAGGCACTATGGGGGTAGCAAGAGCCTTTGCCAATATCCGAAAGCCCAGGGGTGACAGGTGCAAGCCGTCCCTAGCAAAGCATCGTGGCTTGTCGAGCATGTCATCCCAGGCTGACAGGCATTGGATCCCCTTTGAATGACACCAATACTTAAGCCAATTGTTGAAATTGATCATCTTGTCTTCATATTGTGGCATCATTCTTGGTGAGGGTAAGATGCTACTCAAGGTCGGGGTCATACCAGCCTGGGCTACATGCTCAGAGAGCTCCTCTATGTCTTTTTTCATGTAGTCCAGGGAGGTACGTCTCAGGTCATTCACACCAGCATGGACAATGACTGAGTCATATTTGTACTTGCCTTGGTGTGACCTGAGTGCTTGTGTTATGCGGCAGATCCTAGCGCCCGACAGACAGCTCACCGTGATCTTCTCCTTGTTCAGCCTGGTGAGCGGGACGTCAGTGTGTCTGACGATAGAGTCACCTATTAAAAGTGTATCAGGTGTGTTGTTTAGCCTTAAGGGCTGTGACTGTTCGGCACACTGGCTTTGTGAGCTATGTGTTGCACGTGTTTTGTTTTGGAGTAGCAGTTGCTTGGGTGTCTGCTTTGGAGGTCTCTGCTGCTTAGGCAGATTTTTATTTAGAGCCTCCGAGTATGTTTTTGTGTGTTTATGTGTTTGGTTTGCTGTCGTGGTAGGTCTATGTGAGACTGGAATTGTAGTGAGTGTGGTTTCCTTCTCCTCCTGACTGGTTACGCCAGTACTGAGTTGAGAGGGCTTAGCCTCCAGTTTGGCTATATGGTTGCATTTCTCACATGTGTTGGAATTTGTTGGGAGGAGGAGAGGGTTGTCTGTGTACATGAGGCAGTTGTAACATTGCCTCAAGATTCCCAGATTCACCAGCTGGACCAGAGAGGAGATTGACAACTGACCTTTGGACATGCTAGAATAGTATTGGGAATTCCTTTATAATTGAAAAAAGGGCCAATGGAGAACAAGGTACTCAAGGGGAGTTTGTGAGGGTGTAGTGCTTTTAATTTTTTAGTGCTGACTTATATAATTGCTTTAGTGAGCAAGTGCCAGGTAACTTAAATGCAATGTGTTACAGGTAACTTAAATGCAAAAACGACAAACAGTAACTTTCTTTCAAGTGAAACAAGGAAATAAGTGCAGTAAGCAATGCAGATATCACTAGGGATCCACAGAAGCGCTGAAAAGCCACGTTTTAGGTGGAATTAGGGTTTCAGGGAAATAACAAGCAAACAAACAACAAGCATACAAACAAAGCTAGATTCAGCAGGCCTGGATCTAGTCTATGCTACAGCAAACAAGGTGTAGCAATTTCAGTAAGAAACAGTTCAAATATGCAGGCACTATAAGCCTTTAGCCAGAAATTCCCAGCTCAGAAGGGCAGAGTCCAGCCTCTCCTCCCACAAGAGTGCAGACCACAAACCTTCTTAATGTAAAATAACTGGCCTGAAGCCCAAGTGCTTAAACCAGAACTAATACACTTTTAGAATAACAGACACTGAGCCCTCAATCAGCAGTTCCCAACTTAAAAGGATGTAAGCTACCTGTCCTGCTACCACAGTGCAGGCCACAAACCTTCCTAATGTAAAACAACTGGTCTGAAGCCCAAGTGCTTAATCCAAAAGACTTAGAATGATAACTACACTTTAATCAAGTTACTACCAAGCAGTAATAAATACAATTGAATACTTTAAAGAATGCCTGGATTAGTGCTCAAGTTACACAAACAAAGCTAGATTCAGCAGGCCTGGATCTAGTCTATGCTACAGCAAACAAGGTGTACCAATTTCAGTAAGAAGCAGTTCAAATATGCAGGCACTATAAGCCTTTAACCAGAAATTCCCAGCTCAGAAGGGCAGAGTCCAGCCTCTCCTCCCACAAGAGTGCAGACCACAAACCCTCTTAATGTAAAATAACTGGCCTGAAGCCCAAGTGCTTACACCAGAATTAATACACTTTTAGAATAACAGACACTGAGCCCTCAATCAGCAGT
This sequence comes from Protopterus annectens, assembly GCF_019279795.1. Classification (NCBI taxonomy): domain Eukaryota; kingdom Metazoa; phylum Chordata; order Ceratodontiformes; family Protopteridae; genus Protopterus; species Protopterus annectens. The sequence continues at coordinate 1,231,337,293 of NC_056726.1, read as the reverse complement.
TCCCAACTTAGAAGGATGTAAGCTACCTGTCCTGCCACAACAGTGCAGACCACAATCCTTCTTAATGTACAACAACTGGTCTGAAGCCCAAGTGCTTAATCCAAAAGACTTAGAATGATAACTACACTTTAATCAAGTTACTACCAAGCAGTAATAAATACAATTGAATACTTTAAAGAATGCCTGGATTAGTGCTCAAGTTATACAAACAAAGCTAGATTCAGCAGGCCTGGATCTAGTCTATGCTACAGCAAACAAGGTGTACCAATTTCAGTAAGAAGCAGTTCAAATATGCAGGCACTATAAGCCTTTAACCAGAAATTCCCAGCTCAGAAGGGCAGAGTCCAGCCTCTCCTCCCACAAGAGTGCAGACCACGAACCCTCTTAATGTAAAATAACTGGCCTGAAGCCCAAGTGCTTACACCAGAATTAATACATTTTTAGAATAACAGACACTGAGCCCTCAATCAGCAGTTCCCAACTTAGAAGGATGTAAGCTACCTGTCCTGCCACAACAGTGCAGACCACAATCCTTCTTAATGTAAAACAACTGGTCTGAAGCCCAAGTGCTTAAAATAAAAGGCTTAGAATGAGTTACACCAAGCAGTAATAAATACAACTGAGTACTTTTAAGATGATGCAAAAGCAAAATAAAGTAGGAAGAAACACAAATACAGTAAAAGCAGATACAAAAAATAAGTGGAAAGGGAGAAAGGAAAGGAGTAGCAGAAACTAAGCTGATTGGCCTTCTCAAATGTTCTCCCTGTACTGGGTAGAATGAGGTAATGACACTAGACTGGGAGGAAGGTCCCAGATCAAATTTACACTAGGGGCAACTGCAAAGCCACCAACTATAAAAACACTATACCAACAGGGAGGTAGGGTGAGAAACAACTGCAGAAATGTTTCTCACAGCTGAAAAGCAGCAGTGAGCCTTTAAATGAAAGTTTTAAGCAGCTAAAGGAGCCTCTAGAAAAAAAAGTTTAACTGCAACAAGTTATCAGAAACAAACAACCCAACAGATGCTTAATAAAAGTGGACAATTTCCAGTTAATACCTCACACACAGTGAAACTAGCTAGAAAAATACACAGTACACAAAGTGCTATAAATAACAAAGAAATAAAGAACAAACTAAACAAAAAACAGGATAGCTAATGTTATATATTATAGCTCCGAGTTTCCTCAGTGTCCTTCCTTTGATCAGTTCAGTGTGAAATGGCAGAACACTCACAACTGAACTTTTTAGGTAACAGAAAGTTGAAACCTGAGACAGCTTTTAAGAAAGAAATCTCAAAAGAACCAATGAGGTGCTTAGTTCTAAGCTGTAGTCCAGGTGACCTCAGTCAGCCAATGACCTCAAACAATTCTCTCTCACTGAAAGGACTGATGGCTTTGGCTAAACCAAGATGTCCCTGAATATGTGCTCAGACACACAGCCTCCACAAACACTAGGCCCAAATACAAGCCTGAATATGGAAATGCTACAAATATCCCCACTACTTAGAACAAACTGCAGAAATGTTTCTCACAGCTGAAAAGCAGCAGTGAGCCTTTAAATGAAAGTTTTAAACAGCTAAAGGAGCCTCTAGAAAAAAAAGAGCTTAACTGCAAAAAGTTATCAGAAACAAACAACCCAACAGATGCTTAATAAAAGTGGACAATTTCCAGTTAATACCTCACACACAGTGAAACTAGCTAGAAAAATACACAGTACACAAAGTGTTATAAATAACAAAGAAATAAGGAACAAAATAAACAAAAAACAGGATACTTAATGTTATATATTATAGCTCCGAGTTTCCTTGGTGTTCTTCCTTCGATCAGTTCAGTGTGAAAATACATCTGTCAGACATCAGTAGTAATCTGTTTGCATTTTCTTTCTTGCGCACGTTTGTCCACCTGGAGAATGACAAGCAAGAGCGTGGGTATGTGGCCATTCAGACATTCACCGGGCTGCCAGCCATGCCTCCGAAACTGAAAACCAGTACAACTTGAGCTTCCCCACATCCAGTGTGAAGCTATACTGGATTGCAAGAAAAGGTATGCGTTGGAGTGGAATACTGCAGTTGTTGGAAGAGAAGTGTTCCATCTACCCTGAGCCTGACATTCTTGTGCTGCACATCGGAGGGAATGATGTCCTCAGTCAACCACTTGGAAGGCTACGGTTTCAAGTCACAGCAATTTATGAACACCTTGCAGTCGTGGTGGCCACACTGTCATTTTGTGTGGTCTGATATAATTCCTCGACAGATATGGAAAACAGAAAACAGTCAACGGGCAGCTCACAAAGCCAGACGTTTATAGAATGGGTTCATGCATGGCTTGATGCACAGGATCGGTCAATCTACAATCTGCCATGACAGCATCACTGTGGAAGATGTTCACCTGTTCAGAAGGGATGGCGTTCACCTAACTGAGGAGGTCATTGCGTTGTTCTTGACTGACCTTTACAATGGCGTGAGGAGAGGAGAGCTATGCAGGATTGGTAACATGCAGCTTGTGAGAAGAATGGAAAACACCCATGACCAAGTAGGACCAGTAATGGTAAGTAAAACGTTGTTATGAAATGTGTTCTGTAAAATACATTTTTCTGAGTTTGGCAAATAACTGTGGTAAGGAGCTGGTGAAGATGGTGAGAAAGAACAACTGTTTCAGGAAAGTGCTACCACGTACAATCTAGGTTATGGAAATTATGATTTTTTTTCATATTTTGGTAAATAACTTTTCAAGGGAGCATCTGAACATGCTAAGTAATACCTCATTTTGATACACAGTACTTATAGTTCCAACATGGTAACACAACTGTGCCTTTATGTTGTACACATGTACAAAGTTTGTTTCGGACTTATGGTTATGGAAATTATGATTTTTTTCATATTTTGGTAAATATCTTTGCAAGGGACCATGTCAGTGTGCCAAGTAATAACTAATTTTGAAGACAGTGTTACTCCTTACAACATGGTAAAAGAACTGTGTCTGTGCACTGTACACATGTACAGATATCAGAGTTTGTTTAGCCGTGTAGGATTATGAAAATTATACATTTCTAATACTTCTCATTATTATGCCCATATCTTTGCAAGGGAGCATGGTGATGACACAAATGATACATCATTTTGAAGATGATATTGAGACGCACAACTTCTATGCTGATATGTATCCTGTTACAGGTGATGAGATATTATACTTTGTTTATTCATCAATTATGAAAAATATTATATTAATCATATTTCTGTGAATATCTCCGTAAAGGAGCATCACCCAGTAATGGTCAAGGTATCATTTTAAAGCTGACATTCATACAAACAAACTAAATACAAATTGTATGGGTTTACATGGTACATTGACCAAGCTATTGTGTTTTGCTTTTCCAAAAAGGTAAAAAATATATGCACAATATCAGCATTCCTTGCCAAATATTTAATAATGACTTTGATACACACTATCAACAGTTACACTGCTGAAAAGATCATTGTCTGCTGAACAACTTTCACATTTACATTTTTAGTCTAGCTTTTATAGTTAGTTATGAACATTTGTTTTCTGTATGGTATTACAAATTAATTTTCTGAAAATGAGCTCAGGCTGCACTGTTGTTCCTATGGTGGAATTAAGCAGGCAGCTTTTTCTGAGCTGCTTCAGAGTGAATGAGTTAATGGAGGAGAAGGACAGGCCTCTGTGGAGTAGGTCTGCTAGGTAATTCAGGATTAGAGGTAAGGAGAGCAGTGCTGTGTCCTCTCCTTTAGAGTGAGTCCAGGAACAGTACCTTTTCCACTTATCAGCATAGGATTTCCTTGTAATGGGTCTTCTGGCTTCAAGAATGATGTCCAGCAAATGCTTGCTTAGGCTGGTCACTGGGGGAGAATTTAAGGAATAAGCCAGGCTGCAAGATTCATGTTTTGCAGCTGTGGATGTAAGACCTGTCCCCCCTGCTGAGTGAGAAGAGTTGGGATCTGAGGTAGGTGCCAGGGTGGCGCTAGTGACAGGCTGTGCAGTAGTGGGTACCAGTGCTGGTGTAGACAGTCTGTGGCAATCAGGATTGTCCTTGGTCTGTCCTGTCTTATCCTGAGTAATATTCTTGAGAGAAGAGGCAGAGGGGGGAATGCATAGATTTTCCCACTGGAAGGATAGGGTATCCACTTTCCAGGCTCTGCTGTGAGGAGTCCTAGTGCAGAATTTGCTGAGTTGGTCATTGCATGTGGAGGCAAAGAGGTCCAGCTCTGGGGTCCCCCATTTTTGGATTAGAATACTGAAGGTGCTGGGGTCTAATTGCCACTCATGTGGGCCTAGGAGATTTCTGCTTAAGTTGTCTGCCACAGAGTTTTGTTTGCCTGGCAGGAATTGAGCTTGCAGATTAATCTGCATATCTAAGGACGTGTTCCACAAGGCCATGGCTAGCCTGCAGAGTTGGTAAGAGTGGGTAACCCCCTGCTTGTTGATGTACCACATAACTGTGGTGTTGTCTGTTTTTATCAGCAGGGGTCCTGGTAAGAGTTGGGACCTGAAACTGTCAGAGCATGCTGAACAGCTAGCATCTCTTTTTGGTTAATGTGCAGATGAGTTTTACTTGGGCTCCAGTGGCTCTGAATGCACTTGTCGTTCAGGTGTGCCCCCCAGGCATAGTCTGATGCATCTGTGGTTAGGGTCTGGGCAGTGTGGGGTTGAGTAAAGGGAAGTCCCTTGTTGTGGTTGCATGCTGCTGCCCACCAAAGAAACTCTATCCTTAGACAAGGTACGAAAGGTATGATGGTTTCCAGGTTCTGAGAATATTGACACCAAAGACTTAAGTACCACTGAAGTTTCCTCATATGCAGTCTGGTATATGGAATAAGTAGGATGCATGAGGCCATGAACCCTAGGGCCTGCAGGATTTTACTTGTGGATAGCCGGGTTCTGGTGGCCATCTGAGTGAAGTAGCCTGTCAGATAGGCTTGTTTTTCTGGAGTAAGGAATGCCATCTGGGATGCTGTGTCCAAGCTTGCTCCCAGGAATACAATTGTTTGACTGGGGACTAGTTTTGATTTCTTTTCGTAGATAGTGTACCCCAGGGAGGTTAGAAGGTTCTTTACATAGGTCAGGTGCTGCAACAGTTGTTCCTGACTGTCTGTCTGAATCAGGCAATCATCCAAGTATGGGTACATTTGAATTTTTCTCTGTCTGCAATAAGCAATGGGTGGAGCCAAGCATTTTGTGAAATCTCTGGGAGTAGTGGATAAGCCAAAGGGAAGTGCAGCGAACTGATAATGCATAGATCCTGCCCTGAAACGTAGGCATTTCCTACATGAGTCCCTGATAGGAATGTGCAGATAGGCTTCTTGTAGGTCTAGGGTGGCTAACCAGGCACCTTTGCACAACATTGGAAGAAGCTGTTGAAGGGTGAGCATTTTGAATTTTGGTACCACTAAGAAGGTGTTTAGAATGGAAAGAGCTAGGACTGGGCGCAAAGTGTCCTCTTTTCTGGGTGCCAGGAAGAGTCTGGAATAAAACCTTTGACCTATCTGTTCTGCAGGAACAGGTTGAATTGCCTTTATGGAGAGCAGGGAATGAACTTGGCTTTGTGCCTCTGCCCACTGGTTTGGAGGAAGGTCTGGGAACCCTTTTAGGGTTGGCAGTGTGTGTGTGAGCAGAGGTGAGGAGTGGAGTTGAGAAGTCATTGTAAATTCTTTCTGTAAGGGGGTGGCTTAGCACTCCCTGCTTTAGAAGTGGAGGTATTCCATTGCTTAGATCTCTGCATACCCTGAGACTGCAATCTGGGTGGTCTATTACCCCTTGGTTAGTCTGACATGGCCTTGAGGGGGCTGGAAAGGACCAATGTTTTGAGGGGCAATGCCTACTGAATCTTGGAGGCTGCACTTGCAAGAACTCTTTGACTGTCTGCATAGATTTAGCTTTTTCTTCTATCTTTTTTAGAACCTCTTCTGCTTTGGTGCCAACCAGATTGTCCTTATTCAAAGGAACATCTAGTAATTTTGATTTGACATGGTCTGGCAAGGTCTGCTCCTTAAGCCAAGCATGCCTTCTCAATACAGAACCAGTGACTGCTGCCCTGCAAGATGCTTCTAGGGCATCAAACCCACACTGCAAGGTATGCTTGTTGACTCGGCTGGCAGAATGCATAAGTTCCTGTAATTCTTTATTTTCTGCACAGTCTGTAAAGGTAGACAATCTTTGCTTAATAAGTTCCACAGTATGTTGCTGGTATTTCAGCATGTGAAACTGGCAATTCAATGCCCTAATGGCAAGAGTTGCAGAGGTATATACCCATTTCCTCCATCTGTCTAAAGCTCGGAAATCCCTGCCCATAGGGGTGGGATTCTTAGCTGTAGTGGCTTTTATTCCTTTATACCCTTGGGAAATTACCTCTGGGTCAGCAGAAGGATTTTTGAAAAGAAATTTGTGAGAGTCAGGGACTCTGTAGTACCTGTCTGGTTTCCTTTGAGCAGGGGGTAAAGTATCAGGAGTTACACTGGATTCCATAAAGACATCATCCACAGCATCCAGAATAGGAGGGATAGCTAAAGGCCTATGTTGTGGCAGCTCTAAAAATTCTCCGAGTCTCTATTGGGACTGAGGATAATCCTGGCATTCCCAGTGGAAGTGCTTTCTTAAAGTATGTACGGTTTCACCAAAAGAAAAATCCTCTGGAGGGGAAGCTGAGGGAATGGATTCCTCTAGATCTGAATCCTCATAAGCACATAAAGGCATGTCTTCATATTCAGAAATCTAAGAGTCGTCGGACTCCTGGGTCAGTTAAAGCTACTGGGGACAGGTCTCTTTCTCTTAGCAGGGGAAAACTGGCTTTCCCTGATCAGCTTGATCAGTTCTTCTGCCATTTTAAGCACTTGAGGTTGTGGCAATGGAGCAGGTGCTTGAGTTTTGGCCTTAGAAACTCAGTAGTTTTAGACAGAACTGAAGACGCAAAAGAAGTTGTCGGTTTTGGTCGAATATCGGTAATGCGAAGAACTTTCTCGGAAGCCAGTGCCTGCACAGCGGCTCTGGACCCATCCAAAGTAGAGACATCTGCAGCTTCTATAGTCAAATTAGAGTCTCGTGGCATACTGGACTCCGAATGGGTCCTGTTAGCGGCCTGTAAATCCACTGAAGTGGACATCAGGGGCTGCAAAAGTGCCTCACTGAGTACCGGCGAACTGGTGACTAGCTTAACGGAAGCATCGTTGGCAGTTTTGTACCTGTGCGGTCTGCCTCTATCTTTATCCTTACGTTTTTTAGGAAGATCGGAAGTCAGATGGCTTACTGAAGCCATTTCGGAATACAGAGGTCGACAGCGAAAGTGTTTAGCGACAAAAAGGGCCCGACGATGAAGATTTCGGGCGTTGAACAAGGCGCAAAACCGACAGCGAGGTACGTTGTGGTCTGGGCCTAAACAGGTGATGAAGTAAGAATGGAAATCTCGGTTTGGTATTTGCTTTCCACAGGCGAGACAATTGTTAACTTTTTTGACATCGGTTAGAGTAAGTAAAAAGGATCCCCAACAGGGTACTTAGCTTTAGAAGACTTCAGGATGATTCAATTCGGAAACGAAAACTCAGGTAGCGGCCAACAGGCACTCATGCAAAACATTTCTGCTTCAGGTTCCTCGGCAAGAAAGACTGATGTAATGGCGTCAGCTGTCTGTTTTTATACCCCTGACGACCTGACGTCAGTCTTGGAGCGACAGCAACCAACGCAGAAATACTAAGTCTCTGGTATTCGGGCCACATGAGGGCAGATAACCCAAGTGTTGTGACTGCAACAGTGAAACATGAGGAACATCTGGAAGACAGATGTGCTGTTTGTGAAGCATAGAGCGATCTTTCACCTGGCAACGTACTGAACACAAAGCATATGTTGCAAATAGTATGACACCCTCAAGAGTATAAGTACTGAATGTGTAAAGCTGCTTTCCAAATCTATCCATCACTCTGGACTCTCTAAAAGAAATGTGGACAGCAAGAATCTTAGAGTAAAAGGCTTCTTAATACCTCCTACAACAGTAGCACAATCTGTCACTGGAGTCCAATCCTTAACATGTCATAGGATCTTGTCTGGTCTTAATGGATCAGGTGGCTACAACACACAGTTCTTCCCTTGTGGTCCTGACAAAAGCAGCCACTCATCTTGTCTGCAAGGGGGAGCCACCTAGGATGATAGCTGGGGGGACCAAATGCCTCTCTGATGGATCCCCTGTTGTGATGTCATGGGGTCTGAGAGTCAACCCTCCCATTTCATCTTCAGAATCTGCTTACACTTGAGGTCATCAGGGAGGAATGGTGAGGAATCAATGCTACTTATGCTGTCTGTACCTGGGGTTGGGGGACTAATGAGAAGTCCATGTACCTACACATGTATCTGTGGTTATTACCTGACTTTAGATAGGGAATAGTCAAAGGAACAGAAAGCAGCCATTCTAGGTTCAGGTAAATCTTACTGGTAATGCAAGTGCATTTCAAACTCTGTCCAACCGCTGAGGCTGGTGTGTAGCACGAGGGAACAATCATGAAAATCTCTGTGGTCTAAGCCAGTGTTGACTCTGATACAGGAGGTGATAGCAGCATATACAGTTTTCCAAGTACTCAGAAAAGCTTTAGATGATGTTTAAAAGGGGGCAACCGTGAGCTTCTCAAACATAATTCAGGTCCCATGGGGATGGAACCGGCTTCCTGGGGGGGAATGAGATGCAGTACTCCCTTTAAGAATAACTTTGCAGGTAGCCAAGATGCTAAACAGGGATCAAAAGGCACACAAGCCAAACTTGCAGCAAGAAAAAGCTGCCTGCTAAATTCCACCATAGGAACAACAGTGCAGCCTAAGCTCATTTTCAGGACATCCATTTGTAATACCACAGAGAAAACAAATGTTCATAACCCTTTAACTATAAAAGCTAGACTAAAAATGTAACTGCGAAAGTTGTTCAGCAGACACTGACCTTTCTAACAGTGTAAATGCTCATAGTGCGTATCAAAGTCATTATTAAATATTTGGCAAGGAATACTGACATTGTGCATATTTTTTACCTTTTTGGAAAAGCAAAGCACAGCATCTTGGTCAATGTGCCATGTAGACCCATACAATGTGTATTTAATTTGTTTATATGAATGTCAGCTTTGAAACAATACCTTAACCATTACTGTGTGATGCTCCTTTATGGAGCGATTCACATAAATATGATTAATATATTTATCATAATTGATAAATAAACAAAGCATAATATCTCATCACCTGTAACAGACAGAGGCTACATATCAGTGTACAAGTTGTGTGTCTCAACGTCAGCTTCAAAATGATGCATAATTTGTGTCATCACCATGCTCCCTTGCAAAGATATGGGTATAATAATGAGAAGTATTGGAAATGTATAATTTTCATAATCCTACAAGACTAAACAAACTGTGATATCTATACATGTGTACAGTGCACAAACACAGTTCTTTTACCATGTTGTAAGGAGTAACACTGTCTTCAAAATAAGGTATTACTTGGCACACATGTTCCTTTGCAAAGTTATTTACCAAAATCTGAAAAAAAAATCATAATTTCTATAACCTAAGTCCGAAACAAACTTTGATACCTATACATGTGTACAACATACAGGCACAGTTCTTTTACCATGTTGGAATTATGAATACTGTCTTCAAAAAGTACAGTTGTGTACACTTACCATAAATGTAGATGTTCGAGTGTATTCACTGTTGCAGTCATCACACTTGGGTTATATGCTTGCAGTAGCCCTCAGTCGGCCTGATTATCAAAGTCTTGGGTCCTGCGTCAGTTGCTGTCTCTCATCTTCCATTACGCCAGGTAGTCAGGGGAATAAAGCATGCAGCCGACGCCACTACATCAGTTTTTCTTGCCCCAGATGTCAGGTGCCCCCCTAATGGGAAGCAATTAAATACATATACAAGGTTACACCTCTAACAAAAAAGCAAATACACCAAAAAGCTTTAAGCATAATAAACAAGAATAGAGGTATAGCCAAAAGAAGTCAGGGGGCTGGAGGGAGGGTAACCAGGACTACAACAGTGAATACACTCGAACGTCTACATTTATGGTAATTATACACAACTGTACTATGGTTTTCGTGTTTCACTGTTGTAGTTATCACATTTGGGTAGATTCCCAAAGCTAAGGATGGGAGGGGGAACTTAGATAGCATTAGGACCAGCTATAAGGCCCTGCAAGACTGCAGTGGCAAAGCCAGCTCTGGATTTAGAGAAAACTGGCAAATGGTAATGCTTGGTGAAGGTATGTACAGAACTCCAGGTAGCAGCTTCTAGGATGTCCCTGGTAGGGACACCTCTGAGAAAGGCTGTAAAGGTAGATGCAGCCCTGGTTGAATGTGGTTTTATCTCCTGTGGGGTAGGTTTTCCATGGTGATTATAGCAGAAATGAATGCAATGGCCTATCCATTTAGAAATGGTTTGCTTTGAAATGGCCTTCCCCTCTGCCCCTGCAGCACATGCCACCAGCAGCTGTTCAGATTTCCTGAGAGGTTTAGTCCTGTCCAAGTAAAATCTAAGTTGTCTGTGCACGTCCAAGGAGTGTAGTATACATTCCCCTTTGTTCTGTGGATTAGAAAAGAAGGTTGGCAAATGAATGGACTGATTAAGAGCCACACTGGATACTACCTTGGGCATGAAGGAGGGATTGGTCCTGAGGGACACCCTGTCCACATGAAAAATGAAGAAAGGCTCCCTTCTTGCTGAAGTGATGGCTAAAAGGAAGGTTGTTTTCCAAGAAAGGATCAACTCTGCATTTGCAGCTGGTTCAAAAGGAGATAGAGTGAGTTTTTCCAATACAAAGTTAAGGTCCCAGGCTGGAGCTGGGGCTCTCCTGGATGGTCTTAATTGGCCCCTCTGAGGAACTGCTTGAGCAGAGGACTAGAGAAGAGGGGTGCTTATGCTTTGTAGTGAGTTGAAATGGCTGAGGCATGAATTTTGATGGAGGAAAAGGAAAGGCCCTTGTGAAGCATCTCAGTTAAATATTAAAGAATCTGAGGTAAATTGGGCACTGATGTGCCCATCCCCTGAGTTTGGTTCCAGGAACAGAATCTTTTCCATTTTTCAGCATAAGATTTTCTAGTACTAGGCCTCCTTGCCTCTCGAATGACATCCAACACTTGCTTACTGAGGGATGGTAACAGATAGATCATGTAATTAGCCAGGCTGCCAGGTTCAGGGTTTGATGCTGAGGGTGCAGAATCTGGCCCTCCTGCTGGGACAGCAGGGTGGGAGTCTGAGGCAGGTGCCATGGTGCCAGCAGTGACACACTGCGCAAGAGGGGGTAACAGTGTTGGCATGGCCAGTCTGGTGCAATCAGTATCATCCTTGGTTTGTCCTGTTTGATCTTTAGTAGTACCTTGGAGAGGAGAGGCAGAGGAGGAAAGGCATAAACTCACAGATTTTTCCAGCTGACGGACAGGCAATACACTTTCCAAGCTTGCTTGTGGGAAGTCCTTGTGCAGAATTTGTCCATTTGGTAGTTCAGGGGGAGGGGTCAAACAGGTATCCCCCTGTTTGTTTATCAACATGTTGAAAGTCTTTGGTTCCAGTTTCCACTCGTGTGGGTCCATGAGATTTCTGCTTAGTTCGTCTGCCAGTGTATTTAGCTTTCCTGGCAGGGATTGAGTCTGTAGATGCACTTGGTAGCTCAAGGCTGTGTTCCACAGAGCCATGGCTAGTCTGCACAGGGGTAAGAATGGGTACCCCCCTGCTTCTTTATGTACCACATAACAGTGGTGTTGTCAGTCTTCACCATTAATTGTCCTGGAAGAATGTGGTCCTTGAAGGCTGTCAGAGCATTCTGTACAGCTAACATTTCTTTTTGATTGATATGCAGGTGCATTTGACTTGTGTTCCATTTGCCCTGAATGCACTTCCCTGCCAGGTGAGCCCCCCATGCATAGTCTGGTGACAGGGGGTAGAGTGAATGGTAGTCCCTTGTTTTGGTGACAGGCCTCTGCCCACCAAAGGAACTCTAACAGTAGGCAAGGTATGATAGGAATCATTGCTTCTAGATCCTGAGAATGTTGACACCATAGGCTTTTTAGATACCATTGTAGTTTCCTCATATGCATTCTTGCATATGGAATTAGGAGAATGCAGGAGGCCATGAACCCCAACGCTTGCAGTATTTGTCTTGCAGATAGTAGGGTCTTTGTGGCCATTAGTTTGAAGTAGGCTGTCAAATGAACTTGTTTCTCTGACGTGAGGAAAGTCATCTGGGAAGTTGTGTTCAAGCTTGCTCCCAGGAATACAATTTGTTGGCTGGGTACAAGAAGTGTTTTTTGTTTTGTTGATAGTGTATCCCAGAGAAGTCATCAATTTTTGTACAAAAACGCCAGAAGATTCAATAGTATGCCCTGGCTTTTGCCTGAATTAGACAATCGTCCAGGTATGGGCATATTTGAATATTTCTTTGCCTGCAAAATGCAATTATTTGAGCTAGACACTTTGTGAATACCTTGGGTGCAGCAGATAAGCTAAAGGGCAGTGCAGAGAACTGATAGTGCATGAAGCCTGCTTTGAAGCGTAGGTATCTTCTGCAAGATTCCCTGATTGGGATGTGCAGGTAGGCTTCCTTTAAATCCAGTGTTGCCAACCAGACATCCTTGCCTAGCATAGGAAGTAACTGGTGAAGAGTTAACATCTTGAATTTTGGGATCATTAAAATGTGTTTAGGATAGAGAGGTCCAGCATAGGATGCCAGGAGTTGTCTTTTCTGGGCAGCAGGAAAAGTCTCGAGTAGAAACCTTGTCCCTTTTCCTCTTCTGGGACAGTATGAATAGCCCTGATACTTAAGAGAGAGAGAACTTGCATTTGAGCTTCTGCCAACTGATTTGGGGGAAGATCTGGCCAACCGTTTGGGGTCTGTAAAGTGTGGAAGTGGAATCTGTATCCTTGGGAAACTATATTTAAAACCCATTTGTCCTGGGTAATGAGTTCCCAATTTTTTTGCCTGCAGAGTAATCTTTCCCCTTAAAGGAGAAGTCAGTTGAGAAGGGTTTGGAAGTTTTAAAGTTAAGTCATTGAGACAGTTTACCATAGGGGGGAGTCTTGCTACTCCCTGCTTTGGAAGTGGGAGTCCCCCACTGTCTAGTCCTGTGCATACCTTGGGACTGAAGCCTGGGTGTTCTGCTGGTTCTGGATTTGGACTGAGAAGGCCTAGAAGAGGCAGGAAAGGACCAAGTCTTAGAGGGCCAATGCCTACTAAATTTGGGAGGCTGTACTTGCAGAAAATCTTTAACAGTTTGTATACATTTAGCTTTTTCCTCCATCTTTTTAAGCACTTCTTCTGCTTTGTTGCCAAACAGGCGGTCCTAGTTTAAGGGAGCATCCAGCAATTTAGCTTTAACATGATCTAGCAAAGATTGCTCCTTAAGCCAAGCATGCCTTCTAAGTACAGACCCAGTGACATCAGCTCTGTAAAATGCCTCTAGTGAATCAAAATCACATTGCAAAGAATGTTTTCCAACTTGTTCAGCAGAATGCATTAAATCCTGTAAATCTTTATTTTCAGCACAGTCAGGAATCAACATCATTTTCGGTTTAAGCAATCCAATAATATGCTGCTGATATTTTAACATATGAAACTGGCAGTTTAAGGCCCTAATGGCCACGGTTGTAGGTGTATACCTTTTTACCCCATCTATCCAGAGCCCTGGAATCCCTATCAGAGGGGGTAGGATTTTTGGCGGTAGTAGCCTTAATGCCCTTGGGTCCCTGTGAAATGGTCTCAGGATCCGCAGTAGGATTTTTGAAGAGGAACTTGTGAGAGTCAGGAACCCTGTAATATCTATCTGGTTTTCTGGGAGCAGGAGCTAAGGAGTCAGGGGCCAAGCTAGATTCCGAAAAGGCATCATCAACAATGTCCAGTACAGGGGGGATAGCTAAATGCCTGTGTTGGGGCAAAAGTAAGAAATCCCTAAGCCTCTTTTTAGAATCAGAGTAACCCTGGCTTCCCAGCGAAAATGCTCCCTAAGAGTATGCAAAGTTTCACCAAAAGGGAAATCCTCTGAAGGAGAAGCAGAGGAATAGAGTCCTCTGCATCAGAGTCCTCATAGGTAGATAAGGGTAAATCCTGGTCATCAGAGGAATTAGAAAGTTCAGAATCCTGATCAGAAGAATCATAAGCAAATTTAGTCCTAGGTCTCTTAAAGGGGGAAGGTTGGCTTCTCCTGATTAAAGTAATAAGGTCTTCAGCCATTCTTATCACTTGTGTTTTAGGCATAGAGGCCTGTCCATGCAGTCTGGATGTCGGTTTTCAAGACATGGATCGAGTTTTAGGCCTTGAAGAAGAAGATGGCGTCGGTTTAATATGCAAATCAGTAGGCCTGAATGCACCCTCATAAGCCGGTGCCTGCACAATGGCTCCAGACCCATCCAAGGTAGAGACATCCACAGGTTCTACAGTCGAAGCATCTCACGGCATACCGGACTCCAAATGGGCCTCAGTAGAGGCCTGCGAATCCGAAGTAGTGGGTATCAGAGGCTGCTCCCTGAGTACCGGTGAACTGGTGACTAGCATAGGAGAAGCGTCGTCGGCAGCTTTGGACCTAAGCAGTCTGTCTCTGTCTTTATCTTTGTGTTTTTTTCGGAATGTCGGTAGTCAGTGGCTTACCGAAGCCATATCTGAGTAACTGAACAGAGTACCAAAATATTTAGAAGCTTAAATATACTGATGATGAATAGTTTGTTGCTTAAATAAGGCACAAAACCGACAGCAAGGTACGTCGTGGTCAGGGCCTAGGCAAGGAATACAGTATGAATGAAAATCTTTATGAGGTATTTGCTTTCCACAAGAAATACAATTATTGACTTTTACGACATCGGTTTAGAGCAAGAAAAAGCTCCCCCATCGGGGTACTTAGCTTAGTTGAAGACTTAGGTTCCGAAACTCGAAAATGAAAATTTCAAGAGTCGGCCGACTGGCACTTGCGAACTGCTTTTGCTTCGGGCACCGCACGGCAAGAAAGACTGATGTAATGGCGTCGGCTGCATGCTTTATACCCCTGGCGTCACGGAAGATGAGACAGCAACCGACGCAGGACCCAAGACTTTGATAATCAGGCTGACTGAGGGCTACTGCAAGCAGATAACCCAAATATGATGACTGCAACAGTGAAACACGAAGAACATTGAGGTATTACTTAGCACATTCAGATGCTCCCTTGCAAAGTTATTTACCAAAATATGAAAAAAAATCTTAATTTCCATAACCAAAGTCCTAAACAAACTTTGATATCTGTACATGTGCACACCATACAGGCACAGTTCTTTTGCCATGTTGGAACTATGAATATTGTCTTCAAAATGAGATATTACTTAGCACATTCAGATGTTCCCTTGCAAAATTATTCACCAAAATATGAAAAAAAATCATAATTTCCATAACCTAAGTCCTAAACAAACTATGACATCTGTACATGTGTACGACATACAGACACAGTTATTTTACCATGTTGGAACTATTAATACCGTCTTCAAAATGAGGTATTACTTAGCACAGTGACATGCCCCCTTGCACAGTTATCAAAAATATGAAAAAAATCATAATTAACGTAAGCCCTAAACAAACTGTGATATATTTACATGTGTACAGCGCAAGACAACATTTCTTTTACCATGTTGTAAAGACTGATCTGTCTTGAAAATGAGGTATTACTTAGCACGTTGACATCTTTCCTTAGCTAAGTCATTCACTAAAATATGAAAAAAATATCATACTTTTCATAATCTAACTCCTAAAAAACAAGCAATGCCCCAGAAAATGATATAGTGATTGTGTGATGCGGGAAATTAATACATAAGATGTTCAACTGCAGTAGATCACAAACATATGAAGCATATATAACCACAATCAGGACTTTACTATGTATCAAGCAATTTGTAAGAATGACAGACAAAAAGTGGTGGGGAGATGGCTTGAAATGACTCCATGTAGGCAAAACCCCAAAACTGGCTTGTGCATTCATCAATGTGATAACGACCTCTACTTATGTGAGTAACAGTGACAGCTGTTGAGAGTTTTACCTGAAAAGTGACAATGATTCAGAGCTATATTGTAAATGCATTTATTGATAATGTGATAATGAGCTGCATTTCATTACTTCAAAGTTATGCATGCTCAGACACAGGTGATAATTGCTGCACATAACCTGTTGAGTAGGCATTCATTATATTATCTTGTGCAGCTGTTATGTAATACAGAGCCATTATCATCTGTTAGGAGAAGACTAGAATCATTCAGTAAAAACAGTGTAACACTTACTCAGTAAAAATAGTACAACACTTATTACTGTGCTCTTTAAATTTTTATAGCACAAATACTGATAGACGTCTGCTAAACAAAGCAATACAGTCTTACAAAGAAAACCAGACTAAGCATTAAAACTTCTCTTCCCTTGAAAATCACATTCATTGAAACAGCATTGAAACCCACATTCCAAGAAAATGCATCTGGCCAGTGGTGGATAAAATTTACCTTTGGGCTGTTTTCAAATCATACATAATTAGGATGCTTTCAAATCATACATATTAAAGAGCATGTTAACACTTTTACTGATTGGATTAAATTATATTCCTTGTATAATGCAGTACACTTATTAGAGTGTATTTTTAATTTAAAGTTTTTGAACATTTTATCAGTAAGCAAATGCTAATAACACCACAAACAGACTTGGCATAAGCAGCACTAAACTCCTCTCCCCCTGAAGAACTATGCAGCACAAGAAATCTAGAAAATGCCAAAATTTATTGGGGGGGGGGGCATTGCTTGTATAATTTTAGAAAGTTGCTGGAATAAAATGTTTTGTGTTACCATGCATTTCCTGAAAGACAGGAAGACTGAAACTTAGATGGCTATTGTTACTTAGCGAGTTCAGTTCCCACTGGTTTGCCAGAAAAACACAAATTCTAAGAGGAACAGACCAAAAGTATGAGCCACAGATTCCAGACATTCTGTAAAACTTTGGACAGTTGAGAACTATGGACTTAACTGCTTGAATCACAAGTGGTGATATGGATAGAGAATATAGGCTCTTGCACCTTGTACCCAAGGTCCAATTGTGAACATAATTTTACAAATTAACATTTATTGAAGTCAAAGACCATATCATCATCATGTATGTTTATTGTTTAATTTTACTGAAAGTAATTACCTTAATCAGCTGGTTAAATCTCACACTACTGGCAGTAATATTCTTGCTATTACAATGCTAACAGTATAGGTAATATACAAGTTCTAAGCTTCGCCATGGGGTTATCATTGAGCTTGTACTCCTATACGCTGGACTTAAGGACACTTGTATCATCTAGAACCATTTTAAATTTTCGGAGTGAACTGAGTGCAGAGAGAGATTGTTCCAAATAGCAACTGCAGGACCGTGGAATGAATTAAACCTGTGGTAACTTCATAAGTGTCTGAAGTAAGTATACTCTTGGTTTCTGTTGCCAAAAATGTATCTGTTCATTCTTAGACTTTACATCGCCATTATATTAATCTCTACAGATTACTTTGAAGTATCCTGATATATTTTCAGCCTAATCTGTAACAACTAAATAAAACTGTAAATGTACACTATGTATTTGGCATAAAATCTCTGGAACCTCTACATTTTTGATCCATAGAGAGGTAGCTGCAGAAACTTTCTTTGCAGTAAGTGGATTTAAGAAAAAAACTCTGAACAAGCGTATGAAAACAAACATTTTCCTAAGCACTACAGCTGTATTAAAAGAAATATTTCCTAGTAGTTGTTAGCGCCATCCATAAATTTCAGTTTACCATTAACAACTGCACCCTAGCCTTTATATGACACCACCTTGTCTAATATAGTCCCATTAAGGTGTAGGGGTAAGAATTACTCTCATCTCCAAGGCATATTACTAAGCACTTGTTACTAATGTAAACACCATTATTAATGGACTGGACATAGAGATGATCCAAACTAACTAATCTGCTGACTAATGTGATCAATTGCAGATATAAACTTGGAACATTACACTCAATTTGTGCCACATACTGAGGTAGTAAAAACATCAAAGAGAGAATTGGCCCAACTACTGAACCAAACCCACGTTATCGCCTTTGGTTATGATAAACAAATTTGGTGTTATTTCAGTGCATATTTTCCTATGCACCCTTACAAAAGTCAAAGCAAAGCACATGAATGTGGGCAATAAAACTTAAAAAGACTATAAACGTTTGAAACATTTAAGTCACATAAATGTACTGTGATTAAAGAAACATTCCAAGCCTACTTAAAAAATCTGCAGAATGTTCAGGATAACCAGCTTCAAACACTTTGTTTCACTGACTGAAACAGCAGGCTGAACAGAGTCTAAGAAGAGGCAACTACACATCCTCTGTGAACTCTCCAGACAATACCCTGAGGATGACAGTGTAGGGAGCAGCAAAGCTGGACATCTTTAGCCAGGCTATAGTGGTAAGAAAAATTATAACAATCATGAAACTCAACATACCCAGATTTGTCTGAAGAGCCATTCACATGTTTGAACTATGTTCTTAACAGAAAACACTGTACTGCAAACCAAACACTTAACAGTCTGAGTAATAGCAACAAATATAAAGCATAGGTTGTCTAATACAATGAACTGCATGACCAACTATGAATGGAAGCACATAGTTGCAAATCCATACCAAATACTGTTCCAAAGCAAAATGTCAGCAAAGTTACAGCAAAGGTAAACTCAATGTTCATAAACCAGTCTGCCACACACATCCCACTCACAGGCACGCGCGCGCGCACACACACACACACGTTATAACAGTATAACAGTGCAGTGAAAAGTAGCAATGGAATTACAATACAGCATATGTAGATACCAAAACTGATCATGAAAACGATAAATGGCACCTGTGAAGGGTTCCTCAAACGTCAAGCAACTTTATACAGTTTAGCTGATGAAACGCTAACAAGAGTCCAAAGCCTAAGATTAAACAAAAATTACAGACAAAAGCCATCCCAAGCAGTCAAGCTGCCACTGTTTTGGACTAACAACAGATAAGCCAATCTTTGGTCATAAATGCATATACTGTAACACCAAAACGGACTGAAATTAAGTATTTCCAAATATGGATTAATTCTGAGATTTTGTAGTCTTTGCATTACAACCTGGTAAAGGATACTGTTAAATGCTTTTGACAAGTCCAGATAAAAAAAAAAATAAACAAGAAAACTGAAATTCGAGGAGTTAACGAAACTAGAAATGCAGAAGACTGGTTAGACAGGGTCATGAATTGCTGCAAATTATGCCTGAAACAAGTCAGTACAGGCGGCAGTTCTGCAGTAGTATTTCTCAATAAAAAATCCAGGGATTGGATCTGGGTCCATAATGCATTTACCTATGTCTAAGTGGCTTTTAGATGACTGGATGTGTATTAACAAATACCGTTACAATTATGAGTCTGCTTTCTACATGGTCTTAAGACCTAAATGCAGTTTGGATAAACATTTTTATACACAGACGATAACTCATCCATACATCCACCACGATCCTTTATTCCCATTTGCATAGCAGACGATGATCACTATTAAAATGGAAGGTGGGATACAGCAGGAGAATTCCATTTTGTACTCACTCACAAGGTCTTAGTAGGCTCCCCCACAGACACACACTCACAACTCCTGGAACTTTTAAAAAAGGAAACACCTCTCAAAATGCACCATGAGCCCCCAAGCATGCAATAACTGACAGTAGCGTTTTCAGTAATTCTCCCTGTAACTATTAACTTTGGGCTCCTGTTTGCAAGATCAGGTTTGGGACGTGGTGACGATACTATTTGGTGGGGCTGCAAGTCATCATACCACAAAAAATTCTTTATCCTGCACCAACGGCCTACAAAGACACCCCTGGACAAAAACACTTCAGAGCATGTTCCTAGCATACTATAGTGTTCATTCCACTGGCGTGTCAAATGCCAATGGTATCCAGCCAGCAAACAGATCACGGAAAATGTCCTTGTTCTGGACTCACCCCTAGAACAATCCCGTGGCAATGCAAAGGTATGCATCGCCACTGCCTCATCAGATAAGCTCATTATTCCTGTTATGTTGGTCCACTTTTTTCTACACAATGAACACCCTCACAAGTAAGTCAATAAACAGCAGGACAAAAAGCTAACCATTTCAATACCCTTCTTGACTGTGCAGTTACCTTTATCTTCATCACCCTGTTATGGCTAAGTAAAGCCGTTGTGTAACCAATAAAATGGTAATAAGATATCGTTATAGTCTTCAAAGAGAAAACATGTGTAATGGTAAGTTAATGCTAGGCAACATCCACAATTACTATGCAACAATAAGCACCTATACACTTGAACAATGTGATCCGAGTTAGAAACCCCACACCTAAAGACACACCCCTAACTTGCACGATCCAAGAGATTGAATTCCTGCAATAACAAACAGTGCACAAAAACATAACATAACCTAAAAAAGGTACGATTAAACCCATCCCCACTGTAAATATTAAGATACTACTGACATTTTAGGAATTTATTGGTTTTAACCCACTTTGCAGCACCAGAGCTTTGTGGTAACAGCTCACAAAGCAGAAAGATACTAATTACAAGTCCCCTTCCACCCGATGTAAAACAAAACACATAACGACACCTATACTTTCTCTTCATGAAATGCAGAGGTCACCACCACACTATAACAGGCCCAACTTATCAGAGCCTCCCTCCCACCTGTCGCAGGCCCACTAGCTGAGAGCCAGAGAAACTATAAAGTGATGACTCCTTTTCCCAGAAGTGTCGCTGGCCTGAATGATCCCGTCTCTTCTTAATAAAAAATAAAACATAAAATCATCAGTCTTCCATTTTTTAACAACCCGCTTTCTTCTAGACCCCAATTTCTATCCCAGCTCTCTCCGCTGATACCGTTGTTGCAATGATATGCAAGTACTGGCAAGCTTTTTACGACATAGCAACAACTTGTTCATACTGCAAACATATTGAGTTTTTGTCCAGCTAGTAACTGAAACTGTCCTTACATCTGTTAAGGAAAGGACAGAAAAATAAACAGAATAACTTCCTTGGAATGCCCGTATTTTCGGAATGGCAAAGTACGATACAATACTTCTGTATACCATATTCCACCATATCACAGTATTTCACTTAATAAAAACTTTCTGAAGTCAGGCAACCAAGAATGGCAATGCGGGAGAGCCACAAATAGGGAAGTAAAGGTGTTCAGTGTCTCTCTCTCTCTCTCTCTCTCTCTCTCTCTCTCTTTCTTAATTTTTTGTTTTTCATTATTTATAGAAGGTAGCATGTCTGTTTTTTTTTTTTAGGATGCAAAAGTGGCCTTACAATTCCGGTGCCTATGCTTCTACTAACTAGAATAATAACTGGATACTGACATCTGATATATACGTAAATAAATATCACCAGGACTCACATTAGTGTAGCAGACTAGCCATAACCATGACAGCTATTGCCCATATCAGATTATATCTTATAAAATTATGTGGATTTCAACACCAAATGTGATAAAGCACTTGCAAACGCATCATACCTGAATAATAATATTTGTACCATAGCCTCTCTAACAGTCTCTGGCGATCCGTGAGTACCCAAATAAAATAGAGAGATCCAGTAGCAGGTAAAATCTCCAAATATTAGAAAAAAACAACAAAAAAAGGAAATACCTGCTGCTGGACCCTCTATTTATTTGGGAAAACAAAAGAAAATTAGGTTGAGGGTGAAGGTGTTACACACATGGTGGCTTGGATTGCAAGAATCTGATTGGCTGCCACCACTTGCTTTATCAACCACTTCGTAAGCAGATTTTCTACTAAAAGTTTAATGTGAACAGTGTAAAAACACACTGAATCATAACTACAGAAGGTAAATTACAAGTTCAGTTATGATTTCAGCATGTTTTACATTAACCTCAACTACAAATATGCACTACAGTTTCTCGCACTTGTGGAAGGCACTCGAGGGTAACAGCTTGCAGTTCCTATCTTCTCATGGCACGCTCGAAGGTAAGCACAGAGGCGCCATGAGAAGGTACTCGGGGTTAATGAGTTAGGAATATGCCAACCCTGTATGCAAGAGTTCACACAGATGCAACAGTAGCAAGGGGACTTCAACTTGGCAAGCCTTCAGCTGTCTTTGTAAACACCACATGGAGAATCTTTTAATCTTAGACAACTAAGATCAGCTGGTATTAGGTTTCCTGGCCTCCTGCAAAACTGTAAGCACATGCTCTGTGTAAAGGTGTCTGCAAGGGATCAAAATTCTATCACCCACAGATTAAGGTTCAGAGAATCTAGGTAGGGATGGATTAGGGATCCCTTGTCCTGTGTGAGAAGGTCCACTCTGTGAGGTAACCTGTGATGACTGCCCCTAGCTAAATGCAGAAGGAGGGTAACCAATGCAGTCTTGGCCAAAAGGGAGTGACCAACAAGATTTTTGGTTTGTCCTGCTGGATGTTCAGTAAGACTTTTTGAACAAGTGGGAAGAGGGGAATGCAGAGAGAAACATCCACTTCTATAAGACTGAAAAGGCGTCCGTTGCCCTCGCCAGGGGACTGGGTAGCCTGGTGCAAATTAATGGAAGCTGTCTGTTCACAGTGGAGGCAAAACAGATCTGTGGCGTACCCTACATGTGGACTATTTCCAGGAACACATCCCTGTGAAGCATCCATTCGTGGGATTGTGAGACGGACCTTCTCAATATGTCTGCCTGAGTGTTCTGGGCTGAAGGGAAGTACACTGCCTGCAGAGAGACTCCCTGCTGGGTCGCCAGCGCCCAGACTTGGAGTGCGAGTCTGCATAGCAAGAAAGATTTTGTTCCCCCCCTACTTGTTCACATACCATAGAACTGTAGTGTTATCTGTGAACAATTTTAGGGGACCCTGCTTTAGAGCATGTTGGAAGGCTTTCAGAGCATATCAGCTTGCTCTCATTTCCCTGATATTAATATGCTCCTGTCTGAGGGAATCTGACCAAATACCCTGTACTCTGAGGTTGCCCATGGCAGCTCCCCAACTCAGATCTGAGGCATGTGTGTACATCTGCTGAACTGGGAAGAGAGCTTACAAGGAAAGCCACGGGTTAAGTGTCACTTGGTGCAACCACCAAAGGATCTCTTTCCTGAAACATGGAAGGAAAGGGATGTCATACTCCACGGGGTGTGAGTGTTGTATTTATATAAACCTCAGGTACCATTGCAATTTTCTCATGTAGAGTCTTGCCAATGGCAGCATTGGGATAGTGGATGCCAGTAGTCTGAGGTATTGTTTGGCTGTCAAGGTAGAGGTGTGGAGGACAGAGAGCAGGTACTGCTTTAGGTTTTCCACCTTTTGAGGTGGAAGGAATACTCTCAGGACATCCTTTTTATTCTGCACCCAAGGAAAACTTGGTCTTGTGAGGGATTTAGATTGGACTTTGGGTAACTGATGTTGAACCCCAGTGCTTGCGGGACTGATATAACTGTTTGTAATTGGCATTGTAGGGACCTGGAACATTCTGCTTGAATCAGGAGGTCATCCAGGTATGAGAAGATTTGAATCCCTTGGGTCCTGCAAAAGGCAATCACTGGAGACAACCACTTCCAAAGGGCAAAACAAAGAACTGAAAGTGTGAGGAACCCACAAAAAAATGTAAATATCTCCTGTAACTGGTCCTTATTGGTATGTATAGGTAGGCATCCTTTATGTCCAACATGGCTAGGAATCCCTGAGGCATTACCAAGGGAAGGAGGATAAGTACATGAAAGGTGGGTACTTGTAGAAAAAGATTGAGATGGGAAGAGATCTAGGATCAGCCTCCATGGTCCATCCTTTCTTGCGACCAAGAAGAGTCTTAAGTAAAATCCCCTTCCCTTTTCTCAAGCAGACTGTATGACTGGCTGGAAAAGATGGCGCTGTTCTTTGGGAGGCCGTGCGATGTCTCTCAAGGAGGGTGGGGTGATCCAGGCCATAAAATAACCCTTTTCTATAATGGACAAGACCCACTTGTCTGAGGTAATGCTTTTTCAAACTGGAAGACAGTGACAGAGCCTTAGGGACAGGGGAATGAAACAGAGGGAATTGGGCCGCAGAGGCAGGTAGTCACAGACTACCTCTACCTATACTGAAACTGAGGTTTCTGGGCAGGGGTCTGAGCAGGTCTGGAAGGAGTCTGTTGCTTCCTGGCACTATCTCTGCCCTTGGAAGGTGGGGGTGGAGCAGAGTGTTTTCTGATGAACTGGGCTTTGGAGGGGTAGTTTCTATGAAATTTGGGTATAGGAGAGAGAAACAAGTGCTTTAAATCTCCTGTAGCTCTTACATCTTTTGTTAATACGTTTTGAATAACTCAGCCACTTCTGTGTCAAAAAAGGGAGCATTATCCAGGGGTGAGTCCAGAGGTTTGGCCCTAATGTCATCAGGCAAAGGCTGTAATCTTAGCCATGAATATCTTCTCAGGACTGAAGCAGATGCAGCAGATCTGGCAGAAGCTTCTGCAGCATAACTGCATCTAATAAAATGTCTAGTGACCTGGGAAAACAGGGAAAGGAGGCTAAAAATGTGTGCCTTAAAATGAGAATCTGAGAGCTGATATGAGCTTGGTGGTCTGGGCCAAAAGGGCTTGGGCATACTTTGACATGTGTCTGGTAATTCACTGCCCTGAAGGCCAAAGTTGCAGAAGTATATACTTTTTTTTGCCAATACTGAAACAAATCAATGATAGTATACATGCAGGACCATGGCAAATACTCCTTGAAAGAGAAGAACTCTTTTGGCAAATAAGAACTTGTGCACATATTACCCTAGGGTTGAATGAGCACGTTTCTTTGTTATGCATCCTTAAACATCTAGCATTAAAGAGATGAAAGATTGTATGTGATAATTTCACTGTTTTAAGTAAGAGGTAGTACATTTCTTAACATTAGTCTTATTCACATTTACTTATTTATATTAGAATTTTTTTATATAATATGGAATATTTTGGTAATATTAGTATGAATATTCGTGTCCTTAAGTGAGTGTACTTTATACACGAACATCATTTATTTATTTATTTACTCATTTCTTAACAAGACCATAATATGTATGTTTATTCTTGTTTATATAGTATAATTTGGTTTTTATAGTACATTCTGTTTAAATATACAGATCAATTGAGTAGTAATATAGTTATTGTTTATAAGATGTTTAACAATAACATCAGTATTAACATTAACAAATATATTCCAATTTGGTATTTATTTCATTTTTACTTCTTAAGGGTGTATTTTATATATATATATATATATATATATATATATATATATATATATATATATATATATATATATATATATATTTATTTTTTATATATATATATATATATATATATATATATATATTTATTTTATATTTACATTTATACACACATATTCATTTTACATTTATGTACATATTTACATTTACATACACATATATGTTTATATTTATGTCTAAAATATTATTATATCATGATCAACATTATACAATATACATAATATACATTTTTTATATTCTTTTACATTTTGTCATTTTGAGAATGTAATAGGTAAAAAGTTGTTTTGCCCACATACAAAGTTCATTACAATAAGCTGTAATTAGCGTTTTAACAGCCTGTTTTAAAATAGTGCTTTAAAATAGTGTTTAAATCAGTTTAAACTAATGTTTCATTACGGTTTCAACATTAATTATGTACATATAACATAATGCAACAACGTAGATATTTTAAAAGTACGTAAAATGAATGTACTTAATTGTTCAATTAATTAATTGATTAATTATTTACGTGATGTGATCACATGGTTGGAAAGCTTATTTAAGGACTGTTTTGTTTGTAACACTGTTTGTCTGAAGAAGGAAAAATACTATTTTTTCCGAAAGCGCTTACATTAAAGGGTTTCGTGTTTTTTACATTTCGGCAGTGGATTTTGCTTCTGGGCTTCACATCTTCTGGTTTTAATTTCAAGATCAGGTAATTAGCCAGGCTGCAAGGTTCAGGGTTAGAAGCTGTGGGGGCAGAATCTGGCCCTCCTGCTGGGACAGCAGGGCAGGGGTCTGAGGCAGGTGCCATGGTGCCAGCAGTGACACACTGCACAAGAGGGGATATCAGTGTTGGCGTGGCCAGTCTAGTGCAATCAGTATTGTCCTTGGTTTGTCCTGTTTGATCTTTAGTAGCACTTTGGAGAGTTGCAGCAAGAGGGGGAAAGACATAAACTGATAGGTTTTTCAAAGTGAAAGACAGGGTAGGTTTTTCAAAGTGAAAGACAGGGTATCCACTTTCCAAGCTTGTTTGTGGGGAGTCCTTGTGCAGAATTTGTCCAATTGGTAGTTCTGAGGGGAGGAAAACAGGTCCATCTCTAGGCTCCCCCATTTGTTTCTCAACATGTTGAATATCTTTGGTTCCAGTTTCCACTAGTGTGGGTCCATGAGATTTCTGCTTAGGTCGTCTGCCAGTTTATTTAGCTTTCCTGGCAGGAATTGAGCCTGTAGGTGCACTTGGCAGCTCAAGGCTGTGTTCCACAGAGCCATGGCTAGTCTGCAGAGAGGGAATGAGTGGGTTCCCCCCTGCTTGTTTATGTACCACATAACAGTGGTGTTGTCTGTCTTTACCAATAATTGCCCTGGAAGAATGTGGTCCTTGAAGGCTGTCAGACCATTCTGTACAGCTAACATTTGTTTTTGATTGATATGCAGGTGCATTTGACTTGGGTTCCATTTGCCCTGAATGCACTGCCCTGCCAAATGAGCCCCCCATGCATAGTCTGATGCGTTTGTTGTTAGGGTTTGGGCGGCAGGGGGTAGAGTGAATGGCAGTCCCTTGGTTTGGTGGCAGGCCTCTGCCCACCAAAGGAACTCTATCTTTAGACAAGGTATGACAGGAATCATTGATTCTAGATCCTGAGAATGTTGACACCATAAGCTTTTTAGATACCATTGTAGTTTCCTCATATGCAGTCTTTCATATGGAATTAGTAGAATGCAAGAGGCCATGAACCCCAGGGCTTGGAGTATTTTCCTTGCAGATAGCTGGGTCTTTGTGGCCAGTAGTTTGAAGTAGGCTGCCAAATGAACTTGTTTCTCTGGTGTGAGGTAGGTCATCTGGGAAGTGTATTCAAGCTTGCTCCCAGGAATACAATTTGTTGGCAGGGTACAAGATGTGATTCTTTTCGTTTATGACGTACCCAGAGAAGTTAGCAATTTCTTTAGAAGTGCCAGATGATTTAATAGAATGTCCTGGCTTTCTGCCTGAATTAGGCAATCGTTCAGGTAAGGGTATATTTGAATATTTCTTTGCCTGCAAAATGCAATGACTGGAGCTAGGCACTTTGTGAATACCCTGGGAGCAGTAGATAAGCCAAGGGGCAGTGCAGAGAACTGACGGTGCATGTAGCCTGCTCTGAAGCGTAGGTATCTTCTGCAAGATTCCCTTATTGGGATGTGCAGGTAGGTTTCCTTTAAATCCAGTGTTGCCCACCAGGCATTTTTGCTTAGCATGGGAAGCAGCTGATGAAGAGATAGCATCTTGAATTTTGGGATTACCAAACATGTGTTTAGGATAGACAGGTCCAGGATAGGATGCCAGGAATAGTCTTTTCTGGGTACCAGGAAAAGTCTTGAGTAGAAACCTTGCCCCCATTCTTCTTCTGGGACAGGTTGAATAGCCCTGATGCTTAAAGGAGAGAGAACTTGCTTTTGAGCCTCTGCCCACTGATTTGGGGATAGGTCTGGCCAACCGTTTGGGGTTGGTAAGGAGTGGAAGTGGAATCTGTATCCTTGGGAAACTATATTTAATACTCACTTGTCTTGGGTAATGAGTACCCAATTTTTTATTTGTATGCAGGGCGATCTTTCCCCCAAAGGAACAGTCAGTTGAGCAGGGCTTGGAAGGTTTAAAGTTAAGTCATTGAGAAAGTTTACCTTAGGGGGGAGTCTTACTACTCCCTGCTTTGGAAGTGGGAGCCCCCCACTGCTTAGGCCTTTGAGTAACTTGGGACTAAAGCCTGGGTGTTCTGCTGGTTCTGGGTTTGGACTGAGAAGGCCTGGAAGAGGCAGGAAATGACCAATTCTTAGAGGGCCAGTGCCTACTAAATCTGGGAGGCTGTACTTGTAGGAAATCTTTAACAGTTTGCACATATTTAGCTTTTTCCTCCATCTTTTTAAGTAGTTCTTCTGCTTTGTTGCCAAACAGGCGGTCTTGGTTTAAGGGAGCATCCAGTAATTTAGCTTTAACATGATCTGGCAAAGATTGCTCCTTAAGCCAAGCATGCCTTCTAAGTACAGATCCAGTGACAGCAGCCCTGCAAGATGCCTCTAATGAATCAAAACCGCATTGCAAAGTATGTTTTCCAACTTGTTCCGCAGAATGCATTAAATCCTGTAATTCTTTATTTTCAGCACAGTCAGGAATCAACATCATTTTCTGTTTAGCAATCCAATAATATGCTGCTGATACTTTAATATATGAAACTGGCAGTTTAAGGCCCTAATGGCCAAAGTTGCAGAAGTGTATACCTTCTTACCCCATCTATCCAGATCCCTGGAATCTCTATCAGAGGGGGTAGGGTTTTTGGCAGTAGTAGCCTTAATGCCCTTGGGTCCCTGTGAAATGGTCTCAGGATCCGTAGTAGGATTTTTAAAGAGGAACTTGTGAGAGTCAGGTACCCTGTAATACCTATCAGGTTTTCTGGGAGCAGGAGGTAAAGTGTCAGAGGCGAGGCTAGATTCTGAGAAAGCATCATCTACAGTGTCCAGTACAGGAGGGATAGCTAAAGGCCTGTGTTGAGGCAGGAGTAAGAATTTCCTAAGCCTCTTTTTAGAGTCAGAGTAATCCTGGCTTTCCCAGCGGAAATGCTCCCTAAGAGTATGCAAGGTTTCACCAAAAGAGAAATCCTCTGGGGTGGAAGCAGAGGGAATGGAGTCCTCTGCATCATAATCCTCATAGGTAGATAAGGGCAAATCCTGGTCATCAGAGAAAACAGAAATTTCAGAATCCTGATCAGAAGGAAAATCAGTCCTAGGTCTCTTAGAGGGAGAAGGGTGGCTTCCACTGATTAGAGTAATAAGGTCTTTAGCCATTCTTATCATTTGTTTTTTAGGCATAGGGGCCTGACCATGCGGTCTGGGCGTTGGTTTTCTGGGCATGGATCATGTTTACGGCCTTGAAGAAGAAGATGGCGTCAGTTTAATGTGCAAGTCAGTAGGCCTGAACACACCATCCAAAGCCGGTGCCAGCACAGCGGCTCCAGACCCATCCACGGTGGAGACATCCGCAGGCTCCACAGTTGAAGAAGAATCTCCCGGCATACCTGACTCCAAATGTGTCTCAGTAGAGGCCTGCGAATCTGAAGTAGCGGGTATCAGGGGCTGCGAAAGCGCCTCACTGAGTATTGGCGAACTGGCGACTAGCTTAGGAGAAGCATCGTCGGCAGCTTTGGACCTATGTGGGCTGTCTCTGTATTTATCTTTGCGTTTTTACGGAATGTCGGTAGTTGGGTGGCTTACCGAAGCCATTTCTGAATAATTGAACAGACTATCAAAGTATTTAGATGCGAAAATTAACCGACGACGAATAGTACGAGGTTTGAATAAGGCACAAAACTGTCATCGAGGTACGTTGTGGTCTGGGGCTAAGCAAGGAATGCAGTACGAATGAAAATCTTTATGAGGTATTTGCTTTCCACAAGAAATACAATTGTTAACTTTTACTGACATCAGTTTAGAGCAAGAAACAGGATCCCCAATGGGGTACACAGCTTAGTTGAAGACTTCATATCTGAAACTCGAAAACGAAAATTTCAGGAGTCAGCCAACTGGCGCTTGCGAACTGCTTCTGCTCTGGGCACTGCACGGCAAGAAAGACTGATGTAATGGTGTTGGCTGCATGCTTTATACCCCTGACTACCTGACGTCATGGAAGATGAGACAGCAACTGATACAGGACCCAAGACTTTAATAAGCAGACCGACTTAGGGCTACCTGCAAGCAGATAACCCAAATGTATATACATATATATATATAGATATATATAGATATATATATATATATATATATATATATATATATACACATACATACATACACATATACGTATATATCCCCCATGCACAATAATAATAAAGCATAGCAAAAAACATAAATAAATAGCAAGTGATAAGGTGCAAAGTACAGCTGTTTGCAAGCAAACATATCAGAATGTGTTGGAATAGATCATGTTACAGTAGCTTAAGCTATATACATTACATTTTGTGCAGGCTATAAGGGCTGGTCAGATTCCAAAGCTTTAGGACACCTTCCATGCACCCAGACCAATAACAGCTTGAAGAGATAATGGAGAGAAATCAATGGTCTTGGTGCTAAGCCCTTCAGAGTTTTCTTGCCAAAAGGGGTGAAAGGAGGAAGCAGCTACTGCAATGGTGATCTGTTCAAATATCTATTACTTTAGTTGTGCAAGTACATTTAAATTATGTTCATTATTTGATCACAGCTGGATTAGCCTAAACTTAATGGGTGGAATTTCAAAGCTTAGAATGTTTGGGAGGAGGAAGGATGAGGATCCATGAGCCCCCCTGTAGAATGGCCCCCCACCAAAACCTGCTCTAGACCTGGAAAAGGAGTCTAGTTTGTGGTGCTTTATGAATGTACATAGAACCAACTTGCAGCATCCTGAAAACCCATTTCCAAAAAGCCAATGAAAAAACCAAGGCCTTGATCTTGCTTAGAACTGACTTGTTAAGGAAGACAATAGCATGTAACAGTCATCTGTAAACAATATTTTTTTATCTTCATAAGTAATGAAAAACTGATCAGAATTTCTGAAGGTTAGGTCTGTCACAACAGTACTGGAGTTGCCTGTAAACATCCACAGTATGAAGGACTCTTTCTCCTTCAATTTTGGGTTCTGGAAAGAAGACAGGGAAACTGAGTAAATGCAGACATTGCTTTAGGCATAAATGCAAGATTCATTCTCAAAGAAACCCTATATTTGTGGAAAATAAAACAAGGCTGATCCACCATAAAAGCATGCTACTCAGGCATTCATTCTTCTTGCAGAAGTCATAGCAATCAGCAACACTGTTCTCCATATTAAAAACATCAAATCAGCTTGATGAGCTGGTTTCAAATGGAGCAAGTGTTAATGTTTCCAAAACAGAATTAAGATCCTAAGGAACAGCCACCTGCTTTCTAGGTGGATGGATATGTAGAACCTCTTTCGAAAATAGCTTGACATAAGAATGCATTGAAAGGGGGGGGGAGGTCCACAGGCAGATAGGCTGAATTGCCTGAAAGATGAATTTTGATACAGCATTAAAGGCCAGAGGATTAATAACTCTCAAATATTGTAAAACTAGAGAAATGCAAGGCTCAAATGGGTCTTTATCCTTAATGTGGCACCAACTAGGAAATTTTCCCGTTACTAACACATGAATTCCTAGCAGCAGGTTTCATTGCTTCCTTTAATACCTGCTGCATATCCTCAGAAAATAAGTGCCTAAAAGGTATTAAAATTTTATCATCCAGGCAATCATCTGAAATTGATTCAAGTTGAGCTGCACTGAACAACCTCTAATCTTGTGTGTGAGTAGGTCTAGTCCGTGAGGAAGCTTATGGTAATTGTACTTGGCCATTCCCAAAGAAGAGAAAATAAGAAGTTATGTACTCACCATAACGTTCCATCTGAGTAGGTAAACTTCATTTGTCAGCAACCTATGGGTCTTCGGATCCGAGCAGGCAGATTTCAACAGCATAGATCTGAGCTCCAAGCTCCTCCCCCTACCCATAATCCCCTGCCAACCCTACCTTACCTCAGATCGAGTTTTCCCACAGCTAGATAAGCATACAAAAATCACCCGCAAAACTAGCTACATACCCTTGCCATAAGGAAGGTAACATCTCGAACATCCGAAGGTCAGGGGGATGGAGGGGGGGGTTGGTTGCTGACAAATGAAGTTTACCTACTCAGATGGAACGTTATGGTGAGTGCATAACTTCTTAATCTGAAGTAGTTAACTTCATTTGTGCATCAACCTATGGGACAGCGTCCCCAGCTACCTAAATCTTGGGCGGTCCTCAAGGAAGGATGTTACGGAGCACTGCAGAACCAAAGGATGCTCTCCCTCTGGAGACAATATCCAGCTTGTAGTGATTAATGAAGGTATAAGACGAAGCCCATGTTGCTGCTGAGCAGATATCATCCAACGAGAGTCTAGAACGAAAGGCCGCCGAGGTAGAGACAGACCGGGTAGAGTGGGCATGAACTCCTAGAGGTGCGGGCCGACCAGTACTTTCATATGCCGACAGAATACACTGAGAAATCCATCTGGACAGTGTGACTTTGGAAACAGCCTTTCCTAAGTTAAATTTGGCAAAGGAAATGAACAGCTGATCTGATTGTCTATGACCAGCTATTCTGTGTAAATATAAGCACAGTTGTCTGTGCAGATCCAACAGATGTAACTTATGTTCCCCTTTGTTTTGGTAGTTGGGGAAAAAAAACGGTAGGTTAATGAACTGATTAATATTCGATTTGGATGCAATTTTTGGAAGAAAGGAGGGATTGGTCCTGAGGTAGACTCTGTCTTTGTGGAAGGACAAATAAGGTGGTTTTGCACAAAGGGCTTGAACTTCGGAAACCCTTCGACCTGAGGTGATAGCTACAAGAAAGGCAGTTTTCCATGATAAAAATTTTAGATCTACTGAAGCTGCAGGTTCAAAGGGAGGGGCTGTAAGTGCCGGCAATACCAAAGTTAAGTCCTAAGGAGGGACTGCTTCCTTCACCGGGGGTCTGAGTAAGAAGGTACACTTCAGAAAGGACTTGCATAACTTGGAGGAGATCAACGGTCCAAATTCGCTTCCTACGTGATAGTGAGAGATAGCCGCCAACTGAACCTTGACTGTAGAGGAGCTGGCGCCCTGATCGAAGAGTCCTGATAGGAAATCTAACACCGCAGGCAACGGAGCTGTGAAAGGATCTATATCTCTGTGCTCCGCCCAAATAGAAAAACTTTTCCATTTGCTATCATAGACCTTTCTGGTGGATGGCTTATGCGCCGCCACCAGAATAGCTTTGACATGGGAAGAGATACTGGGAGTCCTAGCTAACCTTGGAACTGGATCAACCAAGCCGTGAGCTTGAGGCTATCCAGATTCGGGGGTCGGAAGATCCAATGGATGGGTTATGAGATCCGGAATGGGATCCAGAATCCAGGGAGGATTTACTAGGTGAGACCAAAGATACGGGAACCAAGCCTGGTGAGGCCAGAATGGGGCAATGAGGATTATCTTGTTCTGCAACCGACTGGCTTTCTGAAGAAACCTCAACATCAGCGGAAGAGGAGGATAAGCATAAAGGAGACCGGGGGCCAAGCATGCACCAGAGCGTCTCATGGGGATTCCCCGGGTGGGGGAATTAGAGCGAAGTATTTGTTGCATTTCACATTTGAAGGAGAGGCGAAAAGATCTCAACAAGGTTGACCCAAAGTGGAGAATATCTGCTTCGCTACTTTTATTTTATTTATTTATTTTACATTTGTTAACCGGGCTAGTCCAGCTGGATACATGTCCATTTTCAGTGGAGGTCCGAGGAGAAAAGCTCCGCTTATCTACTACTTGACAAGAAAATAATACAACAATGTACAATAAAAAAGAAAAAAAACAAGAACTTTAAACCTCAATTACAGGATGATTAGGCAATAGAGAACAGACCGAGACTTAGAAGGTAAGCAAGGTCAGGTAACTAACTAGGTTACAGAAATTAATAATATTATCTATAAGTTGAGAAAAGAAAGAATTTGGGTAATGTCTATTTTTGGGAGGGGGAGACAGATACACTTCAGAAATGGAAAGTGTATTATGATAGAGTTAAGAAAGAGGAGGAGCGGGGGGTAAAGAAGGGAGGGAGTCAAAAAGGTCAGCCAGGATTATTGCAAGAGCATAGCCAGTGGTTGGTTAGGAAGTGTTTAAGTTTGGTTTTAAATAGTGGAACTGAGGTCAGGGATGTAAGGTCTTGAGGAAGTTGATTCCATACTTTGCCAACTGAGTTGGAAAATGTGGAGTTGCCTGCTGCGTTATTTGATAGAGAAGTTTGAATCAATATTTTGTTGCTAGAGCGTAGGTTTTTCAGATTGTTATAGGGTTTTATGAGGGTGGAGAGCATTGGTGTATTATCTGGGTGATGGAGGGCTTTGTGGGCGATTGTAAGTTGATAATATTGAATTAGGTGGGGTAACTCCAGCCACCCTAGTTTTAGGAGATTCAAGCAATGATGAGTTCTGTATGGAGAGGCAGTGGCAAATCTGGCAATGTTGTTGTATGAGGTAGCAAGATTGTTGAGATTATATTTTGAAAGATTAGTGTATATGGGGGAAGCGTATAATAGGGTAGAAATTAAGTGGGTTCTAGCTATAGTAGTTCTAGCTTCAGGAGTTAAGAAAGACTTGATTCTGTAGAGTGAACCTAGTTTTCTGTTAGTTGTTTTTATGATAGAGTTAATATGAAAGTCAAATTTTAGTTGGTTGTCAATAGTAACACCCAAGAGTTTGGTTGTTTGGTCTGGAGTGATTAGGATGCCATTGTTAGATGTGAGAGTGAAGTTGATAGAGGTAGACAGGTGTGTGGGTGCAAAGAGGAGAAGTTTGGTTTTCTTTGGGTTAAGGAGGAGACAGTGATTAGAGAACCATTTCTCTATAGTGGTGAAGGTTTTTTGAGTGAGGGAGTGAAGGTCAGCCTGGGTTGTGGCAGAGCAGATAATGGTGGTGTCATCAGCATATTGAATGCAAGTAGACTGAGGGGTGGCAAGATGCAGGTCATTAATAAAAATAGAAAACAGTAGAGGACCTAGGATGGAGCCCTGAGGGACCCCTATAGAGGTGGGGAGAAGTTCAGAAAGATGGTTGTCCCATAGGACAGCTTGTTTCCGATTATGAAGATAGGATGTGAACCAGCTTAAGGTAAGATTGTCCAGTGAGAGAGATTTTAAACGATGTAAGAGGAGTTGGTGATTGACCATGTCAAAGGCTTTTGACAGGTCTACAAAGAAAGCTGACGAAAGAATATTTTTGTTGCGATTTTTGTTAATAGAGTCTATGAAAGATAATAAGGCTGTGGTAGTGCTATGGAATGGTCGAAACCCATGTTGGCAATTAGCTTGGAGATTATTGCATAGGAGGTGATTAAGCAACTGTTTGTGGATGCATTTCTCCATTATTTTTGCAAGAGGAGATAGTAACGCTATGGGCCGGAAGTTAGAATACTCCATTGAGTCACCCCCTTTGAAAAGAGGAATGATGTGTGAGATTTTCCAAACTGAAGGGATAGTGCTTTCTTTTAAGGTCCTGTTAATTAGTATAGAGATAGGGTAGGCTATAGCTTTTGCACTTAGCTGGAGGTATTTAGCTGGTAAATTGTCAGCTGAGGGTTGTGGGTTTAAGTTTTTGAAGTAAGGACAGTATATAGGAGGTAGGTATGGGTTTGAGTTGAAATGGGGGGGGGGAGTGCAGCTTGGGGTAGATAGTATAGAGGTGTCAAGGCTTTGTTGGTTAGCTAGTTTTAGTATTGCTGAAGTAAAGAAGGTGTTAAAGGCATTAGCTGTTTGTAAGGGGGAGTCTGGGTTGGAGCCAAGTGGATTAGGTGTTGCAGCTTTGCCAGGGGATAGTAGTGTGTTAATAGCTTTCCAAAATGTATGTGGTTGGTGGGGGGAGGATAGTTGTAGTTGAGTATAAAAGTTCTTTTTATCTTTTAGGATGGCTTGCTTTGTCATGTTTCTTTTTTGTTTAAAAGTAAGATGATCAGTAAAGCTTTTAGTGGTTCGCCATTTAGTCCAGGCTTTATTCCTACTAAGGATTAGTTGTTTAGTATTGCTTGTGAGCCATTGAGCTGTCTTAGATTTCATACGTATAGAACGCAAGGGGGCATGATGTTCAAGAATGGTAAGAAAAATATTATTAAAGTGGTTAACAGCTTCATCTATAGGGAGAGTTTTGAGAGGTGACCAGTTAACTTGCATAAGTTCATTTTGAAACTGATAGGGATCAAAATGTTTTTTGCTATGGGATGAACGAATTAGGGGAGGTATAGCAAAATGTGTTTTATGCCTAATAATATAAGTTAGGGAGTGGTCACTAAGGTCATCTGGGAGAGTTCCTGTTGTATATTTTTGTTGGGGACTATTTGTTAAGATCCAGTCTAGTATGGTTTCTTTATTATTAAGTTTGTTTGTTCTAGTTGGAGAGTTTATGTTTTGAGAGAATCCATGCAAGTTAATAAGGGTAGATGGATTGGTTTGTTTACATAGGGTCCAATCAATATTAAAGTCTCCTAAAAGTATTGTTTCTTGAAGGAGGTTTAGTGAGAGCCAGTTTAGTAGGTCTTCTAATATGGTAGGATTTTTGCCTGGGGGAAGACAGGTACAGATAATATTGATAGTTTTGTGAGGGTTAAGCTGAAGTTTGGAAATAATAATTTCAACATTAGTGTCTTTTAGAAGGGTATGATTTGTTTTACTTATTTCCAGTCCAGTTTTAAAGAGTATAGCTACATCGCCACCTTTTTTGTTTAAACGGTCTTGTCTTAGGATGTTATAGCCTGGGGGGATAATTTCATTATCTTTTAATGTGGGTTTGAGCCATGTTTCAGTTAGGCAGAGAATGTCAAACTGTTGGACTTCTAGAAGAGCATGTATTAGTGGAATTTTATTGCAAATGCTACGAATGTTTAGATGTGCAATTGAGAGAGATTCGGGGGGTTTTGGGTTCAGAGACCACTCGTATGGCGAGAGGATGGTGCGACTCAACTTGTCTGCTAAAATGTTGGACCGTCCCGGAATGTGCATCGCTATGAAAAAGCGGTTGGTGGAAATCACCCATTCCCACACTCTCATGGCCTCTCGACAAAGGGGATAAGACCTGGTTCCTCCCTGTTTGTTGATGTACCAGACTACTACTATGCTGTCCATCTGGATTGCAATCGTTCCTACGGGAAGAAGGCTCTGTAGTGCTTGCAACGCCAAAAGCACCGCCCTCATCTCTAGGACATTTATATGCAGAGAGGTCTCCGTGCTGTTCCACGTGCCTTGGACTGTCCTGCTCAAGACAATGCCCCGAGGCGAGAGGCGTCCGTGGTCACCATGGTTAGGGGAGGGGACATAGAAAAGGGGTGCCCCATCTGGAGGTCCAGGGATTGGAGCCACCATAAGAGGGCCTCCTTGCAAACCCTGCTGAAGGGAAAAGGGTGGTACAGAGGGAATTGCAGAAAACACCATTGAACTTGGAGAGCCCATTGCAGGACTCTCATATTCAGATGCGCCATCGGCAATAGGTTGATGGTGGCCGCCATCGAACCCAAAGCCCTCAGGACCAATTCTGCCGGGGGTGCCTAGTGTAGGAGGATGGCCCGCACATGGAGTCTTAAGGTCCGCACTCTGTCTGGAGTTAAGAGGGCTAGATGCCTGTTTGTGTCCAACCCTGCTCCGATGAAATCTATGGTTTGAGTTGGAGAAAGGGAAGATTTGCCTATGTTGATAGTGATCCCCAGCCAGGCTGCTAGGTGAAGAAAGGAGTTTCTGGCTGCGCAGAGTGGATGCCTTGTGGGGGCGGTCAGGAGCCAGTCGTCTAGGTATGGGAAAACCTGAATGCCCTGCAGGCGCAGGTGGGCCGCTATCATCGACAGAACTTTGGTGAACACCCTGGGGGCTGTGGTGAAACCAAAGGGAAGGGCCCTGAATTGGTAATGGCTGGCTCCTAGCCGGAAGCGGAGAAACCTCCTGGATCGTCTGTCCATCAGAATGTGGTAGTACGCATCCTTGAGGTCTATAGAGCACATCCAGTCATTCTCCCACAGGAGGGGGAGAATGGATTGAAGAGTAACCATCTGGAACTTTTCCTTGGTTACTGACAGGTTCAAGAGGGATAGGTCGAGGATCGGTCTGAGGTCTCCCGTCTTTTTTGGCACCAAGAAGAAGCTGGAGTAAAAGCCTGAGCCGTACTGGTCTGGGGGGACGTGCTGGATGGCTCTTTTTTCTAGCAGCTGCTGGATTTCTGCAGCTGCGGCCTCCCTCTGCTCGGGTGGGATGTCGGGGAGGTGTCTGGGATTGCAAATGAAATGGGAGAAAGAGATCTGGTAACCTCTGGATATGATGCGAAGCACCCAGCGGTCGGTCGCGACGGACTCCCAAGCTGCTAGGTGCCTCGAGAAGCGCCCCCGACTGCCTCCAGAGTGGAGCAGTCGGGTAATCCTTCAGGGCTGTTGTGTGGGTCGGTCAGAGAATGGTTCTCTGGACCCAAAGTTCCTCAGGCCCCCTCTGCCTCTAGGGCGGCATCAACCCTGTCCTCCTCTGCCGTGGAAGGACTGGGGGTCTGGAGCAAAATGGGGCTGTTGCGACTTCCAGAACCACATCTTCTTTTGTCCCTTTTGGTTCTTGGAAAAGGACCTCTGGGGAGCAGAGAAGCAGACTCTGACGGCGTCTTCCCGTCCTTCTCGCTCTGCACCAAGGTATCGCGTACGGTTTTGCCAAAAAAGGGCAGAAACATTGAAAGGGGCATTAGCGAAAGACGCCTTAAAAGGTTCCGCAAAATCACAGTGGCAGAGTCAGGCCTGTCGCCTCATAACGACGCCTGCTCCGCTAGCTCTAGCGGCCCCTTCCATGGCGTGGGACAGTAGCCGCATAGAAGTGTTCGAGATAGACCTAAGAGTGGCCATTCGGGAAGAGTACAACTGTTTGTCCTCCGCCGACATGGACTCCGGGGGCGACGCGGCATACTCTTTGATAAGGTCTCGCAGCAGTCGTATGACATGTGCCATGTAGTTCAATGACCTCACTGAGGGGGTAGCTGAACTAAAAACCCACTTCCCTAATCGATCCATCGACCGAGCCTCCTTGTCTGGAGGATGGACCGAGGGACTCTCCTGGGCTAATTCCCTTTTAGTGGCCGCCGCCACCAACATGGCATCTACAGGGGTTCCCTTACTCCAGTGAGATCTGTTGAAGGGTGGACTAAATATTTTGCCAGGTCTTTTTGGGACTGGCTCCACGGTGTCCGGCTCCTTCCACGCCCTGGTAGTGATCAGATCTACCAGGGGGTCAGCTGGAGGGGACACCCAAGAGGTAGACGGGCCTGCTTCAAACGCCTCCAGGAACACAGATTCGTCCGAGGTAGGCTTTGGGGCAGACCACCCCCCCCTAATCCTGAGCATCTCCATGATGTCTCCAAATGAGACATCCTCGGGGGGTGATTTTGGGGAACCTTCCCCTTCCTCCAAATCTGTGTCCTCGGTCAAGGACTCAGGGGAGTCCAAGTGCCTCCTCTTGCACTTGCGCTTGTGAGGAATCTCCTCGGGGGGGGGGGGGCTGTCCGAGGAGACCTCACCAGCAATGTCATGTTCCAACGGAACGACCTGGGACGTCAGAGCAGGCTGTCCCTGGGACTGCCTGACAGAAGTCGGACCCATCTGAAATGGGGTGCAGGGTGGAGCCGTAGCCAAGGCCGGGGGTCTGGAATCCCTCGACAGAACCCTCTCCACTACGTCGAATGCCGAAGGAGAGCCGCTCTCTCTCGGATCCGAGAGCAGACCCACCCTCGGATCCGACGGGCGGATAGGGGCCGGAGCAGACGCGGTCGGATCCGAAGGTCCAGTATGCTCCGACCTGGGCGGAGCCGAAGGCACATTGAGACCCTCGGATCCGAAGCTCAGCTCTCGGCTCTGAGAGTTCGGATCCGAAGAAAAGGGACCTGACAGACTAGAGGGCATTGTCGGCGCAGAAGTACCCAATACTGTCGGCGCCAACACCCCCTCGGAACCGATGCTACCCGGCTCTGAAAACTCCGAACCCGGGAAGCGGGTCGAAGAAGGAGCAATTGGGGCAAAAAAAGGTGTTGAGCCCCCCCCCCCCGGAGGGGGGGAGGCAGGAGCACTCCCATCTGCAGCTGGGCCTGGAGGAATCTTCTCATCATCCGGTCCAAGTCTGCGTCCGTCAGGCTTCGGGTGG
The DNA here is from genome assembly GCF_019279795.1 of Protopterus annectens. NCBI lineage: Eukaryota > Metazoa > Chordata > Ceratodontiformes > Protopteridae > Protopterus > Protopterus annectens. Next base: position 1,231,297,320 of record NC_056726.1, on the reverse strand, counting down.
ATCTGGATGAGGTCACAGAGGCGGGACGGGAGTACTGCCTCGATGACCTCGATGGGGGCTGGGCCCTCCTCCGGTCCCAGTGAAAAAGGAGGAGACCGGAGCCGAGGGGTGGAAGGCTCGGAAGTCCTGGAGGGAGAAGACCGCTTAGCCGGCGGGGCCGATGAAGAAGCCTCGGCCCGCCGCTTGTGGTGCTTCTCCTTCCGCTTCCCTTTCCTGGACTCCCTATCCTCCTGGCCCAAAGCGGGAGGTTGAGTCCCAGTCAGTGGAAGGGAGGCAGGAGTGGCAGTAGCCACAGCCGCGGCAGGAGCCACCGTGGGACTGGAGGCCGAAGCCGAGTCCAGGGGCAGCAGTCCCGCCAGAACCAGCTTAGTCCTCCGGTCCTTAAGTGCCCTGGGGTTGAACGCCACACATATGGAGCAACCTAACGACAGGTGTCCAACCCCAAGGCACAACACGCACCGAGTGTGGCCATCCGCCGGGGATGGCTTACAGCCACACTCGGTACACTTGGAAAAAACAGCTTTTGGGGCCTCCGACATACCGAAAGAAAACACACACGCTAGGCCCCAACACGCAGCACACTCCCTAACGCACTAAGGAGGTTGGGGAAGGAAAACTATGAAGAAGATTAACAGACAGGTAAAAGGAAACTAATGAGGGACCTGTACACAACACACGCACACTAAATTTACCAAAAAAAAGGAGAGAAAAAAGGGTAAAATTTTCCCACAAAAAAGATGCTAAGCCTGGAACTCAGTGATCGAGCTGCTAAATGAAACCACGGCAAACTAGATCTGAGGTCAGGTAGGATTGGCAGGGGATTATGGGTAGGGGGAGGAGCTTGGAGCTCAGATCTATGCTGTTGGAAACTGCCGACTCGGATCTGATATGGATCCGAAGACCCATAGGTTGATGCACAAATTAAGTTAACTACTTCAGATCCACTGTTACCTGGGCCAGAAGGCAGTCACCAAAATGATCTTTGTACAGTCCTTCTGAATCATCAGAATGACCCAGGATATCAGTGGAAAGGGATACAGGACCTTGGCCAAGTAGAGGTACTGTGTGCAGTCTTGCCCTCATCCATTGTTTTGGTGACCCCTTCAAAGTCCATCAGATTTAATTGGCATGACCTTCCTTTAACAAAGCCAAACTGTGATAGGTCCAGCGTTTGCAGGTTACCTATGTCTCTTTCCTTGGTCTTACATATGAGGCTGGTCAGACTTATGGGCCTGTAGTTATCCGACTGGTGGATGGACCTACTTTGTGCATAGGGAATGATTATAGCCATCTTCCATTCCTTGGGAACAAACCCAATTGTAGGTTCAGTTGAAAAGTGATACAAGTGGACTAGAGAGGTCATGTTTCATGCTATTTAGTAGGTATCCTTGGATGTTACTGGGACCCACTGATGAAGTGGTTTTGGCCTTGGAAGGTGCATTGAAGACCTGTTTCCTAGTAATGGTTGTGGGGATTGTGGTATACATTTCATTTAGACTATCGGGGGACTGGGAGGGGGGAATTAGAGCTTAATCTATCAGCCAAAAAGGTTGGCAATTGCCTCCATTTTTTCTTCTCTTTTAATTTCTCCACGACTTTTGGCTTTCTAATACCATGACAGAAATTAATCCCATTCCTAAGTCAAAGTATGATTAAAGTTCATGAAATTAGTATTGTTTCAGTCTTTGATGTCAGCCAAAATTGTTTTTCGCAGCACCTGCAATGTGCCCAGAACAGATTCCTCCTGCAAAATCATAAGGAGTTACATGTATTGGTAGCCTATCGAAATATGGCTGTAAATTCTTATGAGACTCATTGCTGCTAACACTATTGGAACTGTCTGGGTATCCTTCTTCCACACTGCCCTTATTTCTGTCTGCAAATCGTGGTATTTTCTGACTTGTCTCTCTCTGTATGTAAGAGTGTGTATTCACTGGGTGTAGTAATTTCAATGATCAATGCTACTTTTGTCTTCTTTTCATGGACTACTAAATCTGTTTTTCTCGCATCTATTTTTTGAAATGTTGGTAATGGCTGATCCCATGTGATATAAATTTTGTCATTTTCTATAATGCTTTGGGGCTCATGTTTCCAATGCTTCTCAGCTACTTCAACATTGCAAGGTTTGTATAATCCCAAATGAGATAGTCTTGTCACATTACGCCTTTCAATATGCAAGCCCTACTAGCTTATCACATCCAGCAACAAGATGTGGGACTGTTTCTAGTTCTGTTTTACAGAACCTGCATTTGTCTGTTCCTCCCACATGCTGGATTTTGTAAGCCAATGAGTATGTAGTCTGCTAATATTAACATTTCATCTTTTGGTTTAAATTTCCCTCTCCTTAACCATTTCTGCATCAAATCCTGATCAACATGAGGTTGTTCCAGGAGTTTTCTGTATTTGCAACTGTATTTGTGCCTTTTCCACATTTCTTTGCTTCTCATCTGATCCTTCTCCTTATATTCTTTTGTTTTTGGCACATTCATTTGCTACCCGATTTTTTTTTCTACTTCTGGTTTAGACTCTATTCCCACCGGACACTGATATGCTTCTGCTAAGCTAACCAAGGGGGTCATCTTAACACTTGTTCTCTGCATGATTCAAAATTTTCACTATGTTTGGATCTGATGAGGTCAGGAGACCTATATGCAGTCCTACGACTGCAGATCATAAGCTCATAGGCAAATACTAGGCTAGCTGCCCTTGTGGGCCATTTTAAGCCTAGCCAATTTCTCTTTTAGTAAGAATCAAACCCAGTACCTTGTGTTTGTGAGGTAAACACCGTAACCATTACTCCAGCCTCCCAACTATCCCATAGCTATACATGTAATCAATTTTGAGGAGGCTTGTACTTTCTACAGAATGAGGAATATATAATCTTGGTATACACTGATTTTTATACATCATTTGATAAGCATGAAGCTTTTTCTTGTTTTCCTCTTCAAATCAGCCAATACCCTTTGGGGCCAATCAATTACCCCAAGACTGTAAGAACAGAAAAAGCAAATTGGTTTACAGCTTGGACTCTGTTCCTAGATGTCAGAGCTGTTTTTGGCATTAATTTTAGTCTTCTAAAATATTCATTACTGAGTTTTGTTCGAATTTCCAGTACCCAAATATTTATATACTCACTCCTGCTCAAGTGCCTTTATATCACATTCATGTCACAGACTGATACTTTCTTTGTACTGCAGCTTTCCTGCTTTAAATGTTACATTTCCACATTTAATCAAGACCAAATGACATTCTTGTATCATCTGAGAAGGTTCTGACCACTTCAACTCCTCATCTGATGAACTATACAGCTTTAAATCTAAATCATCCACAGAAAGATTATGGGAAGTTTTTACACTTTGTGGTTTTCTGACAGCCAAATTGTAACCATGGCCTAACTGGTTAAACAGACAGCTTAATGGGTTAAGAGCAAGACAATAGAGGAACAGTCATAAAGAGTTGGCCTGGAATATCCCCTTTGAATTTTTATCCCTGGGATAATAATTTGTCCTTTATAATGGTTTAGATACAAAGTGGTTTGTCACTGTAATGTAAAAGATCAATGTAGGGTGTATCTTATACGTCTGCAAGCACTTCTTTATCCATGAAATGTGGGATGCTGTTAGTGTGGGTGATGCCATTTACAATGAGCTCTGTGCATTGTTGCGCATTTCCCTCGAGGTTACAGACACAGCCATAAAAAGCTTTGTGGTTCTCCTTTGCCTGAGAAGCTATCTTGTTCTTCAAACGTAGCCTTTGAAGTAACAATTAACCCTCTTAGCTTGCTATTCAGATTGGTCAGGGGGGTTTAGTATGTTGGGCTGTGCTCCTCTTACGCTTGGCCAAATTTTGTTGTTGTTGTATAACCAATTGATATTGTGATTCCACCAGGGTGGCTTGTCTTTTGAGTTTTTCTTATTCTTAATATGAGTGGGCACAGCTCGCTCTATACATTTTAGGATAGTGTTTTAATTCATACACACAACACTTTTTTAGCATTTATAGGTTGAGTTTATCTTATGTTCTACCTTTCATGTTTTAAAGCTTTTTATTAAACAGCTAAACATGATTAATTGGGTTGGGGACACACACAAAAATGTCGGGGATGTTACATTCATTTGTCCTGATGAAGTCCCTTGCACTTGGGGAAGAAAGAGCTTAACTTGTGGAACATTGCTTTTCCTGTGGTTTTTGAACTATTAACGTGGTGTATTTCTACATCGTGCCTGCTTGTTCCATTTGCTGTTTTGGTACTTCCGTTTGTTTTATGTTGAAAAGACCTACTTGTTGTTTTCAATATAAAACAAGACTTCTCCACCTTTAGTTCCCTCCTGTTCAGTAGCTGGTCTAATAGTGTGAAATCCATTATGACCTTGCATTGCTGGGGTACTCTCCATGACTTTAAACCATGTCTGCATTACTACACAGATGTCTACACTCTCCAGGGAATGGAAGGCTTGCAGGGAGTGGAGTTTCTTGTTACGTCCTCTAACATTGAGCAGTACCCACCTTCAGACAGTGCTTCTTAGGTTCAGTTAAGCTGGGAGGTTTATCAGTTTGGCATTGCCTAAAAAAAAAAAAAAACACTATGGGGGTGGAAAAGGCCTTTGCCAATATCCAAAAGCCAAGAGGGAAAAAGTGCAGACCATCCCTGACAAAGCAGTGTGTTCTGTCAACCATGTTCTCCTAGGTCATCAAATAATTTATCCCCTTGGACTGACACCAGAAGCTAAATCAATAATTTTTGTTGGTAATACGGCATCATACTTGGAGAAGGTAGTGTGCTGCTCAGTGCTAGATACATACCTGACTGAGACACAATCAACAAGCTCGATCATGTCTTGCTTCATATAGTCAAGGGAGGTACGTCTCAGGTCATTAACACTCACACAGACTATGACAGTCATACTGGTACCTGTGGTTCAAGGACCTGAGTGCCTGTGTGACTTAACTGATTCTAGCCCTGAAAAAACAGCTAACCATGGCTCCTTCTTTACTCAGTATGGTGAGGGGGACATTGGTGTGCCTTACTACAGAATCATCAATGACCAGGAAATTTGGGTTTGTGCTGGTTTACCTTAAGGGCTTAGTAGTAGAGGAAATTGATACAATGGTACTATGTGTAGCGGAGGGTGGTGTTTTAACAGAGTGTTAACATGATGGCCGAGGACCCATTTCTTGATTGTGCTGTGCAGGAGGTCTTCATGTTTTAGGAAAGTTATCCGCAAGTGTCTCAGCATAAGTAGTTTTATGTGTAGAGTCTTTACCCTGTGCAGTCAGTATGGTGCAGGTGTCACTTGACAACCTCTAAAGGATTAGATTTGATTGTATGAAACAGTTTTACCTCCAGCGTTAAAGTGCATTTACACCTCTCTTGCATACTTTATCTGTTTTATTAGGAATAAGTGGGTTGTCAGTGTACATGATGCAATTGCTACAATGCCTCAGAATAACCATCTCAACCAGAATGGCCATAGAGAGACTCAGGAAGTGCATATCTATGGCTGCCGATTTACCACGGAGGCATTAGGGAAATTTTAATAGTGAATAGTCAGTAACAAAAGGAACTTTATGAGCAATACTCAGCTATGCCCAAACCTGATGCTCTAGTACTTTAAAAAATCTGTCTAGCCAGTAGGGGTATTTTTAGAGAAACAGAAAGTACAGTTGTGAACACCTACCATAAATGTAGATGTTCGAGTGTCTTCACTGTTGCAGTCATAACTGTAGGGTGCTCCTGCCGGCAGGCAGCCTGAGGTCGGCCAGAATCCCAAAGTCTGGGTCCGGTGTCGGCTGTACAAGCCAGTACCCTGACGTCAGTACGCTCTGGTACATAGCCCTCAGCCGACGCCATCTTCTCCAGCCTTTCTTGCCCTAGATGTCAGAAGTCCCTAATAAATCATAAATGAATCCCACTAGGAAACACAAATACACCACAAAAAAAGAGAAAAAGAGGGGATAGGAGGGAGGGAAACACCGACTGCAACAGTGAAGACACTCGAACATCTACATTTATGGTAGGTGTACACAACTGTACTATGTTCATCGTGTTTCACTGTTGCAGTCATAACTGTAGGGTGGAATCCCAAAGCAGTGAAAAAGGGGGAGGTTTAGACAGAAGAAGGGGCAGCAAGAAGACCCTGCAAAACAGCAGAGGCAAAGCCTGCCCTGGTCTTAGAATACAAAGGGAGATTGTAGTGCTTGGAAAAAGTATGCACAGAACTCCAAGTGGCAGCTTCCAAGATATCCTTGGTAGGAACTCCCTGAGAAAAGCTGTAGAAGTAGCAGCTGCTCTAGTAGAATGACTTCTCACAGTACCTGGAAATTGTTTCCCATGATGAGTGTAACAAAATCTTATTCCATAAGAAATCCATTTGGAAATAGTTTGTTTGGAAATAGCCTTTCCAAGAGAACTGGAGGCAAAAGAAACAAACAATTGGTTAGATTTTCTGAACTCTTTAGTCTTGTCCAAATAAAATCGTAACTGTCTGTGCATGTCCAAGGAATGCAAAATCCTTTCCCTTTATTCTGAGGATTAGGAAAGAAGGTAGGAAGGTGAATTGTTTGATTCAAAGCCACTTTGAAATCACCTTAGGCATGAAAGTAGGATTGGTCCTCAAGGATACTCTGTCCTGGTGGAAAATAAGGTATGGTTCCACAGCCATGAGAGCTTGCAACTCTGAGACCCTTCTGGCAGAAGTCAAAGCTAACAAAAGAACTGTCTTCCAAGATAAAACTTAATATCTGAAGATGCAGCAGGCTCAAAAGGAGGCAAAGTAAGTTTTTCTAAAACATAATTAAGATCCCAAGCAGGAACAGGAGGGGTTCTGGGAGGCCTTACATTCTTAGCCCCTCTCAAGAATTGTCTCACCAAAGGATGAGAAAAAACAGGGGGATCAGTATTGAAATGAGCAGAAATAGCAGAAGCATGAATCTTAATGGAAGAAAAGGAAAGTCCATTAGACAAAAGATCCGAAAGGTAAAGCAAAATAGAAGAGATCAGGTACCAGAGGGTCCAAGCCTCGGTCCTGCATCCAAATGCAAAATCTCTTCCATTTAGAGGCATAGGATTTCCTAGTGCTAGGTCGTCTAGCTTCCAAAAGAACATCCAAAACTTGTTTGGGAAGACTAGAAGAGATCAAATTCCTTTGAAGAGCCAGGCTGCCAGACAAAGGGTCTTGAGATTGGAATGTAGCAACTGACCCTGATGCTGGGACAGAAGAGAAGGGTTCAGAGGGAGAATCCAAGGAGGCTCAAAGAACAGGTGCTTCAAAGTTGGATACCAAAACTGTCGAGGCCAATTTGGAGCAATCAAGATGAGGAACTTGGGCTTGTCCTGTTTTACCTTTAGTAAAATCCGAGGAAGAAGAGGAAGAGGAGGGAAGGCATATCCTGAAAGGTTTCTCCAGCTGAAGGACAGGGCATCCACTTTCCAAGCTGTTTTGTGGAATGACCTGGTGCAAAAGAGAGGCAGCTGATGATTGAGATGGGATGCAAACAGATCTATCTGGGGGCATCCCCAAACTGCAGTAATCCTGTTGAATAAGTTGGTGTCTAGCATCCATTCGTGAGGATCTAAAATGTTCCTGCTCAGGCTGTCTGCTAAGAGATTCTGTTCTCCTGGTATGAATAGGGCCTGGAGATGTAGATTTAGATTTACAGCTGTGTTCCATAAAGCCATAGCTAGTCTGCAAAGGGGGTACGAATGAGAACCCCCCTGCTTGTTTATGTACCACATGACTGTGGTGTTGTCTGTGCGAATCAAAAGAGGTCCTGGATGCAAAAGGTTCTTGAAGGCTAGAAGAGCATTTTGAACTGCCAACATTTCCTTCAGATTGATGTGCCAGTGAAGATGATCCTTTGTCCAGGTTCCCTGCTGGCAATTGCCTAGAAAATGTGCTCCCCAAGCATAATCCGAGGCGTCCGTGGTTATGATTTGAGAAGGTTGAGGAAGACGGAAAGGCTTTCCTTCGTTTAACGCACACACCCTGGACCACCAAAGGAACTCCTTCTGGAGGCAGGGGATCAGAGGAATCAGAGTGTCCAGATCGTGGTAATGCTGCGACCATACACTTTTCAGATACCATTGAAGCTTTCTCATATGAAGCTTTGCATTTGGAATCAACAGAATGCAGGAAGCCATGTAGCCCAGTGCCTGCAGGAATTTCCTTGCAGTGAGCTGAGGTAGAGTTGCCAAAGTCTTAAAAATTGAAGCCAGCTGTATTTGTTTTTCTGTAGTGAGGAAGGCCCTTTGTAAGGTTGTATTTAAGAGGGCTCCCAGAAATACCATTTGTTGAGAAGGGATCAAATGTGACTTTCTTGTGTTCACTGAAAATCCCAGTAGGAGGAGAAGACGTTGAACAAAATCCAGATGTTGAAGTAAAAGATCCTTGCTGTCTGCCTGAATAAGGAAGTCGTCCAAATAGGGGTAAATCTGAATCCCCTGGAGTCTGCAATAAGCCACTATTGGTGCCAGGCACTTGGTAAAGACTCTGGGCGCAGTAGATAAACCAAAGGGCAGTACAGAGAATTGAAAGTGTCTCGAACCTGCCTTGAACCTGAGGAATTTCCTGCGTTCCTGCCTGATGGGAATGTGTAAATAAGCTTCCTTTAGATCCAATGTCACCATCCAAGCGTCCTGAGAGAGCATTGGAATCAGCTGCTGCAGAGTAAGCATCTTGAATTTTGGAATTTCCAAAAAGGTGTTTAACACAGAAAGGTCCAGAATAGGTCTCCATGAGCTTTGCTTTCTTGGAACCAGAAACAGTCTTGAATAAAAACCTTTTCCCATCTTGGAGAGTGGAACAGGCTCTATGGATCTCATGGCCAGAAGAGCATCCACTTGATTTAAGGCCTCTGACCATTGATGTTTTGGCAGATCTGGCCAACCGAAAGCCCTTGGCAAGGTATGAAAGTGGAATTTGTAGCCTTTTAAAATCACGTCCAATACCCATTTGTCCTGGGTAATACGAGTCCAATTTCTGTAAAAAAGAGAAAGTTTTCCTCCGAGAGGGGCATCCAGGTAAAGAGGTCCTGTAGCCCAACCGAGAGAGTCATTGAGTTTGCTTCCTTTGAGATTGGGATCTGTCTTCTCCCCTTCTAGGTGAAGAAGCAGTCCATTGTCTCGATCTGTAGGAGGCCTGAGCTTGGCCACGACCTCTGGAGCGTCTATATCTTCCCCTTTGAGGCCTGTCAGACGTGGCAAAGGACCAATTTTTGGAGGGCCAATTCCTGGAAAATCTAGGAGGCTGAACTTGCAAGAAATCTTTCACAGTATGCATAGATTTTGCCTTTTCTTCCATCTTTTTAATAACCTCCTCAGCCTTGGATCCAAAAAGAACATCATGCTGAACAGAGGCATCTAATAATTTAGCCTTAACCTGTTCAGGTAAACTTTGCTCACGAAGCCAAGCATGTCTCCTGATAACAGTACCAGAGGCTGCGGCCCTGCAAGAAGCATCCAAACCATCAAAACCACAATGCAAGCTATGTTTGTTCAGTTGTTCAGTTGCATGCAATACATCCTGTAGTTCCTTATCTTCTGCACATGCAGGAAGGGAGGCAAGCTTTTGCTTTAAAACAGACAAAAGAAATTGCTGATACTTAAACATATGAAACTGGCAATTTAAAGCCCTAACAGAAAGGGTAGCAGAAGTATATACCTTTTTACCCCACCTGTCTAAGGCACGAGAATCCTTCTCAGAGGGAATAGGATTCTTAGAAGTAGCAACTTTAGCATCCTTAGAGCCCTGAGATATAGTTTCAGGATCTGCAGAAGGATTCTTAAACAAGAACAAATGAGACTCAGGAACCCTATAAAACCTATCAGGCTTAGAGGGAGCAGGAGGCATGGAGTCAGGATTCAAATTAGCCTCGGAAAAAGCATCATCCACAATGTCAAGAACAGGAGGGATAGCCAAAGGCCTATGTTGAGGAAAAAGAAGGAATTCTCTAAGCCTCTTCTTGGAAGCAGAATAATCCTGACCTTCCCAATGAAAATGTTCCCTCATCTCATGTAAGGTTTCCCCAAAGAAAAATCTTCAGGCGAGGCAGAGGGCAAGGAGTCCTCAGCATCCGAATCCTCATAAGGAGGAAAAGAATATTCCTGATCAGAGGAAGAGACAGAAGATATAGAAGCCTGGTCAGAGGAATCCATAGGAACATCCTGTTGAGGCCTTTTCTCAGGGGGGGGGGTGAGAACCCCTAATCATAGTAAGCAAATCTTCAGCCATCCTTAACAATTGCTTCTGTGTCCTGGGAGTAGATTCAGAAGTAGCTTGAGCAGGAGCTTTGGACTTAACAGGAGTCTTTGTCTTTGCCTTTGAAATAGTGATGTGAGTAGGCCTGAATACCCCCTCAGAAGCCGGTACCTGCACAGCGGTTCCGGACCCATCCGAGGGAGCGCCGTCCGAAGGTCCTGCAGCAGATAAAACAGAAGGCCTTGATGGCTCCCCATGGGAGTCCGTATCGGCCACCGGTTCAGAAGTGGCGGACGACAGGGGCTGCAAAAGCGCCTCACTGATGACAGCCGAACCGGACGCTGGCTCCAGCTGCAACGAGTCCTGTTTGGACCTCGGAGGCCTGTCCTTGTCTTTGCGCTTCTTTTGAATTCCGGTAGTATCCGACGACATTCTATAATTGAAGCGTCTGCCAAAGTAATTCAGAGCCCAGTCGTACCTGCGTTTAATAGTACGAGAATTAAACCTGGCACAGAACCGACAACAAGAAACATTGTGGTCAGGGCCTAAGCAAGGTAGACAGTAAGAGTGGAAATCTTTATGAGGTATTTGTTTCCCACACGTAATACAATTATTAACTTTTTCTGACATCGGAGGAACAAGAAAAAGATTCCCCAACGGGGTACTTAGCTTTGAGAAGAGAAGTAAGAACTTCGGACCGACAACAACCAAAAACGCTGTTCGAAAATCGCCAACCAACAACTTGCGAGCTACTTTCCACCGCACGGCAAGAAAGACTGGAGAAGATGGCGTCGGCTGAGGGCTATGTACCAGAGCGTACTGACGTCAGGGTACTGGCTTGTACAGCCGACGCCGGACCCAGACTTTGGGATTCTGGCCGACCTCGGGCTGCCTGCCGGCAGGAGCACCCTACAGTTATGACTGCCACAGTGAAACACGATGAACATCGAGAGATCCACATCCAGACAGATTACAAGTGGGAGTTAAACTGTGAGATATCAGCATCTATACAGATCACTGCTGAGCGCTGCTGCATGAAGAGCAGCAGTTCTAACTAAAAACCAGAAAAAAAGTGAAAGTTCAGATCTTAAACACAAACGCTTGATGCAGCTGAGACAAAAACAATGAGAAAAACAAGTGCCAAAACAGTGGCTATGGTAATGTCTTAGCTTTTATAGAGTTTAGCAAAAATCAGCAAGCGTGGTCGCCAAACACCTCAGATCTCATAGATTATGAGCAAAGCAATGTGCAATATGAGCAAAGCATTGTGCAATGTGCAACTGCGATGTTTAAACAGCAGTGAAGATTTTTTTTTTTTAATCAAAAGGAACACACACACACACACACACACACACACACACACACACACACACAAGGCCATGCGGCCAATGGAAAACAGCACACACTTTTCCTTACACAATCCCAAGCCAGAAAACGACTCCAGTTCCCCTCTACTCTCACTGAAGTGGAACCAAGGTGGTTCTAACTAAAGACTGTGAAAACGGTCAAGAAATGCAGACATTCATCACAGAAGCACTCTATTAATGCAGCAAAAACAAGTACTGAAATAGTGGATATGGTCATGTAAGTCTTGGCTTTTGTAGAGTTTAGCAGAAACCACCACCAAGTAGAGTGGTCGCCAAATGCCTCAGGTACACAGATTCAAATTTTAAACAAGCTAGCCCTCTAGCCAATGCCATAAAGGCACAATAACACTTATACCAGCAATTCCTAGCTGAGAAAAGAGCAAGCTATCCTCTCCTGCCACCAATCCCCAGCTCAGAAGGGAGTAGGCTATCCTCTCCTGCCACGAGTGTAGATCACAAACCTTCCCAATGTACAATAACTGGTTCTGAGTCCAAGTGCTTAAACCACAACAAAGACAATTAAAATAACAGGCACAATAAGCCTTCACCAGCAATTCTCAACAAAGAAGGGTGCAAGCACCCTCGCCTCCCAAAAGAGTGCAGATTACAAACCTTAATGTAAAATAACTGGTTTAGAGCCCAAGTACTTAAATCAGAACTAAGGGGATTAGAAAAACAGTTACAATGTAATCAGGCTACTAACAAGCAGTAAAAATGTAGCATATTAAATGTAACTGAACACTTTATTTAGCTTTTCCTGGCGGTTATTCCAGTAGGAATAACTGCAAATACAGTAAAAGCAGCAGAACACAGTATAATTATTCTTTTTTTTCAATAAGTGCATCTTTCAAATGGATAAACACTCCATTAACGTCATTAGATTCTGCATCTCTGTTAGCTTTGACCTTCCTTAAAGCTGTAAGCACTGTATCAGAAGATACATAGGTCAACTACTGTAACAGAATCCACCTGAAGATGTTGAAAGAGTGATACTACCTTTGGGTGTCATCAGAAGTATGAAGTATGTGCTGAAAGGTTTATCTGCTGTTGAGATTTCTATAAACTTTATCACACAAATTCAGGGGACCAACTCTGAAATGACTATTCCACTGATGGTACTCTAAGCATTAGTCAGATGTTCTTCATATGTAACCTTAGCTTTCTGAATAGCCCTACATACTTTCTTAGCTGATGCATTACACTGATTACTACATCTTATTTCTGCTGAGTTGGAAACTCATTCTTATCTTGCAGCAGGTTGGTCAGTTGATTTTTATTTACAAACATTTATTCATCATTTTGCTAATTTATGATGTGAACATAACTGCATTAATAACAATGAACAAAGATCACAATTCTATTACTGTACACATGAATTATGCATATAGTTTCCATTATAACTATTTTATTATTCTTGTGCATTACAACATACTCATGCACCTCAAATCCAACCAACCTACTCATCTTGGTCATCTGATTCAGCATCATTTTGTATACTAATCCCAAATGCAGCATTTATTCTTATGAACGTTACTTCTCTTATCTTTCTACAAAATACTTCACCATCCACTTAAAACACTCTCATTGTCAAATCTCATTCAATAGCATGTCTAGATCCTCTGAACTTAATTAGATTTATTAACAAAAGTTAGTTTATTACGGTGACTTGCTGTTCTCTGTTGTCATCTCCAAGGCATGGAACAGACTTCCATTTCACATCAGGCTTTTAAACAACCTGCACCAATTCAAATTCACCCTAAAATATCACCTGGCAACTAAAACTATGCAGCTGTACCACACCTACAATTTGAAGAATGCAATCCTAACTCTGTCCACTATGGGTGTTATACAAGTGTATTAATAAATCGGCTTTACCAGAAAGGCTCATCCAGACTCTGCTACACTTTGCTGTGAAGGAAAGGTTAGTTTGCTGTTATTTTTTGTATTTCTGTATTGCCTTTCTATATTTTGAATACTGTAGTTTGTTTTCTTTACCTTGTGTTTTGCTTGCATTCTGTTTTAACAGCATATTAAAACTTCAAAAGAGACCACAGCTCTCTCTGTTCTGAGTCAGGCAGAATTTTTTCCCTCCTTCCCACCCATTTAAGTTGTCTTGTTAAATACCACTGTCTTTCTAGTTGCCCGCCTCTTATGTTAATCTGACCATATATCTCATTTCTCTCTACTTTCACTGGCTTATGTGAGTAATCACAAAACCATCACTTTTGAAATCCCACCCCTTCAATTATTTAAATTTATTGGCCATCCTACAGTATTTCATAGTACCAAAATACAAAAGTAACCACCCCTTTCAGTCCATCTTGCTGTTTTAAAAATAGTAACTCTCCACTAAACCTTAACTTTTTAAACAGGTAAAACTCAAGTTACCTACTTTCATATCTAACTTCTCTAGTGCACACTGCAGAGTGCATTCTTTTCAATCTTACCTTTAAGCATCCCTGTTACTAGCACTTTCTCTAATACCTAAAAAGATCATCTCTACTTGACTCCAAGTAGACTTTTCTCTATCTGTTAAACCTAGCACTTGCTCCTACAGTACTTATTACCTTGATACGGCACTCTTATAGATAGCACCCCAAAAGGCAAACCCCCATTTCTCGGTCACCCACGACGCCCCGAATCTCTTTTAAAGTTTTTTTGTCTAGTCCTTCTAGCATGTCGAGGGATCAGTTGCTAGTGTCCTCTCCTGCTCAGCTGGTGAACCTGGGAATATTGAGGCAATGTTACAATTGCCTCATGTACACAGACAACCCTCTCCTCCTCCCACAAAACACAAATACATGTGAGAGATGCAACTATACGGCCAAACTAGAGGCTGAGCTCTCTCAACATAGGACTGGCAAGACCAGTCAGGAGGAGAAGATTACCACACACACTATAGACCCAGTCTCACATAGTACCATCACAACCTCAAATCATACACATAAACACACAAAGACATACTGGGCTCTGATCAAAAATCTACCAAAACAGCAGAGGCCACCAAAGCAGACACCCAAACAACCACCACCTCAGAACACAACACCTGCAACACATAGACCTCACAGTCAGAGTGTCAAACAGTCACAGCCCTTAAGGCCAAACACAATGCCAGACACACTAGTCATTGGTGACTCCATAGTCAGACACACTGACGTCCCGCTCACCAGACTGAGTAAGGAGAAGGTCACAGTAAGCTGCCTGTCGGGCGCTAGAATCCGCCACATAACGCAAGCACTCAGGTCTCTCAACAGCAGGTACAAATACGACTCAGTCATTGTCCACGCTGGTGTAAACGACCTGAGACGTACCTCCTTGGACTACATGAAAAGAGACATTGAGGAGCTCTCTGATTATGTAGCCCAGGCAGGTATGACCCTGACCTTGAGCAGTATCCTACCTTCACCAAGAATGATGCCACAATACAGAGATAAGATGATCAGCTTTAACAATTGGCTTAAACTCTGGTGTCATTCAAAGGGGATCCAATGTCTGTCTGCCTGGGATGACATGCTGGACAAGCCACGCTGCTTCGCAAGGGACGGCTTGCACCTGTCACCCCTGGGATTCGGATATTGGCAAAGGCTCTTGCCACCCCCATAGTGCCTTTTTAGGCAAGGCTCAAATTCTAAACCTACCACCCTAGAACACAAAAAGGAAAAAACTAAGGGTAATGCTGCTCAATGCCAGAAGTCTAAATCTCAAAATGCACGCACTCGAGGCCCTTCTCAGTATGGAGAACATCGATGTCTGTGCAGTGACAGAAACCTGGTTCAAGGCTCCTGAGAGCACCCCAGCACTATCAGGTTTTACCTCTTATCATGCGTTCCGCCCCAAAATCCGGACAATACCAAGAAAGGAGGGTATCCATATTCATCAAGGACACCCACACCTCAAGACTGGTGGCAACGCACGATGCATCGGAGACCATCCAGGTGCAATTAACCATAGGCAAGACTGCTCTGCAAATTGTAGCATGTTACAGGCCACCCTCACAAACTCAGGAACCTCACATGGCCTTCCTGAAAACACTAGAGGGATAAATGTATCACCAAACACCATCATACTAGGTGACTTCAATTACCCTAATATAGACTGGGAACACTACTCAAGCCCAAACACCCTAGCCCAAAAGTTCCTGGAATTCATAAACTCAAATGCCATGGAACAACTAGTCACCATCTCCACAAGAGGAGAAAACATACTTGATCTCATCATCACGAACATGGGAGCACAATGTTCAACACCGAAGTATACCCTCACTGGTGAGATCAGATCACAACTAATCTCGCTGGAGGTCCTCATCCCACCCCACCTGAAATAAAAAGACCACAGTAAAACTTCTCGAAAGCCGACTTCACACTTCTAAAGACTAGTGTGGTCTCCTTTAAGGCCCCCGAATGGCGGAAAACAGTACTCAAGCCGCTGAATCCCTTACAAATGCCTTCTACCAGCACCTGCAGGACTGCATGGATAAGGCAATCCCAAGCAAAACAAAGACTCTTTGTACCAAAGGCAAGCGTCCAGTCTGGTGGACCCCAGCCATAAACAAACCCTACAACAAAAGGAGGAAGCTACTACAAAATAGAGCAAAATCCTTAAAAGGTAAGACACCCTTGATCACTATAAGTAAAAAACTAAGAGCTCTCATAAAATCACCCAAAGCAAATTTTGAGAGAAAAATAGCTAAAGACTCAAAAGACAATCATAAGGCCTTCTTTAGCTATGTTAGAAACCTGGGAGGAAACTCTCCAGATATGCTCAGAACTAGTTCAAAATGATGTGAAGATTACTGATCCTACAGACATTGCCAACATACTGGCTGACAGGTTCAGTGCAAACGTCTCCCCTCCCCAAAAGGAGAGATATCTATACCAAGCGATTGCAGCCCCCAAACATCTCCAACGCCAAGTGAGAACTGCTCTCTCCAAAGCAAAAACACAGCATCCATGGGACCTGATGGTGTCCCCGGCTGTGTGCTCCACGAACTCAACGAGGAATTAAACCCACAGCTAGGACAGCTGTTTAATCATAGTCTTACCTCTGGATACGTACCCAGGAGTGGCGCACTGCAACTGTGGTCCCACTTCACAAAGGCGGTGCCTCCACCGACCCTGGAAATTACCGCCCATTAGCTTGACAAGCCTTATCTGCAAAGCCATGGAGAGGATCATAATGGACCTCATAAATAAAGACATAGGGAATTTGCAGACTTTGGATCCATCCCAGTTTGGCTTTGTCAAAGGCAGATCATGCCTTCTAAACTTGGTTGACTTTTTCAAACAGTCACCAAAGCCATTGATGAGGGAAAGGCAGTCCATACAGCCTACCTCGATCTGGCGAAGGCCTTCAATACAATACCCCACTCGGTATCATTGAAAAACTCATCAGCTTAAATGTTAACCCATACATCACAAGATGGGTTGCAAACTGGCTGAGTGACAGAACCCACAGGGTCAGAGTTGCTGGCGCCATGTCAGACTCAAAGCCTGTCACAAGTGGTGTACCACAGGGCTCAGTCCTGGGCCCACTCTTGTTTGGCATCTACTTTTCCGAAGTACAAGCAAACACAGGAGGGTTATGGCTGACAAAGTTTGCAGATGACTGCAAAGTGGGCCCTATAGTAGAAAACACATCTGACACAGATATCCTTCAGAAGGGTCTCACAGAAACGGATAACTGGTGCCATAGCCATGGCCTAAAGTTAAATGCCAAAAAATGCATAGTCATACCCTTCGGGAAAAACAAGGTTACCCCTAGCTACCAAATAGGTGGCAATCCACTGAGCACAGAAGAAGTTATCAGGGACCTGGGGACCCAGGTTGATAGTAGTCTGTCATTCGACACCCATGTAGCTAAAGTAGTTAGGAAGACCTTCTACATTGCCCACCTTATCATGAAGGGATTCTCATCTAGATCAAGGGAGGTCATAGTCTCCTATACTCATCACTCATCAGACCAATGATTGAGTACAATGCCCCATTCGAATGTATCTGACCCGACACTTGCAGCAGCTGGAGAGGCCACAAAAGTTCCTCACCAAAAGGATAAAGGGTCTCAAACATCTGTCCTATGCTGCCCGACTGAAAGAACTCCAGCTCTATTCAGTCGCCACCGCTTGCTCAGAGGTGACCTTTGCCTAACATACAAGGCCATGTCAAACCCAGATTTGATGAATATGCTTCACCTCAAAAATCTAGATCCATCAGAGCCACAAGGGCGGAGACTTAAACCTCGACACGGCTATTAATAGGACGTGCTGGAAGGATAGATTCATCACCCAAAGACTCCCTATGCTGTGGAATAAAATCCCGGTATATGTGAGGCAGAGCACCTCGCTGGCCTTGTTCAAGAGAAATCTTGACCAATGGATGGGAGATCGCAGATATACCCCAGGGATTACCTCAGTGTCACTGCTCGACAGAGGCACAGCAAAATAATGGGTATAGTTCCCCATACTAAAGGGGTGGCGTAAGCCACAAAACTATGGGCTAGGCTTGTAAATGCCCTCGGGCAGATAGCCTAGTATGAACCTATGAACCTATGAATAGTATTTTTGATTCTACTCTACATCTTGAAACATGTATGTCCTTAATCTGATATGCTTTGTAAATAATGCATGTTGACCATTTTTCTTTTCAATTTTAAAAAATGCATTTCTATCCCCCCCACTGGGCCTCTGCTGAAAATAGATGTTTCAATTCCTAGACGGACTTTCCGGAAATAAGTTTTAATAATTCCAACTGTAGATCTTTTACGTCCTTTACAATGTTAAGTACTTCTTTATAATTCAGTCTTTCACTTCTCCTTTTGTGTAATAGATTTTTGGGCTGCAACATTACTTGGCCATACCATGTCTTGACAATTCTAAATCTAGACACTGGCTCAAAAGTATCATCTTAGTTACTACAATATGTTCTCCAAACAACTGTCAGGACATTTTGTTGGGACTCAAATTCATTACACTGCACATTCCCAGAAAATGCATTTCAAATTTCCTTTTTCATTCCCTTTACATATCCAACATTTACACTCTGCTTGAGGGGAAAATCTTCTGAAGACTAGCATAAAAGTGCCCGAGTAAACACATTCATGCAAATATTCTAAACCACTTGGACTTTGTAGCACACCAAGGAGCTATACAAAGTTCCTCCCAGTTGTCACTCTAATCCTCCCTCCCAGTCTTTTTTTTATCTACTCTGACTTTAAATAGCATTTTATATGCGTTACTAAATTATCCCTTTTTTAATAGCATCTTATGTTCTTTATGGCAGTATTCTTACTGTCAAAATCTTATTTCTCCACTCCCTCATTGGTTTAGTCTTTACTACACGAGTGCACACAATCTTCTGCATCATTATTTCTATCCCCCTTAAGGGCTTGCTTCCAAAACTCCAACATCTTTTCACCTTCTGTTCTTTATGACACTTGTACTGCCATCTTGCTCTAGCCATCACCTTTCCCACTTTGATATACAGCCATTTGTTTGTGCTACATGTCTGACTTTAAAGTAACCCTTCAAATCAGTCTTACGCCACCCTTGTTTAATAGGAAGAATCTGATTATCCCACTTTACTCATCTTTCCTTCCCAAGTAAATCCCTTCAATTCTTTGTATTAATATTCCTCCTTCAATTTTAAATTGGCTGATAAAAAGTAAGCCTAACCCATGTGGAACCTCAAAGAAATTAAACATGTTGAACTGCCTGTACCTTACTATCTCTATAACCATTAGTACCCAATTTTTTTTTATTATAATTTTCTGCTTTGCCTCTTCCTACATATAATTAGCTGCCACCTAAATACGTCATCATTTCATGTCCTCATAATTATAATTATGGATATTGTTGAATTAATTCATGTGTAGGCACAAAATTTACTAATATAGTCTTTGTTTTGCCTTCATATATTTTATACCTTAAAAATACTTGAAACTGTCTTAAAATATCCCACACCATCTTAATGTCAGATTCAGGACTGTCACGTAGACAATATCACCCACCAACAAAGCTTGCTTTTCTTGGCTACCACAACAATTCTATCCCTGAATCTGCAGTTTGGCCAATTTCTTATTCTAGCAGTGGGGGGAGATGAATAATGTGCATCCTTAGTTATTTGCACCTTACACTTACTCAAGTGTTTTTTTGCAAACAAATAAGGAGTGCAGTCCAGGCCTTATTTAAATGTTTAGTACTTAGTTTACATCCTGCCACAATGTCAATGCCTCTGCACCAGAGATGGAGCAGGCTTATTACATCTGAAGCTTTGTGCTTTCTTAACACATTACAATAACCTGGAATAATAAAATCAAATGCTGGAGTTCAGAAGCCTGCAGAGACGAAAACTCTACAACCAGCCACCATTTGGGGAACACCTGTACATGTGATAACTTACAGAAACCATGTGTGTGTGTGTGTGTGTGTGTGTGTGTGTGTGTGTGTGTGTGTGTGTGTGTGTGTGTGTGTGTGTATGTATATCTATATATATATATATATATATATATATATATATATATATATATTTATATACATATATCTATATATATATCTATCTATCTATATCTATCTATATATATATATACATATATATATATATATGTATATATATATATAAGCAAGTTTGGTCAATTAGCCATTCTGCAAAGAAACAGGCATCAGAACTATGCTGCTTAACAATTCTTGCTGGGTTTTTAAATGAGGAGTGGCAGACATATTTGTCAACAGAACACAGGAGTTGAATGGTCGGGCAGCAAACCTGGGAAATTGGTTAAATGCTGAAGCCAACCAGTTCTTAAGTGTACGGCAAAAAGCAAGTCTCAATGACAGCCATTTTTTTTAATCACCTGTAGTCATCTGTACATCATCTAAATTTGTTAAATGTCTAAGAAGCATTAGGGCAGTGGTGCTTTTCTCAGCTGCAAGCAGAAAGGCTTGTTAGGACACAAATAATGAAAAACTGACAGCAGACCTCTGGAATTTCCCTGGTGCAAAATTATGTGCAACAGAAGCTTATCCAGCAGTACACACCATCTTTTGTCAACTGGTATGAAAAGAAATGCAGGAGTCAATTTACAAAGTAAGACAAGTAATAGAAGAAAGCCTGGTTTTTAAGGTAGGCAATTTTGCTTCCAGTTTTGAAAGGGATGGACATCCAGGTAGGCAATTTTGCTTCCAGTTTTGAAAGGGATGGACATCCAGGCAAATTCTGTGTAACTTTTCAGGAAATTATACAGAACACTTACTTGCAATGGGAGCCTGAATGAATATTTTCTCTCTCTACAAACTTATCATCGAGGTCCCCCCAATCTTGAATTAGTTGGATTATTCCCTTGCATCATGGAGATGACAGCCTATAGAAGGGGTTGTCGTATGTGCAACAGTAGAGGTTGTTTGGGCCTTGCTGGGGTCTTAGCAATGAAGGCATTTCTAATAAGGCCCCCCCCCCACAGTGGAGAAATCACAGTTGTGTACACTTACCATAAATGTAGATGTTCAAGTGTATTCACTGTTGCTGTCATCACTCTTGGGTTATCCTGCCAGGAGTAGCCCTCAGTCAGCCCGAATATCAGAGGCTTAGCATTTCTGCGTCGGTTGCTGTCACTCCAGGACTGATGTCAGGTTGTCAATGGTATAAAATCAGGCAGCCAATGCCATTACATCAGTTTTTCTCGTCAGCAGCCCCTAAATAGGGAAGCTAGGTTATGGTGGAAGAACACCACCAGTAAAAAGTAAATACCAATAATCCCTGTAAGGGATGAGGAAGACAGAGAGAGAGAGAGACAAGGGGGGTGGAGGATGGGAAACCAGAACTGCAACAGTGAATACACTCGAACATCTACATTTATGGTAAGTGTACACAACTGCACTATGTTCTTCATGTTTCACTGTTGCAGTCATCACACTTGGGTTGCTTCCCAAAGCTGAAGAAAAGGGTGGAGGCAGTCAAGAAGAGTTGGGTTGGCTAGGACGCCCTGCAAGACTGCGGTTGCAAATCCTGCCCTGGATTTGGAGAAGATAGGCAGGTGGTAATGCTTGGTGAAGGTAGAAAAGAACTCCATGTTTCAGCCTCCAGGATGTCACTGGTAGGGACCCCTCTGAGAAAAGCTGCAGAGGTGGAGGTTGCCCTTGTGGAATGTTTCCTGACCCCTTAGGGAGGTGGTTTCCCGTGGTGCTTGTAACAGAAATGCTATCCATTTAGAGATGGTTTGTTTGGATATGGCCTTGCCCTCTGCCCCTGCTGCAAAGCTGACTGGTAATTGGTAAGTTTTCCTAAAGGGCTTAGTCCTATCCACGTAAAATGTGAGCTGTCTGTGCACATCTAGAGAATGCAGGATCCTTTCCCCCTTATTTTGAGGCTTAGGGAAAAGGGTGGGCAAATGAATAGATTGGTTGAGAGCCACAATGGACACCACTTTAGGCATGGAAGTTGGATTAGTCCTGAGGGAGACCCTGTCAGCATGAAAAATGATGAAGGGCTCCACAGCCATGAGTGCTTGTAGCACTGAAACTCTTCTAGCTGAAGTGATGGCCAGAAGCAAGGCTGTTTTCCAAGAAAGATATTTTAACTCTGCTGAAGCTGCAGGCTCAAAGTGGGGTAGTGTGAGCTTTTCCAACTCAAAGTTAAGGTCCCAAGCTGGGGTAGGAGCTCTTCTGGGCGGCCTTAAATTGTTAGCCCCTCTTAGGAACTGTTTGATGAGAGGGTGGGAAAAGAGAGGTGGCTCTGTGCTGTAATGAGCAGAGATGGCAGAGGCATGAATTTTAATAGAAGAGAATGATAGGCCTCTGTAAAGCAGGTCTGCTAGGAAATCCAGGATGAGAGGTAGGGAGGGGTGTGCTGTTTCAGCTCCTTTAGCCTGGATCCAGGTGCAATACCTTTTCCACTTGTTAGCATAGGATTTTCTAGTGCTGGGATGTCTGGCCTCATGTGCAACGTCCAGGACTTGCTTGCTTAGGCTGGCAACTGGAGGAGAGGTCAGGGAATAAGCCAGGCTGCCAGGTTTAGGGTCTGCAATTGTGGATGCATGAATTCTCCATTCTGCTGGGTCAGGAGAGTTGGGATCTGAGGTAGGTGCCATGGAGGCAGGGTTGACAGACTGCGCAGCAGTGAGTACCAGTACTGGCATGGCCAGTCTGAGGCAATCAAGATTGCTCTTGGTTTTTCCTCTCTTATTTTGAATAGTACCCTTGTAAGAAGAGTCAGAGGGGGAAATGCATAGATTGAGAGGTTTACCCATTGGAAGGATAGGGCATCCACTTTCCAGACCCTGCTGTGGGGTTCCCTGGTGCAGAATTTGTTGAGCTGGTGATTGTTGTGGGAGGCAAATAGTCCACCTTTGGAGTGCCCCATTTCTGGGTTACCAGTCTGTGGTTAGGGTTTGGGTGGTGTGGGGTTGTGAAAAAGGAAGGCCCTTGTTGTGGTTGCATGCTGCTACCCACCAAAGAAAATCTTTCCTTAGACAAGGTATGATAGGTATGGCAGTTTCCAGGTCCTGAGAGTGTTGGTAACCAAAGGCTTTTTAAGTACCATTGAAGTTTGCTCATATGCAGTCTGGCATATGGAATAAATAGAATGCAGAAAGCCATGAACCCTAGAGCTTGCAGGTTTTCCCTTGCAGATTAACTGGGTTCTGGTGGCTAGTTGAGAGAAGTAGTCTGTCAGGCAGGCTAATTTTTCTGGAGTAAGTAATGCCATCTGGGATGCTGTGTCCAGGCTTGCTCCCAGGAATACAATTTTTTGAGTGGGAACTAGTTTGGATTTCTTTTCATTTATAGTGTATCCCAGGGAGGGCAGTAGGCCCTTTACAAAGGTCAGGTGTAACAGCTTTTCCTGACTGTCTGCCTGAATCAGGCAGTCGTCTAAGAAGGGGTACATTTGGATATTCCTTTGTCTGCAAAAAGCAATGGCAAGAGCCAGGCATTTTGTGAAAACTCTGGGAGCAGTGGATAAGCCAAAGGGAAGCGCAGAGAACTGAAAATGTATAGATCCTGCCCTGAAACGTAGATATTTCCTGCAAGAATCCCTGATTGGGTTGTGCAGACAGGCCTCTTTTAGGTCTAGGGTGGCTAACCAGGCATCCTTGGATAGCACAGGTAGAAGCTGCTGGAGGGTGAGCATTTTGAATTTTGGTATCACCACAAAGCTGTTTAGAATTGATAGACTGATGATTGGGCACCAGGTGCCCTCTTCTCTGGGTACCAGGAAAAGTCTGGAATAGAAACCTTGGCCTATCTGGTCTGCAGGAACAGGCTGAGCAGGGAATGAATGTGATTTTGAGCCTCTGCCCACTGGTTTGGGGGAAGATCTGGGAACCCTTTGGGGGTTGGCAGTGTGTGGAAATAAAATCTGTATCCCTGGGACACTATGTTGAGTACCCACCGGTCGTTGGTGATGGAGGCCCAGTTTTTGCATGGGAGGCAAGTTTTCCTCCTAGGGGCACAAGCAGGTGGGCAGAGTTAATGGGTGGAGATGAAAAGTCATTGTGAGTTTTTTCCATAAGGGGGTGGCTTAGCACTCCCTGTTTTTGAAGAGGAGGAACTCCATTGCTTAGATCTCTGCATTCCCTGGGACTGCTGTCGGGGGGTCTACTTTCCCCTAGGTCTTGTCTGAACTGGCCTTGAGGCGGCTGGAAAGGACCAGTGCTTGGAGAGGCAATGCCTACTGAACCTCGGAGGCTGGACTTGCAAAAAGTCTTAAACTGTCTGCATAGATTTAGCTTTTTCTTCCATCTTTTTTAAAACCTCTTCTGCCTTGGTGCCAAACAAATTGTCTTCGTTCAGTGGTGCATCCAATAGTTTTGATTTGACATGGTCTGGCAAGGTCTGTTCCTTAAACCAAGCATGCCTTCTAAGTACAGAACCTGTGACTGCTGCCCTGCAGGATGCTTCTAGGGCATCAAAGCCACATTGCAAGGTGTGTTTAGTAACTTGGCTTGCAGAATGCATAAGCTCCTGTAATTCTTTATTTTCTGCACAAGCTGAAAAGGTAGATATTTTTTGTTTAAGGAGTTCCATTGTATGTTGCTGGTATTTCAGCATGTGGAACTGACAATTTAGTGCCCTAATTGCAAGAGTTGCAGAGGTGTATACTTTTTTACCCCATCTGTCCAAAGCTCGGGAATCCCTATCCGAAGGGGTGGGATTTTTAGCTGTGGTTGCCTTCATTCCTTTAGGCCCTTGAGAGATGACCTCTGGGTCAGCAGTAGGATTTTTGAAAAGAAATTTGTGTGAGTCAGGGACTCTAATACTTGTCAGGTTTCCTAGGGGCAGGTGCGAGGGTGTCAGGAGTTAAACTGGATTCCATGAAAACATCATCCACAACATCCAGGACAGGAGGAATAGCTAAAGGTCTGTGCTGTGGTAAATCTAAAAATTCTCTGAGTCTCTTTTTGGACTGAGGATAGTCCTGACATTCCCATTGGAAATGCTCTCTCAAAGTATGTAGGGTTTCACCAAAAGAAAAATCCTCTGGAGGAGAGGCAGAAGGAATGGATTCTTCTGCATCTGAATCCTCATAAACAGACAAGGGCATGTCTTCATACTCAGAAACCTCAGAGTCGTTGGACTCCTGATCAGATAAAACTGCTGGGGACAAGTCTCTTTTTCTTTTAGAAGAGGTAGGCTGGCTTCCACTAATAAACATGATATGGTCTTCCACCATTTTAGGCATTTGGGATTGAGGCAAGGAAGCTTGAGCTTGGGTCATCAGTTTTTAGGCATAGTTTGTACTCTTGGTCATAGAAACTCGGTAGTTTTAGAAAGAACTGAAGATGTGAAAGAAGTCGTCAGCTTGTGTTGAATATCGGTAGTGCAAAGAACTTCCTGGGAAGCCGGTGCCTGCTCAGCGGCTCTGGACCCATCCAATCTGCAGGATCCATAGTCAAAGAAGAGTCTCGCGGCATATTGGACTCCAAACGTGTCTCGGTAGTGGCCTGCGAATCCACAAAGCAGGCATCAGGGGTTGCAAAAGCGCCTCACTGAGGACCAGCGAACTGGCTACTAGCTTAATGGAAGCATTGTCGGCAGTTTTGGACTTGTGTGGTCTGTCTCTATCTTTATCCTTACGGGTTTTTTTTGTAAACTCGGTAGTCGGATGGCTTACAGAAGCCATTTCGGAATACGGAGATCGAGAACGACAATATTTAACTAGAATAAGGGCTTGACGACGTATAGTTCTGGTGTTGAGCAAAGCACAAGACCGACAGCAAGGGACGCCGTGGTCTGGGCCTAAACAGGTGACGCAGTAAGAATGGAAATCTCGACGTGGTATTTGCTTTCCACAGGCGAGACAATTGTTAACTTTTTCTGACATCGGTTAAAGCAAGAAAAAAGGATCCCCAATGGGGTACTTAGCTTTAGAAGACTTCAACTTCAATTTCAAAAATGAAAAACTCAGGTAGCGGCCGACAGGCACTGGTGCGAACTGTTTCTGCTTTGGGTTCCTCAGCAAGAAAGACTGATGTAATGTCGTCGGCTGCCTGATTTTATACCACTGTCGTCAGTCCTGGAGTGACAGCAACCGACGCAGAAATACTAAGCCTCTGGTATTCGGGCCGAATGAGGGCTACCCCTGGCAGAATAACCCAAGTGTGATGACTGCAACAGCAACAGTGAAACACGAAGAACATCACAAGCATCTATGTCACCACAAGGCATCCTATGCCCTCCTCTGTCAGTATCTTCCACCTACACATAATGATGGACAGTGTTACTGACTTGGAATTGCTAAGCCCATGTCTGTAATCCTGGATATTTTGGTGCCCTGCAAGCCTCTGCATGCATCATGATTATTAGTTGAACAGAACCACCAATCCTTCCCTCAAGATCGGCAAGCTAGCGATTACCACTCATTCCTACTCTCCAATACAAAGTTATTTCAAAACCCTTGAGCTGCGACTGCAGCTTGGGTCACAGTCAGGGATTTACTCCTCTACCCCACACAGCCAGGTATAACAAATATTTTTTATTATCATTTCCATGCCACATAATTTCAAAAAAATAGTGAAAATCTGATTCTATATGAAAGGAGTCATATTTTTAAGTCTCCTATTATAAAACTGTGTTCTAAAATTTTTTTTCAGTGTTGCCATGAACAGCACTGACAGCTACACTTTTGATTCATACAGAATGTGCCGAAAAGCAGTTAACACTGCTGCCTCAAAGATAGAGTGAATTCCATGTGGAAAATGCAGGCCTTCCCTACACCTGCACGACTAACAGTATCTCTGGTCACCTCCCATATCCCAAAATCAT
The DNA here is from genome assembly GCF_019279795.1 of Protopterus annectens. Classification (NCBI taxonomy): domain Eukaryota; kingdom Metazoa; phylum Chordata; order Ceratodontiformes; family Protopteridae; genus Protopterus; species Protopterus annectens. The sequence goes on along the minus strand of NC_056726.1, from coordinate 1,231,270,510 downwards.
GTTGACAGATACAAATTAGGGCCGCAAGGACCATGCAGAGTGTGTGTGTGTGTGTGTGTGTGTGTGTGTGTGTGTGTGTGTGTGTGTGTGTGTGTGTGTGTGTGTGTGAACAACACATGCTCTATAATGAACTGGCATGTGGCCTTAAAACCATTGCTTGTATAGGCTCCAGCTCCTTTGTAACACTGAAAATAATAAAGGCAAGTTAAAGTTCTGGAATTGCTGCATTTCATCAGATTATACATAGCCACATACTCCAAATGCCTACAGAATTTTTTATAATTTCATGATGTGGTAACTATTTTTATATATAATCCAGGAGTACACTGCACTAGAGGTAATGAAAACATAGTATACCGAACATGCACAGCAGACTCTGTTAATTCACCACTTTTTCCTATAACATTTGAAATGACATCATCAAAAACATAGGAGACCTTTAGTCACTGGATCCAACCAGGTTTGGCTATGCCAAAGGAAGATCATGCCTAATGAACCTAGTGGACTTATTTGAAGGCAATGGATGAGGGAAAAACAGTGCATACTACCCATCTTGACCTGATAAAGGCATTTGATACAATATCCCACTCGGGCACTGTTAAGCTTAGGGAAGCAGAGAGTAATTCCATAGCAAATCTTCCCTCTCTGTAGTTAAAAGGAACAGGAGAAGAAAAATTTTTACATTTCCTACTTTTTCTTCCTGGGAAACTCTGATGAAGACGAGCGACTCATGATCCCAACAAGAGTAGTTCTCCCTTAGCTGGTGATGGCAATCCTGCAACCAGAGGACGTGCCAATTTCCTGGTCCTTAGTGGCTTCTCAAGGTGCTACATCAGACAGACCAGGAACAAAAGATGGATGGGCCTAGGAACCAGTATTAGCCACAGCAGGGTCACCCATTAGCATCTGAGTTAGTGATGGAGGCATCTGGATACCTGATGTCTCCCCAACAACCTTCTACTTGCAGACTGGGGAAGTAAGAACCATGGGGACATAAGAGCCCTGCAGACTCCAATAGCTACATCTAGCACATCTACTCCATGTTCAGAAGACCACAAAATAGGTTGTGGAGCCTGAGTGAATCAGTAAGCCTTTTGACAAGAAAAGTTGAAATCCCCTTAGCAATATGGCAATTCCGCAAAAAGAAGAAAAAAAAAACTATCTTAAAAAATATCAATTTCACAGACACAAAAAAAAATCACTTTCACTGAAAAAGTAGTAGTGGAAAGTTGTCGCTAGAAGGGAACTTACCAGCCCAGCCTCAAAAGGCTTGCTAGCCAACTATCAGTTCCACAATACCTATAAATGCAAAGCACTGGCTTCCCGTCATTTGATCAACAAACTAGAGTCAAAACCCACATAGCCGACAATTTAGTCAGTTGAACCATTCTGACTGAGATCGTGGTACAATGGGGATTGAGGAATATGTCCTTTTCCCCACTGTAGTGTGATCTCAGAGTTGGTATATATAAATTAGTGGGGGGGGGTGTGAGGATGCAGAGAGTCTTACTCCCTGCAACAACATTGTTTGTGCTGCTTTAGTTGATCCATTAACTAAACTGTGACCTTATGGGTTTCAACAATCTGGTTCATCAATCAAATGAACTACATCCGAAAAAAACTCAGCAGCAGAAAACCCTGAAACTTGTGGCACCCAAGCTGCCTTTTACATGGCTCTTCTTTAGCCAATGAAAATTTGGCCACATGGAAGGTGCTGTACAGTTTTGAAGGCTGGACAAAGGTCATGTCCTAAGCAAGAACATAACCTATAGGCTACTGCAACAATGATCTAAATGTTAAACATCGCCTGTGCTCTTTGTTAATTGAAGAGGTAAATAGTCACCTCCAAGGTCTAGAGTAAACAGAAAAGCCTTGGGAAACAGAAACAGAAAAGGAAAAATGATGTAACGTGAGTACCTTGAATTTTGGAATCAAGAGACAAGTGTTTAGATCTGACATGTCCAAAATAGACCTTGACAAAATCTTTAGCTATTTGGTATGGAGGAGCTGGTTCTACTAATCCCAGGGATAGCAGATCTAACAGGATTAAAGAAAAAAAAAAGATTTTTTTTTTCTGGAAAGAGTGATTCCCATAGGAGATGGAAAGGATGCAAATTGTCTGTTTTCAGAAATGAAGGCAGAGAGAGAGAGAGAGAGACTGCCTGCAATTTTGGGAAAATAGCTGAGGTGAGGAGGGGAGGAAGAGACATGAGTAGTCACTGAGATTTCTTTTGACAGGAGGATCTTGGTACCCCCATCTCTTTCCCCGTTAGAATCTCCCTGCCATTTTTTCTGCTATTGTTAGGAAGGTTTCTGCTGACGGAATTTAAAATGCCTTTGACAGAAAAGGACCAGAGGAAGAAGACTAATCCGTTGGTATTTAGGGAAAGGAGCCAAAAGAGTTTCTGGACTCCTTACATGAACCTTCTCCTTCCTTCTGGTTTCGTTAATACTTCAGAAGAAAACATTCTCATACAAATGGCCCCTTGTCAAGAAGTGTATGTAGTTGTGAAGTCTTATCTTCAGGGGAATTCTACAACTTCAAATTCCTGTGCATTACCGTACCTGTAGGGATAAGTGTGACACCTAAAACCCATTTCACCTAAACTCATTTCACTGAGACCAAATCACCTAAAGGTCATTTCACCTAAAACTCATTTCACTGACAAGTAGTACTCTAACGCAAGTGAAAGGTATATGTCCTTTTCCCCACTGTAGTGCAATACTGGTTTTAGTATATATATATTAAGGGGGGGGGGTCAAATAATGTAAAACAAAACCAGACAACATGAAACCAAAATTAATGGGGGGCTATGCCCCCCCCCCTTAATATATATATACTAACTCCAGGACCCCATTACAGTGGGGAAAAGGACATATACCTTTGACTTGCCTTACTGTACTACTTGTCAGTGAAATGGGTTTTAGGTGAAGTGACACATACCCACCTGTAGCAGCAGTCCTGGACACAGGCACACTTTGCCACACAGGACACCAAGTACTCTGCTGAGTTCAGCATTTCCAATACAGAAGATTTAGTGTCAACAGTTTGGTAAGGAAGTTAAGCTTTGCTAAATATTAACAAAGACAGATCTAAATGCCAAACAGGAAGATGTTTAACCAACAGGACACCTGCAGCAACTGTAGAGGCCACAGAGGTTTCTCATTAAGAAGATACAGGGCCTCGAAACCATGACCTACATGGACAGAATGAAAGCACTATAATATGTATCATATAGGCTACTGACAGGCAACTTGTACCTGGCCTACAGGGCAGTCTCTGACCCTGACCTGATGGGAATGCTGCACATCCACAAATCAAATGGCACTACAGTCACTCAATCTAGTGATCTCAACCTTGCCATTGACATTAGCAGAACATGCTGGACAGACAGGTACGTCTCCCAGAGACTGCCGCTGCTCTGGAACAGAACATGCTGGCCAGACAGGCACATCTCCCAGAGATTGCCGCTGCTCTGGAATAAACTTCAAATTCATGTGAAGAGCAGTGCTCCTCAATGACTCTATTCAAGTGCAACCTGGACAAATGGATGGGTGACGCCAAATTCACCCTGGGGGTGGCACCCATGTCCTCATGGACAAGGGTAGTTGGTGCTGATCTGTAAAAAGTACGTCCATCTAACCAAGGATAATTGGGGCAACCCAGGATTAACATGACTAGGCTTATAAAGGCTCTAGGGCTGTTAGCCTAGTAACCTCCTATGAACCTATGTACAAATCTGTTCTATCAAATGAAAGGCTCTTTGATACCTGACAAAGGGTTTGATGCAGAAAAGCCCTTAAAGGATCTATCCCCATCAACAGTCATAATGGCAGAATTTGCCATAGGATTTTTAAAAAGGAATGTGTGTGTCAGGTACAGTAAAGTTGTGCACACATAAATGTACATGTTCGAGTGTCTTCACTGTTGCAGTCATCACATTTGTGTTATCCCTGCTGGGATAGCCCTCGGCCAGCCTGAATACCAGAGACTTAGCATTTCTGCGTTGGTTGCTGTCGCCTGAAGACTGACGTCAGGTCGTCAGTGGTATAAAGGAAGGCAGCCGACGCCATTACATCAGTTTTTCCTGCCCTAATTGGTCAGGAGCCCCCAAAGTAGGAGGCCAGGTTCTGGTGGCAGGACCCCACCAGTGGAAAAAATACAAACACGTCCCTTCTAAGGAAAGAAGAACAACAAGGAAGGAAGGTAACAAGAAGAAAAAAAGGAGAAGGAGGGAGGGAAACCAGGATTGCAACAGTGAAGACACTCGAACATCTACATTTATGGTAAGTGTACACAACTGTACTATGTTCTTCGTGTATCACTGTTGCAGTCATCACATTTGGGTAGATTCCCAAAGCTGAGGAAATGGGTGGAGGCAGTGAAGGAAGCTAGGGGCTGGCTAGCATGCCCTGCAAGACTGCAGAGGCAAAACCTGTCCTGTATTTAGACAAAAGAGGCAGGTGGTAATGCTTGGTAAAGGTGTGAACAGATGTCCAGGTGGCAGCCCTCCAGGATGTCCCTGGTGGGGATCCCTCTGAAGAATGCTGCAAAGTGGAGGCTGCTCTGGTGGAGTGGGTCCTAACCCCCTAAGGGGGAGGCTTGCCATGCTGCTTGTAGCAGAAATGGATGCAGTGAGCTATCCATTTGGAAATGGTTTGCTTGGAGATGGCTTTGCCCTCTGCCCCTGAAGCAAAGTGAACCAGCAGTTAATCAGATTTTCTGAAGGGTTTAGTCCTGTCCAGATAGTATCTGAGATGTCTGTGTACATCTAGAGAGTGCAGAATCCTTTCCCCCTTGTTTGGAGGGTTAGGAAAGTAGGTGGGCAAATGGATGGATTGGTTGAGAGCCACACTGGATACCACTTGGGCACAAAGGATGGATTAGTTCTGAGGGATACCCTGTCTGCATGGAAGATGATGAAGAGTTCCACTGCCATGAGCGCTTGCAGCTCAGAGACTCTTCTGGCTGAAGTGATGGCCAGGAGGAAGGCTATCTTCCAGGAGAGAAATTTCAGCTCTGCAGAAGAAGCTGGTTCGAATGGAGGCAGTGTGATCTTTTCCAAGACAAAGTTAAGGTCCCAAGCCGGTGCTGGTGCCCTTCTGGGGGGTCTCAAGTTGTTAGCCCCTCTGAGGAACTGCTTGACCAGAGGGTGTGAAAAAAGAGGCTGATCAATGAGAAAATGAGCGGAAATAGCAGAGGCGTGAATTTTTCTACAGGAGAAAGAGAGACCACTGTGTAGTAGGTCAGCTAAGTAGTTTAGGATGAGAGGGATGGAGAGTTGTGCTGTACTGGCTCTCTTAACATGGATCTAGGTGCAGAACCTTTTACATTTATCTGCATAAGACTTTCTGGTGCTAGGGCGTCTGGCTTCTCGGATAACATCCAGAACCTGTTTACTGAGGAGGGCAGATTGGTCAGGGTTCAGGTTATAAGCCAAGCTGCCAAACTGAGCGTATGCAATTGGAGGTGCATGAATTCCCCTGCCTTCTGGGTTAGGAGGTTGGGAACCTGAGGAAGATTCCATGGGGGCAGTGGGGACAGGCTGTGCAGCAAGGGGCACCAGTGCTGTCTGGGCCATTCTGGAGCTATGAGAATGGTCCTTGGTTTTTCATCCATTATTTTGTTCAGTACCTTGGGAATGAGAGGTAGAGGAGGAAAGGCACAGACCAAGAGGTTTACCCAGGGGAAGGACAGGGCATCTACTTTCCATGCCATGCAGTGATGCTCCCTGGTGCAGAATTTGTTGAGCTGATGGTTGGTGTAGAAGGCAAAGAGGTCGACCTCCAGGGTTCCTCATTTCTGAGTTATTAGTAAGAAGGTGTTTCTGTTGAGCTGCCACTCATGGGGGTCCAACTGTTTTCTGCTTAACTGGTCTGCCAGGGAGTTGAGAAAGCCTGCCAGGTATTGTGCTAACAGGTGTAGATGCATGAAAGAGGCTGTGAACCAAAGGGTCATGGTCAGCCTGCACAGCGGGTAGAAGTGAGTCCCTCCCTGCTTGTTGATGTACCACATCACTGTGGTGTTGTCTGTTTTGATCAGGAGAACCCCTGGAGAGAGAAGGGGTTTGAAAGCTATCAAGGCCTGCTGCACAGCCATCATCTCTTTTAGACTGATGTGCAGGGGGAGTTGGTGGGGGTTCCATTGGCCCTGTATGCACCTGCTGTCCAGGTGTGCACCCCAAGCATAGTCTGATGCATCTGTGGTGAGGGTCTGGGCGGCGGGGTGTGGGGAGAAGGGCAGTCCCTTGTTGTGGGAGCAGGCTGTTGCCCACCAAAGAAATTCCTTCCTCAAGCAAAGAATAATAGGTAAAAGAGTGTCCAGATCTTGAGAGTGTTGACACCAAAGGCTCTTTAGGTGCCATTGAAGTTTCCTCATATGCAGTCTGGCATATGGAATAAGGAGTATGCAAGATGCCGTGAACCCCAAGGGCTTGCAGGATTTCCCTTGCAAAAAGCTGGGGCCTGGCGGCCAGTTGCGAGATATAAGCTGATAGGAAACTTTGTTTCTCTGGTGTTAGGCATGCCATCTGGGATGCTTGCTCCCAGGAAGATTATCTGCTTGGTGGATACCAGTTTGGATTTCTTTTTGTTTACTGTGTACCCTAAGGAGGTTACTAGGTCCTTTGCAAAGGCCAGGTCTTTGAGCAGCTTTTCTTGGCTGTCTGCCTGAATAAGGCAGTCATCTAAGCAGGGAAAAATTTGAATATTTCTTTGACTGCAAAAAAGCAATGGCCGGAGCCAGGCATTTTGTGAAAAATCTGGGAGCAGTAGATAAGCCAAAGGGAAGTGCAGAGATCCTGCCCTGAAGCGAAGACATTTTTTGCAGGACTCCCTCATGGGAATGTGGAGATAGGCCTCTTTTAGGTCCAGGGTGACTAGCCAAATGTCCTCAGAGAGCATGGGTAGTAGCTGCTGGAGGGTGAGCATTTTGAATTTTGGGATCACCAGGAAAGTGTTTAGAATGGACAGATCAATGATGGGGCACCAGGTGCCCTCTTTTCTGGTTATCAGAAAAGTCTGGAGTAGAAGCCTTGGCCTATCTGCTCTACAGGAATGTGTTCTACTGCTCCCAAGGAGAGCAGGGTATGGATTTGCTTTTGAGCATCTGCCCACTGATTTGGAGGTAGATCTGGGAACCCTTTGGGGGTTGGAAGGGTGTGGAAGGAAAATATGTAACCCTGAAACACAATGTTCAGAACCCATTGGTCCTTGGTAATGGTGGCCCAGGTGCTTGAGTGAAAGGAGAGTCTTCCTCCTAAGGGTATGTGATGGTGGGCAGAGGTGAGGTAGGGAGGGAGTGAGTCATTTTGAGTTTTTGCCATAAGGGGGTGGCTTAGAACGCCCTGGCTTTGAAGTGGAGGCAATCCACTGCTTAGATCTCTGCAACCCACAGGACTGCTGTCTTGGAGGTCTGTTTCCACAGGGGTCTAGGCTGGCCCTGTTTACTAGGTGCATGAAAGGAACAGTGCTTGGAAAGAAAATACCTGCTGAACCTAGGGCGCTGTACCTGTAAGAAATCTTTAAACAGTCTGCATAGATTTTGCTTTTTCTTCCACCTTTTTTAAACACCTCTTCTGCTTTAGCACCAAATAAGTTATCTTTGTGAAAGGGTGCATCTAACAATTTTGATTTGACATGGTCTGTCAGGGTTTGTTCCTTAAGCCATGCAGGTCTTTTAATGACAGATCCAGTGACTGCTGCCCTGCAAGAAGCGTCTAGGGCGTCAAAACTGCAGTGCAAAGTGTGTTTAGTTACTTGACCAGCAGACTGCATTAATTCATGTAAATCTTTAGATTCTGCCTATGCAGGAAAGGAGGTAATTTTTTTTATATAAGGAGTTCCAAGGTATGTTGCTGATATTTAAGCATATGGAACTGACAATTGAGTGTCCTGATAGCAAGAGTAGCTGAGGTGTATACCTTTTTACCCCATCTGTCCAGTGCTCTGGAATCCCTGTCTGAGGGGGTGGGATTCTTAGTTGAAGTAGCTTTAACCCCTTTTGGGCCTTGAGTAATGACCTCAGGTTCCGCTGTTGGGTTTTTAAAGAGATATTTGAGAGAGTCAGGGACTCTGTAGTACCTGTCTGGCTTTCTGGGAGCAGGAGGGAGGGTGTCTGGAGTCTAGCTGGATTCAAGGAAGACATCAACTACCACATCTAGGACTGGGGGGGGCGGCTAAGGGCCTGTGCTGTGGAAGGTCCAGGAACTCTCTGAGTATCTTTTTAGACTGTGGGTAGTTTTTTACTCTCACATTTGAAATGCTCCCTTAGTGTATGCAGGGTTTCCCCAAACGAAAAATCCTCTGGGGGAGAGGCTGAAGGAATAGGTTCCTCTGCATCAAAGTCCTCATATGTAGAGAGGGGCTGCATGTCTTCATAGTCAGATGCATCAGATTCATCTGACTCTTGTTCAGACAAAACTTCTGGAGACAGATCTCTTTCTTTTTGAGGGAGTGGCTTGGCTTCCCCTAATCAGCATGATAAGGTCCTCTGCCATTCTAAGCATTTGTGACTGAGGCAACTGACCAGGCGCCAAAGAATGGCTGGAAGGCGGTTTCTTGGGGGTGGTTCGACCCCTGGGCCTAAGAACTCGGTTGGTTTAGAAAGAACAGTAGCCGTGAAAGAAGGCATCGGTTTATGTCTGGATTCGGTGTTGTGAAGGACTTCCTTGAAAGCCGGTGTCTGCACAGCAGCTCCGGACCCATCAAGGAAGAGACTACCGCAGTATCATTAGACGAAGAAGAGTTCTGCGGCATACTGGACTCCGAAAGGGTCTCGATAGAGGTCTGCAAACTGAAGTGGGCATCAGGGGCTGCAAAAGCGCCTCACTGAATTCCGGAGAACTGATGACCAGCTTGGTGGAAGCGTCATCAGAAGGTTTAGTCCTGTGCGGTCTGTCTCTGTCTTTACCTTTACATTTTTTCGGAAGGTCTGCTGTCGGATGGCTTACGGAAGCCATATTGGAATTCAAAGAATATAAACGGAAATATATGGCTACAACAAGGGCTCGACGACTAACAGTTCTGGCGTTAAAGCACAGAACCGACAACGAGGGATGTCGTGGTCTGGGGCCTAGACAAGTGACACAGTAGGAATGGAAGTCCCGGTGTGGTATCTGCTTTCCACAGGCAAGACAATTATTAACTTTTTTCTGACATCGATTAGCGCAAAAAAAAAAAAAAAAAAAAAGGATCCACAATGGGGTACTTAGCTTTCTAAGACTTCAACTTCAATTCGGAAAAGAAACTCAGTTAGCGGCCGACCGGCACTCGTGCGAACTGCTTCTGCTTTGGGCTCCATGGCAAGAAAGACTGATGTAATGGCATCGGCTGCCTTCCTTTATACCTCTGACAACCTGACGTAAGTCTTCAAGCGACAGCAACCAACGCAGAAATACTAAGTCTCTGGTATTCAGGCTGGCCGAGGGTTACCCCAGCAGGGATAACCCAAATGTGATGACTACAACAGTGAAACATGAAGAACATTCATAATATCTGCCAGGTTTCTCGGGGCAGGGTTTTAGGAATCTGGGGTTAACAGAGGCAGAAGCAAAGGCATCCTCTAAGGCTCCTAAAACATGGAGATGATTCTGAGGGATCAAAATTCAAAAACTCAGTGTTCTCTTTTGAGATTCTAGGATCTTCTTACCCTCTCATTTAAAAATTATTTTATTTTAGAAATTGAAATTGTATCCTCAAAGGAAATGTTTTCATTGGGTAAGTCTGAAGAGAGTGTGTCTTCAGTTTCAGATTCGCACACTGGAGGGGAGATATAGTCCAGACCCTCAATATCAGATTCAGTAAATCCTCTTCTGTGGAAGAGGGATGTTTCTCCCTCTTAAATGGGTGGAAATTGAAAGAGAAACGAGAGACTGGATTGCATTAAACAGTTCTTGTGCAAAATTATATCAGTCCTTGGGAAGCTCCTACATAGAAAGGGTGGAAGAAGGGAACAAACAGTTTCTTACATCCTCTCTTTTTCGGGGTCTACAACCTTATGAGGAGGATCCAATTGCTGGACCTCAGTAAGGGACTCTGCAATGCTCTCCCTCACCTACACTTGGTGGATACCTCCCTCACAGAGAGAATATTTCCTAGCTCTTCCTTCTTGGCTGGAACAGCTTGATATGTGGCCAGAAAGGACACCTAAAACTTGGGCCTGAGGGGCATCCTCCTGATGAGACACACCAGAGGGACCAGTAGAGTTGGACTGATGGTCCAAGGACAGTGAAAGCACCTCTGTAGAAATGTCAGAAACAGAACACAGAGAAAGGGGGTAAGACAGAGCATTTCTTCTTCGGCATCTTGGCAGTCTACTGACAAGGGGTCCTGTACCATAGTACCCAGATTTTGTAGTATTCGGCATTGATCCGTTTCAACACAAAACTACAGTGACTGTCACAGTCCTTATGAGAGACTTCTCTACCATGGTTACATCTCTCTTTCTTGAGGTCAGACATAGGTTAACCCCGAAAAACTGCAAAATACAATCTGGAATTCTCCAGAACCTAAAAAAGATAGGCAAACAAAGGGTTGCCAAGTGGGGTACTTAACTGTTCACAAACTCCACAACTGGATGACAAGGTAGAGAATGGTAGATCACAATGCTGACTAAATATAGAGCAGCTGTACTCTAGAACTGTGCCAAAACATGAGATACCTGTTTTGTACTGGCATGGTAGGATGTACTAAGCATATGCCTCACAAAGCAGGAAGAATCCACAGCTCTGAAGTAAAGCCAATTCTGTACAGAAAACTAGCAACTAAAGTTTAGTAGTAAGGGCTATCATAACTGTGATCTACATGAATAGCATAAAAAAATGTGCACAGATCAGAATGGTGATTGTCAACTGGAGAAAGAAGGAAAAAGAAAACAGCTGTAGATTATATCGAGTCTATATCACAACACAGAGTTCATATCACAGTATTTGTTAACCTAAAAAAGAAAATATCATTCCCCATTTCCTGCACACTGCTGTGTTTCTGCATAACCAAGTAATTTGGAAACAATTGCTAAGCAGCCACATTCTATTCTGGCAGTTTAAAGCACAATATAATGTTAACCACTAGAAAAAGTATCTGAGCTATGTGGACAGATTCTTGTGGTATGAGTTAGTCAGTTCTCTACATACCTGCAGAAGAAATAAATGTACACAGTTCTCATCTACTTACCACAGAGGGTATTGTCAGACAGCTCCTTCTGAAAGTTTGCCTCCTCTTCCTTTACAGCACCAACAGAAAGCTTCCCACCCATTCTTAAAATGGTCAACAAGTTTTTTAAAGGGGTCCCAGAGCCTAAATGATTATGAACAGCAAAAAAAAAAAATAATAATAAAAATACCATTTACAACCACAACTAAAGTTACAAACAAATTATAAATGAAAGTCTAGATTGCAAGATAAATGCTCAACATCTGGATTCAAATCACTACTTCACCTAATTGTAGCTGTAGAAGTTACTGACAAACACACACACACTTTACTCAAGATAGGCTGTCAGCAAAGTGGGTGGTATAAGATACACTGCAATATACGTGAAGTATAATGTTTATTAGTGTGTTAATACAATTTGATTACTTTTGTACACGTAAATTTGCCTGTGTGGTGTGTTAAAAAAAGAACTTATGTACTCACAAAAAGAAACAAAAGCAAAGTGGACTGATTTTTGTTTGACACTGCAAGTCCTCTTGTTTTCTGGCTTTTCACTGAATACTCTGTTTTCCTCTCACATCTCATTGAGATGCTGTATGCAAACTGATGATCCCTCAAGTTGCCTGCAAAAAGGGGGGTGGATGCTGGGTAAGAGTAACTGTGAGAGCTGTGTAAGGTGTGTGAGCTGTGTGTGTGTGTGTGTGTGTGTGTGTGTGTGTGTGTGTGTGTGTGTGTGTGTGTGTGTGTGTGTGTGTGTGTGTGTGTAACTAGTGCCCTATCCAGAATTTGTTTCTCTGCTTTATGCTCAGTGAATGATGGGGAAACTCTGTCTCCCCTGTAACCCTGAAATGGATAAAGCAGGTAATCTGAGAATGATGACCGTGACAGAGTCTCGTGAGTTGCACAAGTCACTGAGGACTGCTTGAGGTAGGGAGGGCAGCATGGAAGCTCAGGCTTTAAGAACTTTGCCTCAGGACTCCAGGGTCCAAGATTCAGTTTTGACATACTGTGCGACTCTGAGGAGTTTGCTGTTGTCCTCACACTTGCATGGGTCCTGAAACCATGACGGCCAATTGGCTACTTTAAACTCTTCATGTATACTTACTCTTGCCTATGGTGTCTAGTTCATGTCTGAAAGGGTTAGAAATGGATCAAGTTCACTTAACTGATTAACAAAATCATTTAAAGGTTTACCAGTAAGGTAAAGCACCACTGCTTGGATGAGGAAAGATGATCACTGAAAGAAACATTTTCACTGCCACAGCACACATTACAGAGAAATAAATGTGCATATGTACATTAGGTGAGCAAATGTGGAACTAAAAGTTGAAATCTGTCTTCCTACAAGGACAGCACCACAGTTCCTCCTCCCCATTCTTTCAGGCTTTGTTAGATGAAAAGGTCAAACACTTGAGGAAGTTGATTATAGCCAGGCACTTATAAACAAGGATAAGATGATGGGGAAAAAAATGTGGCCGGCAATCTGTTGATGATCATCATTAAACAGAATTTAAAAAGTGTATGGGTTACATTTATATAGGGCAAAGCAGAGAAAGTGTTCATTAACCAATGTTTGGAAGCATGCCCAGGCACATGCCCTGTGGTAGAACCACTGGTAGAGATGAAGATCTCACAGAGGTGCAGTCTGTAAGGGGCAGGCTTTTGTTTGCATCACATATTGAGATATGAACAATACATGGGAAGCCCACTGCACATCACCACTTAGGCACCAGGAACATGTGCAGGGGATAGCAGAGCTGGTAAAAACAAAACAACCAATTCCTTCTGCAGCTATGACAGTGCCTTCTACAGTCTCCAGGTTTACCTGGCCCTTGACAAGGAATGAACCAAGGGCTTGTAAAACAGCCAGGAGGAACCAGCTTGATAAATCAGCAAATGATGCAGGGCAAAAAATACACACACACACACACACTTATAAAGGTTGTACTTAACTTGGAGACTAACTTCTCACTTCAGAATACATTTGGCAAGCACAACATACACACAGCACAGAGAACGTCCACTAATACAGCTCATGATGATGGTAAGAGGAAACTGCCTAAAGTTCCCAGGCTAAAGACTAAGAAACTTTCGACTTTAGTTCCCACACAGCAGTACACTGACCTTCACCCTTCAGAACCACCATCAGTGCACATACCTCTAGGAGTCAACAAGAATAGATTTGAAGTTCTTATGGCACACTAAAAGTTATGCACTTACCATAACTAGGCATCTGTGTAATCCTTTTTCATTCTTCCTCAACGCATGGGTTCAGATCCAACTTGGCTGCATATTCCAGACATTGGATCTAGCTCTCAAGCTCCTCCCTCTACCCATAATGCCCCATTCCACCCCCACTGCCTCAGATTGAGTTTGCTGCCATATATCCCTATAGTTACAGGGACAGGTATAGGTTGACAGAAAAGGCAGGGCTCAAACCCGGAACTGGAGGCTCCAAAATAGCCCAATAGGTCTCTTCAGAAAAATTGATAGGGGATGGATGGCAGGGAAGTTGAGGAAGAATGAAAATGGACAACACAGATGCCTAGTTATGGTAAGTGCATAACTTTTCAATCTGATCTTGTCCTTTTCATTCTTCCTCAACGTGCATATGGAACAGAGTCCCCAGCTACATTGATCTTGGTGGCCCTCATGGAAGGATATTCCACAGTACCACCAAACCAAATGCGGTTCTGCTTCTACAAATAGTATCCAATTTGTTCATAGGTTCATACTAGGCTATCTGCCCTAGGGCATTTATAAGCCTAGCCAGAATGTGTTTGGCTTTCACCACCCATTTTAGATTAATTTTGCTATGCCCTTTTTTGAGGTTAGTATACTGTGACTATGTCTAACAGTGACACAGAAGTGATACCCGGGGTAAACCTATGATCCCCCATCCACTCATCAAGATTCCTCTTGAAGAGAGTCAATGAGGGACTCTGCCTAACCTGGACTGGGATTTTATTCCAGAGTGAAGGGAGCCTCTGGGTTATGAATCTGAACCTTCAGCATGTCCTATTTATTTCAGTGCTGAGGTTCAAGTCTCTCGAGCGCATAGCTCGATGGGATTTGGATTTTCTGAGGTGCAGCATGTCCATTAAGTCCGGGTTGGACATGGCTTTATACGTCAGGCACAGATCGCCTCTGAGCAGGCGGTATGCCAGTGAGTAGAGCTGGAGTTTCTTTAACCGGGCAGCATATGGCATCTGTTTGAGCCCTTTGATCCTCTTGGTGAGGTACTTTTGGGGTCTTTCCAGTTGCTGCAGGTGTCTGGTAAGGTATATCCCAAAAGGGGCATTGTACTCAATTATGGGCCTGATGAGGGATGAGTAAAGAGGCATGATGACCTCCCCTGATCTAGATGTGAATCCTTTCATGATTAGGTGGGCTATATAAAATGTTTTTCTAACCACTTTGGCCACGTGGTTGTCAAATGAGAGATTGCTATCAACTTGGGTCCCCAGGTCCCTAATTACTTCTTTCGTACTTAATGGATTACCACTTATGTGGTAATTTGTGGGCACTTTGTTTTTGCCAAAGGGGATGACTATACACTTTTTGGCATTTAGCTTGAGGCCATGGCTCTGGCACCAGTTGTCCATTTCTATGAGGCCCTTTTGGAGGATGCTTGTGTCGGCTGGAGAGTCGATTATGGCGCCCAGTTTGCAGTCATCTGCAAACTTGGTCAGCCACAGTCCTTCCGTGTTGGCCTGTACCTCTGAGAAATATATACTGAATAAGAGAGGTCCCAGGACTGAGCCTTGTGGGATGCCACTTGTAACTAGTTTGGAGTCTGACATGGCTCCAGCAATTCTAACCATGTGGGTTCTGTCCTTGAGCCAGTTTGCAACCCATCTAGTGACATAGGGGTTTATATTTAAGCTGGTGAGCTTATCTATAATGCCCGAGTGGGGTATTGTATCGATGGCTTTTGCGAGGTCCAGGTAGGCTGTGTGGACCACCTTCCCCTCATCAATGGCCTTGGTGACTGTTTCAAAGAAATCGACCAGGTTTAAGAGGCAGGATCTGCCCTTAACAAAGCCGAACTGGGTAGGATCCAGTGTCTGTAGGTCCACAATATCTTTATTTATGAGGTCCGTGATGATCCTTTCCATAGCGTTGCAGACCAAGCTAGTCAGGCTTATGGGGCGATAGTTTCCAGGATCCGTTGAGGCACCACCTTTGTGGAGAGGGGCCACTGTTGCTGTACGCCACTCTTTGGGTACATATCCTGTAGTAAGGCTGAGATTGAACAGTAGTTTTATGTTTGGGTTTAGCTCTTCTTGGAGTTCATGTAGGACGCAGCCCGGGACACAGTCTGGTCCCATTGATGCTGTGTTTTTTGCTTTGGAGAGGGCGGCTCTTACCTGAGCATATGAGATGCCAGGGGGGCAGCACTCTGCTGGGATAGATATTTGCCCTTTTGGTGGGGGGGGGGGGACGTTTGCGCTGAACCTGTCAGCTAGGATGTTGGCAATGTCTGTGGGTTCGGTGTATTCTTTGTCATTTTGGACTAATTCTGAGCATATCTGGGAATTCCCACCCAGGTTCCTAACATAACTAAAGAAAGTCTTGTGATTATCCTTAGTGTCCTGTGCAATTTTTCTCTCGAAGCTGGCCTTAGACGATTTTATGAGTGCCCATAGTTTTTTGCTAATACTGATCAAAGATGCCGTCCCTTTTTGGGATTTTGCTCTATCATGTAGTAGCTTCCTCCTTCTATTGTATAGTTTGTTTATGGCTGGGGTCCACCAGACAGGACGCCTGCCTTTGGAGGATTGGGTCTTGGTTTTATTTGGGATTGCATGATCCATGCATTCCTGAAGGTGTTCATAGAATGCGTTTATAAAGGATTCTGCGGTCTGGGCCGTATTTTCCACAGGCCCGGGGGCTTTGAAGGATTCCACCACGGTTTTGAGGAGTGTGAAATTTGCTTTAGAGAAGTTTTTTTACTGTGGTTTTCTGGGCAGGGGTGGGGTCGGGATGTGAATATCCAGTGAGATTAGTTTATGGTCTGATCTTACCAGTGAGGGATACACTTCTGGTCTGGAGCATAGAGTCCCCAAGTTGGTGATGATCAGGTCCAGTATGTTTTCCCTCTTGTGGGAGTGGTAACAAGTTGTTCCATAGCATTTGAGTTTATAAATTCTAGGAACCTTTGGGCTAGGGTGTTGGAGCTAGAGTAATGCTCCCAGTCTATGTTTGGGTAGTTGAAGTCGCCCAATATAATGGTGTTTGGAGAGACCTTCATATTTTCCAGTGTTCTCAGGAAGGCCGAGTGGAGTTCCTGGGTTTGGGATGGTGGTCTGTAGCAGGCTATAAACTGGAAGGCAGTTTTACCCACTGTTAGTTGCACATGGATAGTCTCTGATGCTTCATGCTGTGCCACCAACCTGGAGGTGTGGGTATCTTTGACGAATATTGATACTCCCCCTCCTTTAGTGGTTCGGTCCAAGTTTTGGGGCCGAAAAGCATGGTATGAGGTATAACCTGGTAGTGCTGGGGTGCTCTCGGGAGCCTTGAACCAGGTTTTTGTTACTGCACAGATATCGATGTTCTCCATGCTAAGGAGAGTTTCGAGTGCATGCATCTTGAGGTTTAGGCTTCTGGCGTTGAGTAGCATTACTCTTAGTTTCTTATCCCTTGTGATACCTATGGAGGTGGGTTTGTCTTTTGAGCCTTGCCTAAAAAAGGCACTATGGGGGTAGCAAGATCCTTTGCCAATATCCAAAAGCCCAGGGGTGATAGGTGCAAGCCATCCCTAGCGAAGTATCGTGGCTTGTCGAGCATGTCATCCCAGGCTGACAGGCATTGGATCCCCTTTGAATGACACCAATACCTAAGCCAATTGTTGAAATTGATCATCTTGTCTTCATATTGTGGCATCATTCTTGGTGAGGGTAAGATGCTACTCAAGGTCAGGGTCATACCGGCCTGGGCTACATGCTCAAAGAGCTCCTCTATGTCTCTTTTCATGTAGTCCAGGGAGGTACGTCTCAGGTCATTCACATCAGCATGGACAATGACTGTGTCATATTTGTACTTGCCTTGGAGTGACCTGAGTGCTTGTGTTATGTGGCGGATCCTAGCGCCCGACAGGCAGCTCACCGTGACCTTCTCCTTGTTCAGCCTGGTGAGCGGGACGTCAGTGTGCCTAACAATAGAGTCACCTATTACAAGTGTATCAGGTGTGTTGTTTAGCCTTAAGGGCTGTGACTGTTCAGCACACTGGCTTTGTGAGCTATGTGTTGCATGTGTTTTGTTTTGGGGTAGCGGTTGCTTGGGTGTCTGCTTTGGAGGTCTCTGCTGCTTAGGCAGATTTTTATTTAGAGCCTCCGAGTATGTTTTTGTGTGTTTATGTGTTTGGTTTGCTGTCGTGGTAGGTCTATGTGAGACTGGAATTGTAGTGAGTGTGGTTTCCTTTTGCTCCTGACTGGTTACGCCAGTACTGAGTTGAGAGAGCTTAGCCTCCAGTTTGGCTACATGGTTGCATCTCATAACAAAAGTATGAGCAGTGGCCCATGTAGCTGCAGTGCAAATAGATGTCTCTGACCAAAAACAGGTGATGTAGCCATAGATCTGGTTAAACGAGTTTTGGGGGTTTAGGTAATGCCAAGCCTGTCTGAGAATAAATCTGGGAAATGCAGCGTTATCCATTCCGGGAAATACAGTCTGTTAGCCATTTGGCCAAAGTGAATTTAGAGACAGGACAACTCAGGCAGTTTGGCAAAACGGAAACAGAAAGTTGATCCGATTTTCTAATTTGTTTCGTCCTATGAAGATAGAGATATAATTGTCTTTGGACATCAAGGAGATACAGCATGTACTCTCCTTTACTGGAAAAATTTGGAAAGAAAACTGGTTAGTGAATGGATTGATTAATGTTATTTTTATAAGCCACTTTAGGTAAGAAGGAAGGGTTAGTCCGTAAGGAAACCCTATCCTTATGAAAAATGATGTAATGAGTTCTTGAAGAGCAAGCCTTGAGTTCAGATATTCTCTTTGCTGAAGTAATGGCTTCAATGAAAACTATTTTCTATGACAGGAATTTCAGATCAGATTTGTCTGACAGTTCAAAGGGTTTCCGCGTTAGACCTCGAAACACAAATGTCAGATCCCAAGGTGGAGAGGGATCCTTTATCGGAGGCCTTAGAAGAAAAATGCCTTTCAGGAAAGCTTTGCATAATCTAGACAAAGCCATGGAAAAATGTTTGTTCCCCATGTGAAAACTGGAAATTGCTACCAGTTTAAGTTTAATTGTAGAGAAACTAGCTCCTTCTTCAAAGAGAGTTGTCAAAAACTAAAGCATCACAGAAACTGGGGCAGAGAAAGGGACAATTTCTTTATTTGATGTCCAAAGGGAGAATCGTTCCCATTTGCTTTTGTATACTTTCTTGGTAGATTCTTTTTGAGAAGCCAAAATGATGTCACATACAGGGGAAGAAAGCCTGGGCTGTCTATCACTGGCAGTGGAGAAAACATGCAGTTAGTTTGAGGGCCTGAATGCTGAGGTGTTGGATCACTGAGGGGTTAGAAAGGAGATCCAGAGATGGCTCCAGTATCCATGGAGGATAGTATCCATGCAGGATAACGAATGTGAGACCGTAGTTGATAGCCTTAAGATATTATTTGGGACTGTTAAACAATCTGAGCTACAAAATGAATATAAACAACAAACGGATTCACACTTGTTAAGAAATTAGCCACAACTGAGAAAGATTTAAAAACACATAAGATAAAGAAATCTGATAGAGGTCTAAATGACTATCACAGAGGGAGGCAGTTTGATAAGAAAATGGTTAAGTTTGTGAGAATAAGGGAACAGGGGTCCTCACAAAAATGTGAGAGAATAAATCAATTTTAAAGAAGCCCCCCCCCCCCCGACTTATCAACTCATGAGGGTTCTTCAGCTAATGAAACTGATATTGAAGCTTCTTTGTCTCCAGTGGCAAAAAGAAAGTCTGGTCCCACTCCTTTAGAGGAACCAGTAGGGGTGGAAAGAAACATGGCCACAGGGGGATCTAATTTAGAGACAATTTTACAACTGATGCTGACCAAATAAGAAGAGAGTTGTAATGTACATAATATTTCTTCTGTAGTATTGTCATCTGTAGAAAATGATTTGCTTAATAAATGTTTAGGTTTTACTCCTTGTCATTTGATATCAGAGAATATTTTTGCAAAGGATGTGATTGCTTTTTGTCAGTAGTTGAATCTCAGATTGATTTTTGGTCATCAAGATGGAGGGGATCAAGATGTCACTAAGACTAAGTTCAAACCATCCAAGTTTACTCCACCAATGAATAAATATGTAGCTAGCCTTCAACAAAAATTTTGAAAGATTTACATTTTTATTATGGTGAACTTTCTAAAACTCAGAGTTGGAATCTTAATAAAACAGAATAGTTTGCACTTAAAATGCTGGCTGAGAATAAACAGATTGTGATTAATAAAGCAGATAAGGGAGGACAGGTGGTGGTATGGGATTGGGATGGGCTATGTATTATTCAGAAGCCATGTCTCAACTGTCAGATCATAGGTTTTTATCAAAAAAAGTATTTAGATCCAATGCCTAGGTTCAAAAGGAAACTGACATTTTTTTTAAACTGACCCTTGATGAAGGCATAACAACTAAGGAAGTTGTATACCAGTTGACAGTACAAGATCCTATTAGGCAATATTTTTATATATTGCCTAAAATTCATAAAAATGCAGGATGCCCCCCCCAGGTAGGCCTACTGTGGTGGGGAATGGCTTACTTACTAAACCATTGTCTGAATTTTTATCATATTATTTAAAACCATTATTGGGACTGTTGAGATTGTGGATTCAAGATGCAACCATTTTTTGACCATTACTGATGATATGCAGTTGGATTCTGGATGTCTTTTGTGCACTATGGATGTAAAAGCATTATATACTAGCATTCCACATTGGGCAGGTTTAATGGCCCTAGAATTTTGGTTAAATGGGGCTTCTATATACAGCCCTGGTTTTAGTACCTTTTTTGGCATGTCTCACTGAGCATGTGTTGACAAAAAATGTTTTTTATTTTAAAGAAGAATGCTATTCCAACTTAATGGTACTGCTGTGGGTGCATGCTTTGCACCAATTTATGCGGATCTCTTCATTGGCTTTGTGGAGGAACAAATAATTTATGATGATTCTCATAATATTTACCTGGGGCATATGAACATCTGGAGGAGGTATCTGGATGATTGCTGGTTGGTCTGAAGGTCTGATGTCACATACTTATTGGAATTTGTACAATGTTTGAATGGCAATAAGTGGGGTATACAGTTTACGGTGCATAATGACCCCAGAAAAATGACCTTCCATGATGTAACAGTACAGGTAGAGTCAGATGGGACACTTAGTAACCAAGTTTTTAGAAAGTTCCCTCAATTAAATACTATATTGCAGGCTAATAGTTGCCACCCCCTCATATTGCCAAGAATATACCCAATGCTCAGTTTCTAGATTAAAAAGAATTTGTTCATCCGAATTAGAATATGAGAAGGAAGCTGAGGATATGATTCTGAGATTTGGTGAGAGGGGATATAGTCATTCTGATGTTAAAAGAATGTTTAATTCCACACAGGAGGTGGATAGAGCACAGTTGTTGAAGTACAAGCCCAGGAAGACATTGAGGGTCCACCCAGATTTATTACAAGTTTTGGAAGTAATACTAAACCTTTTATAGATCTTGTGCAAAAACATTGGCATACCTTACTTTTAGATAATGATTTCAGTAACACTTGCTAAATGTTTATTTACATTTTGACACGGTAAAACTCTAGGAGGTTGGTTTAATCATTATAAAAAGAGCAATGAAATGGGTCCCACTATGGAGCAATTGTCACTGGGGGGACAACTGGTTAAGGGCTGCCAACCTTGTAGTCATTGCAATACTTGCAAATATGTTTGTAAAACAGAGCAGTTTACTACTTCTAATACATCTCAGGTTTTTGAAATTAAGGGGTTTGGAAACTGCAACACAGTAGTAGCTCAGCTGTCTACATTGGGCAGACTTCTCGTCCTTTGAAATTTAGGATTACTGAACATCTTAGTGATATCAGATGACAAAGAACATATACTGCTTTATACAAACAGTTTTATTTTATGATTATTGATAAAATTGGTTTAAAGAGAAATAATAAAGGAGGGTGGCATAAGCTGTTGGATCAAAAAGAAAAAGTTGGATTATCAGGCTAGGAGGGTTATTCCCACCTGGTTTAAATGACTGTTTTTAGTTGACCAATTGGAAGAAAGTAGGAAGTATTTAAAGGCATGATGTCATTATGGCTATTTACACTGATGAAGGCTTACATAGCCGAAACCAGTTTGTGATGAGAATAAAGTAATTTGGTTCCATCAACATTAGAGTGCTGGCCTGTTGTTTGGGGCTTAAATTTTGAGTTTGGCTAGGCACCTATGGAATTTACATGCGCAAGTTGTTGGTTTTTGATACAGAATGGACCACTGTACAGCTAGAGTCCACAGGAGTACTCACATAAAGAAACATGCTAAAGGAAGTAGCACCATGACCCCTGCCATGGAACCTAGTGCTTGAAGTACTAACCTTTCTAGAGGAGATGGATGGACAAGGAGATTCTGAACCTGGCTTATGAAAGTTGAAATATGATGAGGGGGTAGAGATGCTGCTTGTGTTGTATCTAGAACTGAACCTATGAACTCCAAGCTCTGGAATGGTCTTAAGTTTGACTTGGCATGATTTATTGTTATACCCAATTATTTGCAAATCTGGAGTGAATAGTCTTTGGCATGTAGAAGTAGATGCAGTGAGGAGCCAGTCATCTAGATATGGAAATACCTGGAATCCATTTGGTCTCAAATGAGCTGGCACTACTGCCATGCACTTGGTAAACACCCGGGGGGCTGTTGGTGTGTCCAAAGGGCAGAGCTCTAAATTAGCAATGACTGGCTCCCAGCTGAAAGCACAAATTTGATGTGATAGTATCCATCCAGAAGCTCCATCAATCACATCCGATCATCCTTGTGAAGAAATGGCAGGATGGACTGTACCGTGATGATTCAGAACTTCGACTTCTTCACATACTGATTCTGTTTGCTTAGATCCAAAATTGATCTGAAGTCATAGGTTTATAGGTTCATAGGCAAGTACTAGGCTATTGGCCCTAGGGCCTTTACAAGCCCAGCCAAACGAGGTGCCCTGGCTTTTGCCACCCAAAAAAAATATTATCCTGTGCCCCTGTCAAGCAGAGCCACAGCAGTGAACCCTAGGGTGAATTTCCTATTTCCCATCCAATTGTCAAGATTTCTCTTAAAGAGGGCTAATGAAGAGCTCTGCTTGACATGAAAAGGCAGCCTATTCCAGAGCAAGGGAAGTCTCTGGGACAGGAATCTATCCCTCCAGCATGTTCTGTATATTGTGGTGACAAGGTTTAGGTCCCTGGAGCATGTGGCTCAGAGAGATTGGGATTTCTTTAAGTGTAGCATGTCCATCAGGTCTGGGTTAGACATGGCTTTGTATGTTAGGCAGAGGTCACCTCAGAGTAGGCGATATGCGACGGAGTAGAGCTGGAGTTTTTTGAGACGGTCGGCATATGGCATCTGTTTCAGGCTGGTAATCCTCTTAGTGAGGTATTTCTGCAGCCTTTCCAGCTGTTGCAGATGTCTTGCGAGGTACATGCCAAATGGGGCATTGTACACTGTGATGGGTCTAATAAGGGATGAGTAGAGAGGAACGACCTCTCTTTTTCTGGAGGATTACCTCCTTGTGATGAGGTGTGCCACGTAGAAGGATTGCCTGACTACTGTGGCGATGTGATTATCAAAGGAGAGGCTACTATCCACCTATGTCCCAAGGTCTCATCACACTTTCAGTGTTTAGTAGGCTACTGCCTATATGGTAGTTCATAGGTATGGTATTTTTCCCAAAAGGGATGACAATGCACTTCTTGGCATTGAGCTTTAGGCAATGACTTTGACACCAAGCATCAGTCTCAGTGAGCCCTCTTTGTAGAATATCCACATCCTTAGGTGAATCGATTATGGCTCCAAGTTTGCAGTCGTCTGAGAATTTTGTTAGCCAGAGACCACCTGTATTATCCTGGACTTCAGAGAAGTAGATACTGAACAGGAGAGGACCCAGGACTGAACCTTGTGGTACTCCGCTTTTCACTGGTCTGAAGACGGATCTGGAGTCGGCTACTTTCACTGTGTGGATTCTGTCAGTGAGCCAGTTGGCCACCCATCTTGTGACATAGGGATTTATGCCTAGTCCAGTGAGTTTATCTATGATGCCAAAGTGTTGGATGGTGTCGAAAGTAGGCTGTGTGCACCACCTTACCCTCATCTACAGCTCTGGTGGCTGTTTCTAAGAAGTCGATCAGGTTTAGAAGGCATGATCTACCTTTTACAAATCCAAACGGAGTGGAGTCCAGAGTATGGCGGTTACCCATGTCTTTGTTTATAAGCTCTTGGATGATGTGTTCCATGGCCTTCCAGACCAGACTACTCAGGCTAATGGGGCAGTAGTTCCCAGGGTCTGTGGTGGCAAACCCTTTGTGGAGTGGGATACCTGTCGCTGTGTGCCATTCCATAGGCACAAAGCCTGAAGTGAAGCTATGGTTGAACATGGTACTTAGGTGAGGAGCCAGTTTGTTCTGTAGTTCTAATGCAGCCTGGGATGTTGTCCGGTCCCATGGATGCTTTGTTCTTGTTTTTGGAGAGTGCGGTCTTTACCTGTGTGGCCGTGATTTCAGGGGCTTTGGAATCATCTGGTATGGGGATGAGCCCTTTGGGAGGGTGAAGTTAGCATTGAACCGGTCTGCCAGGATGTTGGCAATATCAGTTGGTTCTGTATATCTAGTGCCATTATGCTGTAGTTCACAACAGATCTGAGTGTTGCCATTGAGATTCTTGACATAGCTGTAGAAGGATTTGTGGTTGTCTTTAGCATCCATGACGATTTTATTTTCATAACTAGCTTTGGAGGATTTTATGAGGGATCTCAGCTTCTTGCTGATGCTGACCAGGGAGTTCCTGCAGTCCTAGGATTTTAGTCTTTTTTGCAACAGTTTCTTCCTTTTGTTGTAGAGCTTGTTTATGGCAGAGGACCACCAGATTGGCTTCCTTTTTTTGAGGATAGCATCTTAGTTCTGTTGAGGATGGCACGGTCCATGCACTCCTGTATGTGCTTATACAGTGCATTTGTATATGATTCAGCAGTCGTACCACTATTTTCCATCTGTGTGGATGTAGTAAAGTTTGCTACTTCTGACTTAAGCATGGAGTTGGCTTTGGAAAAGTTTTTTATGGTGGTTTCATTAATCGAGAGGGGGGGTGGGATATGGATTTCTAGGGTGATTAGCTTATGGTCGGACCTGACCAGCGAGGAGTTGACTACTGGCATGGAGCATCTGTTACTTCTGACTTTAGAAGCTTGAAGTTGGCTTTGGAGATGTTTTTTACGGTGGTTTCCTTAATCGGGGGGGGGGGATATTGATGTCTAGGGTGATTAGCTTATGGTCGGGCCTAACCAGCGAGGAGTTGACTACTGGCATGGAGCATCTATTACCCACACTGTTAATGACTAGGTCCAGGATGTTGCTAACCCTGGTAGGGGTATGGACAAGCAGGTCCAGGGCGTTGGAACTGATGAATTCCAGAAAACTTTGGGCAAATAAGTTAGTACAGGAGTAGTTTTCCCAGTTGATGGAGGGGTAGGTGAAATCTCCCAAAATTAGGGTATTGAGCTCTACCTTGATATTATTCAGTATATCAAGAAATATGGAGTGGGTGTCCTGGGGCATGGCGAGGGATCTGTAACATGCTACAACCTGAATTGCTGTCTTGCCCAGTGTTAATTGTAGTTGCATAATTTCGAAGGCATTATGTTGAGCAACTAGCCTGGAGGTGTTGATATCCTTTATGAATATAGACACATCTCCTCCTTTAGCATTTCGGTCCAGGTTAGGTGGCTGAAAGGTGTAGCAAGAATTGTAGCCAGGTAATGCAGGGGTGCTCTCTGGAGCCTTAAACCAGGTCTCACTGCACAAATATCGATGTTCTCCATCTTAAGGGGAGCCTCGAGTGTGTGCATTTTGAGGTTTAGAGATCTAGCATTGAGTAGCATTACCCTTAGATTTCTCTTGTTTATGTCTACTATGGTGGTGCATTTGATGTTTGAGCCTTGCCTAAAAAAAAGGCACTATAGCCTTAGCCAGTATCCAAAATCTCAGCAGCAACAGGTGCAGGCGTTGTCTGGCAAAGCATCATGGCCTGTCTTATCATGTCATCCCAAGCAGACAGATACTGGATCCCCTTTGAATGACACCATAAATTTAGTCAACTGTTGAAATCAATCATTTTTTCCTTGTACTGTGGTATCATTCTGGACGATGGCAGGATGCTACTCAGGGCTAGTGTCATACCTGCCTGGGCCACATGGTCAGAGAACTCCTCCATGTCTCTTTTTATGTAGTCCAGGGAGGTACGCCTCAGGTCATTCACTCCAACACGGACAATGACAGAGTCATACTTGCACTTATTGTGGAATGCCCTGAGTGCATGCGTTACATGGCAGATCCTGGCACCCGACAGGCAGCTGACAATAACTTTCTCCTTGTTTAACCTAGTGAGTGGAACGTCAGTGTGCCTGACTATAGATTTGCCAATGACTGGTGTGTTGGGTATGTTTTGCCTTATGGGCTGAGGTTGAGTGGCACACTGATTTTGTGGGCTATGTGTCGTTCGGGTAGTGTTGGAGGATGGTGGCTGCTTGCGTTTCAGCTTTGGAGGTCTCTGTTGTTTGGGCAGATTTTTATTGAGAACCTCTGTGAATGTAGGTGTGTGTTTTGTATTACTATGTATGGGTTTGGGTGGTGCAGGTTTTGATGGACTGTGTTGAATGTGGTGTGGTGTTAACCTTCTCCTCCTGACTGTCTAGTCCAGTCTTGGCTGGAGAGAGCTTGGGTTCCAGTTTGGCTATACAAGTTCATCTCTCACAGGTTGTAGTGTTCGGTGGTAGGAGGAGAGGGCTGTCAATGTACATGAGGAAATTGCTACATTGCCTCAAGATGCCCAGATTCATCAGGTGGACAGGAGAAAACACCGGGAGCTGACTCTTGGACATGCCTGATTAGTGCTTATTTATTTATGTACTGGGGGCTGATTTCCTCTTGATTAGTGAGGAAAGTTGAGTGCTGCAGTAATATGTAGATTACTTAGTGCTTGCAGCGAGATTTGGACAAGTGCTGAGCACAAGGAACAGTTTGAGTGCTAAAACTAGAAGACTGGCTAGTTCAAGGGAACAGAAACAGTTTTGAGTGCTAAAACTAGAAGACTGGCTAGTTCAAGAGAACAGAAACAGTTTAGACTGCTAAAACTGGGAGACTGGCTACTTCTAACGGAAAATCTGAAGAGCAGACTTTCTGGCACCGGGAATAGTTTAACCGCAGTTAAATGGCGCTGTGCAATGTGCAAAACCGCGCAAACGCAGGTTTTTAAACAGAAAGATGAAAGGAATAGAAATAGCCCAAAATGGCCAATAAAACTGCAGATTCTGAGCTGAAACCACTCCTCTGGGTGACGGGCTGTTCCAAAGCTCACCACTCTCACTGATGAACAGAGAACCTTAGAAAGGTGTGGCAACACAGAGCTTACAAACAGCCCAGAATTCAGCAAAGTCTGAAAACTGGACTCTACTAGCTTTAGAAAGGTGGGAAACATGTACAGAGATAGGATTTTTTTCCAAAAGTTAAATCAGATAGAAGAATAAAAACACTTTTAAAGCAGAAAAAAGGCTATCGCACTTGAGTGTGTAGCCCTTTACAATTAAACAGATCAAAAACACTTAACAACAACCAACTGAAGTGCAACAGTATAGGAATTAAAAAAAAACTTCAAATAAGTAGCAAGGTTAATAAAAAATGCTTGAAATAATGCGGCTAGCAAAAATAAGCAATAAAAAGCAAAACAGAGGTACTTAATCCACTCAAAGGCTTCCTTTTCTCTCTCTGCTGCTGTAGGACTCTGCAGGACACCCAGGAACGCTCTTGCTGAGGTAATACTGTTTTCTTTGGCACTAAAAAGAAGTGAGAGTAAGTTTTGAATCTTATTTGGTCTGGTGGGACCTTTAGGGTGACTCTTGTCTAGCAGCCTTTTTGATTTCTTGTGCTGCTGCCTTCCGCTGACTAGGTGGAACATCAGAAGTTTCTTCCTTTTGCAAGATGGAAGAG
Source organism: Protopterus annectens (assembly GCF_019279795.1). Taxonomy (NCBI): domain Eukaryota; kingdom Metazoa; phylum Chordata; order Ceratodontiformes; family Protopteridae; genus Protopterus; species Protopterus annectens. The sequence continues at coordinate 1,231,243,130 of NC_056726.1, read as the reverse complement.
GGAAAAATGGTATGTAATAATCCCTGGATATTATTCTTAGCAGCCATGTGTCTGGGTGCAAAGGCAATCGACCCCCAGCTGTTTCCAGAGTTGGACAGCTGGGCAGCACTTCAGGAGCTCTGAAAAGTCCTGTCTGAAAAGGAATCTCTGAAGCCCTGGCTCTGCAAACCTTCTCTGCCTTTAGGGCGATGTCTACCATTAAAATCTCCTCCTCTGCCTCTGCAGGAATTATCCCTGTGTGAATCTTGGAAAGGTGCTGGAGACTTACAGAACCATGTCTTCTTGCTGCCTCTCCAATTCCTAGAAAAGATTTGTTAAGTTGTAGAAAAATTGATTCCCACAGCAGAGTCATTCCATCTTGCTCACTGCAGGTAAGTGTATCTTTTACTTATGGCCCAAACAAGGAAGTGCCATCGAATGGGGTGTTAATAGAGAACATCTTAAAAAGTTCTACAAAGGTTCATGTCTCCTTATGGCAATGCCTGAACCAGCTGCTCTTGAGGTATGCTCTACTGTGTGAGAAAATCAACCTCACTGAAGCATTTGATATAGATAAGAGTGGCCAGCTGCGAGAATGTTCTTTTGAAGTCCTTAGCAGACACGGACTCAGAGTATTAGAAAACTCTCTGCTCAAATCTCTCTGAAGCCTAGTAAAGTGTGCCAGGTAGTTTAGTGACCTCAGGGTGAAGGTTGCTGAGGCCAACCAAAAAAAGTCAAAAAAACAGATTCTTCTGGTGGTGAGTTTTTTTGAGACCAATCACCTTTTTGCTCAGGACCTCTAAAATATCTCCAAAGGAGTGGAACCAATGACAGAAAAAGCAGTCCAAAACAAACCTGCTAGCAGCTGAAGGTGTTCCATGAAAGAAAAAGCAATACTGTGAATAAATCACGAACAAAACCTCTTGAAATCCTTTATTACAATGAACCCTCAATAAAAATCCTTTTCCTTGTGGAAAAATATATAAAAACACAAAAGGTGCACCATTCAGGATGGATAAGTGTTTTCGGGATTTCCCTTCCTCAGATCCTGCTACAACTGAAAAAAAAATGTTCCATTTAAGGAAGGCTTAACTAATCAAGAAGTTTACACAAGCTGACACCTCCAGTGTGAGCTAGAGGTAAACATCCTATCAGGACCTGATGGTAAAATTACACCCTTCCTAAAATCCAGTCAATGGAAAAACTTCAAGTGTGAGTTAAACATCACTCCATTTGGTGTGCATTTACTTTCAAATGAACACTGCTCTGCTAGAGCAGATACCAGTCCTCTTTCTTTAGACAAATTCAGAGAATAAACACCTTAGTTAAAAATAAAACAAGATGTAGCAAATTGACATTCTGTTCCAGTGAAATAAATCTTGGCACATAACAGGTTGTTGTTTACAGTGCATGAACCATAATGAAACAACCTAAAGCAATCACAGTGCATTTATAAGCCAATTCCTTCAGTTCATGCCAATAAAATATTCTATACAAGAAATAGCAAAGAAGGGGGGCAGTGAGGGGGGGGGGGGGGCACATGATTCTCCTTGATTCAAAGCTAGCTGGAAAAATCAGTGACAGGTTTTGAAACGTTTGGTCTTTAGAATAGATTTGAATGGTACCACACACCATTAAATCCAGGTTCACGATCAGTTCATAGGCTAATGACACAATCAATCTCAGCAACTTCAGTACAATTCTGCATATCACCTCCCCTTATGTTTTCAGCAATCAGCTGTAGCACCATAAACTTAAAGGCGAGTGCAGGATGCATTTTGACATGTGCTATATCACTGGTCTTGTCAAAATGGGCAATGTCACATATATGGCGAAGAATTCTTTCTTTAAATTGCAATCTGTCTTCCCTATATAAAAGGCATTGCAATCCTGGCAGTCAGCCACATATATTAAATGCTTGCTATTGCAGTTGTCTCACACCTTTAAGGAAACAGTCTGGCCAAAAACTGGGTGGCGAAACAGATTGCAGACATTGATGTACTGGCAATCCTTGCATTTTCCACATTTAATAGGCCTTTTCTACCTTCAGTGTGTTGAGTTCTTCTGGTAATTCCATCTTTATAACATGAGTCGTTTGATGTTCTTTTTATTTTTGAAGGTAAGTCTGGGTACATCTCCCACTATTTTCCTTAGGCTCTGATCTTCCGTTAACACAGGCCAGTATTTCCTGATGATGTCACATTCATGTCGAACATCTGTGGAATAGGTTAAGATGCACCTTAATGGTGGACAATAGTTATTGCGCTTGATAACTTTCTTATCATGAGCAAATTGACTGGAAAAATAGGGTCAACCCTTCCTCTTTCTGATGGTTTGTGCATCGCAGTTCACATCCCTACTGGAATAACCTCTTCTTTGCAGATGTACTTTAAGTTGCTAAAACTCTTTTTCAAATTCATCATCAGCTGTACATAGCCTAGAGATTCTAGTGGCTTGATTTTCAAATATACTGCGGAAGACATGCCTCAGGTGCATGCTGTCTTTGTGCAGGTAATGATTCCTCCAAGTTCTCTTCCTGTAAATACTGGTCTCCAGTCCTGTATCCGGATATAAAATATACATCGAGAAACTCAATGGCTGTCAGAGTGCTGTGCTTCAAAAAACAGGAAGGTGGTCATGCTGTTCAAAAATTTTATGAATAATTTTAGTTGAATGTCATCCCCTTCCCAGATAAAAAGAATATCATCCACAAATCGACCATAATAAATCAGGTGAGTAGCCCTTGGGTTGGATTCAGTGAAGACATGTTCTTTTTCCCATTGGGCAATCACAATGTTAGAGTAACTATTGACACATGGGGTGCCCATAGCAACACCCCACCATTGCCAATACTACTTGCCATCATAAGTAAAGACATTATTCTCTAGGATGATTTCTAATATTAGACAGATTTGCTCTGTACATGTCAATCTAGATTGTACAAACCGTTTGACAGCTGCAATGCCATATGAGTTGGGAATGACCATAAACAAACTTTTATGTCTAGGGTCATCAAAATAAAATTGGAGAAATCTGTCTGTATATGATTTCATCTTACCATACAGTTTCTCCAGAAAATCTCCAGTGTCTTTAAGTATGGTATCAACTTCTGGTAGAAGTTTTTTTTCAGTTGGTCCTCTACATATACAGAAAGTGATTTGGTGACCCAACCCTCTCCAGCTACTACGGGGCACAGAGGAGGGTCACTTAAACATTTATGAACTTTCAGAAAACCACTAATAGTGGGTATCTGAGCGTGTGCTGTACTGAAAAAAAATCAAACAGTTCTTGAGAAATGAGTCTGGTGGTAAGCATATCACTCAAGATGTCACTGACCTCATTAACTACTTTTTCAAGGTCTTTCCTAGTAATATTTTGGTACTATAGCAGAGAGGTTTTCATTTGAAAGTAAATGCACACCAAATGGAGTGATGTTTCAATTCGCACTTGAAGTTTTTCCATTGACTGGATTTTAGGGAGGGTATAATTTTACCATTAGGTCCTGATAGGATGTTTTACCTCTGGCTCACACTGGTGGTGTCAGCTTGTGTAAACTTCTTGATTGGTTAAGCCTTCCTTAAATGGAATATTTTTTTTCAGTTATAACAGGATCTGAGGAAGGGAAATCCTGAAAACGCTTATCCGTCCTGAATGGTGCACCTTTTGTGTTTTTATATATTTTTCCACAAGGAAAAGGATTTTTATCGACGGTTCGTTTTAATTAAGGATTTCAAGAGTTTTTGGATGTCCATGGTGGTTCGTTTGTGATTTATTCACAATGACAGAAAAAGGGGTAGGATCCAAAACATGAGGAGGAGGTTCTCCTTGGAGAGAAAAAAGCCCCTTCCACTACCTTGAAATCTGACGGACCTGAAGAGGTTTCGACCCACCTTCTTGGAGCCAACACTCCCAATGAAAGTATGTCTAGACCACTCTCAGATCTGTGCGTAGGGGCAGAATCAAATTCAAACTGTTAAGGGCTGAGGCTCTGAGGGGAGCGGACAGATCTGACAAAATCACAGCCAAACTTATCCCCTCAGACAAGACGTCAACACTTCAGCTCCGAGATCTGTTCTAATCTGAGGGTATTTGCACAGAGCTATTCAAGGAAATAGTTGGAGTGGAGGAAGAAGCTTCCTCAGATCTGACACTGGACCTTTAGGGGATTTCGGATCCTGGGACTCTGAAACCACTGGATGGATTAGACAGAAGGAGATAAAGTTTCTGATGTGGTAGGCAAACTCATGGATCCAATAGGGGATGGACATGGTAAGACCCCCATCTGGATCTAAGCTCTGAGAAATGTTTGCATCATTCTTTCCATATTTGCTTCCAATAAGTTTCTGAAGGACCTAGAGGAAGTAGTGGATTGGGGCCTTAAATGCTTCTTTGGAGTCTGAAGCAATGGAGAAGGCAGGGTGGGTGAAATTGGCTTGATGGTAAACTCTGGGGAGGTACTCCTATAAGAAGTACCCAGCTTTGGAGCTGAAAACCTAGGATCCAAGGGGGGGGTACTGCTGTACTTATAGTGATAACAGATGGAGCCGAAGCCTTAGGATCCGATGCTCCAGAGAAGCAGACTTGCTAGTCTTTAAGGGGGCTTGAGCCAATGAAGAAGATACAGAAGGAAGAAGACACCTTAAGATAATCTGTCTATCTGTCAGGGCTCTTGGATTAATTGTAGAACAGAGCTTGCAAAAGAGTCCAAGAGCCTTCCTCAAGACAGTACACACACCTTGTGGGTATCTGATTTTGGAATTTTATGCCCACAAAAAGTGCATTTCTTTAAGCCTGTTGGTTTGTTAGACGTGTTATAACAGGACAAGAAGGAAAAATGACAAACAGTGAAAAGTAAACTACCAATAAAGTTTTCTTTTTTTAATACAGAAAGTTTTTTTTTTAAAATACAGAAAGAAAGAAGGAAAGGAAGGTTGATTACCGACAATAGTAAACTAAAGAAATACCCTTTAAAGAAAAATGGGTAATCCGAAATACCAACAATGGTAAAAGAGAATTACTATCACAACAGTAGAGGAAAGAGTCGGAAAATCCTAATGACCAGCAAAAACTAAGATGGAGGATTAATAAACTAAAGATAAATTTAGAAGAAATTTTAAAGTTAAATAACTCACAAAGTATGTCTATCAAAACTCAAGAGTGGAACCTGCATCTGTTTGGAATGACGGCAAACGAGATCTGAGGCAATGGGGATGGAATAGGCCATTATGGGTAGATGGAGGAGCTTGACAGCTGGATTCGAAGTCTGGAATATGCAGCCAAGTCAGATCCAAGGGTCAGATCCGAACCTACATGTTGAGGGAGAAGGAAAACAACAACATCAGATGGCTACATTTAACCATGAAAATGTTTAGTAATAGTTGACTATATTGTCAGGCATATGGACACCACCCTTACCAAGCAGGATGAGGATAAAATGACAGTTGCCTTTCTGGAGCCAAGATCTGAGTTCCTGACCAACATGACTATGATCTGACAATGGTTTAAATGGGAAAGAATGACCTTGGGTGCTCTACCCAGAGGGACATGCAGAAGGATATGATTGAACTTGCTATGCATGGTGCCTGAGACAGGAAAGACACTGGTCTTCGGTAGTGTTTTGCCATCATCCAGAACGATGTAGAGATTCAAAGACAAGATAATTTACTTTAACAACTGGGCTATGTACCTGATGTCATTCTAGGGGGATCCAGAATGCGTCAGCCTGAGATGAGATGGCTGATGAGCATTCTTGCTTTGCGAGGAATGGTCTGAATCTCTCTTACAATGACTTCTGCATTCTGGCTAAAGCCTTTACTGCCCAAAAAAAGGCACTGTGGGGATAAGAGTCCACCTGATGGTCATTTTAACCTAGTCTTTTCTAATTTGAAATACATTATATGTCTGATATTAAATAGGGCCACATTAAACAAAAAATACACAAAATTGACCCTCTACTGCAACCTAAAATCATTCATGTGTGTGTAGTTACTGAGACAGTTTCCTGTTATGAAATCACTCCCTGTATACCCGGTTACAGCGCTGGTGTGTTCAGACTACTGGCAATTGTGGAGAAGTATCTTTGCCAGCGATATCACCATCTCACCACAGATTCCTTGGTACACCACATTTGAACTCCTAGATGTCCAAGACCACCATAAATACGACTAATTACCACTTCATAGCTAGTTATAGAACACTTTCTATGTCCCTTTCTGAGCATATTAGCAGAAATCTCCATTAAATACAACACATTTCTACTGGGGACTTCGACTACCCATCAAAAAACTAGCTGACCTATGCTGCCAATAACTGGCATGCTCAATACTTTCCTGACACTATAAATACCAAGTCCCTTCTACATATAGTTAGCCATCCAACTAGGGGTCCCAATATCATTGATCTAGCCCACACAAATATAGCCACTTCTTGCACATCTCCTTGCGTATCATCCTCCCTCATTAAAATTAAGCCGTGCATTAGTGACCTTTTCCTTTAAAGCTGGTGGTACTTCTCCAGTAAACAGCTCTGCGTTTGTGGACTTCTCAAAAGCAAACCACCTTCAGGTACTCGATTACCTAAAAAAATTCAGCTGTAATACTCCTCTAAAGCTACTGACTATGCTTCAGATGACTACTCAGATGTAAATAGCTGTAGATAAGGCAAGTCCTTATCTGCACCAAATATAATGAGAAATTAAAAAAACTCCAATGGCGGAATACCCACATAAGTAAATTATGTAACAAGAGAAAGAAGTTGTTTAATTCTTAAAAGAGGTCTCATTTTAACTACCTTAAGAGCACACTTAAGCAGACTAGTAAAGAGCTTAAGGAACAGTCAAGAAGTTGAAACTAGAATATAAACTTAAGTTAACCACCAAAACCTAAAATAACTGCAAGTCTTTCATTAGCAATGTCAGGAGGTTAAGAACACTTAACAATGCTTGAAGCTAGTCCACAATAATTCTGCAAACACTGACCCAAAGAAAATAGCCAATATCCTAGCTGACAAACTTAATCCAAATTTTACACCACCCACGGTTATAGCTATTTCACAGATGCCACAATTCCAACCTCTTTTAATTACTATAGAATAGGTTCATAGGATCGTACTAAGCTAACTGCCCTTGCGAGACATTTTAAGCCTAGCCAATTATCCCTTGTGAGAATCAAACCCTGCACCTTGTGTTTGTAAGGTGAACACCTTAGCCATTAGGCCACCCTCCCAACCCAGCTCTTTCAGATCCTCTCAAAAGCTAAACACTACCTCATCCATGGACCCTGACAATATACCAAGTTGCATGATTATCAGTGCCAATTATGGCCTATCTGCACCCCTACTTGACCTCCTTAAGCTAAGCTTCACCACTGGCTACATTCCTGAAGCTTGCAAAAATACTGTAATGCTGTTACATGAGGGTGGCTCCATCAGGGACCCTGGTAACTATAGACCCATCAGTTTATCTAGTCTCTCACTATGAAAAACTGTAGAGTGCATTCTCATACATTAACCTGCACATTAAAAATATCCTAAACCTGGAGCTTCATCAGCTTAGCTTGTTAAAAGAAAGGTCCTCTCACTTAAAAATATAAATTTATATGAAAAATTAATTCAATCAGTGGATAGCTGTTATGCAGTATATAACAGCATATCTGGATCTGGCAAAGGCCTTTGACACTAGCCTCTAACTATTACCGATAGAATTGTAAATCTGAATTTAAATACTTAAATTGTTGGACGGCTAGCTAACAGGGTTGTCTGAGAAAACCCATGTGGTTAGTATCACAGGGGCCACTTCTGAAATTTAAAAAAGTTGCCAGTGTAACACCACAGGGCTCATTGCTGGGCCCTCTCCTACTTGGCATCTATTTCTTGGACCTTCAGCCAGCACTCCTGGTCTATGTTTATTTAAATTTTCAGACAATACATAAGGAGTTATTTGATCTACCACTAACTCACAATTACTCTAACATAGATTAGAAAATGGTAATAAGTGGTACAAGAACAATGGTCTCAAATTCAAGTGGGCAGGTGGGGAGGGCGACCACACAAGTTTGTCACTTGCGTCGCTTTGAAAACACAAGTGCATTACACTAGTTTAATACATGAAGGAGACTGTTGCAGATGGAAAAATACTTCCCAACCTATCCACAGTCCTGAAATCCTTATCAGGAGGATGGACAGCAGCATTCCATATAATTGGACACTCCATGGAACTGCTGTATAAAACAAACAGGAATGAGACATCAGGCTTATGAACTTCTGCTAAACTGAGCCCATTCAGAGGCCAGAGAAACCTATCCACCTTCTTGAGAAGAGGGAGTGGTGCAGAATTCTTAACAATTCTGGTGGACATCCCTCATCCATCAAATAAGGGATTACCCAGGAGGTTTTCTGTGAATAACCAATACACCTTCTGCACTCTTCTCAGAATGAATTAATTTCAGTGGGTCATCCCCACTGTTGCTTAAGCTGGTGATTCCCCAACTTGGGATCTTCAGGAAGGTTTCAAGGGTGCTGTTCCCTTTTTCATTAGGATCTTCTTTTGGAAGATTATTCGTAGGTTCTACTTATCTGTGTGGATTTGCATAATTATTTCTTAAATCTTTCAGAGGGCTACTCAGATTCTGGGCACTTAACCTGCCTCCTGTGAAATGCCACACAGAAGAATAGCACTGGAGAAGGCTTTAAGGACACCCGAGTTGAGAATACCATTCTGGGAAGGTACATGCCGGAGGGAGGGTGGGTGAAGAGACTGTAAAATGCACCAGGTATCCATCAGTAGGAGGAACTGATCTGCATGTGGCGCATTTACTAAAGAAAAGAGCAATGTGATGACTACCTATGGCGGTCCATGAACAAAACTAAGAAAAAGGGGGAAAAAATTCCTCTCAAGGATATAAAAAATGGTTCAATTGGTGCTATGGTTGGTAAACGGGAAAAAAAATTGCACACGTTAACACACCAAAAAAACCTGAAAAAAAGAAAAAAGATCAAAACGTAGCCTAGAGTAATTTCTTTTTACACCAAGGAAAGACTAGAGACACGGATGTGTAATGCATTACGACAAAGGGGTTTAGTGGCTGCATGGGGAAGTTGGATCTGACAAACTGTCGTGCTGTCTGGGCAGCAAGTACTAAAGGTATCCGAAAACGGACCTTTTCTTACTAGATCTTAGTCTGCCTTTTAAGGCTTATCATCCAAAAATCAAGGTTGTTAGTCAGGACAGTGGCTTACAATAATGAGCTGTTAAACTGCTCCCTGCGGTCCAGGATTTGATTCCCATTGTCTCCATTTGCCTACATGTGCAAGTGTGATCAAGTCACTTAAGCATACAGTCCTCCTGAGTGGAATCTGAAAAAGGTCCATGCAGTTTTCTCCCAGTCAAAAAATGCAAACAATAAATGAAGTTCATATTGCCTGGTCAGTTACTCCAAGTGGTTGGATTGCCCAAGGTGTTTACAATATGGTTTACAATGTGGCTCTAAGGGCTGGCTACTGCTTCAGGTGTCTGTGGTGTTTGGCTGGACCCAAACTTCTCATTTTATTAGGCTGTACAAGACTGCAATAAGAAATAACTTAAACAGATAAATGAAGGCTAAAACAATTTAAAAGTTCCCCAGCCCTGATTTTAGGAAGATAACTTGAAGACACCTCGTGTTCATCCAATTAGATTTTAGGCATTTTTCAACTGAGCAGCCAAAGGCAGTTTACCAGAGGACAATACACTTTCTAATCTTCGCTAGACTATACTCATTAAATGATTATTCCTTTCTCTTAGCAGTACCTAGTTATCACTAGACAGAATTACTACCTGAATCATTCTTTAAAGGTCAGACTTGATGGGGGCTGTATTCAGCAAAATATAAACAAGGCATACTTGTCAGTGCAGTAGAAAAATAAAGAGCTCGAATTAGTACATGGACTGTAGTTAAAAGAAATAAAAGAGCATTAACATTGTGCTGCACTGGGACTATACTGGGAATTTTTTGGGGCATGTACATAGTGTCACTATTGCACTGGGACTACACTGGGAATTTTTTGGGACATGTACGTACTGTCACTGTAATGAGCTGGTTTTAAAGGGTTTTAACTGAAGCATCAGGGAGGTTGTTCTGGATTTTTTGCTAGAATTAATGGGTGTCATCTTTACCTGGTGGACGAGTCAGGCTGACTTTAGTCAACTCATCAAAAGGGCATTCAAAGATGTAAACTGATGCATGTTAGTAGAATGTGAGCACTGCAGCTGGAATCTATTCCATGCAGTAACTGTTTTCTTCCTATAAACAGCAACTATGGGGGGGGGGTTGCATGTGTGAGACTGTCAAGGAGTGTGCACCATTTATGGGAGAATCTCAAAGCATAAGGACCACAGAAAGGTTGCCCCTTGACTGGGTTACTAGGACAGCAGACCCCTGAAAGATGGTCATGCCAAACCCTGCTCTGGCCCTGGATGGAAACTTCTGAATTTTTAACGCTTGAAAAAGATGAGGACAGAATGTCGGGTCACTGCTTCTAAAACGGACTGAGTACTACCCCACCACCAACATGGAACACAGTGAAGACAGTCATCAAAAAGTGGAGAAAATATGGGATAACAGTGACTTTGCAAAGAATTGGACATGCCTCCAAAATTGATGAAAAGACAAGACGAAAACTGGTCAGGGAGGGTGCCAGAGACCTACAGCAATACTGAAGGAGCTGCAGGAATTTCTGGCAAGTACTGGTTGTGTACTACATGTGACAACAATCTCTCGTATTCTCAATATGTCTGGACTATGGGGTAGGGTTGCAAGACAAAAGCTTTTTCTTACACAGAAAAACATCAAGGCCCGGCTAACATTTACAAAACAATACATCAAGTCTCCCAAAAGCATGTTGGAAAATGTGTTATGGTCTGATGAGACCAAGGTTGAACTTTTTGGCCACAATTCCAAAAGGTACGTGTGGCGCAAAAACAACACTTCGCATTACCAAAAGAACACCATCCTCACGGTGAAGCATGGTGGTGGCAGTATCATGCTTTGGGGTTGCATTTCTTCAGCTGGAACTGGGGCTTTAGTCAAGGTGGAGGGAATTCTGAACAGTTCCAAATACCAGTCACTTCTGCCCCAACTTTCATTCGTCTGCTAGAAAGCTGAAGATGAAGAAAAATTTCACCTTTCAACACGACAATGACCCCAAAGCATACATCAAAATCAATAAAAGAATGGCTTCACCAGAAGAAAATGAAAGTTTTGGAATGGCCCAGCCACAGCCCAAACCTAAATCCAATAGAAACTCTGTGGGGTGACCTGAAGAGGGTTGTGCACAAGTGATGCCCTAGCAATCTGACAGATTTGGAGCGCTTTTGCAAGGAAGAGTGGGCTAATATTGGCAAGTTAAAATGTGTCATGCTAACAGACTCCAACCCAAGAAGACTGAATGCTGTAATTAAATCAAAAGGAGCTTCAACAAAGTATTAGTTTAAAGGTGAGCACACTTAGGCAACCAGCTTATCGTATGTTTTTTACTTTTTATATTTTTCCCCTAAGAGATTTGTTTTTCAATTGAATTGTACCGGTTATAGGTCACACTAAAGGAGGAAAAAGTTTTGAAATTATTTATTGTGGTCTAATTTTTTAATATCACAAAAACCTAGCATTTTAACAGGGGTATGCACACTGTTTATATCCACTGCATATCCATTTGTATGTCTACATTTCCATTTTGATTTTTTTTTTCTTGAAAGGACATGAAGTACAGACACAGGCATATAATCTAGATGTCCTTACATTCACTGCTGCAGTATTCCTTACAAATAGGATTCCATGCCGTGAAGCCCCCCGACCGGCCAGTTTACCAAATTCTACAGTTGCTTTAAGGTATGCTTAACATCACCTATTAACTTCCTTGGGTAGGGAAGGGCATAAAGGTGACGTTCAGGCGTACCATCCTCAGAACTTCTTTGATGCCAGTCCAAATGCTATTTTAACCATCGGTCTATTAGCTTTGTCCGCATTTTTTTACAGTTTTTTCTGTTTGCTGGCATTACTGTGCTTTCTATTGTTTGCTGGAGTCTTCACAGTTGCAGATAAGTACCCAGTTGGAGTTTTGGTTACTTTTTCTGTTTGTTTTGTGCTGTTTGGGGTTAATGTCATCCAGGAAGGGTAAAGGCCAGTGTGGGAGACTGATTCCCCATAACGACTGCTACAGTAAGTACCTTTTTTGCCTAGATGCTGCTCACAACTATACATCCTGCTCAATTTGTCAGACATTTGTCCCCAAAACTCTTCATAGCAGGCCTTCCCTTAAACTGTATCTTGAGAACCAGCGTCTTAAGCTTCTTGCTGGAGCTACTATGGATGGAACTTCCTGTTCTGAGGGTCTAAGGCTGGAATCTTTCGCTGTCCAGCCTCTGCTGGGAGTTTCTCCTAAAGTTATGAACTCAGAGGTTCACCTTGTTGTTTTGTCAGATTCTTCTACCACGTCTGGGTTGGAGGCAGGTGACGATCTGGTGGGCAGCACGCCCGATGAGGCATCCATTTTGGGCGTTCAGAGGGAACCACGGTTGACTGTTTCCAAGGGGTCTAGAGGGGTTTCGCCGTTTCCATTTAGGGAAGAGGTTCCTATTACTGTTGTGGAATGCTGTCCTGAGTCTGGGCTTTCTTGGGTTTACAGGACGGATGTCTGTTAAAGAAGAAACAGAAAACTAATCATGTTTCTGCTGCTCCTAGGGATCCACAGAGTGAGTGGCAGGCCTTTACTAAGGGGTTATTTGATGCTTCACTGGCAATGAGGCCTCCTCAAGGGGTTTCAGTTCCTGCTCCTCCTTGGTCCTCTTCTCCTAAAAGGCCGAGGGAAGTGAATTCTTCCAAGGTGGATTCGGATGATGACTCCCTTGCTTATTCTACCCAGATTCCTTCTCCTTTAGACTATGGATCTGATGAGGAAGATTCTCATACTCTAGATACTTCTTCTGAGGAAATTTCCTTTGGGCACACAATCTCTAGGATGATGGAATTTTTTAAAGTGGGATTGTGCCCAGGTTTCAGATATTCATAACAGGCACTATGAGTTACTGCAAACATAATCTACTAAACATGCGGCCCATTCCTCCTGTCTTGCCTGCTTTATTGGATGTTTTTTCCAATGCCTTCTAAAGAGATGGTTTCTCTGCCCCCTGCTGCCAAGAAGTCCGATAGATTTTATAGGGTGCCTGAGGACTGCTCCTTTTTGTTTAAATATCTTGCTGCTGACCCCTTTGTGGTGTCTGTAGCCTCTGATAAGCCATCTCACCTGCTTCCTTCATCCAAGTTATTGCCTTCTGACAAGGACAGTAGAACCATGGATAGGCTGGGTAAGAAGTTCTATACTTTGGCTACCCTAGCTTTTAGGGCTATTAATAATCAGACCCATATGTCTGTATGTCTTGGCTCTTCTTTCTCAGGCTTGTCAGCTTCTTTCTGATCTTCTTTACGGAGAGTAAATCTTCTGCACTTTCCTTGCTTGGGACTTCCTCTCAGAAGTTTGTCATTCTATCAAATGTAGTTATGATGCAGCAGATGCCTCTTCTAGGGCTGCTGCTTTTGGTTCAGTTCTGAGGAGGCATTCTTGGCTTAGACTTCAACCTTTGCCCGATGATATTAAGGCTAAGTTGCTGGATGCTCCTCTGGATAATGTGTTTTTTTTTTGGTGAAGCAGCTGTTGGTTTATTTAAGTCTCTTCAGTAGAAGGGGAAGGCTTTACAGGAGCTTAAGCATGTCATTGTTTCTCTTGTGCCTAGATTTCAGCGAAACTACCCTTCAAAGCCAGCCTTTGTTCGTAGGCAATCTCCTAAAAGTAAAAAGGGTAGTAAATGGACTCCTCCTGCTAAGGCCACTCACACTGCAGGGATTCTTAAGCCTTCTTTTCCTGACAAACCAGGTGCTATCTGACTATCCACCTGTTCCCAGCCACATTCCATTCCTCTTTCTCTTCGCCTTTCTCTTCCTGTTTGGCTCTGAATCACCCAGGATTCTTGGGTTCTTTCAATCATTCGACAGGGATACTTCATGGTTTGGATTTCCAGTCATCCTTTTACGGGCATTCCTCAGCCTCCTCAGGAACAACATCCTTTTTCCCCCACAGGTTCTTCAAGAGGTGCCTGTGTCTCAAAGGGGGAAATGGTTTTCTTCCAGAATGTTTCTAGTGCCCAGAAAAGAAGGTATTTGGCAGCCTGTTCTAGACCTCTCACATCTAAACACCTTTCTGAAGGTGCCTTCCTTTTGGATGTTGTCCCTTTTTCCTCTCTTGCTCCCTCAGGCCTCTCTGGCATCTCTGGGCCTCAAGGATGCTTATCTTCATATTCTGATCCATCCTCTTTTCAGGAGATTTTTATGTTTCTCCGTTGCTTCCTGGCATTTTCAGTTCTGTGCTTTGCCCTTTGTCCTTTCTATTGCCCCAAGGGTATTCACCAAATGCCTCACTCCTGTGATTTCCTTTTGCAGGCTTCAAGGGATCCAAATCTTTCCTTATCTGGATGACGTGCTGATTCAGGGACCTTCATCTCCAGAGGTCCCTTTGCAAAATCTTCATTTTTACCATTTTTCTTCTTCAGAACCTGTGGTTCACAATAAACTTCAAAAAGTATTCCCTGACTCCTTCTCAGGATCATGTCTTTTTGGGTTGCAGGATTCAAAATGGTGCCAATGCTGGCATCCCTGCCTCCTCCAAAGACATTAACTCTCATTTCCTTCTTAAAAACTCTTCTTCCCCTGGCTTCCATTTCAGCTAGGGAGTTTCTGAGAGCTCTGGGGTTTATGGCTTCCACCATTACGATGCTCCCCTCTGGTCAAAATCCACATGAGGAAGTTCCAGTGGTTTCTGAAGTCGGTGTGGCTTCAGCATGCACATCTTCTAAACTTTCCTGTTCCTCTTTTCCCATGTCTCAAGCAGGAACTTCTGTGATGGATTCAGTAGTTGTCTCTGAATCCAGGGCTCCCTTTTCAATCTCCTTTTCCCTCTCAGGATCTGTTCACAGACGCTCCAGATGTGGGATGGGGAGCAACGTTTGGCTCCCTGAGGGTACAGGGAGTGTGGTCGCCTCATCAGCGAAGGACCACATCAACATCAAAGAGATGAAGACTCTTCTGCTGGCTCTTCAGGCCTTTCATCCACTCTTCTCTCCGGGACATCTCAGGGTACCACAGTCATGTGGTGTATCAGCAATCAGGGGGTACAAGATCTTACAGTCTTTGTCAGCTGGCACTTCTGGTATGGGATCTAGCTATCCAACATCGTGACTCTTCAGGCGGTTTATAGTCTTTCAGATCAGAACGTTGTGGCAGACAATCTGAGCAGATTCTTCACTCAATCCCACAAATGGATGCTTCACAGGAATGTGTTTCTGGACATTGTTCACCAGTGGGGTACTCCTCAAGTGGATCTCTTTGCCTCCCCTCTGAACAAACAACTTCCTCTGTTTTGTACCAAAGTCCCAGGTCCTCTGGTATGGAAGGTGGAAGCCCTCCCATTTTCTTGGAGGGGGACCTTCTTTTTGCATTCCCCTCCCCTTCCTCTCATTCTAAGAGTCCTGTTCATGATTCAACAGGATGCTCCCAAAATTTTGTTGGTGACCCCCTTTTGGGAGCGACAGCACTGGTTCCCTCTACTTCTGCATCTAGTCAAGGGCAATCATCCCAAGTTACCTCACAGGGTGGATCGCCTGTTACAAGACAAGGGGTCTCTCATCCATCCCCACCTCTCCACGTTTCAACTGACACTGTGGGTGATAGGGTTTTGATCCCTTTATAGACACCTTTTTTTTTTTTGAGGATGTGCTGCAGGTCCTGCAGGAGGCTAGAAAACCTAGTACTAGGAAATCCTACTTGTCTAAATGGAAGAGATTTTCTATTTGGTGTCATTCTCGTGACCTGGACCCACTTTCTGTGGATGTTCCTTTGGTTCAGTCTTATTTGTGTGAAATGCTCAATGCTAGTTTAGGCTATTCTTCTATTAAGGCCCACTTATCAGCTCTTTCTGCTTGTCTGCCTTTGGCTCCCCCATTAGCTTCTAGGTTTGAGGATAGCCAATTTCTTAAAGGCATCCTTAATATCAGACCTCCCAAGAACCCTGTTCCTCCTCCCTGGGATCTTAATTTCGTTCTGGAAAAATTGATTCCGCTCCTTTTGAGCCTGCTACTTCAGCTTCCTTGTAACATTGTTCTTGGAAGACTGTTCTTTTGTTAGCTCTTACTTCTGCCAGACGGGTATCCGAGCTGCAAGTTCTTATGGCTTGTCCACTTTTTTTGATATTTCATGAGGACAGGGTGTCCTTGTGTACTAATCCTTCTTTCATGCCCAAGGTGGTTAATGAGTTGTTGCTTAGTCAGTCTATTAATTTGCCTTTTTCCCCTCTCCACAATCTGGCAGTGAGAGGGTGCAACATACCTTAGATGTGCAGATTTTATTTACATAAAACTAAAGCTATCAGAAAACCTGACCAGTTATTTCCTTTCATCCTCGGTCTTTAAGTTTGGCTGTTTCCAAGCAAACTATTTCAACTTGGATTTCAAAGGCTATTTCCTTTTGTTACACTTTTCATGGTGAGAGCCTTCCTTCTTCTGTAAAGGCTCATTCTACTAGAGCCGTGACTTCTTCTGGTGCCTTTCTCACAGGCTTAGATGCTAATTCTAGTCTTGAGGCTGCTACCTGGACTTCTGTGCATACCTTTACCAAACATTACCAGATGGATGTTATCTCCAGGGCTAGGGATGGTTTTGCTGATGCCATTTTGCATGGCTTCTTGGAGGGCTCTGGTGCTTCCTCCTCCCAAGTTTCTTCTTGAGCTATGGCACTCTCCCATTTGTAAGGAATACTGCAGCAGTGAATGTAAGGATATAGTACAGTTGTGTAAAGTCTTATCATAACGGTAGATGTCCTTGCCTTCGCCGCTGCAGTATTCACTCCCTCCCTCCATCCCCCTGGTCGATTTTCTTCCTGGATGTGCAGGTTTTCCTTGGACAGCTGTTCCTACTGGGGCAAATCAGTTCTGAGGATGGAACACCTAAATGTCACCTTTATGCCCTTCCCTACGCAAAGAGTGTGTAGGTGACATTCAGCATACCTTAAAGCAACAGTAGACTTTGGTAAACCGGGCAGTCAGCGGGCTTCATGGCAGGGAATCCCATTTGTAAGGAATACTGCAGTGGTGAAGGCAAGGACACCTACCATTATGGTAATATTTTACATAACTGTACTTTCTCTGTTATACACACACAGACACACACATGTACATTACATGCAAACATATACACAAACATACATTATATATCTATAGATATATCTATATATTTATGCATGGATATATGTGTGTGTGTGTGTGTGTGTGTGTGTGTGTGTGTGTGCACGCGCATACAATTAATTACTTATAACAACATAGTATAGTTAAGCATTACTAATGTATACATTCGAGTAAATGTCGCTCAATGATTTACTCAGTGACTGTCGCACACTGGCTATGTGTTGCACATGCAATCTTGGTCAATGTCTTTATGTCAGTATTTTTCTTTTTCTTTGTATTGCTAAGTGCATTTTATACTTATCTTTTCCAACGTAGCCCAAGTCATGGCTGAAAAGGGTCCTGGGACCAGTTCACTTTCCTGGTTACCAAAGTATAAATAAATATGAAATAGAAAAAGAGAGGGTGAACATGACAGAAATAATTGAGGAACTAATTTTGCATCATTCATGAGACAGAAAAAAAATCGGGGAAGTAGCAGACAGACTTATTCTGCAGTCCTACAACTTATGATTCATCAAGGATCATTTACTGCAGTGAGAGTTTTCACACTTTTTCAGCATGATAGTGTGGGGGAAGGGAAGTCTTCTGAGACTACAAAAGACTCCACTTACAAAAACCTGTTATTTACCTACTTTCCTGTGCTGGAAGTAGCTAACAGCTATTTATAGCATAGAACAAGCTTTGATAGACACATAAATGAGGCTCAGTCAAGTAAACATAGAAGCAGCTCTGTTACAGAAGTTTTGTTTAGGTGACAATGCTTTACAATCCTGCCATTCTATCCTAATGGCATGCGAAAACAGCACAACTTCCTTGATACTACTTTTCCTCTGAAGTATCGATGGCCAAACTTTCACAACCAAGCCTGCTACCTCTTCCCTAATAAACAATAGAGGTACTTCATCTATTCATTCTGAAAGCACAATGTGGGTTATCTCCCTTCTTGGCTGTAGCCACAAGTATGGTCTTTTCAGGATGTACCTGCCTCCTGACCCTTTATAGCACTAGACAAATGGCCCGATGAGTCCAACAGGACTCAACTGTAGTCATACATCAAAGACTGGGGAGACTGGAGGCAGTTTTCTAAGAAACAGAAGGGAGACATCAGAGTAAGCTGAGCCGGTATCCATCGAACGAGTTAACAGCCTTCAGCCATTGATACTAAGACTGTTCAGCTGACTTCCAATTGTCTTGAGAGGCAAACAAGCAAACCTGACAGATGCGGTTGTCATGGGTCTAAGATAAAATAAAACAGGCTCTGTGTGAACCTTTATACAGAATCCGTCCTCCGCACAGACACTCCTAGACATAGAAAAACAAAAGTTTTTCACATATCTGTGCTCAAAAAAAGGAAGGAAGGTCTCCTAAGGGGTTCTTATCTGCCCAAAAGTTGAAAAAGCCAACCACAGAACAACTGAAGATGTGGAAAAAACACAGTGCAACTTAAATCTTCAACAGTAAAAAGGTTCTGAATTTTTATGTACCCACAAGTCAGCTTTCATACTAGCATACCCTTGTGCTTTAACAGATGTAATGTATATGTGGACGGAAGGCACCCAAAATGTTGTGTGCATTGGGTGGACGTCCAGTCCTTAGCAGGACATGTCCCATATAGCTTTATGCTAAATGCTAATGTTTTAGTGGGGCCCTAGTGGTGCTATGACCATCATAGAGTGCTAATGTTTTAGTTGGGCCCTAGTGGTGCTATAACCATCATAGAGGCATCATACTCTCCGGCTCTGAAGACTGGATCACCTCCCCACACCAAGATTGACCCAGTGAAGAAGGAACCCAACAGTAAAGGCCTTAAGTTCCACAGGTCAGGCAGGGATATTAGTCATCTCAGCTTATCATCATCTTTGGTGATTAGCTGGGCTTGCATATGTTAGGCTCACAATCCTCCTGGCTAGCCAGCATGCAAGATGCAATAACTGCTATGAAGAGCCCTTGACAGGTGCATACTTCTGCACATCCACACTGCTTGGATGGAATGAAAGCATTTCCTGGATGAGCATGTACTCCAGAGTGCTTGTGTAAATGCAGCACACCACTAAGCCTTCTCCCAGAGAGCAGGGCTGCAGCATGATTTTACCCCCAAACCAAGACTGAGCAAGCAAATATTAGTTACTCATTGCCATCCTTCTAAGTCCAGTTCCTCCAGTGCTCAAGCAACTAATCTAACCCAGTCATCAGGACATAGCCAGGGCTCAACTCTGCACAACAGCTACATTCCCGAAAGATGTTGACATGTACAACTCTTGCAAAGCACCCTTTATGCTACCCTAGTCTGTCCCGGGCTTTTTGTGTGGTTTCAGATTTACTATTAATGCATTCTGGAGGATGTCTGGGCTTGTTATTTGAAACTGTCCGAGACTTCACATACTGCTGAGCTTCACAGCATGTTGTTTTTGCAGGTGTAGGACTGGTTTAGCAGCAGTATTCCTCTAGAAACTGAACAAACTCTTCAAACGGCAAGATGTTGTTTTACAGCATCTTTCTGTGCAAAAGAAATTTAATGCAAATAATGCACTGGTGCACAGGATGGAGATTATTTTCAAAACATCAAAAGCCAAGACATATGACAGGTTTTACACACACACACACACACACACACGCACACGCACACACGCACACGCACACGCACACGCACACGCACACGCACACACACACACACACACACACACACACACACACACACACACACACACACACACACACACACACACACACACAGAGCGAAACAACATGCAAAACCATGCTCATTACCTAGCAACTCCTTCCTTCCAGCATGCTTCATTCTGTTTGGATTCAACCTGCCTACCTCATAAGGCAAAGCAGGAGCTTCAATCATACCACATTGCTCCCTCATTTTCTCACAGATGTATACATTCCAAATCTAAAGCTTTTCTCATTAGGTGTACTCTGTAGTCTCATCAGGTGAGGTTTTATAGTAACCTTTGCACTAGAAAAAGAAGTCATCTACTTACCATAACGTTCCAGCTGTGTTGCCGATCTTCATTTATCCTTGACCTTTGGGACTGTGTACCAATCCTTGGAACTGGCTTAGCCATTACACAGCTCGCCTGACCCAAAAACTCTCGAGCTACGTCTCTACCCACAATACCCCTCTCCAGATTACCTCAGATAGAGTTTGCAGCTACACAAACAGATTGAATAAAATATACATATGGAAATGAAGAGGTTATATCCACGGTCATATGGAAAGGAAGAGGTTATGTACCTAAAAACATGCATCTGGAGCATTTCTCCCCGGGCCTCCGCTGAAAACAGGATCTGTGGAACCTAGTCGGACTTTCCCGGTCAATAAATGTAAAATAATAAATAAATAAAATAAATAAATAAATGTACAAGGTCAAAACTGATAAGGTTACCAGGACAAGCATCCAGTCCTTCAAGGAGTCTGAAGGAGGGGGACAGGAGGGAGGGGAGTCGATGATAACTGAAAATTGACAACACAGATGGAACATTATGGTTAAGTACATAACTTCTTTATCTGATGTTGTCAATTTTCATTTATCCTTGACCTTTGGGACAGAGCCCCCAGCTACTTTGAATCTTGGATGGCCTTATGGAAGGATATTCCTTAGAACCATAGAGCCAATGGGTGCTCTTCCCCTGGATACCAGATCCAATTTGTAATGAGTGATAAAGGTATGTGGAATAGCCCAGGTTGCTGCTGCACATATTTCATCCACAGAAGCTTTGGAATGGAAAACAGCTGATGTGACTATTGCCCTAGCAGAATGCACTCTGACTGGTGCTGGTAATTAGAGATTCTTTTTATTGTAAATGAAAGAAATACAGTCTGTTTACCACCTTGACAAGGTAACCTTTGAAACGGATTTCCCAAGAGATGGACCAGAGAAAGAGACAAATAACTGGTCTGATTTTCTAAATTCTTTAGTTCTGCTGAGGTTGAAATGTAATTTCCTGTGAACATCCAACAAATGTAAGTAATCTTCACCTTTCCTAGAGAAATTTGGAAAGAAAACAGGTAAGTCAATGGACTGATTAATATTAGTTTTTCAGACCACCTTAGGGAGAAAGGATGGACTGGTTCTTAGCAAAAACCTATCTTTAAGAAAAATCAAATATGGGGGACTCTTGAAAGGCCTTTTTGGCCGAGGTGCTGGAGCTTGTATTGGTTTTTGGACATTTTATATTAAAGTTTGGGTTTCTTTCACTGGCCTTGGTCGTTATTTAGCAAAAAAATGTATTCCCACTGCAAAATAGGTCTTCCCATCTTTCTTGCACCTGGCTACAGTTTCTTTGATTTTGGGGACGAATAAGGAAGATACGTCAAAAGGAGCATTACCGAAGGAAGACTTAAATGGCTCTGTAAACTCACACAAGCACATCCAGGTGTGATGTCTTATGGCAATGCCTGAACCCACTGCCCTCATCATCACTTCAGCTGCATGAGGAATGAGCTTCATGGACGAGTTGGATATAGACTCCAGAGTGGCTAGCTAGGAGGCCGCTTTATTCTGGACCTCCTCAACACAGCTCCTCTTAGGGTATTTGATAACTCCTTGATCAGTTCCCTCTGGAGCCTAGTAAAACACCATCACCCTGGACTCTTGATTAGTGGGATGAACAGTGGAACTATTCAGCTAGTTCCTTTTTGATGGCTGCTGCCACCACCACCACAGCATCTATCGCTAACCCCTTAGCCCAAATATGGTAGTCTTCTGGAGCTAAGAGCATCTTGTTTTATCTCTGAGACATTGGGTCTATGGAGTCAGGAGCCTTCCAAGCCCGCTGCACAATCAATTCAATAAAATCGTCAGTGGGAGAAGTCACCCAAGTAGTAAATGGGCAAGCACCGCACCAAAAGCCTGCAAGTATACAGACTCCTCAGGAGATAGGGTCTTTGGGTTTCCAGTTACCAGTCTGTTTCAGAATCTCTAGAATGTTTCAGAAGGAGACATCTTTTGGGGGTGACGGGGGAACCCTCCCCATCATCGAAGTCAGTGTCCTCTGTGACACATTCCTCAGGGGAATCTAGGTGTTCCTCTTACACGTCTTTTTCCGGGTTGGCTCCTCAGTGGGAATGTCTGAGGAGGACTCGGAAGAGGAGGATCCCTGCACAGGGCCATCTTGCAGCTTAGGTGCTCGTTGCCCATGTGTGGTGGTTGGTGGCATCTCTGGGTGAGAGGGAGTATTGGGATAAAACTCCCGACACAGAAGGGGCCAGCTGACAGCCTGCAGAGGCGAATGCCCTCTCCATTACATGGAAGGAAGCCCACCCCCCCCCCAAGAGGGATGGAGCCTGGAACTGAGAAGGACAACCTCGAAACAGAATCCACACCCCGTTCCGAGAGACCTACCCTGAAAAAGGAGCAGAGGTACAGTCCATGTCAGTCGAGGCCCTGGGAGTCCATCGGTTCTGATGAAACCGAGGAAGTCAAGGCAGATCCTGGAACCAAAGGGGGAAAGGCTCTTGGCACCATAGCAGCTGGAACCGGAGGGATCAGAGTTGTAAGCCTAAGCCCTCAGGGGGGGTTAGAGGAGGAAGATTTGGTGGAGCCCTGGGAGAAAAAGCCCCATTCCCAGAGTAGAGTGGGGTCTGGGAAAAAAAAAGAGAAATACCCCTAGCAACTAGGAGCTAATCCACCAACCTGACCATATCTACTTCAGACAAACTCCTGGCAGAACAGACACATAAGCCTGAGGGGGAATCTGGTCTGTCAAGAAAAGGACTCTGGATCTGTCTCACAAAGGGGTCAACAGAGGGCAAATACCTTATCCTGGGTACAGCAAGTATATTTTCCTTTCAGCACAGATGATGGTTCCAATATTTCTGAAAGCATAGTAGGTGGAGTCGGTACAGATGGGGAAGCTGAAAATGTCGGTACCGATGTGACTGGCACAAAGGTCTGTGTGTCATAGTAGACTGTGCCAAGGTAGTCGGTTCCGAAAATTTTCTGACTTTAGCCTTTGGTTCTGCTGAAGTAGTGGAAGCCGAAGGCTTATGCTTTTTGGCTGCCAGAGCCATAGGAGATGATGGCACTGAGTGACTTTTCTTAAGCCCAAGTTCAGATTTACAGGGGGACGTGTCGGACTTGGACAGAGCCTCCTCAAAAGAGGACTTAATTAGACCTTTCAATATTTATTTTGTTTTTCGACTAAGGCCCAGTGACTGAACGCTTGGCAAATCGCACAGTCTTGTTGAAGATGAGCCGGCCCCAAGCAATACACACAGAAGAATGCCTGTTGGAAATGGGCATTTTCCATCTACAATCCTGGCATTGTTTAAGGTCAGTAGTTCCTTTCAATTTATCCATGTTGCCAGGCACCAAAAAAAAAATCACCAAAGGTCAACAGGCAGCAATCTCACACACACATGCACACAGAAGGAAAAGAAAGCTACCAACAATGGTAGGCCTAAATTATTTAAAGAGGTAGAGAGAGAAAAGGTACTATTAACGATGGTAGGGAAAGAATACCATATGGTAAAACAGCACACTCACTTGACAAAAAAGGGTGAGAGAGAACTAGAAGGAAGGGATAATAACATAGCAAAAACAAGGTGGGTAGAAGTAGCGCAGATAAAGAAAATATATAGATATAAACATATATCTATATATTTATATATCTGCACATATCTCTCTATTATATATATATATATATATCTATATATATAGATATATATATATATATATATTTATATATCTGCACATATCTCTCTATTATATATATATATATATATCTATATATATATATATATATATATATATATATATATGCACATATCTCTCTATTATATATATATATATATATATATATATATATATATATATATATATATATATATATATATATATATATATATATATATATATATATATATATATATATATATATATATATATATATATATGTATATATATATATATATATATATATATATATATATATATATATATATATGTATATATATATATATATATATATATATATATATATATATATATATATATATATATATATATATATATATATATAGATATATATATATATATATAGAGAGAGAGAGCTCTCTCCATGTGTGTGTGTGTGTGTGTGTGTGTGTGTGTGTGTGTGTGTGTGTGTGTGTGTGTGTGTGTGTGTGTATATATATATATATATATATATATATATATATATATATACACACATATCTATATCATATATATATATATCTATGGTTTACTATTAAAATTTTGAGATGTCTGAAGAAGGAAAATTTGAAATACAGATGTTCGAATTTTCATCTGGTTGAACATCTCAATGTTCGAAAGTTTATATTAGCAAATGCACTGTGCATGGGGGGGGGGCTTGCCCCCCTGCAAAACCATGATGTTGGGTATAAGAGTTTACTTTCCGTGCGCTCCTATATAGACATCATGTGATGTGTTCGGAAACAATGTCGAATCTGCTGAATTCGATCAGTGGATTTGACATTGTGACTTTTTTTTTTTCACTTTTCAGTTTAATTTCGATATGTCGTACACAAATTATTTTGACGTTCGACATATTAATAGTAAACATATATATATATATTTATATATATATGGGTCACCTTTAGATGCCCGACAACGCGTTCCACCGACACGGAATCCAACGGGACGAAAACACCGACAACGCAGATGACCGACAAGGTGAGAACCCGACGGACTCGGTAAGTGTGCGATCGAGTGAGGGATTTAGTGTTAGGGAGGACAGGTAAGTGTGCGATAGTGAGGACTGTGGGTTTAGGGGTGGGTTAAGTGAGTTAGGGTTAGGGTGCAGGTAGGGTGTGTGTGCGATAGTGAGGGACTGTGGGTTTAGGGGTGGGTTAAGTGAGTTAGGGTTAGGGTGCAGGTAGGGTGTGTGCGATAGTGAGGACTGTGGGTTTAGGGTGGGTTAAGTGAGTTAGGGTTAGGGTGCAGGTAGGGTGAGTGTGCGGTAGTGTCGGATCTTGGGGTTACGGGTGGGTAAGTGAGTTAGGGTTAGGGTGCAGGTAGGGTAAGGGTAGTGCGGTGTCGGACCTTAGGGTTAGGTTTGGGTTAGGGATAGTGCATATGTTATATATGTACTGTGTTTACGTGTAGTGTGTTGCTGTAATGGTTTTCGATGTTTCGCGTTGTCGGCGTTTTTTGTTGACGGTCTTTTGGTGTCGGTTATTAGTGTGTCGGCGAAACGATTTCAAAGATTTAGTATATATATATATATATATATATATATATATATAGAGATATATATATATATATATATATATATATATATATATATATAGATATATAGATATAGATAGCTTCTGAGAGAATCTGGCTGATGCATCTTGCAACAAGAGCAGCAAATGAGATCTCGGGTAATCTGGAGAGGGGTATTGTGGGCAGAGACATGGCTCGAGAGTTTTTGGTTTATACAAGCAGTGTAATGGCCGAGCCGGTTCTGAGTATCGGAACAACAGTCCCAAAGGTCAAGGATAAATGAAGACTGACAACATCAGATCACTAAGTTTGCAAAAGTCAATTGGCACAGCTGCCGTCAAATTACTACGGTCACATACATGCTTGTTTTTGTGGAAGACAGTGAACCCTCATCTTCCAGTTGATTAAACCAGGAATAAACATTACCATCTCACAATACATGTCCATTAGTGAAAAAAGAAAGACTGAGAAGCAGTGGTATGAATTCACTTTATACAAGACATCCAAAACCACTTAAACATTTGTAGGTTACATCTTGTTATTTACAGTTGAGAAAAAGAGTTGCTCACACATACTGAGACATGAAAAACAGCGAGACACAAAATACAGTACACAGCTCCCAACCTATAGACCTACTTACCATTGGGTGTATTCTCTGACTGTTCCTCCAGGTCAGGCCCTTCTTGCTTTACAGCACCAAATGGAAATGCCTCATCCATCCATAAAAGTGACAACAGGTTTTCCAATGGGATTGTGTACCCTGGATGTTTATAAAAACAAAATAATAAAAACAATGCTTACAGATAAAGATTAGATAAAGGCTCCTGCAATAATAAAACAGAAGATGACAATGACTGGCCTAACTTTAACAGTGAAGCTACTATTGTAGTGTGTCAGGTTAACATTTTTTTTTTACACAGTACAAGTTAAAACAATAACCTTCACAATGAAAGTACCCACTCCCTTCTGCAACAAACTGCTTCTTTAGACGATACTATTAGTCAGAAACCTTCATCCCTTAAATATGGTTCTTACCACTTAAATGCACTACCTCCCTGATTACTTGTTGCACATTTAAAGGAACACCATCATTGCTACTGCAAAAACGACTAGTATTAAATACATATATTAAGTCTAGCTACATTTAGGCTATATAATAAAATATGTAGCTATAACCACATTACCTGTTTAGTGTATGTATCTATACAATATGTAAATTGCATATAAACAAACTATGAAACATAAAAAAAATTATGTAAAAAATATACATTACCCTGCCACCCCACCAGTATACACACATTTTTTTTAAATCCTATTAAAACTGTATCATCTGAAGAAGCAGTCTGTGTACCTGTGAAAGCGCTTACGTTTGGATTCCATTAAAGACATTTTACTTTTACAACTGCTGGCCATCATTTTATTCTGCTCCATTTTATGCTTTTCCTGTTGGTTATCCTGTGAAGCAGGCTATTTATCTGGTGTATCTTTGTGTTGTTGTACTGTGAATTTCATGATATAAACTGCATACTATCTAGTAAATTATTGCCATTGATTTATAGGTTCACAGGTGTGTACTAGGCCAATGGCCCTGGAGCCTTTACAAGCCTAACCCACAGAAGTGCCCTGGCATCATGCTGCCGTTAGTTCCCGGTGCCACTATCAAGTTATGCCACTGGAGTGATCCCTGGGGTGAACTTTCTATTTCCCCATCCACTCATCAAGATTTCTCTTGAAAAGGGCCAGTGAGATGCTCTGCTTGACATGCATGGGAAGTCTGCTCCAGAGCATGGGCAGTCTCTGGGTTGTGAACCTGTCCCACTAGCATGTTCTGTTGATTGTGGTAATGAGGCTGAGGTCCCTGGAGCATGTGGTGCGTAGGGATTGGAATTTCTTTAGGTGTAACATTTCTAACAGGTCTGGGTCAGACATGGCTTTGTAAGTCAAGCAGAGATCACCTCTTGATAGACAATATGAGACAGAGAAAAGCTGGACTTTTTTGAGTCTGTCCATGTACGGCATGTGTTTAAGGCCTAGGATCCTCTTCGTGAGGTACTTTTGCAGCCTTTCCAGCTGTTGCAGGTGTTTAGTGAGGTACATGCCAAATGGGGCATTACACTCTATGATTGGTCTAATAAGGGAAGAGTTGAGAAAGATGATGACCTCTTTCTTCCTGGATGCAAAACCCTTGGTAATGAGATGTGCCACAGAGAAGGACTTTCTGACAACAGTGGCAATGTGGTGGTCAAACGAGAGGTTGCTGTCAACCTGTGTGCCACGATCTCTTATAACACCTTCAGTGTTCAGTGGGCTACCATAAATGTGGTAATTAGTGGGAACTGAGTTTTTCCCAAAGGGAATGACGATGCATTTTTTTGGCATTAAGCTTAAGGCCATGGTTTTGACACCAGTCATTGGTCTCAGTGAGGCCTTTCTGTAGGATGTCTACATCACTTGGGGAGTTAATAATGTCTCCCAGCTTGCAATCTCCAGCAAACCTGGTCAGCCAGAATCCCTCCATGTTGGCCTGGACGTCTGAGAAGTAGATGCCAAACAGGAGAGGACCCAGGACTGATCCCTGTGAAACTCAACTCGTGACTGGTCGGCAGTATTATGGAGTCTGCTACTTTCACACTGTGGGTTCTATCTGTGAGTCAATTTGCAACCCACCTAGTGATATAGGGGTTGATGCCTAGTTTGGTGAGTCTATCAATAATTCATGAGTGGGGAATGGTATCAAAGGCCTTGGCCAGATCGAGGTAGGATGTATGAACTGCCTGGCCCTCATCCACAGCTCTGGTGACTGACTCAAAGAAGTCAACCAGGTTGAGCAGCCATGATCTTCCCTTCACAAAGCCAAACTGCATAGAATACAGAGTTTGGAGATTCCCTATATCCTTGTTAATTAGGTCCATGATGATGCACTCCATAGCCTTACATATCAGACTCATCATGCTAATGGGACGATAATTCCCAGGGTCTGTAGTCGCTCCCCCTTTATGGAAAGGGATGACTGTAGCAGTGCGCCATTCTGTAGGGACAAAGCCAGAGGTGAGGCTGTGATTGAACAGGGCACACAGGTGTGGTGCCAGTTCACTTTGTAGTTCACGTAGAACACAGCCAGGGATATTGTCTGGTCCCATGGCAGCTGTATTCTTGGCCTTGGAAAATGCAGCTTTAACCTGTGTTGCAGTAATGCTGGGTGCCTGGCATTCAACCGGTATTGTGATTGGTCCTTTGGGGGGGAGGGTAAAGTTGGCACTGAATCTGTCGACCAGTATGTTGGCAATATCTGTTGGCTCAGTATAGGAGGTACCATTGTACAGTAACTCAGAGCAAATCTGGGTACTGCTGTGGTGATTCTTGATATAACTGTAGAAGGCTTTGTGGTTGTTTTTAGTGCCTGCCGCAATTCTGCCTTCATAGCTAGCTTTAGAGGTTTTGATGAGGGATTTCAACTTTTTGTTGAGGCAAATAAAGGAGTTTTTCCAGTCTTGGGACTTCACCTTTTTCTGCAACAGTTCCTTCCTTCTGTTGTAGAATTTGTTAATGGCAGGGGACCACCAGATTAGCTTCTTTTTTTTGGAGGAGAGCGTCTTGGTTCTGTTTGGTATGGCTAGTTCCATGCATTTATGTACGTGTTCGTACAGTGCACTGGTGTATGATTCGGCGGTCATGCACCTATTTTCCATTTGCATGGGTGCCTTGAAGTTCGTCACCTCTGTTTTTAGGAGCCCAAAGTCAGTTTGGAGAAGTTTTTCATGGTGGTTACCTTTGGTGGTGGTGTGGGTGAGATGTGGATTTCCATGGTAATTAGTTTGTGATCGGATCTAACCAGGGAGGAATTGACTACTGGTGTTGAGCAATTGTTGCCCATGTTAGTAATAACCAGGTCAAGGATGATGCTTCCTCTAACGGGGGTAAGAATGAGCTGGTCCAGCGCGTTGGAATTAATGAATTCCAGGAAATGTTGGGCAAGTGTATTGGTGCAGGAGTAGTTTTCCCAGTTGATTTAGGAACATAGAATGAGAGTCTTGAGACATGGTTGGGGACCTATAGCAGGCTACAACCCGAATCGTCGTCTTACCCACTATTAGTTGTACCTGAAGCATCCAATGAGTTATGCTGGGCTACTAGTCTGGAGGTGAGCATATCCTTTATGAATATGGAGACGCCACCGCCTTTGGAGCTTCGATCCATTTTCTGGGGCCAAAAGGTGTGGAATGAGTTATAGCCTGGTAGCACAAGGGTGCTTTATTCTGCTTTAAACCAGGTCTCCATTACAGCACAAATGTCGATGTTCTCCATTTTGAGGAGTGCTTCGAGCGATTGCATCTTGAGATTTAGACGTCTAGCGTTGAGCAGCATGACCCTCAGATTGCATTTATTTATAGCTGTTATGGTGGTAATTTGGTCTCTGGAACACCACCTAAAAAAGACACTATAGGGGTGGCAAGAGACTTGGCCAGTATCCGGAAACCTAGGGGTGACAGATGCAGGCCACCTCTGGCAAAGCATCGAGGTCTGTCAATCATGTCATCCCAAGCAGACGGATACTGGATCCCCCACGAATGACACCAGAAACTTAGACAATTGTTGAAGTCAATCATTTTCGGTTTGTACAGTGCTATCATTCTGCGCGATGGTAGGATGCTGCTCAGGGTTAAGGTCATACCTGCCTGGGCCACATAATCCAAGAGCTCCTCCATGTCTCTTTTCATGTAGTCCAGGGAAGTACGCCTCAGGCCATTCACACCCACATGGACGATGACAAAGTCACACTTGTACTTGTTGTGGAGTGACCTGAGTGCGTGTGTTATGTGTCGGATCATGGCACCCGACAGACAGCTGACTGTTGCCTTCTCCTTATTTAACCTATTGAGTGGGAGATCAGTGTGCCTCATTATCGAGTCACCTATGACTAGTGTATTGGGCAAGCTGTTTTGCCTTAGGGGCTTAGGTTGAGGGGCACAATGTGTAGGTGAGCTATGTGTCTTGCGATTTGTGCTGTGTTGTGGTGGTTGAGTGAGTTTCTGATTTGGAGGTCTCTGCTGTTTGGGTTGATTTCTATTGAGAGCTTCCGCGAAGGTGGGCATGTGGTTTGTGTTTTTATGTGAGAGCTGTGATGGTGGGTGTTCTGCAGAGCTATGTGTTCCATGTGGTATGGTGCAGGTGTTGACCTTTTCCTCTTGACCAGCTATTCCTGTCTTGGCTGGAGAGTGCCTGTCTTTCAGTTTGGATATACAAATGCATCTCCCACAAGTCTGAGTGTTGGGAGGTAAGAGGAGAGGGATGACTGTGTACATGAGGCAGTTGCTACACTGCCTCAGAATGGCGAATAAGCTAGTTAAATGCTAGAGAGAAGAGCACTAGCAAGATCTAAGGGAAAAACTGGACAGCAGACTTTCTGGCACAAGTAATAGTTTACCTTAGCTTAGTGACGCTGCACGGCACACAAACAAGGGCTTTTAAAGCAGAAAGTTGAAAGGGAGCTAGAAACCACTTCTCCTGTGGTAGATAGGCTACCCAGTGCTTACCACTCCCGCTGATAAGCAGAGAGGCTTCCCTCTAACACAGAAAGGTCTGGGGAACTCAGAAACTACAATACAGTCCTGAATACAGCAAATCTGTATCTGAACTACTCTAGTAACAGGAAAGGCAGGAAAACAAGCTAGAACTTTTTTTTTTTTTATAAATATAACAGTAGCAAACGAGCAAACTGATTTAAACAAATTACCCAATTAAACAATAAAAACGTTCAAAACTGAGCCGTGTTCCAGCAGTCTTCAATCAGGCAAGCTCCAGCTGCACACTCCTGCCACTAGGGTGCAGAGGAACCTTCTCCAAAAAAAAAGATGGCCTGGATTAGTGCTCAAATTATACAAACAAAGCTAGATTCAGCAGGTCTGAATCTAGTCTATGCTACAGCAAACAAGGTGCACCAATTTTAGAAAGAAACAGTTCAAACAACCAGGCACAATAAGCCTTTAACCATAAATTCCCAGCTCAGAAGGGCAGCATCTACCCTCTCCTCCCACAAGAGTGCAGACCACAGACCTTCTTAATGTCAAACAACTGGCCTGAAGCCCAAGTGCTAAAGGCTTAGAATAAGTTACAATTTAATCAGACTACTAACAAGCAGTAATAAATGCTGCAGAATAAATGCAACTGAGTACTTTTAAGAACAGGCAGCAAAAGCAAAATAAAGTAATAAAGTAGGAAGAAACACAAATGCAGTAAAAGCAGATGAACAAAGTGCAATTTATATATATATATATATATATATATATATATATATATATATATATATATATATATATATATATACGGTCGCAAATGAGCAAAATGATTTAAACAAATTACGAAATTAACCAGTAAAAAAGCTCAAAACTGAGCCCTGTTCCAGCAGTCTTCAATCAGACAAGTTCAAACTGCACACTCCTGCCACTAGGGTGCAGGGGAACCTTATTTAAAGTAAACAAGTACTATTTATTTTCTTTGTTAGTTTTAAGAAATGCATGCATTGCAGTGTAAAGAGAAGAAAGGCTGGACAAAATCATGTTTTAAGTTAACAGGGTCATTGGTGTGTACTGGGCTAATAACCAAGGGCCTTTTTATGCTTAGTCATGCATCCCAAATCTCTGACAATTTCTGGTACCCTTGAGAAGTGTAAAAGCAGGGGCTTGGGAAAGGAAACATTTACAAACAGGGGCCTGGGAGATAAACATTTACAGGCTGCCTGTGTCAATTAGAGACATACGTGCCACACTAGGGATGAATTTCCTGTGCTCTATCAAATTGTCCAAGCTGCACTTGAATTGGGTTAGAGAGGAACTCCACTTCATAAGGATGGGGAGCCTGTTCCAGAGAAGGGGTAGTCTCTGGGACACATACCTGTCCCTCAAGCAGGTCTTATGTATACAACATGCATGGATTAAGTCTATAGACTGGGTAATTCTGGTCCTGTTTGTTTTACAGACATGCAGTAGGCCCATCAGGTGGAGTCTGAAATAGCATTGTATTCCATGCACAGATTTCTCAACAGCATTTAGGATTCAGAATACAGGAATAGGGCCTTGAGGAGGTTTGCACAGGACATGTTACTTATGTCCTGTATTCTTTTAGTAAACAACTTATGCGGATATTCCAACTGAAGGATGTGCCTGGTTAGGTACATACTAAGGTGGGGGGACAGTGTATTGTACTCAATGATAGGTCCGATGAATGCCAACTACAGTGGAATAATGACTTCCTTGGACCTAGATGCTATACCTTTGTTTATAATTTGCACACCATAGAATACTTTCCTCACTACTGTAGACATATGATGGTCAAAGGTTATATTACTGTCTGTGTGAGGTCAACTCTTAGGAGTGTGTTGTCAATATGACAGTATCCATTAGGAAGTTATCCATCCCTGGTAACTTATGCATTTCTTAGCATTTAGTTTTACTCCACGGCTCTGACACCAGTTTGTCTGTGTCAGCTCTTCCTGGAGAAGATTTTTCAGTGGGGGATTCCATGACTAATCCTAATTTCCAATCGTCTGCAAATTTAGTCAGCCAGAGGCCCTTAACATTGGCCTTGACTTTAGGGAAGTAAATGACAAAAAGGAGTGGTCCCAGAACTGATCCTTGATGGACTCGGCTTGTAATTGGTGGGCTCCCCAGCTCTAACTTCCTGTCTGTCAGGCAGCTGGCTATCCAATGGGTGACACAATGATTTATACCAAACATCTTTCATCAAGTATACATCAATTCAGCATCAATCACAGTTTCATCAATAATGCCAAAGTAGGGTATTGTGTCAAATGCCTTTGCCAGATCAAGGTAGGAAGTGTGAACCATTTTGCCCTCATCCATTGCTTTGCTGACCTTCTCGAAGAAGTTGGCCAGGTTGAATAGGCATGATTGGCCCTTGACAAAACCAGACTGGCGTGGGTCCAGTGCCTGAAAGTTTCCAATGTCATTATTTCCATGATAATTCTTTCCATAGCTTTGTATATGAGACTACATGAGACTTGTAGGTCTGGAGTTGGCCCACATGTGTGCAGAAGGATAACTGCTGCTGTTGTCTGGAGGCTACAGTTAAATAGCAATTCCAGACAGCCAGACAGGTCATGCTTCATGCTATTTAGAATATTGTTTGGGCCCATTGCTGCAGTGCTCTTGGCCTTGGAGAGAGAGAGAGCATTGAGGATCTGTTACCGAGTGGTAGTAGGGATGGGTTACGTTTGGTTATATTTCATGAGAGAAGGTTGGGGGGGGGACTAAGTTGGAGGTGAATATGTCAGCCAGTAGGTTTGCTACATCTTCTGGCTCCGTATAGGTAGCTCCATTAACAACGAGCTCTGCACACACTTGTGAACTGACTGAGATTACAGACATAGCTAAATAATGCCTTGTGGTTGTCCTTGGCCTGGGAGGCCAAATTTCCTCTAAATTTGGTTTTGGTAGACTATCTGTCTGCTGAGCTGAGAGTGCTTTTATCCTGCTGGGTGCTGCACCTCCTAATTTTTGCCATGATTTTCTTCCTTTTGTTATACAGCCTACTGATGTTGCGATTTCACAAGAGTAGCTTGTTGTTTGAGTTAGTTCTATATATACAAGTATATATATATATATATATATATATATATATATATATATATATATATATATATATTCCTGGTGGGTACAGTTGCCTCTATGTAGCTATTAACATGTTTGCATGGGGTTTCTGTGAACAGTTCCGCATCGGCAGCAGTGTTCTCAGGGTTTATGAGGGGCTTAAAAGTTTGCTAAGTTATCATTTAATAGTAGGAAGTTAGCCTTAGAGTAGTTCCTGAATATTTCAGGGCTATTCGGGGTTCCATGTTTTATTTCTACTTCAAAGGAGACCATTTTGTGGTCTGATCTTACCCGAGAATACATTACACTAGGGGGTTGTACAGCACTCTCCAATATTAGTAAGGACCAGATCCAGTATGTTTGCACTCCCGGTTGGTGTACTGACAATCTGGTCCAGGGAGGTTCTGTTTACAAAATCCAGGAATATCTGTGCCTGCACGTCTACTGTTATACATGATTTTCAGTTAATAGTGGGATAATTAAAGTCATCCAAGAATATGGTAATGGGTTGGATGCTTAGTGTTTCCAATAAGTTTAAATACACGTTACGGGTTTCCTGCATCAAAGAGAGGGAGCTACAGCTTTTAAGGAAGGGGTATGGGATTTTACCTATAGTGATTTGGTGGCTGGTGTGGCTCAATGAGATAGGGACATTAACATGGATGATGTTGATGGTTTGAATCTGGCAGTATCCACATCTTTAGGTTGGGAGGCTGGCATAATGGTTACGATGTTTACCTTACACACACAAGGTGCAGGGTTTGATTCGGACACAGGGTAATTGTCTACGATTAACAATTTATTTATCCCTTTTAAGCGCAACCTGGATATCTGGATGGGAAATAGAAAATACACCCCTGGGGTTCTACCTGTGTCCCTGCTGGACAGGGTCTTTGGGTGCTGACTTAGTCTAAACATGGGATGAACTCTTGGCTAGGCTTATAAGGGCCTCAGGGCTAATAGCCTAGTAACTTCCTATGATCCTATCATCCTATGGAAAAGCTCAAGTGCACAGCCTGTGTGACCAGTCTTGAGGCATATTAATGTCTGGTGTGAATCAAGACACTTCCACCTTTAGTTCCTGTGTAATAAATGGTCTAAATGTGCAGAAGGCATTATAGCCTTGCACTGATGGTGTGCTCATCACAGCTTTAAATAGCACAGGACATCAGCATTCTCTACAGTGAAAGGACCTTACAGAGAGTGAAGCTTCTTGTTTAGATTCCTAGCATTCAGCAGTAACACACCTTTAGATATTCTTGGTTTTGATTTGCTATGTCAGAAGTACTTTCACTTTGGCATTGCCTAAAAAAAGCACTACATGGGAGGACAATATTTTAGCTAATATTCAAAAGCCTACAGGCAAGAGTTGAAGACCATCCCT
The DNA here is from genome assembly GCF_019279795.1 of Protopterus annectens. Lineage (NCBI taxonomy): Eukaryota > Metazoa > Chordata > Ceratodontiformes > Protopteridae > Protopterus > Protopterus annectens. The sequence continues at coordinate 1,231,207,704 of NC_056726.1, read as the reverse complement.
GGCAGAGCATCTTGATCCATTGACATCTCCTTTCATACTGACAAATATTGCATCCCCTTAGAATGACACCAGAAACTAAGCCAATTAAAAGTTGGTTATCTTCTATTTGTATTGTGGCATTATCCTTAGAAAAGGCAACATGTTGCTCAATACTAGGGTCATACCAGCCTGAGATGAATATTCCAAGAGCTCCATGACGTCTGCCCTCACATAGTCTAGGGAGGTACACCTCAGGTCATTTACACCCACATGGACGATTAGTCATACTGGTACTTGTGGTCCAATGACCTGTGTTTACGTAATGTGGCAGATCATGGCCCCCTGATAAGCAACTGATTGTTACTTTCTCCTTGCTCAACCTGGTGAGAGGGACAGCAGTGTCTCTCACAATGGAGTCTCCAATGACCACAATGTTGTATTGTTTGCTGGCTTGCCTTATGGGCTTAGAAGGAAAGACTCCATGACATGTGGCTGTGGGTGACGAGTTGAATGTTTTGAAAAAGTGCATCCGGAGCTACTGAGGGTATTTGTTATGTTGTTTAGGTGGTCTCTGGAGTTTAGTAAGGTTGCATTTAAGTGCCTATGTGGGTCTATGTATCTACTTTGAACTGGGAGCAGCGTGTGCACTATTATCAACCTCATTGTAATTAGAAGTGCTTTTATATGAGAGCTTCGCCTCCAGTGACATGGTGTAAACCTCTTTCTCTCACATAACATATCAGTTTGAGAATTAGCTGGTTGTCAGTAAACATAAGGCATTGGCTACACTGCTTCAGGTTGCCCATATCCACCAAGCTGGTAAAGGAGATAGTGGGAAGGTTCATATCCATGACAACAAGCCCTTTTTACTGATTAGATGGTTGCAGTGAGAATATAATGTCAGCAGTATCAGGTTGGCAACTCTGGGGCAGTGCTTGTCACTGCAAACTAGTTGCTCTGTATGCATAGAGATATTTGTGAAATTTCAAGGGTGCTTTTTACAATAAAATGTCAACTCAAGGTGTCTGTGTCTATATAGGGCACTGTCAAACACTTGAGGGGAAACTAATAGATCCTGATGATTTATGGATGAAGTATTTAGGGAGACGTCCTGAAGTTAGGTTAGACAGTAGCTAATCAAGCAGTACTTATGGAAAAGAAAGAAAGAATTAGCTTTGTCAAAAATGGTGAAGACAGGGGTTTGCCAGATTGGCTACTGCCTGGCTACTACTAGTGCTGGTCTCAGCACAGCTTCACCCTGGCTATTAGTGCTGGTCACCACTGCTTCATGCTTCTGTAATACAATGTTCCCTTGCATCTTCTCTCACCAAAAGCAAAGCAGCAACAGCAATCCCAACATGAGAAGCAGGCCACAGGCTCTTTTTTGATCAACAGTCTTGGCCCAGATGATGCAGGTGTCTGTAGGCTTTTGTAGCCTTTTCCTGGTAGATGAGTTGAATAGTAATGAGACCAATTAGGAAGGTCCAACAGAGACATTCACTGCCCAAACAGAAACAGTCAGGAATCAATGCATTCTGCTCTCTGTTTCACCAGGAGCAAGATATAAGCACAAATTCCAAGCTGGCACCTATGAGGAAGTTATCAGGCTTTCTGGTGATCAGCAGTCTGCTGGAAATAATGTCCTTATGCTCCTCCTCTCACTAGGAGAGACAGAGAAGCACTAACTCAAGATGTCTACTGAGAGGCAGAGTGTGGGCTCTCCAATAATTGGTGGGCTTAGACTAGATGTTGCACATTTTAGAGCTAAGATGGAAAAATGTGTTAATATCCTAAGAGCCACAGTGGTCATTAAGCAGTTAGATATGAAAGAGGGGGTAACTTAAGCTTTAGAAATTTAAGTGAGGAGCAACTAATTTTAAAACAACAAGACAGACTGGAAGGAGGTAGGCACTTTGTATTCTGGCTTTAAGGAATACAGTGGGATGGATAATAAATTTACTGTTCCTGTCAGGGGGCTTGAACTAAATTATTTGAAGATGTACACAGTTGTGCGCGTTTCTTTTAAGTTAATGGGCTAATGGGGGTGTTCTGAAGGTGTTTTTCTTTGATGGATTTCATTAAAAAAGTAATTTAAAATATGACAGGGTTTGTTATCACCATCTGACAATGGCATAAAGTATCAACCTGTCAACATTAGTGGCTGCACGTAACAAAAAAGCTGGAAATAGACAATTAAAAAGCTATTATAATGGGTGAGAATAAGTTCTTATCATAACAGTTGCACTGTCCTCATTGTTTTGGAACATGAACTGCCTCACAGGTACAAACAAAACAGGTTAAGGGGTATTTAATTATACTAAGAAATGCACAGTACAAATAGCCATGCTACAAGAGACACATTTTGAAAGTAGAAAGCATGTGAATTTGATAAAGAAAGGATTTAAAGATGATTATTCAGCAGAACACCAGGGACAAAAAAAGGGGACTACTTATACTAAAGGGGCACCAATAGTGGCAGAAGGGAAAAAAAGAGATACCAACGGTAGATTTGTGGTAGTAACTGGCTACTGTCAAGGGAAGAGGAATACACTAGCATGTACTTACATTAAAACTACTGCTATTTATTTATTTTATTTTACATTTGTTGACTGGGATAGTCTGACTGGATACATGTCCATTTTCAGCGGAGGCCCGGGGAGAAAAGCTCCAAACTTACAAACAGATAAAGACAAGCAAGTTACAGTATATGCACAAACATATTGTAGTAACATACAAGTTACAGTCTCACATTTCAAGCCTATGAAGAATACAGTTTATATTCAGAAATATATACAAATGTTACAGTTTCTCTTATCAAACCTATAGGTGCAGCTATATTCAGATTATCTGCAGAGATGTTACAGTTTCTCTTTTCAAACCTTTTAGTGTAAGAGGTAAGTCATTGTGAATAAAAAATTGCAGGGCTATGCAAGTAGATTAGTCTTTAGTGAGGGTTAGAGCAAGGACATAACCAGCGAGTTTTAAAATACTGGGTTAGATTTTTTTTTAACTGATTAAGGGAGGAGTTCAGAGTAATGTCAGATGGCGGCGAATTCCAGGTTTTGCCTACTGAATTTGCAAATAAAAAGACTCTCCAGATAGGTTGATAACTTTAACAGATTGAACAAGAAGTTATGTACTCACCATAACGTTCGATGTATGTAGTGCATCTAGCCTCACATTCTTACCCATGGGTTCGGAGCCGAATATCGGATCCGACTTGGCCAAACTTTTCTAGCTCGAAGTCTTCTATTGGCAGGGCTAAGCAGGTATCCCATGCTGTACTGCTCCATATACCCAGATCTAGTTTTCTGCGAACACTCATTCATAACCCATGCATAACAACATCCAGGTAAAAAAGAATAAGCTAAAGGTGAAGGGAACTCTGTAAATAGAAACCTAACCTCCAGATCCTCCAGGAAGAGGGAAGGTGGGAGGGCAAGTAAGAATGTGAGGCGAGATGGACTACATACATCGAACGTTATGGTGAGTACATAACTTCTTAATGTTATGTAGTCCAATCTCGCCTACATTCTTACCCGTGGGACAGCGTCCCTAGCACCTACATCCTGGGTGGCTCATAGGAAAATACTCCCGAGTACTGTGGAACCAAAGGACGACCTATCCCTAGATACCACGTCCAATTTGTAATGAGTAACAAATGTGTGAGGAGAAGCCCAAGTAGCTGCAGCACATATATCATCCATCGACAATCTGGCTTGATAGGCTGTAGATGTAGAAACAGCCCAAGTAGAGTGAGCCTTGACCGGAAACGGTAGGTCTTTTCCTCCTGCGGAGTAGGCGAAAGAGATGCAACTGGATATCCATCTGGATAGGGTGATTTTGGAGACAAGGGACCCAATTTTGTTTTCCGAAAAGGAGACAAATAGTTGATCAGACTTTCAGATGTCTTTTGTTCGGTGCAGATAGAAACGTAACTGTCTGTGTACATCCAATTGATGAAATTTAAATTCTGCCTTGTTTGAAAAATGAGGAAAGAATACAGGCAACTCAATAGATTGATTAAGATTAGATACGGACGCCACTTTAGGAAGAAAAGAAGGGTTTGGTCTAAGAGAAACCCTGTCCTTATGGAAGATCAAGTATGGAGGTTTGATAGAAATGGCTTGAATCTCTGAAACTTGCCTGGCTGAAGTGATTGCTATTAAAAAGGCTGTTTTCCAGGTCAAGAATTTCAAATCACAGGTAGCTGCAGGCTCAAAAGGTGGTGAAGTAAGGGCTTGTAAAACAAAATTCAGATCCCAGGGCATGATAGGTTCGGTGACCAGAGGACGGAGTAATAGAGTACCCTTCAGGAAAGCCTTACAGAGTATGTGAGCCATCAGACTAGGCTCATTAGCAACATGAAAGTTAGAAATCACTGCCAATTGAACTTTTATGGTAGCTGACGTGGAACCCTGATGGAAAAGCATAGACAAAAACCCCAAGACTGAAGCAATCGGGGCTGTGTAAGGATCAATTCCTTGGGTATGCGCCCAAATAGAAAACCTCCTCCATTTGCTAGAATAAATCTTCCTAGTGGGGGGCTTATGAGAGGAAGATAAAATGTGAACTACGGTGAAAAATGATGAAGCCTACCTAATGATGGAAGTGGAGTAGCCAGGCTGTCAACCGGAGGGTCATCAGAGAGGGGTGGAACTGTCCCGACATGTGTGTCAGTAAATCTGGTTGTGGGTCCAGAATCCAAGGAGTGTCCACAATGTAGGGCTGGATAAAGGGAAATCAGACTTGATGAGGCCAGTGTGGAGCAGTCAGAATCATTCTGCTTCCCAAGGATTGTGCTTTCTGAATCACTTTTGATAGCAAGGGAAACGGAGGGAAAGCATAAAGCAGACCGGAGGGCCAATTGTGAACTAGAGCGTCCCTGGGTGACTCCCCCTGTGGGGGGATCAGCGTGAAGTAGCTGCTGCATTTGGCATTGAGGGGGCTGGCAAAAAGGTCGCAGCAAGGCTGACCCTATCTGCTGAAGATTCGTCCTGCAACAACACGATTCAGGGACCTCTCATAAGGCATCAGAATAGCTCTGCTTAGCCTGTCTGCTATCACGTTGGACTTCCCCGGAATGTGCGTTGCCACCAGAAACCGTTAGGAAGATACTGCCCATTGCCACACTCGCATGGCCTCTCTGCACAGGGGATAAGATCTGGTTCCCCCTTGCTTGTTCAGATACCACACTACTGACATGTTGTCCGAGTGTATTGCAATCGTCCCTATAGGCAGAAAGCTATGAAGTGCCTGCAACGCAAGTAGCACTGCTCTCATCTCTAGGACGTTGATATGCAGATGTATCTGGTGATCTTGCCACATGCCTTGGACTGTCCTGCCAAGATAGGTTCATAGGTTCATAGGTTCATACTAGGCTATCTGCCCGAGGGCATTTACAAGCCTAGCCCATAGTTTTGTGGCTTACGCCACCCCTTTAGTATGGGGAACTATACCCATTATTTTGCTGTGCCTCTGTTGAGCAGTGACACTGAGGTAATCCCTGGGGTATATCTGATAAGATAATGTGCCCCACCCCACCCCATCTGGGAGGCGTCCGTGGTCACTGTAGATCCTGTTTGCAAAATGGGGTGAGCAGTCTTGCTAGAGGGACATAAATGTTGCTGCCATGGTCCCCAGGAGTTGAAGAACCCATTTTGCCTTCGCTTTCCTCAGGGGCATCAGGGCGTGTATCTGTTGCTGTAAGACTCTGATCCTTTCCTGTGGTAAAATGCACGCATTCAAACGGTGTCTAATTCTGCGCCTATAAAGGTGACAGACTGTGAGGGCAATAAGGCATATTTTTCCCAATTTGGTGTTATGCCCAACTGTTGACAGAGAGTGATGGTAGCGTCCCTGGTTTGGATTAGTAGATGCTTGGTGGGGGCGGTAAGGAGCCAGTCATCCAGATACGGAAACACCTGGAATCCTTGACGTCTCAAGTGAGCAGTCACCACCGCCATACATTTGGTGAATACCATGGGGGCTGTGGTGAGACAAAATGTCAGGGCTTGAAACTGGAAACGACTGGCTCCCAGCCGGAAGCGTAGGTGACTCCTGGATGCCCTGTCCATTTTGACATGGTAGTAAGCATCCTTGAGGTCGATGGAGCACATCCATACCTCCTCTCCCAACAATGGGAGAATCGATTGTAGTGTGACCATACGGAACCTGGACTTCTGTACATAGTTGTTCAATCGGCTGAGATCTTTTCAGCACCAAAAAGAATCTTGAGTAAGTCTCTAATCCGACTTGGTCTGAGGGGACATGCTGGATAGCTCCCTTTCCTAGCAGCTTTGAAACCTCTGAGGCTGCTTGATCCCTTTGAATGGGTGGAACATCCGGGATTTTCCTGACTGAAGGGGGGGTCTGATGTAAAAGGAATGACATAACCTCCGGGAATTATTCATAATACCCATCGGTCCTGGGTGATGCTTTTCCAGGCTTCCGGATATAACGATATTCGACCCCCGACTGGCTCTGAATAAGCACAGCCGGGCATTCCCTCAGGAATGAGAGTAGGGAGAGCCACAAAAGGAATCACGGTCTCCCAAAATGCGGGGGCACCCTTGGCCTCTAGGGCGGCGTCTCCCTGAATAACCTCCCCCTCCTCTGCCTCTGAAGGGGGACTCACCTTTTGCGGCAAGAAAAAACCGCTGTGATTTTTTGAACCACATCCTCCCTCCCCTCTGGTCCTTGGGGTAAGGCCTAGAGGGAAGGGAAAAATAGACCCCTACAGCAGACAGGGTATTTCCCTCTTGTTCGCACCTGGTGAGGGTGTCTTTCACTTTGGTTCTGAACAAAGAAGAACCATCAAAGGGGGCATCAGTGAAAGAAGACTTGAAGGCCTCCGCGAAATGACAAAGGTGCATCCAGGCTTGCCATCTAAGAGCGACTCCTGAGCTTGCTGCCCTACTCGCTCCATCAGCTGCATATGAAATGAGCCGCATGGAAGAGTTGACGATGGAATTTAGGGTAGACACCTGGGTGTTAACCATCTGGGCCACCACATCAGGAACGTTACCTGCAAGAGTATCTCCTAACTCCTTGAGGAGATCTCTCTGGAGCCGAGTAAAATTAGACAGATAGTTCAGCGACCGTAAGGTAAAGGTTGCTGACAGAGGGTACGCTTCCCGTACCAGTCCATGGTCCTAGACTCCTTGTTAGGAGGATGGACGGAGGAAGAAGTCTCTGCTACTTCCTTCTGAGTGGCCACCGCCACCACCATGGCATCCACAGGGACTCCTTTGGACAGGAACTCCTTACCCAGGGGAGCAGAAAGAAACTTGTTGGGACGCCTGGGTACGGGTTCCACAGAATCAGGGTTTTCCCACACCCTCCAACAAATTAAATCCAGGAGCTCGAAGGGTGGGGTCACCCAGGAGGCAGAGGGCTGAGCACCGAAGGCCTTAAGGAAGACCGACTCCTCCTCAGAGGGGGCTTTGGACGGCCAGTCACCTCTTTGTTTCAGTATCTCCAGGATGTCGGAGAAGGAAACATCATCAGAGGATGACCTGGGGGACCACTCCGATTCCTTGAGGTCAGCATCAGAGGTGAGAGACTCATCCTGGGAGTCTATGTACTTCCTCTTGCACATTTTCTTTCTAGGGGGTTCCTCAGGCACGAACTCTGAAGGGCCCTCAGAAACTCGGGGACCACTCGTGGGGGTATCCCTAGGCCTTGGTGGTCCGCTGTCTACGGATAGGTGGTGATCAGAGGCTCTCACCGGAGTGGTGGGGGACAGAATGACCGACCCGCATGATGTAGCTGATGATTTATCTGGCTAGCGCAATCCGCATGGCCTCAAAGGCAGCACCCCCCCCCGAGTCTGAGCACCGGCCAGCCTCTGAGACCATGACAGGAGTCAGGGTTCCTCGAGCCGAGGCACCGAGCAGAAGACTCGGAACCGAAATATGTCCAGAGATGTTCCCCTCAGGCCGGACAGAAGAATCCCGAGTCCCGAACCCCATGGATGGAGCCGACGGGGTCAGAGCCGACGTCGGTACAGATAGGCCCGGAGGAGCCATCGGAACAGACCTAGGAACATCACACGGTGTGGAACACTCTGGCTCCAAAAGACAGAGATGCACTTGGAGGAAGAATGATCGAAGAAGGTGTCGAGATGGGCTCCGGAGCCGACTGGGCCGGAGCCGAAAACAATTTTGCCAAAACCGGTGACTGGAGGAGCCTCTGCACCACCCTATCAACATCCACATCAGAAAGAGTCCTGGAGGATTTGGAGGACAGGGAGGGAGATCGCGATCTCCTCTCAGGTGAAACTGGTCTAAGACTGGGCAAGGTTCCAAAATAATTGGAGCCAACGCCGGTTCCATCAACACTGACACTTCCTGCGGCCCCAAGGACAGTGGAGCCGAGGAGGTCGAAGCAAGTTTTGTGACTTTCTCCGGTGGCTCCGAGGAAACTGAAGGAGCCGGAGATCTCTTTTTTGACTTAGAGGACTTAGATTTAGAACTGGGAGAAGAATCCATGGCCTCTTCGAAAGAGGGTTTCAAGAGTCCCTTTAAAATCAGCTTATTCCTTCTTTCTTGGAGCACTCTCGGACTAAAGGCATGGCAGAAGCTGCAGGACTCCTGCATATGGATGGCTCCCAGGCAATAAACACAAATCGAATGCCCATCCATGATGAACATCTTGTAACCACACTTAGAACACTTTTTAAAACCCGAAGGTTTGTGCTATTTGGAATCTTTGGACATCTTTCAACAAGCAATCACAAAAAACCAACACAGCACAAGTCACTGTCTGACAAGAAAGGACACAGACACGCAACACCACAAAAAGCGGGAACAAGTTTTGTAAACTGCACAGCACACACACAAACCTCAGAAGGAACACGCACCAAGACAATAAAGGCCAAAAACCTCTAACTAAAATGGTTTTATGACCACGAATACAAAGGGGAAACCGAAACTAAAACCTCTAACTTAAACGGTTTAGCGAGAATAACACAGGACAAGGGGACTAGGTCCTCTAACTGAAATGGGCCTAGCCCGAGAGAACAGTTAGTGGGATACCACAAACACAATATCGAAACCAAATACAACACCAATTAGACAATAGCTATGAAATAGCTTTTTGTTTATAAGTAGTTTTTTCAAATAACAAGAAAAAAGGGTACTTAGCCACAGCCAAGAGCGAGACCATGTCCGAGCTACACGACCGGCAAACGAGATCTGGGGATATGAAGCAGTGCAGCATGGGATACCTGCTTAGCCCAGCCAATAGAAGACTTTGAGCTAGAAAAGTTTGGCCGAGTCGGAGCCGATATTCGGCTCCAAACTCACGGGTAAGAATGTAGGCGAGATTGGAGTACATAGCATCCAAAAGTTTTGTTGGCCTAGCATTTTTGTAGGGATGGATAATGTTTTTAAGGGAGGGCGTTTTTTCTGGATGGTTAATAACCTTGAATGCTACAGTAAGCTGATTATACTGAATTAGCCTGGGAGTTCTAGCCATCCTAAGAGGTTTAGGTTTTGTCAATGATGTGTTCTGTAGGGAGTTCCTGTGGCAAACCTGGCAATTTGATTGTAGCAGCTAGGGAGTTTGCAGAAATAAGTTTTGTTCAAGTTAGTGAGTACTGGTGGGGCATAGAGTAGAGTTGAAAGCAGATGGGTACGGGCAATGGCAGTCCTAGCTAGAGGGGTGAGAAAAAAGTTATGTACTTACCATAAAGTTCCATGTGAGTTGTTCATCTCGCCTTCATAACCATTCATTTTGATGGGGATATATGTATTAATTATTTAATAACTACCTTTGCTTTTTACTTTATACTTGGTGATTTTTTTATATTAACTAACAAATAATTGATGTTTTTAAATAATAATAGAAAACAAATGTGCCTATTTGCTGACCCCAATGAAATGAACACTTGATGAGGGGTTTTAGCATTATAATATATTTTTTAGGCAACCTAGGTGTATTTATATTTTAAGAACACTATTTTGTATACTTTTAACAATTTTATACAGATAACAGTATATATATATATATATATATATATATATATATATATATATATATATATACTGGTTTTTAACAAATTTGATCATTTATTAAAAGCACAAAATGTAATATTGTTTAATTTCCAGCTTAGGAAGGACATTTAGATGTAAGTTAGTTTTTAATACATTGTATTTGCACTCAAATATGTAAAGGTTCTTTTAAATGTTCAATTAATAGCAGGCATTTTCAATTAATGATATGACTGACATAATATATAAGGTGTGTTGCTAAATGGTATGGCATCACTTGAAAAAGTTCAGAATTGTCTGGGTGAAAGCGCTTGTGCTACGTTTGTTTGTGGATTATCTGAAATAAAGGATGTTGTTTTTATGCACCATTTTGCTGCTGTTTTGCTTCTCTGGTCGTGGATTTTGGTTATTTGGCTTGGTGACATTTTTGTTTTTTGTTCATCTCGCCTTCATTCTTACAGATGGGTTAGTCGGCCTACTACAAGCTTGAGGTCTTCAGATAGCTCGAGTCCCTATCCCATGGTAGCTCTTGGTCTTCAGATAGCTCATGATGCACCTAGAGTTACCTCAGATCTTGTTTGCTGAGTATAATACCATATGTCATTCTATCACTCTATAGGAGAAAGCTATAGAAGGGATGAGCAACCAGGAAGAATCCAGCATCTCGATCTTCAAAAAACCCTGGAGGGGGTGGGAAGTAAGAATGAAGGTGAGATGAACAACATGCATGGAACGTTATGGTAAGTACATAACTTCTTTATGTAAAGTTGTTCTATCTAGCCATTCATTCTTACAGATGGGTAGCATCCCAAGCACTGTCTATTTTGGGTGGCTCACGGGAGTATGTTTTTCAGGACAGTAGACCCAAAGGAGGCCCTGTCAACTTTGTAATGAGAGATAAAGGTATGAGGTCTTGGCCAAGTGGCTGCTGCACAAATGTTATCTATAGGAAGTCTAGCAGAAAAAGCAGAGGATGTAGACACTGCTCTGGTAGAATGAGCCTTAATTTTTTGTTGTAAGGGCATATTAGCAGCTGAATAAACAAATGTGATACAATCAGATAACCACTTAGAGTTGTTTTTGAAACTGGCATACCTTTTCTGGAATCTGAAAAGGAAACTAAAAGCTGTTCTGATTTCCTGAACTCTTGTTCTATCCAAGTAAAATCTGAGCTGTCTATGAACATCAAGCTTGTGCAGCATATACTCTAAGTTGTTGGAGTGATTGGGGAAGAACACTGGCAAATCAATAATTTGGTTAAGGTTAGCGTCAGTACAAACTTAAGGCAAAAAGGAGGGATTAGTTTGAAGTGAAACTGTCAGCATGAAAAATCAAATAAGGAGGCTTAATGGACAAGGCTTGAAGTTCTGACACTCTGGGGGCAGAAGTGATAGCTATTAAAAAGGCAGTCTTCCATGACAAATACTTCAGATCACATGAGGAAGCTGGTTCAAATGGAAGGAGAATAATGTGAGAAAGCATAAAATTTAGATTCCATGGAGTATACGGAGATTTCACAGGTGGTCTGAGATGAAAGATCCCTTTGAGAAAGGCTTTGGATAGTTTGTGTGACATTATGCTCAATCCTTCAAATCCAAGGTGAAAATTAGAGATAGCAGCAAGCTGAACCCGAACTGTTGCTGCTGCAGCTCCTTTGCTGAAAATCATGGCCAAGAACTCTAGTATAGAAGCCATAGAGGATAGGTAGGGATCAATGTTGTTTTGAGAGGCCCATATAGAAAAATTTTTCCATTTGCTAAGGTATAGCTTCCTCATAGAGGATTTATGAGAGGATATTAGAATTTGCTGCATCTCATTAGAAAGGTTATGGAACCTGGCTATGATGAGAATTGGAGCAGCCAAGCTGTCAGCTTCAGGGACTGAAGAGAGGGATGAAGTTTCCCTGACGAGTGCATCAGAAGATCTGGAACTGGGTCCAGAATCCAAGTGATGAAGTTGAAGGAAGGGGAACCAAATATGATGAGGCCAATGAGGGGCTATTAGAATAATGATTCTTCCCAGGGCTTTTGCTTTCTGTAGTACTTTGGGTATCAACGGAATTGGTGGGAATGCATAGAGGAGACTCAGAGGCCAATCGTGTACAAGTGAATCCCTTGGGGCTACTCCCAGAGGGGGAAATCAGGTCAAAGTAGCTTCTGCATTTCGTGTTCATCTGGTTGGCAAAAAGGTCGCAACAAGGCTGGCCCCACCTGCAGAATATCCTGTCTATTTCTTTCTTGAGGGACCACTTGTGAGGCAACAAAATTGCTCTGCTCAGCTTGTCTGCTATCACGTTGGATTTCCCCGGATGTGCATTGCTAACAGAAAGCGCTGGGTGGATGTAGCCCATTGCCATACTCTTAGGGCCTCATAAAGTGGGTAGGACCTGGTTCCTCCTTGTTTGTTCAAGTACCATACCACCGACATGTTGTCTGTCTGAAGTGCAATTGTACACAGAGGAAGAGAGTCCTGGAAGTACTGCAGAGCTAAAAGTACTGCTCTCATCTCTAGGACATTGATATGCAGATGTGTCTCGATCAGTCCATGTGCCTTGGGCTGTTCTTTCCTGAAAATGTCCCCCCACCCTATCAGTGAAGCATCCGTGGTCAATGTGGCCACTGGTGGGGGTAGAAAAAAAAGGATGACCTATCGTAACATGAAGAGAGGTCAACCACCACCGAAGATCCTTTTTGCATGTGTTCATGATGATTATAAGATGAGACATTGGGAGCTCTTGGTAAGACCATTGAGTGAACAACAGCCATTGTAAAATCCACATGTGCATGAGACCCAATGGTATGGCTAATACTGCAGCTGCCATCAAACCTAACAATTTTAGTACTTCTGATGCTGGAGCTTTGTTTTTGGATATGATATTGTGGACCTGCTAATGGAGTAGTAAGACTCTTTCTGCTGGAAGTCTCAGAGTGGTGATAATGGTGTCCAATTCTGCTCCAATAAAAACGGTATGTTGCGATGGAGACAAGGCAGATTTTCCTGACTTTATTGTAATGCCCAGCTGACTGTAGAGGGAAAGAGTGGTGTCCCTGGCTTGTATGAGTTGATGCCTGGTGGTGGCGGTGGTGAGGAGTCAATCGTCTAGGTACAGAAACACCTAGAATCCTCAACATCTCAGGTGAGCCGTGACCACTGCCATGCATTTGGTGAACACTCTGGAGGCTGTAGTGAGACCAAAGGGCAGGGCTCGAAACTGGTAATGATTGGCTCACAGCCGGAAGCGCAGATGAGCGCTGGATGGTCTGGCCATTTTTATGTGGTAGTACGCATCCTGAAGATCTATCGAGCACATCCAATTGTCTTTCCCTAAAAAGGGAAGTATCGACTGAAGCATGACCATCCGGAACTTCTCTTTCTTGACAGATCTGTTTAGTCTGTTGAGGTCCAATATAGGTCTCCAGTCCCCTGTCCTTTTTGGAACTAAAAAGAATCTTGAGTAAATTCTGGATCCTATCTGGTCTGCTGGGACTAGTTGGGTGACTCTTTTTGTTAGCAACAATCGGACCTCTATTGTTGCCTGTTCCCTGTAACTGGATGGAACATCCGGGATTTTTCTTGTCAATGGAGGGGGTGTGACGAAAGGAATGAAATATCCTCTGGAAATGATACTTTGTAACCTGTTGTCGTTTATAGTTTTGAGCCAGGCGTCTGGATACAAGCGACCCTCGACTGCCTCCAGAGTAGGACAGTCGAGCCTCCTTTCAGGAGCGCTGGTAGGGCTTCCCAAATAATTGATCTCTGTCTCCCTGGTTTTGCGGACCCCTCTGCCATGAGGGCAGCATCTTCCATTATTGCCCCTCCTCTGCCCCTGGAGGGGGGTTCACCATGTGTGTCCTGAAAGGCTCCTTGGGCTTTTGGGGAACCACATCTTTCCTCCCCTTGGACCCTTGGGGTAGGGTCTTGTAAGGGTAGAAAAACAGACTCTGACGGCAGACAGAGTCTTTCCTTCCTGCTCACACCTGGTCAAAGTTTACTTAACTTTGGGCCTGAAAAGGGACGAGCAATCAAAAGCAGTATTTACAAAGGATGACTTAAAGGTCTCAGTGAAGGAACACTACCGCATCCAGGAGTGTCTCCTAAGAGCAATTCCTGTACCCGCCGCCCTGCTCGCTCCATCAGCTGCATATGAGATGAGGTGCATGGATGAGTTTACTATAGAGTTGAGGGTAGCAAGCTGGGAGGCAACTTTATCTGAAGCTCCTGCAGCTATTGTACCCTGAAGAGTATCTCAGAGCTCTTTTAGGAGATCTCTTTGCAGTCTAGTAAAATGGGTTAGATAGTTGAGCAAACGCAGTGCAAAAGTAGCTGAACTGTAAGTGCGCTTCCCATATCTATCCATGATCCTAGAATCTCTGTTAGGAGGATGGATAGAGGAGGAAGTTTCTAACATTTCCTTTTTGTTGGCTGCCGCCACCACCATAGCATCAACTGGCACACTCTTAGTAAGAAAAGATTTGTCCTGGGGGGCAGAAATAAATTTATTAGGCCTCCTGGGGACAGGCTCCATGGTGTCCGGAGACTCCGACACCCTTCGTGAGACCAGCTGCATAACTTCATTGAAAGGCGGAGACACCCAAGAGGTGGAGGGCTGAGATCCAAAAGCCTTCAGGAGAACTGACTCATCTTCAGTAGGGTTGGTGGACTGCCAGTCACCCCTCTGCCGAAGGATTTCTAATATCTCAGCAAATGAGATATCCTCAGAGGGGGACCATGGGGACCCTTCTGATTCATCCACTTTGGTATCGGATGTGAGGGAATCCTGTGGGGAGTCTAAATGCTTCCTTTTACAGATGCTCTTCCTGGGAACCTCATCAGTGGGGGCTTCTGGTGAGGTCTTGGAAGAGCAGGGGCCACCCAATGGGGCTTCCTGAGGCTCTGGGTCTCTATGCTTGGCAAGGATCTGTGAAGCAGAAGCAGACACAGGTGCTTTTGGGGAGGAGGTAGCTGGACCTGAAGTCGAAGATGTCTTAGGAGACATAACTCTTCTCATGGCTTTGAAGGCACCTCTGCTCTGATGAGAAGGGAACGACAGATCTGAGTAAACCGTCAATACCCCCGGTACCGGGACAGTGGCTTCGAGCCAGAGGTAGGAGCAGAGCTCATCCGAGCCAAAGCCCCGAAAGGCAGAGTCGGAACCAACAAGTCGGTCCGACTATCCTTTCCGGACCTGACCAGAGAGCGTCAGCTCCTAGATTCCTTGATTCGCACTGAGGACGTCGGAGTAAATGGAGCCAAGGACACTGGAGCAGGCGCCGGCTCTGAAGGCTCAATGATCAAGTCCGACTCCTCCAGCTATGAAGGGCTGGTATAGCTCGGAGGAGGAAGAGTAGTAGTTGGCAAAACGGTCTTCACTTCTGAAGCCGTTTGGGTCGAAGCCAATAAAAATTTTGCAAAGGCCAGTGCCTGAAAAAGCTTTTGCACCACACGATCCACATCCAAATCGGAAAGGCTTACCGAAGACCGAGATGAGTGGATAGAAGGAGGTACAGACTGCAGGAGTGGAGACTTAAGCACTTCGGATACTGGTTCCAGAACCGGGGACTGGCTCCGAAAGGACAAGACTGTCGGCTCCGAGGTCTGTGGAACCAACGAAGATATTTTGGATTTCTTTACCTCAGAAGAATTAGAAGACTTTGAGGATTTGCTGGACCCGTCCTGGTCGGTCAAAGCTTCTTGAAAGGATGGTTTAACTAAACCTCTGTCAATTAACTTTCTTTTTCTCTCCTGGAGAACCCTAAAAGAGAAAGAATTACAAATGGAGCAGCTTTCCTGGAGATGCAATGCTCCCAAACAGTAAACACAATTCACATGGCTGTCAGTGACAGACATTTTCTGCCCACATTTAGGACAGTTCTTAAACCCTGACTTAGGGTGTTTATTTTTATCAGTCAGCCATACTACAACAAACACAATCTCAATAGGGTGCTGTAAGAACTAGACACATCCAAACAAGAAATATCAAACAAGCCCTTTTAAAACTATGGGCTAAATTAGTAATCAGCGTACACACACACACACACACACACACACACACACACACACACACACACACACACACACACACACACACACACTATACCATTTATCTAAACTCTAAAGACTAAATACATCAAAGTTGTGAAAGAAAAGTCACTATACAAAGGCACACAACTACAATATAAACTAGTATTACACACACTCTATACTGTTTATCTAAGCTCTAAGACTAATTATATAAGCTGTAATAGAAAAGTCACTATTCAAAACTCTAAGGACTAAATATAACAAACTGTGACAGAAAAGTCACTATTTTAAGCACACAACTACAATCTAAAGTACTATTAAAGATTTAACTAGGCCTAAAATAAAACGAGGTCAAGAGAGCTATTACTAGTTTAGAAAAAATGCACACCAAGGGAAGGGAAACTACACAATAAGCTAATCTAATATCAGAAAATTTTTAGCAGTATGACAATATATTTCCAAGAAAAAAAAAGGTTTTTACTGTTCCGAGCTAGCAAGAACCTCCAATCTATTGCAACGGCAAACTAGATCTGAGGTAATTCTAGGTGCATCATGGGGTAGGGACTTGACCTCGAGCTATGTAGTAGGCCGACTCGGAGCAGAGGATCTGCTCCGAACCCATCTGTTAGAATGAACGGCGAGATAGAACAACTTCACATGGTTTGTTTTTGTATAGGGAGCCATGTTTTTTATTAACGGCTTTAATAGTTTGGTTTACGTGTGTATCATATTTGAGGTTATTGTCCATTAAAGTACCCAGGAGTTTGGTATACATATCTGGTGAGATTATGGTCCCATTGTTAGATGTTATAGTAAACGAAGGTTGAAAGGATTTGCGAGTAGGGGGAGAAGAGCAACAGCTTTGTTTTATTAGAGTTTAATAACAGCTGTTGATTAGACATCCAGTTTTCCACTGTATTAAAGGTTTTCTAGGTTAAACTAAGGAGATCTGTAGGGGTAGAGGCTGAGCAAATCAGGGTGGGGTCATCGGCATATTCTATATAGATTGCATCTGGGATTACAGTGTGGAGGCCATTGATAAAGAGGGAGAAAAGAAGGGGACCTAATATGGAGCCTTGAGGCACACCAAGGGTAACGTGGAGAAGAGGGGAAGAGTCTGTCCTGCCAAAGGACAGCCTACTGTCTTCCACTAAGATAAGACTGAAACCATTGTATGGCATGGTTGTTTAGGGATATTTTCTTTAGGGTAAGTAAGAGTAGCTGGTGGTAAACCATACTGAAGGCCTTGGAAAGATCGAGAAAGATCGATAAAGCTTAAGAAAATCTGGAGAGAAATAATCATCTTTCAGAAGGCATTGTTATTAAGAGATGGGGACAGGAACTTAATTTCCAACAGTGAGGATGTATTTGGGGGACCTAGGAGGGGAAACATAACAAGTAGACATCTGAAATAGTAGTATTTTGCATGGAAGGTGTGACTTCAGTAGTAGGAACTCACAGAATTTACATATTATTCCCCAAAGTGCAATAATTGGGCTAGACTACACATGGGTAGTGGAAATTATTCAAGAGCTATTAGAGAAGACAGAAGTTTCTTCAGAGGGTATAGCTAATGAATGGGATAAAATGAAAGTGGAGTTTAAAAACAGGCTAGAAATAAAAGAAAAAAAGAAGTTATGTCTTACCATAACGTTGCAGCTGTATTGTTGATCCTCGTTCAGTCATTACGCATAGGTATTGGTTCCGACCTCGGAACCAAGCCAGCCATTTTCCAAGCTCGCGTCAGCTTCAAACTCTCGAGCTAAACTCTTACCCATAATCCCCCTCTCCCTGTTACCTCAGATTGAGTTTGCAAGTCAAAGAAGGTAGCGGCTACCTCTGTTCAAAGAACCTAAGGGAACCGGATGGTGAGAGCCACTAGAAACCAAAGGATGGGGAAGGAGGGAGGGTCGTAATGACTGAACGAGGATCAACAATACAGATGGAACGTTATGGTAAGACATAATTTCTTTATCTGATATTGTTAATCCTCGTTCATTCCTTACACATGGGACAGAGTCCCCAGCTACCTCTATTCCTGGGAGGCTCTCATGGAAGGACATTCCTGAGCACCATAGAATCGAAAGATGCTGGAGGCCAAATCCAATTTGTAATGATTGATGAAGGTATGAGGTGTAGCCCAAGTTGCAGCTGCACAGATGTCATGTAAAGAAGCTCTGGCATGGAAGGCAGCAGAAGTTGCCACCGACCTTGTTGAATGAGCTTTCATGGTAGTAGGCAACAAGATATTGTGTTGTGTATAAATGAAGGTCACACAGTCCTTCAACCATCTAGCTAATGTGACCTTTGCAACAGCAGATCCTAATCTAGGTCCAGAAAAAGACAAAAATAACTGGTCAGATTTACGAAAGGACCTGGTCCTGTTTATGTAAAAACAGATTTGCCTGTGGACATCTAGGGTATGTAGGCAATACTCTCCTCTGTTTGAATGATTAGGAAAGAAAACTGGCAATTCAATGGTTTGATTAATGGACATTTCAGAGATCACTTTTGGCAGAAATGATGGATTAGTTCTCAGAGACACTCTATCTCTATGAAAAATCAAGTATGGACTCTAGATACATAAAGTTTGAAGCTCAGAAATACGTCTGGCAGAAGTAAAGGCGACCAAAAACAAGGTTTTCCATGACAAATGCTTGAGATCGCAAGAAGAGGCTGGTTCAAAAGGTGGCATTGTCAGAGCCTGTAGAACTAATGATAAATCCCATGGCTGAATAGGTTCTCTAAAAGGTGGCTTCAGATGATTCACACCTTTTATGAAGGTCTTGCAGCTTTTGTGGGACATAAGAGAGGAATCTTGGACACCCTCATGAAAATTAGAAATTGTAGCCAAATGAACTCCAATGGTAGAGGCCGATAGACCCAACTGGAAAAGGTTGGCCAGATAGTCTAGTATTATTGACACTAGTGCTGAGAAGGGATCTACTTGTTTGTCTTTCAGCCAACAGGCAAATCATTTCCACTTGCTCAGATAAGTAATTTTAGTGGAAGACTTATGAGATGCAATGAGAATGTCATGTACTGGTAAAGAAAGATCATTCTGCCTGGCAATCAAGGGAATTGGAGTAGCCAAGCCGTGAGCTTCAGGCTGTTCAAGTTGGGATGAGTCAGGTTCTGTGGATGTGAGATCAACTCCGGGGTTAGATGGAGAATCCATGGTCAATCTAGTAGGTGAGGCCAAAGGAAGGGGAACCAAATCCGTCGAGGCCAATATGGTGCTATGAGGATCACCTTGCTCTTCAACCGACAGGCTTTCTTCAGAAACAGGGGAATGAGGGGAAAGGATGGCAATGCATAAAGAAGACCTGAGGGCCAATTGTGGACTAGAGCGTCCCTGGGTGACTGTCCAGGAGGGGGAATCAGGGCGAAGTAGTTGCTGCATTTGTAGTTGGTCGGGGATGCAAAGAGGTTGCAGTAAGGACAGCCCCAGCGGTGGAAGATCTCCGCCGCTATCAAGGGATTCAGAGACCACTCATGAGGTTGAAGAATGCACCTGCTGAGTCTGTCTGCTATCAAGTTGGAACTCCCGGGAATGTGCGTAGCCATCACCCATTGCCATATCCTCATGGCCTCTCGACAAAGGGGGTAAGATTTGGTTCCACCTTGCTTGTTGATGTACCAGACCACCGCCATGTTGTCTGACTGAATCGCAATTGTCCCATACGGCAGCAGGGGATGGAATGCTTACAACGCCAGAAGCACCACCCTCAGCTCTAGAACATTTACATGCAGATGGACTTCCAGTTCAGACCAAGTGCCTTGGACTGTCTGTCCCTGACATAGCCCCCCACACACACTATCAGGGAGGTGTCCGTGGTCACTGTGGCCTTAGGTTGCTGGGGGAAGAAGGGGAGAGACAATTGTGACAGATTGTGTGTCATCCACCAATTTAAATCCTGTTTGCACCCATGGGTTACTCAAAACATGGCTGAAAGAGGATGCTGAAAGGGATACCATTGGGTGAGCAGTAGCCATTGTAGAAGCCTCATGTGAAACCTGGCCAGGGTGACAATGGTGATGGAGGCTGCCATGGAACCCAACAGCTGTAGAACCGAGAGAGCCGTGGATTTCTCCCTTGAAAGGATTGGAATCAGTTGTTGCTTTAGCCTTAAAATTCTGTGCTCTGGAATAGTAGCTCTGCGGTTCTTTGTGTCCAAGATAACCCCTATTAATTCTGTCGACTGAGATGGAGTGAGATTGGATTTTTGCCAGTTTATGGTTATGCCTAGCCTTTGTGCAATGAGGAGAGAGTATGCCAGGGCTTCTTCCAGTAGATGTCTGGTGGGGGTGGAAATGAGCCAGTCGTCTAGGTATGGAAACACCTGGAATCCTTGAAGTCGCAAGTGAGCTATGACAACTGCCATGCACTTTGTGAACACTCTGGGGGCTGTACAGAGTCCGAAGGGCAGTACTCTGAACTGGTAGTGACTGGCTCTCACACGGAAGCACAGAAATTGTCTTGATGGCCTGTCCACTTTTATGTGGTAGTACGCATCTTGAAGATCTATCGAGCACATCCAATAGTCTTTTTCCAAAAGCCGGAGAATAGACTGTATTGTGACCATCAGGTATTTTTGTACTCTCGCAAATTTGTTCAATACACGGAGATCCAAAATTGGTCTCCAGTCCCCGGTTTTCTCTGGCACCAAAAATAGTCTTGAGTAGAATCCGGATCCTATCTGGTCTGGAGGGACTATTTGGATGACTCTCTTTCTTAGCAGCTTTTCTCTCTCTAGTGCTGCTTCTTCCCTTTGACTGGGTGGAACGTCGGGAAGGGTTTTTGAAGGGACAGGACAAAGATCAAAGGGATATGATAACCTCCGGTTATAATCCTTTGTACCAAAGAATCGATGGTGATGGTTAGCCAGGCAGAAGGGTACAAGGAGAAACGTTCCCCAACCACCTCCAGAGGAAAGGAGTTGGGCCGCTCTTCAGGAGCACTGGTAGGACTGGCCAGGGAAAGAATCCCTGGAACCCTGGTTACGCAGACCCCCTCTGCCCTGAAAGGAATGTCTTCCCTGTGAGTTTCCCCCTCTGCCTCTAGGAGAGAACTCTGCCTGTGTGTCACGGAAAGGACCCTGAGATTTCTTGAACCATGCCTTCCCACTCTTTTGGTTTCGGGAGAAAGCACGTTAAGGGGAAGAATAATGGACACCTACGGCAGAAAGGGTCTTACCGTCCTGTTCACATCTGGCCAGTGTGCTTTTAACTTTGGGTCCAAACAACGAGGAGGCCTCAATAGGAGGTTAAGAAAGGAAGCCTTAAAGGGTTCCGCGAAATTTCACAAGCGCATCCAGGGGTGTCGTCTCAAGACCGCAGCTGAACCCGCTACTCTAGCTGCTCCTTCTGATGCATTAGATATCAGTCACATAGAGGAGTTAGATATTGACTCAATGGTGGCCAGCCGAGAGGCCACTTTGTCATGGACCTCATCAGACATGGCACCAGCCAAGGTTTCAGAGCACTCAGAAATCAGATCCCTTTGAAGCCTGGTAAAGTGTGCAATATAATTCAGGGACCTGATGGTAAAAATTGCTGATGCAAAGGTGCGCTTCCCTATCCTGTCCAAGGCCCGGGACTCTTTGTTAGGCGGATGGACAGTCTGGCTTTCTTCTTCTGCCAGATCCTTTTTTGTTGTGGCTGCCACCACCAAAGCATCCACAGGAAGACCTTTTGACCAATGGGGATCTGTAGCAGGAGGGGCAAAATCTTATCTGGCCTCCAGGGAATAGTTTTGACGGTGTCAGGAGCCTTCCAAGCATGCTGCATGATAAGCTGGACATCATTGGCAGGTGGAGTAACCCAGGAGGTAGGGGGCCGGGTTAAAGGCCTGCAGGAACACAGATTCCTCACAGGTCAGATTAGAGGACTGCCAGTCACCTCTCTGTTTTAGGATTTCAAGGATATCACCAAAGGTTACCTCAGAGGGTGACCGAGGGGATCCTTCCCCCTCATCAAAATCTGTGTCTTCAGTGAGGGACTCCTCTGTGGAGTCCATATGCTTCCTCTTACACAAACTTTTCCGGTGGACTTCCTCAGCGGGAGAAGCTGGGGAAGACAGCGGAAAAGGGGTTTACTGTGGGAATATGTCCTGAGGCCCTTGCACCCGATGTCCCCTCGGTGCGACTTGTGAAACCAGTGTACCAGAGGAGCGTGGAGGGATAGACAGTCCAGTATCACCAGCAGCAGTGAAAGCCTTCTCCATCAGTTGGAAGGCTGGTCCACCTGAAGAGGAGTGAATGTCTAGGACAGGGGTCACCTCTAAGTGGCTTAGCCTGCCGACCTGGAGTCCCTGGATGGCTGTGGAGCAGCAAACCATGCGTGTCACAACAGACATCCTGGGTCATAGCAAAACTTTCCTGCCATGAAGGGAACTGCGGTTCCTTATTGAGATCCATAAAGGGAACTGCAGAAGGGAAAGACTGTGCTATATCGAATAAGAAGGGGTCTTTGGAGATGGGTGATCACCTCCCAAGGAAGGATAGTTCTTGGGGGGTGGGATACCTCTGGCCAAGGTCTCCTGATCCACAAGACGCAATACATTGTGTTCGGAAAGGCTTCTAGTGGACCTCACTGAGACCGAGGGAGAAACAGGCCTGTCCACAGAAGAGGCAAACTCTGTGACCATCTCATCAGTCCGCACCAAGAACACCGGTGCCAAGAGAGACTGGACTACGGGTGTCTGCACTGAAGAAGTCATCGGTGCCGAGGTCATGGTCTGCACCGACACAGGGATCGGTGCCGAAGTGGTTGTCTGGAGTCAACAATAAAGGCGCCGGTTCCAAGTAAGATGTCAGAGCCGACGTGATCAAGGTCTGCACTGACTGAACGGTCGGTGCCGATACCGTGGAAATAGTCTGAACCGAGGAGTCCCTCGGTGCCAATATAGTGAAGGCTGCAGGAGAAGACGGAGCCAAAATACAAATGGAGCCGAAGGCCACAGTGCCGAAAGCACTGGGGCTGACTGAGTGAGCTCCAGAGCCGAAACTTTAGCCTTTTTAGGTTTTGGTTGGAGAGATTCTCCAGCCGGGAAATGAAGGCAAAGATTTAGCCTTGGTAGGAACATCCAAGATTTTCTTACGGGCTCTAGGAGGGGTTGAGTCCTCCGACCCAGAAATAGCCTCTGAAAAGGGAGATTTAAGAAGTCTCTTCAGCAGCAACTTGTTTTTCCTTTCCAACAAAGTTCTATTTGAAAAGTTTTCACAGATAATACAGGGCGGGTCAACAGATAAGTGGGACGCCCCCAAACAATAAATGCACAAAGAGTGTGCATCAGAAGTAGGTAGTTTGTGTCCACAATCAGAACACCGTTTAAACCCCGGACTACCTTTCTTATCTGCCATGATAGCAAAATTAGATAGTAGAAAAGGGTACCAGCAATGATACAAAAGAATACCCGAAGGTATGAAAAAAAGGAAAGATTGCCAATGATGGTAATGGGAGAATACCTTGCAGCATAAAGGTAGAGAAAAGAGAAGAAAACCTCAAGAAAATATGGTCACTAGATGTGATAGGGTAAGAGATAACGAAATAGAAACCTTTCTGACAGAAAAGTAATATAAATGACTATTAAACAACAAATAACTGTACTTACCTCAAGAGAAGCAGCTTGACACGACCGAATGGCAACACGACAAATGAAATCTAAGGTAACAGGGAGAGGGGGATTGTGGGTAAGAGTTTAGCTCAAGAGTTTGAAGCGGACGTGAGCTTGGAAAATGGCCGGCTCGGTCCCAAGGTCGGAACCGATACCCATGCGTAAGGAATGAACGAGAATTAATATCAGATATAAATAAAAGTTAAGAAATAAGAATTACTGAAAGGGGCTGACAAAGGTTAAAATATTGCAGAATTAGGGGAATCTCAAGATGAGGTGCAACTGCAAAGTGAAAATAAAGGAGTATCTGGATAATATGCATGACTTAAGGAAGACTGCTGTTAAAAAAACATTATTAAAAAAAAACAAACTCCAGAGCACAAAACAACTTGGACAACAAAAGTCATTGCCAATCATAGGGAGCCTGTAACAAGAAAAATAACCAGAGATCCTGTAGCGATATTACAGATATTTTGGAACGGTTATAAAAATTTGCATAAATTACTGAAATGAAGAAAATCAAGAAAAAGCACAAATGGAAATATCTATGGAAGTCCCAAGTATGATAAGATTAGAGGTACATGATGTACACCAATTAACAGTTAAGGAAAGGGAACAGGAGATACAATGATTTATAATCAATGTGTAAGAAAGTCTCTGGGACTAGATGGTATTCCTGTGGAAGTTTGGAAGCTAGTAAAGAAGAAAGTGAGAGATCTGGGAGGTTTTGTTTAACAGAATTTTAAAGGGAGTGGAATCACCAACATCCTGGAAGAAGACTGTGGCGGCTTTAATACCTATAGACCGTAAAGACACATCAGTCCCAGCTTCATATAGGCCAATTTTAAACAATGGATTACAAAGTGTTTGTGTGTCTACAGTAGCCAAAGGAATAGCAAAGGCATTGCCAAAATTGACCGATACAAATGAATATGATTTTGTGGAGTGATGGCAAACATGTGACATTAAAAGAACAATGATGATCCAGAGGAAAGCAGCTGTAAACTATGCACTCACATACGAATTGTTTCAGCAAAACCCATACTTATGGGGATATGATAAAATGAATTTGAGTATGGGTTAAAAAGGATTATTTTATGGCAGCAAATATTGTGGGAGAGACTAAACAAAATATAATGCAAAAGCTGAGAAACTGGAAGCTCTTGTTTATGGGTATGAATATCAAGATACAAGCAGTGGAAATGTTTTTAGTCCCTTTAGTTTAATACACAAGTCAGACATTTTTTTTTAATCAACCAGATGAGAAGTTGCGTATAGTATAATAAAACAGTTTAACCTGGAAAAGGAAGAGGGAAGGGTAAGAGGGATTAGCTGACACTTGCAAAAGAACACAGTGGTTTAGGATTACCTGATATGAAGGGATAATTTAGAGCTATAATTCAAAGTGGAAAGGGACTATGATGAAAAAGGGTGGCATTCAAGAAATAAGGAGAGAGAGAGATTCTGGATACAGCTCCTTAAGGAGACCTTAAAGATATTGTAGCCACGGAGTACCAATAAGTGCTCCAACACCAAAAATATGCAAACGCAAAGTTAATAGTACCACAGTAGCTGCTCCTTGTACAATAAACCAAAACTGTTACTCACACAGTTATGGAAAAGCTTCAGCTGAATCCTTAATAACACAGTGCAGTTGTTTGTTACAAACGACCAGAAGTATTGCTCACAGAAAGATTACCACTCGATTCTGCTTCCAGAGGTAGAGATGTCAAAAAACTTTTAAATTATTGTGAAGTATGGTGGCAGCTATATACAGATGCCACCACACCTCCGGGACTTAGTATTTCTATGATGGCTATTTTGGAGGCTAATTTGTAGAATACAATATGTATGGTAACATCCTTCTTGAGGTATGGTTCATACAACAAAACTTTAACAATTTTTATATATACATTTTTATACATAATTTTTATATATAATTTTTTATACACAATTTTTTATACAATTTTTTTTTTATATACAATAATTTGCAATAACATACAGTGGAGTTAGGTAGTACATGATTAGAAATATTTTATGAGTAGTAGTGGAGTTAGGTAGTCTTTGGTTAGGTTTTGTAATACCTTAGTTGATTATATTTTATAAGGATGTTAAATGGATATGTATGCTTATACAGCTAATCAATGAGATATTTCAAGCTTTCATTTTTCAATATCATAATTAATATTTTAAATCAATACAAGATGTTTTTTTATTGTTTTTTTTAATGATTATTTATAAAGTTTTAGTTAATAATGTTTAAAATTGCTTGGGTAGCTGGAATTTGAATAGTGTTATGATTTGACAATATGTACACTGTTTCTTTAAATTTTGAGACGGTATTCATTGTTTTGGCGCCTTTAAAGTTTTAAAAGACGGACTTTTGATTTTTCCGTTGTTCTGAAGAAGCCCATAAGCAATGGGTGAATGCGCTTAACCGATCGTCAATTCAGTTCGTTGTAATTTCTGTTTATGTATTAATTTCTATTTGGACCACAATTTTAGCGTTTTTTAAGCGTTTTTGAAGTTCTACTTAGCTCAAACATGCAGTGGTCCATTTAGGTTTGTCAGCATTTCATGTTTAATAAAATCATTTGTCTTACTTTACGATCTGTGGCTGGCGTTTTGGAAAGGAAGTACGTTGTTATCAGCAGCTGTTTGGCATTCCAATGGAATTAACGATAATGTTTTGAAGCAGAATCGAGTGGTAATCTTTCTGTGAGCAGTACTTCTGGTCGTTTATAACAAACAACTGCACTGTGTTATTAAGGATTCAGCGGAAGCTTTTCCATAACTGTGTGAGTAACAGTTTTGGTTTATTGTACAAGGAGTAGCTACTGTGGTACTATTAACTTTGCGTTTGCATATTTTTGGTGTTGGAGCACTTTTTGGTACTCCGTGGTGACAATATTTTTAAGTTTTCACACTGAACATCCTTAAGGAGAACAAAGCAGCCATACAGAATTTTAGGTACTCACCTATTATCGCAACCAGATTTTCGCAGTTGCGGTAATATTCTTTTTGTCCCAAAAAATGGATTGTGGGAGCAAAAGTAAGGTTGAATGCAATGTTTTCTGTTGGGAACAACCTTGTTTATCCCAAATTCATAACCTAAATGTACGCAGAAATGTGAATCTTGCTTTGCGTACTTCAACATCGGTTGCACTACCGTCATACTGAAGGAAATTAATCAAGGATGCCTGGGAAATGTTTCTTTGTACTGCTGACATACTGTGAGTAGGATTATTACAACAATGACTGTACATTTGTATGAGAATAACACATCTGGAGCAGCACATTTTTGGGGTAAATAAATGCTTTTATTTTAAAACCTTTGCAAAATAATATAAGTAAAGTGGAATAAAAGATTAAACAATTAAAAAGTGGTAAAAGTCTTGTACAACGTCGACTGAAGTTAATATGATGTGGGGTTACGTTGTAATATGATAAATATATATGTAGTATTTGACAGAAATGGATTTATTTTTTGGGGGTAGTAGTTAGTCTTGCAATGTTTTCTGGATGTTTTGGATAGCATTTGACAGCACCGGATTTATTTTTTTTTGGATAGTAGTTACTCTTGCAATGTTTTCTGGAAGTTTGGGATAGCATACTTGTGGATGTCTTCCAGATGCTGTGGGCAGCATATTTCTGGATGTTTTCTGGATGGTTTAGGAAGCATACTTGTGGATGGTTCAGTCGCTGGGTTACAGTTTTTGTATGGGGAGAAATTGTCTGCAACTGCCGTCAAAACTGTATCAAACCAGTCTTTCTTCAGTGCAAGCTGTGTTTCTCGCCAGATATATTCACCTAGGTAGGGGTCCAAATGGTGTCTCGCAGTCCTTCTCATTTTTCTTTTCTTTCTCCAATTAACAGATCCCCACATTCTCTCTATGTGCTGTGTGTACATTCCTGTGTTTGGCTCTACGAAGTTGTACTTATGGTTTACTTTCTTATGAGTGAAACCAGCTTCTTCTAGTTGTGGTGGTTGATATGCTCACCATGAATCTTAGTAAACAGTAGTGCCCTCTTTTATGGATTCCTTGATTTTGCTAAATAATGTTGTGGCTTTTCTGTCAGCAACTTTTACAAGAAATGTCTCTCTTGTCTCCCTTCATATCCCTCCAAATACCCACTGCTGAGGGAGAATACAGCCTGCATTACTTTTACGTCTAGTAAAGACAGTCTCGTCTATTTCCACAATTCACCCTGGCCCTCCGATTCGCTTCTTCTCCTTTTAATCCATTTCTAAGAAACAGACATCACGTAAATAGCTACTCCAGTCTATGACTGTCTTGTCAGCCATGTCCAGTTCTTCCTGACAAGAAACTTACAGAGATCATCTGCTTTGCCCAACAATAAATGAAACGGACAGTGGTGGTAAAATTAATTCTACTACCTTCAAAGAAATTACCAACTCGAACTCCTATGTGTTGGTAACGTTTCTCCGTATTGCATTTCCAAAAGATCTGCTTCCTGTTGTACAATGTCATTGAATGTCCGGAACAGCATTCTTTAATTGAAGATATAATCTCGTACTGCTGGAAAAGTGTTATTGACTCCTTCTCTGTCCTTGGCAAATCCCACAAATGCATTTTCAATATTTTTGGGGTCAGTTCAGTACCACTTAATATCTACACTACAAATCTCAAGTTTCACTTTGCCAACATTTACCGGCTCGCGATATGGAACGTGTGTTACACATGACTGTTGTAGAAAATGTATTTCCAGTGACATGATGTTGGGAAATGGCAGAGCTTGAAACAAACACTCATTTTTTACATGTTATACTGTCTTTCCTACCTAAACAATGATGTCTATAAAGTTAACATTGTTAGTGTGATTATGTATATATTTATAGTTAAGAGTGACACACCAGGAACAAGCAATATTATCGAAAAATCTGGTTGCGATAAAATGACCGAATTTTACATTCATGAAGTAGTAGAAAGTATTCTAAAAAGTATGCCAACACAAGAATTGCAAAAGGAGTTTCTGCTAATAGGGATGACTGCAATTAATTTACTAGAGGAAACTGGCAAAGGAACAAAAGTATTGGGAGCAAATTACTATATGGTAAAGGTAAAAGAATACAAAGAAGACATTTGGACTGCAGGGTAGAGAATGCCTTCTTTACTGGGGACTGATATCAGAATTTAGGCAAAGAGAAAAGGATATGAAAATCCCAAGTGAAAGATCTAGAACAGAAGCTGCTGTTAAAGGGATAATTAGTAGGGCATATAAAATATCGCACAATAACTATAGAAATCAAAAGAGGTTAGAAAATCCTGGGAAGACAGATCAAATAAGCACTCCACAGGGAAACAATGGGGTGTATATGTGTGCGTGTATATTATATATATATATATATATATATATATATATATATATATATATACACACGAGTTAAATAAGAAACAAACTCACTGAAAACAAAAACGGAACACCACTGCAGCCAGAACGATGTAAAAGAAAAGAAACGCAATTTATTTCAAGACCAAAACAGCGTTTTCGCTTCCAGAAAGCCAGAAGCTTCATCAGCAGTTGAAAGGATTAAAACCAAATGCATTTAAAACAAAGTAACTGGCGCTTGTTGACGACATCACCACAAGCGCCACAATGTTGCTTAAAGGGGCAACGATGAAACTTAAAAGGGCAACAATAACAAGGAGAGCGGGTGAAAACAAATACATAGTATGCCCTGTAAAACTTATATAAAAGAATAAAAACATTCTAAATGAAATGTGAAGCTAAAAAGTTGTATATAGTAAATATCAATAAACAAGAGCAACTAAATGTACTACTGCATCGGGTCACCAACAGGAGCAAGCAATATGAAAAAAGCTACATATCAAAGGAAATCAATTATGTTAAAGTTGCTATTACTTTAAACTATAGATGGAATAGAACATTCAATGGGCTTAACCCTACCAAAGCAATATATGCAACATTATTCACTGTCCTTGGAGTTGACCAATGGGATAGGTTGGTACGCCACTAAGAGTAAAAAAGTATTATCTAAGGTAGCTCTTATATTTAAGAATAGCAGCAATATTACAGTTTTCGTTTAGCCCAGGAAATGAAAAAGCGTCCAGTTGGACTGTATATACCAACACATCTACGCTATCAACAATAAGAAAAGCGACAACGCATTGTCAAAACATATTCTTAACAACAGCGGCCACAGCTTCCTGTTTATGGGCATTGACCATATCAGCATGGATATCAGAGGTGGCCCACAATCTCTCATTGTTGAGACTCGTGAGCTCGAATGGCAACTCCAACTGGACGCCTTTTCATTTATATATACAGACACACAGTGGATATAAAAAGTGTACACACCCCTGTTAAAATGCCAGGTTTTTGTGACCTAAAAAAATGAGGCCACAATAAATAATTTCAAAACTTTTCCCACCTTTAATGCGACCTACAACTTGTACAATTTAATTGAAAAACAAATCTGTTAGGGGAAAATATATAAAAAATAAAAAAACGTACAATAAGCTGGCTGCATAAGTGTGCAAACCTTAAACTAATACTTTGTTGAAGCACCTTTTGATTTAATTACAGCATTCAGTCTTCTTGGGTAGGAGTTTATGAGCATGGCACATTTTGACTGGCAATATTTACCCACTCTTTTTGGCAAAAGCGCTCCAAATCTGTTAAGAATGGGGGGGCATCTCTTGTGCACAGCCCTCTTCAGATCACACCACAGATTTTCTATTGGATTTAGGTCTTGGCTCTTGCTGGGCCACTCAAAAACTTTAATCTTCTTCTGGTGAAGCCATTCTCTTGTTGATTTGGATGTATGCTTGGGGTCACTGTTATAGTGAAAGGTGAAATTCCTATTCATCTTCAGTGTTCTAGCAGATGCCTGAAGGTTTTAGGCCAAAACTGACGGGTATTTGGAACTGTTCACACTTTCCTCCACCTTCAGTTCCAGCTGAAGAAGAGCAACTCCAAAGCATGATATTGCGACCATCATGCTTCACCGTGGGGATGTTGTTCTTTTAATGATGCAAAGTGCTAAAGTTCAACCTTGGTCTCATCAGATCATAACACATTTTCCCACATGCTTTTGGGAGACTTGGGGTATTGTTTTCCACACAACACAATTCCAGTATCACATAGTCCCACCACAACAGCGAACCAAACACATAAAAACACAAAAACATACTCGAAGGCTCTAAATAAAAATCTACCTAAGCAACAGAGACCTCCAAAGCAGACATCCAAGCAAACGCTACCCCAAAACAAAACACGTACAACACATAGCACACAAAGTCAGTGTGCCAAGCAGTCACAGCCCTTAAGGCTGAATAACACACCTGATACTCTTGTAATAGGTGACTCTATTGTCAGACACACTGATGTCCCACTCACCAGGCTGAATAAAGAAAAGGTCACAGTGAGCTGCCTGTTGGGCGCTAGGATCCGCCACATAACGCAAGCACTCAAGTCACTCCAAAGCAAATACAAATATGACTCAGTCATTGTACATGCTGGCGTGAATGACCTGAGACATACCTCCCTCGACTACATGAAAAGAGACATAGAGGAGCTCTCTGATCATGTAGCCCAGGCCGGTATGACCCTGACCTTGAGCAGCATCTTACCCTCACCTAGAATGATGCCACAGTATAAAGACAAAATGATTGATTTTAACAATTGGCTAAAATTTTGGTGTCTTTCAAAGGGGATCCAGTGTCTGTCAGCCTGGGATGACATGCTCGACAAGCCACGTTGCTTCACTAGGGACGGCTTGCACGTGTCACCCCTGGGCTTTCGGATATTGGCAAAGGCTCTTGCCACCCCCATAGTGCCTTTTTTAGGCAAGGCTCAAAAGTCAAACCCACCTCCATAGACAGCACAAGGAACAAGAAACTAAGGGGAATGCTGCTAAACGCCAGAAGTCTTAACCTCAAGATGCACGCACTCAAAGCTCTCCTCAGTATGGAGAACATCGATATCTGTGCAGTGACAGAAACCTGGTTCAATGCTCCAGAGAGTACGCCAGCACTACCAGGTTATACCTCATATCATGCTTTTCGGCCCCAAAACCCGGACCGAACCACAAAAGGAGGGGGAGTTTCCATATTTATCAAGGATATCCACACCTCCAGATTAGTGGCATTGCACGAAGTATCGGAGACCATCCATGTGCAACTGACAGTGGGCAAGACTGCTTTTCAGTTTATAGCATCCTACAGACCACCCTCTCAAAGTCAGGAATCCCACTCGGCTTTCCTGAAAACATTGGAGAACATGAAGATCTCTCCGTACACCATTATACTGGGCGACTTCAACTACCCAAACATAGACTGGGAGCATTACTCAAGCCACAGCACCTTAGCCCAAAGGTTCCTGGAATTTATAAACTCAAATGCTATGGAACAACTAGACGCCACTCCCACAAGAGGGGAAAACATACTAGACCTGATCATTAACAACATGGGGACTCTATGCCCCATACCAGAAGTATATCCCTCAATGGTAAGATCAGACCATAAATTAATTTCACTGGATATCCACATCCCGACCCCACCCCCAGCCCAGAAAACCACAGTGAAAAACTTCTCAAAAGCGAACTTCACACTTCTCAAAACCGAAGTGGAATCCTTCAAGGCCCCAGGGCCAGTGGAAACTACGGCCCAAACTGCAGAATCCTATATAAACGCATTCTACGGACATCTCCAGGAATGCATGGATCATGCTATCCCAAACAACATCAAGACCCAATCATCCAAAGGCAGGCATCCAGTCTGGTGGACCCCAGCCATAAATAGACTGTACAACAGAAGGAGGAAGCTACTACATGATAGAGCAAAATCCCTAAAAGGGAAGGCATCTCTGATCAGTACTAGCAAAAAACTACGATCCTTCATAAAATCCTCCAAGGCCAGCTTCGAGAGAAAAATTGCACAGGACACTAAAGACAATCATAAGGCTTTTTTCAGTTATGTTAGGAACCTGGGATGCAACTCCCAGACTTGTTCTGAGTTGATTCTAAATGACAAAAAATACACTGAACCCACAGACATCACCAATATCCTGGCAGACAGGTTCAGTGAAAACGTCTCCACCCCCTCCCCCCCAAAAGAGCAAGTATCTATCCCGGCAGAGTGCAGCCTCCCAAACATCTCTGATGCTCAGTTGAAGGCCGCCCTCTCCAAAGCAAAAAACACTGCTTCCATGGGACCAGATGGCGTCCCAGGTTGCATCCTACATGAACTCCAAGAAGAACTAATCCCCTCAAGTAAAACTGCTGTACAATCTCAGCCTCACTACAGGATATGTGCCCAAAGAATGGCGTACAGCAACAGTAGTCCCACTCCACAAAGGTGGCGCCTCTACGGACCCTGGAAACTATCGCCCCATAAGCCTGACTAGCCTAGTCTGCAAGGCTATGGAGAGGATCATCATGGAACTCATAAACAAAGACATTGGGGACCTACAGACACTAGATCCTACCCAATTTGGCTTCGTCAAGGGCAGATCCTGCCTTTTGAACATGGTCGACTTCTTCGAAACAGTCACCAAGGCCATAGATGAAGGGAAGGTAGTCCACACAGCCTATCTGGACCTCGCAAAGGCATTTGACACAATACCCCACTCGGGCATCATAGATAAGCTATCCAGCCTAAATATAAACCCCTATGTCACAAGATGGATCGCAAACTGGCTCAAAGACAGAACCCACAGAGTCAGAGTTGCTGGAGCCATGTCAGACTCAAAACCGGTCTCAAGTGGCGTCCCACAAGGTTCTGTCCTGGGACCTGTCTTGTTCGGTATTTACTTTTCTGAGGTACAGGCCAACGTGGGAGGACTACGGCTCATCAAGTTCACAGATGACTGCAAACTGGGCGCCATAATCGACTCTCCAGCT